>NC_058523.1:404720947-405970947 GCF_904849725.1 Hordeum vulgare subsp. vulgare | reverse complement strand
GAACAATCCCGCGATCAGTCCCACGATCTAGTACCGAACGGACGGCACCTCCGTGTTCAGCACACGTACAGCTCGACGATGATCTCTGCCTTCTTGATCCAGCAAGAGAGACGGAGATGTAGAAGAGTTCTCCGGCAGCGTGACGGCGCTCTGGAGGTTGGTGATGACCTTGTCTCAGCAGGGCTCCGCCCGAGCTCCGCAGAAACGCGATCTAGAGGAAAAACCGTGGAGGTATGTGGTCGGGCTGCCGTGGAAAAGTCGTCTCAAATCAGCCCTAAAACCTCCGTATATATAGGTGGGAGGGAGGGGAGGAGGCAGCCTCAAAACCTAAAGGTTTGGCCAAAATTGGAGGTGGAGGAGTCCTACTCCAATCCTACTTGGAGTAGGATTCCACCTTCCCACTTGGAAACTCTTTCCACCTTGTGTTTTTTCCTTCTCAAACCTTATGGGCCTTAGTGGGAACTTATTCCAGCCCACTAGGGGCTGGTTTATCTCTTCCCATAGCCCATGAGACCCCTTGGGGCGTGACACCCCTCCCGATGGTCCCCGGCACCCCTCCCGGCACTCCCGGTACACTACCGATGAGCCCGAAACTTTTCCGGTAATGCACGAAAACCTTCCGGTAAGCAAATGAGGTCATCCTATATATCAATCTTCGTTTCCGGACCATTCCGGAAACCCTCGTGACGTCCGTGATCTCATCCGGGACTCCGAACAACATTCGGTAACCAACCATATAACTCAAATACGCATAAAACAACGTCGAACCTTAAGTGTGCAGACCCTGCGGGTTCGAGAACTATGTAGACATGACCCGAGAGACTCCTCAGTCAATATCCAATAGTGGGACCTGGATTCCCATATTGGATCCTACATATTCTACGAAGATCTTATCGTTTGAACCTCAGTGCCAAGGATTCATATAATCCCGTATGTCATTCCCTTTGTCCTTCGGTATGTTACTTGCCCGAGATTCGATCGTTAGTATCCGTATACCTATTTCAATCTCGTTTACCGGCAAGTCTCTTTACTCGTTCCGTAATACAAGATCCCGCAACTTACACTAAGTCACATTGCTTGCAAGGCTTGAGTGTGATGTTGTATTACCGAGTGGGCCCCGAGATACCTCTCCGTTACACGGAGTGACAAATCCCAGTCTCGATCCATACTAACTCAACGAACACCTTCGGAGATACCTGTAGAGCATCTTTATAGTCACCCAGTTACGTTGCGACGTTTGATACACACAAAGCATTCCTCCGGTGTCCGTGAGTTATATGATCTCATGGTCATAGGAACAAATACTTGACACGCAGAAAACAGTAGCAACAAAATGACACGATCAACATGCTACGTCTATTAGTTTGGGTCTAGTCCATCACATGATTCTCCTAATGATGTGATCCCGTTATCAAGTGACAACACTTGCCTATGGCCAGGAAACCTTGACCATCTTTGATCAACGAGCTAGTCAACTAGAGGCTTACTAGGGACAGTGTTTTGTCTATGTATCCACACAAGTATTGTGTTTCCAATCAATACAATTATAGCATGGATAATAAACGATTATCATGAACTAATAAATATAATAATAAATAATTTATTATTGCCTCTAGGGCATATTTCCAACACATAATCACTTCAATTTCTTCCTGTATGGGGTTTGCGAAGATGACGGCATCATCCGCATAAAGGCTAAGCCGTAGCGAGATGTCTTTGTCCGGCAGTGGCTGGAACATGTTCATCTCAGTGGCCCTACACAGGAGCCTGTGCATGGTGTCGATGGATAGGATGAAAAGGAGTGGGGACAGCGGGTCTCCCTGTCGCAGGCCCCTTTTGTGCCAGATAGGTCTGCCCGCGGAGCCATTTAGCGTTACCATAGATGATGCAGAGCTAAGGAGTAGTGCTATCCAATCTTGCCATCTTGCTGGAAACCCTAGATGCTGCAGTAGTTCTAATAGGTATTCCCAGGAGACGTTGTCGAAGGCTCTTGCGATGTCTAGCTTCAGCAGTAGCGCGGGGGTCTTCTTTTGGTGTAGAGATCTAACGGCATTTTGTACGTAGAGGAAGCTGTCTTGCGTTGACTTGGCACACAAGAAAGCTGATTGTGCTGGCGAGATTATGCTGTGGATGACCGTAGCTAGTCTTCTCGATAGAACCTTAGCTATAAGCTTGGAGATGGAATGAATTAGATTTATCGGTCTGTAGTCCTGCACCTTGGAGGCTCCTTCCTTTTTTGGCAGCAGTACTATCGTGGCGGAGTTAAGCTTGGAGAAGTCTCCTCTAGTCAGGTGATAGAAGCCGTGAAAAGCCTGCATCACGTCCTCCTTAATTAGAGCCCATCTCGTTTTGAAGAAAGTCCCCGTGAAACCATCCGGTCCCGGTGCCTTCTCCGAAGGTGATGCCTTGACTGCGTCCCATACTTCCCCTTCTGTGAAAGGGTTGTCCAAACCTCTCCCATGAACTGATGGTAGATCTAAAGAAGCCTAGTCTATTGTGATGGTGCGGGTAGCTGTTTTCCCTAACCCTTCATTGAAATGCCTATAGATGACTTCTTCTTTGTGTTGGTGTGTCGTAGCTATTCCGTCGCTAGCCTTTAAAGTGTGGATGAAGTTTTTTCACCTCCTTGCTCTCATCTTGATGTGGAAGAATTTTGTTCCCGCGTCGCCCATCCTAAGCCATGTAAGTCTAGATGCCTGTCGCCGTCGTGCACGCTCGACTGCAGCGAGGCCGAGCATACGTAGCTTGAGGAGTTTTCGAAGATCAAACTCTGCGTCTGAGAGACGCCTGCTCTCTTGCGCTACATCAAACCTAAGGACTAATTCTGCCGCCAGGTGGAATTGTAATTTTGTATCGCTAAAGAAGGATTTGCTCCAAATCTTCAGGTCCCGTGCAGTTCGCGTCATTTTGGTGAGGAGATGACGGAAAGCGCAGGTAGACTCCACTGGTCTATTCCAAGCCCGTTCAACCGTGTCGTGGAACCGCGGCAACCTAGGCTAGAAATTTTCAAATTTGAACATGGCAGGGCGTGTAGTTGCTGATGTGTCAGTGAGTACTAGTGGGCAGTGGTCGGAGGTGGCCGTGGATGCCGCGTGCAGTGACGCCGAGGGGAATTGGCATTCCCATTGAAGGTTGCAGAAGAACTTGTCGATGCTAACTAGCGTCGGGTTTTGTCGCTCGTTGCTCCACGTGTAGCGGCGGTTTGTACATCTAATTTCCTTCAACCCGGTAGTGTCGATGGCCTGCCTGAACCTGCCCATGAGCCTCCTGTTGAGGTTTAGGTCATTTTTGTCCCTAGCCTCGTAAAATAGGTTGAAATCTCCGTTTATCAGCCACGGCCCCGCAGGCGGTGGCGTAGAGAAAGATAGCTCGCGGAGGAACGCCTCCTTCCTGGTGTCGTCCGCTGGTCCATAGACCGAGGATAGCCAGAAAGGCTGGCTCTGTCCTAGCAGGGTGACCTTGGCAGTGATTGCAAAAATTCCTACCGCATGCGAAACTATTGTAGCGAGCTCTCTATTCCATAGGATTTCCGCTCGTGCCGATCGCCGGTAGTGCGATGCATTCTGTGAGTTGGGTTCCTCCTATCTCCTGCACTAGTTGTGGTGTCCATGCGTCTATCTTCGTCTCCTGTAGGCACAAAATTGCTGCTCGCAATGATTTTGCCATCTCACACACTGATGCCCTCTTTGCTGGTTGGTTTAGACCTCTAACGTTCCAACACATGATCGGTGGTAGCTTGTCACTCATGGGGGAAACTAACAAATCTCCGGTGACTATATTTCTTTGGCCTTGGGCCCAGAAAAAACACCTCCAACATAACCGGGGATCACCGTCGCCCACCAATAGGCCCCAAGCTACGACGGCGATAGGATACGGCCTCGCTAACCTTACACAAAGGAAAGAAACCTATCTCTAACCGGCTGCCCGCCGGCAGCCACCGGATAAAAACGAAGTTTACTCTTATCATAACTAGACGACGGCCTTCTCAGCCACTACGTCGGGGCCGGTCATGCGAGCCATGGCTGTGAGGGCCTCCCCGTCGAGGCGGGTGAGCTTGGCGATGACCGCGATGTCGCTGTCCGAGAGAGGCTCATCGAAGCATCGAATGAGGGCCTTTGCTACGTCCTCAGTCATCTTCTCCTTCGGTCCTAGCAGCCCTAGCTCCTTCACGAGACGGAGGGAGGCACGCTGCGCAACCGGGATGGTGGACGTGTTTGTTGCCTGCCGCGCGCTGTGCCTGGTCGGAGTAGCCTGCACTCTGCTCTTCGGCGGCGGCACAGACCGTCTGGTGGGTGGCGCGGCCAGCAGAGGAGGCCTGCACTCGCGGAAGAGGCAAGGCTCCTTGCTGCTGCTTGCCTTGACGAGCTCGAGCTGGCTCACACGACTGGTCACAGCTCCTAGCTGGACATCCATCGTGCGCGCGGAGGAGGGAGTAGCCCTGTTGAAGTGGTCGTAGTCTGACAGCGTGGGGCTGAAGGCGTCTAGCTGCAGCGCCTCCCCTGCTGCCTCGAGCAGGGATCCTTCGTCGAAGTGCAGCAGCTCGGCCAGTACAGCGTCTGTTGCAGCCTGAACGTCGGCCGCCATGCCGTCGACTACGGGGGAGGTCATCGGCTGCTTGCTTGCTGTTTTGAAGAACTCGTCCACCGGGTCCTTTCCCGTGGTCTCGGCGTGAGCCTCTCGCGGCTGTGCTGGTCTGACAGAGGGTGTTGGCGGAGGCCTGGACCTGCCCCGCTGTGCGTGATGCCGCCTCCCGACCGAAACCCTCCTCTCGCCGCGGCGTCGGCCGGAGGAGTCCCGTGACCGGCGTCTTGGCGCTGGAGAGCGGCTGCGCTGCCGTGGAGCCGGTGGTTGTGGGGGGACTGCCGGAGCGCGGCTACGGCGGAGAAGAACGTCCTTCCAGGAGCGGTGTTCTCCCCCCCCCTCGGGTCACCATCCCCGTCGCCGTCTTCCTCTCGGCCGCTGCGAGCCATACCCCGGCAGCCGACGCTGGCCACCGGCGCGCGGGCCTGGTGCTTCTTTCTTCCCCCATTCTGGCCGTCCTCTGTCCCCATTGTCCAGGACGCGGGCGCGACCGCCGGGAAGGGGGCGGCGTCGCCATCCGAATCGGAGGACGGGATTCCGCTCCGCTCGGAGTGGGAAGAACGGGGGGACGGTGGAGTCCAATCTTCAACCCGGTCGACGTGGATGAGCATGGAGTACTCGGCCGTCGCCAGGGGTGGAGCTACTCTTCTGTCTGGTGGGGAGAACCCCACCATCTCCTCGACGCGGCCTACTCCCCTCGGTAGGATCCCGAGGCAGTGTTTGGTGGGGATGTTTCCGACATCGTCCGTCCAAACCCAGCACGCAAACGTCTTCGTGTGGCCTCGCTCGAGCGTCCTGCTGTCGAGGCGATCCACTCTCACCCTCCTCCCGAGGATCTCCTCTGCCCCCTCGACATACCAGAAGTGCATGGGGACGCCCTCGATGACGACTCGGACATGGAGCAGCAGCGAGCCGAACGAGGCGTGGTCGTGCTCGTGCCAGGAGGCTACGTTGAAGACGGCTCCGTCAACCCGGATGGAGGCCTGGCGCAGTGCATTGACCTGCTGTGCCGGCTGGGTGAAGATCACCAAGTAGTGCTCCGGGTGGTGCGCCGTGACGCGCAGCGAGTGCTCGGGCACTGCGAGCTGCGCCTCCAGGGCCCTTCCCACCACCATGGGGGACGATGCGTTGACGCCGTCAGCTGTAGACAGGGTGACGACGTGGCTTCTGAGGAAGAAAATGGCCTGGTCTACTACCGGCGAGGGAACGGCCACCGAGCGGCTGTCCCTAGTCCGCCTCGCAGGGTCGATGTGGTGCAGCATTGCAGGCCTCAGCGGCGACATGTGAGAAGCGACCGGGGGCGGAGGGAAGCAGACGCGCGCTTGTAGCGGCTGGCCAGGAGCAGGCGGGCCTAGACGGCTGCGAGCCGAGACCGGCGCCCCCGGAGGGAGGTGGCGACGAGGGCAACTCCTAGCTATGTGGCCAGCTCTTCTGCAGAGAACGCAGTGTATCGGGTCTCTGCACTCTGCCCTGCGGTGCTTGCTACTGAGGCACCGAAAACACCTTCCTCTGAACTGGCTTAAGAAGGCGGGCGGCGCTGCAGCTCTGCCCGAGGGGCGGTTCTGTCTATTTTCCGCACGGCGTTGCCCGGTGACCAACGGGTCTGCCGAGGCGACGCGTCCCCTCCGGCGAACCACCTTTGACCATTGCCCAACCTGCCCCGAAATCGGAAGCGGAGGAGCGACGACTATGGACCTGAGGCGACGGGACGGCAAGGGCGCCGCAGCGACCGCGGGGACCGAGCGCAGCGCAGTAACGGCGGGCCCTGGGGAGCGCGGCATCGGCCGGACCGTCGGATGCAGGAGCGCAGAAGGGGGTGCCGCGCTAGGTCCGGGGTGGAAAGGGGGTGAGCCTCCCTATACCGAGGAGGAGCATTCACCCCGCAGCAGGATTCGCGGCGGCACGGGGGGATCACGCAGAGACTCGGATGTTGGAGAAGCCGGAGGAGACGCGGCCCGACCCACGGATCCCGCCCCGCGCGAGACGGCAGCGCGGGCAGGCGAGTGACCGGCGGATCTCGGCGAGCGGCTCGGGGCCATGAAGGCTGGTAGGTGGCCGCCGTGGCCGGAGCGGCCCGCGGCGCGGAGGGGAGTGGGGGGGGCTCCGTAGTTCATGCCGAGGGGAGAGAGTCAGCCAGTCGTCGGTGTGATTGAACACTCTATTAGCTCCCATGTGCGCCCTTGCATACAAATATACTCCGTCATCTCCCTTTTTTTTGCGAGTAAATCTGATGTCCCTTGACCCAATACATGTTTGTTCTCACATGTGAACTTTCAAAATTTAATGACCAGCGTACGCAAAAACATCGAGGTTCTGTTCTCTACAGATGTGACATCAACACATAAAAGAACATTGTTATGTGTGTCATTACATAGGATAACATCTATGATATTGGCCTAACATATTCTTGCTGAACGTGGCCTCGTGAGACTTAATTGTTTGTTCATTTAACATTTTTTGCCGCCATTGATTATAATTTTTTCTACTCCCTCCGTTTCAGTTTATAAGTCCGGTACGTGTATCTAGATCGTCAATTTGATCGACTTAATAAGAGGCATATATTACAAAAAATATATCACTAGAAACTTTAGATGTTCTATTTTCTAATGATATAATTTTTATGTTAAACAATATATTTTATATAAGTCAAATTGACGACCTAGGTATACGTGCAAGCCTTATAAACTGTGATGGAGGGAGTATAATTAACATATCATAAATTTGTATTTGTGTAATATTATGAAAAACAAACGGATATGGCAACACACGTCATCATGATCTAGTGTGGTAGTATGTTTGTGTGTGAGAGGAGAAAGCAAATCAACATTTATTTTTTGAGTCAAAGGAGAAAGATCAGAAAACACGAGTGGAGGCCACAAGTGACAATATGCGGGTCCAAACGGCCCAATCTTTAACTGTAGACAAGGATAGCCCGCTATTCTCGTCATGCATTTGGACCATAAATCTTAAGTCACATGTGTTCAAATACAACATCAGCTTTAAGCTAAAAAATACTATTGTCTCAAAAAAAGCTAAATAAATTCTAAATGCATGAGCTTGCGAGACAACACAATTCATTAAATCTATCCCTTTCGCTCGACAAAATGTCAAGTCAATCCCTTGTATCCGCAACTCTAGCTACGTTCACATTTTAGATTTGCATAGGCACTTCAATAGGGGCAGAGCCAGGATTCGAACATAAGGGGCGCGAAACCTATTGTTGATGTAAAAAATGAGAATTCTGAACAAAATGCTGAAGCTTCAAGTTAAAGCAAATACTTTGAATAAATATTTACCCCATTAGTTGTTTCCTATCTTAATTTAAAAGAAAATCTACTGCCATCGTTCCAAAGTAATTCCAAATTTTGATTTATCGTAAGTCAAACCTTTTCAAGTTTCTAAAAAAATATACCAATATGTGAAACATCAGATTAGTTTTTTTAGAATCTTTAGAAAATATTCATGCTACGCATATTTAATTTTGTAGATCTTAGCACATACAGTAGCATTTTCTATAAATACGATCAAATTTAACTTACGACAAAGGTAGAATTATAATTATTTTAGAACGGTGGGAATAATATAAGTATGTAATAGTTATAACCTAGTAGTGTATAGTGTATCTGAATCTATGCATCTGTCATACTTATCTCCATATCTGATCCGCCTGCGTCTAGCCGTCCCCATGCGTCGAAAGGTGGACTTTAATAAGATGAACAATGTTGTTGTCTTGGCGAGTAGTGGCCAACGACAATGACAAACTCCCTAGCTCCTGACAGGACATGCTTGATGGCAAAGCACCAACGGTGGCGGTGTGACGCCCCGGTAGTTAGCCTACAGTAATCACATGCTAAGAGCAAGTCTAGTAGAGCCCTCAAATCCTCAAACCCTTAAAAATAACCGCTTTTTACAGTTTTTGTCGGAAAAAACGGTAGACTAGAACCACTAAACCCTCAAACCCGTAAAAAAAATTAGAGGTCCGACCCTCAAATTGTTTCTCAACCTGTAGAAGTGAGGGTTGGGAGGAAAAACTCCCCCCAACCCGCACTCCTGTTCCACCCTCGCGCGGGAGGGATTTCATCCCGCCTCCCGGCTCCTGTCGCCGCCTCCTCCCGCCGCCTCGCCGTCATGGAGGCCTCCCACGCCGCCGCGCCCCCGCCCGCCGCCGCACCCGCCCCGCCCCCGCCCGCCGCGCCCGCCCCCGCCCCCGCCCCCAGCCTGCACCCGACCGTGGCCGACGTGGTGGCGGCGACCCACGTCGGGGCCAAGCGGCGGCGGGCGGGCCTCGCACCGCCTCCTCCTGCCTCCTCGGTTCCCGCCCCGGACCCCGTCCCCGCCCCGGCGCCCGCCCCCAAGAAGAGCCGGCCGAAGGTGTCCTCCCGTGGGCCGCGAGGGGCTTCCTCCAAGGTCGCCGGCTCGTCCCCGGCGCGGAAGAAGCTCGCGGCGCGGAAGAAGCCCGCGGCCCCGCCCGCCGCCGTCGCCGAACCTCTTCCCGCCGCGCACGAGGTGTTCGAGGAAATGGCAACCCCATCCTCGTTCATGGACCTCCTCCAAGACGCGGAGGTGGACCTCGGGGCTCCGCCTCTAGAACCCTTTAGGGTTGGTGACGACTTGGAGGAAGATGAGGAGGATGAAGGGGATGACGAGGAGGAGGTGGCCGAGATAGGGGAGGAGGCATTCACCGCCGCTGCCCGCCCACACGCGCGGTCGACAAACTATACCGAAGCGGAAGATATCCTCTTGGTTCGTGCTTGGGCAGTTGTGGGGATGGATGCAACCACCGGCACCGATCAAACCGGTAAACGGTATTGGCAAAGGATCGAGGACAACTATTGTAGGATCAAGCCGAAGAATAGTGGGTTCAGCTCTTGCACTTATCGGTCGCTTCAAGGCCGGTGGGAGTTGACGAAGCCCGCTTGTGCTCGTTGGAGTGCGGCCATGGACCAAGTGAGGGATGCACCACCTAGTGGAACCGTGGAGAGTGACTATGTGAGTACATATCTCTTCACTATTTTGATTATGTGTGTGTACTATGCTATTGGTGGGTTCTTATGTGATTATGTGTGGTTGATAGGAGAAAATTGTCGGCATGAGGTAAAAGGAGATGGCCGCTTCCAAGGGCAAGCCATTCCCATTTAAGCATGCTTGGGCAATTCTTCAAACCTTTGACAAGTGGAAGTTGAGGGATCAAGAGACCGCACCCAAGAAGTCGGCAATGCTTAGGATGGATGATAGTGAAGATGAGGAGGAGGAGAGGAACTTGGGCAAGCCCGAGGGAACCAAGAAGGGCAAGCTAAGGGTGAAGATGGAAGGAGAGGCGTCAAGCCTAAGGGAGAAGATGGAGCAGATGATGAAGGCAAGAGAGGAATTGACAACGAAGACATTGGAGACGAAGCTTCTTATCACCGAGAATAAGAAAGAGGTCAAGCTTGCACAAGTTGAAGCAAAGCGTGAAGAAGCAAAGCGCAAGGCCGACTTGGAGGAGAGGATGATCAAGCTGAAAGAGGCAAAGGTATGGAAAGAACTCATGGTGGAAGAGAAGGAGCACATGATGATGTCCAAGAAGGACATGGATCAAGAACAATTGCAATGGTGGAAGGACTACAAGGAGGACATCGCGGAGAGGAAGAGGATATTCCATGGTGCGTCCTCTACTCTTCGAGGTGACACTCCGATGAGTGGTGGTGGCGATGGCAGTGTGGAAGACTCCGCCACCGGCAATAATGGAGGTGCTTGACGGACGTGGAAGTGGTCTAGGAAATGGCGCCAAGTGCAACTTTTTGGTGATGGTACCGATGAGTGGGGGAAGATTATGATTGTGTGATGTAAAAACTATTAAACCATGCATCAATGATCTTTATTTCCGTGTTTGTTTGAAGGTTTATTGTGTTTTTCTAGTGAAAATCGTGATTTGCCAAATGACATTTTTAAGGGTTGGGGTTGGGGCAAAGACTAGAACCCTCAAACCCAACCCTTATAACGGAATATTCCGTTATAAGGGTTGGGTTGGAGGGTTCTAGTCTTTGCCCCTGTTTTCAACCCTTAAAAGTGTCAAAAATGGCCAATTCTCAACCCTTAAAACTGATTTTAGATTTAAGGGTTTGATGGTTCTACTAGACATGCTCTAATGGTTTCATATCATCAAGATTAACTAAGCCAAATTGCGAACTCATTAAAAAAACTAAATTTAAATTTAAAATAAAGTCGGATAAATTATTTCTTCAAACTGTAAAATAAAAATCATGCTTAGATTGCAAAGATTCCCTAACTTTTTATAAAATATAAACCAACATTTTTGTATGTATTTAAAACCTCTACAATAATTAAAACAAAGGCCCAAAAGAATAAATAGGAGGCCTTTTGACTTATGAATATATCCAAACCTATTTCAGTTGCCCCAAACTTTTGAAGGCATTACCTAATATACAACATGAATAATGAACCAAGTTACCAAAATTACAAAGGTATTTTTATATTAAAAAAAACTAAAACAGAATCTATTTTAAAAATAAAACAGAAAAGTTTTATAAAAGGAAAAGGGCTAAATATATATGAAAGTACTCCCAAGAGTACATATATATATAGGCTAAACCCCCTCCCCCTTGGGCCGAGGCCCGGCCTGGCCTCCCCACCCGGCCGGCCCATCTCCCCTCCATCGGCCCACCCCAGGGCCTATAGCCACCTCCATCGACACCTCCCTTTCCACTCGCTCCCCCACTCCCGTTTCGATCTGGATCGGGATCTGGGAGACCCCGCTGTGAAGCGCCTCGTCCTGCTGCGCCTTCCCCGATTGGCCCGAGCCACCCTGCCGCCCCGGGCCATCGTCGGGCTCTGGGGCGCCTCTGCGGCACTCCATCGCGGCCACCGACCGCCGTCGGCCCTTCCCTCCCTACCGACGCCCTGTCGCCCCTGCCCCACACCGGCCGACGTGCTTGCCGGGCCACCACGACGCCGACGCCCTCCGACCGCCTTCCTCACTGGCCACCTCTCCCCTTCACTACCGAATATTCCCTAGGCCGCTGGTCCACTACAACCGGTGGTGAGCACCCATCGGGGTTCCTCCCCTCCTTCCTCCCTTCCCCTAACTCCGGCGACGCCACGCCGCCCTACAACCGCTGGCCACCGGCCTCTGCCCCGGTGCTACGCCTCTGGTCGCACCCTGTGAGCCTCTGCTAGGTCCTCAGCGAGAGCACCCTGTGAGTCTGTGCCATGGCAACAAATCCAACACCCTGGGCTTCATTGCAGGCACGTGGCTGAGAGCCACCATGAGAGCCTCTAGGCTAAATCCACCTTGCTCCATGATGGCGCCCTAGGGCTTAGGATGGATGTCGACCGTTGGTACGTCTCAAACGTATATATAATTTTTTATGGTTTCATGATGTTATCTTGTCAACTTTGGATGTTTTATATACCTTTTATATCTTTTTTGGGACTAACTTATTCATTCAGTGCCAAGTGCTAGTTCCTGTTTTTTGTGTGTTTTTGACTCTTTTCAGATCTGATTTTGGAACGGAGTCCAAACGGAATAAAATCCCCGAAATGAATTTTTCCAGAACACAAGAAGATCGGGGGACTTGAGGGCCAAGGCAGGAGGCCCACATGGATCCCACAAGCTCTGTAGCCGCGGCCAGGGGGGCCCGCGGCTACCAGGCTTGTGGACCCCTTGGAGCTCCCCTGCCCTAGCTCTTTGGCCTATATATTCCCTAAAATCCCAGAAAAAATATGGGCGTCCACGAAACCACTTTTCCGCCGCCGCAAGCTTTCGTTTCCGCGAGATCTCATCTGGAGACCCTTCCCGGTGCCCTGCCGGAGGGGACTTTGGAGCTGGACGGCTTCTACATCAACATCATTGCCTCTCCAATGACTTGTGAGTAGTCTAATTCAGACCTACGGGTCTGTAGTTAGTAGCTAGATGGATTCTTCTCTCTCTTGAATCTTCAATACAAAGTTCTCCATGATCTTCATGGAGATCTATCCGATGTAATCCTCTTTGGCGGTGTGTTTTGTCGAGATCCGATGAATTGTGGATTTGTGATCAGATTATCTATGAATTATATTTTGAGTCTTTGCTGATTTCTTATATGCATGATTTGATATCCTTGTATGTCTCTCCGAGTCTTGGGTTTTGTTTGGCCAACTAGATCTATGATTCTTGCAATGGGAGAAGTGCTTGGTTTTGAGTTCATACCGTGCGGTGACCTTTCCCAGTGACAGAAGGGGCAGCAAGGCACGCATCGTGTTGTTGCCATCAAGGGTAACAAGATGGGCTTTCATCATAGATTTGAGAATGTCCGTCTACATCATGTCATCTTGCTTAAGGCGTTACTCTGTTCTTATGAACTCAATACACTAGATGCATGCTGGATAGCGGTCGACGTGTGGAGTAATAGTAGTAGATGGAGAAAGTATCGGTCTACTTGTTTTGGACGTGATGCCTATATGTATGATCATTTCCATAGATAACGTCATGATTTTGCGCGGTTCTATCAATTGCTCGACAGTAATTCGTTCACCCACCGTCTACTTGCTTTCATGAGAGAACCCACTAATGAACACTACGGCCCCCGGGTCTACTCACAATTATCATCTCAGCTTTTACTTTTACTTTGCTTTGTTTACTTTTTGCTTTCAGTTCTCACTTTGCAAACAATCTATAAGGATTGACAACTCCTTCATAGGGTTCGGTGCAAGCTCTTTGTGTTTGTGCACGTACTTGTGACTTGACGCGATCCTCCTACTGGATTGATACCTTGGTTCTCAAACTTAGGGAAATATTTACCGCCGCTATGCTACATCACCCTTTCCTCTTCAAGGGAACACCAACGCAAGGCTCCAAGGCCGCGGGGGAATCCTTTGCATACTTGCCAAGGAAATCCCTATAGGCGTAGCCAGCAGCAGAAGGATTTCTGGCGTCGTTGCCGAGGAGAGATCAAGTCAACATCTATCCAAGTAAGTGTCACAAACTCATCTCTTGCATTTACCTTTTTTGCGAGTTGCCTCTCGTTTTCCTCTCCCCCACTTCACATTTGCCATTTTCATTTTCCTTTCTCCTTTGTCGTTTTTATTTGCCTTTTGTTGTTTTCCTTTGCCAGTATTCGTGCTTGCTTGTGTTCTTGTTTGTTTGTTGAAGTCATCATGGCTGAAAACATCAAACTTTGCGACTTCTCAAATACTAATAATAATGATTTTATTAGTACTCCGATTGCTCTCGCCTGTAGTGCGAAATCATATGAAATCAACGCTGCCTTGCTGAATCTTGTTATGAAAGAACAATTTTCTGGCCTTCCTAGTGAAGATGCCGCATCCCATGTTAATACCTTCATTGAACTTTGCGATATGCAAAAGAAGAAAGATGTGGATAATGATATTGTTAAATTGAAGCTTTTTCCGTTCTCTTTGCGAGATCGTGCAAAAACTTGGTTTTCTTCTTTGCCTAAAAATAGTATCGACTCTTGGAATAAGTGCAAAGATGCTTACATATCCAAGTATTTTCCGCCGGCTAAGATTATCTCTCTACGTAACGATATCATGAATTTCAAGCAACTTGATCATGAACACGTTGCACAATCTTGGAAGAGGATGAAGTTAATGATTAGAAATTGTCCCGCTCATGGCTTGAGTTTGTGGATGATTATAAAAATCTTTTACGCTGGTTTGAATTTTGCTTCTCAAAATATCTTGGACTCCCCTCAGGTGGAACTTTCATGGAAATCACGTTAGGAGAAGCTACAAAACTCCTAGACAATATCATGACCAACTACTCTCAGTGGCACACTGAAAGGTCACCTGCTAGCAAAAAGGTACACGCTATAGAAGAAATTAACTCGCTTAGTGCTAAGATGGACGAGTTGATGAATTTGGTTGCTAGTAGAAATGCTCCTTTAGATCCTAATGACATGCCACTATCTTCCTTGATTGAGAGTAGCAATGCTAGTTTGGTCGTTAATTTTGTTGGTAGGAACAACTTTGGCAACAACAATGCTTTTAGAGGAAACTATGTTCCTAGGCCTTTTCCTAGTAACTCCTCTAACAATTATGGTAATTCCTACAACAACACTTATGGAAATCATAACAAATTACCCTCTGATTTAGAGAGTAATATCAAAGAGTTCATCAACTCACAAAAGATTTTCAATGCGTCCATAGAGGAAAAACTACTAAAAATAGACGATTTGGCTAAGAGCGTTGATAGGATGTCTTGTGATATTGATGCTCTGAAAGTTAGATGTGCTCCTCCCAAGGTTAACTTGGATGAAACTTTAAAAGCTATTCGTGTCTCCATGAATGAGAGCAAAGAAAGAACCGCCAAATTCGCGCTAAGCATGAATGGTTTAAAAGGGTGCGTTCTAGTGATGCAAATCACGAAGATCTTAAAGTGCTTGGTGTGACTCCTCTTGAATCTTTGTTTTCGCGTGTCAAACCTATTGATGAAGGGGCTGGATATGAATCCACTTTGGTTGAAAAATGGCCCAATGATTCGGAGTCCACGTATCTTGATGATAAAGGTGTGGAGAGTGGAGTAGAAGAAATCAAAATATTGGGTAGTAATGAAACTCCCACTTTGGATTTCAAGGGATTCAATTATGATAGTTGCTCCTTGTTTGAATGCATTTCCTTGATGCAATCCATTGCAAACTCGCCACATGCTTATAGCCAAAGCAAAGCCTTTACCGCACATATCGTAGATGCTATGATGAAATCTCTTGAAGAGAAACTCGAATTAGAAGTCTCTATACCTTGAAAACTTCATGATGAGTGGGAACCTACTATCAAAATCAAAATCAAAAACTATGAATGCAATGTTTTGTGTGATTTGGGTGCTAGTGTTTCCGCGATTCCAAAGTCTTTATGTGATATTCTTGGTTTTCATGAGATTGAAGAGTGTTCTCTTAATTTGTCTCTTGCGGATTCTACTGTCAAGAAACCCATGGTGAGGATCAATGATGTTCTTATTGTTGCAAATAAGAACTATGTACCCATGGATTTCATTGTACTTGACATACATTGCAATCATTCATGTCGCATTATTCTTGGTAGACCTTTCCTAAGGACTATTGGTGCTATCATCGATATGAAGGAAGGGAATATTCGATTTCAGTTTCCTCTAAAGAAGGGCATAGAGCATTTTCCTAGAAAGAAAATAAGATTGCATTATGAATCTATGATGAGGACTACTTATGGTTTGAGCACCAAAGATGACTATACGTGATTCCATCACCTTATGCCTAGCTAAGGGCGTTAAACAATAGCGCTTGTTGGGAGGCAACCCAACGAATCTATCCTTTTTATTTCTGTTTTATGTTTTCCACACTTTCATAATTCTGTTATGATTGTGTTTTTTGTGTTTCTTTTGCGTTTGGGCGAAGTAAAACCGTTATGATTAGTCTTGGGGGTGATCGTTTGATCATGCTGGAAAAGACAAAAACTTTCTGCTCACGAAAAGAATTTTCATTTTTTTTGCGAGAGATTTTGTGTTGGTTCTTTTTGCTGCTGATTTCTACGCAAATTCTTCAGACTGTCGTAAGTTTTCAGAATTTTTCAAGTACCAGAAGTATACGAAGTATACAGATTGCTACAGACTGGTCTGCTGTTAACAGATTCTGTTTTTGTTGAGTTGGTTGCTTATTTTGATGAAACTATGGATAGTATCGAGGGGTATTAGCCATGGAAGATTGAAAATACAGTAACCCAACATCAACATAAGTAGAGTTTAAGTTTGGTGCGGTACCTAAGGAAGTGGTGATTTGCTTTCTTATACTAATGGTATCACGAGTTTCTGTTTAAGTTTCGTGTTGTGAAGTTTTCAAGTTTTGGGTGAAGTTCTTATGGACAAAGAGACAAAGACTGGCATGAGCTCAAGCTTGGGGATGCCCAAGGCACCCCAAGTTGAGTCAAGGATGCCGAAAAAGCCTAAGCTTGGGGATGCCCCGGGAAGGCATCCCCTCTTTCGTCTTCAATCCATCGGTAACGTTAGTTGGGGCTATATTTTTATTCACCACATGTTATGTGTTTTGCTTGGAGCGTCTTGTATCGTAGGAGTCTTTTATTTTTGTTGTGTCACAATCTTCCTTGCTGCACACCTAGAGAGCGAGACATGCACTCACCGTGATTTTGTCGAGCTTCACTTATATCCTTTGGTTAGGCAATTCAGCTCACATGTGTTTCACTTATATCTTTTGAGCTAGTTGATTTTGCTCTATGTGTTTCACTTCTATCTTTTAGAGCACGGAAGTGCGTGGCGTGGTAGTTGATCTATGCTATGAAAGTAGTCTCAAAAGGGGTAGTTATCCAAAGGGATATGAAAACTTCCACCTTCATGTGCATTGAGTAGTTAGAGAAGTTTGATTCATCTCAATTAGTTTTGAGTTGTGGTTGTGGTAATACTGAAGTTATACTAGTAAGGTGTTGTGGATCTAGAAATACTTGTGTTGAAGTTAGTGATTCCCGTAGCATGCACGTATGGTGAACCGCTATGTGATGAAGTCTGAGCATGATTAGTTTATTGATTGTCATCCTTTGTGTAGCGGTCAGGATCGCGCGATGGTTTATACCTACCAACCCTTCCCCTAGGAGTATGCGTTGAATGCTTTGTTTCGATTACTACTAAAACTTTTGCAACAAGTATATGAGTTCTTCATGACTAATGTTGAGTCCATGGTTTAGATGCACTTTCACCTTTCACCATCATTATCTTCTTTAGTGCCGTGGAACTTTCGCCGGTGCATAAAACCACCATTAGCCTCCCTCAAAACAGCCACCATACCTACCTACTATGGCTTTTTCAAAGCCATTCCGAGATATATTGCCATGCAACTACCACCATGACATGTGCCACAGATTCTACATTGCCATTGCATGATCATAAGATAGCTAGCATGATGTTTCCATTAATGTCTATGCCATGCTAGATCATTGTCACGGTACACTACCGAAGGCATTCCATATAGAGTCATCATTGCTCTAAGTTTTGAGTTGTAAGTGTGATGATCATCATTGATGGAGCATTGTCCCATGTGAGGAAATAAAAGAGGCCAGCGAATCCCATTTACAAAAAAAGAGGCCAAAGATGCCCACCAAAAAAAGAGGCCAAAGAGCCCACCAAAAAAATGAGAGAAAAAGAGAGAAGGGACAATGCTACTATCTTTCCACACTTATGCTTATTAAGCACCATGATCTTCATGATTGAGAGTCTCTCGTTTTGTCACCACCATATAGCTAGTGGGAAATTTTCATTATATAACTTGGCTTGCATATTCCAATGATGGGCTTCCCCAAAATTGCCTTAGGTCTTCGTGAGCAAGCAAGTTGGATGCACACCCACCAGTTTTATTTAAGAGCTTTCACATACTCTTAGCTCTAGTGCATCATTTGTATGGCAATCCCTACTCATTCACATTGATATCTATTGATGAGCATCTCCATAGCTCATTGATATGCCTAGTCAATGTGGCCATCTTCTCCTTGTTTGCCTTGCAACCTCCACCACACTCCATTCCACTTATAGTGCTAAAACCATGGCTCACACTCATGTATTGCGTGAGAGTTGAAAAAGTTTGAGAAAGTAAAGGTGTGAAAATAATTACTTGGCCAATACTGAGGTTGTGCATGATTTAAATTCGTTGTGCAAGGATGATAGAGCATAGCGAGACTATATGATTTTGTAGGGATAACTTTCTTTTGGCCTTGTTATTTTCAAAGGTCATGATTACCTTGCTAGTTTGCTTGAAGTATTATTGTCTCCACGTCAATAACAAACTATTGTTTTGAATCTAACGGATCTGAACATTCATGTCACATAAGAGGAGTTACAAAGGACATCTATGCTAGGAAGCATGAAAGCATCAAAAATTCATTCTTTATCACTTCCCTACTCGAGGACGAGCAGGAGTTAAGCTTGGGGATGCTTGATACGTCTCAAACGTATCTATAATTTTTGATGGTTTCATGTTGTTATCTTGTCAACTTTGGATGTTTTATATACCTTTTATATCTTTTTTGGGACTAACTTATTAATTCAGTGCCAAGTGCCAGTTCCTGTTTTTCTATGTTTTTGACTCTTTTCAGATCTGATTTTGGAACGGAGTCCAAACGGAATAAAATCCCCGAAATGAATTTTTCCAGAACAGAAGAAGATTGGGGGACTTAAGGGCCAAGGCAGGAGGCCCACAGGGAGCCCACAAGCCCTGTAGCCATGGCCAAGGGGGCCCGCGGCTACTAGGCTTGTGGCCCCCGTGGAGCTCCCCTTCCCTAGCTCTTTGGCCTATATTCCCTAAAATCCCAGAAAAAATACGGGCTTCCACGAAACCACTTTTCCGCCGCCGCAAGCTTCCGTTTCCGCGAGAGCTCATCTAGAGACCCTTCCCGGTGCCCTGCCGGAGGGGACTTTGGAGCTGGAGGGCTTCTACATCAACATCATTGCCTCTCCAATGACTCGTGAGTACTCTACTTCAGACCTACGGGTCTGTAGTTAGTAGCTAGATGGCTTCTTCTCTCTCTTGGATCTTCAATACAAAGTTCTCCATGATCTTCATGGAGATCTATCCGATGTAATCATCTTTGGCGGTGTGTTTGTCGAGATCCGATGAATTGTGGATTTGTGATCAGATTATCTATGAATTATATTTGAGTCTTTGCTGATTTCTTATATGCATGATTTGATATCCTTGTAAGTCTCTCCGAGTTTTGGGTTTTGTTTGGCCAACTAGATCTATGATTCTTGCAATGGGAGAAGTGCTTGGTTTTGGGTTCATACCGTACGGTGACCTTTCCCAGTGACAGAAAGGGTAGCAAGGCACGCATCGTGTTGTTGCCATCAAGGGTAACAAGATGGGCTTTCATCATAGACTTGAGATTGTCCACCTATATTATGTCATCTTGCTTAAGGCGTTACTCTGTTCTTATGAACTCAATACACTAGATGCATGCTGGATAGCGGTCGACATGTGGAGTAATAGTAGTAGATGCAGAAAGTATCGGTCTACTTGTTTTGGTAGTGATGCCTATATGTATGATCATTGCCATAGATAACGTCATGACTTTGTGCGGTTCTATCAATTGCTCCACAGTAATTCGTTCACCGACCGTCTACTTGCTTTCATGAGAGAAGCCACTAGTGAACACTACGCCCCCGGGTCTACTCACAATTGTCATCTTAGCTTTTACTTTTACTTTGCTTTGTTTACTTTTTGCTTTGAGTTCTCACTTTGCAAACAATCTATAAGGGATTGACAACCCCTTCATAGCGTTGGGTGCAAGCTCTGTGTGTTTGTGCAGGTACTTATGACTTGACGCGATCCTCCTACTGGATTGATAGCTTGGTTCTCAAACTGAGGGAAATACTTACCGCTGCTGTGCTACATCACCCTTTCCTCTTCAAGGGAACACCAACGCAAGGCTCCAAAGCCGCGGGGGAATCCTTTGCATACTTGCCAAGGAAATCCCTATAGGCGTAGCCAGCAGCAACCATCTTGCTCTCCTTGGTGGTGATGACCACCTCCTTGACTGTCTGGGTCATGCTATTGAAGATGGTCAACTCCTCTTCCATGAAGCATGCCTACTTCCTCTTCCTATCAACCATACAAACATGCTGACCATCCTTCTTAGGAGCATCAATGTTGCTGGTATCTGACACCTGGGTGTATGGATAGTCGTGCATCACGGGCTTTGCGGGCATCACCGACATCGGCGAGCCAAGCGGCTCACGAGAGGCCATAGCATGCTTGCCGATTGTGAGCATGAAGGATAACGTAAGCGTCATCAACAACACACCTGACTACACATCAACAATATGTACTAGTTGTATACATGGACAACACACTACACATCGATTGTATGAACTAACGATAAAATATGCACACACACGCATGATGTAAGCATACTACCAACCCATCCATGAATATCTTAGCATACTGCCAATCCATCCATGAACATCCAAGCATACTACAAATCCATCCATGAACATCCAAGCAAGCAAGCACGAAAACAATCCCTAACATGCTTCAAATCTATGCCAACTAGCTACTGCAACATCACAGTCAAACTACTAGAGGGGAGGGGGTCATTGAACTTACAAACGCCATTGGAGGAGCCGCAGTGGAGGTGCGGCACGAAGGAGAAGATCAGGAGTGGATCTGCCACCGTACCCAACCGGACGCCTGAGTAGTTGTGTCGCTTACCTCGCTGTCGAGGTGGATCCAGGCCGAGTGAAAACTCGAGAGGGGGGAAATGTTGGCGGGAGTTTTGGCGCGTCGGTCACCCTCGCTATATAGGGCGACCGTGGATCGACGGTCGTGACGCGAATTCGTCCCACCACTTTTTGGGAGACACGCCATCGCTCGTGCCATCTCCCGACATCTCCCTGCCCGTAGCTACACAGCATGGCGTTCCCCTCCCCTACATCGCCCGAGTCTGGCTCGCTGGAAACTATCAATTTAACCACTCATAGTGGGCCTGGCTAAGCACTGGTTTAAGGTTCGTGTGAGCCAAGATTTGTATGCGGGCCAGGCAACTAAACGGATTGATTTCTTCCCCCACGGTCCTGCTTGAGGGTAATGCAGGTAACCAAATGCATCCTAGGTTTTTTGCGTGGACATGATTACACAACATGCCATTATTTGTTGGGAAACGGTTGTACCCGGTGCTTCGGCCGAAACTTTGGGCCCTCACGCGGGCGTCGCGTGATCCGCACGGATCCAACGTCGGCCTTTGCTTCCTTCATGATTTCCCCCATTCCCTCATTGTGGTCCTGCGCAGCCCGTCTTTTGTGACCCCGTGCATCTTACTTCCCCCAACCTTATCTTCTTATTTCTCCCAGCCCGTGCTTCCTTCGCAAAATTCTATTTCTTCTCTCCTCCATTCTTTTTTCTTCTCCGGCGAGGCAGGCTGCGAGGCCTCGCCATGGGCGCTTCTACTCACGTTACTTGGGTTACTTCGTCGACCGGCTAAGGTGGGAAGGCGTTGCTGCAAGGGATAGAACTGCCACCAAGGGATGGTGAGCTTCGGGGACGACCATGACGGGATGTGGTGCTGCAACCAACATCAGGTTTTGCTGGAACTGCCTGGCAATCGTGTTGCAAGCATCAACCATTTTTGCTGGAACGAGTCGGGGCGGTGGTGCTGGAACTAGCCTCGCGCGATGCTGCAACCGCCCGCGAGAAGTGCGGGAACCAGCTTCATGGCGTGTTGGAACTAAAACAACGAGAGTGTTACCTTGGGATAAAGGTGTGGTCGTGCTGACCGACAAACATGTTGCAACCGGCGACATATGATGCTACAACCGATATGCCGAGATGCTATAACGGGTGTGGTGAGGTGTTGGCCACTCGGCAACTCGGTGGTGCTACAACTCGCATCCAAACATGCTAAAACTGATGATCCCAAGTGCTACAACCAGCATGAATTTGTGCTATGGCGACCGCGGTGACCATGGTGACCCGAATGTCCATGCGTAGAAAAATGCTGCAACCATTGTTACTAGATGCTGGAGCCACGGTGACCACGAAACCGCCCACGCTGGACCATGTGACGGTGGTGAAGACGGCAAGCCTCGACGGCGAGGCGAACCGGGCGGAGGAGATCCGACATGACGGGCCAGAGACGAATGCTGCAACCGGTCACCAGCGAGCTGCAGCGGGCTCACGGTGACCGACGCGGTGACCACATGATGCTACAACCTAGATCCTTGCAACCTCAACTTTTTTTTGGCCGAAACCTGTGACCGCGGCGAGCGCGACGAACAGGATTGATGGTGCGGTCGAGCCCACTGTACGGGAAAGAGAGGGGCATAAAAGTGACGCGAGGAAGAAGGAGGGGACGGCGCACCGATGGAAGGGGCTGAATCATGCGTTCGGAAACACATGCATCGTGCGGCTACAGTATGACCAACCGAAACTTCGGGCCGGCGCGCTCGCGCCTAGTACCGTCCTTATTTGTTTGCATAAGTTTGTGTCAGGGCAGAAGAGTACGGTTATGTTAGTTTAGACTCGTTGGGGGAATCCAATATGACTGCGTTTTCTGGTAGTGTTGTTTGCTTTCCATCCCCACGGAGCAGTTTCTCCAAAAAAATATCCTACAAAATAATTAAGCTGTTTCTCTAAAGAAAAACGCGATACATGTCAGTGGCCCGCAGCCCGCGGCATTATTGATTGCGGCCTAGACGATGGGCATGCACGGCCATGGGCCATGGCCCTTCCAACCACACCCTGTTCCCTCTTTATGTGTATGCAAAACCAGAGCCAGGCACAAAACAACTTTCCACGACGATGAAAATGACATATTACCGCAAATTAGCGTCACTTTCCGCCGCTCGTTCTAAGAAAATGAAAATAAACGACCTACAATCGCTGCTGCAGATTACGCACAAAAAGCGTGAGACCATGGTAATCAGTCGGGGAGTTTGCCTTGGGTTCAGCCGAACCCGGAAAACTAGCACCGACGGTAAGAAATGCCGTGGCAACGTGGCGAGGGGTGGTGGTACCGATGGACTTATGGTGCCAGCCTGGTGATGTCTGAGCAGTCCCAGTGCACGCCTTGCGTGATGCCTACTCGATCGATGGTCTGTCTGAGCTCTGCCATCTCACGCATGGCGTGCCTCCTAAGCGACGCTACTCAATAGAGAGACAGAGAGACAGTGAGATCGATCCATCCATGTGCGGCAGTACAAATACTACGTGTCTGTCTCGCGTCCATATCACTTTTGCTGGTGAAACGGGGCCCATCAACGGATGATCATTCACCGATCCGCCACCCTTTCCTCCATTTTCATTTCATTTTCAGCCGCACTCGGCTCGATCACAAATCATTGGCGATGATAACCCCTCCTGACCCCGCGCCCGGCACCTACCGTTGCCTCCGACCCTTGACGGCCGGTACATGCGATGCATGTCGCCGCTGCTATCGGTTCGATGCCTTTGATTGGGGTTGGTGCGAGCAGATCACGGCCATGCTCCATCGGCGTCGACAAGCCATCCATCTTTTCTCTTTCATTTTCTTCCTACTACTGAAACTCGTACTACTACTACGTACCAGATCCAGCTAGATGGCCTTCAATGCAATAAATGTGCGTGTATGGATCACGCACATCGCTTGGGATGCATTAAGAATCCATCTCAAAACTTTTAAGTACTTAGTAGTATTACCGAGCGTAGCATTGTTTACCTACCGGCTACCGCTACCGGATCTGTTTCTCATGTGCTTCGATGCAACACCGTTTTCGTTCAGGGATCTATGCAACAGGTGCTCCGAGCAGTAAACTTTCGGCAGCGGGTGGGTCTGCCTGCTTGATAAACGGAGAAACGAAAAAGGCCCAACCAACGAAGCATTGTCTCCTTCCTTTTTCAGAAAGTGTTCCCATCACCTCAAATAAAACTCTCCTTTCTGTCAGCTTTTGTGCGTTTGTGCGCCAAATTGCCTTTCCCTCGCTTTTCGTACGCGTACTGTCTCAGGTCGGGTGCAGCGTTGGTGCATGCCAAGATCCCACGCGCGATCTAAAGCGTCCGTGCTTTTTACAGCTGCACGTGGATGGCAGTAGACGATTACACGTACTGGTCGTGAATTTCAAACGCGTGCCGAACCTGTGAGCCACCGCAATTCACCGCTCGTTCGTTTAATTAGCGACGCGGTACCGTTTTCAACATTACCGAACCGATAGTAGATCGGATGATGAGCACCGCTTGAGAAGCTACGTGGAGACTTTATTGAATGGATGGACCGAAATGATAATCGAGTACACCGAAAATATACACAAAATCCTCTCTCTATATAACCAAAATGGAGCGGTAATTCACGTACAGTACAGAGCGGAAGCAGAACATGCACTAAACCAACCACTACCCGCCGATCATCAAAAGAAAAACGGGACGGGACGGACAACCAATGCATCATCGTACATCAAGAATCGATCGATCGTAGTACCACCGGTAAAATTAAATGACGACACGAAAGAAGAAAAAAGCAGCAGCGACGCGCGGGAAGGAGGACACAGCATGCACTGGCCTACTGCTCAGAGGAAGACGGCGAGGCCCGCGCTCGCCAAGGCCACCAGCGCCGCGACGCCGGCCGCGCGCGCTGTGGATGCGCTGCTGCTGTCGGTCACCGGCGCGCCTCCGGGCGCGAGCACGGGGGATGTGGACGGAGATGTTGAGCCCATTGGGGAGGGCGTCTTCGGGCTGGTCGGAGACATGGAGGGCGTCGCGGTGGGGGATGTCGTCGGGGCGATGGTCGGGGCGGTCGTGGGCGCCATCGACGGGGGCGGGGTCGCCATCGGAGGAGGCGTGGCGGGCGGTGGAGACATGGGCGGTGATGGCGGCGGGGTGGCGGGTGCTGGAGGCGGGGTGGCCAGGGGCGACGGCGGCGGGGTGGTGGGAGCGGGCGGAGGCTGCGTCGGGGGAGCCGGAGGCGGGGTGGTGGGAGCAGGTGGAGGGGTGGCCGGCGGACTTGTGGGAGCCGGAGGAGGGGTGGCGGGAGCCTGCGGCGCCGGAGGGGGCGTGGCCGGGGCCTGTGGCGCCTGAGGAGGCGTCATGGGTGCCGGAGGAGCGTTGGGCGCTGGAGGCGGGTTGGCGGCCGGGGGCGCGGTGGGAGCTGGAGGCGGGTTGCCGGCCGGAGGAGCGTTGGGGGCAGGAGGCGGGTTGCCGGCAGGCGGCGCGTTGGGTGTTGGCGGCGGCTGCATCGGTGGCTGCTGAGCGGAGCAGGAGACGATGAGGGCCGCGAGGAGCAGCGGGAGGAGCGCCATTTTCAGTCTGGTGACTCTTGATCGGCGCTCTGGAGCAGTGGGAGGAAGCGGGAGTGGAGGAGTGATGCTTATATAGCGTGGCCAGCGAGGGTGGATCTCAGTGAGTGATCACAGCGGGAGCAGCTAGCGAGTTAACCTCCATCCAGATCACGGTGGCATGGCGGATCATACGATCCATCTTTCAGTCTCACAAGGTGGCTAGAAACATGTGCTAAAGCTGACTCTTAACTAAAGAGACCGCTTACCTTCTCTCTTCTCTTCTTTTTTTTCTAACTAAGTAAAAATATATTATTTTATTTCTTATAGCCAGCTGACTCAGCTCTATTGTAATTACTATGCATGTACATAATTAAGATCATTTTAATTTTTTGTTTAGAATCTGTAATAATGACGGTCACATGAATCTTGACGTAGTACTAGATCTGTAATAAAAAATAATTTAGGTCATTTTAACCTTAATTATATAAAATAATAGAAGGAAAGTTAGCATAATGTAGCTTCTGTAGCATCCCTAACGTATGTTAGAGGATACGGTTCCAGCCACCTCCGGATCACCCTCAAAGCTCTTTTTACCGGAGCTGATAGTTAACGGTTTAGAATTCATCGTCCATTGACTACGTCAAGATTCATGTGACCGTCACGCACTAATTTTCAGTTTCTGTTATATAACATTTATACATGAGCAAATACTCCTACATTGAATCGGTCCCATCGAAATTTGATCACACACATGCATGTTCCTCTCTCTCTCTCTCTCGCCTACAACAATATGCATGCATGGCAGCCAAAGAGTCTCTCTCCTCTCTTACACAACAAATTCCCCTTTTTATTTCATCTTTCCTAATTTAAATCATTTATATCTTTTAAATAAATAATAATAATTTTGAAACTTTTATGTATTTGAACTCCTGACGGAAAGATCTTTAAAACAAGTCCAATAATGAATATGTTGTGTCTACTTTACGTTTTATTGCTTCAGTCATATTTTCATTTCAATTATAATTGATCAGTGAAATCTATTTTTAGAGGTTAGCGAAATATGTCTATTTAATTGGGTGAAACCGTTCGTTCAAATTAGTGAAGCAGCCATTTTGAAATGAGTTAAAATAAATTTTAAAACGAGTGAAATACTTTTTGAATGAGCAGAATCTGATTTTTGAAAATGAGTGAAACATATTTGGTAAAACTAGTGAAACACGTTTTTTGAATGAGAGGAGTCTGTTTTTTTGAAATGAGTGAAACATAATTGGTAAAATGAGTGAAATCGCTTTCTGAAAATTAGTTTTCGAAAGAACTGCAAACTATTTCTTAATAGAGGAGATTGAAATTACTTTTCAAAATATTTGTGAAACTATTTTTCGTGAAATTGCTGTATTTTGAAATTGAAATAATAAAGAAATGCATATGTGAAATAATTGAAATCAATTTCAAAATTGTGAAATAGATTGTTTTAAACATTGTAGCGTTTTTTTTTCAACATGTGAAATAGATTTCTCTTCAAATTGCGTGTGATATCTGAAATAAAGAACACGTGTGATATATGAAATAGTTAAAGTGTTCTAAAATAAATGTGATATATGAAATTAACTTTTGTCAAATAGATGAAAGTATTATTTCTAAATAAGTGAAGTATGTCCTGCGAAAGCAATTCTGATGACAAGTGAAATAGTTTGTACGATTCTATGAAATATGCGCGTTTGCTTTTTAAATAAATGAAATTGGTCTCTTTAAGTAATGAAACAAGTATTTAAATGAATGAATTTGGTCTTTTCTAGTAAATCAAATCAGTCTTTGTAAAATATTTGAAGTTCGTCTTTTAGTCTATTGATATTTATTTTTATAGAATAACTGAAATATATTAACTAAAATAAGTGGTTTGAAACATCATAACTCAAATGTGCTTGAAGACTATCCAAAATTATACTTGTTCTAAAGATCTTGGCATCATGAGTTCAAACATATAAAAAAAATTCAAAAATTAAAATTTCTTTTAAAGAAATGAACCATCTAAAATATCGAAAGGAAATTAATAATGATGATTTCAAGAGACAAGTTACCATGTACGCACTCTGCATAGAAAAAAGATGCATGCGTTAGGGTTGTTTTGTGTGTGCATGGGACTCATGATGAAGAAATACAAAGTTAGTAAAATAAGAAAGCAATAAAATATGTTGGATACTTGGCCCACACAGAGTTAGTTGGCTGCATTTCATTGGTGGGCATTCACGGGTAGCTATCAGCACCGGTAAATTTACTTATTCGCCGGCCCACCCACCTCTCTCCACATCACCCCCGCGAGATTACTCAGGGAGTTCGAAACTAAAGAGTCCTCGTTCCGCTTACCTATTTTTATGGACCGAACTCATGGGCCGTCATATAATTATCAATGAAGCCTGAAATACAAAATCACGTTGTATCCAGAACGGACTCCTCCGAAGACTTGGTGTACGCTCCAAGGCAAGATGATGATCGTAATGTTTTCTCTCTGGTGTAACTGACGTTGTGTAAACCCTAGAACATAGTAAACCATGATATAGGGTTTTAGCTCCTTCAAAAGGGTCCGAACCTGGGTAAATATCGTCTCCCTTGTTCCTTGTTACCCATCGATCGAAGATCCACTGTTCAGGACCCCTACCCGAGACTCGTCGGTTTTCACACCGACGTTGGTGCTTTCATTGAGAGTTCCACTGTGTGATCTGTTGGGGAACGTACTAATAATTCAAAAATTTCCTACGTATCACCAAAATCAATCTCGGAGTTGCTAGCAACGAGAGAGGGAGAGCATCTTCATACCGTTGAAGATCGCTAAGCGGAAGTGTTACAATGAACGTG
Source organism: Hordeum vulgare subsp. vulgare (assembly GCF_904849725.1). Classification (NCBI taxonomy): domain Eukaryota; kingdom Viridiplantae; phylum Streptophyta; class Magnoliopsida; order Poales; family Poaceae; genus Hordeum; species Hordeum vulgare. The sequence continues at coordinate 405,942,806 of NC_058523.1, read as the reverse complement.
GTTGATGGAGTCGTACTCGCGGCGATTCAAATCGCGGAAGATCCGATCCAAGCACCGAACGAATGGTGCCTCCGCGTTCAACACACGTACAACCCGGGGACGTCTCCTCCTTCTTGATCCAGCAAAGGGGAAGGAGAAGTTGAGGGAGAGCTCCGGCAGCATGACGACGTGGTGGCGGTGGAGCTTGTGGTTCTTCGACAGGGCTTCGCAAAGCGCCGCGGAGGAGGAGAAGTGGAGGGGTACGACTGCACCAAGGGAGAGGGTTCAGGTGTCCCGCAGCCCTCTCACCCTCCTCTATTTATAGGGGGAAGGGGAGAGGGGGCCAGCCACCCTAGATGGCCTAGGAGGGGGCGGCAACGGCCAAGGCGGTAGGCTTGCCTCCCAAGTTGGTGGGAGGCAGCCCCCACGCCCTAGGGTTCCCAGCCCTAGGCGCCTTGGGCCCCTTGTGTGGTGCTCACCAACCCACCAGGGAGCTGGTTCACTCCCACTTTTGGCCCATGTGGCCCTTCGGGATAGGTGGCCCCTCCTGGTGGACCCCCGGAACCCTTTCGGTGGTCCCAATACAATACCAATAAAACCGAAAACCTTTCTGATGATCGGAACTGGACTTCCCATATATAAATCTTCACCTCCAAACTATTCAAGAACTCCTCGTGATGTACGGGATCTTATCCGGGACTCCGAACAACTTTCGGTAACAACATATACAATTCGCATTACAACTCTAGCGTCACCGAAGCTTAAGTGCGTAGAACCTACGGTTCGGGAACCATGCAGACATGACCGAGACCCCTCTCCGGTCAATAACCAATAGCGGGATCTGCATACCCATATTGGCTTCCACATGTTCCACAATGATCTCATCAGATGAACCACGATGTCGGGGATTCACTTAATCCTGTATACAATTCCCTTTGTCTATCGATATATTACTTGCCCAAAATTCGATCGTCGGTATCCCTATACCTTGTTCAATCTAGTTACCGGCTAGTCTCCTTACTCGTTCGGTGACACATGATCCCGTGACTAACTCCTTAGTCACATTGAGCTCATTATGATGATGTATTACCGAGTGGGCCCAGAGATACCTCTCTGTCACACGGAGTGACAAATCCTAGTCTCGATTTGTACCAACCCAACATACACTTTTGGAGATACCTGTAGTGCACCTTTATAGTCACCCAGTTACTTTGTGACATTTGATACAACCAAAGAATTCCTACAGTATCCGGGAGTTTCACAATCTCATGGTCTAAGGAAATGATACTTGACATTAGAAAAGCTCTAGCAAACGAACTACACGATCTTGTGCAATGCTTAGGATTGGGTCTTGTCCATCACAACATTCTCCTAATGATGTGATCCCGTTATCAACGACATCCTATGTGCATGGTCAGGAAACCATGACCATCTAATGATCAACGAGCTAGTCAACTAGAGGCTCACTAGGGACATGGTGTGGTCTATGTATTCACACATGTATTATGTTTTCCAGTTAATACAATTATAGCATGAACAATAGACAATTATTATGAACAAGGAAATATAATAATAACCATTTTATTATTACCTCTAGGGCACATTCCCAACAGTTTCCCACTTGCACTAGAGTCAATAATCTTGTTACATTGTGATGAATCGAACACCCGTAGAGTTCTGGTGCTGATCATGTTTCACTCGTGGAAGAGGTTTAGTCAACGAATTTGCGACATTCAGATCCGTATGTACTTTACAAATATCTATATATCCATCCTAAATGTAACCACGAATGGAGTTGAAGCGGAGCTTGATGTGCTTGGTCTTCTTGTGAAACATGGGCTCCTTGGCAATGGCAATAACTCGAGTGTTGTCAGAGAAGAGAGTCATCGGGCCCAACACATTGGGAATCACTCCTAGGTCGGTGATGAACTCCTTCATCCACACTCCTTCCTGCGCTATTTCCGAAGCAGCTATGTACTCCGCTTCACATGTAGCTGCCTCCACGACGCTTTGCTTGCTACTACACCAGCTGACCGCCCCACCATTCAAAATATACACGTATCTGGTTTGTGACTTGGAGTCATCCGGATTTGTGTGAAGCTAGCATGGACGTAACCCTTTACGACGAGCTCTTCGGAACCTCCATAAATGAAAAAGATATCTTTAGTCCTTTTCAGGCACTTAAGGATATTCTTGACCGCTGTCCAGTGATCCATTCCGGGATCACTTTGGTGTTGGGGATCGTAGTAATAATTCAAAAATTTCCTACGTCACACCAAGATCATCTAGGAGAGACCAGCAACGAGTGAGGTAGAGCATCTTCATATCGTTGAAGATCGCAAAGTGGAAACGTTACTATGAACGCGGTCGATGGAGTCATACTCGCGGCGATTCAAATCGCGGAAGATCCGATCCGAACACCGAACGTACTATGTCTCCGCGTTCAACACACCTACAGCCCGGAGACATCTCCTCCTTCTTGATGCAGCAAGGAGGGAGGAGAAGTTGAGGGAGAATTCCAGCAGCACGGCGGCCCAGTGGCAGTGGAGCCATGTGGTTCTCCGGCACGGCTTCGCCAAGCACCGTGGAGGAGGAGAAGAGGAGAAGTAGGGTTGCGCCATAGGGTGATCAAATCGGGTGTGTGCATCCCTCCCAAATCCTCCACTATATATAGGAGGGCGGGAGAGGGGGTGCGCCACCCCTAGGGAAATCCTAGGAAGTGCAGCAACCCTAGGAGGAGGAGGGGGCGGCGCCCTAGGTGGGTGGCTTGCCACCCAAGGCAGCCCCCATGCCAAGGGTTTGGCCTCCCTAGCGCGTTGGGCCTCCTCCCCTTGGCACACTAGCCCACCACTTTCTTGTCCCATCTCACTGGAAAACGAGGTCTTTAGTCATCTTGCCCATGTGGTATGATTTGCATGTCTCAAGTGATTCAAAATCAAGTGAGTCCAAATGATCCATCTAAATGGAGTTTCTTCATGCGTTTATACCAATAGACATGGTTCGCATGTCTCAAACTTTTCAAAACCGAGTGAGTCCAAAGATCCATCATCATGGAGCTTCTTCATGCATTTTGTACCAATAGACATGGTTCGCATGTCTCAAACTTTTCAAAAATGAGTGAGTCCAAAGATCCATCAGCATGGAGCTTCTTCATGCGTCTTATACCGATATGACTCAGATGGCAGTGCCACAAGTAAGTGATACTATCATTACTACTTTATATCTTTTGGCATCAACATTATGAATATGTGTATCACTATGACTGAGATTCAATAAACCATTCATTTTAGGTGCAAGACCATTGAAGGCATTATTCAAGTAAAGATAATAACCATTATTCTCTTTAAATGAATAACCGTATTGCAATAAACATAATCCAATCAAGTTCATTCTCAACGCAAACACCAAATAACAATTATTTAGGTTTAACACTAATCCCGATGGTAGAGGGAGCGTGCGATGTTTGATCACATCAATTTTGGAAACATTTCCAACACTTATCGTCACCTCACCTTAAGCTAGTCTTCGTTTATTCTGTTACTTTTGAGTTACTAACACTTAGCAACTGAACCGGTCTCTAATACCCTGGTGCTACTAGGAGTACTAGTAAAGTACACATCAATATCATGTATATCCAATATACTTTTGTTGACTTTGCCAGCCTACTCATCTACCAAGTAACTAAGGCAGTTCCTTTTCAATGACTGTTCCCCTCATTACAGAAGCACTTAGTCTCGGGTTTGGGTTCAACCTTGGGTCTCTTCACTAGAGCAACAACTGGTTTGCTGTTTCATGAAGTATCCCTTCTTGCCCTTGCCCTTCTTGAAACTAGTGGTTTTACTAACCATCAACAATTTATGCTCCTCTTTGATTTCTATTTTCGTGGTGTCAAACTTCGCGTATAGCTCAAGGACCATCTTATCCATCCCTGATATGTTATAGTTCATCACGAAGCTCTAGTATCTTGGTGGCGGTGACTTTGGAGAACCATCACTATCTCATCTCGAAGATCAACTCCCACTCGATTCAAGCGTTTGAAGCACTCAGACAATCTGAGCACATGCTCAACGATTGAGCTTTTCTCTGTTACTTTGTAGACAAAGAATTTTGTCAGAGGTCTCATACCTCTCAACCACAGGCCTGAAATCCCAATTTCATCCCTTGGAACATCTCGTATGTCTCGCGATGTTCAAAACGTCTTTAGCACCTCAATCCTAAGCCGTTTAAGCATTATGCACTGAACTATCATGTAGTCATAAAAAAACGTGTATGTCAGATGTTCGCAACATCCACAGACGACGCTTGGGGTTCAACACACCGAGAGGTGTATTAAGTACATAAGCCTTCTGCGCAGCAATGAGGACAATCCTCAGTTAACGGACCCAGTCCGCATAATCGCTACTATCATCTTTCAACTAAGTTTTCTCTAGGAACATATCAAAAACAATAGAGCTACAACGCAAGCTACAACATAATTTGTAAAGACCTTTTGATGCAATGTTCATGATAATTAAGTTCATCTAATCAAATTATTTAATGCAATCCCACTCAAATAGACATCCCTCTAGTCATCCAAGTGATACATGATCCATGTCGACTAGGCTGTGTCCGATCATCACGTGAGACGGACTAGTCATCGATGGTGAACATCTCCTTGTTGATCGTATCATCCATACGACTCATGTTCGACCTTTCGGTCTCTCGTATTCAGAGGCCATGTATGTACATTCTAGGCTTGTCGAGTCAACCTAAGTGTTTTGCGTGTGTAAATCTGGCTTACACCCGTTGTATGCGAACGTTAGAATCTATCACACCTGATCATCACGTGGTGCTTCGAGACAACGATCCTTCGCAACGGTGCACACTTAGGGGAATACTTATCTCTAAATTTAATGAGGTATCATCTTATCTTTTCTACCGTCGTTCTAAGCAATAAGATGAAAACATGATAAACATCACATGCAAATCATATAGTGACATGATATGGCAAATATAATCTTGCTCCTTTGATTTCCATCTTTGGGGCACGGCATAATCATCATTGTCACCGGCATGACACCATGATCTCCATCATCATGATCTCCATCATTGTGTATTGGTGAAGTCGTCATGCCAACTATTATTTCTACTACTATGGCAAACGATCAACAATAAAGTAAAGTAATCACATGGCGTTGCATCTCATACAATAAATTAAGACAACTCCTATGGCTCCTCCCGGTTGTCTTAATCATCGACATGCAAGCCATGAATCCTATTACAAGAACATGATCAATCTCATACATGACATATATAACATCATATCCTTTTGGCCATATCACATCACATAGCATACCCTGCAAAAACAAGTTTAAAGAAAATTTTAAACTAAGTTCATCATAATTAAGTTCATCTAATCAAATTATTCAATGAACTCCCACTCAGATAGACATCCCTCTAGTCATCTAAGTGATACATGATCGATGTCGACTAGGTCGTGTCCGGTCATCACGTGAGACGGACTAGTCATCAATGATGAACATCTCCATGTTGATCGTTGATAACCCACAAGTATAGGGGATCGCAACAGTTTTCGAGGGTAGAGTATTCAACCCAAATTTGTTGATTCGACACAAGGGGAAGAAAAATAATATTCTCGAGTATTACCTGTTGAGTTGTCAATTCAACCATACCTGAAAGACTTAGTATCTACAGCAAAGTTTCAGTAACAAAGTAGTGTGATAGTAGCAGTAGCAATGGTAACAGTAGCGGCAGTAACATTAGTAGCAGTAACAGTAGCGGCAGTAACAGAGTAGCGGCAAAGTAACGTAGCAAGGACTAGTAGGAAAAACTCTTAGGCATTGGATCGGTGATGGATAATTATGCCGGATGACATTCATCATGCAACAGTTATAACATGGGGAAATATGGAACTAGCTCCAGTTCGTTAATGTAATGTAGGCATGTATTCCATATATAGTCATACGTGCTTATGAAAAGAACTTGCATGACATCTATTGTCCATCCCTCCCATGGCAGCGGGGTCCTAATGGAAACTACGGCATATTAAGGTTCTCCTTTTAATAAAGAACTAGAACAAAGAATTAGCACTTAGTGAATACATGAACTCCTCATACTATGGTCATCTCCGGGAGTGGTACCGGCTATTGTCACTTCGGGGTTGCTGGGTCATAACACATAGTAGGTGACTACAACTTGCAAGATATGATCAAGAACACACATATATTGACGAGAATATAATAGGTTCAGATCTGAAATCATGGCACTCGGGCCCTGGTGACAAGCATTAAGCATGGAAAAGTAGTAGCAACATCAATCTCAGAACAAAGTGGATACTAGGGATCAATCCCCATCAAAACTAACTCGATTACATGATAGATCTCATCCAACCCATCACCGTCCAGCAAGCCTACGATGAGATTACTCACGAACGGTGAAGAGCATCATGGAATTGGCGATGAAGGAAGGTTGGTGATGACGACGGTGACGATCTCCCCTCTCCGGAGCCCAGTACGGACTCCAGATCTGCCCTCCAGAGGAAGAATAGATGGTGGCGACGCCTCCGTATCGTAAAACGCGATTAACTTTTCTCCTTGATTTTTTTCTGGGCGAAAGGGACTAAATAGAGCTGGAGTTGGAGGTGGCGGAGCCCCGAGGGCCCCACAAGCCTGTCAGGCGCGGCCAGGGGGGCCGCGCCTCGTGGGCTAGTGGGCTCCTCGCTCCACGTCTCCGGTTGATTCTTGCGGCAGTATTTTTTATATATTCCACAAAAAATCCTCGTAAATTTCCAGGTCATGTCGAGAACCTTTATTTCTGCGCAAAAACAACACCATGGCAATTCTGGTGAAAACAACGTTAGTCCGGGTTAGTTCCATTCAAATCATGCAAATTAGAGTCGAAAACAAGGACAAAAGAGTTTGGAAAAGTAGATATGATGGAGATGTATCAACTCCCCCAAGTTTAAAGCCTTGCTTGTCCTCAAGCATTTCAGTTGACAAACTGAAAGAGACAAAAGAAAAATCTTTACGAACTCTGTTTGATCTTGTTGTTGTAATTATGTCTAACTCAGATTCAGATTTTCAGCAAGATCATAAGCTAACCACATAAACAATGACATTTAGGTCTCAAGATGTACTCATATAAATGGCATAATCAACTAGAGAGCAATAATAATAAGTTTCGAACGTCAACACTTCAATCAAAACAATTATGAAGCAATATGAAGAGATGGTATCTCGCTAGCTCTTTCTAAGACCGCAAAACATAAATGCGGAGCACCTTCAAAGACTAAGGGCTGACTGAACATTGTAATTCATGGCAAGGAAGATCCAATCACATTCATACTCAATAACAATTAATAGAAAAGCATAAAAATGATGGAGGTGCTCTCTAATTGGTGCTTTTTGAAAGAAGAGGATGACTCAACAGAAACATAAATAGATAGGCCCTTCGCAGAGGGAAGCATTGATTTGCAGAGGTGCCAGAGCTCAAGCTTTGAAGAGAGAGATAAATAATTTTGGGTGGCATGCTTTCATTGTCAACGTGATGACCAAGAGTTTTCACCATCTTCCATGCTACGCATACTATAGGCGTTTCCCAAATAAAAAAGTGAAGTTTTGATTCCCCTACCACCGATCAATCACACTCCCCGACTAGCCGAATCCTCGGGTGCTGTCCATACCAACAACAATCGAGTTTTGTTTGCAATTATCTTTTTGATTTGAGCATGGAACTGGGCATTCCAATTACCGACCCCTTTCTCGTGAATGATAGTGAATAAACACGTATCGAGGATAACACACGTAGCATGGAAGATACCGATCGCCCCTTGTCACCACATGAGCGATTCGGGCATACAAAACAGATTATTTCTTGAAGATTTAGAGAGTGGAACATGCAAATTTACTTGGAACGGCAGGTAGATACCGCATATAGGTAGGTATGGTGGACTCATATGGAACAACTTTGGGTTTATGGAAGTGGATGCACAAGCAGTATTCCCGCTTAGTACAAGTGAAGGCTAGCAAAAGACTGGGAAGCGACCAACTAGAGAGCGACAACAGTCATCAATATCCATTGAAATTAACCAACATTGAGTGCAAGCATGAGTAGGATATAAATCACCATGAACATGAATATCATAGAGGCTATGTTGTTTTTTGTTTCAACTACATGCATAAACATGCGTGAACATGTGCCAAGTCAAGCCACTTGAATCATTCAAAGGAGGATACCATCCTATCATACTACATCATAATCATCTTGAAATTCATGTTGGCATCCAAGACAAACCATTATAAGCTCCTAGCTAATTAAGCATGGCATCAGAAACTTTGATCTCTAAGTTGTCATTGCAAACATGTTTTTCTCACAACAAAGCTGAATTAGGAACGACGAGCTAGTCATATTTACAAAAACAAAATAGACCGAGTTCATACCAGCGTTTCCAGGCTCAGTCACTTCATCTTATATCGTCGTTATTGCCATTCATTTGCACGACCGAATGATGTTAACAATAATGAGAGTTCGCGCGTTGGACTAAGCTGGAATCTGCAAGCAAACACAAAGGAGAAGACAAAGTAATTTGTCTCTTTGACAAATAAACAGATATGCATGCGAGAGCCACTAAACATTGTAACCATGGCCTTCTACCTTGACCCAAAGAAAAAGAAAACTATTTACACGGGAAAGCTCCCAACAAGCAAAAGAAGAACGAGAAATATTTTTGGGTTTTCTCAATCTAAACGAACACACGAGAAGAAAGCGAGAAAAATAAATAAACTAGCATGGATGATACAGTGGCAAGGTGTGAACACCGACTATCAAAGTGAATGTGTGAGCATGAATATAAAGTAGGAGAGAAACACGTACTCCCCCAAGCTTAGGATTTTGGCCTAAGTTGTTTTACTCCCATGGCTGGTCCAAGCGATATCCAAAATCATAATGGGGGTTGTACGAGAGCGCGGCGGCTACTGCCTGAATAGCTGCCTCACGGAGGCGAGCAGCCTTTGCCTCCCTCTCATACTCCTCTGTCTCTCCTCTGGTTATGTAATATCTTCCTTTTACCTGAAAGTCAAAGAAGGCAGGAGCAGGAAGGGTAATATGGAAAACACGCTGTCAGTTAAATATTAACCGGTATAGGAGGGATTCATTATCCCTCTCAAGGAACTGATAACGTGTCATAGCGGCGCGATCAAGGAAAGTTGTATGGAGTGGGGGATCTCCTTCACGGATAGGTATTCCAAGAAAATTTGCTATGTGAGTGGCATAGATCCCACCAAAGAAATCCCCTTCATTAGCATTATTATTTAGCCTCCTCGCGATTATAGCTCACATGTTGAAACTTTTATCACCCGTTAATGCGCTCTTAAGAATACTAAGGTCAAGTGCGCAGAGGTGACAATGCTCAATCTTGCCGTTAATGCATCTACCTATGAAGAGGGAAAAGTAATGCAAGGCGGGAAAATGAATGCTCCCCATGTAGCCTGCGTAATATCTCTAGTTTCTCCAACAGTTATACTAGAGATAAAATCTCTAACCGAAGACTTAGGAGGATCATTGAGACTACCCCAATCAGGTATCTTGCAAATTCTATTGAAATCCTCTAAATCCATGGTATACGATTTGTCATACAGATCAAGCTGTATGGATGCGTCACGGCCAACTGAAAATTTGAATCTACGAACAAAAGAGGCAGTGAGAGTAGTATACTGTTCACATTTATCGGAGATGAATCCTTCGAGCCCGGCGTTGTGAACAAATGTATCAAACTCGTCTTTGAAACCTGCATCAATCATGAATTCATCAGAAGGCCATTCACATGGTTGTACCTGTGCGTTCCTCGGTTGGTAAGAGTCGGGCTCCCGAATCACGAGACGGGGACCCCTTTTGCTTGAGGAACCACCATGATAGTTTCTCCTGAACATCTTCTTTTTCTGAAATTTTCAGTGACTCAAAATAAAGGTGAACAAGGCTCAACAAAACTCATAGCAACTACTCCTACAAGTTCCTATAGGCCATATCATGCATCAAAACTACTTGGGACCAGCTAAAATTAGCATGCAAAGCTCAAGAACAGGGTCACCAAGGCAGGAAAAATACGCAACGAACAAGGCACTAGAGCAAAAACTAATTGGATCAATGGAGGATTCATATACCAAGGAACAATCCCCCCAAAACAGTTTGGGGAATGGGGCTTTGCACAAGGAGATCGAAAATCACAGCAAGAAGAGCAAGAACACGGGTTTGAGCCGTGGAATGATTATTTCTGGAGGTAGGAGAAGGAGATGGGAGCTGGAATAAGTGGAGGGGGGCCACGTGGGCCCCAAAAGCCTGGTAGGTGCGGCTAGGAGGGGCGGGTGCCCGTGCCTCCTGGACTTGTGGCCCACTGGTGCATCCCCCTGACTAGCTCTTTATCTCAGAATTTTTCAAAAATTCCAGAAAAAATCATACTTGATTTTCACGGCATTTGAAGAACTTTTATTTTCGGGACACTTTTCTAAGGGACGCAAAAAGCAGAAAACAGGAAAAACTAAAGCTAAATCTATCATTTTTCTTCTAAGCAACGAGAAATAAAAGTTCGAGACAGGAGGTTTGTGACTCCTAGATTCATCCGTCTTATGGTCATCAAAAGAAATCCGTCAATGAGGTTGATCAAGTCCCCTTGACAAACTTTTTCGAATCGCATAAAAACGTATAATTTTCGAATAGTCACTAGGTTACCTCAATGGGGATGTGCATATCCCCAACAAGCAAATCATACTTCATCTTAACAGTAGGTATAGGGCATTGAAAGGTCCCAATAAGAATCGATGAAGTTTTTTCAATAGCATTGATGCAATGTACTCGATATTGTTTCTTCGGAAAGTGCACCGTATGCTCATTACCATTGACATGGAAAGTGACATTGCCTTTGTTGCAATCAATAACAGCCCCTACAGTGTTTAAAAAGGGTCTTCCAAGGATGACCGCCATGGCATCATCCTCGGGAATATCCAGAATAACAAAGTCTGTTAAGATAGTAACGTTAGCAACCACAAAAGGCACATCCTCGCAAATGCCAATAGGGAAAGCAGTTGATTTGTTGGCCATTTGCAGGGAGATTTCAGTGGGTGTCAACTTATCCAATTCAAGTCTACGATAAAGAGAGAGAGGCATAACACTAACACCGGCTCCAAGATTGCATAAAGCAGTTCTATTGTAGTTTCCTTTAATGGAGCAAGGTATAGTGGGCACTCCGGGATCACCTAGTTTCTTAGGAGTTCCACCCTTGAAGGTGTAATTAGCGAGCATGGTGGAAATCTCAACCTCAGGTATCCTCCTCTTATTAGTCACAATATCCTTCATGTACTTAGCATAAGGAGACATTTTGAGCATATCTGTCAAACGCATTTGCAGAAAGACAAGTCTAATCATTTCAACAAAGCGCTCAAAATCCTCATCATCCTTTTTCTTGGATGGTTTGGGAGGAAAGGGCATGGGTTTCTGAACCCATGGTTCTCTTTCTTTACCATGCTTCCTAGCAATGAAGTCATTTTTATCATATCTCCTATTCTTAGGTTGTGGGTTATCAAGATCAACAGGTTCAATCTCCACATCCTTATCATTTCTAGGTTGAGCATCATCATGAACACCACTATCGATATTATCATTAGGCTCATGTTCATCACCAGATTGTGTTTTGGCATCAGAAACAGAGACATCATGTGGATTCTCGGGTGTAACAGCAACAGGGTTGCTAGCATGCAAGTTCCTATCATATTTATTTTTCTTCCTAATACCCGGATGACTAGGTGCCTCAGTGCTAAATCCTCGAGAATCTTGTTCAATTATCTTAGGATGACCCTCAGGATACAAAGGTTCCTCGGTCATTCTACCACCTCTAGTGATAACTCTAACAGACTTGTCATTCAGCTCATTGAGCAAGTCATTTTGAGCCTTAAGTATTTGTTCTACCTGAGTAGTGACCATAGAGGCATGTTTACTCAAAAGCTTAAGATCATTGACATTTCTATCCACACAAGCACTTAAATGACTAAGCATACGAGCATTCTGTTGCAATTGTCTGCTAACATAATCATTGCAACTTTGTTGTTTGGCAACAAAGTTATCAAATTCATCTAAGCATAAGCTAGCAGGTTTATCAAAAGGAATATCACTCTCATTGAATCTACGAAGATAATTTACCTCTACTACCTGTGTCGGGTTATCAAGACCATGGATCTCTTCGATAGGTGGTAGATTCTTGACATCTTCAGATTTAGTGCCTTTCTCTTGCATAGATTTCTTAGCTTCTTGCATATCTTCAGGACTGAGGAATAGGACACCTCTTTTCTTCGGAGTTGGCTTCGGAGGTGGTTCGGGAATAGTCCAAGCATTCTCATTGCACAAGATATTATTCAATAGAATCTCAGCTTGTTCCACAGTTCGTTCCCTGAAAACACAACAAGCACAACTATCTAGGTCGTCCCTAGAAGCATCAGTTAGTCCATTATAGAAGACATCAAGTAGTTCATTCTTCTCAAGAGGGTGATCAGGAAAAGCATTCAGTAGCTGGACAAGCCTCCCCAAGCTTGTGGGAGACTCTCTTCTCCAACTTGCACAAAGTTATATATATCCTACAAGGCAGCTTGTTTCTTATGGGCAGGAAAATATTTCTCAGAGAAGTAGTAGATCATATCATGGGGACTACGCACACAACCAGGAGCAAGAGAAGTGAACCAAGTCTTAGCATCACCCTTTAGTGAGAAAGGAAACAACTTAAGGATATAGTAGTGGCGGATCTTTTCCCCACTCGTGAATAGGGTGGCTATATCGTGCAGCTTAGTAAGATGTGCTACAACCGTTTCAGACTCATAACCGTGAAAAGGATCAGATTCGACCAAAGTGATTAACTCAGGTTGGATAGAGAATTCATAATCCTTATCGGTCACAAAGGTAGGCGAAGTAGCAAACTTAGGGTCATATTTCATCCTAGCATTCACAGATTTTTCTTTCCACTTGCGCAGTAATTTCTCAAGATCATAGTTATCCTTACAAGCAAGAAAGTCCTCAGCTACCTCTCCCTCCATAACATAACCCTCAGGTATATCAGGCAATTCATATATAGGAGAGTTAGTTCTAACAGGTGAAATAGCAGGTTCTACTTCAATAATCTCAGCAGTTTCAGTAGTATCATCACATTCAGCAACAACTCTAGCAATTTGTGCATCAAGGAATGCACCTAGTTGCAAAGTAGTATCAAGCAAAGCATAATCACAAGCATCATGGATAGCAGAAGTAGCATCATCAAGCACAAGCGAGATATCAGAATTTCTAGCAGGCGGTGGTGTCGCAAACTTACTCATAACTGAAGGTGAATCAAGTGCACAGCTAGGTGGCAGTTCCTTACCTGTCCTCGTAGTTGAGGGCAAGAATTTAGTTTTTGGATCTCTCGGATTCCTCATAGTGATCAACAAACGTAAATCCCAAGTGACTCAGAGAATAGTGCTAGCCCTCCCCGGCAGCGGCGCCAGAAAATAGTCTTGATAACCCACAAGTATAGGGGATCGCAACAGTTTTCAAGGGTAGAGTATTCAACCCAAATTTGTTGATTCGACACAAGGGGAAGCAAAAGAATATTCTCGAGTATTAGCAGTTGAGTTGTCAATTCAACCATACCTGAAAGACTTAGTATCTGCAACAAAGTTTCAGTAACAGAGTAGTGTGATAGTAGCAGTAGCAATGGTAACAGTAGCGGCAGTAACAACACTAGCAGTAACAGTAGCGTGAGTAACAGTAGTAGCGGCAAAGTAACGTAGCAAGGACTAGTAGGCAAAACTCGTAGGCATTGGATTGTTGATGGATAATTATGCCGGATGACATTCATCATGCAATAATTATAACATGGGGAGATATGTAACTAGGTCCAGTTCGTCAATGTAATGTAGGTATGTATTCTGTATATAGTCATACGTGCTTATGAAAAGAACTTGCATGACATCTATTGTCCATCCCTCCCGTGGCAGCGGGGTCCTAATGGAAACTACGGGATATTAAGGTTCTCCTTTTAATAGAGAACCGGAACAAAGCATTAACACTTAGTGAATACACGAACTCCTCATACTATGGTCATCTCCGGGAGTGGTACCGGCTATTGTCACTCCGGGGTTGTCGGGTCATAACACATAGTAGGTGACTACAACTTGCAAGATAGGATCAAGAACACATATATATTGACGAGAACATAATAGGTTCAGATCTGAAATCATGGCACTCAGGCCCTAGTGACAAGCATTAAGCATGGCAAAGTAGTAGCAACATCAATCTCAGAACATAGTGGATACTAGGGATCAATCCCCATCAAAACTAACTCGATTACATGATAGATCTCATCCAACCCATTACCGTCCAGCAAGCCTACGATGATATTACTCACGAACGGTGAAGAGCATCATGTAATTGGCGATGAAGGAAGGTTGGTGATGACGACGGCGACGATCTCTCCTCTCCGGAGCCCAGAACGGACTCCAGATCTGCCCTCCAGAGGAAGAACAGGTGGTGGCGGAGCCTCCGTATCGTAAACCACGATGAACTCTTCTTCTTGATTTTTTCTGGGCGAAAGGGACTAAATAGAGCTGGAGTTGGAGGCGGCGGAACCCTGAGGGCCCCACAAGCCTGCCAGGCGCGGCCAGGGGGGCCCGCACCTCCTGGGCTTGTGGGCTCCTCGCTCCACGTCTCCGGTTGATTCTTGTGCTAGTATTTTTTATATATTCCACAAAAAATCCTCGTAAATTTCCAGGTCATTCCGAGAACTTTTATTTCTGCGCAAAAATAACACCATGGCAATTTTGCTAAAAACAGCGTTAGTCCGGGTTAGTTCCATTCAAATCATGCAAATTAGAGTCCAAAACAAGGACAAAGAAGTTTGGAAAAGTTGATACGATGGAGATGTATCAATCGCATCAACTATACGACTCATGTTCGACCTTTCGGTCTCTCGTCCTCCGAGGCCATGTGTGTACATGCTAGGCTCATCAAGTGAACCTAAGTGATTCGCTTGCGTAAATATGGCTTACACCCGTTGTATGCGAACATTAGAATCTATCACACCCGATCATCGCGTGGTGCTTCGAAACAACGATCCTTCGCAATGGTGCACACTTAGGGGAACACATTTCTTGAAATTTTAGTGAGGGATCATCTTATTTACTACCGTCGTTCTAAGAAAATAAGATGTAATAACATGATAAACATCACATGCAAATCATAAAGTGACATGATATGGCCAATATCATCTTGCGCCTTTGATCTCCATCTTCGGGGCGCAGAATGATCACCATAGTCACCGGCACGACACCATGATCTCCATCAGCATGATCTCCATCATCGTGTCTTTATGAAGTTGTCTCGCCAACTATTACTTCTACTACTATGGCTAACGGTTAGCAATAAAGTAAAGTAATCATATGGCGTTTTTGATTGACACACACGTCATACAATAAATTAAGACAACTCCTATGGCTCCCGCCGGTTGTCATACTCATCGACATGCAAGTCGTGAATCCTATTACAAGAACATGATCAATCTCATACATCACATATATTTCATCACATCCTTTTGTCCATATCACATCACATAGCATACCCTGCAAAAACAAGTTAGACGTCCTGTAATTGTTATGGCATATTTTACGTGGCTGCTATGGGTTTCTAGCAAGAATGTTTCTTACCTACATTACAACCACAACGATGATATGCCAATTGCTATTTACCTTTCGTAAGGACCCTCTTCATCGAATCCGATCCGACTAAAGTGGGAGAAACAGACAGCCGCTAGCCACCTTATGCAACAAGTGCATGTTAGGCTGTGGAACGAGTCTCACGTAAGCATACGTGTAAAGTTGGTCCGGGCCGCTTCATCCCACAATGCCACCGAATCAAGATAGGACTAGTAACGGTAAGCAAATTGACCAAATAATCGCCCACAACTTACTTGTGTTCTACTCGTGCATAGAATCTACGCATAGACCTAGATGATGATGCCACTGTGGGGGAACGTAGTAGTAATTCAAAATTTTCCTATGTATCACCAAGATCAATCTAGGAGATGCTAGTAACGAGAGAGGCAGAGCATGTTCATACCATTGAAGATCGCTAAGCGGAAGCGTTACAATGAACGCGGTTGATGGAGTCGCACTCGCGGCGATTCAAATCTCGGAAGATCCGATCCAAGCACCAAATGAACAATGCCTCCGTGTTCAACACACGTATATATCGGGGATGTCTCCTCCTTATTGATCTAGCAAGGGGGAAGGAGAAGTTGAGGGAGAGATCAGGTAGCACGACAACGTGGTGGCGGTGGAGCTTCTGGTTCTCCGGCAGGCCTTCGCCAAGCGCCATGGAGGAGGAGAAGTGGAGGGGTAGGGCTGCGCCAAGGGGGAGGGTTCAGGTGTCCTGCAGCCCTCTCACCCCTCCTCTAGTTATAGTGGGAAGGGGAGAGGGCCCCGGCCACCCTAGATGGCCTAGGAGGGGGCGGCAGCGGCCAAGGGGGTTGGCTTGCCTCCCAAGTTGGTGGGAGGCAGCCCCCACGCCCTAGGGTTCCCAGCCCTAGGCGCCTTGGGCCCCTTGTGTGGTGCGCACCAGCCCACCAGGGAGCTGGTTCCCTCGCACTTTTGGTCCATCTATCCCTTCGGGATAGGTGACCCCTCCCGGTGGACCCCCGGAACCCTTTTGGTGGTCCCGGTACAATACCTATATAACCCGAAACCTTTCCGGTGACCGAAACTGGACTTACCATATATAAATCTTCACCTCCGGACTATTCCGGAACTCCTCGTGAAGTCCGGGATCTCATCGGGGACTCTGAACAACTTTTGGTAACGACATATACAATTCCCGTTACAAGTCTAGCATTACCGAACCTTAAGTGTGTAGACCCTACGGGATCGGGAACCATTGAGACATGACCGAGACCCCTCTCCAGTCAATAACCAATAGCGGGATCTGGTTACCCAAATTGGCTCCCACATGTTCCACGATGATCTCATCGGATGAACCATGATGTCGGGGATTCACTTAATCTCGTATACAATTCCCTTTGTCTATCGGTATATTACTTGCCCGAGATTCGATAGTCGCTATCCCTATATTTTATTCAATCTCGTTACCGAAAAGTCTATTTACTCGTTCCGTAGCACAATATCCCGTGACTAACTCCTTAGTCACATTGATATCATTATGATGATGTATTACCAAGTGGCCCCAGAGATACCTCTCCGTCACACGAAGTGACAAATACGAGTCTCGATTTGTACCAACCCAACAAACACTTTTAGAGATACCTGTAGTGCATCTTTAACGTCACCCATCTACGTTGTGACGTTTGATACACCCAAAGCATTCCTACGGTATCCGGGAGTTGCACAATCTCATGGTCTAAGGAAATGATACTTGGCATTAGAAAAGCTCTAGCAAACGAACTACACGATCTTCTGCTATGCTTAGAATTGGGTCTTGTCCGTTGCTGCCTCTTGAGCTTGCGTTGGTTTTTCCCTTGAAGAGGAATGGGTGATGCAGCACAGGAGTAGTGAGTATTTCCCTCAGTTTGAGAACCAAGGTATCAATCCAGTAGGAGAATCGCGCCAAGTCCAGAGTAACTTCACAAACACAAAAGAGATTGCACCCAACGCTATAAAGGGGTTGTCAATCCCTTCAAGATTGATTGCAAAGTGAGATCTGAAGGCGGAAAGTGCAACGAAGTAAAAGTGTACGGCTGAAAATATGTTGTGAAGTAGACCCGGGGGCCATAGTGTTCACTAGAGGCTTCGCTCAAAATAGCAAATAATACGGTGGGTGAACAAATTATCGTCGAGCAATTGATAGAACCGCGCAAAGTCATGACGATATCTAAGGAAATGATCATACATATAGGCATCACGTCCGAGACAAGTAGACCGATACTTTCTGCATCTACTACTATTACTCCACACATCGACCGCTATCCAGCATGCATCTAGTGTATTGAGTTCATGACGAACAGAGTAACACCTTAAGCAAGATGACATGATGTAGAGGGATAAACTCAAACCAATGATGGAAACCCCATCTTTTTACCCTCGATGGCAACAACACAATACGTGCCTCGCTGCCCCTTCTGTCACTGGGAGAGGTCACCGCACGGTAAGAACCCAAAACCAAGCACTTTTCCCATTGCAAGAATCATAGATCAAGTTGGCCAAACAAAACCCACAGCTCGAAGAGAATTACAAGGATATGAAATCATGCATATAAGAGATCAAAAGAAACTCAAATAAGATTCATAGATAATCTAATCATAAATTCACAATTCATCGGATCTCGAAAAACACACCGCAAAGAAGATTACATCGGATAGATCTCCATGAAGATCATGGAGAACTTTGTATTGAAGATCCAAGAGAGAGAAGAAGCCATCTAGCTACTAGCTATGGACCCGAAAGTCTATAGTGAACTACTCACGCAACATCGGAGAGGTCATGGTGTTGATGAAGAAGCCCTCCGTATCCGAATCCCCCTCTAGCAGGGCACCAGAACGTGCCCCAGATGGGATCTTGCGGAGACAGAAGCTTGCGGTGGCGGAAAAGTATTTTCGTGGATCTCTCTCGCAGTTTTGGATTTTTTCTGAATTTATAGGCGGAAGAGGTAGGGCAGACGAGACACAGGGGGCCCACAAGCCTACTAGGCGCGGGCCCCCTGGCCGCGCCTAGGGGGCTTGTGGGGTCCCCTGGTGGCCCCTGCCTTGGTTCTCAAGTCTCGTGCGTATCTTCTGTTCCGGAAAAAATCTTTTCGGAAGTTTTATTCCGTTTGGACACCGTTTAAAATCCTCCTCTGAAAAGGGTCAAAAACACAGAAAAACAGGAACTGGCACTTGGCACTGAGTTAATAAGTTAGTCCCCAGAAAGATATAAAAGGCATACAAAACATCCAAAGTTTGACAAGATAATTGCATGGAACCATAAAAAAGTATAGATACGTTGGAGACGTATCATCCATCACATCATTCTCCAAATGATGTAATCGCGTTATCAACGACACCCTATGTCCATGGTCAGGATACCATGAACATCTATTGATCAACGAGCTAGTCAACTAGAGGCTCACGAGGGACATGGTGTGGTCTATGTATTCACACATTTATTACGGTTTCCGGTTAATACAATTATAGCATGAACGATAGACAATTATCATGAACAAGGAAATATAATAATAACCATTTTATTATTGCCTCTAGGGCATATTTCCAACATGATCGCCAAGGAATCGATGGCTCGCTTACATCAGCAACGACATCTGTAACGGGGACGTTTTTGTCCCCGGACAAATCTTTGTGTTGGGCAGTGTCATACTGCATGCTGATTCGACCGACCGCCTTGGCCTGGTCGGAAACCTTGCCCCCGATTAGGAGATCAGGTTTGGGAACTGCTACGGCAACAAAAGACCTTCCCTGGCAACGACGCCAGGAATCCTTCTGCTACGGGCTACGCCTATAGGGACTTCCTTGGAAAATATGCAAAGGCTTCCCCCACGGCCTTGGAGCCTTGCGTTGGTGTTCCCTTTAATAGGAAAGGGTGAGGTAGCACAGCGGCGGTAAGTATTTCCCTCAGTTTGAGAACCAAGGTATCAATCCAGTAGGAGGATCGCGTCAAGTCACAACTACCTGCACAAACACAAAGAGCTTGCACCCAACGCTATGAAGGGGTTGTCAATCCCTTATAGATTGTTTGCAAAGTGAGAACTGAAAGCAAAAAGTAAACAAAGCAAAGTAATAGTAAAAGTGGAGACGATAGTTGTGAATAGACCCAGGGGCCGTAGTGTTCACTAGTGGCTTCTCTCATGAAAGCAAGTAGACGGTGGGTGAGCGAATTACTGTCGAGCAATTGATAGAACCGTGCAAAGTCGTGACGTTATCTATGGCAATGATCATATCTATAGGCATCACGTCCAAAACAAGTAGGCCGATACTTTCTGCATCTACTACCATTACTCCACACGTCGACCGCTATCCAACATGCATCTAGTGTATTGAGTTCATAAGAACAGAGTAACGTCTTAAGCAAGATCACATGATGTAGATGGACAATCTCAAATCTATGATGAAAGCCCATATTGTTACCCTTGGTGGCAACAACACGATGCGTGCCTTGCTATCCCTTCTGTCACTTGGAAAGGTCACCGCACGGTATGAACCCAAAACCAAGCACTTCTCCCATTGCAAGAATCATAGATCTAGTTGGCCAAACAAAACCCAAGACTCGGAGAGACTTACAAGGATATCAAATCATGCATATAAGAAATCAGCAAAGACTCAAATATAATTCATAGATAATCTGATCACAAATCCACAATTCATCGGATCTCGACAAACACACCACCAAAGAGGATTACATCGGATAGATCTCCATGAAGATCATGGAGAACTTTATATTGAAGATCCAAGAGAGAGAAGAAGTCATCTAGCTACTAACTACGAACCCGTAGGTCTGAAGTAGACTACTCACGAGTCATTGGAGGGGCGATGTTGTTGATGTAGAAGCCCTCCAGCTCCAAAGTCCCCTCCGGCAGGGCACCGGGAAGGGTCTCCAGATGAGATCTCGCGGAAATGGAAGCTTGCGGTGGCGGAAAAGTGTTTTCGTGGATGCCCTGATTTTTTCTGGGATGTTAGGGAATATATAGGCCAAAGAGCTAGGGCAGGGGAGCGCCAGGGAGGCCACAAGCCTGGTCGCCGCGGGCCCCCCTGGCCGCGGCGTCAGGGCTTGTGGTCTCCCTATCGGCCTCCTGTCTTGGCCCTCAAGTCCCCCGATCTTCTTCCATTCTGGAAAAATTCATTTCGGGGATTTTATTCCGTTTGGACTCCATTCCAAAATCAGATCTGAAAAGAGTCAAAAACACAGAAAAAACAGGAACTTGCACTTGGCACTGAATTAATAAGTTAGTCCCAAAAAAGATATAAAAGGTATATAAAACATCCAAAGTTGACAAGATAACAGCATGAAACCATCAAAAATTATAGATACGTTTGAGACGTATCAGGAACATAGAGTTCGTCATGTGACAAAACTTTTGACTCTCCCTTAAGAGCTCTCAAGCCCCGACGTCCCTTTGTTGGGGATGGTGGACCACACCCTCAAAGTTTCCTCCACCCTGGGTCTGGCCCTAGAGCCTGAACTAGTCGACATATCCAAATTATCTTCGGATGATCACTGTCTTGATGCAACTTTAAGTGCCCCGGGAACCGCGATATTGTGGGTCGGCCCCATGTACTCTAAAAAACATGGACTCCGCAGATGTCACGATACTGAATGAGGTGCTCGGCCGAATCTAGGACATGGGGATAATGAACGACCAACCCTTGGTCTACGATCATATC
This sequence comes from Hordeum vulgare subsp. vulgare, assembly GCF_904849725.1. Lineage (NCBI taxonomy): Eukaryota > Viridiplantae > Streptophyta > Magnoliopsida > Poales > Poaceae > Hordeum > Hordeum vulgare. The sequence goes on along the minus strand of NC_058523.1, from coordinate 405,921,442 downwards.
GAGCTTTGACCTGATGCCACGAAAATTTACATTCCACCCATCACGCATTTGGTTGCCGCCCTCAAGGACTCGGTTGAAGGTTCGCCTACCCAACTACCAGAGCTTAAAATAGTCTACGTTTGGGTCTCCAACAATCCAGACGCCCCCCTAATGCGGAATCTGAGCTTTGCCCCAGACTCGATTTGAAGTGCAAATTAGATTCCGTGCGGCAATATCCGGCTGAGAACCCGGACCCAAGCCCTGTGCACCGGACTCCCCGACGGTATTTGGCACAACCGATAAAACAAGGGGTTCACATTAGACAGGTTGCAGAAATTTCCCCATCCACCTCCACGCTAGACACTCTCTAAGTAATTTGGAGAGGTGTGATATACGGAACCTACGACGCATCAACAAACAACAAGGGGAGGCAGTCCAACACTTCTTGTCCAGATTCCTCGTGGCCAAAACATAGATACCGAACTGCAGCGGCCAGGAAATCATAGAAACCTTCCGGCATAATTGCCACGATGAAGGAATCTTAAATGCCCTCGCCCGCCGTCAAGTCGTCAGCTTCACCGAGCTATCCACATTGATACACAAGTATTACGTAATGGAAAGCACCTAGCAGACTCAACAAATGCAAAGGAAGTCAATCTACGCAGACCACCCCAGAGGAGCTCGAAGGAAGCGGATACCCCAATGCCGGTCGGCCGAGCATGGGCCCGCAAAGAAGAAGAATAAACCTGTAACGCCCCGGACACACCCGCCGGCGGTCGTTACTCCTGGCGGGATCTAGACTACCCCAATGCCGGTCGGCCGAGCATGGGCCCGCAAAGAAGAAGAATAAACCTGTAACGCCCCGGACACACCCGCCGGCGGTCGTTACTCCTGGCGGGATCTAGACTGGCCCCACATATCAATACTAGTCTTTTCTGCGCACTTTGTGCTCACTCATGCGCACCCGGGATCAACTTCCCGGTCGGTCACCCATCCTAGAACTATTTCAGGCCAAGCAGGCTTAACCTGGGAGTTCTGTTCGAATGGGCTCCCAGAAAAGAAGGAATTCCTTATTGATATGAGTAGTCTGTCATCCCTAATAAGACAGGCTATCACAAACACAACCACTGAGAGGAACCGACGTCCTCGTCGGGCCACAGGAGCGTTCCCTCTTGGTACAAACGTCTGTGCATCCAGTCCAGTACATGTACCATGTCGTGTGCCACGACGAGTCACAAACGTCATGAACAACATGACCGCATACTTGTCCGCAAACATCCGTGTAACCGCGAGAGTCGGCTCTGATACCAAACTTGTAACGACCCAGACACACCCGCCGGCGGTCGTTACTCCTGGCGGGATCTAGACTGGCCCCACATATCAATACTAGTCTTTTCTGCGCACTTTGTTCTCACTCATGCGCACCCGGGATCAACTTCCCAGTCGGTCACCCATCCTAGAACTACTCCAAGCCAAGCACGCTTAACCTGGGAGTTCTATTCGAATGGGCTCCCGGAAAAGAAGGAATTCCTTATTGATATGAGTAGTCTATCATCCCTAATAAGCGAGACTATCACAAAACCCCTCTATGGATACAGAAATGTCCTTGATAAACTATTGGACACTCCATGCCACATACACTCCACGTTGCTAAACAGTATCTCGACCCATAGCCTTTGAACTTGCTGGGTCGTTAGGAAAGTAACAAAAATTGGAGAGGCTATTCTCACGGTCTCATCGTCCAACAAGAGTTTACCAAAAACAGCCGATAACAACGCCGAAGTCCCTACAATTTATGTGGCATTATCCTCAAATAATCAAACGAAGAGAGCTCTTCAAGAACTTGACCATACATTCCGGGTGGCAACAACGAACTCATGGACAAATACACCCATAACTTCAAGTGAGGAGGACAAGTCGAGAATTCGCTCCAGCCGAACACCTGCAGGTTTGGTCCTTAGCCCTATTTTAGACGACTTTAGGCTTTGCAAGGTACTAATGGACGGTGGCAGCGACTTAACCACATTTATGAGGATACTTTGGATAAAATGCAGTTGAACAGATCTTGCATTGAACAAAGCCATAAAACCTTTGGGGCATTATCCCTGGAAGAGAGCCGTGATGCACACGACAATTTTTTCTCGACATGGTATTCGGTACCTGTGAGAACTACAGGTCCGAAGAACTTGTCTTCCATGTCGTATCCTTTCGCAGCGGTTATCACCCTCTTTTGGGGCCTGAGGCCTTCACTAGATTTCAGGCCATACCGCATTACGGGTACATGAATCTTAAGATGCCATGGCCGGGTGTCATTATACTTTCAAGTGACCCGGATAGAGCTCTTTGGTCTGAAAACAAAACAACATCGCTTGCCCGCGAGGCAGTATCCAAAGCCCTTACGGTCGAAGAATTAACTGCACTCCCCTCGATGGTAGATAAGGATTTTTTGATCCTCACCAAGAGGTTGTTGGAAATATGCCCTAGAGGCAAGAATAAATTGTTTATTATCATATTTCCTTGTTCATGATAATCGTTTATTGTCCATGCTATAATTGTAATGATTGGAAACTCAGATACATGTGTGGATACATAGACAACACAATGTCCCTAGTAAGCCTCTACTAGACTAGCTCCTTGATCAAAGATGGTTAAAGTTTCCTAACCATAGACATGATTTTTCATATGATAATGGGATAACATCATTAGGAGAATTATGTGATGGACAAGACCCAACCGTAAGCATAGCATCTGATCATGTGACTAAGTTTAGTGCTTTCTGCATGTCAAGTATGTGTTCTTAAGACGATGAGATCTTGCAACTCCCTGACACCGAAGGAATGCCTTGTGTGCATCAAATGTCACAACGTAACTGTGAGATAATAAAAATAATCTACACTTATTTCTGAGGGTGTGTGTTGGGTTGGCATGGATCGAGACTGTGATTTGTCACTCCCTGTGACGGAGAGGTATCTCTTGGCCCACTCAGTAATACAGTATCATAAGAAGCTTGCAAGCAATGTGATTAAGGAGTTAATCATAGGATCCTGTATTATGGAACAAGTAAAGAGAATTTACGGTAACGAGATTGAACTAGGTATGGAGATACCTACGATCGAGCCTCGGGCAAGTAACATACCGCAGAACAAAGGGAGCTGCATACGAGATTAATTGAATCCTTGGCATTATGGTTGGACCGATAAACATCTTCATGGAATATGTAGGAACCAATATGGGCATCCAGGTCCCGCTATTGGCTATTGATTGTAGAGGTGTCTCGGTCATGTCTACATAGTTCTCGAATCCGCAGGGTCCGCACGCTTAACATTTGATGATGAGATAGTATTGTTGAGTTATGTATGTTGGTAACCGAAGGTTGTTCGGAGTGCTAGATGAGATCCCGGACATGACGAGGAGCTCCGAAATGGTTCGGAAGAAAAGATTCATATATGGAAAGTTGATATTCAGGTTCCGAAATAGTTTTGGGATTTGCCGGATTTCGTTGGAAGTGTCGGAAGGCAGCCCCCTTGGTTGTCGCCTCCTTTCCTAGGGGCCAATGCAACCCCCTTGGCTGCCGCCCCTAACCCTAGGGGATACCCTAGGGCGGTCCCACCTCCAGCCTCCCCATATATATATGAGAGTAGAGGGAGGCAGCCAGCACACCAAGGCTTGGCGACGCCCTCCCTCTCTCTAGATCGTGTTCTCTCCCGTCGCGTCGCAGCAACGCTTGGTGAAGCCCTATGGAGATCGTAACACCACCATTGTCACCATGACGTGTTGTTGTTGGAGAACTCATCTACTACTCGGCGTACGCTCACAAGATCAAGGAAGTGGAGACGCCGTTGAGCGATAAATGTGCTGAACGTGGAGGTGCCGTCCGTTCGGCGCTGGATCGGGATGGATCATGATTGGATCACGAAGATGTTTGACTACATCAACCGCGTTGCTTAACGCTTCTGCTTAGAGATCTACAAGGGTATGTAGACGCACTCCCCTTCTCCTAGCTATACATCTCCATAGATAGATCTTGGTTGCCCATAGGATTTTTTTTGTTTCCGATGCAACATTCACCAACAGTGGCATCGTGAGCTAGGTGTATGTGTAGATGGTATGCACGAGTAGAACACAAAGTGTTTGTGGGCATTGATGTTCAGATTGCTTACTTCCTTAGTCTTATTTTCATTCGGCGGTATTGTGGGATGAAGCGTCTCGAACAACCTTACTTGTCCACGTACAAGTGATCGGGTCCACCGACTGACATGTAACTTGGTTGCATAAAGGTGGCTGGCAGGTGTTTGTCTTTCCCACTTTTGTTTAATAAAATCTGACATAGGCGGTCCTTGTAGAAGGTTAAATAATAAATTAAATATATCCGTTGTGTGGATTTGTGTGGGGACCGAATTTTCGGGGATTTACATTTCCCTTCAAATGGCCCTCAAGCATACCAGCCCCAGGAGTACTGTTAGCTGGCACACCTTTCCTTGATATAAATATGCAAGAAAACTACAAATTGTAGTACAAGACCAAGGTGGTATGATGAGTACATCAAAGGGTTTCTAGTGGTTGACGGCGGAAGTGCTACACAGATCTCCAACTCCTCTAGGACTCCATTTCCCACAGGAACAACTGACCCGATTAACTCCTATCTCGCACGGAAGCTGCCTTCGATGTATATGCCCGGGGTTCATCGACAGGCTCAACCTTCCCAATCACGCTACCTGGCCAAGACAATAGCCACGGACAAGCCAGTGAGTACTTTGAATGTACTCGCAAACATCAAGAAAACAAACATAGGACTTGACAGGTTAATCAAACACATATAATAATATAGCAGAATACTACAACAACTCAAAACACTATTCTAGCATTAGTAGTAAAGTGATAATCATACTGAATTTGTTAGGCAATCATAAGAGATAATAATAATAGATGCATTATAAAGCATGCCACAGTCGGGCGTCTGAGCGACACCACATAAAGGGCTTATAAGAAATGGTAAAACAATGCCATAGTCGGGCGTCTGAGCGACACCACATAAAGGGCTTATAAGTAATGATAAAACAATGCCACAATCGGGCGTCTGAGCGACACCACATAAAGGGCATATAAGAAATGATAATAAAGAATATCCAGGAGGTAGAACCATCCCAAGGATATCCGAAAAGAAAATTATAATGGTTAGTCTTTAGAATATAATAATTATAATCGTTAACCATATCACCGGATTTGTCTCACTTTCCTCTAACCACCTCCGAAGACCGACACTTAGACCGACACTTGGCTAGTCAACCAACGTCCTTGACCGTGGACACGGCTACTCGAATAGTTTTGACTCTGTAGAGGGTGTACTCTTTACCCATAGCCCGTGGTTTTCAATAGTCACTACGACTAATTCCGCGTACGGCATTTTAGATGTGGACCCTTAGAATCATCACACACCCACTTTACCTCCACGAAGTCCGGATTCACCCGGACTACGCTACCAAGGTAAAACCATAAGACGGGGAGGCTCCGACCTCGACTAGCATGGGATCAACAACATCTACCTCTCGCGCTTACGGGGAGTTCCCTCCCTTCCGATCCCAGACCGAAAACACCGATGCCCCCTGACCGGATGACTGGGATTATACCACGGCCGTGAATACCTTCATCCCGACCCCTCTACTCGTGTGTTAATGATAATAGGTCTGCAACTGACTATACCGAATCCATTATCGAGGAAACTATGGTAGCACACAAATAAGGAGACATACCGACAAGACTCGATCTAGGGTCGACTCAGGAGGTTTAAGTATCACCTGCATGATTAATGCATACCATGCGTAAACAGAGTCACTAACCGCCTACCATGCCTCATTGACAACTCTCGTCCACGAGGTGTAAATCCCACGGCCGTGTCTCCACAAAACACCGACTCTCACCGAATCCCATCCGGTAGACATGTAGGGTAGGAAAGAGTGACCACTGTCCATGCATCACAATCATAGAAACCTTTACTTCCAAAAATCTAGAAACTATATGTATGATTTGCCACATGAAATAACACCACAATTATAGCATAACCCTATGTTACTTTTACCAAGAACCCACATAACCAGGTTATAAGTAGGTTCAGGATGCTTGCCTTCCAAGTGTAGAGAGGTGGAGTTCATCACAAACTTTTGCAAGTTTTAATCCTCTCTTCAAGGCCTATATAAGAATATATGCTAAGTAACACACAATTCAATAACAATCCATCTCCGGTGGCCATATTCATCATCCCGGCGATCTCCATGACGAGGAGGGAGTAGTTCTCCCTCGGGGCTGAGGGTATGTACCAGTAGCTATGTGTTTGATCTCTCTCTCTCTCGTGTTCTTGAGATTTCTTGATCTCGATGTACCGCGGGATTTGCTACTATAGTTGGATCTTATGATGTTCTTCCCCCTCTCCCTTCTTGTAATGAACTGAGTTTCCCCTTTGAAGTTATCTTATCGGATTGAGTCTTTGAGAACACTTGATATATGTCTTGCACGTGTCTATCTGTGGTGATCAACTTGTGGGTTTGTGACATTGGGAACCTATGCATATGGGTTGGCACACGTTTGGATATTCATGTGAGTACTCGATGTATGTTTTGGTGATCAACTTGCGGGTTTCGTGACATTGGGAGCCTATGCATATGGGTTGGCACACGTTTTGACTCTCCGGTAGAAACTTCAAAGCACTCTTTGAAGTTCTATGTGTTGGTTGAATAGATGATTCTGAGATTGTGTGATGCATATCGTATAATCATGCCCACGGATACTTGAGGTGACAATAGAGTATCTAGGTGACATTAGGGTCTTGGTTGATATGTATCTTAAGGTGTTATTCTAGTACGAACTCTATGATGGATCGAACGGAAAGAATAGCTTCGTTTTATTTTACTACGGACTCTTGAATAGATCGATCAGAAAGAGTAACTTTGTGGTGGTTTCGTACCCGACAATAATCTCTTCGTTTGTTCTCCACTATTAGTGACTTTGGAGTGACTCTTTGTTGCATGTTGAGGGCTAGTTATATGATCCAATTATGTTATCATTGTTGAGAGAACTTCACTGGAAAGTATGAACCCTAGGCCTTGTTTCCACGCATTGCAATACCATTCGTGCTAACTTTTGTTACTAGTTACCTTGCTGTTTTTGTAATTTCAGATTACAAAAACCTATATCTACCATCCATATTGCACTTGTATCACTATCTCTTCGCCGAACTACTGCATCTATACAACTTACCATTATATTGGGTGTGTTGGGGACACAAGAGACTCTTTGTTATTTGGTTGTAGGGTTGCTTGAGAGAGACCATCTTCATCCTACGCCTCCCGCAGATTGATAAACCTTAGGTCACCCACTTGAGGGAAAATTTCTACTGTCCTACAAACCTCTGCACTTGGAGGCCCAACAACGTCTACAAGAAGAAGGTTGCGTAGTAGACATCAAGTTCTTTTCTGGCGCCGTTGCCGGGGAGGTTAGCGCTTGAAGGTATATCTTTAGATCTTGCAATCAAATATTTTTGTTTCTTTTTCTTTCTCTAGAAAAATTCAAAAAAATGGTTATTGAGGATGCCTCATATGCTCCATCTTTTCAATGTGTTTCGTGAGCATGATGGGAAGGAAAATTGTGCTCAAGTGCTGAAAGAAGAATTACATAGAATGCTTGTCATAGAATATGTGAATGATGAGCATGATTGCAATGTTGTTAGCATGAATTCTTTGAATACCGATGATGCTAATGATATGAAAAGCCACAAGCTTGGTGATGTTATATTAGATGAAGATGATCTTTTTAGTTCTTCCACTTTGAATGTTCAAAATCATTTTGATGAAAGCATGCCCCCTATCTATGATGATTATTGTGAGGATACTTATGCTATAAAGAAGAGGAATGATAAAACTTGTCATCCTCTCGAGAACCCCTTTACTAAACCTTGCTTTTTATTGTGGACACAGTTTGTAGTGCTCAAGTCTTTTACGATACTCCCACTACTATTCTTGAGAATAGATTTCCTTATGTGGAGAGTAGTAAAATTCCTATGCTTGTAGATCAAGAAAAGAAAGCCTTAGGTTCTGGTTATATTTTTGAATTCATTCATGATGCTACTGAAAATTACTATGATATAGGATCATATGCTTCTACTTATTGCAATAGTATCAAGCTTCCTCTCCATGTGTTGAAATTTTTGAAGCTATGCATGTTTCGCCTTCCTATGCTAGAGTATTCTTGCTCCAACAAGCTGTTTGTTCACAAAATCCCTATGCATAGGAAGTGGGTTAGACTTAAATGTGTTAGTCATATGATTCATGATGCTACGGTTATGTTTCAATTCTTATCTTCTATGTGAGCATCATTGAAATCATCATGCCTAGCTTGAAAGGCATTAAAGAAAAGTGCTTGTTGGGAGGCAACCCAATGAATTTATTTTTGCTTTTTGCTTTCTGTTTCGTTTTGTCCACACCATCATAATTCTGTTATGATTGTGTTTTTTGTGTTTTAATTAGTGTTTGTGCCAAGTAAAGCCTTTATGATTAGTTTGGGTGATAGCTGTTTAATCATGCTGAAAAGGACAGAAACTTTCTGCTCACAAACATATTTTTAATTTATATCGAGAGAGAGATTTTGAGTTGATTCTTTTTTCTCATGATTGATACGCAAATTTCCCTAATTGTAATAATGTTTAAGAATTTTTGGAGGTGTAGAAGTATGGTTCTCATTCAGATCATTACAGACTGTTCTGTTTTTGACAGATTCTGTTTTCAATACATAGTTTGCTTGTTTTGGTGTTTCCATAGATTATTTTGAGTAATATAAATTGTGGAAATAGTAAGATACAGTAGGAATTGTGTGAAAATAATTATGAGTCTTGTTTTGACAGTACCCAAGTGATTGATTTTCTTGTTATCATACTAACCCATCTCACGAAGTTCCGTTAAGTTTTGTGTTGTGAAGTTTTAAAGTTTTGGGTAGAGTTTTGATGTACTATGGAACAAGGAGTGGAAAGATCCTAAGCTTGGGTATGACCAAGGACTCCCAAGCCATATTCAAGGATGCAAAAAAGCCTAAGCTTGGGGATGCCTCGGGAAGGCATCCCCTCTTTCGTCTTCAATCCATCGGTAACTTTACTTGGGGCTATATTTTTATTCACCACATGATATGTGTTTTGCTTGGAGCGTCATTTTATTTTGTTAGAATAAGGTACTTAGGATCTGAAATTCTTAGATGGGAGAGTCTCCACATAGCCAAATAGTTGTTCAAGTACTCATTGAGCTTCACTTATATCTTTTGGAGTAGTTTGTCTTTTGCTCTAGTGCTTCACTTATATCTTTGTAGAGCATTGCAATGGTTCTATTTTATAGAACTAGTTGAACTCTCGTGCTTCACTTAGATCATTTTGAGAGTCTTAAACAACATGGTACCTTGCTTAGGTTATGAATCTAGTCCTAATATGATAGACATCCAAAGAGGATAAAAATCTTCATATTCATGTGCATTGATTAGTAAGAGAAGTTTGATTCCTCTCAATTGGTTTTGAGATATGGATGTGGTAATATTAGAGTCATGTTAGTAGGGTGTTGTGAATCTAGAAATACTTGTGTTGAGGTTAGTTATTACCGTAGCATGCACGTATGGTGAACCGCTCTATTAGGAAGTCAGAGCATAATTGATTTATTGATTGTCATCCTTTGTGTGGCGGTCGGGATCGTGCAATGGTTAACACCCACCAACCCTTCCCCTAGGAGTACGCGTTTAGCACTTTGTTTCGATTACTAATAAAAACTTCCGCAATAAGTATATGAGTTCTTCATGACTAATGTGAGTCCATGGTATAGATGCACTTTCACCTTCCACCATTTCTAGCCTCTCTGGTGCCACGCAACTTTTGCCGGTGCACAAACCCACCATATATCTTTCTCGAAACAGCCACCATACCTACCTATTATGGCATTTTCATAGCCATTCCGAGATATATTGCCATGTAACTCCCACCGTTCCGTCTCATGACATGTGCCGTCACTTTCATATTGCCATTGCATGATCGTAAGATAGCTAGCGAGATGTTTCAAATTCATACGCTAAGCTAGATCGTTGCACATCCCGGTACACTGCCGGAGGAATTTCCTATAGAGTCATCATTGCTCTAAGTATTGAGTTGTAAGTGAATAAAAGTGTGATGATCATCATTATTAGAGCATTGTCCCATGTAAGGAAATTAAAAAAAAAGAGGCCAAAGATGCCCACCAAAAAAAAAGAAAAAGAAAAAAGAGACCAAAGAGCCCAAACAAAAAAAAGAGAGAAAAAGAGAGAAAAAGAGAGAAGGGACAATGCTACTATCTCTTTCCACACTTGTGCTTCAAAAGGCACTATGTTCTTCATGATAGAGAGTCTCTTGTTTTGACACTTCCACATACTAGTGGGAATTTTCATTATAAAACTTGGCTTGTATATTCCAATGATGGGCTTCCTCAAAATTTCCCTAGGTCTTCGTGAGCAAGCAAGTTGGGTGCACACCCACTAGTTCTGCTTTTGAGCTTTCACACACTTATAGCTCTAGTGCACCCATTGCATGGCAATCCCTACTCATTCACATTGATATCTATTTATGGGCATCTCCATAGGCCATTAATATGCCAAGTCTATGTGACCATTGATACGTCTCCATCGTATCTACTTTCCAAACTCTTTTGCCCTTGTTTTGGTCTCTAATTTGCATGATTTGAATGGAACTAACCCGGACTGACGCTATTTTCAGCAGAATTGCCATGGTGTTGTTTTTGCGCAGAAATAAAAGTTCTCGGAATGACCTGGAAATCTACGAGGATTTTTTCTGGAATATATAAAAATACTAGCGCAAGAATTAACTGGAGGGACGGAGCCAGGAGCTCACAAGCCCACCAGGCCCGCCCCCCTGGCTGGGCCTGGTAGGCTTGTGAGACCCTCGGGCTCCGCCGCCCCAATTCCAGCTCTATATATCCTCTTTCGTCCGGAAAAAATCAAGCAGAAGAGTTCATCGTGTTTTACGATACGGAGGAGCCGCCACCTCCTGTTCTTCCTCTGGAGGGCAGATACGGAGTCCGTTTTGGGCTCCGGAGAGGGGAAATCGTCGCCATCGTCATCATCAACCTTCCTTCATTGCCAATTCCATGATGCTCATTACTGTTCGTGAGTAATCTCATCGTAGGCTTGCTGGACGGTGATGGGTTGGATGAGATCTATGTTCTCTAGTTTGGCATGCTTAATGAGCTGGTTATTTCCCTCCTTGGGAGTAGACCAACTTAGGCCAAAAGCCTAAGCTTGGGGGAGTATGTGTTTCTCACCGGCTTTACATTCTTGCTTATGCTTTCACTTTGTTAGTCGGAGTTCACACTTTGCCACTATATCATCCATGCTAGTTTATTTCTTTTTCTCGTTTTCTTTTCGTGTGTCTTTCTAGTTTGAGAAAACCCAAAAAGATTTTCTTGTTCTTATTTTGCTTGTTGGGAGCTTTCCCGTGTAAATAGTTTTTTTTCTTTGGGTCAAGGTAGAAGATCATGGTTTTAATGTTTAGTGGCTCTCGCACGCATATCTACTTATCTGTTAAAGAGCCATATTACTTTGTCTTCTCCTTTGTGTTTGCATGCACATTCCAGCTTAGTCCAATGCACCAACACGCTTATTATTGTTCACATCATTCGGTCGTGCAAGTGAAAGGCAATAATGACGATATATGATGAAGTGACTGAGCCTGGAAAAGCTGGTATGAACTCGATCTATTTTGTTTTTGTAAATATGACTAGCTCATCGTTCCTGATTCAGCTTTGTTGTGAGAAAAACATGTTTGCAATGACAACTTAGAGATCATAGTTGCTGATGCCATGCTTAATTAGCTAGGAGCTTATAATGGTTTGTCTTGGATGCCCACATTAATGTTGAGATGCCTATGATGTAGTATGATAGGATGGTATCCTCCTTTGAATGATTCAAGTGGCTTGACTTGGCGCATGTTCACGCATGTAGTTGAAACAAAATCAACATAGCCTCTATGATATTCATGTTCATGGTGATTTATGTCCTACTCATGCTTGCATTCAATGTTAGTTAATCTCAATGCATTTTGATGACTGTTGTCGCTCTCTAGTTGGCCGCTTCCCAGTCTTTTGCTAGCCTTCACTTGTACTAAGCGGGAATACTGCTTGTGCATCCACTTCCCTAAACCCAAAGTTGTTCCATATGAGTCCACCATACCTACCTATATGCGGTACCTACCTGCCGTTCCAAGTAAATTTGAATGTGCCATTCTCTAAACGTTCAAGAAATAATCTGTTTTGCATGCCCGAACGGCTCATGTGGTGACAGGGGGCTATTAGTATCTTCCATGCTAGGCGTGTTATCCTCGATATGTGTTTATTCACTATCATTCACGGGAAAGGGGCCATTAATTGGAATGCCCAGTTCCATGCTCAAATCGAAAAGATAATTGCAAAAAAACTCCCCCTATATTGATGTTGGTATGGATGGCACCCGAGTATTCGGCTAGTCGTGGAGTGTGATTGATTGGTGGTGGGGGAGTCAAAACTTTACTTTTCTGTTTGGGAACCGCCTATAGCATGTGTAGCATGGAAGATGGTGAGAACTCTTAGTCATTGCATTGATAATGAAAGCATGCCACCCAAAATTATTATCTTTGTTTTCAAAGCTTGAGCTCTGGCACCTTTGCAAATCAATGCTTCCCTCTGCGAAGGGCCTGTCTATTTATGTTCCTGTTGAGTCATCCTACTCTTATAAAAGCACCAATTAGAGAGCACCTGTGTCATTTTTCTTCTTTGCTTTTAACTGTGTTGAGTATGACTGTGACTGGATCTTCTTTGCCATGAATTACAATGTTTAGTCAGCCCTTGGTATTTGAAGGTGCTCTGCATTTATGTTTTGCGATCTCAGAAAGAGCTAGCGAGATACCATCTATTCGTACTGCTTCATGATTGTTTTGATTGAAGTGTTGATGTTTGAAAGTTATTATTATTTGCTCGCTAGTTGATTATGCCATTGATATGAGTTTACCGTGAGACCTAGATGTCATTTGCTTTTGTGATTTGCTTATGATCTTGCTGAAATTCTGGATATGAGTTAGGCATAATTGCAACAACAAGATCAAACAGAGTTCGCAAAAGTTTTTCTTTCTGTCTCTTTCAATTTGTCAACTGAATTGCTTGAGGACAAGCAAGGCTTTAAGCTTGGGGGAGTTGATACGTCTCCGTCGTATCTACTTTTCCAAACTCTTTTGCCCTTGTTTTGGTCTCTAATTTGCATGATTTGAATGGAACTAACCCGGACTGACTCTGTTTTCAGCAGAATTGCCATGGTGTTGTTTTGCGCAGAAATAAAAGTTCTCAGAATGACCTGGAAATCTACGAGGATTTTTTGTGGAATATATAAAAAATACTGGCGCAAGAATCAACTGGAGGGACGGAGCCAGGAGCTCACAAGCCCACCAGACCCCCCCTGGCCGGGCCTGACAGGCTTGTGAGCCCCTCGGGCTCCGCCGCCCCCAATTCCAGCTCTATATATCCTCTTTCGTCCGGAAAAAAATCAAGGAGAAGAGTTCATCGCATTTTACGATATGGAGGCGCCACCACCTCCTGTTCTTCCTCTGGAGGACAGATCTAGAGTCCGGTTTGGGCTCCGGAGAGGGGAAATCATCGCCATCATCATCATCAACCTTCCTTCATCGTCAATTCCATGATGCTCTTCACTGTTCGTGACTAATCTCATCGTAGGCTTGCTGGACGGTGATGGGTTGGATGAGATCTATCATATAATCGAGTTAGTTTTGACGGGGATTGATCCCTAGTATCCACTATGTTCTGAGATTCATGTTGCTACTACTTTGCCATGCTTAATGCTTGTCACTTGGGCCCGAGTGCCATGATTTCAGATATGAACCTATTATGTTGTCGCCAATATATGTGTGTTTTAGATCCAATATTGCAAGTTGTGGTCACCTACTATGTGTTATGACCCGGCAACCCCGGAGTGACAATAGCAGGAACCACTCCAGGAGATGACCATAGTATGAGGAGTTCATGTATTCACCAAGTATTAATGCGTTGGTCCGGTTCTTTATTAAAAGGAGAACCTTAATATCCCGTAGTTTCCATTAGGACCCCGCTGCCACGGGAGGGATGGACAATAGATGTCATGCAAGTTCTTTTCCCTAAGCACGCATGACTACATACGGAATACATGCCTACATTAGATTGACGAACTGGAGCTAGTTACTTATCTCTCCGTGTTATAACTGTTGCATGATGAATAACATCCGACATTATCATCCATCACCGATCCAATGCCTACGAGTCTTTCCTACTGGTCCTTGCTACGTTACTTTGCCGCTACTGCTGTCACTGCTGCTACTGTTAATTTGTTGCTACTTCTGTTACTTTGCTGCTACTGCTATCACTTTGCTACTATTGGTTACCATTGCTACTGTTTCTATCACACTACTTTGCTACTGATACTTTGCTGCAGATACTAAATCTTTCAGGTGTGGTTGAATTGACAACTCAACTTCTAATACTTGAGAATATTCTTTGGCTTCCCGTTGAGACGAATCAATAAATTTGGGTTGAATACTCTACCCTCGAAAACTGTTGTGATCCCCTATACTTGTGGGTTATCAACCATCTCCTCCTTTTTTCCTCACAACCTCCACCACACTCTATTGCACTTATAGTGCTATATCCACGGCTCACTCTCATGTATTGCGTGAGAGTTGAAAAAGTTTGAGAAAGTAAGAGTGCGAAAATAATTACTTGGCCAATACCGGGGTTGTGTATGATTTAAATTCGTTGTGTGGGGATGATGGAGCATAGCCAGATTATATGATTTTGTAGGGATAACTTTCTTTGGCCTTGTTAATTCGAAAGTTTATGATTACTTTGCTAGTTTGCTTGAAGTATTATTGTTTCCATGTCAATAGTAAACTATTGTTTTGAATCTGACGGATCTGAACATTCATGCCACAAGAAAGAAGTTACAAAGGAAAAATATGTTAGGTAGCATCCCACATTAAAAAACCAGTCTTTATCACTTCCCTACTCGAGGACGAGCAGGAGTTAAGATTGGGGATGTTTGATACGTCTCCAATGTATCTCTAATTTTTGATGGTTCCATGCTATTATCTTGTCAACTTTGGATGTTTTATATGCATGAATATGCTATTTTATATCTTTTTTGGGACTAACCTGTTAACTCAGTGCCAAGTGCCAATTTCTTTTTTTCGTGTTTTTGACCCTTTTTTAGACGGAGTCCAAATGGAATAAAACTTTGCGATATTTTTTTGGGACCAAAAGAGACCCCCGAAGGTTTGGAAGAAGGCCAGAAGATCCACGAGGGATTCACAAGCCCGGGAGGCGCGACCCCCATAGGCCGCACCTACGAGGCTTATGACCTCCTCGTGGGCCCAACCGACGTAATTCCACCGCCATAAATTCCTATAAATACAGAAACCCCCCAAAAGAAACCTAGATCGGGAGTTCCGCCGCCGCAAGCCTCCGTAGCCACCAAAAACCAATCTGAGGCCCGTTCCGGCACCCTGTCGGAGGGGGAATCCATCTATGATGGCCATCTTCATCATCCCGGCGACCTCCATGACGAGGAGGGAGTAGTTCTCCCTCGGGGCTGAGGGTATGTACCAGTAGCTATGTGTTTGATCTCTCTCTCTCTCGTGTTCTTGAGATGTCTTGATCTCGATGTACCTCGGGCTTTGCTACTATAGTTGGATCTTATGATGTTCTTCCCCCTCTCCCTTCTTGTAATTAATTGAGTTTCCCCTTTGAAGTTATCTTATCGGATTGAGTCTTTGAGAACACTTGATGTATGTCTTGCACGTGTTTATCTGTGGTGATCAACTTGCGGGTTTGTGACATCGGGAACCTATGCATATGGGTTGGCACACGTTTGGATATTCATGTGAGTACTCGATGTATGTTTTGGTGATCAACTTGCGGGTTTCGTGACATTAGGAACCTATGCATATGGGTTGACACACGTTTTGACTCTCCGGTAGAAACTTCGAGGCACTCTTTGAAGTTCTATGTGTTGGTTGAATAGATGATTCTGAGATTGTGTGATGCATATCGTATAATCATGCCCACGGATACTTGAGGTGACAATGGAGTATCTAGGTGACATTAGGGTCTTGGTTGATATGTATATTAATGTGTTATTCTAGTACGAACTCTATGATGGATCGAACGGAAAGAATAGCTTCGTGTTATTTTACTACGGACTCTTGAATAGATCGATCAAAAAGAATAACTTTGTGGTGGTTTCGTACCCGACAATAATCTCTTCCTTTGTTCTCCGCTATTAATGACTTTGGAGTGACTATTTTTTGCATGTTGAGGGCTAGTTATATGATCCAATTATGTTATCATTGTTGAGAGAACTTCACTAGTGAAAGTATGAACCCTAGGCCTTGTTGCCACACATTGCAATACCGTTCGTGCTCACTTTTGTTATTAGTTACCTTGCTGTTTTTGTAATTTCAGATTACAAAAACCTATATCTACCATCCATATTGCACTTGTATCACCATCTCTTCGCCGAACTAGTGCACCTATACAACTTACCATTGTATTGGGTGTGTTGGGAACACAAGAGACTCTTTGTTATTTGGTTGTAGGGTTGCTTGAGAGAGACCATCTTCATCCTACGCCTCCTGCGGATTGATAAACCTTAGGTCACCCACTTGAGGGAAAATTGCTACTGTCCTACAAACCTCTGCTCTTGGAGGCCCAACAACGTCTACAAGAAAAAGGTTGCGTAGTAGACATCAAAATGAAGGAAAACGTTTTCGGTCAAAAGACGCTAGCGCAGGAGGGGAAACGTACTTGGCGGAGTGCGCTTCCACTTGCGCGGGCCCAGGCCGAAGGGGTGGGATGCTGACGAGCGGGGCCTGCTGGCAGGTTTGACCTGGTCTCCTTTTTCCTCCTCTGGCCGAAGGAAGGAGGGGCTTCGGCGAGGCTCGCCGGCGGTGGAGACCTCCATCGGGGAAACCAAGGGCATCGGCGGGCTCAGGGCGATGAGGCGCATCCATTCCCGTGCCTTGGGGCTGCGTGGGTGGTCGGAGTTGAGCGACCCTTCCTCCACGGCGGAGGGAAGCTTAGGCTCCGGCAGGGCACTAGCTAGGAGGGGTTCTAGGGCAGGGCTAAGCTAGGGAAAAGCTTCAGGAGGTCCAGGGGGGATCAATGGCAGGCTCGGGTGGGGAGGAGAGACTATGGATAGCTCGAATCACTCCGTGGTGGCTTCGGCGATGGAGCTCACCAGAACTGGGGAAGAAGAGAGCCACAACTTAAATTGGGGCTTGGGGAGCTGGCTAAGGCTTGAAGGGGATGCTTTCGTTGAGCTTCAACCGCCAGGGGCTCCTTAAATAGTCGGGGCCGTCATTTCCACGGCGGAGAGGATAAGAACACCGGGAACGAACTTTGGCAAGGGCACGAGGGGCGGCGGTGACACAGCGACGGGTCAAAGGGAGCTCAGGTTCGTCGCAGGGGGTAGTCCAAGGTGCTCGCGTAGTGCTGGTGTTTCTTGGGTGATGTCGCGGCATTGCGCAGGGCTGCTGGAGATGACGGGCGGCGCGGCTGCGGTGGAGCAGGGGTGTAAGAGGGGAGGAGAGGCTACAGGAACGCACGAGGGGCTCATGCGAGTGAGCCGACACGCTCGGGTGCCTTGGGCAGCAAGGGAAACATTACAACACGTGACGCGACGGCTCAGGTGCTTTGTTTGCGATATGCACGCTTTAGAGCACGCACTGGCATACCCACCAGGTGCTCGACAGAATGCCAGGGCAGGCTAGACCTTGGAGATGGAGAAGAAAGTCTCCAGATCCAAAGGTGGGGATGGAAAAGGCTTGCTGGACATGCTGGTTTGGAATGGGGCCTAACTTCACCATACAAACAAAAAGGCATGCCAATTCTTCTCATGGTCAACAGGTGTTCGACAGAATGCCAATGACCTCCAGGGGCACTTGCTGGCCATGGGAATCACCAGATAGATGTCTCTCTGGATTTACTCAAAGATGGCAAGGCCTGATCTAGCAACTCCACAACTCCACAATGCAAGTTTAGTAAAAACCCATTTCTGGACAGAAACAAAGTAGCAGTGTTACAGGGGTAAAAATAATTCCAATGAAGTTGAAACTTGGGACTTAAGAGTTTAACAGGGTGGACTACAAGCACAATTTTTTTCAAAAGCATTGGGGAAGAAAAAGGTGGGGTTGTACTCCAAAAGGTCAATCTGGTCAAGAACAAAAATCAAGAGATGGTGCTCAAATATTCTAAAAGACCAAAATTTATTTTTGCAGAAAACTCATTCATATAAACATATGGACATCTCCAAATTTTTATAGAATTATTAGAGTCTTTAATGAGGAGGTTGTAGTGTAAAGCAGCTATTTGGAACAGAACATAAAAGATGGCAAAAAGGAATATTTTCCCAAAACACTTCGCTAGGTTTTTCCATAAAACTCATTTGTAAGAATCCCTTGGCTACTATAAATTTTTACAGAATTTTTGGGAACTTAATTAAAGGGGTTGTAGTGCAAATCTACAATTGGACGAGGAAGCAAGATTAATTAATTTGCTTAATCCTACCAAAACACTTGGGTCAATTATTATATAAAATTGTTCGAGAACATAGTAGGTAATTGTCAAGCTATTTGGGAAATTTTTAGAAGAGGTTAACAGGCAGCTGTTGTTCAAAACTGGATCTGGGAAAATTTAAAACTAGTGTTGAAAGGATAGAAAAGGGAAGGTAAAAATTAAAGAAAAGTCTTATCCACAATATTTAGTGGAGAAAAATAAAATGTTAGAGTCAACATCCAAGCCACAAATAAATTTCAAAAGCTCTAGCTCAAGGAAGAGCTATTACTAAAACCAAGGATAAGAGGGGTTTTGGATTCATCAGAAAACCCATAAATGAATTTAAAAAAAACAACTCAGGCCAAAATTTATTAAATAAAAATCTTGGCAAAAACCTGGGGCCTTACAAACTCTACCCCCTTAAGAAAAATTTCATCCTCGAGATTTTTCACAAACAAACCTCTCATGGGATAGCAATAGAAGCAAGGAGATCAGAGTAAAAACAATAATCGGTGCAACTAGAGTGTGATACTGGTGATACAGACAAAAGCTACGGTTTAGCAAAATGAGGTGTTGCTACGGATGGTTATGAAAATAATTTCGAAAAAGGGAATTTTTCGAATTTCCGAATTTGCTTGCTGTACACGAGGGCACAGTGCTCCCTCCTACTGACAGGTGGGTCCAGGGCCCACTGTCAGCCTCTTCTTCCTCCGGCTCTCATCTCTCTCTCGCGTGCTCTATGAGCTACTCCACGCATGGCGTCTAGCGTGTAGGCGTGTAGAGTCGTACAGCGGTAGTGCGCAGCGTGCTAGTGGCTGGGGCAGCATGCACTCACATCGCGGGCCAGCTCCTGTCGGCACTGCTTGCGGATTCGCTTCCGAACACCGGCGATCGAGCGACGAGCGGCGCTGGTGTATTGCGTCCATCGCGCACCGATCTCGAGCTATAAAATGACCTCATCGTTCTCTCGTTTACCTCACACTCGACCTCACTCTCTCCTGCTTCCTCCTGTTGTCTCCTCTGCTAGCCGAAGGTCGAAGCGAAGCTCCAATGGTGAACGAGAATCCGGGGTGGGTGATCATCCTGCTAGCTGGAGGGGTGGCGCTGCTGATCGGGTCCTTGGTGCTGCTGTTCACGATGATCCACGTTGCTCGTCGCGACACTGCTGCTCGGGTGGCGGCTTTACGCAGGAGCAGTGAGCACGACGACTAGGCGTGTGCACGGGTGCATGGGTAATTGCGAGTGTGCTGGTCGTCATCGTGCAAAAATATCCACAACGTATTCCACCTGGAAAAATGTGGTGTTTAGCAAGGTGTTAACTAAGCGTAAGAGTGTGGTCCTGCTATGAGTGTAGTGGCAGAACGAGTGTGGTTGCAAGCCAGTTGGCGCGTGAATAAAATCCTACTGTGCAAAAATCTTACTACCAGAGTGAAAATTAGCCAAAGAATCGGTCAGGGAAAAATAATCCAAGAATATGCATAGCAATCACACAACTGATATACACACAAGCGTGTAGTAATTTACCAGGTGAGGCACAACTATTATTCTAAACAATCTGGAGCTAGACTAGCAAGTAGAAACAAAGCGCTCAAGGAACACAAGGCTAGGGGTCAAGCAAAGATATCTCAGGTAGCGGAACATCTCCTTCGTCCTCGGGGCCTAGCGGTTGAAGGATCCCCTGAATGCGTCCTGCTGGGTCTAGTCTCACGGGTTCGCCGATGGTGATCTGAGGGTCCTGGATGGTGAGGTTCTGGAGGAAATCCATCACTCGCTGGGTCAAGCGTTCCTGGGCAATGACATATTGCAGGAGCCTGACCAACACAAGGTCCCTCTCTGAACAAGGGTCTGAAACAGACGCTATTCCTCCGTGTACCGCTCGGCTCAGAAAATAACAGTATCCCCTCTCACTGGCATATGGCACTACATAACGAAGGCGAGTAGCCACTTCGTAGGCAGCAACTCGATGGCCATTTCAGGGTAGGCATGGATTTTCCGCTGAAGCAGATTCCCGTGGGGTCTTGGTTTGGGTCTACTGGGAAGACGTGCACAACTGCCCAATATTTCAAGGTGGTGGAAGTGATCCTCAATTAGAACAACTCGTACTAGGGTGGAAGGGAAGAACCCATGGTACTGCGGGTGAAATCCCACAATACTTTAACAAAACTGGCCGGAGTTGCATGCGAGGTTCTGAAGTAACTCCCTTGGGGTAGCATGGCAAAAAGGCTGTGAAGGTAGTGCACGAAGTGGCAATACCGGAAGAATCACTTGGTGATCCTTATATAGGACTGGCTGGTCACAAACTCTGAGGTCGCTTGGTCTCGGTGGTTCGTCTTGCTTTCAACGTGGTCTGGTCAAGGCCAACGATAAAAGTCTTACGAAACATGACACCTCACTGTGGCAGACTGCTCGGAAAAGGTTTCCTCAGGTTATGCCCAATTACAGTTATGTAGCCCAAAATCATACATAAGTGATTACCTGCGGGGCTTAAAACGATGGACACAAACAGCTTGCTTGCTTAATGAAATACAGCTCGTATATTACATGCAAGCGAGTTCCACAACAGGGTTAGGGCTGAGTCTACTTCATTTACATCTAGGTGAGTGGGTCTTGCGGACGTCGAGTTTACCAGAACTACGGTGTCACGGTTTCTCGGGGAAGTGGTTGGTGCTATGAGGCTGGGGTAGCGACGGTGTCCGTGGCGGGGTGCTGTAGCTATCGTTCCGTTGGAGGAAATCCCCAAAATGCGGCGAAGCTCCTCGTGGGAGATAGGTGCATGGTTCGGGTCGACAGCTGGGACAGACCACTGGAGCTCAATTGGTCTCCCAAACAACACTACATGGTTGCTAGCTGATGACCCACAAGTATAGGGGATCAATCATAGTCCTTTCGATAATAAGAGTGTCGAACCCAACGAGGAGCAGAAGGATCTGACAAGTGGTTTTCAGCAAGGAAATATCTGCAAGCACCGAAATTGTCGGTAACAGGTGATTGTGTGGTGAGATAATTCGTAGCAAGCAACAAGTAACAAAATTAGCAACAGCGCAGAAAAGTGGCCCAGTCCCTTTTGTAGCAAGGGACAAGCCTGGACAAAGTTTTATAGGAGGAAAAACGCTCCCGATGACACACTGGAATTTCTGTCATGCTAGTTTCATCATGTTCATATGATTCACGTTCGTTACTTTGATGGTTTCATATGTGGGTGGACCAACGCTTGGGTACTGCCCTTACTTGGACAAGCATCCCACTTATGATTAACCCCTCTCGCAAGCATCCGCAACTACGAAAGAAGAATTAAGACAAAGTCTAACCATAGCATTAAACTAGTGGATCCAAATCAGCCCCTTACGAAGCAACCCATAAACTAGGGTTTAAGCTTCTGTCACTCTAGCAACCCATCATCTACTTACTACTTCCCAATGCCTTCCTCTAGGCCCAAATAATGGTGAAGTGTTATGTAGTCGATGTTCACATAACACCACTAGAGGAAAAACAACATACAACACATCAAAATATCGCACGAATACCAAATTCACATGACTACTATTAGCATGACTTATCCCATGTCCTTAGGAACAAAAGTAACTACTCAGAAAGAATAATCATAGTCATGATCAGAGAGGTAATGAGTAGCATCAAGGATCTGAACATAATCTCTTCGACCAAATAATCCAACTAACATCAACTACAAAGAGTAATCAACACTACTAGCAAACTTACAAGTACCAATCGGAGTCGCGAGACGGAGATTGGTTACAAATGATGAACTAGGGTTTGGAGATGAGATGGTGCTGATGAAGATGTTGATGGAGATGAGTCCCCTCCGATGAGAGGAGTGTTGGTGATGACGATGGCGATGATTTCCCCCTCCGGGAGGGAAGTTTCCCCAGCAGGATCGTCCTGCCGGAGCTCTAGATTGGTTCTGCCCAAGTTCCGCCTCGTGGCGGCGGCGAAACCACGAAAAAGCTCTTCTCTGATTTTTTTTCTGGACAAACCCTCCATATAGCAAAAGAGGGGGCCAGTGGGCCAGTGGGCTGCCCACAAGCCCCGATGGCACGGCCTCGGGGGGTGGCCGCGCTGTGCACGCTTGTGGGCACCCCCTGGTGCCCCTCTGGCACTTCTTCGGCCCAGTATTTTTGATAATTTGGGAAAAAAATCCCCATTGATTTTCAAGGCGGTTGGAGTTGCGCAGAATAGGTATCTCAACTTTGCCCCACTTTCAGGCCAGAATTCCAGTTGCCAGTATTCTCCCTCTTCATGTAAACCTTGCAAAATAAGAGAGCAAAGGCATAAGAATTGTACCGTGAAGTGAAATAACAGCCAAAGAAGCGATAAATATCACCATGAAAACATGATGCAAAATGGACGTGTCAACTTGCCCAAGCTTAGACCTCGCTTGTCCTCAAGCGAAAGCCGAGCTCAATAAATATGTCCACATGTTTAGGGAGAGAGGTGTCGACAAAACAAGATACGAACATGCATGCATCATGATCAAGATCAGAACAACAATACCAACATATAATCTCTCATGCTAAAGTGATAATTCCTTCACAAAGTAAAGCATGGATCAAGAACCTTACCGAGAAGTAACAACCGATAGCCTTTAGTCATTGAAGCAATTGCAATTTATCACAACATCAGAAAGAGTCAAATAGGAGCTTGTAAATAAAATCTACATACTCAATCATTATTTCGTTCTCTACAATTGCTACAACTCACGTGGTACTCATGAGATCAAAGTTTCAGCTGGACATCGAGAAAGATAGGGGCTTACAGTTTTGCCTCCCAACTGCTTACCTCAAGGGTAATGTCAATAATAATAATTCATGAATGCCTACCTCCAAGTTGACATATTAATATAGATCTTTCCCAAGCATTTGACGTTAGCCAAGATAAAGGCGAAATAAGGAATTGGTGAAGATCACCATGACTCTTTCAAGGGAAAAAAAGTAAAGGTACAAGATAGGCCCTTCGCAGAGGGAAGCAGAGGTTGTCATGCGCTTTTGAGGTTTGGATGCACGTCCTCTTAGTGTAGAGGAACGTCACTTTATATTGCCTCCTGTGATAAAGAACTTTATTATGCAGTCTGTCGCTTTTATGTCTTCCTCATCACATGTTCGTACAAAGCTTATTTTCCACACACTAATAGATCATAAATATTAGAGAGCAATTTTTATTGCTTGCACCAATGAAAACTTACTTGAGGGATCTTATTCAATCCATAGGTAGGTATGGTGGACTCACATGGAAAAACTAGTTTGAAGGTTTATGGATGCACAAGTAGTATCTCTACTTGGTGCGGGAGTTTTAGCTAATATGAGGTGGAACCAATCGTCACATGCTAAGGGATCTCTAATCATATAACATTGTTCAGAGCCAAGCAAACACAATCCATTACGTTTTCTTCCTTGTCCAACATCTACTTCTAGGCATGTAATAGTTTCGTGAGTGTTCACAATCATAGATGGTGTCAGAGATGATATATTTATATGTGAACCTCTCCTTCCTTATCACTTCCTATTAAATTCAACAATGACCAAGGTCTACGTTTGCCTACCCTCAACAAGTTTCAATCCTCATTCTTTTTATATGTGAAGCCATCCCTTCCCATAAGATCATTACATGATCTTGTTGTGGAACGTCGCATGGGAAACAAAAATTTTCCTACGCGCACGAAGACCTATCATGGTGATGTCCATCTACGAGAGGGGATGAGTGATCTACGTACCCTTGTAGATCGTACAGCAGAAGCGATAAGAGATCACGGTTGATGTAGTGGAACGTCCTCACGTCCCTCGATCCGCCCCGCGAACAATCCCGCGATCAGTCCCACGATCTAGTACCGAACGGACGGCACCTCCGCGTTCAGCACACGTACAGCTCGACGATGATCTTGGCCTTCTTGATCCAGCAAGAGAGACGGAGAGGTAGAAGAGTTCTCCGGCAGCATGACGGCGCTCCGGAGGT
The DNA here is from genome assembly GCF_904849725.1 of Hordeum vulgare subsp. vulgare. Classification (NCBI taxonomy): domain Eukaryota; kingdom Viridiplantae; phylum Streptophyta; class Magnoliopsida; order Poales; family Poaceae; genus Hordeum; species Hordeum vulgare. Next base: position 405,896,867 of record NC_058523.1, on the reverse strand, counting down.
TGGTGATGATCTTGTCTCAGCAGGGCTCCGCCCGAGCTCCGCAGAAACACGATCTAGAGGAAAAACTATGGAGGTATGTGGTCGGGCAGCCGTGAGAAAGTCTTCTCAAATCTGCCCTAAAAGCCCCATATATATAGGAGGAGGGAGGGGGACCTTGCCTTGGGGTCCAAGGGATCCCCAAGGGGTCGGCCGAGCCAGGGGGGAGGACTCTCCCCCCCCCAAACCGAGTCCTACTTGGTTTGGTGGGAGGGAGTCCTTCCCCCTTCCCACCTCTCCCCTTTTTTTTTTTTTCTTTCCTTTGATATTTTCTCTCTTGGCGCATAGGGGATTGGTGGGCTGTCTCACCAGCCCACTAAGGGCTGGTGTGACCCCCCCAAATACCTATGGGCTTCCGCGGAGTGGGTTGCCCCCCTCCGGTGAACTCCCGGAACCCATTCGTCATTCCCGGTACATTCCCGGTAACTCCGAAAACCTTCCAGTAATCAAATGAGGTCATCCTATATATCAATCTTCGTTTCCGGACCATTCCGGAAACCCTCGTGACGTCCGTGATCTCATCCGGGACTCCGAACAACATTCGGTAACCAACCATATAACTCAAATACGCATAAAACAACGTCGAACCTTAAGCGTGCAGACCCTGCGGGTTCGAGAACTATGTAGACATGACCCGAGAGACTCCTCGGTCAATATCCAATAGCGGGACCTGGATGCCCATATTGGATCCTACATATTCTACGAAGATCTTATCGTTTGAACCTCAGTGCCAAGGATTCGTATAATCCCGTATGTCATTCCCTTTGTCCTTCGGTATGTTACTTGCCCGAGATTCGATCGTCAGTATCCGCATACCTATTTCAATCTCGTTTACCGGCAAGTCTCTTTACTCGTTCCGTAATACAAGATCCCGCAACTTACACTAAGTTACATTGCTTGCAAGGCTTGTGTGTGATGTTGTATTACCGAGTGGGCCCCGAGATACCTCTCCGTCACACGGAGTGACAAATCCCAGTCTTGATCCATACTAACTCAACTAACACCTTCGGAGATACCTGTAGAGCATCTTTATAGTCACCCAGTTACGTTGCGACGTTTGATACACACAAAGCATTCCTCCGGTGTCAGTGAGTTATATGAGCTCATGGTCATAGGAATAAATACTTGATACGCAGAAAACAGTAGCAACAAAATGACACGATCAACATGCTACGTCTATTAGTTTGGGTCTAGTCCATCACGTGATTCTCCCAATGACGTGATCCAGTTATCAAGCAACAACACCTTGTTCATAATCAGAAGACACTGACTATCATTGATCAACTGGCTAGCCAACTAGAGGCATGCTAGGGATGGTGTTTTGTCTATGTATCCACACATGTAAATGAGTCTTCATTCAATACAATTATAGCATGGATAATAAACTATTATCTTGATACAGGAATTATAATAATAACTATACATTTATTATTGCCTCTAGGGCATAATTCCAACAGTCTCCCACTTGCACTAGAGTCAATAATCTAGCCCTCACATCACCATGTGAATTACATTGTAATAAATCTAACACCCATACAGTTCTGGTGTCGATCATGTTTTGGCCGTGGAAGAGGTTTAGTCAGCGGGTCTGCTACATTCAGATCCGTGTGCACTTTGCATATATTTACGTCCTCCTCCTCGACGTAGTCGCGGATGAGGTTGAAGCGTCGTTTGATGTGTCTGGTCTTCGTGTGAAACCTTGGTTCCTTTGCTAAGGAAATGGCACCAGTGTTGTCACAGAACAAGGTTATTGGATCCAGTGCACTTGGCACCACTCCAAGATCCGTCATGAACTGCTTCATCCAGACACCCTCCTTAGCCGCCTCCGAGGCAGCCATGTACTCCGCTTCACATGTAGAATCTGCTACGACGCTTTGCTTGGAACTGCACCAGCTTACTGCACCCCCATTAAGAATAAATACGTATCCGGTTTGTGACTTAGAGTCGTCCGGATCTGTGTCAAAGCTTGCATCAACGTAACCTTTTACGGCGAGCTCTTCGTCACCTCCATACACGAGAAACATCTCCTTAGTCCTTTTCAGGTACTTCAGGATATTCTTGACCGCCGTCCAGTGATCCACTCCTGGATTACTCTGGAACCTGCCTGCCATACTTATGGCCAGGCTAACATCCGGTCTAGTGCACAGCATTGCATACATGATAGAGCCTATGGCTGAAGCATAGGGGACGGAGCGCATATGCTCTCTATCTTCATCAGTTGCTGGGCACTGAGTCTTACTCAATCTCGTACCTTGTAACACTGGCAAGAACCCTTTCTTGGACTGTTCCATTTTGAACCTCTTCAAAACTTTATCAAGGTATGTGCTTTGTGAAAGTCCTATCAGGCGTTTTGATCTATCCCTATAGATCTTAATGCCTAGAATGTAAGCAACTTCTCCTAGGTCCTTCATAGAGAAACTTTTATTCAAGTAACCTTTTATGCTCTCCAAAAGCTCTACGTTGTTTCCAATCAGCAATATGTCATCCACATATAATATTAGAAATGCCACAGAGCTCCCACTCACTTTCTTGTAAATACAAGATTCTCCAACCACTTGTATAAACCCAAATGCTTTGATCATCTCATCAAAACGTTTGTTCCAACTCCGAGATGCTTGCACCAGTCCATAAATGGATCGCTGGAGCTTGCACACCTTGTCAGCATTTTTAGGATCGACAAAACCTTCGGGTTGCATCATATACAACTCTTCCTTAAGGAAACCGTTAAGGAACGCCGTTTTGACATCCATCTGCCAGATTTCATAATCGAAAAATGCAGCTATTGCTAACATGATTCTGACGGACTTAAGCATCGCTACGGGAGAGAAAGTCTCATCGTAGTCAATTCCTGGAACTTGTGAAAAACCCTTTGCCACAAGTCGAGCTTTATAAATGGTCACATTACCGTCAGCGTCCGTCTTCTTCTTAAAGATCCATTTGTTCTGAATAGCCTTGCGGCCCTCAGGCAGTATCTCCAAAGTCCACACTTTGTTCTCATACATGGATCCTATCTCGGATTTCATGGCTTCTAGCCATTTGTTGGAATCTAGGCCCACCATTGCTTCTTCATAATTTGCAGGTTCATTGTTGTCTAACAACATGATTGATAAGACGGGATTACCGTACCACTCTGGAGCAGCGTGTGATCTCGTCGACCTGCGTGGTTCAACAGAAACTTGAACTGGAGTTTCATGATCATCATCATTAACTTCCTCCTCAACCGGCGTCGCAATGACAGAGGTTTCCCCTTGCCCTGCGCCACCATCCAGAGGGATGAGAGGTTCGACAACCTCGTCAAGTTCTATCTTCCTCCCACTCAATTCTCTCGAGAGAAACTCCTTCTCGAGAAAAGTTCCGTTCTTAGCAACAAACACTTTGCCCTCGGATTTGAGATAGAAGGTGTACCCAACTGTCTCTTTTGGGTAACCTATGAAGACGCATTTTTCCGCTTTGGGTTCCAGCTTTTCAGGCTGAAGCTTTTTGACATAAGCATCACATCCCCAAACTTTAAGAAACGACAATTTTGGTCTTTTGCCAAACCACAGTTCGTATGGTGTCGTCTCAACGGATTTTGATGGTGCCCTATTTAAAGTGAATGCAGCTGTTTCTAATGCATAGCCCCAAAATGATAACGGCAAATCAGTAAGAGACATCATAGATCGCACCATCTCTAACAAAGTACGATTACGACGTTCGGACACACCATTACGCTGTGGTGTTCCAGGCGGTGTTAACTGCGAAACAATTCCACATTGTCTTAAGTGAGTACCAAACTCGAAACTCAGATATTCACCCCCACGATCAGACCGTAGGAATTTGATCTTCTTGTTACGATGATTTTCCACTTCACTCTGAAATTGCTTGAACTTTTCAAATGTTTCAGACTTGTGCTTCATCAAGTAGACATAACCATATCTACTTAAATCGTCAGTGAAGGTGAGAAAATAACGATATCCGCCGCGTGCCTCCACGCTCATCGGACCACACACATCGGTATGTATGATTTCCAACAAGTCACTTGCACGCTCCATTGTTCCGGAGAACGGAGTTTTAGTCATCTTGCCCATGAGGCATGGTTCGCACGTGTCAAGTGAATCAAAGTCAAGTGACTCCAAAAGTCCATCGGCATGGAGTTTCTTCATGCGCTTTACACCAATATGACCTAAGCGGCAGTGCCACAAAAATATGGCGCTATCATTGTTTACTCTAACTCTTTTGGTCTCAATGTTATGTATATGCGTATCGCTATCGATATTCAATATGAACAATCCTCTCACATTTGGTGCATGACCATAAAAGATGTTACTCATAGAAATAGAACAACCATTATTCTCAGACTTAAAAGAGTAACCGTCTCGCAATAAACAAGATCCAGATATAATGTTCATGCTCAACGCAGGCACTAAATAACAATAATTTAAGTTCATCACTAATCCCGATGGTAGTTGAAGTGACACGGTGCCGACGGCGATTGCATCAACCTTGGAACCGTTTCCTACGCGCATCGTCACTTCGTCTTTCGCCAGCCTTCGTCTATTCCACAGTTCCTGTTTCGAGTTGCAAATGTGAGCAACAGAACCGGTATCGAATACCCAGGCACTACTACGAGAGCTGGTTAAGTACACATCAATAACATGTATATCAAATATACCTGATTTTTCTTTGCCCGCCTTCTTATCTGCCAGATACTTGGGGCAATTGCGCTTCCAGTGACCCATACCCTTGCAATAGAAGCACTCTGTTTCACGCTTAGGTCCAGCCTTGGGTTTCTTCGGCGGATTGGCAACAGGCTTGCCGCTCTTCTTCGAATTGCCCTTCTTGCCTTTGCTGTTTCTCTTGAAACTAGTGGTTTTGCTCACCATCAACACTTGATGCTCTTTACGGAGTTCAGACTCTGCGACTTTCAGCATCGCAAACAACTCGCCGGGAGACTTGTTCATCCCTTGCATGTTGTAGTTCAACACAAAGCCTTTATAGCTTGGCGGCAGTGATTGGAGGATTTTGTCAGTGATAGCTTCTTGCGGGAGTTCAATCCCCAGTTCAGCTAGACGGTTTGAGTACCCAGACATTTTGAGCACATGTTCACTGACAGACGAGTTTTCCTCCATCTTGCAAGCATAGAATTTATCGGAGGTCTCATACCTCTCGATCCGGGCGTTCTTCTGAAAAATAAACTTCAACTCCTGGAACATCTCAAATGCTCCATGACGCTCAAAGCGACGTTGAAGTCCCGGTTCTAAGCCATACAAGACTGCACATTGAACTATTGAGTAGTCCTCCTTACGTGCTAACCAAGCGTTCTTAGCATCCTGATCAGCCGTAGCGGGTGGTTCATCTCCTAGCGCAGCATTAAGGACATAATCCTTCTTTCCAGCTTGTAAGATTAGCTTAAGATTATGAGCCCAATCTACAAAGTTGCTTCCATCATCTTTCAACTTAGCTTTCTCTAGGAACGTATTAAAATTCAGGATGACACTTGCGTGAGCCATGATCTACAACACAAATATATTCAAAGTGGACTTTAGACTATGTTCAAGATAATTAGAGTTCAACTTAATCAAATTATATGCCAAACTCCCACTCAAAAAGTACATCTCTCTAGTCATTTGAGTGGTTCATGATCCACTTACACTATCCCAAGTCCGATCATCACGTGAGTTGAGAATAGTTTCAGTGGTAAGCATCCCTATGCTAATCATATCAACTATATGATTCATGATCGACCTTTCGGTCTCATGTGTTCCGAGGCCATGTCTGCACATGCTAGGCTCGTCAAGCTTAACCCGAGTGTTCCGCGTGCGCAACTGTTTTGCACCCGTTGTATGTGAACGTTGAGTCTATCACACCCGATCATCACGTGGTGTCTCGAAACGACGAACTGTAGCAACGGTGCACAGTCGGGGAGAACACAATTTCGTCTTGAAATTTTAGTGAGAGATCACCTCATAATGCTACCGTCGTTCTAAGCAAAATAAGGTGCATAAAAGGATTAACATCACATGCAATTCATAAGTGACATGATATGGCCATCATCACGTGCTTCTTGATCTCCATCACCAAAGCACCGACACGATCTTCTTGTCACCGGCGCCACACCATGATCATCCATCAGCGTGTTGCCATCGGGGTTGTCGTGCTACTTATGCTATTACTACTAAAGCTACATCCTAGCAAAATAGTAAACGCATCTGCAAGCACAAAACGTTAGTATAAAGACAACCCTATGGCTCCTGCCGGTTGTCGTACCATCGACATGCAAGTCGATATTTCTATTACAACATGATCATCTCATACATCCAATATATCACATCACATTGTTGGCCATATCACATCACAATCATACCCTGCAAAAACAAGTTAGACGTCCTCTAATTTTGTTGTTGCATGTTTTACGTGGTGACCAAGGGTATCTAGTAGGATCGCATCTTACTTACGCAAACACCACAACGGAGATATATGAGTTGCTATTTAACCTCATCCAAGGACCTCCTCGGTCAAATCCGATTCAACTAAAGTTGGAGAAACCGTCACTTGCCAGTCATCTTTGAGCAAAGGGGGTTACTCGTAACGATGAAACCAGTCTCTCGTAAGCGTACGAGTAATGTCGGTCCAAGCCGCTTCAATCCAACAATACCGCGGAATCATGAAAAGACTAAGGAGGGCAGCAAAACGCACATCACCGCCCACAAAACCTTTTGTGTTCTACTCGAGAAGACATCTACGCATGAACCTAGCTCATGATGCCACTGTTGGGGAACGTCGCATGGGAAACAAAAATTTTCCTACGCGCACGAAGACCTATCATGGTGATGTCCATCTACGAGAGGGGATGAGTGATCTACGTACCCTTGTAGATCGTACAGCAGAAGCGATAAGAGATCGCGGTTGATGTAGTGGAACGTCCTCACGTCCCTCGATCCGCCCCGCGAACAATCCCGCGATCAGTCCCACGATCTAGTACCGAACGGACGGCACCTCCGCGTTCAGCACACGTACAGCTCGACGATGATCTCGGCCTTCTTGATCCAGCAAGAGAGACGGAGAGGTAGAAGAGTTCTCCGGCAGCGTGACGGCGCTCCGTAGGTTGGTGATGATCTTGTCTCAGCAGGGCTCCGCCCGAGCTCCGCAGAAACACGATCTAGAGGAAAAACTATGGAGGTATGTGGTCGGGCAGCCGTGAGAAAGTCTTCTCAAATCTGCCCTAAAAGCCCCATATATATAGGAGGAGGGAGGGGGACCTTGCCTTGGGGTCCAAGGGATCCCCAAGGGGTCGGCCGAGCCAGGGGGGAGGACTCTCCCCCCCCCCCAAACCGAGTCCTACTTGGTTTGGTGGGAGGGAGTCCTTCCCCCTTCCCACCTCTCCCCTTTTTTTTTCTTTCCTTTGATATTTTCTCTCTTGGCGCATAGGGGATTGGTGGGCTGTCTCACCAGCCCACTAAGGGCTGGTGTGACCCCCCCCAAATACCTATGGGCTTCCCCGGAGTGGGTTGCCCCCCTCCGGTGAACTCCCGGAACCCATTCGTCATTCCCGGTACATTCCCGGTAACTCCGAAAACCTTCCGGTAATCAAATGAGGTCATCCTATATATCAATCTTCGTTTCCGGACCATTCCGGAAACACTCGTGACATTCGTGATCTCATCCGGGACTCCGAACAACATTCGGTAACCAACCATATAACTCAAATACGCATAAAACAACGTCGAACCTTAAGCGTGCAGACCCTGCGGATTCGAGAACTATGTAGACATGACCCGAGAGACTCCTCGGTCAATATCCAATAGCGGGACCTGGATGCCCATATTGGATCCTACATATTCTACGAAGATCTTATCGTTTGAACCTCAGTGCCAAGGATTCGTATAATCCCGTATGTCATTCCCTTTGTCCTTCGGTATGTTACTTGCCCGAGATTCGATCGTCAGTATCCGCATACCTATTTCAATCTCGTTTACCGGCAAGTCTCTTTACTCGTTCCTAATACAAGATCCCGCAACTTACACTAAGTTACATTGCTTGCAAGGCTTGTGTGTGATGTTGTATTACCGAGTGGGCCCCGAGATACCTCTCCGTCACACGGAGTGACAAATCCCAGTCTTGATCCATACTAACTCAACTAACACCTTCGGAGATACCTGTAGAGCATCTTTATAGTCACCCAGTTACGTTGCGACGTTTGATACACACAAAGCATTCCTCCGGTGTCAGTGAGTTATATGAGCTCATGGTCATAGGAATAAATACTTGATACGCAGAAAACAGTAGCAACAAAATGACACGATCAACATGCTACGTCTATTAGTTTGGGTCTAGTCCATCACGTGATTCTCCCAATGACGTGATCCAGTTATCAAGCAACAACACCTTGTTCATAATCAGAAGACACTGACTATCATTCATCAACTGGCTAGCCAACTAGAGGCATGCTAGGGATGGTGTTTTGTCTATGTATCCACACATGTAAATGAGTCTTCATTCAATACAATTATAGCATGGATAATAAACTATTATCTTGATACAGGAATTATAATAATAACTATACATTTATTATTGCCTCTAGGGCATAATTCCAACAGATCTTTCATGCTTTTGTTCTATTCTCACTCTTTTGATCATGGCAAGAGGCAAAGCCCTTCAAGTAAGACACTCTTTATTATATGGCTCACGAGCAAGAATACATCTGGGGTGACACAAATCAAAACTCAAAACTATAACACTAAGAATTTTAAACTACTAGAGAAAAAGAAAACTGAAAAGGAAAACTAGAACAAAGGTAAAGGCAAAAGATGTGATGGTGATACGATACCGGGGCAACTCCCCCAAGCTTGGCAAAAGCCAAGGGGATTGACCATACCAATGCTTAGTAATCTTCCTTTGGTGGTGATGGTGGAGTTGTTGCAACATGATTTTGATCCTCCGTCTTCCAAGGCATAGGTGCTCCATCATGGAAAGATGAACGAGTCTCGGGAATCCTCAAATCTGCAGCCAACCTTATTGATTTAGATCTATTCTCATACTCACAATTTTGGTTCTGCCCATGGAGTTGATCAACCCTGTCATAGAGCCTGGAGAGGTGCTTCCCAATGTCATTGGCATCAATCCTGTGCTTGTTGGTGAACTCCATGATCATCATGTGGTTGGCGTTGAGTCCACGCTCCACCATCCCTTGGCACTTGAAGACTTGTTGCTCCATTGCTTTGAGCCTCGTCTCCATGCTTCTGGTCTTCTTAGGCCCCACAACATCACGGATGTGCAACATCCCCTCACGCATCTTGATAGATTGAGGGTGTTGCAGCACTTCCATGAGGTAGGGATTGATGACCTTCTCGAAGATCTTGTCCTTAGGAGGTTTTGGGGAAGTCATGGCTATCTAGATCTGCAAGAGAAATAGGCTCGAAACGAAAAACAGAGGAAATCTGCGTGATGCAGGGGTCAGACCAAATGGAAGTATATATAATGATTTTTTCCAGACCAGAAGGAGTCCCCTGCACGAAAACGGAGTCTGGGAGATGCACGAGGTGGCCACAAGCCCTCACGGTGCGGCCAAGGGATGGGCCCGCGCCTTGCAGGCTTGTCGCCTCCTCGCGCACTTTCCGGACTACTTCCAATATTTGTATTTTTGCAAAAATTCCAAAATGGAGAAAATTTCCTATTGGAAAAGTTTTGGACTCTGTTTTCTTACCAAATCACATACCTCTTCGTTTTCGGAGTCTGAAACAGGGCGATAAATATCCAAAACGGAGAAAATTTCCTACTCGAAAAGTTTTGGACTCTGTTTTTTACCGAATCACATACCTCTTCGTTTTCGGAGTCTGAAACAAGCTGATAAATATCCCTTAGGTATTCTTCCGGAGTTATGGTATTGATGATATTGCTTTCAACATTTGTGGGAGTACCTGAGATATAATGCTTGATTCTCTGCCCATTTACAACTCTTGGATAATTACCTTCCGTGTTGTTGATCTTGATAGGACCGGAACAATATACTTCCTCAACACCATAGGGACCTTCCCATTTAGAGAGAAGTTTTCCTGCAAAGAATCTTAAACGAGAGTTATATAGCAAGATATAATCACCTACATTGAACTCACACTTTTGTATCCTCTTATCATGCCACCTCTTAACCTTCTCTTTGAAAAGCTTGGCATTCTCATATGCCTGAGTTCTCCACTCATCAAGCGAGCTAATATCAAATAACCTCTTCTCACCGGCAAGTTTGAAATTAAAGTTGAGCTCTTTGATTTCCCAATAAGCTTTATTCTCTAGCTCAAGAGGTAAGTGACATGCTTTCCCATACACCATTTTGTACGGAGACATGCCCAAGGGATTCTTATAGGCAGTTCTATAAGCCCAGAGTGCATCATCGAGCTTCTTAGACCAATTCTTTCTGGACCTGTTGACAGTCTTTTGCAGAATTAGTTTAATCTCTCTATTAATTAGCTCTACTTGACCACTGGACTGAGGGTGATAGGGAGACGCAATTATATGGTTGACATCGTACTTAGCAAGCGTTTTACGGAAAGCACCCTGAATGAAGTGTGAACCACCGTCGGTCATTAGATATCTAGGGACTCCAAATCTAGGGAACATAACTTATCTTAGCATCTTGATAGAGGTGTTGTGATCAGCACTACTAGTGGGGATAGCTTCTACCCACTTAGTGACGTAATCAACAACAACTAAGATATGCGTATACCCATTGGATTTTGGAAAAGGTCCCATATAATCAAAGACCCAGACATCAAATGGTTCAATGACAAGTGAATAGTTCATAGCCATTTCCTGGCGTTTGCTAATATTACCTATTCTTTGACATTCGTCACAAGACAAGACAAACATACGGGCATCCTTGAAGAGAGTGGGCCAATAGAAACCTGATTGCAATACCTTGTGTGCAGTTCTATCTCCCGCATGGTGTCCTCCGTAGGCCTCGGAATGACACTTTTGTAGGATCTGTCCTTGTTCATGCTCAGGTACACAACGTCTAATGACACCATCTACTGCTTCCTTATAAAGGTGAGGATCAACCCAGAAGTAATGTCTCAAGTCAAAGAAGAATTTCTTCTTTTGCTGGCACGTGAAACTAGGTGGTATGTATTTGGCAACGATATAGTTTGCATAATCAGCATACCACGGTGCACTACGTGAAGCATTGATGACATTCAGTTGCTCACCGGAAAGCTAGCATCAATAGGTTGTGGGTCATCAAGAACGTTCTCCAACCTAGACAAGTTATCTGCTACTGGGTTACGAACACCCTTTCTGTCGACAACGGGCAGATCAAATTCTTGTAGCAAGAGAACCCATCTAATAAGTCTAGGTTTAGCGTCCATCTTCTCCATGAGGTACTTAATAGCAGCGTGATCTGTGTGAATAATGACTTTGGAATCAACTATGTAAGACCTGAACTTTTCACATGCAAACATGACTGCTAGAAATTCCTTCTCCGTAGTGGCATAGTTTCTCTAGGCACTGTCTAGAGTTTTACTAGCGTAGTGAATAACATTCAACTTCTTATCAACTCTTTGCCCTAGAACAGCACCAACAGCATAATCACTAGCGTTACACATGATCTCAAAAGGTAAGTTCCAATCAGGTGGTTGAACAATAGGTGAAGTTATCAAAGCCCTCTTTAGTATTTCAAAGGCTTCGTCACAATCATCGTCAAAGACAAAAGGAATATCCTTTTGCAAGAGATTGGTAAGAGGCCTAGAAATCTCAGAGAAGTCTTTAATGAACCTTCTATATAAACCAGCATGACCAAGGAAACTTCTTATACCTCTGATATCTGTGGGGTATGGCATTTTCTCGATTGCATCAACCGTAGCCTTATCAACTTCAATACCTCTTTCAGAAATTTTATGTCCTAAGACGATGCCTTCATTAACCATAAAGTGGCACTTCTCCCAATTCAAGACAAGATTGGTGTCTTTACATCTCTGTAAGACTCGATCAAGGTTGCTGAGGCAATCATCGAAGGAAGACCCTTAAACGGAGAAGTCATCCATGAAAACCTCAACAATCTTTTCACAAAAGTCCAAGAATATAGCCATCATACATCTTTGAAAGGTGGCAGGTGCATTACATAAGCCAAAAGGCATACGTCTATAAGCAAAGGTACCGAAAGGGCAGGTGAAAGTGGTTTTCTCCTGATCAGATTGTGCAACTGGTATTTGGGAGAAACCAGAATAACCATCTAGAAAGCAGAAGTGCGTGTGTTTGGACATCCTTTCTAGCATTTGGTCGATAAAAGGCAAAGGGTAATGATCTTTCCTAGTGGCTTTATTCAGTTTCCTAAAATCGATCACCATCCTATAGCCAGTAATAATCCTCTGTGGGATCAACTCATCCTTATCATTAGGGACAACGGTAATGCCTCCCTTCTTAGGGACGCAATGCACCGAACTCACCCAATCGCTGTGAGCAACATGATAGATAATACCCACTTCTAGGAGCTTTAGTATTTCTTTTATTACTACTTCTTTCATCTTAGGATTCAATCTCCTTTGATGATCAACAACTGGTTTGAAATCAGGATCTGTTTTGATCTTGTGCTGGCATAAAGTGGGACTAATGCCCTTAATATCATCAAGAGTATATCCAATAGCAGCACGATGCTTCCTCAGAGTTATTAGCAAGTTCTTTTCTTCATGCTCTGAGAGGCTAGCACTAATTATAACATGATATATCTCCTTTTCATCAAGATAGGCATACTTAAGAGTATCAGGCAACTATTTAAGCTCGAACACAGGATCACCCTTTGGTGGGGGTGGATCCCCAAGCAGTTCAACAGGCAAGTTATTCTTAAGGATAGGATATTGTTCTAAGACAAGCCTATCTATTTCATGCCTTTCATTCATATGCTTATAATTTTCATGCTCAAGCAAGTATTGCTCTAAGGGATCAGTAGGAGGCACGACAATAGAAGCTAAGGCAAAAGTTTCATCCCTACTAGGTGACTCCTTTTCATGAGGTTGTCTACCAAACTTAGAGAAATTGAACTCATGTGACACACCTTCAAAGCCAACAGTGACAATTTGCTTCTCACAATCAATATGAGCATTGACAGGATTGAGAAAAGGTCTACCAAATATGATGGGACAAAAGCTATATTGGGTGGTGGCAAGAACGAGGAAATCAGCAGGATACTTCGTTTTTTACCACACAAGACTTCAACATCCCTAACAATTCCCACACGGCAGATAATATCTCTATTGGCAAGCTGAATAGTGACATCAATAGGTTCTATCTCAACACGTGCAATCTCATCTTTAATTTCAGCATATAAGGATTGAGGTATTGCATTAACACTAGCACCCATGTCAGATAAACCATGATAACAATGATCTCCTATCTTAACAGAAACCACAGGCGTGCCAACAACAGGCCTATGTTTGTCTCTAGCATGTGGTTTAGCAATTCTTGCAGCATCTTCACAGAAGTGAATATTTTTGATAATAGCAATGCTAGGTTCAACTCTAATTTGCTCAGGGGGTGTAGGTGTTCTAATGTAGCCTCTACGTATCACAGTTGAAGCTTTAGAATGATCCTTTATCCTAACACGGAAAGATGGTTTCTCAATGTAAGCACTGGGTACCACAGGGTCATTATAGGCAATGAATTTCTCTTGAACTGGAGTGGGTTTAACTACATTGACTTCTAAAGGAGGATGATATTTAAACCACTTCTCTTTGGGGAGATCAATATGAGCATCAAAGGATTCACACAGTGATGCTACTATCTCAGAGTGAAGTCCATACTTAGCACTAGAGTCACTAAAGGTATTTGTCTCAACAAAGGATTTAACGCAATCAAAAGTGAAATTCATACCTGACTCCTTACCTTCTTCAAGCTCCCAATCTTCAGATTTGCGTTTAATTCTCTCCAATAAATTCCATTTGAAGTCAATATCTCTCTTCATAAAAGAATCGGTACAAGAAGTGTCAAGCATAGTGCAATCATCAAGAGAAAGCCGAGCATAGAAGTTCTGAATAATAATTTCTCTCGAGAGCTCATGATTGGGGCATGAATATAGCATTGATTTAAGCCTTCCCCAAGCTTGAGCGATGCTTTCTCTGTCACGAGGCCAAAAATTATAAATATAATTTCGATCACGATGTACTAAATGCATAGGATAAAACTTTTGATGAAATTCCAATTTCAACAGATCGTAGTCCCATGATCCAGTATCATCACATAGCCTATACCATGTCAACGCCTTATCCATCAAAGATAAAGGAAAGACCTTCTTCTTGACTTCATCCTCGGGCGCACCTGCAAGATTAAATAAACCACAAACTTCATCTACATAGATTAGATGCAAGTCTGGATATGATGTTCCATCTCCTATAAAAGGATTAGCCAGCAGTTTCTCAATCATACCCGAAGGAAATTCAAAGCAAATATTTTCAGTAGGCGCAGCAGGTTGAGGAGCAACTATTTGTGCTTCCGTTCGAGGTGAAGATACCCCGAACAAGCCCCTCAAAGGATTACTATCCATAGTGACAAGTGACAATAAATTTCAGCACACTATATGAATGTTTCCTTACCAAGTTCCACTTACCAAAGGCGCTTCACTCCCCGGCAACGGCGCCAGAAAAGAGTCTTGATGACCCACAAGTATAGGGGATCAATCGTAGTCCTTTCGATAAGTAAGAGTGTCGAACCAAATGAGGAGCAGAAGGATCTGACAAGTGGTTTTCTGCAAGGAAATATCTGCAAGCAATGAAATTGTCGGTATCAGGTGATTGTGTGGTGAGATGATTCGTAGCAAGCAACAAGTAACGAAAGTAGCAACGGTGCAGAAAAGCGGCCCAATCCCTTTTGTAGCATGGGACAAGCCTGGACAAAGTCTTATAGGAGGAAAAACGCTCCCGAGGACACACGGGAATTTCTGTCATGCTAGTTTCATCATGTTCATATGATTTACGTTCATTACTTTGACGGTTTGATATGTGGGTGAACCGACGCTTGGTTACTGCCCTTACTTGGACAAGCATCCCACTTATGATTAACCCCTCTCGCAAGCATCTGCAACTACGAAAGAAGAATTAAGACAAAGTCTAACCATAGCATTAAACTAGTAGATCCAAATCAGGCTCTTACGAAGCAACGCATAAACTAGGGTTGAAGCTTCTGTCACTCTAGCAACCCATCATCTACTTACTACTTCTCAATGCCTTCCTCTAGGCCCAAATAATGGTGAAGTTTTATGTAGTCGACGTTGACATAACACCACTAGAGGAAAAACAACATACAACACATCAAAATACCGAACGAATACCAAATTCACATGACTACTATTAGCATGACTTATCCCATGTCCTCAGGAACAAAAGTAACTACTCACAAAGCATAATCATAGTCA
Source organism: Hordeum vulgare subsp. vulgare (assembly GCF_904849725.1). Taxonomy (NCBI): domain Eukaryota; kingdom Viridiplantae; phylum Streptophyta; class Magnoliopsida; order Poales; family Poaceae; genus Hordeum; species Hordeum vulgare. The sequence goes on along the minus strand of NC_058523.1, from coordinate 405,881,464 downwards.
TGATCAGAGAGATAATGAGTAGCATCAAGGATCTGAACATAGTCTCTTCCACCAAATAATCCAACTAGCATCAACTACAAAGACTAATCAACACTACTGGCAACCTTACAAGTACCAATCGGAGTCGCGAGACGGAGATTGGTTACAAGTGATGAACTAGGGTTCGGAGATGAGATGGTGCTGATGAAGATGTTGATGGAGATGAGTCCCCTCCAATGAGAGGAGTGTTGGTGATGATGATGGCGACGATTTCCCCCTCCGGGAGGGAAGTTTCCCCTACAGGATCGTCCTGCCGAAGCTCTAGATTGGCTCTGCTCAAGTTCTGCCACGTGGCAACGGCGAAACCACGAAAAAGCTCCTCTCTGATTTTTTTTCTAGACGAAACCCTCCATATAGCAAAAGAGGGGGGCTAGTGGGCTAGTGGGCTTCCCACAAGCCCCCATGGCGCGACCTGGGGGGGGGGGGTGGCCGCGCCGTGCAGGCTTGTGGGCACCCCCTGGTGCCCCTCTGGCACTTCTTCGACCCAGTATTTTTGATAAATTGGGAAAAAAAATCCCCGTTGATTTTCACGGCGTTTGGAGTTGCGCAGAATAGGTGTCTCAACTTTGCTCCACTTTCAGGCTAGAATTCTAGTTGTCGGTATTCTCCCTCTTCATGTAAACCTTGCAAAATAAGAGAGAAAAGGCATAAGAATTTTACCATGAGGTGAAATAACAGCCAAAGAAGCGATAAATATCAACATGAAAACATGATGCAAAATGGACGTATCACTAGCTTCGGGCTCCGCTTCTCTCCTCCTCCGACGGGCTAGCTCTGCACGGGCTGCGAGCAGGTCAAGGGTGACCTGGTCGTACAGTGCCTCTTGCGCTCTCACGTCGCGCACAAGGTGCAACAGAGTAGGGTCGGTCTCCTGGTCTCCGCTGGCAACTTCGATCGGCATACCATAACCTTCATGGCTAGGGTAGTAGTAGAACGAGCGGCAGTTAACTTCATGCGACTGGTGCCCGAGTTGAACTATTGCCTCTCGAGCTGCCAGCTCGATAGCTTCGGGCTCATAGGAAGTTGACCTTCCGGTGAACCGATGGGGACACTCTTGGGTGATACTCGTGCCGTAGATGTGTACTGTGGCCCAGAAGTGACAAATGTCACCACTCGTGTGCTCTTGGTACACAACATACTCCGGAGGCTCTTCCATAGTGAAGGCACGACAGATCAGGTTGGCCAAGATGGCTACAAAACCTCCTTGTTGGTCTGCAGCAGTGGTTTCATTGTGGATAATGGGGCCTGGCATCTTGAAATGGTTGTGGTCGTGCTGTGCTCTGCTGGGCAATCGCTCCCTTTATAGAAAGGAAAAGCAAGCCTTCTCTCGCAAGATTGTGAGAAAGGACAAAATGGTCGTGGCCACTCGCGTATGACCATGGGGCTAGCCTAATAGGTTGGGAACCGCCTTTCCCAAAGGTGTTGGCGGACACTATTTGGCTACTGGCTAGGGCAGACTAGACTGGTGGTTGCGGCACTGGTGGATAGGTGGTCTTCTAGGGCCTATTGACCTGGCTAAGATAGGATTAGCCAACGGTCAGCCTAGCTCTGATACCAAGGTTGTGGGGACCGGGTTTTCGAGGATTTACATTTCCCTTCAAATGGCCCTCAAGCATACCAGCCCCAGGAATACTTCTAGCTGGCACACCTTTCCTTGATATAAATATCCAATCAAAATACAAATTGTAGTACAAGACCAAGGTGGTTTGATGAGTACATCAAAGGGTTTCTAGTGGTTGATGGCGGAAGTGCTACCGAGATCTCCAACTCCTCTAGGACTCCATTTCCCACACGAACAACTGACCCGGTTAACTCCTATCTCACACAGAAGCTTCCTTCGATGTCTATGCCCGGGGTTCATCGACACGCTCAACCTTCTCAAGCACGCTACCTGGCCAAGACAATAGCCAAGAACAAGCCAGTGAGTACTTTGAATGTACTCGCAAACATCAAGAAAACAAAGATAGGACTTGACGGGTTAATCAAACACACATAATAATACCAGAATACTACAGCAACTCAAAACACTATTCTAGCATTAGTAGTAAAGTGATAATCATACTGAATTTGTTAGGCAATTATAAGAGATAATAATAACAGATGCATTATAAAGCATGCCATAGTCGGGCATCTGAGCGACACCACATAAAGGTCTTAAAAGAAATGGTAAAACAATGCCACAGTCGGGCGTCTGAGCGATACCACATAAAGGGCTTATAAGGAATGATAAAACAATGCCACAGTCGGGCGTCTGAGCGACACCACATAAAGGGCTTATAAGAAATGATAATAAAGAATATCTAGGAGGTAGAACCATCCCAAGGATATTCGACAATAAAATCATAATGGTTAGTCTTCAGAATATAATAATTATACTCGTTAACCATATCACCAGATTTGTCTCACTTTCCTCTAACCACCTCCGAGGACTGACACTTAGACCAACACTTGGCTAGTCAATCAACGTCCTTGACCGTGGACACGACTACTCGAATAGTTTTGACTCTGCAGAGGGTGTACTCTTTACCCATAGCCCGCGGTTTTTAATAGTCACTACGACTAATTTCGCGTACGCCATTTTAGAAGTGGACCCTTAGAATTATCAAACACCCACTTTACCTCCGCGAAGTCCGGATTCACCCGGACTACGCTGCCAAGGTAAAACCATAAGACGGGGAGGCTCCGACCTCGACTAGCATGGGATCAACAATATTTATCTCGCGCGCTTACGGGGAGTGCCCTTGTTGGGGAACGTCGCATGGGAAACAAAAATTTTCCTACGCGCACGAAGACCTATCATGGTGATGTCCATCTATGAGAGGGGATTTCTGATCTACGTACGCTTGTAGATCGCACAGCAGAAGCGTTACGAAATGCGGTTGATGTAGTGGAACGTCCTCACGTCCCTCGATCCGCCCCGCGAACCGTCCCACGAACCGTCCCGCGATCCGTCCCACGATCCGATCCGATCTAGTGCCGAACGGACGGCACCTCCGCGTTCAGCACACGTACAGCTCGACGATGATCTCGGCCTTCTTGATCCAGCAAGAGAGACGGAGAGGTAGATGAGTTCTACAGCAGCGTGACAACGCTCCGGAGGTTGGTGGTGATCTAATCTCAGCAGGGCTCCGCCCGAGCTCCGCAGAAACGCGATCTAGAGGTAAAACCGTGGAGGTATATGGTCGGGCTGCCGTGGCAAAAGTTGTCTCAAATCAGCCCTAAAACCCCACTATATATAGGAGGGCGGGAGGGGAGGAGGCAGCCTCAAAACCTAAAGGTTTTGCCGAAATTGGAGGTGGAGGAGTCCTACTCCAATCCTACTTGGAGTAGGATTCTGCCTTCCCACTTGGAAACTCTTTCCACCTTGTGGTTTTTTCCTTCTCAAACCTTTTGGCCCTTAGTGGGAACTTATTCCATGCCACTAGGGGCTGGTTTATCTCTTCCCATAGCCCATGAGACCCCTTGGGGCGTGACACCCCTCCTGATGGTCCCCGACACCCCTCCCGGCACTCCCAGTACACTACCGATGAACCCGAAACTTTTCCGGTAATGCACGAAAACCTTCCGGTAACCAAATGAGGTCATCCTATATATCAATCTTCGTTTCCGGACCATTCCGGAAACCCTCGTGACGTCCGTGATCTCATCCGGGACTCCGAACAACATTCGGTAACCAACCATATAACTCAAATACGCATAAAACAACGTCGAACCTTAAGTGTGCAGACCCTGCGGGTTCGAGAACTATGTAGCCATGACCCGAGTGACTCCTCGGTCAATATCCAATAGCGGGACCTGGATGCCCATATTGGATCCTACATATTCTACGAAGATCTTATCGTTTGAACCTCAGTGCCAAGGATTCATATAATCCCGTATGTCATTCCCTTTGTCCTTCGGCATGTTACTTGCCCGAGATTCGATCGTCAGTATCCGCATACCTATTTCAATCTCGTTTACCAGCAAGTCTCTTTACTCGTTCCGTAATACAAGATCCCGCAACTTACACTAAGTCACATTGCTTGCAGGGCTTCTGTGTGATGTTGTATTACCGAGTGGGCCCCGAGATACCTCTCCGTCACACAGAGTGACAAATCCCAGTCTCGATCCATACTAACTCAATGAACACCTTCGGAGATACCTGTAGAGCATCTTTATAGTCACCCAGTTACGTTGCGACGTTTGATACACACAAAGCATTCCTCCGGTGTCAGTGAGTTATATGATCTCATGGTCATAGGAACAAATAGTTGACACGCAGAAAACAATAGCAACAAAATGACACGATCAACATGCTACGTCTATTAGTTTGGGTCTAGTCCATGACATGATTCTCCTATTGATTTTATCCCGTTATCAAGTAACAACACTTGCCTATGGCCAGGAAACCTTGACCATCTTTGATCAACGAGCTAGTCAACTAGAGGCTTACTAGGGACAATGTTTTGTCTATGTATCCACACAAGTATTGTGTTTCCAATCAATACAATTATGGCATGGATAATAAACGATTATCACGAACAAACAAATATAATAATAACTAATTATTATTTCCTCTAGGGCATATTTCCAACAGTCTCCCACTTGCACTAGAGTCAATAATCTAGTTCACATCACCATGTGATTTTAACGAATCCAACACCCATATAGTTCTCGGGTCTGATCACGTCTTCCTCGTGAGAGAGGTTTTAGTCAACGATTCTGAAACTTTCAGATCCGTGCGTTCTTTACAAATCTTTATGTCATCTTATAGATGCTGCTACTACGTGCTATTTGGAAATGCTCCAAATATCTACTCTACTACATGAATCCGTTTCACTACTCATAGTTATTCGAATTAGTGTCAAAGCTTGCATCGACGTAACCCTTTACGACGAACTCTTTAACCACCTCCATAATCGAGAAAAATTCCTTAGTCTATTTAGTTACTAAGGATAACTTTGACCGCTGATCAGTGATTCAATCCTGGATCACTCTGTGTACCTCTTAACAGACTTGCTGCAAGGCACACATCAGGTGCGGTACTCAGCATGGCATACTTTAGAGTCTATGGCTAAGGCATAGAAGACGACCTTCGTCTATTCTCTTCATTCTGCCGTGGTCGGGTTTTGAGTCTTACTCAAATTCACACCTTGCAACACAGTCAAGAACTCCTTCTTTGCTAATCTATTTCGAATTCCTTGAAAAGCTTGTCAAGGCATGCATCTTGTTGAAACTTCTATTAAGCGTTTTGATCTATCTCGATAGACCTTGATGCTCAACGTTCAAGTAGCTCAACCTAGGTATTCCTTTGAAAAACTCCTTTCAAACAACCTTTTATGCTTCACAGAAATTCTACATTACTTCTGATCAATAATATGTGAACCACATATACTTATCAGAAATTCTATAGTGCTCCCACTCACTTCTTTGGAAATACAAGTTTCTCATAAACCTTGTACAAACCCAAAATCTTTCATCATCTCATCAAAGTGTATATTCCAACTCCGAGATGCTTGCACCAGTCCATTGGAGGATCACTGGAGCTTGCATACTTTTTAGTATCTTTAGGATCGACAAAACATTCTGGTTGTATCACATAAAATGTTTTCTCAAGGAAACCGTCGAGGAAAGAATGTTTTGACATCCTATGTGCAATATTTCAAAAATAATGCAACAACTACTGACATAATTCTAACAGACTTTTAGCATCGCTACAAGTGAGAAAGTCTCACCATAGTCAACGGTTTGATCATGTCGGAAACATCTTTGCGACAAGTCGAGCTTTTCTTAATAGTGACTTATCACCATCGTCGTTTGTCTTCCTTTTAAAGATCCATTTTTACTCAATTGTCCTACGACCATCAAGTATTTCTTCCAAAGTCTACACTTTGTTTTCATACATGGATCCTCTCTCGGATTTCATGGCCTCCAGCCATTTGTCAAAATCCGGGCCCACCATCGCTTCTCCACAGCTCGTAGGTTCATTATTGTTCAACAACATGACCTCCAAGACAGGGTTACCGTACGACTTTGTAGTAGTACGCGACCTTGTCGACCTACGAGGTTTTTAGTAACTTGATCCGAAGCTCAATGATCACCATCATTAGCTTCCACTTCAATTGGTGTAGGCGCCACACGAACAACTTCCTTTGCCCTGCTACACACTAGTCGAAGTGATGGTTCAATAACCTCATCAAGTTCTATCACCCTCTCACTCAATTCTTTCGAGAGAAACCTTTCCTCAAGAAAGAACCCATTTCTAGAAACAAACACTTTGCTTCCGGATCTGAGATAGGAGATGTATCCAACTGTTTTGGATATCTTATGAAGATGCATTTATCCACTTTGGGTTCGAGCTTATCAGACTGAAACTTTTTCACATAAGCATCGCAGCTCCAAACTTTCAAGAAACGACAGCTTAGATTTCTCTAAACTCTAGTCTATACTGTGTCATCTCAACGGAAATACGCGGTGCCCTATTTAAAGTGAATGCGGTTGCCTCTAATGCATAACCCATAAATGATAGTGGTAATTCGATAAGAGACATCATAGCATGCACCATACCGAATAGTGCATGGCTATGACGTTCAGACAAATCATCACACTATGGTCTTCCAGGTGGCATGAACTGCGAAACAATTTCCACATTGTCTTAACTGTGTACCAAAACTCGTAACTCAGATATTCATTTCTATGATCATATCGTAGACAGTTTATCCTCTTCTTACGACGAACTTCACTCCGAAACAGAATTGAACTTTTCAATATTTTAGACTTGTGATTCACTAAGTTAATACTCTTGTATCTACTCAAATCGTCATTGAAGTAAGAACATAATGATATCCACTGCCTGCCTCAACACCCATTGGACTGCATACATCAAAATGTATCACTTCCAACAAGTTACTATCTTGTTTCATCTCAATGAAAACAAGGCCTTGCTCATGTGGTTTGATTTGCATGTCACTAGTGATTCAAAATCAAGTGAGTATAAAGATCCATCAGCATGGAGCCTCTTCATGCAATTTATACCAACATGACTCAAGCGGCAGTGCCACAAGTGAGTGGTACTATCATCATTACCTCGTATCTTTTGGCACCAATATCATGAACATGTGTAACACTACGATCGAGATTCAATAAACCATTGAAGGTGATTATTCAAGCAAATAGAGTAACCATTATTCTCTTTAAACGAATAATCGTATTGCAATAAACACGATCCAATCATGTTCATGCTCAACGCAAATACCAAATAACAATTATTTGGGTTTCACCACCAATCCCGATGATAGAGGGAGCGTGCGACGTTTGATCATATCAACCTTGGAAACACTTCCAACACGTATCGTCACCTCGCCTTTACCTAGCCTCCGTTTATTCCGTAGCTTTCATTTCGTGTTACCAATCACTTAGCAACTGAACCGGTATCCAATACCCTCGCGCTACTAGGAGTACTAGTAAAGCGCACATCAACATCACGTATATCAAATATACTACTTTCGACTTTGCCAGCCTACTTATCTACCAAGCATTTAGGGTAGCTCCGCCTCAGTGACCGTTCCCCTCATAACAGAAGCACTTAGTCTCTGGTTTGGGTTTAGACTTGGGTCTCTTGATTAGTGCATCAACTGTTTTGCTGTTTCACGAAGTATCCCATCTAGCCCTTGCCTTTCATGAAACTTAGTGGTTTTACTAACCATCAACCATTGATGCTCCTTCTTGATTTCTACTTTCGCAGTGTCATACATCACGAATCTCTCAAGGATCATTGTATCTATCCTTGATATGTTATAGTTCATCAGGAAGCTCTCACAACTTGGTGGCAGTGACTTTGGAGAACCATCACTATCTCATCTGGAATATTAACTCCCACTTGATTCAAGTGATTGTCGTACTTAGACAATCTGAGCACATGCTCAACGATTGAGTTTTTCTCCTTTACTTCATGGACAAAGAATCTTGTCAGAGGTCTCATACCTCTTAACAAGGGCACAAGCATGAAATCACAATTTCATCTCTTTAGAACATCACGTATGTTCCATTACGTTTCAAAACATCTTCGGCGCCACGCTTCTAAGCCATTAAGTATTTTGCACCGAACTATCGCGTAGTCATCAGAAACGTGTATGTCGGATGTTCACAACATCCACAGACGACGCTCAAGGTGCAACACACTGAGTGGTGCATTAAGGACATAAGCCTTCTGCGCAGCAACGAGGACAATCCTTAGTTTTACAGACTCAGTCCGCAAAGTTTGCTACTATCAACTTTCAACTAAATTTTCTCGAGGAACATATTAAAAATAGTAGAGCTATAGCACAAGCTACATCGTAATTCGCAAATACTATTAGACTATGTTCATGACAATTATTCAATTAATCATATTACTTAAGAACTCCCACTCAAAAAGTACATCTCTCTAGTCATTTGAGTGGTACATGATCCAAATCCACTATCTCAAGTCCGATCATCACGTGAGTCGAGAATAGTTTTAGTGGTAAGCATCTATATGCTAATCATATCAACTATACGATTCATGCTCGACCTTTCGGTCTCATGTGTTCCGAGGCCATGTCTGCACATGCTAGCCTCGTCACGCTTAACCCGAGTGTTCCGCGTGTGCAACTGTTTTGCACCCGTTGTATGTGAACGTTGAGTCTATCACACCCGATCATCACGTGGTGTCTCGAAACGAAGAACTGTTGCAACGGTGCACAGTCGGGGAGAACACAATTTCGTCTTGAAATTTTAGTGAGAGATCACCTCATGATGCTTCCGTCGTTAAGCAAGATAAGGTGCATAAAGGATTAACATCACATGCAATTCATAAGTGACATGATATGGCCATCATCATGCACTTCTTGATCTCCATAACGAAAGCACCGACACGATCTTCTTGTCACCGGCGTCACACCATGATCTCCATCATCATGATCTCCATCAACGTGTCGCCATGGGGGTTGTCGTGCTACTCATGCTATTACTACTAAAGCTACGTTCTAGCAATATAGTAAACACATCTGCAAGCACAAACGTTAGTTTAAAAACAACCCTATGGCTCCTGCCGGTTGCCGTACCGTCGACGTGCAAGTCGATATTAACTATTACAACATGATCATCTCATACATCCAATATATCACATCACATCGTTGGCCATATCACATCACAAGCATACCCTGCAAAAACAAGTTAGACGTCCTCTAATTCTTGTTGCATGTTTTATGTGGTGACCACGGGTATCTAGTAGGATCGCATCTTACTTACGCAAACACCACAACGGAGATATATGAATTGCTATTTAACCTCATCCAAGGACCTCCTCGGTCAATTCCAATTCAACTAAAGTTGGAGAAACCGACACCCGCCAGTCATCTTTGAGCAACGGAGTTACTCGTAGCGATGAAACCAGTCTCTCGTAAGCGTACGAGTAATGTCGGTCCGAGCCGCTTCGATCCAACAATACCGCGGAATCAAGAAAAGACTAAGGAGGGCAGCAAGACGCACATCACCGTCCACAAAAACGTTTGTGTTCTACTCGAGATTACATCTACGCATGAACCTAGCTCATGATGCCACTGTTGGGGAATGTCGCATGGGAAACAAAAATTTTCCTACGCGCACGAAGACCTATCATGGTGATGTCCATCTACGAGAGGGGATTTCCGATCTACGTACCCTTGTAGATCGCACAGCAGAAGTGTTAAGAAACGCGGTTGATGTAGTGGAACGTCCTCACGTCCCTCGATCCGCCTCGCGAACCGTCCCACGAACTGTCCCGCGATCCGTCCCATGATTCGATCCGATCTAGTGCCGAACGGACGGCACCTCGGCGTTCAGCACACGTACAGCTCAACGATGATCTCGGCCTTCTTGATCCAGCAAGAGAGACGGAGAGGTAGATGAGTTCTCCGGCAGCGTGACGGCGCTCCGGAGGTTGGTGGTGATCTAATCTCAGCAGGGCTCCGCCCGAGCTCCGCAGAAACGCGATTTAGAGGTAAAACCGTGGAGGTATGTGGTCGGGCTGCCGTGGCAAAAGTTGTCTCAAATCAGACCTAAAACCCCACTATATATAGGAGGGAGGGAGGGGAGGAGGCAGCCTCAAAACCTAAAGGTTTGGCCGAAATTGGAGGTGGAGGAGTCCTACTCCAATCCTACATGGAGTAGGATTCCACCTTCCCACTTCGAAACTCTTTCCACCTTGTGTTTTTTCCTTCTCAAACCTTATGGGCCTTAGTGGGAACTTATTACAGCCCATTAGGGGCTGGTTTATCTCTTCCCATAGCCCATGAGACCCCTTGGGGCGTGACACCCCTCCTGATGGTCCCCGGCACCCCTCCCGGCACTCTTAGTACACTACCGATGAGCCCGAAACTTTTCCGTAATGCACGAAAACCTTCCGGTAACCAAATGAGGTCATCCTATATATCAATCTTCATTTCCGGACCATTCCGGAAACCCTCATGACGTCTGTGATCTCAGCCGGGACTCTGAACAACATTCGGTAACCAACCATATAACTCAAATACGCATAAAACAACGTCGAACCTTTAGTGTGCAGACCCAGCAGGTTCGAGAACTATGTAGACATGACCCGAGTGACTCCTCGGTCAGTATCAAATAGCGGTACCTGGATGCCCATATTGGATCCTACATATTCTACGAAGATCTTATCGTTTGAACCTCAGTGCCAAGGATTCATATAATCTCGTATGTCATTCCCTTTGTCCTTCGGCATGTTACTTGCCCGAGATTCCATCGTCAGTATCCAGATACCTATTTCAATCTCGTTTACCAGCAAGTCTCTTTACTCGTTCCATAATACAATATCCCGCAACTTACACTAAGTCACATTGCTTGCAAGGCTTGTGTGTGATGTTGTATTACCGAGTGGGCCCCGAGATACCTCTCCGTCACACGGAGTGACAAATCCCAGTCTCGATCCATACTAACTCAACGAACACCTTCGGAGATACCTGTAGAGCATATTTATAGTCACCCAGTTACGTTGCGACGTTTGATACACACAAAGCATTCCTCCGATGTCAGTGAGTTATATGATCTCATGGTCATAGGAACAAATACTTGACACGCAGAAAACAATAGCAACAAAATGACACGATCAACATGCTACGTCTATTAGTTTGGGTCTAGTCCATGACATGATTCTCCTAATGATGTGATCCCGTTATCAAGTAACAACACTTGCCTATGGCCAGGAAACCTTGACCATCTTTGATCAACGAGCTAGTCAACTAGAGGCTTACTAGGGAGAGTGTTTTGTCTATGTATCCACACCAGTATTGTGTTTCCAATCAATACAATTATAGCATGGATATTAAACGATTATCATGAACATATAAATATAATAATAACTAATTATTATTGCCTCAAGGGCATATTTCCAACAGCCCTCCCTTCCGATCCCAGACCAGAAACACCCATGCCCACTGATGGGATGACTGGGATTATACCACGGCCATGGATACCATCCCGGCCCCTCTACTGTTGTGTGAATGATAATAGGTCTGCAACTGACTATACCGAATCCATTATCCAGGAAACTATGGTAGCACGCAAATAAGGAGACATATTGACAGGACTCGATCTAGGGTCGACTTAGGAGGTTTAAGTATCACCTGCATGATTAGTACATACCATGCGTAAAGAGAGTCACTAACCACCTACCATGCCTCATTGACCAATCTCGTCCACGAGGTGTCAATCCCACGACCGTGTCTCCATAAAACACCGACTCTCACTGAATCCCATCCGGTAGACATGTCGGGTAGGAAAGAGCGACCATTGTCCATGCATCACAATCACAGAAACCTTTACTTCCTAAAATCAGGAAACTATATGTATGATTTGCCACATGAAATAACACCACAATTATAGTATAACCCTATGCTACTTTTACCAAGCAACACACATAACCAAGTTAGAAGTAGGTTCAGGATGCTTGCCTTCCAAGTGTAGAGAGGTGGAGTTCATCACAAAAGTTTTGCAAGTTTTAATCCTCTCTTCAAGGCCTATTTAAGAATATATGTTAATTGACACACAATTCAAAAACAACACACAAAGTTGTCTTAGAATTTTTTAAAACGAATACTGAAATAAACTATACAAAATTTGAAAGGGGTGAGAAAAAGAATCAACTCATTTGACGCTTCCTATAAAAAATTGTGGCCAAAACAAAAGTTGAACAGAATCTGTTTTAAAAACAGAAATGAAGGAAAACGTTTTTGGTCAAAAGATGCGAAGGAGGGGAAACGTACTTGGCGGAGTGCTCTTCCACTTGCGCGGGCTCAAGCCGAAGGGGTGGGACGCTGACGAGCGGGGCCCGCTGGCAGGTTTGACCAGGTCCCCTTCTTCCTCGCCTGGCTGAAGGAAGGAGGGTCTCCGGCGAGGCTCGTCGATGGTGGAGACCTCCATCGGGGAAACCTAGGGCAGCAGCGTGCTCAGGGTGATGAGGTGCATCCATTCCCGTGCCTTGGGGTTGCGGGTGTGGTCGGAGTTGAGCGGCCCTTCCTCCACGGTGAAGGGAAGCTTTGGCTCCGGTGGGGCACTAGCTAGGAGGCGTTCTAGGGAAGGGCTGAGCTAGGGAAAAGCTTCAAGAGGTCTAGGGGAATCTATGACATGCTCGGGTGGGGCGGAGAGACTTTGGATAGCTCGAATCGCTCCGGGGTGGCTGCGGCGATGGAGCTCACCGGAACTGGGGAAGAAGAGAGCTACGGCTTAAATTGGGGCTTGGGGAGCTGGATAAGGCTTCAAGGGGATGCTTTCGTCGAGCTTCAACCGCCAGGGGCTCCTTAAATAGTCGGGGCTGTCGATTTCGCGGCGGAGAGGATAAGAACGCCGGGAACAAACTCTAGCAAGGGCACGAGGGGCGGCGGTGACGCAGCGACGGGTCAAAGGGAGCTCTGATTCGTCACACGTGGTGGTCCAAGGTGCTGGCGTCGTGCTAGTGTTTCTTGGGCGGTGCTGTGGCGTTGCGCAGGGCTGCTGGAGAGGACGGGCGGTGCGGCTGCGATGGAGCAGGGGTGCAGGAGGGTAGCAGAGGCTACAGGAACGCACGAGGGACTCATGCGAGTGAGCCCACGCGCTCGGGTGCCTTGGGCAGCAAGGGAAACAACACAACACGTGACGCGGCGGCTCGGGTGCTTTGTCCGCGATATGCACGCTCTAGAGCACGCACTAGCACACCCGCCAGGTGCTCAACAGAATGCCAAGGCAGTCTAGAGCTTGGGAATGGAGAAGAAAGTCTCCAGATCCAAAGGTGGGGATGGAAAAGGCTTGCTGGACATGCTGGTTTGGAATGGGGCCTAAATTTACCATACAAACAAAAAGGCATGCCAATTCTGCTCATGGTCAACAGGTGTTCGACAGAATGCCAATGGCCTCCAGGGGCACTTGCTAGCCATGGGAATCACCAGATAGATGTCTATCTGGATGTGCTCAAAGATGGCAAGGCCTGATCTAGCAACTCCACAACTCCACAATGCAAGTTTAGTAAAAACCCATTTCTGGACAGAAACAAAGTAGCAGTGCTACATGGGTAAAAATAATTCCAATGAAGTTGAAACTTGGGACTTAAAGGTTTAACAGGGTGGACTACAAGCACAAATGTTTTCAACAGAATTGAGGAATAAAAAGGTGGGGTTGTAGTTCAAAAGGTCAATCTGGTCAGAACACAAATCAAGAGGTGGTGGTCAGAAAACTTATTCATATAAACATTTGGGCATCTCCAAATTTTTATATAATTAGTAGAGACTTTAATGAGGAGGTTGTAGTGTAAAGTACCTATTTTGAACAGAACATAAAAGATGGAAAAAAGGAATATTTTCCCAAAACACTTGGCTAGGTTTTTGCATAAAACTCATTTGTAAGAATCCCTTGGCTACTATAAATTTTTACAGAATTTTTGGGAACTTAATTAAAGGGGTTGTAGTGAAAATCTACAATTGGACCAGGAAGCAAGATTAATTAATTTTCTTAATCCTACCAAAACACTTGGTTCAATTATTATATAAATTTGTTCCAGGAACATAGTAGGTAATTGTCAAGCTATTTGGGAAATTTTTAGAAGAGGTTAACATGCAGCTGTAGTTCAAAACTGGATCTTGGAAAATTTAAAACTAGTGTTGAAAGGATAGAAAAGGGAAGGTAATAATTAAAGAAAGTCTTATCCACAATATTTAGTGGAGAAAAATAAAATGTTAGAGTCAACATCCAAGCCACAAATAAATTTCAAAAGCTCTAGCCCAAGGAAGAGCTATTACTGAAGACAAGGATAAGAGGGGTTTTGGTATCATCAGAAAACCCAGAAGTGAATTTAAAAAAAAACAACTCATGCCAAATTTTATTAAGTAAAAATCTTGGCAAAAGTTTGGGGTGTTACAATTTGCGTAGGTAATAACAGTTCTTGCTAGTTGCCATAGTAGCAACGTGAAACTTGCAACAACAAAATAGAGGACGTCTAACTTGTTTTTGCACAACATGTTGTGATGTGATATGGCCAAAGACGTGATTTGATATATGTGATGTATGAGATGATCATGTTTTGTATAGATTATGACGACTTGCATGTCGATGAGTACATCAATCGCGAGGAGCCATAGGGTTGTCTTTAATTTATTTGTGCCATTTTGTTTACTTTATCGCTATGTCTTAGCAATAGTTGTAGAAGCAATAATTGGCGTGACAATCACATGATAACACGATGATAGAGATCACGGTGTCCTGCCGATGACGATGGAGATCATGCCGGTGCTCTGGAGATGGAGATCAAAAGCACAAGATGATGATGATCATATCATATCACTTATATGATTTGCATGTGCTGTTTATCTTATATGCATCTTATTTTGCTTAGGACGACGATAGCATTATAAGATGATCCGTTACTAATATTTCAAGATAAAATTGTGTACTCCCCAAATGTGCACCGTTGCAAGGGTTCGTCGTTTCGAAGGTCCTCGTGATGATCGGGTGTGATAGACTCTACGTTCACATACAATGAGTGTAAGCCAGTTTTGCACATGCAGAACACTTGGATTAAACTTGACGAGCCTATCATGTACAGACGTGCCCTCGGGACACAAGAGCCTGAAAGGATGAACATGAGTCATATAGTAGATATGATCAACATGGAGATGTTCACCATTGAAACCACCTCATCTCACGTGATGATCGGACTTAGGTTGGTGGGTTTGGATCATGTCACACTTGGACAACCTGAAGGATGTTTATTTGAGTGGGAGTTGTTTAGTAATATGATTAATTGAACTCATTATCATGAACATAGTCGAAGTTGTCTTTGCAAATTATGTTGTAGATCAATGGCTAGCGCAATAGCTCCCCTGAATTTTAATGCGTTCGTAGAGAAATCTAAGCTGAAAGATGATGGAAGTAACTATGAAGACTAGATCTGTAATCTGAGGATTATCCTCACGGCTTTGCAAAAGGCTTATGTCCTTGATCCACCGCTTGGTGCGTCACCCCTCAAGTATCGCTTGTAGATATTGTGGTACTACTACCATTTGACTCAACTGGGAGTTGATCTTCTGCTCGAGACGGTCGCTGACAGAGTTCTCTAGTCACTCCCACCTAGCTAGAAAGGCTTCGTGATGAAATATAATATGTAAGGGATGAACAAGTCCATCTCTGAGATATTCGCGATGCTAAAAGTCATAGAAGTAGAAATCAAGAAGGAGCATCAAGTGTTGATGGTGAATAAAACCACCAGTTTCAAGAAAGGAAAGGGCAAGAAGGGAAACTTGAAGAAGAATGGCAAGCCAGTTGCCGCTCCCATGAAGAAACCCAAGGTTGGACCCAAGCCTGAAACTGAGTGCTTCTATTGCTAGGTAAGTGGCCACTGGAAGTGGAACTACCGCAAGTATCTTGCCGATAAGAAGGCTGGCAATGCCAACAAAGGTATATTTGATATACATGTTATTTATGTGTACCTTACTAGATCTGTCATTAGTGCATGGCTATTTGATACCGGTTCGGTTGCTCATATTTGTAACACGAAACAGGATCTATGGAATAAATGGGGGATGCCAAAGGACAAAGTGACGATGCGCGTCGGAAATGGTTCCAAGGTTGATGTGATCGCCGTCGGCACTCTCTCTCTTAGATTACCATCAGGATTAGTTATGAACCTAAATAATTGTTATTTGGTACCTGCGTTGAGAATGAACATTATATCTGGATCTTGTTTAATGCGAGGCGGTTACTCATTTAAATCAGAGAATAATGGTTGTTCTATTTATATGAGTAATATCTTTCATGCTCATGCACCCAATGTGAATGGTTTATTCTTGTTGAATCTCGAGAGTGATGCTACACATGTTCATAACATTGATGCCAAAAGATGAATAATTGATAATGATGGTACCACTTTCATATGGCACTACCTCTAAGTCATATTGGTGTAAAACACATGAAGAAGCTCCATACTGATGGACTTTTGGAATCAGTAGATTTTGAATCGCTTGGTAGATGTGAACCATGCCACATGGGCAAGCTGAAGAAAACCCCGTTTCCGGTATAATGGAATGGGAAAGTGACTTGTTGGAAATCATACATACTAATGTGTGCGGTCCAATGAGTGTTGAAGTGCGCCATGGCTATCATTATTTTCTTACCTTCACTAATGATTTGAGTAGATATGGATATATTTACTTGAGGAAGCACAATCTGAAATGTTTGAAAAGCAAACAATTTCATAGTGAAGTTGAGGATCATACTAACAAGAAGATACAATTTTTGGGATCTGGTCATGGAGGAGAATATTCGAGCTATGAGTTTGGTATGACCTTAGGATAGTGAGAAGATACAAATTGGTTTATAGCTCAAGCCACCTCGAGCACCATAACGTAATGGTGTGTTAGAATGTCATAATCGTACCTTATTGGATATGGTGTCTTCTATGATGTCTCCTATCGATTTGCCACTATTGTTTTGGGGTTATGCGTTAGAGACAACTGCATTCACATTAAATAGGGCACCATCTAAATCCGTTGAGATGACACCGTATGAATTATGGTTTGGGAAGAAACCTAGGTTGTCATTTCTTGAAGTTTGGGGCTATGACGCTTATGTAAAAAGGCTTCAACCTGATATAAGCTCAAACCCAAAGCGGAGAAGTGTGTCTTTATAGGATTCCTGAAGGAAACAGTTGGGTATACCTTCTATCTCAGATCTGAAGGCAGGGTCTTTGTTGCCAAGAATGGATCCTTTCTAGAGAAAGAGTTCTCTTGAAAGAATTGAGTGGGAGGAAGGTAGAACTTGATGAGGTTACTGAACCGTCACTTCAATTAGAGAGTAGCAGGACATAGGAAGATGTTACTGTGGCGCCTACACCAATTGAAGAGGAAGCTAATGATGCTGATCATGGAGCTTCAGATCAAGTTCCTACCGAACCTCGTAGGGTGACAAGGACATGTGCCGTTCATCAGTGGTACAGTAATCTTGTCTTGCAGGTCATGTTGTTAGACAACTCTGAACCTACGAGCTATGTAGAAACGATGGTGGGACCAGATTCCAACAAATGGCTAGAGGACATGAAATCTGAGATAGGGTCCATGTATAAAAATAAAATATGGACTTTGGCAGTATTACCTGATGACCGTAAGGCTATTCAGAACAAATGTATCTATAAGAGGAAGACGGGCGCGAACGGTAATGTCACCGTCTATAAAGCATGACTTGTTGCAATGGAGTTTTCATAAGTTCAAGGAATTGACTACGACAAGACTTTCTCACCCATGACGATGCTTAAATCCATCAGAATCATGTTAGCAATAGCTGCATTTTTCGATTATGAAATCTGGAAGATGGATGTCAAAACAACTTTCCTTAATGGTTTCCTTAAGGAAGAGTTGTATATGATGCAACCAGAAGGTTTTGTCTATCTGGAAAATGCTGGCAAAGTATGCAAGCTCAAGCGATCCATTTATGGACTAGTGTAAGCATCTCGGAGTTGGAATCTTTGCTTTGATGAGGAGATCAAAGCTTTTGGGTTTATACAAGTTTATGGAGAAGCTTGTATTTACAAGAAAGTGAGTGGGAGGTATATATCGTTTCTAATATTATATGTGGATGATATATTGCTGGTTGGAAACAATATAGAACTTTTGGAAAGCGTGAAGATATATTTGAACAAGATTTTTTCAATGAAAAACTCAGAGAAGCTGCTTACATATTGGGCATCAAGATCTATAGAGATAGATCAAGACACTTAGTTGGACTTTCATAAAGCACATACCTTGATAAAGTTTTGAAGAAGTTCAAAATTGATCAGTCCAAGAAGGGGTTCTTGCCTGTCTTGCAAGGTATGAAGTTGAGTAAGACTCAATGCCCAACTGCTATAGAGTATAGATGAAAGATGAGTCTCATCCCCTATGCCACAACCGTAGGCTCTATCATATATGCAATGAGGTGTACAAGACCAGATGTCAGCCTTGCCATAAGTATGGCTGGAAGGTTTCAAAGTGATCTAGGAGTTGAACACTCGTCGACGGTCAAGGATATCCTTAAGTACCTGAAAAGGACTAAGGAGATGTTTCTCATTTATGGAGGTGATCAAGAGCTCATCGTAAAGGGTTATGTCGATGCTATCTTTGACACAGATCCGGATGACTTAAGTCTCAAATCGGATACATATTTATTCTGAATGGTGGAGTGATGACCCACAAGTATAGGGGATCAATCGTAGTCCTTTCGATAAGTAAGAGTGTCGAATCCAACGAGGAGCAGAAGGATCTGACAAGTGGTTTTCAGCAAGGAAAAATCTGCAGGCACTGAAATTGTCGATAACAAGTGATTGTGTGGTGAGACGATTCATAGCAAGCAACAAGTAACAAAAGTAGCAACGGTGCAGCAAAGTGGCCCAATCCCTTTTGTAGCAAGGGACAAGCCTGAGCAAAGTCTTATAGGAGGAAAACCGCTCCCGAGGACACATGGGAATTTCTGTCAGGCCAGTTTCATCATGTTCATATGATTCGCGTTCGTTACTTTGATAGTTTGATATGTGGGTGGACCAGCGCTTGGGTACTGCCCTTACTTGGACAAGCATCCCACTTATGATTAACCCCTCTCGCAAGCATCCGCAACTACGAAAGAAGAATTAAGACAAAGTCTAACCATAGAATTAAACTAGTGGATCCAAATCAGCCCCTTACGAAGCAACGCATAAACTAGGGTTTAAGCTTCTGTCACTCTAGCAACCCATCATCTACTTACTACTTCCCAATGCCTTCCCCTAGGCCCAAATAATGGTGAAGTGTTATGTAATCGACGTTCACATAACACCACTAGAGGAAAAACAACATACAACATATCAAATTAGCATGACTTATCCCATGTCCTCAGGAACAAAACTAACTACTCACAAAGCATAATCGTATTCATGACCAGAAAGGTAATGAGTAGCATCAAGGATCTGAACATAAACTCTTCCACCAAGTAATCCAACTAGCATCAACTACAAAGAGTAATCAACACTACTAGCAACCTTACAAGTACCAATCGGAGTCGCGAGACGGAGATTGGTTACAAGTGATGAACTAGGGTTTGGAGATGAGATGGTGCTGATGAAGATGTTGATGGTGATGAGTCCCCTTCGATGAGAGGAGTGTTGGTGATGACGATGGCGACAATTTCCCCCTCCTGGAGGGAAATTTCCCTGGCAGGATCGTCCTGCCGGAGCTCTAGATTGGTTTTGCTCAAGTTCCGCCTCGTGGCGACGGTGAAACCACGAAAAAGCTCCTCCTTGATTTTTTCCAGACGAAACCCTTCATATAGCAGAAGAGGGGGGCAAGTGGGCCAACATGCTTCCCACAAGCCCTCATGGCGCAGCCTTGGGGGGGGGGTGTGACCGCGCCATGCAGGCTTGTGGCCAACCCCTGGCGCCCCTCTGGCACTTCTTCGGCCCAGTATTTTTATAAATTCAGAAAAAAATCCTCTTTGATTTTTCCGGAGTTTGGAGTTGCGCAGAATAGGTATCTCAACTTTGCTCCTCTTTCAGGCCAGAATTCCAGCTACCGACATTCTCCCTCTTCGTGTAAACCTTGCAAAACAAGAGAGAAAAGGCATAAGAATTGTACCATGAAGTGAAATAACAGCCAAAGAAGCGATAAATATCATTATGAAAACATGATGCAAAATGGACGTATCAACTCCCCCAAGCTTAGACCTCGCTTGTCCTCAAGCGAAAGACTAGCTCAATAAATATTTCCACATGTTTAGGGAGAGAGGTGTCGACAAAACAAGATACGAACATGCATGCATCATGATCATGACCAGAACAGCAATACCAACATATAATCTCTCATGCTAAAGTGATAATTCCTTCACAAAGTAAAGCATGGATCAAGAACCTTACCGATAATTAACAACCGATAGCCTTTAGTCATTGAAGCAATTGCAATTTATCACAACATCACAAAGAGTCAAATAAGAGCTTCTAAAGCAAATCCACATACTCAATCATTCTTTTGTTCTCTCCAATTGCTACAACTCACGTGTTACTCATGAGATCAAAGTTTCAGCTGGACACATAGAAAGATAGGGGCTTACAATTGCCTCCCAACTACTTACCTCAAGGGTAATGTCAAGAATAATAATTCATGAATACTTACCTCCAAGTTGACATAAGAATATAGATCTTTCCCAAGCATGTGACATTAGCCAAGATAAAGGCGAAACAAGGAATTGGTGAAGATCATCCTGACTCTTTCAAGGGCAAAAAGTAAAGGTACAAGATAGTCCCTTCGCAGAGGGAAGCAGAGGTTGTCATGCGCTTTTGAGGTTTGGATGCGTGTCCTCTTAGTGCGAAGGTACGTCACTTTATATTGCCTCCTGTGATAAAGAACTTTATTATGCAGTCTATTGCTTTTATGTCTTCCTCATCACAGGTTCGTATAAAGCTTATTTTCCCAACACTAATAGATCCTACATATTAGAGAGAAATTTTTATTGCTTGCACCGATGAAAACTTACTTGAGGGATCTTATTCAATCCATAGGTAGGTATGGTGGACTCTCATGGCAAAACTGGGTTGATGGTTTATGGATGCGCAAGTAGTATCTCTACTTGGTGCTGGAGTTTTGGCTAATATGAGGTGTAAGCAATCATCACATGTTAAGGGATCTCTAATCATATAACATTGTTCGGAACCAAGCAAACACAATTCATTATGTTGTCTTCCTTGTCCAACATCTACTTGTAGGCATGTAATAGTTTAGTGAGTGTTCACAATCATAGATGGTGTCAGAGATGATATATTTATATGTGAACCTCTCCTTCTTTATCATTTCCTATTAATTGCAACCATGACCAAGGTCTACATTTGCCTACCCTCAACAAGTTTCAATCCTCATTCTTTTTATATGTGAAGCCATCACTTCCCATAGGATCATTACATGATCTTTCATGCTTCTGTTCTATTCTCACTTTTTTTATCTTGGCAAGAGGCAAAGCCCTTTAACTAAGACATTCTTTATTATATGGCTCACAAGCTCGAAAACATCGAGGGCGACACAAAGCAAAACTCAAGACTAAAACACTAATACTTTTAAACTACTAGAGAAAAAGAAAAACTGAAAAGGAAAACTAAAAAAAGGTAAAGGCAAAAGATGTGATGGTGATACGTTACCGGGGCAACTCCCCCAAGCTTGGCATAAGCCAAGGGGATTGCCCATACCAATGCTTAGTTGTCTTCCTTTGGTGGTGATGGTGGTGGAGTTGTTGAAGAGGTCTTGAGCTTGTTTAATTTCCACTTGAGCACTAAATTATGCTCCCTCAGATCATCATTTTCCTCTTCAAGCTTCAACACCCTTTGGCATAATTCCTCCTTACTCTCCTGCAAGAAACGAGAAGGGATAAACAAGGTCTTAGGCTTCTTCCTTGAGTCAGGGAGGCTTGACTTCTTGAACTCTACATGCATGTGTCCAGGTTGAGGTAGAGGAGCCTCCTCTTCATCGGAACTTGTTTGTTCCTTCCCCTTGGGATCATAATCTTCCTCCTCATCAGTGGTCCAGCCATAAGGATCCAAGTCCCCATAGACTTTAGGGTCAGCAAGGTAATATGCCACATAGCTTCCCCCCTCTGAATCCTAAGACGACATCTTGACCTAGATCTGCGGCAGAAAACAAGCGCGAAACGAAAAATAGAGGAAATCTGCGTGATGCACGGGTCAGACCAAACATATGTATAGATAATGATTTTTTTCAGACTAGAAGGAGTACCCCGCATGAAAACGGAGTCCGGGAGGCGCATGAGGAGGCCACAAGCCCTCATGGTGCGGCCAGGTGGTGGGCCCGCGCCGTTCAGGCTTGTCGCCTCCTCGCGCACTTTCCAGACTACTTCCAATTTTTGTATTTTTTCAAAAATTCCAAAACGGAGAAAATTTCCTACTGGAAAATTTTGGACTCTGTTTTCTTACCGAATCACATACCTCTTCATTTTCGGAGTCTGACACAGGCTGATAAGTATCCCTTAGGTTTTCTTCCTGAGTTGTGGTATTGATAATATTGCTTTCAACATTTACGGTAGTACCTGAGATATAATGCTTGATTCTCTGCCCATTTACCACTCTCGGACAATTACCTTCCGTGTTGTTGATCTTGATAGCACCGGAACGATATACTTCCTCAACAACATAGGGACCTTCCCATTTAGAGAGAAGCTTGCCTGCAAAGAATCTTAAACGAGAGTTTTATAGCAAGACATAATCACCTACATTGAACTCACGCTTTTGTATCCTCTTATCATGCCACCTCTTAACCTTCTCTTTGAAAAGCTTGGCATTCTCATATGCCTGAGTTCTCCACTCATCAAGTGAGCTAATATAAAATAACCTCTTCTCACCGGCAAGTTTGAAATCAAAGTTGAACTCTTTGATTGCCCAATATGCTTTATGCTCTAGCTCAAGAGGTAAATGACATGCTTTACCGTACACCATTTTGTACGGAGACATCCCCGTGGGATTCTTATAGGTAGTTCTATAAGCCCACAGTGCATCATCGAGCTTCTTAGACAAATTCTTTCTAGACCTGTTGAGAGTCTTTTGCATAATTAGTTTAATCTCTCTATTACTTAGGTCTACTTGACCACTGGACTGAGGGTGATAGGGAGACGCAATTCTATGGTTGACATCATACTAAGCAAGCATTTTACGGAAAGCACCATGAATGAAGTGCGAACCACCGTCGGTCATTAGATATCTAGGGACTCTAAATCTAGGGAAGATAACTTCTTGAAGCATCCTGATAGAGGTGTTGTGATCAGCACTACTAGTGGGGATAGCTTCTACCCACTTAGTGACATAATCAACAACAACTAGGATATGAGTATACCCGTTGGATTTTGGAAAAGGTCCCATATAATCAAAGCCCCAGACATCAAATGGTTCAATGACACCTGAATAGTTCATAGGCATGTCCTGACGTTTTCTAATATTACCTATTCTTTTACATTCGTCACAAGACAAGACAAACTTACGGGCATCCTTGAAGCGAGTGGGCCAATAGAATCCTGATTGCAATACCTTGTGTTCAGTTCTATCTCCCGCATGGTGTCCTCCATAGGCCTTGGAGTGACACTTCTATAGGATCTGTCGCTGTTCATGTTCACGTACACAACGTCTAATAACACCATCTACTCCTTCCTTATAAAGGTGAGGATCATCCCAAAAGTAATGTCTCAAGTCAAAGAAGAATTTCTTCTTTTGCTGGTACGTGAAACTAGGTGGTATATATTTGGCAATAATATAGTTTGCATAATCAGCATACCACGATGCACTACATGAAGCATTGATGACATTCAATTTCTCATCGGGGAAGCTATCATCAATAGGTTGTGGGTCATCAAGAACGTTCTCCAACCTAGACAAGTTATCTGCTACGGGGTTATGATCACCCTTTCTGTCGACAACGTGGAAATCAAATTCTTGTAGCAAGAGAACCCATTTGATAAGTCTAGGTTTAGCGTCCTTCTTCTCCATGAGGTACTTAATAGCAGCGTGTTCAGTGTGAATAGTGACTTTGGAATCAACTATGTAAGACCTGAACTTTTCACATGCAAACACGACTGCTAAAAATTCCTTCTCCGTAGTAGCATAGTTTCTCTAGGCACTGTCTAGAGTTTTACTAGCATAGTGAATAATATTCAACTTCTTATCAACTCTTTGCCCTAGTACAGCACCAACAACATAATCACTAGCATCACACATGATCTCAAAAGGCAAGTTCCAATCAGGTGGTTGAACAATAGGTGCAGTTATTAAAGCCCTCTTAAGTATGTCGAAGGCTTCGTCACAATCATCGTGAAAGACAAAAGGAATATCATTTTGCAAGAGATTGGTAAGAGGCCTAGAAATCTTAGAGAAGTCTTTAATGAACCTTCTATAGAAACCAACATGACCAAGGAAACTTCTTATACATTTGATATCTCTGGGGTATGGCATTTTCTCGATTGCATCAACCTTAGCCTTATCGACTTCAATACCTCTTTCAGAAATTTTATGTCCTAAGACGATGCCTTCAGTAATCATAAAGTGACACTTCTCCCAATTCAAGACAAGATTGGTGTCTTTACATCTCTGTAAGACTCGATCAAGGTTGCTGAGGCAATCATCAAAAGAAGACCCGTAAACGGAAAAGTCATCCATGAAGACCGCGACAATCTTTTCATAAAAGTCATAGAATATAGCCATCATACATCTTTGAAAGGTGGCAGGTGCATTACATAAGCCAAAAGGCATACGTCTATAAGCAAAGGTACCGAAAGGACAGGTGAAAGTGGTTTTCTCCTGATCAGATTGTGCAACTGGTATTTGGGAGAAACCAGAATAACCATCTAGAAAGCAGAAGTGTGTGTGTTTGGACATACTTTCTAGCATTTGGTCTATAAAAGTGAAAGGGTACCGTTCTGTCCTAGTGGCTTTATTCAATTTTTTAAAGTCGATCACCATCCTATAGCCAGTAATAATCCTCTGTGGGATCAGTTCATCCTTATCATTAGCGACAACAGTAATGCCTCCCTTCTTAGGGACGCAATGCACCGGACTCACCCAATCACTACGAGCAACAGGATAGATAATACTCGCTTCCAGGAGCTTTAGTATTTCTTTTCTCAGTACTTCTTTCATCTTAGGATTTAATCTCCTTTGATGATCAACAACTGGTTTGAAGTCAGGATCAGTTTTAATCTTGTGCTGGCATAGAGTCGGACTAATGCCCTTAAGACCATCAAGAGTATATCCAATAGCAGCACGGTGCTTCCTCAGAGTTTTTAGCAACTTCTTTTCTTCATGCTTTGAGAGGCTAGCACTAATTATAACAGGATATATCTCTTTTTCATCAAGATAGGCATACTTAAGAGTATCAGGCAACTGTTTAAGCTCGAATACAGGATCACCCTTTGGTGGGGGTGGATCCCCAAGCAGTTCAACAGGCACATTATTCTTAAGGATAGGACATTGTTCGAAGACAACTCTATCTATGTCATCCCTTTCATCCATGTGCATATCATTTTCATGGTCAAGCAAGTATTGCTCTAAGGGATTAGTAGGAGGCACGACAATAGAGGCTAAGGCAATAGTTTCATCCCTACTAGGCAACTCCTTTTCATGAGGTTGTCTACCAAACTTAGAGAAATTGAACTCATGTGACACATCTTCAAAGCCAACAATGACAGTTTGCTTCTCACAATCAATATGAGCATTCACAGTATTGAGGAAGGGTCTGCCAAATATGACAGGACAAAAGCTATCTTGTGTAGTAGCAAGAACGAGGAAATCAGCAGGATACTTCGTTTTACCACACAAGACTTCAACATCCCTAACAATTCCCACAGGGCAGATTGTATCTCTATTGGCAAGCTGAATAGTGACATCAATAGGCTCTATCTCAACAGGTGCAATCTCGTCTTTAATTTAATCATATAAGGATTGAGGTATTGCACTAACACTAGCACCCACGTCACATAAACCATGATAACAATGATCTCCTATCTTAATAGAAACCACAGGCATGCCAACAACATGCCTATGTTTGTCTCTAACGTGAGGTTTAGGAATTCCAGCGGCATCTTCACAGAAGTGAATATTATGTCCCTCAACATCGTCGGATAGAAGATCTTTGATAATAGAAATTCTAGGTTCAACTCTAATTTTCTCAGGGGGTGTAGGTGTTCTAATGTAGCCTCTACGTATGACAGTTGGAGCTTTAGAATGATCCTTTATCCTAACACGGAAAGGTGGTTTCTCAATGTAAGCACTGGGAACAACAGGATCATTATAGGCAATGACTTTCTCTTGAACTGGAGTGGGTTTAACTACATTGACTTCTAAAGGAGGATGATATTTAAACCACTTCTCTTTGGGGAGATCAATATGAGCAGCAAAGGATTCACACAATGAAGCTACTATCTCAGAGTCAAGTCCATACTTAGCACTAAAATCACTAAAGGTATTTGTCTCAACAAAGGATTTAATGCAATCAAACGTGAAATTCATACCTAAATCCTTACCTTATTCAAGCTCCCAATTCAGAGTTGCATTTAATTCTCTCCAATAAATTCCATTTGAAGTCAATATCTCTCTTCATAAAAGCACTGGTACAAGAAGTGTCAAGCATGCTGCGATCATCATGAGAAAGCCGAGCGTAGAAGTTCTGAATGATAATTTCTCTCGAGAGCTCATGATTGGGGCATGAATATAGCATTGATTTAGGCCTCCCCCAAGCTTGAGCGATGCTTTCTCTATCGCGAGGCCAAAATTTGTAAATATAATTCCGATCACAATGTACTAAATGCATAGGATAAAACTTTTGATGAAATTCCAATTTCAACCGATTGTAGTCGCATGATCTAGTGTAATCACATAGCCTGTACCATGTCAATGCCCTATCCTTCAAAGATAAAGGAAAGACCCTCTTCTTGACCTCATCCTCGGGCAAACCTGCAAGCTTAAACAAACCACAAACTTCATCTACATAGATTAGATGCAAGTCTGGATGTGATGTTCCATCTCCTTTAAAAGGATTAGCCAACAGTTTCTCAAGCATACCCGAAGGAAATTCAAAGAAAATATTTTTAGTAGGTGCAGCAGGTTGAGGTGAACTCTTTGTGCTTTCGTTCAAGGATAAGGTACCCCGAACAAGCCCCTCAAAGGATTAGTATCCATAGTGACAAGTGACAATAAATTTCAGCACACTATATGAATGTTTCCTTACCAAGTTCCACTTACCAAAGGCGCTTCACTCCTCGGCAACGGCGTTAGAAAAGAGTCTTGATGACCCACAAGTATAGGGGACCAATCATAGTCCTTTCGATAAGAAAGAGTGTCGAACCCAACGGGGAGCAGAAGGATTTGACAAGTGGTTTTCAGCAAGGAAAAATCTGCATGCACTGAAATTGTCGATAACAAGTGATTGTGTGGTGAGACGATTCGTAGCAAGCAACAAGTAAAAAAACTAGCAACGGTGCAGAAAAGTGGCCCAATTCCTTTTGTAGCAAGGGACAAGCCTGGACAAAGTCTTATAGGAGGAAAAACTCTCATGAGGACACACGGGAATTTCTGTCATGCTAGTTTCATCATGTCCATATGATTCGCGTTCGTTACTTTGATAGTTTGATATGTGGGTGGACCGGCGCTTGGGTACTGACCTTACTTGGACAAGCATCCCACTTATGATTAACCCCTCTCGGAAGCATCCGCAACTACGAAAGAAGAATTAAGACAAAGTCTAACCATAGCATTAAACTAGTGGATGCAAATCAGCCCCTTACGAAGCAACGCATAAACTAGGTTTTAAGCTTCTGTCACTCTAGCAACCCATCATCTACTTACTACTTCCCAATGCCTTCCTCTAGGCCCAAATAATGGTGAAGTGTTATGTAGTCGACGTTCACATAACACCACTAGAGGAAAAATAACATACCACATATCAAATTACCGAACGAATACCAAATTCACATGACTACTATTAGCATGACTTATCCTATGTGCTCAGGAACAAAAGTAACTACTCACAAAGCATAATCATATTCATGACCAAAGAGGTAATGAGTAGCATCAAGGATCTGAACATAAACTCTTCTACCAAGTAATCCAACTAGCATCAACTACAAAGAGTAATCAACACTACTAGCATCCTTACAAGTACCAATCGGAGTCGCGAGACGGAGATTGGTTACAAGTGATGAACTAGGGTTTGGAGATGAGATGGTGTTGATGAAGATGTTGATGGTGATGAGTCCCCTCCGATGAGAGGAGTGTTGGTGATGACGATGGCGAAGATTTCCCCCTCTGGGAGGGAAGTTTCCCCGGCAGGATCGTCCTGCCGGAGCTCTAGATTGGTTCTGCTCAAGTTTCGCCTCATGGCAAAACCACGAAAAAGCTCCTCCTTGATTGTTTTCCAGACGAAACCCTTCATATAGCAGAAGAGGGGGGCAAGTGGGCCAGCAGGCTGCCCACAAGCCCTCATGGCGCGGACTGGGGGGTGGCCGCACCGTGCAGGCTTGTGGCCAACCCCTGGCGCCCCTCTGCCAGTTCTTCGTCCCAGTATTTTATATTAATCCGGAAAAAAATCCTCGTTGATTTTTACGGCGTTTGGAGTTGCACAGAATAGGCATCTCAACTTTGCTCCTCTTTCAGGCCAGAATTCCAGCTGCCGGCATTCTCCCTCTTCATGTAAACCTTGCCAAATAAGAGAGAAAAGGCATAAGAATTGTATCGTGAAGTGAAATAACAGCCAAAGAAGCGATAAGAATCAACATGAAAACATGATGCAAAATGGACGTATCATTGAGCGGTCAGCTGGTGTAGTTCCAAGCATAGTGTGGTAGCAGATTCTAGATGTGAAATGGAGTACATAGCTGCTTCGCGAGCGGCAAAGGAAGGTCTCTAGATGAAGTAGTTCATGACGGATCTTGGAGTTGTGCCTAGTGCACTGGATCCAATGACCCTCTTTTGTGAAAACATTAGAGCCATTGCTCTAGCCAAGGAACCCATGTTTCACAAAAGAAGCAGACACATAAAGCGTTGCTTCAATTCCATCCTCTATTATATCAAGGTGGAGGACATAAACATTTTCAAAGTACATAAATAACTGAATGTTGCAGTCCCGTTGACCGAACCTCTCTCACGAGCAAAACATGATCAACATGAGAACTCTATGGGTGTTACATTTATTACCATGTAATACTACATTACTGACTCTAGTGCAAGTGGGGGACTATTGGAAATATGCCCTACATGCAATAATAAATTGGTTATTATCATATTTCCTTGTTCATGATAATCATTTACTATCCATGTTATAATTGTATTGATTGAAAACTCAGACACATATGTGGATACATAGAAAACAAAGTATCCCTAGTAAGCCTCTACTAGACTAGCTCGTTGATCAAAGATGGCTAAGGTTTCCTAACCATAGATATGAGTTGTCATTTGATAATGGGAGCACATCATTAGGAGAATGATGTGATGGACAAGACCCAACCGTAAGCATAGCATTTGATTGTCTGACTTAGGTTACTGCTATTGCTTTCTGCATGTCCAGTATCTGTTCCCAAGACCACGAGATCATGCAACTGTAGCGACCCGACTCAAAACAAGTCAAGCCTCTGTGTATCTGTGCCATCCCTGGATCAGTATGCTGGCACACATAGTACATAAATGTATATATCAAAGTGTAATCACATGTAAATAACGTAAAATTGATATCTACCTCAAAATCTCAGCGGAAACAGTCAAAGGGAGTGGAGTCCCAATAAACACCAACGACAAGTTGAGTGTAGATCGTAACCCTGAATCATACTCTTAGTCATCGAAGAAATATCTACAACATAAAACGTTGCAGCCGTGTAGGTCAGCATATTGAATATGCCGGCAAGTCACAAAAGAGAGGGGTAAAATATCATCTATACTATATGCATATATGGAGGTGTTGCTATAAGTTTTTTTTAGCGGAAAGCAAGGTTTTATCCTACAACAAGAGAGAGACTAAAAGCAAAATATTACTACATTGTTGGTTGTTAATGAGATGGTTCCACCAACCAATTCTCATACCCAAGTTGTCAATATTACCCACATCAATAATATTTAATGGTGTTGAGAATTCCTGATAGTTTCAGTTCCTTTGGCTCAAGTTGTCCATGACCGTGGACACGGCTAATCGATTAGGTTTGAGTACTCTGCAGAGTTTTGCACATGTTCCCCACAAGATTTGATCGCCTCCGTTGGAGTCCTCGCACTTCAGGATGTTTGAGAAACCGGATGATCAAAACATGTTCTTTCAACGCGTTCCTCTGAGCCTTTAACGGTGCCCATCCAATCCTACCGTTCTTCTACATCTCGTAGCACCGCCTGTCCAGAGTCACCACATTGTCCAACCAACCAGAGCCCATAATGACTTGTGGCTGTGCAGGGAAGTCTTGGGTCTTGAAGTATCCATCCATCTCTTTGTGCCTGGGTGAAGCTTTCCGCAAGATGTCATGGCGCTTCTCGATGCATCCCGGGTCCTCCACTGGTTTTTCCCAGGGAGCCCATCAGAACCGTCCTTCACCCAGAGGTATAATTCGTTCTGAGGTCTTGCAGGTCTTGGAGTCTTCAGGTCTTGATTATTAAGTTCTCACAACACTCATGATAAACACTCAACCAAACCCCGTCTACTAGGAGCATAGCAAAATAATGTCCCGGCCAAAGTACCAAGGTGATGGGTGCCTATCACATGATACTACATCAAGATCCAAATTTCCAAGTACCTACTTTGCATGCAATTGGGTGAAGGGTGTAGAACTACAATGCATATAAAATCATAGGTAAAAATATGATCAACGTGACTTGCCTGGTGAGGTTGATAAAGAAGAATTATCGCTCTCGAGAAATAACTTGATAGAACTATTTGTCACTCTCCGATGAAATCTATATAATCAAACATAGTATTCACATAAGCACTCATACAAGCAATCATTCTAGCAATAAATATAACAAACAACAATAAAAATTGATGTAATAAAATCAATAAGAAAGATCGAATAAGAACCCAAAGGAAACTTCAAAGAAAAACTAGGGAGTCTTGTACTACAACAATCACAAAAATAGTTTTTGTCCTAATTAAACTTAACAGCAAATAAAACACTAAAAATAGTAAAATAATTAGAAAATAAAAAATAAAATTAACTAAGATAACAGATAGTATTTTTCATAAAACTATATTATTTTGAAAGTATTTTCAAATGGGGAGTTAAACTAGTAGGGAAATCAATTGCAAGTTCTTATAGAACTAGAGTTGATTTCATGACATCAAATAAAATAAAACTTTGTTGTTGTTGAAAACCTACTGTTAACTAACAGAAAATAAAGTATAACCTTTCTTAAGTATAAAAGAAAATAATTTATAACAATTATAGCAAAAGAAATAGCAATAATCCTAAAAGAACTAGAACATAATCTATTTCACAGGAAATAATGAGTTAAAATAGTCCAAAATTCTGAAATTTGTCCCACTGATAAATAAGATCACTAGTGATCAGTAGCAAAAAGAATCAATTAAAAATCTATTTTTAAACTCCAGATATAAGCAAAACAAGATTTAAACCAAATCTGTTTAAATTCAAATTATATATTTTCAAACATGGTCAAATTATATATCTACAGAAACTACATACAATTTGTGATCTAATGCAAAACGAATCACCTCATTTGGATTTATAGAATAAAAGTTGTAGGTATTCTAAAATCAGATTCAAATATGTTTCGGAATTAAAAACAGAAAAGATTAAAAGAAAAGGTGTGACGTGGCAGATTCTGATTGGTTATGTGGTGTGCATGTTTTAGGCTATCTAGAAGTCGGCCGCAATATAAGAAAAACCCTTTCGTTTTTTAATAATGTAACTAAGAGAAAAACGGTTTTCTAACTAAACCAAAGGGGTAAGTTATATCTAATCTAAATCGTACGAAATGGATCTAACGGTGGGGACTAAAACTAGGATAGAAAGAAGGAGAGACAGAGCCCTTACCTGTTGCTACAGGGAGCTCCGGCGACGGCAATGGTGGAGGCAGCGTGGTGGGGTTCTCCGGCGAGGGAAATCGGTGGGGAAGGGGTGCGGTCGGTGCAGGAGCCTCGGCGGGGTTGATTTTCAGGGGGCGTCGGGGCTTGGTCTTCCCAGAGCGACGGGGCTTCCTGGCGTGCTCCTACTCGGCAGGTTCCTGGCAGGGGGCCGCTGGGCCTGCAGGGCGAGGAGGTGGGAGGTGGCGGCGGTGGGGAGGCGTGGCGGGGGATGGGGTGGTGACGGCGGGGGTTCCAGGGGCTTCGGGGTAGTCCTGGTGACGAGGGGAGGAGCAGGGAGCTCCTGGCTCGGTCCTGGACAGGGGCTCAGGCAAGGTGGTGCTGCGAGCTAAAGGCGAGGAAAGAGCAAGGTTTCGAGGGGAATTTAACGAGGATGGTGTGGGGGTTCTTATAGGGGCGATGGGGAGTGTGGGGAGGCAAGGGATCTCGCTAATCCTGGAGAGGAAGGTTCCTCGAAGGTGTCTGCCATGGCGAGGGAAAGGAATGAATGTGAGGAGGGAGAAGGAGGTGTTATGGGCGAGATAGGTTTACTAATATGTCCCAGATACCTTTCCTATTAAAAGCTAGTTTCCTATTTATTAAAAACAGGAAAGAAATCCCCGAAAAGGAATTTAATTCTTTTTCAAATAAATAG
This sequence comes from Hordeum vulgare subsp. vulgare, assembly GCF_904849725.1. Taxonomy (NCBI): domain Eukaryota; kingdom Viridiplantae; phylum Streptophyta; class Magnoliopsida; order Poales; family Poaceae; genus Hordeum; species Hordeum vulgare. The sequence continues at coordinate 405,848,719 of NC_058523.1, read as the reverse complement.
GTATTATATATGAAAATCCTCAAGAAAATATTTCCCACTACGTGGGCATTTTATTTTTGACAAAAGAAAAACTTCATATTATTTTAAATCTAATAAAAATCCAAATCTTGCCTTCAAAATTTTTGGTAGTAGTCTCTTCTGACTTTTATTTATTTTGGGGTGTCATGTTACCTCCTCTCATTTCTTGCTTGGCAAGTATTTTGCGAGGAAAAACTTTAGTGAGTGAAATCTTGTGCTAAAATAAATTCAAATCAAACACCGAAAGAAATTCAAGTGCCACCATGATTCAAATTCTTTATAGTTGAAGAAGTCATGTTATCTTCGCTCACGGATTGCAAACGGAGGAATTTGAATTCATAGGAAAAAGGGGAAAGTCATTTTATTCCCTCTCATTCAAAAGATTTTTTTAAATGTTTCAAATTTCACTCAAGTTGAAATCACTCAAACAAACAAACAATCAATCTAATAATTATATTAACATTCCAAAATTTGGGATGTTACAGCAACTCCCTTACAGAGGAGGAATGCCTTGTGTGTATCAAATGTCACAACATAATTAGGTGATCATAAAGATTCTCTATAGGTATCTCTCAGAGTGTGTGTTGGGTTCGCATGGATCAATACTAGGATTTGTCACTCCATATGGCAGATAGGTAGCTGTGGGCCCAGTCGGTAATATATTATCACAAGAATCTTGAAGGCATTCTGTTTGATGAGTTAATCACAAGATCATATATTACAGAACGAGTAAAGAGAATTTTGGTAACATATGGAACTAGGTATGGATATACCAACGATTGAATCTCATGCTAGTATCATACTGCTGAACGAAAGGAACTACATACGAGAGTGATTGAATCCTTGGCATCGTGGTTCGACCGATAAAGATCTTCGTGGAATATGTAGGAACAAATATGGGAATCGATTTCCCGCCATTGGTTATTGACCATAGAGGTGTCACGGTCATGTCTGCATAGTTCTCGAACCCACATGGTTCGCACGCTTAATGTTTGGTGATGAGATTGTATTGTTGAGTTATGTATGTTGGTAACCTAAGGTTGTTCAGAGTCCCGGATGAGATCCCGGACATGACAAGGAGCTCTGGAATGGTCTAGAGGTTAAGATCATATATGGAAAGTTGGTATTCAGATTCTGGAATAGTTTCAAGATTTACCGGATTTAGTTGGAAGTGCCGGAAGGAGTTCCGGGGGTCCACTGGGAGCGTCCACCTGGCCCGAAGTGCCCCATGGGATGAGAAGGAGGCGCACCAGCCCCTAGTGGGCTGGGATCCCATTCTCCACTAAGTCCCATGCTGACAAGGTCTAGGGCTAGCCCAAGGGCGGCCGCCACCCTCTCTCCTTCGGGGCCAAGGCAGCGCCCTTAGCTGCCGCCTTGAACCCTAGGGTAAACCCTAGGGCGGCCACACCTTCACCCCTATATATATGAAAGTAGAGGGAGGCACACAATACACAAAGCCTTAGTGACACCCTCCCTCTCTCTAGATTGTTTTCTCGCCCGTCACGTCGTGGCAGTGCTTGGCGAAGCCCTACCAAGATCGCACCACCACCACTATCATCACGTCATTCTGCTTCCGGAGAACTCATCTACTACTCTTCCTACGCTCACTGGATCAAGGAGGTGGAGACATCGTCGAGCCATACATGTGCTGAATGCGGAGGTGCCGCCCGCTCGGTGTTGGATCGTGATTATATCAGAAGAGTGTCCATTGGAGCCCAGCTGGACCGTGGTGTTGACGAAGCATTGCACATATTTTTGCATGAAAACTGGAACATATTCTCTTGGCACCCCTTAGATATGTGAGGAATCCCACAAAGACTGGCCGAACATAGCCTAAATATAATTGCATGCTTCAAACCAGTAAAACATGCATTGCGCAGATTTTTCAAACCCAAATGTCAAGCCATGGGTACCGAACTAGAAAAATTACTTGAAGCCGTATTCATTTGAGATATCAAACACCCTAAGTGTTTGACAAATTTGGTCATGGTACCAAATAAGGATAAATCCTGGTGGGTGTGTTTCAACTTCAAAGACCTAAACAAGGCCTGCCTAAGGATCCTTTCCCCTTACCTCGCATAGTCCACATATTTGACACTATCGACGAACAATATTCATTGTGCTTCCTTGATATCTACTCGAGATACCATCAAATAAAAATGAATGAGTCCGACCAAGCCGCTACTACCATTATCACCCCATCCGAGCCATTCTGCTTCAATACAATGCCCTTCAGGTTGAAAAATACAGCCGCCACATATCAGTGCATGATTCGAACATGCCTAGAAAACAAATTGATAAAATAGTCAAGGCATATGTGGGCGACATGGTCATTAAAACCAAGCAGATCAACTATTTGGTGGATGACCTCTCACAAACCTTCAACAATCTCCGGGAGTACGACATATGGCTCAATCCGGACAAGTGTGTATTCGGATTTCCCACAGGTAAACTGCTCGGATTCACCATCTCCCATAGAGGAATAGAGGCCAATTCAGCTAAAATCTGAGATCTATTCCAGATGGCGATCCCGGCGGAGTTGAAGCACGTGCAAAAACTACCAGGATACGTGGTGGCTTGAAGCCGCATCATCTCCCACCTTGGCGAGAAGGCACTACCGCTCTACACACTACTCAAATGGACCAAAAACTTTGAGTGGACCAATGAGGCAACAAACTCCCTCAAAGAAATTAGAACACTATTAGCTACTAACCCCATACTAATAGCACCTGCTATAGGTGAACCAATGCTGTTGTAGATCTCGGCCACCAACCATGTGATGAGCGCAGTCCTCGTTGTTGAATGAGAGGTGGAAGGCCACAAGCTCCGGCTATAGAACCCAATCTACTATGTGTCCAAAGTACTCACCCCGTGCAAATCTCGTTATACGCACTATCAGAAAATAGCCTATACAATTTTTATGGCATCTCGCAAGCTCCGACACTACTTTCAAGATTGTTCGGTTACGGTAGCAGCTGAAGTACCCCTAAATGATACAAACAACAATGGGGACGTGCTACCTCTTGAGCTTGCATTGGTTTTTTCCTTGAAGAGGAAAGGGTGATGCAGCAAAGTAGCGATAAGTATTTCCCTCAGTTTGAGAACCAAGGTATCAATCCAGTAGGAGTATCAAGATGAGGCACCAATGTACCTGCGCAAAAACAAACAAACTTGCACCCAACGCAAAAAAGGGGTTGTCAATCCCTTCACGATTATTTGCAAGGTGAGATATTAAGGAGAAAAGTGAAACAAAGTAATTTTGTAGATCTGAATATAGGATGTGAAGTAGACCCAGGGGCCATAGTGTTCACGAAAAGTAAAATCAAGTATTACGGTGGGTGAATGTATTACTGTCGAGCAATTGATAGAATCGCGCAAAGTCATGACGATATCTAAGGCAATGATCATACATATAGGCATCATGTCCGAGACAAGTAGACCGATACTTTCTGCATCTACTACTATTACTCCACACATCGACCGCTATCCAGCATGCATCTAGTGTATTGAGTTCATAACAAACAGAGTAACGCCTGTAGCAAGATGACATGATTTAGAGGGATAGATTCATGCAATATGATATAAAACCCATCTTTTTACCCTTGATGCCAACAACACGATGCGTGCCTCGCTACCCTTTCTGTCACTGGGTGAGGACACGCACGGTATGAACCCGAAACCAAGCACTTCTCCCATTGCAAGAATTATAGATCAAGTTGGCAAAACAAAACCCATAACTCGAAGAGAATTACAAGGATACGAAATCATGCATATAAGAGATCAGAGGAGACTCAAATAATATTCATAGATAATCTGATCATGAATCCACAATTCATTGGATCTCGACAAACACACCGCAAAAGAAAGTTACATCGGATAGATGTCCATGAAGATCATGGAGAACTTTGTATTGAAGATCCAAGAGAGAGAATAAGCCGTTTAGCTACTAGCTATGGACCCGAAGGTTTGTGGTGAACTACTCACGCATCATAGGAGAGGCAATGGTGTTGATGAAGAAGCCCTCCGTGGCCGAATCCCCCTCCGGCAGGGCACCAGAACGGTCCTCAGATGGGATTTTGCGGAGACAGAAGCTTGCGGTGGCGGAAAAGTATTTTCGTGGCTCTGTTCTTTGGTTTCGGGATTTTAGAGAATTTATAGGGGAAAGAGGTAGGGCAGAGGAGCCACGTGGATCCCACAAGCCTGCCAGGCGCGGCCACCCCCCTAGGCCGCAGCTAGGGGCTTGTGATCTCCCCCGAGGTCTCCTGCCTTAGTTCTCAAGTCCCCTTCGTATCTTCTGTTATGGTAAAAATCATCCCATAGGTTTTATTCCGTTTGGACTCCGTTTAATATTATTTTCTGAAAAAGGTCAAAAACACGGGAAAAACAGAAACTGGTACTTGGCACTGAGTTAATAGGTTAGTCCCAAAAAAGATATAAAATAGCATATTCATGCATATGAAAGATCCAAAGTTGACAAGATAATAGCATGGAACCATAAAAAATTATAGATACGTTGGATACGTATCAGGACGCCATGGGACGCATAGCCAAATGATCCACTGAGGTCTTACCTTTCGAAATCGTGTACAAGCCATGTCGAGCTATTAAATCTCAGGTGTTGGCTGATTTTCTCGGTGAATGTACTTCGAGAAATTGGACAATGTACTTCGACGGCTCCAGGACGCTTGCCGGACTAGGGGAAATTGTTATACTTAAATCCCCCACAGACGACAACATCCAGTATGTGCTACAGATCATGTACACCTATTCCAACAATGCCGTGGAATACGAGGTTCTGTTGCATGGACTTTGGATGGCAACTTCAATGGGTGTACAACGGCTCGAGGTAGGGGAGAATCTAACCTAGCTATCTGATAACCCACAAGTGTAGGGGATTGTTTGTAGCCTTTTTCGATAAGTAAGAGTGTCGAACCCAATGAGGAGCTAAAGGTAGAATTAATATTCTCTCAAGTTCTATCAACATCGATACAACTCTATGCACACTATCGCTTGCTTTACCTAGAACAAGTATGAATCTATTTTGCGGGAAGGAAACTAGAAGTACTTAGTAGGTGTAATAGATAGTTTTGCAAGGTAATAAGCAACAAGTAAATAAAAGTTAGGTGTTGTTTAGATAAAGATGAATAAGTAATTTGTTTAGTAGAATGTTTTTTGTGTAACGAAAGAGAAATATTGTCCAGAGGCAATTCAATATAACATGATAGATATGTATCATATGCAATGAGGGAGAGGCATACATAAACACACTTTCCGTGCTTGGATCATATGAACTTATGGTTGGACCTCTAGCAAGCATCCGCTACTACTAAAAATCATTAAGGTAAACCCCAACCATAACATTAAGCATCATGTCATGTTTACTCCCATATGCAAACATACTATAAGCGAATCATGAACATGTTGCCTCATAGAAGGCACCTTAGGACAGCACCATATCCACATACAACTCATATCAATAATGTCATACCACAATTAACCCGTAGGACAAAAGAGATCTACTCAAACATCATAGGATAGCCACATCATTCGATAATAATATATAGAATTAAGCACCATGTTTAAGTAGACATTATAGTGGGTAGAAGGGATTTCACACCACTGCAAAGAGGGGGAGAGACTTGATGGTGATGGCGGTGAAGTTGTTGATGTAGATCGCCGTCACAAGAGGTGCCCCGGCAGCGCTCCGGTGCCACCAGGAGAGAGGGGGAGAGAGCCCCCTCCTTCTTCTTCTTCCTTGGCCTCCTCCCTAGGTGGGAGGAGGAATTACCCTCTAGTCCATGGCCTCCATGGCTCCTGGAGGGTAGCAACCCCTCCGAGATTGGATCTCTCTCTCTGTTTCTCTTCTCTTTTCGTGTCTGTTTTCTGGCCCTTCACCTTTTCTTAAATATACGGAGATCCGTAACTCCGATTGGGCTGAAATTTTGATGGAATTTTTAACGCAAAAATATATTTATTTTGGCGGAAGGAGAGCCTCAACCGACTTAAGTTTAGGCCACAAGACATCAGGGCGCCCCCCATGCCGCACCATATTGGCTTGTGGGGCCCTCGGGCATCGTCCTGCGTTGATTCCGACTACCAAAATTCACATATATTCCAAACAAATCTCCGTTAATTTTTATCACGTTTGGACTTTGTTTGATACGGAATTTCTGCGAAACAAAAACACAAAAAACAAGAATTGGCACTGGGTACTTGGAAAGTAAGTCAGTTCCAAAAATAATATAAAATTTTGCCAAAAGTATATGAAAATTGTAGAATATTGGCATGGGACAATCAAGAATTATAGATACGACGGAGACGTATCATCATCCCCAAGCTTAATTCCTGCTCGTCCTTGAGTAGGTAAATTATAAAAGGATATTTTTTGATGTGAAATGCTAACTATCATAATCTTGAACAAATGTCTAATCATGGATATTAAGATACAAGTGATTCAAGGCAATAGTCTACTGTTTGACAAAAATACATCCATACTTAGGTTTACTAGCAAACAGTCATGTCCTTTCAAAATGACAATGCTTAAAGAATGATATCCCTACAAAATCATATAGCCTATCATGCTTGGTGTTCCTAGCATAAATTACAAATCTTGAGCACCCCGGTGTCAAACCAAGCAATTGGATCATACTTGTTAACGCACTTCATCTTTTTATTACTCATGCAATACATGAGCGTGAATCATGGATATAACGTAAAGGTGGAATAGAATATGGTTGTAGGTTTCAAAGGGGGTAAAAGTGGAGGAGAAAGTCTCGCATCAACTCGGCGTATCAACGGGCTATGGAGATGCCCCTCAATAGATATGAATGTGAGGAGTAGCGATTGCCATGCAATAGATGCACTAGAGCTGTAAGTGTACGAAAGCACGACTGAAGCTAAGTGGGTGTGCATCCAATTTGCTTTCTCAAGAAGAACTCGAGCATTTGAGGAAGCCCGTCATGGGAATATACAAACCAAGTTATATAATGAAGAATTCCCACTAGCATATGCAAGTGACAAAACAAGAGACTCTATATGAAGGACATGGTGCCACTTTGAGGAAAAAGTGTGGGAAAGGATAGTAGCAAAGTCCCTTCTCTCTTTTTCTCTCATTTATTTGTTTATTTTTTTAATTTTTTTTCATGGTGGGCTTTTCTTTTCTCTTTTTTCGCCTCCCTCATATTTTTAGGGATAATTAGATTTCTGCCCTAGGTGTGCCCCACTCGGCTGTTTTACCCCTAATTTCCGAAATTCACCGGTTCTGTCCAAGTCACTTCGCTCCTCTTATGCTTTTGCCCTTCGACCGTTTGACCGTCAGTTTGAAAGCAACATAACTAATTCATACTAAATCAGAAAAATGCAAATAAGATACCAAAGTGTTCGGAAAAACATCAGCTATATGTGAGTGTCATTTGCATTCATGACAAAGGTGTTGGAAAGTGCCCATCCGAGTTTTAGCTCTTATGATACCATCATGAATAGTAAAATATAAAAAAAATCAAAAAATTCTAAAACATATTTGGTGGCAAAGAATGACAAATTTTTTAAGTGCTTGCCAAGTTTCATTAGGGAACGACATTCGGGAAGTCATGGCAAAAAACAATCTATTTTGGAGTGCTGATTGTTTCTTTTGCTACAACTTCCACGAATGTCGTTCCCTGATTAAACTTGGCAAGCACTTAGAACATTTGTCATTCTTTGCCATCAATTATTTTTAGAATTATTCAATTTTTTTATATTTTACTATTCATGATGATATCATAAGATCTAAAACTTGGACGTGCACTTTCCAACACCTTTGTCATGAATGCAAATGACACTTACATATAGGTGATGTTTTCCAAACATTTTGGTATCTTATTTGCATTTTTCTGATTTAGTATGAATTAGTTATGAAGTTTTCAAACTGACGGTCAAACGGTCAAAGGGCAAAAGCATAAGAGGAGCAAAGTGACTTGGACAGAACCGGTGACTTTTGGAAATTAGGGGTAAAACAGCCGAGTGGGACACAACTAGGGGCATAAATCTAATTATCCCATTTTTTATGGTGTTATCATTTGGCCTCCCCATTTTTCATTCATTCGGAGTCTCATCTTGAGTTGTGGGGGAATCATAGTCCTTTCCTCACTGGGACAATGCTCCAATAATGATGATCATCACACTTTTATTTACTCATAACTCGATATGAAAAACTGATAGGATGATATGACTCTATATGAATGCATGTGGAAGTGTACCTGTATGTACAATGATCTAGCATAGAAAAAGATATCAAAAAATGGACAAGCCATGTAAATATCATGCTATCTATCTTAAGATCATGCAAAGCAATATGACAATGGAAGTACAAGTCAAATGAAGTAACAGTGGAAGTTGCATGGCAATATTTCTCGAAATGGCTATGGAAATGCCATGATAGGTAGGTACGCTGGCTGTTTTGAGGAATATATAATGATGCTTATGTGCAATAGAGCGTATCATGTCACGGGGTTTGGATGAATCGACGAAAGTTGCACCGATCCTCGAGGTGAGAATGGGCAATGCAGGGTACCAAAGAGGCTAGCAAATATGTGGAGATTAGAGTGCGTATATGCATGGATTCACTTTAGTCATAAATAATTTACATACTTATTTCAAGGTTTTATTAGCTCTCTTGAAGCAAAGTACTACTCGCATGCTCCTAGGATGAGGTTGGTAGGATTTAACCATCGCGCGACGCCGATTATAACAGCACAAAGGATTTCAATCAAGGATAAATGATGCTCCAATCTTCATCGCATAACTAGAGAATATACGTGCATGCTTCTGGAATCACAAACCTTAACATAAATATTCTCACTAATCCACAATCATCAACTAGTGCACCCACATATTACTTTCTTAATGTCACAAAACTATTGCACTGTGTCAAACATATATATTCAGTGATCAACACGTTTTATGTAGGATTTTATGACTAACCATGTGAATGACAAATTCGTGTTGACTCTTTAAATAGTTATAAGTAAATCATGAGAGTTTAATTATTTCTACAAAAGGGCACACTCTAATAAATATAAGTGAAGCAAAACAGCATTCGTTGAATAACGATTTTCTATATGTAGAGAAAGAGACATCCAACTTCAAATGATATAAGTGAAGCACATGAAGGATTCTATAAAGCCATACACAAAAGATCTAAGTGAAGCGCAAAGAGCATTCTATAAGTCAACCACAAACCTTCCCGTACCAGCATGGTCTATTGATAAAAGGAATATACAAGGCACACGATGCTACAAGAATTTACGCATATCATTTGAACAAAACAAAAATCGAAACATATCGATAATTGTTGAAGAAGAAATATGGGATGCCTTCCGGGGCATCACCGAGCTTAGATGCTTGAGTCTCCTTGACTAATTACTTTGGGTGACTTCGGAATGCCCAAGATTGAGCTATTGCCTCTCCTTATTCTTCTCATATCAAAACCTCATCGAGCTTCGAACATTTCATCCACACAAAACTTGACAGAACTTCTCTTAGAAATGTTAGTACATAATCATGTTCTTCCATAACACTATTGCATAATTATTATCTAGCATTACCCATTGTATTCCCTAACAATTCTGTGTGTCCCGAGTCAATGGGGCTCAACAATAATTGAAACATAAGAACTGTTGGAAATATGCCCTAGAGACAATAACTAATTAGTTATTATTATATTTCTTTGTTCATGATAATCGTTTATTATCCATGCTATAATTTTATTGATTGGAAACACAATACATGTGTGGATACATAGACAAAACACTATCCCTAGTAAGCCTCTAGTTGACTGGCTCGTTGATCAAAGATGGTCAAGGTTTCCTGACCATAGGCAAGTGTTGTCACTTGATAATGGGATCACATCATTAGGAGAATCATGTGATGGACTAGACCCAAACTAATGAACGTAGAATGTTGATCGTGTCATTTTGTTGCTACTGTTTTTCTGCGTGTCAAGTATTTATTCCTATGACCATGAGATCATATAACTCACTGGCACCGGAGGAATACCTTGTGTGTATCAAATGTCACAACGTAACTGGGTGACTATAAGATGCTCTACAGGTATCTCCGAAGGTGTCCGTTGACTTAGTAGGGATCAAGACTGGGATTTGTCACTCTGTGTGACGGAGAGGTATCTCGGGGCCCACTCGGTAATACAACATCACACACAAGCCTTGCAAGCAATGTGACTTAGTGTATGTCACGGGATCTTGTATTATGGAACGAGTAAAGAGACTTGCTGGTAAACGATATTGAAATAGATATGCGGATACTGACGATCGAATCTCGGGCAAGTAACATACCGAAGGACAATGGGAATGACATACGGGATTATATGAATCCTTGGCACTAAGGTTCAATCGATAAGATCTTCGTAGAATATGTAGGATCCAATATGGGCATCCACGTCCCGCTATTGGATATTGACCGAGGAGTCCCTCAGGTCATGTCTAAATAGTTCTCGAACCCACAGGGTCTGCACACTTAAGGTCCGGCCATGTTTTATGCGTATTTGAGTTATATGGTTGGTTACCGAATGTTGTTCGGAGTTTTGGATGAGATCACGGACGTCACGAGGGTTTCCGGAATGGTCCGGAGACGAAGATTGATATATAAGATGACCTCATTTGGTTACCCGAAAGTTTTCAGCATTACCGGGAATGTACCAGGAGTGAAGAATGGGTTCCGGATGTTCACCGGGGGGGGGGGGGGGGGGAAGGGGGGGCAGCCCACTCGGGGGAAGCCCATAGGCCTTAGGGGTGCCGCACCAGCCTTAGTGGGCTGGTGGGACAGCCCAAGGGGCCCTATGCGCAGGAATCAAAAGGAAAAGGGGAAAAAAGGGGAAGTGGGAAAGTGGGGAAGGACTCCACATTCCAATCCTAGTTGGACTAGGATTGGGGGATGAGGACTCCTCCCCTTGCTTCGGCCGACCCCTTGGGCTCTCTTGAGGTTCAAGGCAAGGCCCTCCCCCTCCCTCCTATATATACTGAGGTATTAGGGCTGATTTGAGACAACTTTGCCACGGCAGCCCGACCACATACCTCCACGGTTTTTCCTCTAGATCGTATTTCTGCGGAGCTCGGGCGGAGCCCTGCTGAGATAGATCATCACCAACCTCCGGAGCGCCGTCACGCTGCCAAAGAAGTCATATACCTCTCCGTCTCTCTTGATGGATCAAGAAGGCCAAGATCATCGTCGAGCTGTACGTGTGCTGAAGCGAAGGTGCCGTCCGTTCGGCACTAGATCGGAGCGGATCGTGGGATGGATCGCAGGACGGTTCATGGGATGGTTCGCGGGGCGGATCGAGGGACGTTAGGATGTTCCACTACATCAACCACGTTTCTCAACACTTCCTGCTGTGCGATCTACAAGGGTATGTAGATCGGAAATCCCCTCTTGTAGATGGACATCACCATGATAGGTCTTCGTGCGTGTAAGAATTTTTTTGTTTCCCATGCGACGTTCCCCAACAGTGGCATCATGATCTAGGTTCATGCGTAGATGTTATCTCGAGTAGAACACAAAAGTTTTTCTGGGCGGTGATGTGCAATTTTCTGCCCTCCTTAGTCTTTTCTTGATTCCGCGGTATTATTGGATCGAAGCGGCTCGGACCGACTTTACTCGTACGCTTACGAGAGACTGGTTTCATCGCTACGAGCAACCCCGTTGCTCAAAGATGACTCGCGAGTGTCGTTTTCTCCAACTTTAGTTGAATCGGATTTGACCGAGGAGGTCCTTGGAGGGAGGTTAAATAGAAATTCATACATCTCCGTTGTGGTGTTTGCGTAAGTAATATGCAATCCTACTAGATACCCATGCCAACCACGTAAAACATGCAACAACAATTAGAGGACGTCTAACTTGTTTTTGCAGGGTATGCTTGTGATGTGATATGGCCAATGACGTGATGTGATATGTTGGATGTATGAGATGATCATGTTGTAATAGTTAATATCGACTTGTACGTTGATGCTACGGCAACCGGCAGGAGCTGTAGGGTTGTCTTTAAACTAACGTTTGTGTTTGCAGATGCGTTTACTATATTGCTAGGACGTAGCTTTATGGCGGAACGATGATGGAGATCATGATGATGGGGATCATGGTTTGGCGCCGGTGACAGGAAGATCATACCGGTGCTTTGGTGATGGAGATCAAGGAGCATTTGATGATGGCCATATCATGTCACTTATGAATTGCATGTGATGTTAATCCGTTATGCACCTTATCTTGCTTAGAACGACGGTCGCATTATGAGGTGATCTCTCACTAAAATTTCAAGACGAAATTGTGTTCTCCCCGACTGTGCACCGTTGCGACAGTTCGTCGTTTTGAGACACCACGTGATGATCGGGTGTGATAGACTCAACGTTCACAGACAACAGGGTGCAAAACAGTTGCACACGCGGAACACTCGAGTTAAACTTGACGAGCCTAGCATGTGCAGACATGGCCTGGGAACACAAGAGACCGAAAGGTCGAGCATGAATCGTATAGTTGATATGATTAGCATAGAGATGCTTACCATTGAAACTATTCTCGACTCACGTGATGATCGGACTTGAGATAGTGGATTTGGATCATGTACCACTCAAATGACTAGAGAGATGTACTTTTTGAGTGGGAGTTCTTAAGTAATATGATTAATTGAACTAATTGTCTAATGGTCGAATTACGATGTAGCTTGCGCTATAGCTCTACTTTTTTTTTTTATCTTCCTAGAGAAAATTTAGTTGAAAGTTGATAGTAGCAACTTTACGGACTAAATCCGTAAAACTGAGAATCCGTAATCCTCATTGCTGTGCAGAAGGCTTATGTCCTTAATGCACTGCTCAGTGTGCTGCATCTCGAGCGTCGTCTGCAGATGGTACGAACATCTGACATACACGTTTTTGATGACTACGTGATAGTTCAGTGCATAATACTTAATGGCTTAGAAGCAAGGCGCCAAAGACGTTTTGAAACGTCGCGAAACATATGAGATGTTCTAAGAGATGAAACTGAGATTTCCTGCTCATGCCTTTGTTGAGAGGTATGAGACCTCCGACAAGATTCTTTGTCCATGAAGTAAAGGAGAAAAGCTCAATCGTTGAGCGTGTGCTCAGATTGTCTAAGTATGACAATTGCTTAAATCAAGTGGGAGTTAATCTTCCAGACGAGATATTGATGGTTCTCCAAAGTCACTGCCACCAAGCTGTGAGAGCTTCGTGATGAACTATAACATGACAAGGATAGATACAATGATCCTTGAGCGATTCGCGATGTTCGACACTGCGAAAGTAGAAGTCAAGAAGGAGCATCAATAGTTGATGGTTAGTAAAACCACTAAGTTTCAAGAAAGGCAAGGGTTGGAAGGGATACTTTGTGAAACGGCAAAACAGTTGCTGCACTAATGAAGAGACCCAAGATTAAACCCAAACCCGAGACTAAGTGCTTCTGTTATGAGGGGAACGGTCACTGAGGCAGAGCTACCCTAGATGCTTGGTAGATAAGAAGGCTGGCAAATTCGAAAGTAGTATATTTGATATACATGATGTTGATGTGTACTTTACTAGTACTCCTAGTAGCACGAGGGTATTGGATACCGGTTCGGTTGCTAAGTGATTAGTAACACGAAATGAAAGCTACAGAATAAACGGAGACTAGCTAAAGGCGAGGTGACGATACGTGTTGGAAGTGTTTCCAAGGTTGATATGATCAAACATCGCACGCTCCCTCTACCATCGGGATTGGTGTTAAACCTAAATAATTGTTATTTGGTGCTTGCGTTAAGCATGAACATGATCGGATCGTGTTTATTGCAATACGATTATTCATTTAAAGAGAATAATGGTTACTCTATGTGCTTGAATAAGCACCTTCAATGGTTTATTGAATCTCAATCATAGTGTTACACATGTTCATAATATTGGTGCCAAAAGATACAAAGTAATAACGATTGTACCACTTAGTTGTGGCAGTGCCACTTGAGTCATGATGGTATAAAATGCATGAAGAAGCTCCATGCTGATGGATCTTTGTACGCACTCATTTTTGAAACGTTTGAGACATGCAAACCATACCTGTTGGTATAAATGCATGAAAAAACTCCATTGAGATGGATCGTTTGGACTCACTTGATTTTGAATCACTTGAGACATGCAAAACATGCCACATGAAACGAGAGAGTAACTTGATGGGAGTAATGCATTTTTGATGAGTGCAGTCCGATGAGTGCTAAGGCACGCAGTGGATATCGTTATGTTCTTACTTCACTGACGATTTGAGTAGATACAGGAGTATTTACTTGATGAATCACAAGTCTAAAATATTGAAAAGTTCAAAGCAATTTCAGAGTGAAGATCGTCGTGACAAGAGGATAAACTGTCTACGATATGATCATAGAGATGAATATCTGAGTTGCGAGTTTTGGTACACATTTAAGACAATGTGAAAATTGTTTCGCAGTTCAAGCCACCTGGAACACCATAGTGTGATGATGTGTCTGAACGTCATAGCCATGCCCTATTATGATATGGTGCATACTATGATGTCTCTTACCGAATTACCACTATCGTTTATGGGTTATGCATTAGAGACAACCGCATTCACTTTAAATAGGGCACCGCATATTTCCGTTGAGATGACACAGTATAGACAATGGTTTAGAGAAACCTAAGCTGTCGTTTCTTGAAAGTTTGGGGCTGCGATGCTTATGTGAAAAGGTTTCAGTCTCATAAACCTCGAACCCAAAGGGGATAAATGCATCTTCATAGGATGTCCAAAATAGTTGGATACATCTCCTATCTCAGATCCGGAAGCAACGTATTTTTTTCTAGAAATGGATCCTTTCTCGAGGAAAGGTTTCTCTCGAAAGAATTGAGTGGGAGGGTGGTGGAACTTGATGAGGTTAGTGAACCGTCACTTCAACGAGTGTGTAGCAAGGCGCAGGAAGATGTTCTTGTGGCACCTACACCAATTGAAGTGGAAGCTGATGATGGTGATCATTAGAGCTTCGGATCAAGTTACTACAAACCTCGTAAGTTGACAAAGGTCCCGTACTACTATAGAGTGGTACGGTAACCCTGTCTTAGAGGTCATGTTCTTGAACAACAATGAACCTACAAGTTATGGAGAAGCAATGGCGGGCCTGGATTCCGACAAATGGATGGAGGCCATGAAATCCGAGAGAGGATCCATGTATAAAACAAAGTGTAGACTTTGGAAGAACTACTTGATGGTAGTAAGACTATTAAGTAATGATGGATCTTTAAAAGGAAGACAGACGATGATGGTGATAAGTCACTAGTAAGAAAAGCTTGACTTGTCGTAAAGATGTTTTCGACAAGATCAAAGAGTTGACTATGATGTGACTTTCTCACTTGTAGCGTTGCTAAAAGTCTGTTGGAATTATGTTAGTAGTTGCTGCATTATTTGTGAAATATTGCACATAGGAAGACAAAACATTGTTTCCTCGACGGTTTCCTTGAGGAAAGATTGTATGTGATACAATAAGAAGCTTTTGCCGATCCTAGGGATACTAACAAGTATGCAAGCTCCAGCGATCCTTCTATGGACTGGTGCAAGCATCTCGGAGTTGGAATATATGCTTTCATGAGTTGATCAAAGCTTTTGGGTTTGTACAAGGTTTATGAAAAACTTGTATTTCCAAAGAAGTGAGTGGGAGCACAATAGTATTTCCGATAAAGTATATGTGGTTGACATATTGTTAATGAGAAGTAATGTAGAATTTCTGTGAAGCATAGAAGGTTGTTTGAAAGGATTTTTTCAAAGGAAGAACCAAATAGAGCTACTTGAACATTGAGCATCAAGATGTATGGAGATAGATCAAAATGCTAAACAGAACTTTCAAATGAAATGCATGCCTTGACAATTTTTTTGAAAGAGTTCAAAATATATCGGCAAAGAAGGAGTTCTTCGCTGTGTTGTAAGGTGTGAATATGAGTATGACTCAAAAGCCCGACCATGGCAGCAGAAAGAGAAAGGACGAAGGTCGTCCCCGATGCCTTAGCTGTAGACTCTACAGTATGCCATGTTGTGTACCGCACCTGATATGTGCCTTGCCACATGTCGTGGGTATAAGTCTGACAGTAGATGTGTAGGGTACGAAAGGATGGGCAGAGCCTTAGCTACGGCGAGGTTGTATGAGTTCAGGCTCCTCTGCGGTGGAGGTAATAGCCCTACGTCTCAGTGCTCTGGGAGCTTGTTGTCGAGTGGAATATGGATTACAGTGAATTGCTAACCCCTGCACCAGTGGGGGAGGGTGGCTTATATAGAGTGTGCTGCCCTCCACAACGGTTCGGTGCACAGGGGCGGAGTAGTGGCGAATAAATGCCTACATTACAGGTAACGTATGTCTTAAATGCTAATAAAGGAACATGGAAACGTATGACCATTTCCCTCGAGGGTGGTTACGATGCACAGAGTGGAATCCAGTCGGTTAGTTTGATATACTCCGAATGCTCGTCTCCGACTGGATGGTCGATGGTCTGTTACCGACTGGATGATGGGAACTCCTTAGTTCAGTCGGAACTGACTAAGGGCCTTGTCCCTTATGAGGGGTAGTCCTTGGGTAGGACCTACAGGGCAGGCCTATGACCCTACCCTAGGACTATAACCCCATCATTAGTCCCCGAATGGATTGGGGTTGGAACGACGAAGCGATGCTTGAAGTTTGGATCCGACTGGTACGGATGTGACTTTGGCGTTGCTTGCCTCGATCCATTTTATCTTTTCTGACCAACGATCCGAGTGGAAGTATTTGTGAAACAAACCGTCGGAAACCGAGTGCGTCCGTGGTATCTTCTGACGTGACCTGTCAATTGACAGCGGCGGATTTTCCGGGATCCTCAAATTTTGGTTACCGCGTGCTCAGCGGGGATGACGACATCGCGCTCGAGTAGTGCCTGACGCCTCGATTCCCGCGCCTTCATCTTCTCTAGTGACCCAGTCGAAACCTTACTTAAACCTCAGCGGCGAGGGTTTTTTCGTTACGCTCGCCGGATATCTTGCCTTTGCTCCGTTTCCCTCGCCATCCTCCGCGCACCCCAAGCTTCTTCCTTCTCCTTCTTCCTCGCGAATCCGCAGCTTCCACCATGACAAAGGGGCAGACTAGCAAGCTAGAGGCGCGGAAGAAGAGGGGGAAGGCGGCGGCTCCTGCTCAGCGGAGGCAGCGAACACTACCGGCGGGGTGGATCCAGGGGGACTTCCTCCCCTCCACGGTGACGGAGGAGGACCTACTGGAGCTAGTGGAGCACGGGATGATCGCGCACAAGTCGTGGAGGTTGCCGGCGGAGGGTGAGACCGAGCCGGCGCCCCAGGAGGGGGAGCGCGTCCTGCTGCTCAGCCACGTGCATCGAGGTTTCTCCCTGCCCCCACAACCTTTCTTCGAAGGCATAATGAACCACTTCGGGGCGCATCTCCACCACTTTCCCCCGAATGCCATAGCTCATCTCTCTGCTTTCGTAGTCTTGTGCGAGTGCTTCATCGGCTGTCCTCCCCATTGGGGGCTTTTCAAACATATCTTCTCTGCTAGATCCCAAACTATCAAACGACTTAATCAGTCGGATGATAAGACTCACCTTCTCCAGCTCTGCGGAGGCTTAGGCTTCCAAAAGAAGAGCAAAAGTAGTTATCTCGCTCTTCAGCTGAGTGAATTGCTTAGGAACTGGCAGTCGACATGGTTCTACTGCCAGGACGTTGCTTGCCCAAATGGCACGACAGGGTTGCCTCCTTTTAGCTTAGATCGACCAGCTCCGCCTAAGCAGCTCGCGCTCACGAAGGCGGAGAAGATCCATATCCAGCCTTTGGTCGACGCACTCGTAGATGTCGTCAGACAGGGAGTCACCGGCATAGATTTGCTGGAGGTTTTCCTCGGCCGGCACATCCAACCACTGCAGGCCCGAGACCATGCCATGTGGCACTACACGGGGCCCGAAGACTCCACTCGGACCAACATCGAGTGCGTGACCGGGGAGACGGTGGCGTCGTGGGTGCTCCAGATCACAGGCGCCTGCGAGAACCCCAGAGGGTCACGGCGAGTGAAGGTTTTCTGCACGGACAACCCTCCTCCGAACGAGGTGAGTACAACTTGTCGAGTGCACATAACTGTCTTAGATTTATCGCCTTCTCGAATCATTGTCTGACGTCTGATGTCGTCGACTGTATCTTATGCAGAAGTGGACCAACTGGTTCTCTCCTGTCTCGAACAGGAATCCGGCCGAGGAGGAGGAGGAGGGCAGCCAGGAGGGCAGCATGGAGAGCATCGAGTACGTCTCCGACAGTGGGGAGACGGAGGAGGAGTCTGGGGAAGAGGAGGAGGAAGACGAAGAGCAGAACTTGCCTCCCCCGCCGCCAGAGCTTCGAACCAAACACTGACATGAACCTGCGGCTCCCTCGGCCCCTCCAGCATCCTCGAGTGCCCTGCCAACTGCTCCTGCGGTTTCGGGCGCTTCGCCAACCATTCCCGTGGCTCCGAGTGCTCGGAGCATCAAGAGGACCAGGGACACTGCTGCTGAACCTCCGGGTCAGCCCTCTAAGGTGGCCAAGCCGAGTGGATCTAAACCTCGGAAGGCTTTGCCGCAGATGAGGGTCATCGTTCCTGTCACCTCAACATAAGTGCATTGTCTTTCTTTCTCCTTTCAGTATTTGATTGAAACTCCCGCTTATTGGTCGAATGAATTTCACTCGACAGAGTTGCTACCTATGCCACCTCTCCGGCACGCCAGAGGGATGATCCCATGGACATGGACAATGCTGTCTCGTCCCAGCCAGGTGCGTCGTAGCGATTCCGAGAGTTTACATTATTGCATCACGAATTCTGTCTTCGGTCTTGCCTTTTTTCCATTATGGACATGGACAATGTTGCCGTTCGGTCGGGTTTCCCTCACGGGCGATTTATGTGTATGAGGGTGACCAGGGGAGGTCTGAGCAAGCTGCGGTGCCTATCCTGGAGGCTGTTCCGCCAGTTACTGCTCCTACCGCGGACGTGCCGCCGACTGAGGCGATGCCGTCGACTGAAACGACGCTGGTTGCTGCTGAATCGACTGGAGCGGGCCTTGGGATGCCCAAGGAGCCTCCAACGATGCCAAGCCTATCGACTGTCAAGTACAACATCCAGCGCCTCCCGAAGGATCAGGTGGGAGCGGCCAAGGGGGCCATGGTGCAGGCGGAGCTGATGGCGGGAGAGGCCAAGAAGGCGTACGACTCCATCGCGTCCCTGTACCAGCGAAGCTTGGAACTGCGGGACGATATCCGAGTAAGTGGGCTAGTAAGTATTTACTTTTCTCTTGTAACCCACTGGGTGTGCTCGGATATCGTATGGTTTTTGCAATGGGTTCACTCTTAGTGAACCCAGTGGGTGTAGTCCCCAAGACTTCTGTCGAGTGCTTGCACCGGCAGTTGTCTTTATACACATTTTCTTTGACTTGATCAGATCAAGAATTAATCTGTTCGAATGCTAACAGTTGGGGCACTCGAAGTGCACCTACTGGATGAGTCCCCGAGAGTATTTTTACTCAGGTTGGGTAGTAGTAGCCTCATAGGCTTAGGTGTTGTCATGTAGCTCAATAGGGCGGACCTGTTTGAGTTTCATGCCACTGGGGTCACTCTCAGTGAACCCACTGGGTGTAGTCCCAGAGACCGCTGTCGACTGCTTGCGTCGGCAGGGGTCTTAAGAACTTAGACTTTTTATTGTTGAATTTGTCTGAACCGTCTCTTAGCGTTGAGTTGCAGAAAACTTGCGAGATGGGGACAGCGTACGAGAGTCTGAGGGCTGAAAAGGTTCAGTTTGCTGGAGAGCTGGATGCAACAATGATTGCCATGGCTGGTATGAAGGATGTTCCGGCGGAACGATAAAAGTCCTTGGAGCATGTCCGTGAGGCAAACAAGGCATTGACTGCTGAAGTGGAGAGAATGAAGGCGCAAAGGACCGAGCTGATGGGACAAATGAAAGTGGTGAACAGGCAGTGTATAGCACAGGAAAAATATGTCAGTGACTGGGCCCGGAAGATGATAGTGCTTCTGGGTGGTAAGTTCTATTTTTCCGAGTGCTTGTGGTATGTGCATTTCACTCGGTGCTTATTGTTTGCTCGTCCTGTCTTTGCAGATTTTTGCATGGACGCTGAGGCTGAAGCAGCTGACGTTGAGCGGTCGATTCTTGAGAACATTCCACTCGGCGAGGACGCCAACCGAGATCTGCTCCGAGCGCACATTCGCCTGGGCAAAGTTCGGCCTTTCAGCGGTCGACTGAGAGAAGTCGTCGGCCGGATCGACAAGGAGCTTTGGACTGAAAACGAGTCTCGGCATGAGATGGAAGGCTTGATGACTCGGCTGGAGGAGGTCCCAAACCGAGTGCAGTCATGGAAGAAGTCTGCGGCTCGCTGTGTTGCGGATGTTGCTCTGTCTCTGGTCCGGGTGCATTGCAAGGTGGTGCGCGAAGAGAAGCTGAAGGCATTGCAGGTCGCCAACACGAAGAAGCTTCGATTCGAAGACTTCATGGAGACCTTGCTTGAGAGCGCCACCCGCATCGCCGACGGGATCGACCTGGACACATTCGTAGAGCCCGCGAGTCCTAGCGCCAGTCCTGACGACGCTTAAGAAAACTTTTACCTCGGTATGCCGAGTGTTGGTTGTAAAAAACTTTGGCCACTGCTGTTGGCCGTCACATTCTTGGTTCGGTGCGGGTCAGCTGATCCACATCGAGCCAACTATATTTAGGTGAACTTTGAATTTGAATCGAATCTTTTGCTCTTCTGTTGCGAAAGAGTTGTTGATACGATTCTGGCTCGTGTTTTTCGTTTGGCGTTTCTTGGTGAAGCCAAAGGCAAACATGCGGAGCATGTAATTGTCAGTTGTCTTGACATCTGCATGAGCCTCCCTGAGGGTCTGCGGAGTCTCCGAGTGGATCTGTAGGATACACTCAAAGGCAATAGAGTACTTAGGCGATTCATTATCGCGACTGTCAGGCCGCACTCGGAGCGAGTTGTTACTCATGTAATTGTCAGTAGTGTTGACATCTACATGAGCCTCAATGAGGTTCTGCTACTCATGTAATTGTCAGTGGTCTTGACATCTACATGAGTCTCAATGAGGTTCTGTTGAGTCCCCGAGTGTATCTGTGGGACACAGTCGAAGGCATCTGAGTACTTAGGCGATTTGTGATCGCAGCTAAGTCCTCGAGTGTGACTGTAAGGTCGTACTCGGAGCGGGTTGTTACTCATGTAATTGTCAGTGGTTTTGACATCCAGATGAGCCTCAATGAGGGTCTGCTACTCATGTAATTGTCAGTGGTCTTGACATCCACATGAGCCTCAATGAGGGTCTGCTACTGATGTAATTGTCAGTGGTCTTGACATCCACATGAACCTTAATGAGGGTCTGCTGAGTCCCCGAGTGTATCTGTAGGATACAGTAGAAGAGAGCTTTCTCGTTTAAGCGATTCTTGATCGCAGTTATGTCTTCGAGTGTGACGATTAGTGCACGCTCGGAGAAAAGTTGTACTTAGGCGATTCTTGATCGCAGCTAAGTCCCCGAATGCGACGTTTAGTGCACACTCGGAGAAAACTTGTACTTAGGCGATTCTTGATCGCAGCTAAGTCCTCGAGTGCGACGTTTAGTGCACACTCGGAGAAAGTTATTACTTAGGCGATTCTTGATCGCAGCTAAGTCCCCGAGTGCGACGTTTAGTGCATACTCGGAGAAAGTTATTACTTAGGCGATTCTTGATCGCAGCTAAGTCCCCGAGTGCGACGTTTAGTGCATACTCGGCGAAAGTTAGTACTTAGGCGATTCTTGATCGCAACTAAGTTCCCGAGTGCGACGTTTAGTGCACACTCGGAGAAAGTTATTACTTAGGAGATCCTGATCGTAGCTAATTCCCCGAGTGCGACGTATAGTGCACACTCGGAGAAAGTTAGTACTTAGGCGATTCTTGATCGCAGCTAAGTTTTTGTTTTGTTTTTTTGAGACCGGAGTCTGCGATCGAGGAAGAATTTTGAATCTGCAAAAACACAATCTGCTTTGTATTATTCCACCAATACTTGTTCTTTAAATTGCTTCAGTCGACGGTCACGTGTAGAAGCGCTTCAGGAGATCTCCGTTCCATGGTCGCGGCTCGTCTGTTTCCCTGTCGATGTTGTAGAGTCTGTATGCTCCGTTGTTCAACACCTTGGAGATGATGAAGGGTCCTTCCCAGGCAGGAGCCAACTTGTGAGGTCTTTGCTGATCCACTCGGAGCACCAGGTCGCCTGTTTGGAACGTACGACTCCTGACGTGTTGTGCGTGAAAGCGCTGCAGATCTTGTTGATAAATGGTTGAGCGGGTCAGTGCCATCTCGCGCTCCTCCTCTAGAAGGTCCACTCCGTCTTGCCTTGCTTGTTCTGCGTCAACTTCGGAGAAGAGTTCGACTCATGGAGCATTCTGGAGCAAGTCACTCGGAAGGACTGCTTCTGCTCTGTAAACGAGGAAGAACGGCGATCGCCCTGTAGATCTGTTCGGGGTTGTGCGGAGACCCCAAAGCACTAAAGGTAGCTCGGTGACCCATGCGCCAGCGGCATGTCCCACCTCTCGCAGGAGTCGGGGCTTCAAACCTTGCAGAATAAGTCCATTCGCCCGCTCTGCTTGTCGGTTTGTTTGAGGATGCGGCACGGATGCAAAATCCACTCGGATACCTTGTCTTGCAGAGAAACCTTTGAATCTGTCCGAGTCAAAGTTTGTCCCGTTGTCCGTGATTATGCTGTGAGGTACCCCGAATCTGGAGATGATGTCCCTGACAAACTTGATGGCTGTTAGGGCGTCGAGCTTCTTGATGGGTTTGGCTTCAATCCATTTTGTGAACTTGTCGACTGCCACCAACAGATGTGTGTATCCTCCTTGGCCTGTCCTGAATGGACCGACTGTATCGAATCCCATACTGCAAACAGCCACACAAGAGGGATTGTCTTCAATGCAGATGTTGGCTTGTGGGACTTGTTGGAGTAGAACTGACAGCCTTCACATCGGTCGACCATATCTTTAGCCATTTCCTTTGCCTGTAGCCAGAAGAAGCCACCTGTGAATGCTTTGGCGACGATTGCTCTCGAAGAGGCGTGATGACCGCAGGTTCCCGAGTGAATTTCTTCCAGGATTAACTGTCCCTCCTCTGGGGAGATGCATCATTGAAGAACGCCTGAAACACTTTCCTTGTACAACTGGCCATCAATGACAGTGAACGACTTCGACCTGCGGACTATCTGCCTGGCTTGGACTTCGTCTTCTGGTAATTCCTACCTCAGGATATATGCAATGATCGGCACAGTCCAATCGGCGATGACAGCAAGAATCTCCATGATCAGATCAACCACAACAGGTACGTCGACTTCAGTCGGATCTGTCGAGCTCTTTGGTTGTACTGGTTCCTCTGTGAAAGGATCTTCTTTAACTGAGGGAAGGTGGAGGTGCTCGAGGCAGATGTCACTCGGGACTGGTCTCTGAGTGGATCTGAGTTTTGTCAACTCATCAGATGCTTGATTTTTAAGTAGCGGAACGTGGTGGAGTTCCAAACCTTCAAACTTTTTCTCGAGCTTCCTTACCACATTGCAGTACGTGGTCATGGTGCGGTTCCTGACATCCCACTCCTTCATCACTTGATTGACCACCAAATCCGAATCGCCATAGACCATCAGACGACGGACGCCGAGTGAGATGGCCATGCATAATCCGTAAAGGAGAGCTTCGTACCCTGCCTCGTTGTTGGAGGAATCAAAGTGTATCTGTAGCACATACTTGAGTTTGTCGCCCTTTGGCGATACGATCACAACGCCAGCGCTGGAGCCATTCAACATCTTGGACCCATCGAAGAACATTGTCCAATGAGCCGAGTAGATGTGGGTCAGTTGCTGTTGTTCTACCCATTCTGCTATGAAGTCAGCCAGAGCTTGAGACTTTATAGCTTTCTTGGCCTCGAACTTGATGTCGCAGTACAACATCTCCATTGCCCACTTCGCCACTCGGCCCGATGCATCCCGATTGTGGAGGATTTCCGACAACGGAGCATCGGAAACGACAGACACCGAGTGGTCTTGAAAATAATGAGCCACCTTCTTCGCAGTCATGTAAATCCCGTAGATACGTTTTTGATAGTGGGGATACCTCTGCTTGGAAGGAGTCAGGACTTCGGAGACGTAATACACTGGCCGCTAAACTTTGTATGCTTTGCCTTCTTCTTCTTCTTCGATTGTGAGAATAGTGCTGACGACTTGATTTGTAGCCGCGATGTACAGAAGAAGGGGCTCTTTACTGAGCGGAGCAGTAAGAACCGGCTGGGTGGAAAGTAGGACTTTGAGGTCGTCGAATGCGACTTGGGCTTCGTCTGTCCACTCGAAGGTATCTGATTTTTTCATGAGTCGGTACAGAGGAAGTGCCTTCTTGCCGAGTCGACTGATAAACCTGCTCAAAGTCGCTAGGCAACCTGTGAGCCTTTGAACATCGTGTATTCTGACCAGCCTCTCCATTTGGACGATGGTCCCGATCTTTTCGGGGTTGACATCGATCCCTCGTTCGGAAACGAAGAAACCGAGTAACTTTCCGCCGGGAACACCGAATGAACACTTGGCTGGGTTGAGCTTGATATCGTACCTACGAAGGTTGGCGAATGTTTCTGCCAAGTTAGTCAGCAGGTCGGAACTTTGCGTGACTTGACTACGATATCATCCATATACGCCTCCACATTCCGACCGATCTGGTTGAGAAGGCATTTTTGGATCATGCGCATAAAGGTTGCTCCTGCATTCTTCAAACCAAATGGCATAATGATGTAGCAGAAGCACCCGAATGTGGTGATGAAGGCTGTTTTTAATTCATCGGGGCCATACAGACGGATTTGATGATAGCCCGAGTAGGCATCAAGAAATGACAAACGCTCGCAACCCGTAGTCGAATTGACAATTTGATCGATGCGGGGGAGCGGAAAATGGTCTTTCGGGCAGACCTTATTGAGATCCTTGAAGTCGATGCACATTCGGAGCGACTTGTCCTTCTTGGGCACCATGACAACATTGGCGAGCCACTCGGAGTGGTGAACCTCGCGAATCAAATTGGCTGCCAAAAGCTTGGCCACCTCTTCCCCGATTGCCTTCCTCTTGTGCGCGGCGGACCGGCGCAGGCGTTCTCGGACAGGCCGAGCGGTGGGATCCACGTGCAGTCGGTGCTCAGCCAACTCCCTGGGTACACTTGGCATGTCAGAAGGCTTCCATGCGAAGATGTCCCAGTTCTCACGGAGGAATTGGATGAGCTCGGCTTCCTATTTAGGATCGAGGGTGGTGGAGATGTTAGTCGGGGCAGCGGTGTCGTCCGTCGGGTGGATGCTGACCTTCTTCGTCTCTCCCGCCGACTGGAATGCGGACTCCGAAGCTGGCTTCTTCAAACGCATCAAGTCAGCGGGGTCGACTGTTTTCTTGTACTCGTCAAGCTCGAGGACGACCATCTGCTAGTCGGTGATTCTTGATCCCTGCTGCAAACACTCCTCGGCCCGCTGTCGATTGCCTGTGATGGTGATCACACCTTTCGGGCCTGGCATCTTCAGCTTCAGGTATACGTAACATGGACGGGCCATGAAACGCGCATACGCCGGGCGGCCCAAAATTGCGTGGTATGCGCTCTGGAAGTCCACCACCTCGAACGTTAGCTTTTCCTTGCGGAAGTTCTTGTCGGAGCCGAAAATGACGTCCAACGCGATCTGGCCGAGTGACTTGGCCTTTCGTCCAGGGACGACTCCATGGAACGGCAT
This sequence comes from Hordeum vulgare subsp. vulgare, assembly GCF_904849725.1. NCBI lineage: Eukaryota > Viridiplantae > Streptophyta > Magnoliopsida > Poales > Poaceae > Hordeum > Hordeum vulgare. The sequence continues at coordinate 405,822,912 of NC_058523.1, read as the reverse complement.
GCTGCTCTCGCTGAGTTTGGACATCGGAATGCCCATCCCCTTGAGAGTGTCGACGTACATGATGTTCAAGCCACCGCCGCTGTCCATGAGGACTTTGCGCAGTCGGACCCCTTCCGCCACCGGGTCGACGACCAGAGCCTGTCTCCCTGGGGTGGGTACGTGTGCTGGATGATCTGACTGGTCAAGGGTGATCGCAGTCTGAGACCATTTGAGGAACTTGGGGTTGGTAGGGGTGGCCATGTTCACCTCCCTGTTCACCAGCTTTAGTCGACTCTTGCTCTCAATGTCAGCAAAAATCATCAGCGTTGCATGGACTTGGGGGAACGGATCCTCCTTATCCTCCTCATCCTGTTCATTGTCCTTTTCACTCGGTTGCCCTTCGCCGAACCCCTGGATCAGGAGGCGACATTGCCGAGTGGTATGCTTCGGATATATGGCGTTGCCCTCTCCATCCATCTTCGTATGAATCGGACATGGCTGGTCCAGGATGGGATTATTTAACTGCTTCTTCTTGGGGGTGAATTGAGCCTTCCTCTTGCCCTTGAACTTGGCGTTGGTAACAGCTGCAGTGTCTACCTGCGGAGTGGTCGGAGCTTTCTGCTTCTGCTTCCGAGTGTTATTCCCATCTCCATCAGCGACTGTTTTGTGCTTGCCGCTTCGGATGCGGTCCTCTTCTTCGCCATTTGCATAGCGTGCCGCTATCTCCATCATCTTGCTCATGGAGATGTCGCTTGTTCGGCCGAACTTCAGGTACAGATCCCTGGACCGCACGCCTGCCTTGAAGGTGCAGACTGCTTGATGCTCTGTGACGTTTTCCACCGTGTGGTAGAGGGTCGTCCAACGCTGAATGAAATCGCGCAGGGGCTCATTTTGCTTCTGGACACAGTGCTGGAGCTCCACGAGGCCAGCAGGGAGCTTGCACGTCCCTTCAAAGGTCCTGATGGACACTCGGGCCAGATCTGCCCAGCTGTAGATGCTTGAGGGGGCCAACTGGTTCAGCCACGCTCGCGCCGAGCCGTCGAGCATCAGAGGGAGGTGTTTCATGGTGACGTGGTCGTCCCCTCCTCCGATCTGGACTGCCACTTGGTAATCATGCAGCCACGTTTCTGGCTTGGACTCTGTTGTAAACTTGCTGATCCCTGTCGCCAATCAGAAGTTGGGATGGATGTCAGCCGAACGGATTGCTCGACTGAAACACTCGGGACCAGAAACGATGGTCCTGATTCCACTCGGACGATCAATCGTAACCATCGAGGTGGGCTCGGCCCCTGTCGACCCTCCGCTGGGCGATATGCCCTCTCGCGTCGGGCCTTGGGTCGTAAGTGTCACCGACTGAGCGCCGATCATCATGATGTCGGCGGGAACGACGACGATCTTCGGGATTGATGGAACGGCTGCCTCCCCTATGTCATTGATGAAAACCAGGGCTGTGAACTGACCGATGCGTATTCGCAAGAACAGAACTATTGTGGATCCTGTTGTGCGACTGGGAGACCGCCGAGTTTTGCTGCTGCACTGTGTGCAGCAAGGCGTGGATTTGCTCGATCCCCCTGCCAGCCTCTGAATCAGTCGGCTGAAGGGAATCGGCTATCTTGGCAGCCGCAGCCAAGTTGAGGATGGGTGTGCAGAACAACTCCACGTTGCTCCGCCGAGTGTGCCGACTGGTAGAATGACGAGGTGGACGGCGAGCATCGGATGTTTCGCCGATCTCGCGCTCGTTCCGGCCAGTTTGGCGGGGACTTTCATGGGAGTTGGCCATGTGTACTTCTACTGCAGGCCCGCAACCCACGTACTCGGAAGGAAACTCAGACGGAACCGAGTCCAAGCGCTGGGACGGCGGGGCAACCACAACCGACTCTAGGACCGCCACTTGTGAAGACGCGTTCTGGCGCGCCTGGGTGTGTTGCACCCAACGCTAGAGCCGCGGACGGCGGGACCGCTTGTTGCGGCGCGGGACGGCGGTGTAGGTCGACACCGGAGCCGACTGCTGGAGAAGAAGAATGTCGCGAGCGCCGGCACAGAAGTGCATAGCCTCGTGGCGGGGAAGCGCCTCGACGTCGAGAGGAGCGTCCCGAAGCCATGCCGAATCGTCGACGATGAAGGAGAGAGCGCCGAAGAGGATCTCGTGACCCATGCTCGAATCTCCACCGGACGACATGACGAAACGATGTAGTCGCAAACTCGCCGGAAGTTGCTTAGACGCCTGCCCCACGGTGGGCGCCAACTGTCGTGGGTATAAGTCTGACAGTAGATGTGTAGGGTACGAAAGGATGGGCAGAGCCTTAGCTACGGCGAGGTTGTATGAGTTTAGGCCCCTCTGCGGTGGAGGTAATAGCCCTACGTCTCAGTGCTCTGGGAGCTTATTGTTGAGTGGAATATGGATTACAGTGAATTGCTAACCCCTGCACCAGTGGGGGAGGGTGGCTTATATAGAGTGCGCTGCCCTCCACAACGGTTCGGTGCACAAGGGTGGAGTAGTGGCGAATAAATGCCTACGTTACAGGTAACGTATGTCTTAAATGCTAATAAAGGCACATGGAAACGTATGACCGTTTCCCTCCAGGGGGGTTACGATGCACAGAGTGGAATCCAGTCGGTTAGTTTGATATACTCCGAATGCTCGTCTCCGACTGGATGGTCGAGGGTCTGTTACCGACTGGATGATGGGAACTCCTTAGTTCAGTCGGAACTGACTAAGGGCCTTGTCCCTTATGAGGGGTAGTCCTTGGGTAGGACCTACAGGGCAGGCCTATGACCCTACCCTAGGACTAAAACCCCATCACCACAAGTCTGTTAAGAGGTACAGAGAGTGATCCAGGATTGAATCACTCGACAGCGGTCAAAAGTTATCCTTAGTAACTAATGGACTAAGGAATTTTTCTCGATTATGGAGGTGGTTAAAGAGTTCGTTGTAAAGGGTTACGTCGATGCAAGCTTTGACACTAATCTGAATAACTATGAGTAGTGAAACAAATTCATATAGTAGAGTAGATAGTTGGAGTATTTCCGAATAGCACGTAGTAGCAGCATCTATAAGATGACATAAAGATTTGTAAAGAACACACTGATCTGAAAGTTTTAGAACCGTTGACTAAAACCTCTCTCACGAGCAAGACGAGATCAGAACCCAGAACTATATGGGTGTTGGATTCGTTGGAATCACATGGTGATGCGAACTAGATTATTGACTCTAGTGCAAGTGGGAGACTGTTGGAAATATGCCCTAGAGACAATAGTAAATTAGTTATTATTATATTTCATTGTTCATGATAATCGTTTATTATCCATGCTATAATTTTATTGATTGGAAACACAATACATGTGTGGATACATAGACAAAACACTGTCCCTAGTAAGCCTCTAGTTGAATAGCTCGTTGATCAAAGATGGTCAAGGTTTCCTGACCATAGGCAAGTGTTGTCACCTGATAATGGGATCACAACATTAGGAGAATCATGTGATGGACTAGACCCAAACTAATGAACGTAGCATGTTGATCGTGTCATTTTGTTGCCACTCTTTTTCTGTGTGTGAAGTATTTCTTCCTATGACCATGAGATCATATAACTCACTGGCACCGGAGGAATACCTTGTGTGTATCAAACGTCACAACATAATTGGGTGACTATAAAGATGCTCTACAGGTATATCCGAAGGTGTCCGTTGAGTTAGTATGGATCAAGACCGGGATTTGTCACTCCGTGTGACAAAGAGGTATCTCGGGGCCCACTCGGTAATACAACATCACACACAAGCCTTGAAAGCAATGTGACTTAGTGTATGTCACGGGATCTTTTATTACGGAACGAGTAAAGAGACTTGCTGGTAAACGAGATTGAAATAGTTATGCGGATACTGACGATCGAATCTCGGGCAAGTAACATACCGAAGGACAAAGGGAATGACATACGAGATTATATGAATCGTTGGCACTGAGGTTCAATTGATAAGATCTTCGTAGAATATGTAGGATCCAATATGGGCATACAGGTCCTTCTATTGGATATTGACTGAGGAGTCCCTCGGGTCATGTCTACATAGTTCTCGAACCCGCAGGGTGTGCACACTTAAGGTTCGGTGATGTTTTATGCGTATTTGAGTTATATGGTTGGTTACGAATGTTGCTCGGAGTCCTGGATGATATCACGGATGTCACGAGGGTTTTCGGAATGGTATGGAGACGAAGATTCATATATAGGATGACCTCATTTGATTACCGGAAAGTTTTCGGCATTACCGGGAATGTATGGGGAGTGACGAATGTGTTCCGGATGTTCACGGGGGGGGGGGGGGGGGGGGCAGCACACCCGGGGGAAGCCCATAGGCCTTAGGGGTGCTATACCAGCCCTTAGTGGGCTGGTGGGACAGCCCAAGGGGCCCTATGCGCAGGAATCATAAGAAAAAGGGAAAAAAGGGGAAGTGGGAAAGTGGGGAAGGACTCCACCTTCCAATCCTAGTTGGACTAGGATTGGGGGACGAGGACTCCTCCCCTTGCTTCGGCCAACCCCTTGGGGCTCTCTTGAGCCTCAAGGCAAGGCCCTCCCCCTCCCTCCTATATATACTGAGGTATTAGGGCTGATTTGAGACAACTTTGCCACGGCAGCCCGACCACATACATCCACGATTTTTCCTCTAGATCGTATTTCTGCGGAGCTCGGGCAGAGCCTTGCTGAGATAGATCATCACCAACCTCCGGAGTGTTGTCACGCTGCTGGACAACTCATCTACCTCTTCGTCTGTCTTGCTGGATCAAGAAGGCCGAGATCATTGTTGAGCTATACGTGTGCTGAACGCGGAGGTGTCGTCCGTTCGGCACTAGATCGGAGCGGATCGTGGGACGGATCGCGGGACGGTTCGTGGGACGGTTCGCGGGGCCGATCGAGGGACGTGAGGACGTTCCACTACATCAATCGCGTTTCTTAACGCTTCTTGCTGTGCGATCTACAAGGGTACGTAGATCGGAAATCCCCTCTCATAGATGGACATCACCATGATAGGTCTTCGTGCGCGTAGGAAATTTTTTGTTTCCCATGCGACGTTCTCCAACAAGCACACAAAGAAACTATAACAAAAATCTATGAAAAACTTGACAGACTGTAAATATGCAGATTAAATGTATACTTTAGTAACTTCTAAAATTCTGAACATTTAGGAAGTAGTAAACAGTTTATATAAAAGTATGGTGTAAACATTTCAGAAACTTTTGATGTCCGAGTAAAATAATAAAAATCAAACACTACACGCAAAGTTTCTATTTTTACACAACACATATAAAACAAGCAATTTAAACATCCTAAAGGTAACTCTTGGCACATTATTTGTATAATTATTTTTGTTGAAATTTTTCTATAATCAAGATTCACAAAGTTTCCATGGGCATGTAAAAAGTTCAAGGCTAGCCCCCACTTCAACGGTGCTCGTCCTTCTCACTTTCACCTTTATTTTTGAAAAAGATTTAGGTTCCCCACTTTTTTTAATTAATTTAAAATCACACAACGGAAATAAATGAATCTCTAAAACTTCCGAGTTGTCTCCCTGACAGCGCTTTCTTTAAAGCCATTAAGCTAGGCATATAGTGCTCTAGTAATGAATCCACCCGGATCCCAAGGTATAACAAAGCCAATTTTAATTAATAATGATTTGTAATTTAATAGTGAGCACAAAGTAATATATATATCATGTAACAACGAAGTCTAACTCTCTTCCTATGCATTGGCATGTCATAAAAGAACAATTCATGCACATCAAGTAAAGTCCAATACATAGCATAAGTAGTTTCTTCCAATTTTACCGTATTGGAAACATAGATAGGTGAAGATTTGGTTGCTCTCTCATAATAATTGCAAGTAGGAGCAGCAAGCACATGCATATTATAACAATCAAAATCATAATGTGTAGTGGTAAAACGCAACCCATCAACATAGTCGTTATTAAGTGCAAACTTCCCTGATATGGTGTAGTTGGGAGAATTCGAAAATATAATAGGAATATCATGTGTGGGTGCAATAGCGAAAATTTCATGCTTAACATAATGAACTATAGCAAGTTAATCTTCATAAGCATAATTCATATTGGCATCATGGCCACAAGCATGGCAAGCATCAAGTTCATCAAAAAGGGATATTTCAAAGGAATCCAAGGGATCATAGCAATCATCCTTCGGTATGTGCGAAGGGAAAATAAAAAATGTATGAGTTTAAGAGTTACTCTCATTAGAAGGTGGGCACATGTAGCTAATCCGCTCTTCCTCCGTTTGTTCTTCGCTCTCCTCCTCATCTTTTTCATCTAATAAGCCCATCGTTTCAACAATTTCTTCTTCCAAAGATTCCTGCAAAATATTAATCTCTTCCAAGGCAGCACACATTCTTTCACCAAATTCATTAATATAAGCTTTGTATTCATAGTTCTCATAGCAATATTTAAGTATGGCAAAAAAATATTTGTAAAGAATAGCATCATACTATTCAATCAAAGAAGCAATTTCATAAGCACCCTTAAAAGCAACAAATTCTTCAATTCATTCAACATCATAGTAGTCATATATACCATTAGCATAAGAGGCCAAGGTTTTATTATCATGAAATTCACATTGAAAGGGAAGGTGTGAAGTCTCCATCTTAGAGCAGCAAGTATAATCATATCTCAAGCATAAATTCGAAGCATACCAATGCAACATTTTTAATTTGATCCCATAAGTGTTGCCCTTTTTGAGTGAATCGATAATCCCTAAAGTACTCACATTGATCCAACATGTATCCCATTATCAAGTTCAATGGGGAATTCTCGGGATTATCAAAGTAGTATTTAATGTTTTCCACATAACCATCATCGAGGGTTTTAAGAGGTTCCCCATCTCCAGGTGTAGCAAGTACAACTATTTTTGTTGGTGTTCCGTGTTCCATGTTGCTACCTCTTAAGCTTGCGTTGGTTTTTCCCTTGAAGATGAAAGGGTGATGCAGCATAGTAGCAGTAAGTATTTCCCTCAGTTTGAGAACCAAGGTATCAATCCAGTAGGAGTATCAAGCCAAGTCTCCAAAGTACCTGCACAAAAACAACAAACTTGCACCCAACGCTACAAAGGGGTTGTCAATCCCTTCACGATTGATTGCAAGGTGAGATCTAAAGGCGGAAAGTGCAACAAAGTAAAAGTGTAGGGCTGAAAATATGATGTGAATTAGACCCGGAGGCCATAGTGTTCACTAGAGGCTTCTCTCATGATATCAAATATTACGGTGGGTGAACGAATTACTGTCGAGCAATTGATAGAACCACGCAAAGTCATGACGATATCTAAGGCAATGATCATACATATAGGCATCACGTTCGAGACAAGTAGACCGATACTTTTTGCATCTACTACTATTACTCCACACATCAACCGCTATCCAGCATGCATCTAGTGTATTGAGTTCATGACAAACAGAGTAACGCCTTAAGCAAGATGACATGTTGTAGAGGGATAAATTAATGCAATAGATATGAACCCCATCTTTTTACCCTTGATGGCAACAACATGATGCGTGCCTCGCTACCCCTTCTGTCACTTGGTGAGGTCACCGCACGGTGTGAACCCAAAACCAAGCACTTCTCCCGTTGCAAGAATTATAGATCAAGTTGGCCAAACGAAACCCACAACTCGAAGAGAATTACAAGGATATGAAATCATGCATATAAGAGATCAGAACAAACTCAAATTAGATTCATAGATAATCTGATCATAAATCCACAATTCATCGGATCTCGACAAACACACCACAACAGAAGATTACATCGAATAGATCTCCATGAAGATCATGGAGAACTTTGTATTGAAGATCCAAGAGAGAGAAGAAGACATCTAGCTACTAGCTATGGACCCGAAGGTCTATGGTGAACTACTCACGCATCATCGAAGATGCAATGATGTTGACGAAGAAGCCCTCCGTGTCCGAATCCCCCTCCGGCAGGGCACCAGAACATGCCCCAGATGGGATCTTGCGGAGACAGAAGCTTGCGGCGGTGGAAAAGTATTATCATGGCTCTCTCCCGTGGTTTCAGATGTTTCGGGGAATTATAGGCGGAAGAAGTAGGGCAAATGAGCCACAGGGGCCCCACAAGCCTGCTAGGCGCGCCCCCAGGCTGCGGCTAGGGCGCTTCTGGCCTTCCCTGGTGCCCTCTGCCTTGGTTCTCAAGCTCCCTGCATATATTCTGCTCAGGAAAAAAAATCTTTTCGGAGGTTTTATTCCGTTTGGACTCCGTTTAATATTCTCCTCTGAAAAAGGTCAAAAACACGGAAAAAACAGGAACTAGCACTTTGCACCGAGTTAATAAGTTAGTCCCAAAAAAATATAAAATGCATACAAAGCATCCAAAGTTTGACAAGATAATAGCATGGAACCATCTAAAATTATAGATACGTTGGAGACGTATCTAGCTTCCCCAAGCTTAACTCCAGCTCGTCCTCGAGTAGGGAAGTGATAAAGTCTGAATTTTTGATGTGGAATGCTACCTAGCTTATTTGTCCTTTGTAACTTCTTTCATGTGACATGAATGTTCAGATCCGTAAGATTCAAAACAGTAGTTTGCTATTGACATGAAAACAATAATACTTCAAGCAAACTAGCAAGGTAATTATGAACTTTCGAAATAACAAGGCCAAAGAAAGTTATCCCTAAAAAATCATATAGTCTGGTTATGCTCCATCATCCCGACACAACGAATTTAAATCATGCACAACCCCGGTATTGGCCAAGTAATTGTTTTCGCACTCTTACTTTCTCAAACCTTTTTCAACTCTCACGCAATACATGAGCGTGAGCCATGGATATAGCACTATAGGTGGAATAGAGTGTGGTGGAGGTTGTGAGGAAAAAAGGAGGAGATGGTCACATCGAATCGGCGTATCAAAGGGCTATGGAGATGCCCATCAATAGATATCAATGTGAAAGAGTAGGGATTACCATGCAATGGATGCACTTAGAGCTATAAGTATGTGAAAGCTCAAAAGGAGAACTAGTGGGTGTGCATCCAACTTGCTTGCTCATGAAGACCTATGGCAATTCTGAGGAAGCCCATCATTGGAATATACAAGCCAAGTTACATAATGAAGATTCCCACTAGTATATGGTGGTGACAAAACAAAAGACTTTCAATCATGAAGAACATGGTGCTATTATGAAGCACAAGTGTGGAAAAAGATAGTAGCATTGTCCCTTCTCTCTTTTTCTCTCTTTTTTTTGGTTTGGGCTCTTTGGCCTCTTTCCATATTTCTCTCTCTCTTTTTGTGGGAAATTTGGCCTTTTTTTATTTCTTCACATGGGATAATGCTCTAATAATGATGATCATCACACTTTCATTTACCCACATCTTAATGCTTAGAACGATGATGACTCTATAGGAAATGCCTCCGACAATGTACCAGGATGTGCAACGATCTAGCTTGGCATATGACGTTGAAACATCTCGCTAGATATCTTACGATCATGCAATGACAATATGTAAGTGACGACACACGTCATGAGACGGAACAGTGGGAGTTGCATGGCAATATATCTCGGAATAGCTATGAAAAGGTCATGATAGGTAGGTATGGTGGTTGTTTTGAGGAAGGTCTATGGTGGTTTTGTGTACCGGCGAAAGTTGCGCTGCACTAGAGAGGCTAGCAATGGTGGAAGGTGAAAGTGCATCTATACCATGGATTCACATTAGTCATGAAGAACTCACATACTTATTGCGAAAGTTTTTATTAGTAATCGAAACAAAGTGCTAAATGCATACACCTAGGGGAAGGGTTGGTAGGTATTAAATATTGCGCGATCCCGACCACAACACAAAAGATGATAATCAATAAATCAATTATGCTCTGACTTCCTAACATAGCGGTTCACCATACGTGCATGTTACGTGAATCACTAACTTCAACACAAGTATTTCTAGATTCACAACACCCTACTAACATTACTGTTAATATTACCAAATCCATGTGTCACTAATTGAGAGGAATCAAACTTCTCTTTCTAATCAATGCATAAGAATATGGAATTTTATTGTATCCTGTTTGGACGCCTATCAACTTTAGGACTACTTTCATAGCACAAGCCAACTACCAAGTTACTCAGAGAGAGCACTCTCAAAAAGATATAAGTGAAGATCAAGAGTTCTTATTTATCCAAAATATGACACCGCCGTGCTCTAAAAGATCTAAGTGAAGCACTTAGAGAAAAGTTGTCTAGCTCAAAAGATATAAGTGAAGCACATGTGAGCTAAATTGCCTAACTCCAAAGATATAAACGAAGCTCAATGAGTATTCTAGCAAATCCACGATGAGTGCATGTCTCTCTCAAAAGGTGTGCAGAAAGGATGATTGTGACACAAAAAAAGAAAAGACTCCTATAGTACACGACGCTCCAAGCAAAACACATATCATGTGGTGAATAAAAATATAGCTCCAAGTAATGTTGCCGATGGATTGAAGACGAAAGAGGGGATGCCTTCCCGGGGCATCCCCAAGCTTATGCTTTTTGGTGTCCTTGAATTTGGCTTGGAAGGCCTTGGGCATCCCCAAGCTTGAGCTCTTTCCACTCTTTATCCCATTGTCCATGAGAACATCACCCAAAACTTGAAAACTTCACAACACAAAACTTAAACAGAAACTCGTGATATCATTAGCACAAGAAAACAAACTACCACCTCTTTAGGTACTGTAGGAAACTTGATTTATATTTATATTGGTGTTAGATTACTGTATTCTCACTTCTCCATGGCTAGTACCGCCCGATACTATCCATAGTTTCATCAAAATAAGCAATCAACACAACAAAAAACAGAATCTATCAAAAACAGACCAGTCTGTAGCAATCTGTATACTTCGTATACTTATGTTATCTCAACAATTCTTAAAACTTACGAAAATCTGGGCAATTGGCTTATAAACTATCAGCAAAAAGAATCAACTCAAAAGCTCTTTCTGGATAAAAATGGAAAATAATTTCGTGAGTGAAAAGTCTCTGTCTTTTTTAGCACGATCAAACAACCATGACCAAAACTAGTCATAAAGGTTTTACTTGGCTCAAACACAAAAAGAAACACAGAAAACACAATCATAACAGAATTATGATGGTGTGGACGTAACAAAACATAAAGCAAAAAAGCAAAGATAAATTCATTGGGTTGCCTCCCAACAAGCGCTATTTTTTAACGCCCTTAGCTAGGCATAAGGTGAAAGAATCACGTATCGTCGTCTTTGGTACTCAAACCATAAGTAGCCCTCATCATGGATTCATAAGGCAATCTTATTTTCTTTCTAGGAAAATGTTCCATGTCCTTCTTTAATGGAAATTTAAATCTAATATTCCCTTCCTTCATATTGATGACAGCAGCAATAGTCCTTAGGAAAGGTCTACCAAGAATGATAGGACATGTAGGATTGCAATCAATATCAAGCACAATGAAATATACGGGTACATAGTTCCTATTTGCAATAATAAGAACATCATTGATCCTTCCCATAGGTTTCTTAATAGTAGAATCCGCAAGATGCAAATGAAGAGAGCACTCATCAATCTCATTGAGGCCTAGAACATCACATAAAGACTTTGGAATTGCGGAAACACTAGCACCCAAATCACACAAAGCATTGCATTCATAGTTTTTGATCTTGATTTTGATAGTAGGTTCCCACTCATCATGAAGTTTTCTAGGAATAGAAACTTCCAATTCAAGTTTCTCTTCAAGAGATTTCATCATAGCATCGACGATATGATCGGTAAAGGCCTTGTTTTGGCTATAAGCATGTGGAGAGTTTAGCATGGATTGAATCAAGGAAATATATTCTTTCAAAGAGCAACTATCATAATTGAATTCCTTGAAATCCAAAGTAGTAGTTTCATTACTACTCTAAGTTTTGGTATCCTGTACTCCGCTTTCAATGCTTTTAGCATCAAGATAGATAGACTCCGAATCATTGGGGTGTTTTTCAACAAAAGTGGATTCATATCCAGCCCCATCATCATTACGTTTGACACTAGAAAACAAGGATTCAATGGGAGTCACACCAAGCACTTTAAGATCTTCGTGATTCTCATCACGTGAACACGCCTTTTTAAGCCATTCATGTCTAACAAGAATTTGGGCGGTTCTTTCTTTACTCACATTCATGGAAACACACATAGCTTTCAAAGTTTCATCCATATTGATCTTGCGAGGAGCACATCTCACTTTCAACGCATCAATATCAAGAGACATTCTGTCAACACTCCTAGCCAAATCATCAATTTTGAGTAGTTTTTCTTCTATGGATGCATTGAAAATCTTTTGCGAGTTGATAAACTCTTTAATATTACTCTCTAAATCAGAGGGTAATTTATTGTAATTTCCATGAGCATTGTTGTAGGAATTGCCAAAGTTATTAGATGGATTACTACGAAAAGGCGTAGTAATATAGTTTCCTCTAAAAGCATTATTGTTGCCAAAATTATTCCTACCAACAAAATTGACATCCAATCTGTCATTGCTACTCTCAATCAAGGAAGAGAAGGGCATATCATTTGGATCTAAAGGAGCACCTTTACTAGCAAACAATTTCATTAACTCATCCATCTTAGCACTCAACGAGTTAATTTCTTCTATAGCGTGTACTTTTTTACTAGTAGGTCACCTTTCAGTGTGCCACTGAGAATAGTTTGTTATGGTATTTTCTAGGAGTTTTGTAGCTTCTCCTAATGTGATTTCATGAAAGTTCTACCGGAGGCGGAGTCCAAGATATTTCTAGAAGCAAAATTCAAACCAGCATAGAAGATTTGTATAATCATCCAAAGACTCAAGCCATGATTGGGACAATTTCTAATCATCAATTTCATTCTCTCCTAAGATTGTGCCACATGTTCATGATCTAGTTGCATAAATTCATGATATCATTACAGAGAGAGATAATCTTAGCCGGTGGAAAATACTTGGATATATAAGCATCTTTGCACTTGTTCCAAGAATCAATACTATTTTTGGTCAAAGATGAAAACCAAGTTTTTGCTCGATCTCGCAATGAGAACGGAAATAGCTTCAATTTAATCACATCATTATCCACATCTTTCTTCTTTTGCATATTGCATAATTCAATAAAGGTATTAAGATGGGATGCGACATCTTCGCTAGGAAGGCCGGATAATTTCTCTTTCATAACAAGATTCAGCAAAGCATCATTGATTTCATATGATTCCGCAATAGTGGCGGAAGCAATCGGAGTACTAATAAAATCATTATTATTAGTATTCGATAAGTCACAAAGTTTGGTGTTTTCAGTCATGGTGACTTCAGCAAGCAGACAAGCACACAAGCGAACAGAAAGCAAGCGAAAGAAAAGGGCAAACAAAAAAGGCAAATATTTTTGTAATTTTTTGTTTTTCAGAAGTGGGGGAGAGGAAAATGAGAGGCAAAAAAAGTAAATGCAAGAGATGAGTTTGCGACGTTTACATGGATAAGCTTCACTTGACACGTTGGAGGAAGACTATTCTTGACTTGATGCTCCCTGGCAACGGTGCTAGAAATTCTTCTAGCTACCTCTGGGGCTTGCGCTGGTTTTTCCCTTGAAGAGGAAAGGGTGATGCAGCACCGTAGCAGTAAGTATTTCCCTCAGTTTGAGAACCAATGTATCAATCCAGTAGGAGTATCAAGCCAAGTCTCCAAAGTACCTGCGCAAAAATAGCAAACTTGCACCCAACGCTACAAAGGGGCTGTCAATCCCTTAACGATTGATTGCTAGGTGAGATCTGAAGGCGGAAAGTGCAACAAAAAAAGTGTAGGGCTTAAAATATGATGTGAAGTAGACCCGGGGGCCATAGTGTTCACTAGAGGCTTCTCTCATGATAGCAAATATTACGGTGGGTGAACGAATTACTGTCGAGAAATTGATAGAACCGCACAAAGTCATGACGATATCTAAGGCAATGATCATACATATAGGCATCACGTCCGAGACAAGTAGACCGATACTTTCTGCATCTACTACTATTACTCCACACATCGATCGCTATCCAGCATGCATCTAGTGTATTGAGTTCATGACAAACAGAGTAACGCCTTAAGCAAGATGACATGATGTAGAGGGATAAATTAATGCAATAGATATAAACCCCATCTTTTTACCCTTGATGGAAACAACACGATGCGTACATCGCTACCCCTTCTGCGACTGGGTGAGGTGACCACACGGTATGAACCCAAAACCTATCACATCTCCCATTTTAAGAATTATAGATCAAGTTGGCCAAACGAAACCGACAACTCGAAGAGAATTACAAGAATATGAAATCATGCATATAAGAGATCAGAAGAACCTCAAATGAGATTCATAGATAATCTGATCATAAATCCACAATTCATCAGATCTCGACAAAACACACCGCAACAGAAGATTACATCGGATAGATCTCCATGAAGATCATGGAGAACTTTGTATTGAAGATCCAAGAGAGAGAAGAAGCCATCTAGCTACTAGCTATGGACCCAAATGTCATTGGTGAACTACTCACGCATCATCGGAGAGGCAATGGTGTTGATGAAGAAGCCCTCCGTGTCCGAATCCCCCCTCTGATAGGGAACCAGAACGTGCCCCTGATGGGATCTTGCGGAGACAGAAGCTTGCGGCGGTGGAAAAGTATTTTCGTGGATATCTCTCGTGGTTTTGGATTTTTTGGGGATTTACAGGCGGAAGAAGTAGGGCAGAGGAGCCACAAGGGGCCCACAAGCCTGCTAGGCGCGGCCCCCCCAGGACGCTGCTAGGGGGCTTGTGGCCTCCCCTGATGCCCTCTGCCTTGGCTCTCAAGCTCCCCGCGTACCTTCTGCTCCGGAAAAAATGTTTTTGGAGGTTTTATTCCGTTTGGACTCCGTTTAATATTCTGCTCTGAAAAGGGTCGAAAACACGGAAAAAACAGGAACTGGCACTTGGCACTGAGTTAATAAGTTAGTCCCAAAAAAGATATAAAAGGCATACAAAACATCCAAAATTTGACAAGATAATATCATGGAACCATAAAAAATTATAGATACGTTTGAGACATATCAAGCATCCCCAAGCTTAACTCCTGCTCGTCCTTGATTAGGGATGTGATAAAGAATGAAGTTTTGATGTGGAATGCTACCTAGCTTATTTGTCCTTTGTAACTTCTTTCATGTGACATGAATGTAAAGATCCGTAAGATTCAAAACAATAGTTTTCTTTTGACATGTAAACAATAATAATTCAAGCACACTACCATGGTAATCATGAACTTTCGAAATAACAAGGCCAAAGAAAGTTATCCCTACAAAATCATATAGTCTGGCTATGCTCCATCATCCCCACACAACGAATTAAAATCATGCACAACCCGGGTATTGGCGAAGTAATTGTTTTCGTACTCTTACTTTCTCTAACCTTTTTCAACTCTCACGTAATACATGAGCGTGAGCCATGGATATAGCACTTATAGGTAGAATAGAGTGTGGTGAAGGTTGTGAGGCAAAAAGGAGGAGATGGTCACATTGACTCGGCGTATCAAAGGGCTATGGAGATGCCCATCAATAGATATCAATGTGAAAGAGTAGGAATTACCATGCAATGGATGCACTTAGAGATATAAGTGTGTGAAAGCTCAAAAGGAGAACTAGTGGGTGTGCATCCAACTTTCATGCTCACGAAGACCTAGGGCAATTTGGAGGAAGCCCATCATTGGAATATACAAGCCAAGTTATATAATGAAGATTCCCACTAGTGTATGGTGGTGAAAAAACAAGAGACTCTCAATCATGAAGAACATGGTGCTATTATGAAGCACAAGTGTGGAAAAAGATAGTAGCATTGTCCCTTCTCTCTTTTTCTCTCTTTATTTTGTTTGTTTGTTTGGGCTCTTTGGCCTCTTTCCATATATTTTCTTTTGTGTGGGCAACTTTGGCCTCCTTTTTTTTATTTCCTCACATGGGACAATGCTCTAATAATGATGATCATCACACTTTCATTTACTCACAGCTCAATGCTTAGAGTGATGACGACTCTATAGGAAATGCCTCCGGCAGTGTACCGGGATGTGCAACGATTTAGCTTAGCATATGACTCGCTAGCTAACTTACGATCATGCAATGGCAATATGAATGTGACGGCACATGTCATGAGACGGAACGGTGGGAGTTGCATGGCAATATATCTCGGAATGGCTATGAAAAGGACATGATAGGTAGGTATGGTGGCTGTTTTGATGAAGGTCTACGGTGGTTTTGTGTACCGGCGAAAGTTGCGTGGCACTAGAGCGGCTAGCAATGGTGGAAGGTGAAAGTGCATCTATACCATGGACTCACATTAGTCATGAAGAACTCACATACTTATTGCAAAAGTTTTTATTAGTAATCGAAACAAAGTGCTAAACACATACTCCTAGGGGAAGGGCTGGTTGGTGTTAACCATCGCGTGATCCCGACCACAACACAAAGGATGACAATCAATAAATCAATTATGCTTCGACTTCCTAACATAGTGGTTCACCATACGTGCATGTTACGGGAATCACTAACTTCATCACAAGTATTTCTAGATTCACAACACCCTACTAACATGTCTCTTAATATTACAAAATCCATGTCTCAAAACTAATTGAGAGGAATCAAACTTCTCTTTCTAATCAATGCACAAGAATATGGAAGTTTTATTGTATCCTCTTTGGACGCCTATCATCTTTAGGACTAGTTTCATAGCACAAGCCAACTACCAAGTTACTCAGAGAGAGCACTCTCAAAAATATATAAGTGAAGATCGAGAGTTCTTATTTCTCCAAAATATGACACCGCCGTGCTCTAAAAGATCTAAGTGAATCACTTAGAGCAAAGTTATCTAGCTCAAAAGGTATAAGTGAAGCACATGTGAGCTAAATTGCCTAACTCAAAAGATATAAGCGAAGCTCAATGAGTATTCTGGAAATTCACTATGAGTGCATGTCTCTCTCAAAAGGGTGTGAAGCAAGGATTATTGTGACTCAACAAAAAGAAAATACTCCTATAATACACGATGCTCCAAGCAAAACACATATCATGTGGTGAATAAAAATGTAGCTCCAAGTAACGTTACCGATGGATTGAAGACGAAAGAGGGGATGCCTTCCCGGGGCATCCCCAGCTGATGGTTTTTGGTGTCCTTAAATTTGGCTTGGGATGCCTTGGGCATTCCCAAGCTTGATCTCTTTCCACTTTTTATCCCCTTGTCCATGAGAACATCACCCAAAACTTGAAAACTTCACAACACAAAACTGAAACAGAAACTCGTGATATCATTAGCACAAGAAAACAAACTACCAACTCTTTAGTTACTGTAGCAAACTTGATTTCTATTTATATTGGTGTGATATTACGGTATACTCACTTTTCCATGGCTAGTACTCCCCGATACTATCCATAGTTTCATCAAAATAAGCAATCAACACAACCAAAACACAATCTGTCAAAAATAGACCAGTGTGTAGCAATTTGTATACTTCGTATACTTCTGTATCTCAAAAATTCTGAACAATTATGACAATTTGGGAAATTGGCATATCAACTAGCATAAAAAGAATCAACTCAAAAGCTCTGTCTGGATAGGAATTAAAAATAATTTCCTGAGCGCAAAGTTTCCGTCTTTTTCAGCAAGATCAAACAACCATCACCAAAACTAGTCATAAAGGTTTTACTTGGCTCAAGCACAAAAGGAAACACAAAAAACATAATCATAATAGAATTATGATGGCGTGGACACAACAAAACAGAAAGAAAAGAATTGAAGCACTATTGTTTAACGCCCTTAGCTAGGCATTGCTAATTCAATGATGCTCACACAAAAGAAAAGAATTGAAGCACAAAGAGAGCGTAATAAAGCATGTGAAAATCACATCTAAGTCTAACATACTTCCTATGCATAGGCATTTTATAGGAAAACAAATTGTCAAGACAACCAATAACGACCATATGTAAGGAAGAAGAAAGAGACAATAGCAATCTCAACATAACGAGAGGTGATTTAGAGATATGAAAGTTTCTACCACAATATTTTCCTCTCTCATAACAATTACATGTGGGATCATAATCAAATTCAACAATATATCTATCACATAGGATATTCTTTTCATGATCCACATGCATGCAAAGGTGACGCTCTTCAAAAATAGTGGGATTATCATCAACTAAATTTGTGACTTCTCCAAACCCACTTTAAATATTATTGCAAATATAAAATTCATCATGAGGCTTAAATTTTTTTTCAAGATCATAAGAAAAATCATTACCCCAATCCTGATCATTGCAACAAGTAGTGGACAAAGCAAAACTAGCATTCCCAAGCTTAGGGTTTTGCATATTTTTAGCATGATTGTCATTAATAGAATTTATAATGAAATCATTGCAATCGTGCTTTTCATTCAAGGAGCCCTCGTTAATCACTTCATAAATTTCTTCATCACGATTTTCAGATTCACGCATCTCAAGCAAAACTTCATAAAGATAGTCAAGTACACTCAACTCAGTAGCAATTGGTTCAAGATAATTGGATCTCTTAAAGAGTTGGCAAGTGGATGAGGATCCATATCAATAGATTTTCAGCAAGCGAATAGTGTTCACTAGAGGCATCTCTCATGATAGCATATATTACGGTGGGTGATCGAATTATTGTCGAGCAATTGATAGAACCGCGCAAAGTCATGACGATATCTAAGGCAATGATCATACATATAGGCATCATGTCCGAGACATGTACACCGATACTTTCTGCATCTACTACTATTACTCCACACATCGACCGCTATCTAGCATGCATCTAGTGTATTGAGGTCATGACGAATAGAGTAACGCCTTAAGCAAGATGACATGATGTAGAGGGATAAATTCATGCAATACATATAAACCCCATCTTTTTACCCTTGATGGCAACAACACGATGCGTGCCTCGCTACCCCTTCTGCCACTGGGTGAGGTGGCCGCACGGCTTCTTCTCTCTTCGTCATGAACTCAATACACTAGATGCATGATGGATAGCGGTCGATGTGTGGAGTAATAGTAGTAGATGCAGAAAGTATTGGTCTACTTGTCTCGGACGTGATGCCTATATGTATGATCATTGCCTTAGATATCGTCATGACTTTGCGCGGTTCTATCAATTGCTCGACAGTAATTTGTTCACCGAGCGTAATATTTGCTATTTTGAGAGAAGCCTCTAGTGAACACTATGGCCCCTGGGTCTACTCCACACCATATTTTCAGCCTTACTCTTTTACTTCGTTGCACTTTTCGCATTCAGATCTCACTTTGCAATCAATCTTGAAGGGATTGACAACCCCTTTACAGCGTTGGGTGCAAGCTCGTTTGTGTTTGTGCAGGTACTCTGGACTTGACGAGATTCTCCTACTGGATTGATACCTTGGTTCTCAAACTGAGGGGAATACTTACTGCTCCTATGCTGCATCACCCTTTCCTCTTCAAGGGAAAAACCGACGCAAGCAAGTCTCCGTCAACGTGTCAATTTTTGGCGTTGTTGTTTGAGAAGTAGCAAGAAGAATTTCTGGCGCCGTTGCCGGGGAGGATCAAGTCAAGAACTCATCCAAGTAAGTGTCGCAAACTTATCTCTTGCATTTATTTTTTTTCCTCTCATTTTCCTCTCCCCCACTTCTGAAAAACAAAAATTTACAAAAAGATTTGCCCTTTTCTTCGTTTGCCTTTTTATTCGCACTTCTCTCTTGCTTGCTCCTTGTTCGCTTGTGTGCTTGCTTCCTTGCTGAAGTCACCATGACTGAAAACACCAAATTTTGTGACTTCTCGAATACTAATAATAATGATTTTATTAGTACTCCGATTGCTCCCGCCACTAGTGCGGAGTCATACGAAATCAATGCCGCTTGCTGAATATTATTATGAAAGAGCAATTTTCCGGCCTTCCTAGTGAAGATGTCGCTTACCATTTTAATACCTTCATTGATCTTTGCGATATGCAAAAGAAGAAAGATGTGGATAATGATGTGATCAAATTGAAGCTTTTTTCCTTTCTGTTGCGAGATCGAGCAAAAACTTGGTTTTCGTCTTTGCCGAAAAATAGTATTGATTCTTGGGATAAGTGCAAAGATGCTTATATATCCAAGTATTTTCCGTGGGCTAAGATTATCTCTCTCCGTAATGATATCATGAACTTTAAGCAACTTGATCATGAACATGTTGCACAATCTTGGGAGAGAATGAAATTGATGATTAGAAATTGTCCAGCTCATGGCTTGAGTCTTTGGATGATTATACAATTCTTCTAAGCTGGCTTGAATTTCGCTTCTAGAAATATCTTGGACTCTGCCTCAGGTCAAACATTCATGGAAATCATGTGAGGAGAAGCCACAAAACTCCTAGACAATATCATGACGAACTACTCTCAGTGGCACACTGAAAGGTCACCTACTAGTAAAAAGGTACATGCTATAGAAGAAATTAACTCGTTGAGTGCAAAGATGGATGAGTTAATGAATTTGGTTGCTATTAGAAGTGCTCCTTTAGATCCTAATGATATGCCCTTGTCTTCCTTGATTGAGAGTAGCAACGCTAGCTTGGATGTTAATTTTGTTGGTAGGAATAATTTTGGCAACAACAATGCTTTTAGAGGAAACTATGTTCCTAGGCCTTTTCCTAGTAACCCCACTAATAACTTTGGCAACTCCTACAACAATACTCATGGAAATTACAGTAGATTACCCTCTGATCTAGAGAGTAATATCAAAGAGTTTATCAACTCGCAAAAGATTTTTAATGCCTCCATAGAGGAAAAACTACTCAAAATTGACTATTTGGCCAAGAGCGTTCATAGGATCTCTAGTGATATTGATGCTTTGAAAGTTAGATGTGCTCCTCCCAAGATCAATATAGATGAAACTTTGAAAGCTATGCGTGTTTCCATGAGTGAGAAAAAATAAAGAACCGCCCAAATTCGTGCTAGACAATAATGGCTTAAAAAGGCGAGTTCTCGTGATAAGAATCACGAAGATCTTAAAGTGCTTGGTGTGACTCCCATTGAATCTTTGTTTTCTCGTGTCAAACCCAATGATGATGGGGCTGGATATGAATCCACCTTGGTTGAAAAACGCCCCAATAATTCGGAGTCCATCTATCTTGATGCTAAAAGCATTGAAAGTGGAGTAGAAGATATTAAAATTTTGAGTAGTAATGAAATTACTACTTTGGATTTGAAGGAATTCAATTATGATAGTTGCTCCTTGATTTAATGCATTTCCTTGATGCAATCCATGCTAAACTCTCCACACGCTTATAGCCAAAACAAGGCCTTTACCGATCATATCGTCGAAGCTATGATAAAATCTCTTGAAGAGAAACTTGAATTGGAATTCTCTATCCCTAGAAAACTTCATGATGAGTGGGAACCTACTATCAAAATCAAAATCAAAAACTATGAATGCAATGCTTTGTGTGATTTGGGTGCTAGTGTTTCCCAGATTCCATAGTCTTTATGTGATGTTTTGGGTTTTAATGAGATTGAAGAGTGTTCTCTTAATTTGCATCTTGCGGATTCTACTGTCAAGAAACCCATGGGAAGGATCAATGATGTTCTTATTATTGCAAATAGGAACTATGTACCCGTGGATTTCATTGTGCTTGACATTGATTGCAATCCTACATGCCCTATTATTCTTGGTAGACATTTCCTAAGGACTATTGGTGCTGTCATCGATATGAAGGACGGGATTATTAGATTTCAATTTCCTTTAAAGAAGGGCATGGAGCACTTTCCTAGAAAGAAAATAAGATTGCCTTATGAATCCATGATGAGGGCCACTTATGGTTTGAGCACCAAAGACAACGATACGTGATTCAATCGCCTTATGCCTAGCTAAGGGCGTTAAACAATAGCGCTTGTTGGGAGGAAACCCAACGAATTTATCTTTTTCTTTCTGTTTTTTTGCGTCCACACCATCATAATTCTGTTATGATTGTGCCTTTTGTGTTTGATCCAAGCAAAACCTTTATGACTAGTCTTGGTGATGGTTGTTTAATCCTGCTAGAAAAAGACAGAAACTTTTCGCTCACGAGATGATTTTTCATTGTTATTCAGAAAGATATTTTGAGTTGATTTTTTTTGCTGCTGGTTGATATAATTTTTTCCCAGGCAGTCGTCATTGTTCATAAGTTTTGAGGTACCAGAAGTATACGAAGTATACAGATTACTATAGACTGGTCTATTTTTGACAGATTCTGTTTTTCTTGAGTTGGTTGCTTGTTTTCATGAAACTATGGATAGTATCGGGGGGTACTAGCCATGGAAAAGTGAGAATATAGTAGCCCAACACCGATATAAATAGAAATCAAGATTGCTACAGTAACTAAAGGGGTGGTAGTTTGTTTTCTTGTGCTAATGATATCACGAGTTTCTGTTTAAGTTTTGTGTTGTGAAGTTTTCAAGTTTTGGGTGATGTTCTCATGGACAAAGAGATAAGGAGTGGAAAGAGCTCAAGCTTGGGGATGCCAAAGGCTTTCCAAGCCAAATTCAAGGATACCAAAAAGCATAAGCTTGGGGAAACCCCGGGAAGGCATCCCCTCTTTCGTCTTCAATCCATCGGTAACATTACTTGGAGCTATATTTTTATTCACCACATGATATGTGTTTTCCTTGGAGCGTCTTGTATCGTAGAAGTCTTTTATTTTTGTTGTGTCACAATCATCCTTGCTACACACCTTTAGAGAGAGACATGCACTCATCGTGATTTTGCTAGAATGCTCATCGTGCTTCACTTATATCTTTTGAGCTAGATAATTTTGCTCTATGTGCTTCACTTTGATCTTTTAGAGAACGGCGGTGCGTGACTTGGTAGTTGGATTATGCTATGAAAGTAGTCCCAAAGGTGATAGGTACCCAAAGAGGATACAAAAACCTCCATCTTCATGTGCATTGAGTAGAAAGAGAAGTCTTGATTCCTCTCAGTTTGTTTTGAGACATGGATTTGGTAATATTAAGAGTTAAGTTAGTAGGGTGTTGTGAATCTAGAAATACTTGTGTTGAAGTTAGTGATTCCTGTAGCATGCATGTATGGTGAACCACTATGTTAGGAAGTCGGAGCATAATTGATCTATTGATTGTCATCCTTTGTGTTGAGGTCGGGATCGCGCGATGGTTTACAGCTACCAACCCTTCCCCTAGGAGTATGCGTTTAGCATTTTGTTTCGATTACTAATAAAAACTTTTGCAACAAGTATGTTGGTTCTTCATGACTAATGTGAGTCCATGGTATATATGCACTTTCACCTTCCACCATTACTAGCCTCTCTAGTGCCGCGCAATTTTCGCCGGTACACAAACCCACCATATGCCTTCCTCAAAACAGACACCATACCTACCTAATATTGCATTTTCATAGACATTCCGAGATATATTGCCATGCAACTCCCACCGTTCAGTCTCATGACTTGTGCCGTCAATCTCATATTGCCATTGCATGATCGTAAGGTAGTTAGCAAGATGTTTCAACGTCATACGCCAAGCTAGATCGTTGCTCATCCTGGTACACTGCCGGAGGCATTTCCTATAGAGTCATCATCGTTCTAAGCTTTGAGCTGTGAGTAAATAAAAGTGTGATGATCATCATTATTGGAGCATTGTCCCATGTGAGGAAATAAAAAAAGAGGCCAAAGAGCCCAAATAAAAAAAGAGAGAAAAAAAGAGAGGCCTAAGTGCCCAAATAATAAAAAAAGGAAGAGAGAAAAAGAGAGAAGGGACAATGCTGCTATCTTTTTCCACACTTGTGCTTCATAATAGCACCATGTTCTTCATGATTGAGAGCCTCTCGTTGTGTCACCACCATATGCTAGTGGGAATCTTTACTATCTAATTTGGCTGGTATATTCCAATGATGGGCTTCCTCAAAATTGCCCTAGGTCTTTGTGAGAAAGCAACTTGGATGCACACCCACTAGTTCTCCTTTTGAGCTTTCATGTACTTCTAGCTCTATTTGCATCCATTGCATGGTAATCCCTACTCTGTCGCATTGATATCTATTAATGGGCATCTCCATAGTCCATTGATATGCCGAGTCAATATGACAATCTCCTCCTTTTTTCTCACAACCACCACCACACTCTATTCCACCTATAGTGCTATATCCATGGCTCACGCTCATGTATTGCTTGATAGTTATAAAAAGTTTGAGAAAATAAGAGTGTGAAAACAATTACTTGACTAATACCGGGGTTGTGCATGATTTACATTAGTTGTGTGAGGATGATGGAGCATAGCCAGACTATATGATTTTGTAGGGATAACTTTCCTTGGCCTTGTTATTTTGAAGGTTCATGATTACCTTGCTAGTTTGCTTGAAGTATTATTGTTTTCAGGTCAATAGCAAACTATTGTTTTGAATCTTACGGATCTGAACATTCATGTCACACGAAAGAAATTACGAAGGACAACTATGCTAGGTAGCATTCCACATCAAAAATTCAGTCTTTATCAAATCCCTGCTCGAGGAGGAGCAGGAGTTAAGCTTGGGGATGCTTGATACGTCTCCAACATATCTATAATTTTTGATGGTTCCATGCTATTATCTTGTCAAACTTTGGATGTTTTGTATGCCTTTTATATATTTTTTGGGACTAATTAACTCAGTGCCAAGTGCTAGTTCTGTTTTTTCGTGTTTTTGCCCCATTTCAGAGAAGGATTTTAAACGGAGTCCAAACGGAACAAAACTTCCAAAAAGATTTTTTTCGAAACAGAAGAAGATCGGGAAGCTTGAGAACCAAGGCAGGGGGTCTCCAGGGACCCCACAAGACCCCTAGCCGCGGCCAGGGGGCACGCGCCTCCCACGCTTGTGAGCTCCCTGGGCCTCCCCTGCCCTAGGTCTTTCGCCTATATATTCCCATAAATTCCAAAAAAATGAGGAAATCATCGAAAGTACTTTTCCGCCACAGCAAGCTTCTGTCTCCGCAAGATCCCATCTGGGGCACGTTCTGGTGCCCTCCCGGAGGGGAGATTCGGATACGGAGGGCTTCTTCATCAACACGATGACCTCTGCGATGATGCGTGAGTAGTTCACCATAGACCTACGGGTCCATAGCTAGTAGCTAGATGGATTCTTCTCTCTCTTGGATCTTCAATACAAAGTTCTCCATGATCTTCATGGAGATCTATCCGATGTAATTTTCTGTCGCGGTGTGTTTGTTGAGATCCGATGAATTGTCGATTTATGATCAGATTATCTATGAATCTTATTTGAGTTTCTTCTGATATCTTATATGCACGATTTCATATCCTTGTAATTCTCTTCGAGTTGTGGGTTTTGTTTGGCCAGCTTGATCTATGATTCCTGCAATGGGAGAAGTGCTTGGTTTTGGGTTCATACCATGCGGTGACCTCACCCAGTGATAGAAGGGGTATCGAGGCACGCATCATGTTGTTGCCATCAAGTGTAAAAAGATGGGGTTTTCATCATTGGTTTGTGATTATCCCTCTACATCATGTGATCTTACTTAAGGCGTTAGTCTGTTCGTCTTGAACTCAATACACTAGATGCATGCTAGATAGTGGTCGATGTGTGGAGTAATAGTAGTAGATGCAGAAAGTATCGGTCTACTGGTCTCGGACGTGATGCCTATATGTATGACCATTGCCTTAGATATCGTCATGACTTTGCGCGGTTCTATCAATTGCTCGACAGTAATTTGTTTACACACCGTAATATTTACTATTTTGAGAAAAGCCTCTAGTGAACACTATGGCCCCCGGGTCTACTCCACACCATATTTTCAGCCTTACTCTTTTACTTCGTTGCACTTTTTGCCTTCAGATCTCACTTTGGAATCAATCATGAAGGGATTGACAACCCCTTTACAGCGTTGGATGCAAGTTCGTTTGTGTTTGTGCAGGTACTCTGGACTTGACGAGATTCTCCTACTGGATTGATACCTTGGTTCTCAAACTGAGGGAAATACTTGCTGCTCCTGTGCTGCATCACCCTTTCCTCTTCAAGGGAAAAACCGACGCAAGCAAGTCTCCATCAACGTGTCAATTTTTAGCGATGTTGTTTGAGAAGTAGTAGATTTTTCCATAGTTCAAACTGATGACTAACTCATTTAAAATAATGTGCCAATTCGTTCATCCCTTCTGGTTGAACTATAGCGCCTTGATGATGCTTTTCACCGCATTTCTCCCTCACTAATGCATGATGGATAGTTCATAGTGCCTTGAGCTCAGTTTATTCTCAGCCATCCATAGCGCCTTGATCATGCTTGTCACCGCCTTTCTCCCTCACTAATGCATGATGGCTAGTTCCCTTAAAAGGTTCCCTCCAAATGAGCTGGCTATCCTCTTCTGGGTGCCCAGTGAGGAGAGCTACAAAGGTACGTGGTATGTTTGTCAGTTAGAAATAGTATGTATATGGAATTACAAGCTCGCACTTTTACTTACCGAACATGCCACCTTTCAATCTCTGGTTCTCTTCGGGGACGTGTGCTAGTTGAGTTTTTAAACTCTAAATTTCTCCGGTCTATCATTGTTTTCCTTCTCGAGTTTTCTTTTCTTTTCATCAAGACTCCGGAATAATAACCAACGGCCGGCGTCGTGCTGCAATTCGACATATCTTTGAAATTATTTTCCCGTGTCCAGATCTTTTTCCAATTGATCTATGGACTCGGCTTCTATAAACTGAACTTTCATTAGGAAAGTGTACACATTACAACAGTGAATTATTCGCAATAATCACTCATCATCTACATCTCTTGTGAATTTCTTCACCTCTTCCAATTTGGCCTTCGCATCCTCCAGTTGTGTTGGGTTCATCTCAAGGTCCTCGGACAATTTCTTGTTTTGATCCCTCGAAACCTATCAATTATCGCAACTTGACTATTTAGACCCTTAACTCGCTCGTCTCGACCAAAATAAGGCTCTGGGGCTATTCGTTTATGATTTGTGTTTGGTTGTTAAAATCAAACACTTAGCTTAAGACTAGTTGACGTTGGTTGGTGACTCCCTCAAGTCCTGCTCGAGCAGCTTCGAGGTATGGATCCACCGAATTAAGACCATTAAGCTCATGTTCGGAAAATTCAGGGTGATGTAGTGACTCTTATAATCGACGATGATTCATCATGCTTTGAACATTGGAATTAGTAACAAAAACCTCCTCGGGATCCTCTAGAAGTTGGTGTGCAGCAGGAACCTCTGCATCACCTACCGCTGTTGCAGAAGGTATTGGCCGGGGGTCACTACCCTGAACCCTTTCGACGTCTTTGATCAGAGGTGGTTCTGTCCAATTCCTACAATGTTCGGCAACAATTGTGAATATCCACAAGTGGCCGTCAACTATTCCCAAAATTATGAGTTTAAATTCAGTACCTCTTGACAGGTGGTGTGGTCGAAGTAGTCCTCATGGGTGCTCTCCGCTTAGAGGCCCTACCATTATTTGACACGTGTTAGGCTGGCACTATACTAGCATGTGTTCGGCGCGTGAAGCGATGCCCCTTGGGAGTGGTAGTCGGCACAACGGGTGATGGGCGCCCTTTTCGGGAAGAGGCCTTCTCTGTTGGGGAACTTTGCAAGGGAAACAAAAAAAATTCTACGCACACGAAGACCTATCATGTTGATGTCCATCTACGAGAGGAGATTAGATCTACGTACCCTTGTAGATCGCTAAGCGGGAAGCGTTGATAAACGCGGTTGATGTAGTGGTACACCTTCGTGATTCAAATTACCAATCTCCCACGAACGGTTCCGATCTAGCGCCGAACGGACGGCACCGCCGCGTTCAGCACACGTACAGCTCGATGACGATCTCGGCCTTCTTGATCCAGCAAGCAATACAGAGAAGTAGATGAGTTGTCCGGCAGCGTGACGGTGCTCTAGTGGTGGTGATGATCTACTCCTGCAGGGCCCCGCCCGAGCTCCGCATAAATACGATCTAGAGGAAAAACTAGGTGGAATAGGCTAGAGTTGCATGTAGCAAAGTTGTGTCTCAAAAAGCCCTAAACCACCAATATATATATAGGAGGAGGGGAGGGGCTAGCCTTGGGGCAAAAGGGCCCCAAGGGTGCGCCGGCCGAAGGGGGAGGAGGACTCCTCCTCCAATTCGGTTTGGGAAGGAGGAGTCCTCCGCTTCCTTCCCACCTCCCTCTTTCCTTTTGTTCTTCTTTCGTTTGGTATTTTTTGCTTGTGGTGCCATAGCCCTCTTGGGCTGACTCCACCAGCCCACTAAGGGCATGGTGCGCCATCCTAAGGCCATAGGCTCACTCCCGGGTGGATGGGTCCCTCTCGGTAAACACCCGGAACCCATTCTTCACTCCCGATACACTGCCGGAATTGCCCAAAACTTTCCGGTGACCAAATGAAACCTTCCTATATATCAATCCTCGTTTACGGACCATTCGGGAAACCCTCGTAATGTCCGTGATCTCATCCGGGACTCCGAACAACATTTTGTAACCAAACATATAACTCAACTATACTAAAACATCATCGAACCTTAAGTGCGCAGACCCTGCGGGTTCGAGAACTATGTAGACATGACCCGAGACACTCCTCGGTCAATAAACAATAGCGGGACCTGGATGCCCATATTGGATCCTACATATTCCCTGAACATCTTATCAGTTGAACCTAAGTGCCAAGGAGTCATATAATCCCGTATGTCATTCCCTTTGTCCTTCGGTATGTTACTTGCTCGAGATTCGATCGTCGGTATCCGGATACCTATTTCAACCTCGTTACCGGCAAGTCTCTTTACTCGTTCCGTAATACAAGATCCCGTGACTTACACTTTGTCACATTGCTTGCTAGGCTTGTGTGTGACGTTGTATTACCGAATGGGCCCCGAGATACCTCTCCGCCACATGGAGTGACAAATACCAGTCTTGATCCATACTAACTCAACGGACACCTTTGGAGATACCCGTAGAGCACTTTTATAGTCACCCTGTTACGTTGCAACGTTTGATACACACAAGGTATTCCTCCGGTGACAGTGAGTTATATGATCTCATGGTCATCGGAATAAATACTTGACACGTAGAAAATAATAGCAACCAAAATGGCACGATCAACATGCTACGTTCATAGTTTGGGTATAGTCCATCACATGATTCTCCTAATGATGTGATCTAGTTATCAAGTGACAACACTTGCATATAGTCATAAAACCTTGATTATCATTGATCAACTGGCTAGCCAACTGGAGGCTTGGTATTGACATTCTTTTGTCTATGTATCCACACATGTATTTATGTTTTCATTCAATACAATTATAGCATGGATAATAAACGATTATCTTGTAACAAGAAATATAATAATAACTATTTTATCATTACCTCTAGGGCATATTTCCAACGTTCTCTTTCCCCCTAGTCGAGGGAGGAAGTATCCCAGGGTGATTGGCTGTAAGAGGAACCTTAGCGCCATCAATGTTCACCCGGAAAAAGAACCCATCCTCAAATATGCCGCCATATCCGGGTCATCATGGAACCCCGGATCATCACCGCTCGCATAATTCTCCGATTGTGGAGGAGGACAGTTAACTATCTCGATCCAGCACCTCCTGTCCTGTTCGGAGAATACCAAAGGTTCAATTAGCCAAAATTACTATAAAAATCCGAATTACAAAAATGAGATTACACTTACCCATTCGATGGGTTTATGATTCGAAGAGCCTTCCTTGGTGCTCATGCAAATGGAGTCTTCTTTTTCTCCTTTGAAGAGGTCGACCAGTATAGCAGCAATCGCTGCATGGTTGACGGAGCCTTCTCTTTAGTATCGTGTCATGTCACTTAAGCCATTGTAATGCCATAGGGGATGTGATCTTTGTTGAAGAGGCTGGACACATCGGCTAATGGCCGTGGCAATCACGTCTATGATGGTTAGCTTGTGGTGTGCTAACAATTTCACCTTGGCAACCATCTGCTCCACTTCGGAACTATCCTCCTGGGAAGGACTCTTCGGGCGTGAGTTGAACCGATTATTTAGGGGAACGGTTCAGAAGCAGGCAGACCCCTTCGAACTAGATAAATAAGGGGATATCTTCAATATAGAACCATTCAGAGGTCCACTCTTCAGAGTCTTTCATTCGAGTCCCTATAGGGTACCCCGTCCCAGCTATATGCCACACTTCGGCTCCGCCTACTTCACAAATCATCCCTCCTTGAGTACAGGGGACGAGGTAGAAAAACTTCCTCCATAGATCGAAATGGGCTTCACAGCCCAAACATCTTGCAAAGGGCAACGAAGCCCGGGATATGAAGTATGGATCCGGGGGTTTGGTGGTCGAGTTGAGTCCCGTAAAATTCTAATAATCTCCTTAAAAATGGTGAACGGGAAAACCCAAACCTCGTAAGAGGAAGGGAACGAAACACACGATATCTTCCTTATGGGGAATAGGGAATTTCTCTGCGAAAGCTTCACCATTTGTGGAAGTTAATCCGGAACGAGAAGGTAGGAGATCTGAGGAAGGAAGATATCCCTGCACCTCTTGGTCATGCAAACAAAGACGTGAAACATATAATCTTGCCCAGTAGCCTAGGAGAGGTCCATGAGGGCGCGAGGAGGATCTTGGAGCACTCGTTGTGTCTCTGGGCTCTTTGATGTTCTTCTCGACGGTTGGGGAAACAGGGTGTGTTTCTTGAAGCATGCTTGGCTTATTTAATAACTGGTTTTTCCCCGCACGCGTGAAGGGCTTTTTTGAAAATATTACTGGAACCACCTATCTCCTATTGGTGCACAAGAATTGAGGGATGTCATCAACTGTGTAGTGGAAAGTTCAATTTTGTGGGCCATGCGATGCTTCGACAATCCGGAATGCGTTGTTCGCCGAACTGGAGCCAGCCGAACATAGGGGAAGAGGGGAACTCACCCCGCAAGTCAAAAATTTTGGACGCGTGAAGATGCTAGATCAAGACTGTGGTGTTGGAGGCCAGATCGGGGGCTACTAAGGGAGTCCGGGAATAAGGTGTCCTCAGGCCACTTACCTATTTCCATGGGCTGCACTCATGGGCTATCCTATAATTATCATTGGAGCCCGAAATACAAGATGACGTTGTATCCAGAATAGACTTCTCCAAAAATTTAGTGTATGTTCCAAGGCTAGATGATGATCGAGATGTTTTCTCTCTGGTGTAACTGACCTTGTGCAAACCCTAGTACCCCTGGTATCTATATGAACGAGAGCTCTTTTAGTCCACAGGGCATGTTAAGATAATTACTTCTAGGGTTTTTAGACAACAACATATGATCTCGAGGTAGATCAACTCTGTATTCGATACTCCACCATCAATATAAACAAGAGGAGGACGTAGGGTTTTACCTCCTTCAAGAGGGCCCGGACTTGGGTAAATATCTCCCTTGTTCCCGGTTACCCCTCGATCAAAGATCCATAGTTTGGGACCCCCTACCCGAGATTCGCCTGTTTGGAAACCAACAATTACCCTGAACATTTTGTTGGAATTTATCCCTCGGGTTTGATCACATCAATAAACACAACACATGCACACTCGAAACCATTGGATCAAGGGCTCTTATCGTGCCCTTTTTCTCTCTTTTTCTCCATCGATACAATATGATCATTTTCTTGAAAAATGCATCGACCAACCACGAACTAAGTGACTAACTAGTATGAACAAGGACTAGTAGTACTTGGTTATGTAACTGATCTGATAACAACTAACCAAACCTTTTTGGATATGGCTTTGTTAAATCTTAGTTGAGTCATGCTTAACAAATGTGAGTCACATGTTGATTCGTTGGTTTAAGTTGTTTTACGTTTAGCGTAGGAGCACGTGAGGGCTCAAGCGTTTTCCTCTATCTCGCGTGTTAGCAGCCCATGCAACGACTTGTATCATGTTTTATGTGTGTGTTGGAGGGCTGAGCGTAAAGAGGGGTCTTTTTCTCATGATTCGACCTTGGAGATTTTTCATGTCGAATTAACACTCGTTCTTTCCACTTCTTGTTTTGTCAATCGGGTGGTGGGTTTGTATAACAACTCCCTTTATTCTTTCATGTTTAATTTAGATTTTTTCTTGTATTTTTCCAATTATTTTTTTAACTTTGAGCTTACCTTTTTTCATGTTTTCATGCTATTTTATGGGGAGAACATCTAAAGACCTTTTAAAAACAATAATCAAAGGAGATTTTAGTTAATGGACTTGGTAAATCGTAGTGGATTTAGATTTAGAGAATTCTCAGTTGACGCACCAAGCCGGTGGATATATGGAGCTTTAGTATTCATGAAATGATCTTGTCCATGTGTCGTACCTGCCTGTTTTAGGGTGCGATCGAAATGTTCTTTGCATTTTCTCTCTCTTTTGCACATCAAACATATGGAACGTGATGAGCTGGGTGTCCCAAAGAGGGGGCTACCTTTTATTTCCCAAATGATAAGTCTCACATGTGCGTCACAAATCAACATGGTCTAAACGTCTTTATTATCATTCATTTTGCCACATCAAACATGTGACATCAATGAAATCTTTTTGGTTTTTTGGACTTAAAATTGTTTTATGCCTTAAATAGACATCTCATTAAAAATCTGTTTTCACCATTAAATCCGCCTCGACGAGATCTACAAAACTAGATCTCATATTAATATGTTTTGATGACATATTTTTGAGCCAAAAATTGCCGTGATGTTTACAGTAGTTGTCATATAATTTACACTAAATTTGTCATTGTATCTTTCATCTATTTTTTATTCTAGATTTAAAGCTACCATTGTATTTTCACCTACTTTTGGTAGCAAATTTTATTAGTTGACCATTGCATTTTTTAGTAATTAACCACGGTTAGTTTAATTCATGAATCATTTTTTTAGTAATTCATCCTGGAAAATTTAGTTTATAGGTCATGGCTATTTTTGTTCATAGGTTATGGAAATTTAGTATTTTTAACCATGATAATTCTAGTTTTTTATCTTACAATTATTTTTGGTATGAACCATGACAAAATTAATAGCATGTATCATGGAAAATTTAAGTAATTCACCCTGGTAATTTTAGCTTGTGGTTCATGTCAAATTTGAGTCATTGACCATGCATATTTAAAGTAATTGATGACAGATTTCTTTTGAATTATGAACCATGTCAAAAGTATTTCATGGATTATAGAAATTCAAATAATTCACCATGCCAATTAATTTCTTACCCCGTTTTCTAACATGTCAAAATTTAATTTAAACATAGAAGAACATATCATGGAAAATTTAGTGTAAACATCATGTCACTTTATATGCAATAGACATGGAAACTTTTAACCCCCAAAATGACATGAGATCTAGTGTCGAAGATCTCGTCGGGACGGATTTAATGGTGACCCCTTGGGGCGTGGTGGGCCCACCCAGTTTACATAACACCACTAGAGGAAAAACAACGTACAACGCATCAAAATATCGAACGAATACCAAATTCACATGACTATTTATAGCAAGACTTATCCCATGTCCTCGGGAACAAAAGTGACTACTTATAAAGCATAATTATATTCATAACTAGAGAGGTATTGAATAGCATCAAGGATCTGAACATTTAATCTTCCACTGAGTAAGCCAACTAGCATCAACTACAAAGAGTAATTAACACTACTAGCAACCTTACAAGTACCAATCGGAGTCGCGAGACGGAGATTGGTTTCAAGTGATGAACTAGGATTTGGAGATGAGATGGTGCTGATGAAGATGTTGATGGTGATGAGTCCCCTCCGATGAGAGGAGTGTTGGTGATGACGATGGCGACGATTTCCCCCTCCGGGAAGGAAGTTTCCCCGGCACTAGGACCCTGCCGGAGCTCTAGATTGGTTCTGCTCAAGTTCCGCCTCGTGGCGGCGGCGATTCCTCCCGAAAGCATCTTCGTGATTTTTCTAGAATGAAACCCTCCTTATAGAAAAAGAGGGGAGCCAGAGGTCCAACAGGGGGCCCACAAGCCCCCTAGGCGCGGCCAGGGGGTAGGTCGCGCCTAGCAGGCTTGTGGCCTCCTGGTGGCTCCCCTGTGGTACTTCTTCCGCCCAGTATTTTTTATAAATTCCAAAATAATTCCTCGTTGATTTTCACGGCTTTTGGAGTTGCGCAAAATTGATATCTCAAACTTGCTCCTTTTTCAGGCCAGAATTCCAGCTGCCGGCATTCTCCCTCTTCATGTAAACCTTGCAAAATAAGAGAGAAAAGGCATAAGTATTGTATCGTGAAGTGTAATAACAGCCCGTAAATCGATAAATATCAACATCAACTCATGATGCGAAATGGACGTATCACTACACACTGGTTGAAGTGACAGTTCAATAACCTTATCATGTTCCACCACCCTCCCACTCAATTCTTTCAAGAGAAACCTTTCCTCGAGAAAGGACCCGTTTCTAGAAACAAACACTTTGCTTCCTGATCTGAGATAGGAGATGTACCCAACTGTTTTGGATATCCTACGAAGATGCATTTATCCGCTTTGGGTTCGAGCTTATGAGACTGAAATTTTTTCACGGAAGCGTTGCAGCCCCAAACTCTCAAGAAATGACGGCTTAGGTCTCTTCAAAGCATAGTTCATACGGTGTCATCTCAATGGAAATACGTGGTGCCCTATTTAATGTGAATGTGGTTGTCTCTAATGCATAACCCATAAACGATAGTGGTAATTCCATAAGATACATCATAGTATGCACCATATCAGATAGGGTGTGGCTATGACGTTCGGACACACCATCACACTATGGTGTTCTAGGTGGCATGAATTGCAAAACAATTTCCACATTGTCTTAACTGTGTACCAAAACTCGCAAGTGAGATATTCATCTCTATGATCATATCGTAGACAGTTTATCCTCTTGTCACGACAATCTTCACTCTGAAATAGCCTTGAACTTTTCAATATTTTAGACTAGTTATTCATCAAGTAAATACTCCTGTATCTACTCAAATCGTCAGTGAAGTAAGAACATAATGATATCCACTGCGTGCCTCAGCACTCATTGGATTGCACACATAAATATGTATTACTTCCAACAAGTTACTTTCTTGTTCCATGTGGTAAGATTTGCATGTCTCAAGTGATTCAAAATCAAGTGAGTCCAAACGATCCATCTGCAAGGAGTTTCTTCATGCCTTTGTAACAATAGGTATGGTTTGCATCTCTCAAACGTTTCAAAAATGAGTGAGTACAAAGATCCATCAACATGGAGCTTCTTCATGCATTTTACACCAACATGACTCAAGCGGCAGTGCCAGAAGTAAGTGGTACTATCATTACTACTTTGTATCTTTTGGCATCAATATTATGAACATGTGTATCACTACAATCGAGATTCAATAAACCATTGAAGGTATTTATTCAAGCAAATAGAATAACCATTATTCTCTTTCAATGAATAATCATATTGCCATATACATGATCTAATCATGCTCATGCTCAAGGCAAACACCAAATAACAATTATTTCGGTTTAACACGAATCCAGATGGTAGAGGGAGTGTGCGATCTTTGATCACATCAACCTTGGAAACACTTCCAACACATATCGTCACCTTGCCTTTTGCTAGTCCCTGTTTATTCCGTAACTTTTATTTGGAGTTACTAAAACTTAGCAACTGAACCGGTATCTAATACCCTCATGCTACTAGGAGTACTAGTAAAGTGCACATCAATATCATGGATATCAAATATACTTCTGTCGACTTCGCCAGCCTTCTCAGCTACCAAGTATCTAGGGTAGCTTCGCCTCAGTGACCGTTCCCCTCATAACAGAAGCACTTAGTCTCGGGTTTGGGTTCAACCTTGGGTTTCTTCATTAAAGCAGCAACTGGTTTGCCGTTTCATGAAGTATCCCTTCTAGCCCTTGCCCTTCTTGAAACTAGTGGTTTTACTAACCATCAACAATTGATGCTCCTACTTGATTTCTACTTTCGCAGTGTCAAACATTTTGAATCGCTCAAGGATCATCAGATTTATCCTTGATATGTTATAGTTCATCACGAAGCTCTTAGCAGCTTTGTGGCATTGACTTTGGAGAACCATCAATATCTCATCTAGAAGATCAACTTCCACTTGATGCAAGCGACTGTTGCACTTAGACAATCTGAGCACATGCTCAATGATTGAGCTTTTCTCCTTTTACTTTGTAGATAAAAAATCTTGTGGGAGGTCTCATACCTCTCAACAAGGGAATGAGCATGAAATACCAATTTCATCTCTTAGAACATCTCATATGTTGCGTGACGTTAAAAACGTTTTCAGCGCTTCAATTCTAAGCCGTTAAATATTACGCACTGAACTATCACGTTGTCATCAAAAAACATGTATGTCAGATGTTCGCAACATCCACAAACGACGCTCGAGGTGCAACACACCTTGCGGTGCATTAAGGACATAAGCCTTCTGCGCAGCAATGAGGACAATCCTCAGTTCACGGACTTAGTCCGCAAAGTCGCTACTAGCATCTTTCAACTAAATTTTCTCTAGGAACATATAAAAACATTAGAGCTACAACGCAAGCTACAACATAATTCGCAAAGAGCTTTTGACTATGTTCATGATAATTAATTCAATTAATCATATTACTTAAGAACTCCCACTCAAATAGACATCCCTCTAGTCATTTGAGTGGCGCATGATCCAAATCCACTAACTCAAATCCAATCATCTCGTGAGTTGATAATAGTTTCAGTGGTGAACATCTCCATGGTGATCATATCAACTATCTGATTCATGCTCGACCTTTCAGTATATTGTGTTCCAAGGCCATGTCTGTACATGGTAGGCTCGTCAAGTTTAACCCTAGTGTTCCGCGTGTGCAACTATTTTGCACCCGTTGTATGTGAACGTTGAGTCTATCACACCCGATAATCACGTGGTGTCTCGAAACGACGAACTGTCGCAATGGTGCACAGTCGGGGAGAACACAATTTTATCTTGAAATTTTAGTGAGGGATCACCTTATAATGGTACCGTCGTTCTAAGCAAAATAAGGTGCATAAAAAGGATGAACATCAGATGCAATTCATAAGTGACATGACATGGCCATGATCTTCTGCTTCTTGATCTCCATCACCAAAGCACCGGCATGATCTTCATCGTCACTGGCGCCATACCATGATCTCCATCATCGTGCCACCATCGAGGTTGTCGTGCTATCTATGCTATTACTACTAAAGCTACAACCTAGCAATGTAGTAAACACATCTGCAAACACAAACGTTAGTTTGAGACAACCCTATGGCTCCTGCCGGTTGCCGTAGCATCAACGTGCAAGTCGATATTTAACTATTACAACATGATCATCTCATACATCCAATATATCACATCATGTCTTTGGCCATATCACATTACATGCATACCCTGCAAAAAAAGTTAGACGTCCTCTAATTTGTTGTTGCATGTTTTACGTACCTGCTTTGGGTATCTAGTATGATCGCATCTTACTTACGCATAAACACAATGGTGATGTGCAAATTGCTAATTAACCTCTCTCCAAGGACCGCCTCGGTCAAATCCGATTCAACTAAAGTTGAATAAAGAGACACCCGCCAGTCATCTTTATGCAACAAGTTGCATGTTAGTCGATGAAACCGATCTCTCGTAAGCGTACGAGTAAGGTTGGTCCGGGCCGCTTCAATCCAACAATACCGCTAAATCGAGAAAAGACTAAGCAGGGCAGCAAATCGAACATCAACGCCCACAAATGCTTTTGTGTTCTACTCGAGTCTACATCTACGCATCAACCTAGCTCATGATGCCACTCTTGGGGAACGTTGCATGGGAAACAAAAAATTTCCTACGCACACGAAGACCTATCATGGTGATGATCATTTACGAGAGGGAGATCGGGTCCACATACCCTTGTATATTGCTAAGCGGAAGCATTATTAAACGCGTTTGATGTTGTGGTACGTCTTCATGATCCGTCCCACGATCCGTCCCACGAACCGTCTAGTGATCCGTCCCGATCAAGTGCCTAACGGTCTACACCTCCGCATCCCGCACACGTACAGCTCGATGACAATCTCCGCCTTCTTGATCCAGCAAGAGAGACGAGGAAGTAGATGTGTTCTCCGGCAGCATGACGGTGCGCCGGTGATGGTGATGATCTATTCCTGCAGGGATCCGCCCGACTTCCGTAGAAAACTGATCTATAGGAAGAACTACGGTCTAGAGGAGAGGGCAACACGTGGCAAAGTTGGGTCTCAAAATCCCTAAACCTCTAGTATATATAGGAGGAGGGAGGAGGCAGCCTTGGTGCCACAAGGGAAACTCCCTTGGGTCGGCCTAAGTGGAGGAGGGAGGAGTCCTCCTCCAATTCCACTTGTATTAGGACTCCTTCCTTATTTTCGAACCTCTTTTGGATTTTCCACTTTTTTCCTCCTGGGCTTTCCTTGGATGACTTTGTCGGCCCATTATGCCTTATTGCGCATCCAATAAACCCATGTGGACCCCATCGAGCGTGGTGGGCCCACCCAGTGGGCCCCCGGAACCCATTCGTCACTCCCGGTACACTGTCGGCAATGCCCGAAAACATTCCGGAATCCAAATACCAACTTCCTATATATCAATCTTCGTTGCCAGACCATTCCGGAACTCCTCGTGACGTCTGGGATATCATCCGGGACTCCGAACAAAACTTAGGTCACCAACACATATAACTCAACTATACCGAAATGTCATCGAACCTTAAGTGTGCAGACCCAGCGGGTTCGACAACTATGCAGACATGACCTGAGACACTTGCTACCTCTTGAGCTTGCGTTGGTTTTTCCCTTGAAGAGGAAAGGGTGATGCAGCATAGTAGCAGTAAGTATTTCCCTCAGTTTGAGAACCAAGGTATCAATCCAGTAGGAGTATCAAGCCAAGTCTCCATCATACCTGCGCAAAAACAACAAATTTGCACCCAACGCTACAAAGGGGTTGTCAATCCCTTCAAAATTGAGTGCAAGGTGAGATCTGAAGGTGGAAAGTGTAACAAGGTAAAAGTGTAGGGCTGAAAATATGATGTGAAGTAGACACCGGGGCCATAGTGTTCACTAGAGGCTTCTCTCATGATAGCAAGTCATGACGATATCTAGGGCAATGATCATACATATAGGCATCACGTCCGAGACAAGTAGACCCATACTTTTTGCATCTACTACTATTACTCCACACATCTTCCGCTATCCAGCATGCATCTAGTGTATTGAGTTCATGACAAACAGAGTAACGCCTTAAGCAAGATGACATGATGTAGAGGGATAAATTCATGCAATAGATATAAACCCCATATTTTTACCCTTGATGGCAACAACATGATGCGTGCCTCGCTACCCCTTTTATCACTGGGTGAGGTCACCGCATGATATGAACCCAAAACCAAGCACTTCTCCCATTGCAAGAATCATAGATCAAGTTGGCCAAACAAAACCCACAACTCGAAGAGAATTATAAGGATATGAAATCATGCATATAAGATATCAGAAGAAACTCAAATAAGATTCATAGATAATATGATCATAAATCCACAATTCATCGGATCTCGACAAACACACCGCAAAAGAAGATTACATCGGATAGATCTCCATGAAGATCATGGAGAACTTTGTATTGAAGATCCAAGAGAGAGAAGAAGCCATCTAGATACTAGCTATGGACCCGAAGGTCTATGGTGAACTACTCACGCATCATTGGAGAGGTAATGGTGTTGATGAAGAAGCCCTCCGTGTCCGAATCCCCCTCCGGCAGGGCACTAGAACGTGTCCCAGATGGGATCTTGCGGAGACAGAAGCTTGCGGCGGCGGAAAAGTATTTTCATGGATCTCTCTCGTGGTTTTGGATTTTTTGGGGATTTATAGGTGGAAGAATTATGGCAGAGGAGCCACAGGGGGCCCACAAGCCTGCTAGGCGCGCCTAAGGCCGCGGCTAGGGGGCTTGTGGCCTCCCTTTTTTCCCTCTGCCTTGGTTCTCACACTCCCTGCATATCTTCTGCTCCGGAAAAAATATTTTTGGAGGTTTTATTCTGTTTGGACTCCGTTTAATATTCTCCTCTGAACAGGGTCAAAAACACGGAAAAAGCAGGAACTGCCACTTGGTACTGAGTTAATAAGTTAGTTCCAAGAAAGATAAAAAAAGGCATACAGAACATCCAAAGTTTGACAAGATAATAGCATGGAACCATGAAAAATTATAGATACGTTGGAGACATATCAAACACAAAGGAAGTGAAAATAATTAGGTGATCATCACCAAAACCAAGGGTTATTTTCCAAAACAAATCACCGCCTGCATAGTACGGATATTCAGTTACCGTGTCTACGTTAGCATAGCAACCCGAAGAAAGGAACCCATAAAGGAACTATTTTATTCAGAAGATGTTTCAAGCATCCTCAAGCTTAACTCCTGCTCGTCCTCGAGTAGGGAAGTGATAAATAATGAACTTTTTTATGTGGAATGCTACCTAGATTATTTGTCCTTTGTAACTTCTTTCATGTGACATGAATGTTCAGATCCGTAAGATCCAAACAATAGTTTGCTTTTGACATGAAAACAGTAATACTTCAAGCAAACTAGGAAGGTAATCATGAACTTTCGAAATAACAAGGCCAAAGAAAGTTATCCCTACAAAATCATATAGTCTGGCTATGCTCCATCATCCCCACACAACGAATTTAAATCATGCACAACCCCGGTATTGGCCAAGTAATTGTTTGTGCACTCTTACTTTCTCGAACCTTTTTCAACTCTCACGCAATACATGAGCGTGAGCCATGGATATAGCACTTATAGGTGGAATAGAGTGTGGTGAAGGTTGTGAGGCAAAAAGGAGGAGATGGACACATTGACTCAGTGTATCAAAGGGCTATGGAGATGCCCATCAATAGATATCAATGTGAAAGAGTAGGGATTACCATGCAATGGATGCACTTAGAGCTATAAGTGTGTGAAAGCTCAAAAGGAGAACTAGTGGGTGTGGATCCAACTTGCTTGCTCATGAAGACCTAGGGCAATTTTGAGGAAGCCCATCATTGGAATATACAAGCCAAGTTATATAATGAAGATTCCCACTAGTGTATGGTGGTGACAAAACAAGAGACTCTCAATCATGAAGAACATGGTGCTATTATGAAGCACATGTGTGGAAAAAGATAGTAGCATTGTCCCTTCTCTCTTTTTCTGTCTTTCTTTTTTTTTGTTTGGGCTCTTTGGCATCTTTCCGTATTTTTTGTGTGTGGGCAACATTGGCCTCCTTTTTTTTTATTTCCTCACATGGGACAATGCTCTAATAATGATGATCATCACACTTTCATTTACTCACAGCTCAATGCTTAGAACGATGATGACTCTATAGGAAATGCCTCCGGTAGTGTACCGGGATGTGCAACGATTTCGCTTAGCGTATGACTCGCTAGCTATCTTACGATCATGCAAAGGCAATATGAAAGTGACGACACATGTCAAGAGACGGAACGGTGGGAGTTGCATGGCAACATATCTCGGAATGGCTATGAAAAGGCCATGATAGGTAGGTATGGTGGCTGTTTTGAGGAAGGTCTATGGTGGTTTTGTGTACCGGCAAAAGTTGCACGCACTAGAGAGGCTAGCAATGGTGGAAGGTGAAAGTGCATCTATACCATGGACTCACATTAGTCACGAAGAACTCACATACTTATTGTGAATGTTTTTATTCGTAATCGAAACAAAGTGCTAAACTCATACTCCTAGGGGAAGTGTTGGTAGGTGTTAACCATCACGTGATCTCGACCGCAACACAAAGGATGACAATCAATAAATCAATTATGCTCCGACTTCCTAAGATAGTGGTTCACCATACGTGCATGTTACGGGAATCACTAACTTCATCACAAGTATTTCTAGATTCACAACACCCTACTAACATCTCTCTTAATATTACCAAATCCATGTCTCAAAACTATGTGAGAGGAATCAAACTTCTCTTTCAAATCAATGCACAAGAGTATGGAAGTTTTATTCTATCATCTTTGGACGCCTATCATCTTTAGGACTACTTTCATAGCACAAGCCAATTACCAAGTTACTCAGAGAGAGCACTCTCAAAAAGATATAAGTGAAGATTGAGAGTTCTTATTTATCCAAAATATGACACCGCCGTGCTCTAAAATATCTAAGTAAAGCACTTAGAGCAAATTTATCTAGCTCAAAAGGTATAAGTGAAGCACATGTGAGCTAAATTGCCTAACTCAAAAGATATAAGCGAAGCTCAATGAGTATTCTAGGAAATTCATGATGAGTGTAAGTCTCTCTCAAAAGGGTGCGCAGCAAGGATGATTGTGACACAACAAAAACAAAAGACTCCTCTAATACACGACGCTCCAAGTAAAACACATATCATGTGGTGAATAAAAATATAGCTCCAAGTAACGTTACCGATGGATTGAAGACGAAAGAGGGGATGCCTTCCCGGGGCATCCCCATGCTTAGGCTTTTTGGTGTACTTGAATTTGGCTTGGGATTCCTTGGGCATCCCCAAGCTTGATCTCTTTCCACTCTTTATCCCATTGTCCATGAGAACATCACCCAAAACTCGAAAACTTCACAACACAAAACTTAAACACAAACTCGTGATATCATTAGCACAAGGAAACAAAGTACCAACTCTTTAGGTACTGTAGAAAACTTGATTTATATTTATATTGGTGTTATATTACTGTATTCTCAGTTTTCCATGGCTAGTACCCCCCGATATTATCCATAGTTTCATCAAAATAAGCAATCAACACAACAAAAACAGAATCTGTCAAAAACACACCAGTCTGTAGCAATCTGTATACTTACTATACTTCTCGTATCTCAAAACTTCTGAAAAATTATGAAAATTTGGGAAATAGGCATGTAAACCAGCAGAAAAAAGAAATAACTCAAAATATCTTTCTGGATAGGAATTAAAAATAATTTCGTGAGCGCAAAGTTTTTGTCTTTTTCAGCAAGATCAAACAACGATCACCAAAACTAGTCATAAAGGTTTTACTTTGCTCAAACACAAAAATATACACAAAAAACACAATCATAACAGAATTATGATGGTGTAGACACAACAAAAGAGAAAGCAAAAAGCAAAGATACATTCATTGGGTTGCCTCCCAACAAGCGATATTGTTTAACGCCCTTAGCTAGGCATTGATAATTCGATGATGCTCACACAAAAGATAAGAATTGAAGCACAAAGAGAGCATCATAAAGCATGTGAAAATCACATCTAAGTCTAACATACTTCCTATGCATAGGCATTTTATAGGAAAACAAATTGTCAAG
This sequence comes from Hordeum vulgare subsp. vulgare, assembly GCF_904849725.1. Taxonomy (NCBI): domain Eukaryota; kingdom Viridiplantae; phylum Streptophyta; class Magnoliopsida; order Poales; family Poaceae; genus Hordeum; species Hordeum vulgare. The sequence goes on along the minus strand of NC_058523.1, from coordinate 405,779,710 downwards.
ACAACCAATAACACCCATATGGAAGGAAGAAGAAAGAGACAATAGCAGTCTCAACATAACGAGAGGTGATTTAGTGATATGAATGTTTCTACCACAATATTTTCCTCTCTCATAACAATTACATGTGGGATCATAATCAAATTCAACAATATAGCTATCACATAGGATATTCTTTTCATGATCCACATGCATGCAAAGTTGACGCTCTTCAAAAATAATGGGATTATCATCAACTAAAGTCATGACTTCTCCAAACCCACTTTCAATATTATTGCAAATATCATATTCATCATGAGGCTTAAACAAATTTTCAAGATCATAAGAAAAATCATTACCCCAATCATGATCATTGCAACAAGTAGTCGACAAAGCACAACTAGCATCTCCAAGCTTAGGGTTTTGCATATTTTCAGCATGATTGTCATTATTAGAATTTATAATGAAATCATTGCAATCATGCTTTTTCATTCAAGGATCCCTCGTGAATCACTTCATAAATTTCTTCATCACGATTTTCAGATTCACGCATCTCAAGCGAAACTTCATAAAGTTAGTCAAGTGCACTCAACTCACTAGCAATTGGTTCAACATAATTGGATCTCTTAAAGAGATTAGCAAGTGGACGAGGATATATATCAATAGACTTTCAGCAAGTGAAGATGCAAGCATATTGAAGGCACATAGCACACAAGCAAAGGTAAGGCAAACGAAAAACGGCAAATATTTTTGTAAATTTTGTTTTTTCAGAAGTGGGGGAGAGCAAAACGAGAGGCAAAAAAGTAAATGCAGGAGATGAGTTTGCGACAGTTACTTGGATAAGGTTCACTTAGAATAATCCCCGGTATCAGAAATTGACACGTTGAAGGAAGACTATTCTTGACTTGATACTCTCCGGCAACGGCGCCAGAAATTCTTCTTGCTACCTCTTGAGCTTGCGTTGGATTTTCCCTTGAAGAGGAAAGGGTGATGCAGCACAACAGCAGTAAGTATTTACCTCACTTTGAGAACCAAGGAATCAATCTAGTAGGAGTATCAAGCCAAGTCTCCACCGTACTTGCGCAAAAATAGCAAACTTGCACCCAAAGCTACAAAGGGGTTGTCAATCCCTTTACAATTGATTGCAAGATGAGATCTGAAGGCGGAAAGTGCAACAAAGTAAATGTATAGGGCTGAAAATATGATGTGAAGTAGACCCGGGAGCCATAGTGTTGGGACCCCGATCCTAAGCCATAGGAATCCAGCGTGTAACACATCGCACCTCTTTGCGGTCTCACGCACGGTTATCCCCACGACTGCAGCCTTACCTTAGCCAGGACCGTTTGCGCCTATTGACTCGCGTATGCAATTGTGTCGCTAGCAATCCAATGTCAAAGAGCCCGGATCGACATGTCTAGTCATAAACTAAAGTGGCAGTTCCGTACAGGGACATGCATACATGACCCAGCAAAGCAGGTGTCGGTCATCAGCGAATGTAGATGAGTCGTAGCAAGCTACAAGGACTCCATTACATACGCGTGACATTTCCCAAAGGGATAGACACAGCAGCTAAGAAGGACACATGCCGGTCAACCAATGTGTCCGGAGCAGTATCAAACTACCATGGCTCGATGGAATCACAAAGGGGCATTTCCCCATAAGGAGTGCTACTAAGGCATACGACTAGGTATTCGAACCCCATACATATCAAGTACAACACACGTACGCATGGCATATCGATATGTATAGATACATCGATGTCATCACAACATAACCATAAACATACAAACTTTATTTAGAAGGCTCGGAAGAACCTCACACATAATATTACACAGATAGGGGTCTCATGACCCATCATCACAAGTCATACACACAAGTCTTACAAGCCAGCGGAAGATTTAAAACTGTCTGAGTACAGACAGATGGAAAGATAAAGGCACATGGCCTGACTATCTACAGACCCATTCTAGGGCCAGATCGTAGCTGGGATACCAGCTACTCGTCGTCGTCAACGTCTAGGTAGAACCCTCCATTAGGGTCATTAACAACCTCTGCAACAATTATTAAGCAAACGTGAGTACAAAAGTACTCAGGAAGACTTTAGGATAATCTATCTACTCATGCAATGTATCAACAAGGAGTTGTGGGGTTTCATGCGGAAAGCCGGCATTTGACACTTGGCTAGACAACATGCATTTTTAAATAGTTTTGATAGCTATGTTTCTCGCACACGAGTCCACTAACACCACAACAATACTCCATCGTGGAATCAATCCATCTCCCTACAGAAATGCCGTCCACGACACTCACACTTATCTTGACAATTTTATGAGTAGCCACTATAGTTATCTATGAACAACATATGCTTCCAAGTAGTCCATATACGCGGACGCGGCTATTTGAATCTATCATAACCCTGCAGGGGTGTACTTCTTCACACACGCTCTTGCCACTTATCGCCATGTGCACGTCATGCACCTCGGCAACCTTCAAGCGGAATCCAAGCGAGGGAGTCGGCCATGCCCGTTAACCACGTTAATACTTAGTCCAGGTCTATCGCCTATCTGAGGGTAACCCGCACGGAAATCCGGCCGAGGTTTCCGCCACGGCCCCAAATGATGTGCGCGGGGTTCCCAAGCCCACCATCCGGGTGCCACTTGGTACACCGTGCCACAGCCTACCGCATCATAGCACACCTCTAAGGTCAGCGCTACACACGGCCTCCAACATGACTATAAACAGCAGAAACTACTTGCAACTCCTGGACCGAGTACTAAGCGATTAATAAGTCGGGAGGGTCAATTAAGTATCCCAACATGTGGTAGTATCTAGTCTTGGATTACATACACGGAACTCCGTTCCTAAGGACAGTTCCAATGAAACAACCTGCCATGTACCCCTACATAGCCTTTCACTGGTACTTTTACCAAATCAGGTGCAACACACAACCATTCCTAACTAAACACATTCTCACGATACTGTTTATCTCCCAGATGACAGACCATACACAACTCTAAGCATAGCATGCATAGCAGGATAAGGCACATCATGGCTCAAGCATCTACCAGGTATGCTAGGTTGCAAGGTTCAGCTATTTACTGTGACAAGGACAGGTCATGCGAAGGAAGTGGGTTTAACTAACGTGATAGAAGCAGTGAAAGCATTTTGACCTAATGCAATAAGTAAGAGCAGGAGCGAGAACATGGGATTTATCGGGATGATCAAAATGGTTGCTTGTCTTGTTGCTCAGAAGAGGGGTGATATCCGTCAATCGGATAAATAGATGTGTCCGGAGGGGCGGAGCCTACCGGAATAACAACAATCATTCAATATCAAACATATGCAACAAAATGATGCATGAAATGCAATGTAGCACGGTTTGAAATGACTAGCAGAACCCTTTGGGGTGATCTTGGTTTGAAATCATAATTAAAATATTATCAAATTCTTTTAATTGATTTGACATGATGTTGTTTCATAATTTTGTTTTTCATGCGTGAAAAAATAGCACCATTGGGTTCCTTCAATTTTTCTGATCCATTTACATATATTGTTTGTCAAATTTGGAGTTATATTCAATTTTCTATGAATTTCCAAAGTTTTGAACTTATTCTGGAATTATTTTTAAACATAAAAGGTTTTATCGCATGAGCAGGTCCAACTGGCCGTTGAAAGTCAAACCTGACCAGTGGAACCCACTAGTGAGTGACTCTGGCCAGGTTTGAATTTAAATTTAACTTAATTAGCTAATTATCAGGGTTGGACCCACATGTGAGTGTCGGTTTAAGTTTTTATTTATTTAATTATTTTTATTAACCTATATCTAATTAGCCAGGGGGCTGGGCCCACATGCCAGTGACTCAGGGGAGTCAGATCCACCGGCGGCGAGGTCGATCTCACCGGCGGTGAGCCTCCGGCGACCACCAGAACGGCCGAGGGGCTCGGAAATGCATCTCCGATGACCAAATGCACGGCGGAGGGCACCAAACGCATCAGGACTCAGCCACAGTTCCTTTTTTGCATAGAACCGAGGCTAAGATGGCCGGAGATGACGTCGACGACGAGCTTGGTGGTGGCCGAAGCTCGGGCATCATCGGGGTCATCGAAACAGAGGACATCTCGTGCGGGGTTGGGCTCCTACAACATCTACACGATGCACTAAATCCATTGGTGGCCTCACATGGACCAGCCGATCACCGGAGAGCTACCGGCGATGAGGTCCCACGGAGGATCTCGTTGGGCTCTGGTGGAATCGGGGCCTAGAGGAAGGGATCGAGGGGGAAAACTTAGGGGAAAGAACCGTGAGCTCACAGGGAGTGCAGAGGTGTCGAGAGTGGGCTCGGGATGGCCCGAGGAAGGAGAACGACGATGGCAAATTCCGGTGACCCGAGGAAGAAGACAATGGCATCACGACGTTTCAGAGCTTCTCGGCGTTAAGCGACTGGCTGGAGAGCTTCAAGGGATCACGTCGGTTCTTCTGCGAGGCTCAGACAAGACAGAGAGAGACTGGAACTATGGGGAGCTCGAGCTCGAGCTTGCGGTCATGGCGGCCGAGAGAGAGAGAGAGAGAACAAGGGCGAATGGGGAAGGGATGAGCACGGGGAGGCCTCGGGGAGCATATCCATGTCGCACCAGTGCATCAAGGCGAAGCAGGGGAGCGCACAACTGCATGGGCGCTTCGGGGAACGCGACGGCCACCTCATGCTTCGACTGGTAGGAGGAAGACGACAGGGAGCAGCTGGGCCTGGGCCAGGTAAGCGCTAGATAGTTTTTTTCATTTTATTCTCTTTTCTGTTTCTGTTTTATCCTTTCTGATATTATTTCATTTGTTTTTGGCTCCAAACTATTCCCAAAATAGTTTGAAAAGTATCAGAGTGTTAATTGGAATATTTGAAACCACTCATAAAGTTTTCAACATTTTTGGAAAATTTGAATTATTTGATATCAAATATATTTTTCATTTCACTAGTTTTTAACTTAAAATTAAAATGCCAAAAGTATTTTGAAAATAGGTTTCATTTCTGATATCTTGGATTCATTGATTTTGACAATGGTTGGATTTCTTTTGAATAAAAGGTGGCTAGCGTTTTGCTTTCAATTTTCTTTACTTTGTTTTGGATTTCTTTTCCTTCCTTTAGTGAAATTCAAATTCTTACGATGCAATGGAAGAAAATATGAGCTCAAACTTGCTAAACCCTAATGGGGATGAGGGATGTGACAACTCACCCCCACTCAAAAGTATCTCGTCCTGAGATTTGGAAGTCGTCGGGAATAGCGCGGGATACTCAAGTGGGAGACGATACTCTCTTTCCCATGTTGCCTCCTTTTCAGAATGATTTGACCATTGAACTTTAAGAAACTTGAGGTTTCGACGTCGAGTGGTACGCTCAGCTTGAACAAGAATACGCACAAGGTATTCCCGGTATGAAAGGTTATCTTGGAGATCAAGCGTTTCGTGGTCCACTTCGCGGATAGGATCTGAAAAGCAATGCCTAAGTTGCGGGACGTGGAATACATCATGAACCTTGGAAATATGCGGAGGAAGTTCCAATTGGTAGGCAACTTCTCCTTGTTTGGCAAGAATGCGGAAAGAACCAATGTAACGAGGAGCCAAGTTGCCCATGATACCGAATCGATGGGTACCCTTCAAAGGTGTAACCCGAAGGTAAGACTTCTCATCTATTTCAAAGGTCACAGCCTTATGATGACGATCATATTGGCTCTTTTGACGAGACTGGACCGTTTTCAACTTTTCACGAATAATGCGAACTTGCTCTTGTGCATCCTTGATCATATCCGGACCAAAGAGTTGCCTCTCTCCGGTTTCTGACCAATTAAGAGGTGTTCGACATCTTCGTCCATAGAGAACTTCAAAAGGAGCTTTGCCCAAGCTTGATTGATAACTATTTTTATAGGAAAATTCAGCGAATGGAAGGCACTTCTCCCAATTCATACCGAATGATATAACACAAGCTCGGAGCATATCTTCTAGGACTTGATTCACTCTTTCTACTTGACCACTTGATTGAGGATGGAAAGCAGTGCTAAAAGATAGGTGAGTCCCCATGGCGTTCTGAAAACTCTCCCAGAAGTGAGAAGTAAAGATACTTCCACGGTCTGAGTTAATCTCTAGAGGAACACCATGAAGAGACACTATTCGAGAGATATATAACTCTGCTAGCTGGCTAGCTGTTATACTCTCACGAACTGGAAGAAAATGAGCTACTTTGGAAAGACGGTCAATGACCACAAAGATAGCATTATTTCCTTTCTTGGTCTTGGGAAATCCGGTGATGAAATCCATACTGACTTTATCCCATTTCCATTCAGGAATAGCTAAAGGTTGAAGGGTGCGAGCAGGCCTTTGATGTTCTGCCTTAACTCGACGACAAACATTGCAGTTAGCAACGAACTCAGCAATTTCTCTCTTCATCCTAGTCCACCAAAACCTCTGGCGTAGGTCCTGATACATCTTAGTACTACCAGGATGAATGGTGAGAGGAGAATCATGAGCCTCCTTAAGGATCAATTGCCGTAGACGTTTGCTCTTTGGAACCACTAGACAGTTCTGAAAGAACACAACACCTTGCTAATTGATAGAGAAATCCCTAGCGTTTCCGCTAGCAATACTCTCCTTGATCCGGGATATACCCTTATCATATGCCTGCACGGCTATGATTTGATCCCTAAGAGCAGGCTTCGCTACCAGGGTAGAAAGGAATCCATGAGGAACAATGTGAAGATTTAACTTCCGAAATTCCTCATAGAGATGTGGTTGACGTCGTTGTAGCATCAGGTTGTTACAATAAGACTTACGACTTAGTGCCTCAGCCATAACATTGACCTTCCCCGGGGTGTAAGTTATTCCTAAGTCGTAATCTCTGATCAACTCAACCCACCGTCTTTGCCTGAGATTCAAATCCGGCTGGGTGAAAATATATTTCAGACTTTGGTGATCAGTGAATATTTCACAACGATTAACAAGAAGGTAATGTCGCCAGGTTTTAAGTGCATGGACTACTGCTGCAAGCTCAAGATCGTGTGTGGGATAATTATCCTCATGTGGTCGCAATTGTCGAGATGCGTATGCAATCACATGACGATCCTGCATAAGAATGCAACCTAATCCTTGTCGCCACGCATCGCAATAGATAACAAAGTCCTTAGAGAAATCTAGTGGTAACAACACAGGTGCGGAAGTCAGGTGTCTTTTCAGTTCCTGAAAGCTATCCTCACACTTTGGTGTCCACTCAAACTTTTTATCTTTCTTGAGGAGTTCAATTAGAGGCTTTGCAACCTTGGAGAAATTCTCGACAAAGCAGCGACAGTAGCTCGCTAGACCAAGAAAACTCCTAACTTGCTTAACCGATTCAAGTTGAGTCCAATCAAGGACAGCTTGAACTCTCTCGAGATTGACAGCAATACCCTTAGCAGAGATTACGTGACCTACATAGGTCACTTCTGATAACCAAAATTCACATTTTGAAAACTTGTCATAAAGGCGATGCTCTCAAAGTTTCATCAATACCAGCCTTAGATGCTCGACATGTTCTTGTTCGTTCTTCGAGTAGATGAGAATATCATTGAGGTATACTATGACGAATTTATCCAAATACTCCATGAAGATTGAATTCATCAAGCGAGAGAAGGTGGCTGGGGCATTGGTTAAACCAAAGGACATGACAGTGTACTCGTATTGGCCATAACGAGTGACAAAAGCCGTTTTTGGAATGTCCCCATTCTTGATCTTGATTTGATGGTATCCCAACCTCAAATCCATTTTGGAGAAGACTGAGGATCCAGCGAGGTGATCATACAGATCGTTGATCCTGCGGAGCGGATACTTGTTCTTTATGGTGACCAGATTAACTGGTCGGTAATCTACAACCATCCGATCCATTCTGTCTTTCTTCTTGACGAAGAGGACGGGACAAGCCAAAGGAGAAGAGCTAGGACAAATGAAACCTTTATTCAAGGCCTCATCTAGTTGCTTCTTAAGTTCGGCTAGCTGCAGGGGTGCCATCTTATAAGGTCTTCTGGCTATTGGAACGGTTCCTGGAACAAGGTCTATCACAAACTCTACATCTTTGTCAGGTGGAATTCCTGGCAGTTCCTCTGGAAAAACATCCGGGAAGTCACGGACTACCGGAATGTCTTCAAGCGCTGGAAGAGGGTTGGCATTGAGGGAATAGAGTTGGCATTTGGCAACTCGAGTAGAGATATTGACTATCTCACCCGAGGGATGGGTAAGCTGAACATTTCTAGAATGAGTATCAATCTTGGCATAATGAGCTGACATCCAGTCCATACCCAAGATGATATTGATATCCGAAGATTTCAGGGCTATCAAAGATGCTAGAAAAACTAGCCTGTCTACTAGAATGTCATTGTCATAGGTTATCCTCGAGGTTTGCCACTTACTACCAGGGGTTTGGACAACCAATAGGATTGCATATCACAGAAAGACATGTGATGCAACTGTGCATAACTTTCTGAAATGAAGGAATGAGATGACCCAGTGTCAAAAAAAACAGACGCTGGGTGATGATTAACAAGGAGCGTACCCAAAATGACGTCGGGATCCTTTGCAGCTTCTTCTACTGAAAATAGTTCACACGGCCACATGCAGGAGTTGGCTTCACATAGTAAGCTTTTCTCGACTTGCCTTGCCCAACGGACTTTTTGGGTTGCTTGGCACCCATATTCTGAGGACACTCTCGGGAATAGTGCCCTCGTTCTCCACACTTTTAACAGATCACCTGATTGGCACGTGGTGCAACATTGCTAGCTGGACCACCATAGGTTTTTGCTGGAGGGTTGGTCTGATTTTTTTGAGGCGCCACATAGGTTGGCCTCGGGGTATATCTTGGCGGCAGAGAACTATTTGGAACCCACAGCTTGCGTTTCGGAAAAGCGGAACTAGATGATGAGCCAGAGTTATGGGAGTGCTTCTTTGTGGCTTCATAGTCGGTATGACCAGTCTCGGCACTGATCGCCTTGTTGACAAGAGCTTGAATGCTTGTACATTCGTGGAGGCGCAAATCACGACGAAGTTCAGGACTCAGACCCTTATGGAATCTTGCTTGCTTCTTGGCGTCAGTTGACACCTCCTCAGTTGCGTAGCGGGCGAGGTTACCGAACTCGCGACTATAGGCATCCACGGTCAACTTTCCCAGGGTGAATGCACCGAACTCCTCTCTCTTTCTATCCATCAAACCCTCTGGAATATGGTGCAGACGGAAGGCTGCACTGAAGTCTACCCATGTGGCTACTGGTTCAGCAAGACGCATAGCTTCAAAGTACGCCGCAAGGGTCACCTTGTCGGTCTCAGAAACATTTGCACAGCGGATCTTGCGCGATATGCTGCATAACCAATCATCAGCGTCGAGGGGATCGACGGAGTGATGGAACTTTGGAGGATTCAGCTTCACAAAGTCATTGAGGGACACTGCATCATTCCTAGGCTAACGAGCCGTATTTTGCTCAATACGCTCTAACAGACGGTTGGCCTCCCTTTTGTTTCTTTCTGCCTCAAGCATAATTTCCGCCAGAGAGGGCGGGTGAGGCAGTTCCTCCTGTGATGCTTGACTACCCTCTCCTTGCTCATGAGCAGGGGCACGGTTCAACCTGGTGAACACCATCCTGACAAACAAACTCACAGCTTAGACTAATATCAACATCAACACTAACTATGGATTAAGAATGCATTGAACACATGGAATGCGGAAAGGAAGATCCAAACAACATGGTAACAAGCAACTGCTATATATACACCATGGTTCATACACACCATTACATAGTTCAGTACAACCTTAACCGAAGAGCAAACTACTGAAAACATGAAACTACTCATCAGAGGCTTCCAAGCTTGCTATACATTATTTATCTATGCCTCTGGAATTCATCTTTCGACATAAGCATACTCCACAAGACACACAGGACTATGGAAGTATAACTACTACCATACTATCCTTCCACTCACGGGTTCAGGCATCCGCATAGGACATCTCATAAAGATTGCCTCCATGTACTGGGAGCTCAACCTGCGGATCAGAAAATACTCCAGCCTGAGACCCCTGGGGTCCATAAGGACACGGATGTGGCCTTGGTCCCCTGACTTGTGGTAGTAGGGGTCCCCGAAGAGGGGTGACTCCTCCTATAGCAGGCCAGTCAACATGAGCTGGAAGATGGGTCCTAACAGGGTTCAGCATCTCCATATCTCCATACCCTGTCTGGACTACAGGTGCCAGCTGCGTCAAAGCCGTCCATAGACGGGCACGTGTAGCATAGAGCTCCATACGAAGGGCACGAGCATCCCTGTCTCTATTCTCTAGCATCTCAGTAGTGGACTGCAGCAGCGGATCCTCCATCGAGGAATCAAAGTAGACCCCACTGAGGTATCCTTCTTCTCCTGGCTGAGAGGCAGGAACATAGCAGAACTCTGAATTCTGCAATAGTGCATGTCTGGCCCTCATGATGGTCAGCATTGAATAGGCTGCATCTTGTACTGCCATGTCAACAGTGACCCGCAATCCATAAGACCAATGGATCGGCTCCTCAGCTCCAGGGTAATCTGGGAATACCCTAACAGTGCAGAGGTACTGACTCTGATTAAAATCCCGGTACTGCTCCTCCACTGTGTACTCTGGGTACCAGCGGTAACCGGCTACTGACATCATCCTGACTAGCATGGCCGTATGACCCCGCACATCAATGCACCTAGCCATACGGACCACTTGACGAGAAGGACGGTCAGGCATCTGAAAATAGAGAGTAATGCAAAAGCATTAGAGCTCTGAAGACAAAATTGGGCAGCATAACGGCTGTAAATGCTCAAAAACAATTTTGAGACAACCCATAAAAATAGGATAGCGTAACCACTCACCTAGCAAGTTAAATTCCATGGTCATCAAAACTTACTTTCTTTTCCTTGGAATAAAGGAAACCCGAAGTAACTCTCGACTCGTTGTCCTATAATCCACCGATCAGAAACATGAGCCTAAGAGAAAGATAAGTAACCTAGTCCTTAATCCCCGCAGAAAAGACGAGGATGACCAGAATAGAATAACTTGAGAAGAGAAGCAAGAGTCTTACGTTCCTTCCACAAACAATTCCCTTATATATAACTAAAGCAATTCTAGACACAACTTCGACCAGTTTGGCTTAGTAATCCTACAGTCAGTCAGGCTCTGATACCAACGCTGTCGGTACCCCGATCCTAAGCCATAGGAATCCAGCTTGTAACACATCGCATCTCTTTGCGGTCTCACGCACGGTTATCCCCACGGCTGCAGCCTTACCTTAGCCGGGACTGTTTGCGCCTATTGACTCGCGTATGCAATTGTGTAGCTAGCAATCCAATGTCAAAGAACCCAGATCGACATGTCTAGTCATAAACTAAAGTGGCAGTTCCGTACAGGGACAGACATACATGACCCAGCAAAGCAGGTGTCGATAATCAGTGAACGTAGACGAGTCGTAGCAAGATACAAGGACTCCATTACATACGCGTGACATTTCCCAAAGGGACAGTCACAACAGCTAAGAAGGACACAAGCCAGTCAACCAATGTGTCCGGAGCAGTAGCGAACTACCATGGCTCGATGGAATCACAAAGGGGCATTTCCCCGTAAGGAGTGCTACTAAGTGTTAGAATTATTCCCTAGAGGCAATAATAAATATAGTTATTAGTATAATTCCTATATCAAGAAAATCGTTTATTATCCATGCTATAATTGTATTGAATGAAGACTCATTTACATGTGTGGATACATAGACAAAACACTGTCCCTAGCAAGCCTATAGTTGGCTTGCCAGTTGATCAAAGATAGTCAGTGTCTTCTGATTATGAACAAGGTGTTGTTGCTTGATAACTGGATCACGTCATTAGGAGAATCACGTGATGGACTAGACCCAAACTAATAGACGTAGCATGTTGATCGTGTCATTTTGTTGCTACTGTTTTCTGTGTGTCAAGTATTTGTTCCTATGACCATGAGATCATATAACTCACTAACACCGGAGGAATACTTTGTGTGTATCAAACGTCGCAACGTAACTAGGTGACTATAAAGATGCTCTACAGGTATCTCCGAAGGTGTTCGTTGAGTTAGTATGGATCAAGACTGGGATTTGTCACTCCGTGTGACGGAGAGGTATCTCGGGGCCCACTCGGTAATACAACATCACACACAAGCCTTGCAAGCAATGTGACTTAGTGTAAGTTGCGGGATCTTGTATTATGGAACGAGTAAAGAGACTTGCCGGTAAAGGAGATTGAAATAGGTATGCGTATACTGACGATCGAATCTCGGGCAAGTAACATACCGAAGGACAAAGGGAATGACATACGGGATTATATGAATCCTTGGCACTGAGGTTCAAACGATAAGATCTTCGTAGAATATGTAGGATCCAATATGGGCATCCAGGTCCCGCTATTGGATTTTGACCGAGGAGTCTCTCGGGTCATGTCTACATAGCTCTCAAACCCGCAGGGTCTGCACACTTAAGGTTCGACGTTGTTTTATGCGTATTTGAGTTATATGGTTGGTTACCGAATGTTGTTCAGTGTCCCGAATGAGATCATGGACGTCACGAGGATTTCCATAATGGTCCGGAAACGAAGATTGATATTTAGGATGACCTCATTTGATTACCGGAAGGTTTTCGGAGTTACCGGGAATGTACCGGGAATGACGAATGGGTTCCGGGAGTTCACCGGGGGGGGGGGGGCAACCCACCCCGGGGAAGCCCATAGGCCTTGGGGGTGGCACGCCAGCCCTTAGTGGGCTGGTGGGACAGCCCAAGAAGGCCCTATGCGCCATAGTAAGAAAATCAACGAGAAAAGAAAAAAAGGAGGAGGTGGGAAAGGGAAGAAGGACTCCACCCACCAAACCAAGTTGGACTCGGTTTGGGGGGGGGGAGACCTTCCCCCCTTTGCTCGGCCGACCCCCTTGGGTCTCCTTGAGCCCCAAGGCAAGGCTCCCCATCTTCCCCCTATATATACGGAGGTTTTAGGGCTGATTTGAGACGACTTTTCCACGGCAGCCCGACCACATACCTCCACGGTTTTTCCTCTAGATCGCGGTTCTACGGAGCTCGGGCGGAGCCCTGCTGAGACAAGATCATCACCAACCTCCGGAGCGCCGTCACACTGCCGGAGAACTCTTCTACCTCTCCGTCTCTCTTGCTGGATCAAGAAGGCCGAGATCATCGTCGAGCTGTACGTGTGCTGAACGCGGAGGTGCCGTCCGTTCGGCACTAGATCGTGGGACTGATCGCGGGATGGTTCGCGGGGCGGATCGAGGGACGTGAGGACGTTCCACTACATCAACCGCGTTCACTAACGCTTCTGCTGTACGGTCTACAAGGGTACGTAGATCTCACATCCCCTCTCGTAGATGGACATCACCATGATAGGTCTTCGTGCGCGTAGGAAATTTTTTATTTCCCATGCGACGTTCCCCAACAGTGGCATCATGAGCTAGCTGCATGCGTAGATGTCTTCTCGAGTAGAATACAAAAGTTTTTGTGGGCGGTGATGTGCGTTTTTCTGCCCTCCTTAGTATTTTCTTGATTCCGCGGTATTGTTGGATTGAAGCGGCTTGGACCGACATTACTCGTACGCTTACGAGAGACTGGTTTCATCGCTACGAGTAACCCCGTTGCTCAAAGATGACTGGCAAGTGTCAGTTTCTCCAACTTTAGTTGAATCGGATTTGACCGAGGAGGTCCTTGGATGAGGTTAAATAGCAACTCATATATCTCCGTTGTGGTGTTTGCGTAAGTAAGATGCGATCCTACTAGATACCCATGGTCACCACGTAAAACATGCAACAACAAAATTAGAGGACGTCTAACTTGTTTTTGAAGGGTATGCTTGTGATGTGATATGGCCAACGATGTGATGTGATATATTGGATGTATGTGATGATCATGATGTAATAGATAATATCGACTTGCACGTCGATGGTACGGCAACCGGCAGGAGCCATAGGGTTGTCTTTATACTAATGTTTGTGCTTGCAGATGCGTTTACTATTTTGCTAGGAAGTAGCTTTAGTAGTAATAGCATGAGTAGCATGACAACCCCGATGGCGACACGTTGATGGAGATCATGGTGTGGCGACGGTGACAAGAAGATCGTGCCGGTGCTTTGGTGATGGAGATCAAGGAGCACGTGATGATGGCCATATCATGTCACTTATGAATTGCATGTGATGTTAATCCTTTTATGCACCTTATTTTGCTTAGAACGACGGTAGCATTATGAGGTGATCTCTCACTAAAATTTCAAGATGAAATTGTGTTCTCCCCAACTGCACACCGTTGATACAGTTCGTCGTTTCGAGAGACCACGTGATGATCGGGTGTGATAGACTCAACGTTTACATACAACGGGTGGAAAACAGTTGCGCACGCGGAACACTCGGGTTAAGCTTGACGAGCCTAGCATGTGCAGACATGGCCTCGGAACACATGAGACCGAAAGGTCGATCATGAATCATATAGTTGATATGATTAGCATAGGGATGCTTACCACTGAAACTATACTCAACTCACGTGATGATCGAACTTGAGCTAGTGTAAGTGGATCATGAACCACTCAAATGACTAGAGAGATGTACTTTTTGAGTGGGAGTTTAGCAAATAATTTGATTAAGTTAAACTCTAATTATCTTGAACATAGTATAAGTCCACTTTGAATATATTTGTGTTGTAGATCATGGCTCACGCGACAATCACCCTGAATTTTAATATGTTCCTAGAGAAAGCTAAGTTGAAAGATGATGGAAGCAACTTTGTAGACTGGGCTCGTAATCTTAAGCTAATCTTACAAGCTGGGAAGAAGGATTATGTCCTTAATGCTGCGCTAGGAGATGAACCACCCGCTACGGCTGATCAGGATGTTAAGAACGCTTGGTTAGCACGTAAGGAGGACTACTCAGTAGTTCAATGTGCAGTCTTGTATGGCTTACAACCGGGACTTCAACGTCGCTTTGAACGTCATGGAGCATTTGAGATGTTCCAGGAGTTGAAGTTTATCTTTCAGAAGAACGCCCGGATCGAGAGCTATGAGACCTCCGATAAATTCTATGCTTGCAAGATGGAGGAGAACTCGTCTATCAGTGAACATGTGCTCAAAATGTCTGGGTACTCAAACCGTCTAGCTGAGCTGGGGATTGAACTCCCGCAAGAGGCTATCACTGACAGAATCCTTCAATCACTGCCGCCAAGCTATAAAGGCTTTGTGTTTAACTACAACATGCAAGGGATGAACAAGTCTCCCGGCGAGTTGATTGCGATGCTGAAAGTCGCAGAGTCTGAACTCCGTAAAGAGCATCAAGTGTTGATGGTGAATAAGACCACTAGTTTCAAGAGAAACGGCAAAGGAAAGAAGGGTAATTCAAAGAAGAGCGGCAAGCCTATTGCCAATTCGGCGAAGAAACCCAAAGCTGGACCTAAGCCTGAAACAGAGTGTCACTATTGCAAGGGTATGGGTGACTGGAAGCGCAATTGCCCCAAGTATCTCGCAGATAAGAAGGCGGCCAAAGAAAAATCAGGTATATTTTATATACATATTATTGATGTGTACTTAACCGGCTCTCGTAGTAGTTCCTGGGTATTCGATACCGGTTCTGTTGCTCATATTTGCAACTTGAAACAGGAACTACGGAATAGACGAAGGCTGGCGAAAGATGAAGTGACGATGCGCGTAGGAAATGGTTCCAAGGTTGATGCAATCGCCGTCGGCACAGATTCACTTCAGTTACCATCAGGATTAGTTATGAACTTGAATCATTGTTATTTAGTGCCTGCGTTGAGCATGAACATTATATCTGGATCTTGTTTATTGCGAGACGGTTACTCTTTTAAGTCAGAGAATAATGGTTGTTCTATTTCTATGAGTAACATCTTTTATGGTCATGCACCCAATGTGAGAGGATTGTTCATATTGAATCTTGATAGCGATACACACATACATAACATTGAGACCAAAAGAGTTAGAGTTAACAATGATAGCGCCATATTTTTGTGGCACTGCCGATTAGGTCATATTGGTGTAAAGCGCATGAAGAAACTCCATGCCGATGGACTTTTGGAGTCACTTGACTTTGATTCACTTGACACGTGCGAACCATGCCTCATGGGCAAGATGACTAAAACTCCGTTCTCCGGAACAATGGGGCGTGCAAGTGACTTGTTGGAAATCATACATACCGATGTGTGTGGTCCGATGAGCATGGAGGCACGCGGCGGATATCGTTATTTTCTCACCTTCACTGACGATTTGAGTAGATATGGTTATGTCTACTTAATGAATCACAAGTCTGAAACATTTGAAAAGTTCAAGCAATTTAAGAGTGAAGTTGAAAATCATCGTAACAAGAAGATCAGGTTCCTACGGTCTGATCGTGGGGGTGAATATCTGAGTTTCGAGTTTGGTGCTCACTTAAGACAATGCGGAATTGTTTCACAGTTGACACCGCCTGGAACACCACAACGTAATGGTGTGTCCGAACGTCGTAATCATACTTTATTAGAGATGGTGCGATCTATGATGTCTCTTACTGATTTTCCGTTATCGTTTTGGGGTTATGCATTAGAAACAGCTGCATTCACTTTAAATAGGGCACCATCAAAATCCGTTGAGACGACACCATACGAACTGTGGTATGGCAAAAGGCCAAAGTTGTCGTTTCTTAAAGTTTGGGGATGTGGTGCTTATGTCAAAAAGCTTCAGCCTGAAAAGCTGGAACCCAAAGCGGAAAAGTGCGTCTTCATAGGTTACCCAAAAGAGACAGTTAGGTACATCTTCTATCTCAAATCCGAGGGCAAAGTGTTTGTTGCTAAAAACAGAGCTTTTCTCGAGAAGGAGTTTCTCTCAAGAGAATTGAGTGGGAGGAAGATAGAACTTGACGAGGTTGTCGAACCTCTCATCCCTCTGGATGGTGGTGCAGGGCAAGGGGAAACCTCTGTCGTTGCGACGCTGGTTGAGGAGGAAGTTAATGATAATGATCATGAAACTCCGGTTCAAGTTTCTGTCGAACCACGCAGGTCGACGAGACCACGTGCTGCTCCAGAGTGGTACGGTAATCCCGTCTCATAATTCATGTTCTTGCACAACAATGAACCTGCAAATTATGAAGAAGCAATGGTGAGCCCAGATTCCAACAATTGGCTAGAAGCCATGAAGTCCGAGATAGGATCCATGTATGAGAACAAAGTGTGGACTTTGGAGGTACTGCCTAAGGGCCGCAAGGCTATTCAGAACAAATGGATCTTTAAGAGGAAGACGGACGCTGACGGCAATGTGACCGTTTATAAAGCTCGACTTGTGGCAAAGGGTTTTTCACAAGTTCAAGGAGTTGACTACGATGAGACATTCTCACCCGTAGCAATGCTTAAGTCCGTCAGAATCATGTTAGCAATAGCTGCATTTTTCGATTATGAAATCTGGCAGATGGATGTCAAAACGGCGTTCCTTAACGGTTTCCTTAAGGAAGAATTGTATATGATGCAACCCGAAGGTTTTTTCGATCCTAAGAATGCTAACAAGGTGTGCAAGCTCCAGCGATCCATTTATGGACTGGTGCAAGCATCTCGGAGTTGGAACAAACGCTTTGATGAGGTGATCAAATCATTTGGGTTTATACAAGTGGTTGGAGAATCTTGTATTTACAAGAAAGTGAGTGGGAGCTTTGTAGTGTTTCTAATATTATATGTGGATGACATATTGTTGACTGGAAACAACGTAGAGTTTTTGGAGAGCATAAAGGATTACTTGAATAAAAGTTTCTCTATGAAGGACCTAGGAGAAGCTGCTTACATTCTAGGCATTAAGATCTATAGGGATAGTTCAAAACACGTGATAGGACTTTCACAAAGCACATACCTTGATAAACTTTTGAAGAGGTTCAAAATGGAACAGTCCAAGAAGGGGTTCTTGCCAGTTTTACAAGGTACGAGATTGAGTAAGACTGAGTTCCCAGCAACTGATGAGGATAGAGAGCATATGCGCTCCGTCCCCTATGCTTAAGCCATAGGTTCTATCATGTATGCAATGTTGTGCACTAGACCGGATGTTATCCTGGCCATAAGTATGCCAGGTAGGTTCCAGAGTAATCCAGGAGTGGATCACTGGACAACGGTCAAGAATATCCTGAAGTACCTGAGAAGGACTAAGGAGATGCTTCTCGTGTATGGAGGTGACGAAGAGCTCGCCGTAAAAGGTTACGTCGATGCAAGCTTTGACACAGATCCGGACGACTCTAAGTCGCAAACCGGATACGTATTTATTCTTAATGGGGGTGCGGTAAGCTGGTGCAGTTCTAAGCAAAGCATCGTAGCAGATTCTACATGTGAAGCGGAGTGCATGGCTGCCTCGGAGGCGGCTAAGGAGGGGGTCTGGATGAAGCTGTTCATGACGGATCTTGGAGTGGTGCCAAGCGCACTGAATCCAATAACCTTGTTCTGTGACAACACGGGTGCCATTGCCTTAGCAAAGGAACCGCGGTTTCACAAGAAGTCCAGACACATCAAACGACGCTTCAACCTCATCCGCGACTACGTCGAAGGAGAGGACGTAAATATATGCAAAGTGCACACGGATCTGAATGTAGGAGACCCGCTGACTAAACCTCTTCCACGGCCAAAGCATGATCAACACCAGAACTCTATGGGTGTTAGATTTATTACAATGTAATTCGCATGATGATGTGAGGGCTAGATTATTGACTCTAGTGCAAGTGGGAGACTGTTGGAATTATACCCTAGAGGCAATAATAAATATAGTCATAATTGTATCAAGATAATCGTTTATTATCCATGCTATAATTGTATTGAATGAAGACTCATTTACATGTGTGGATACATAGACAAAACACTGTCCCTAGCAAGCCTCTAGTTGGCTAGCCAGTTGATCAAAGATAGTCAGTGTCTTCTGATTATGAACAAGGTGTTGTTGCTTGATAACTGGATCACGTCATTAGGAGAATCACATGATGGACTAGACCAAAATTAATAGACGTAGCATGTTGATCGTGTCATTTTGTTGCTACTGTTTTCTCCGTGTCAAGTCTTTGTTCCTATGACCATGAGATCATATAACTCACTAACACCGGAGGAATACTTTGTGTGTATCAAACGTCGCAACGTAACTAGGTGACTATAAATATGCTCTACAGGTATCTCCAAAGGTGTTCGTTGAGTTAGTATGGATCAAGACTCGGATTTGTCACTCTGTGTGACGGAGAGGTATCTCGGGGCCCACTCGGTAATACAACATCACACACAAGCTTTGCAAGCAATGTGACTTAGTGTAAGTTGCGGGATCTTGTATTATGGAACGAGTAAAGAGACTTGCCGGTAAATGAGAATGAAATAGGTATGCGGATACTGACGATCGAATCTCGGGCAAGTAACATACCGAAGGACAAAGGGAATGACATACGGGATTATATGAATCCTTGGCACTGAGGTTAAAACGATAAGATCTTCGTAGAATATGTAGGATCCAATATGGGCATCCCGGTCCCGCTATTGGATGTTGACCGAGGAGTCTCTCGGGTCATGTCTACATAGTTCTCGAACCCGCAGGGTCTTCACATTGAAGGTTCGACGTTATTTTATGCGTATTTGAGTTATATGGTTGGTTACCGAATGTTGTTCTGAGTCCCGGATGAGATCACGAACGTCATGAGGGTTTCCCGAATGGTCCGGAAACGAAGATTGATATACAGGATGACCTCATTTGATTACCGGAAGGTTTTCGGAGTTACCGGGAATGTATCGGGAATGACGAATGGGTTCCGGGAGTTCACCGGGGGGGGGGGCAACCCACCCCGGGGAAGCCCATAGGCCTTGGGGGTGGCACACCAGCCCTTAGTGGGCTGGTGGGACAGCCCAAGAAGGCCCTATGCGCCATAGGAAGAAAATCAAAGAGAAAAAAAACGAGGAGGTGGGAAAGGGAAGAAGGACTCCACCCACCAAACCAAGTTGGACTCGGTTTGGGGGGGGAGACCTTCCCCCCTTGGCTCGGGCGACCCCCTTGGGGCTCCTTGAGCCCCAAGGCAAGGCTCCCCCTCTTCCCCCTATATATACGGAGGTTTTAGGGCTGATTTTAGACGACTTTTCCACGGCAGCCCGACCACATACCTCCATGGTTTTTCCTCTAGATCGCGTTTCTGCGGAGCTCGGGCGGAGCCCTGCTGAGAGAAGATCATCACCAATCTCCGGAGCGCCGTCACGCTGCCGGAGAACTCTTCTACCTCTCCGTCTCTCTTGATGGATCAAGAAGGCCGAGATCATCGTCGAGCTGTACGTGTGCTGAACGCGGAGGTGCCGTCCGTTCGGCACTAGATCGTGGGAATGATCGCGGGACGGTTCGCGGGGCGGATCGAGGGACGTGAGGACGTTCCACTACATCAACCGCGTTCACTAACGCCTCTACTGTATGGTCTATAAGGGTACGTAGATCTCACATCCCCTCTCGTAGATGGACATCACCATGATAGGTCTTCGTGCGCGTAGGAAATTTTTTATTTTCCATGCGACATTCCCCAACACTAAGGCATACGACTAGGTATTCGAACCCCATACATATAAGGTACAGCACACGTACGCATGGCATATCGATATGTATAGATACATTGATGGCATCACAACATAACCATAAA
Source organism: Hordeum vulgare subsp. vulgare (assembly GCF_904849725.1). NCBI lineage: Eukaryota > Viridiplantae > Streptophyta > Magnoliopsida > Poales > Poaceae > Hordeum > Hordeum vulgare. Next base: position 405,759,053 of record NC_058523.1, on the reverse strand, counting down.
CATACAAACTTTATTTAGAAGGCTCGGAAGAGCCTCACACATGATATTACACAGATAGGGCTCTCATGACCCATCATCACAAGTCATGAACACAAGTCTTACAAGCTAGCGGAAGATATAAAATCGTGTGAGTACAGACAGATGGAAAGATAAAGGCACATGGCCTAACTATTAACAAACCCATTCTAGGGCCAGATTGTAGCTGGGATACCAGTTACTCGTCGTCGTCAACGTCTAGGTAGAACCCTCCATTAGGGTCATTAACAACCTCTGCAACAATTATTAAGCAAACGTGAATACAAAAGTACTCAACAAGACTTTAGGATAATCTATCTACCCATGCAATGTATCAACAAGGAGTTGTGGGGTTTCATGCGGAAAGCCAGCATTTGACTCTTGGCTAGACAACTTGCATTTTTAAATAGTTTTGACAGCTATGTTTCTCGCACACGAGTCCACTAACACCACAACAATACTCCATCGTGGAATCATTCCATCTCCCTACGGAAATGTCGTCCATGACACTCACACTTATCTTGACAATTTTATGAGTAGCCATTATAGTTATCTATGAACAACATATGCTTCCAAGTAGTCCATATCCGCGGACGCGGCTATTCGAATAGATCATAACCCTGTAGGGGTGTACTTCTTCACACACGCTCTCGCCACTTATCGCCATGTGCACGTCATGCACCTCGGCAACCTTCAAGCGGAAGCCCAGCGAGGGAGTCGGCCATGACCGTTAACCACGTTAATACTTAGTCCACGTCTATCGCCTATCTGAGGGTAACCCGCACGGAAGTCCGGCCGAGGTTTCGGCCACGGCCCCAAACGATGTGCGCAGGGTTCCCAAGCCCACCATACGGGTGCCACTTGGTACACCGTGCCACTGCCTACCGCATCATAGCCCACCTCTAAGGTCAGCGCTATGCATGGCCTCCAACATGACTATAAACACCAGAAAATACTTGCAACTCCTGGACCGAGTACTAAGCAATTAATAAGTCGAGAGGGTCAATTAAGTATCCCAACGTGTGGTGGTATCTAGTCTTGGATTACATACACGGAACTCAGTTCCTAAGGACAGTTCCAATGAAACAACTCGCCAGGCACTCCTACATAGCCTCTCACCGGTACCTTTACCAAATAAGGTGCAACACACAACCTTCACTAACTGAACACATTCTCACGATCATGTTCATCTCCCAGATGACAGACCATACACAACTCTAAGTATAGCATGCATAGCAGGATAAGGCACATCATGGGTCAAGCATCTACCAGGTATGCTAGGTTGCAAGGTTCAGCTATTTACTGTGACAAGGACATTTCATGCAAAGGAAGTGGGTTTAACTAACGTGATAAAAGCAATGAAAGCATTTTGACCTAATGCAATAAGTAAGAGCATGAGCGAGAACATGGGATTTATCGGGATGATCAAAATGGTTGCTTGCCTTGTTGCTCAGCAGAGGGGTGATATCCGTCAGTCGGATAAATAGATGTGTCCGGAGGGGCGGAGCCTACCGGAATAACAACAATCAATCAATATCAAACATATGCAACAAAATGATGCATGAAATGCAATGTAGCATGGTTTGAAATGACTAGCAGAACCCTTTGGGGTGCTCTTGATTTGTAATCATAATTCAAATATCATTTGAATTATAATTTATCAAATTCTTTTAATTTATTTGACCTGATGCTATTTCATAACTTTGTTTTTCATGCATGAAAATAGCACCATTGGATTCCTTGAATTTTTCTGATCCATTTACATATATTATTTGTCAAATTTGGAGATATATTCAATTTTCTATGAATTTCCAAAGTTTTGAACTTATTCTGGAATTATTTTTACACAGAAAAGGCTTTATTGCATCAGCATGACATCAGCAGGTCCAACTGGCCGTTGAAAGTCAAACCTGACCAGTGGGACCCACTGGTTAGTGACTCTAGCCAGGTTTTAGTTTAAATTTAACTTAATTAGCTAATTATCAGGGTTGGACCCACATGTCAGTGTCTGTTTAAGTTTTTATTTAATTAATTATTTTTATTAACCAAAATCTAATTAGCCAGGGGGCTGGCCCCACATGCCAGTGACTCAGGGGAGTCAGATCCACCGGCGGCGAGGTCGATCTCGCCGGCGGTGAGCCTCCAGCGACCACCAGAACGGCGGTGGGGCTCGGAAATGCATCTCCGATGACCAAATGCACGGCGGAGGGCACCAAACGCATCACCACTCAGCCGCAGTTCCATTTTTGCATAGAATCGAGGCTAAGATGGCCGGAGATGACGCCGGCGATGAGCTTGGCTGCGGCCGAAGCTCGGGCATCTTCGGGGTCATCGAAACAAAGGACATCTCGCGCGGGGTTGGGCTCGTACAGCATCTGCGTGACGCACTAAAGCCATTGGTGGCCTTAGATGGACCAACCGATCACCGGAGAGCTACCGGCGACGAGGTCCCACGGCGTATCTCGTGAGGCTCCGCTAGAATCGGGGCCTAGAAGAAGGGATCGAGACGTAAAACTTAGGGGAAAGTACCCTGAGCTCACGGGGAGTGCAGAGGCGTCGAGAGTGGGCTCGGGGATGGCCTGAGGAGGGAGAAGGACGGCGGCGAACTCCGGTGACCCGAGGAAGAAGACGATGGCGTCACGGCGTTTCAGAGCTTCTCGGCGTCGAGCGACTAGCTCGAGAGCTTCTAGGGATCATGGTGGTTCTTCTGCGAGGCTCAGGCAAGACAGAGAGACTGGAACTACGGGGAGCTCGAGCTCGATCTTGCGGTCATGCCGGGGATTTGCACGGGGATTCCCCGGGGAGCTTATCCCCGTCGCGCCAGCGCATCAAGGCGAAGCAGGGGAGGGCACAACTGCGTTGGCGCGCCGGGGAACGCGGTGGCAACCTCCTGCTCCGACTGGCAGGAGGAAGACAATAGGGAGCAGCTGGGCCTGGGCCAGGTAAGCGCTAGATAGTTTTTTTCATTTTCTTCTCTTTTCTATTTCCGTTTTATTCTTTCTGATATTGTTTCATTTGTTTTTGGCTCCAAACTATTCCCAAAATAGTTTGAAAAATATCAGAGTGTTAGTTGGAATATTTCCAACCACTCATAAAGTTTTCAACATTTTTGGAAACTTTGAATTATTTGAAATCAAATATATAATTGATTTCAGTAGATTTTAACTAAAAATTAAAATGCCAAAAGTATTTTGAATATAGGTTTCATCCCTAATATCTTGTTTTCTATATTTATCAGAAAATATGAAATTTTCTAATGGCCATTTTGGATTCATTGATTTTGACAATGGTTGGATTTCTTTTGAATAAAAGGTGGCTAGGATTTTGCTTTGGATTTTCTTTACTTTGTTTTGGATTTCTTTTCCTCCTTGAATGAAATTCAAATTCTTAAGATGCAATGGAAGAAGATATGAGCTCAAACTTGCTAAACCTTAATGGGGATCAGGGATGTGACACATAGTGTTCACTAGAGGCTTCTCTCAAGATAGCAAATATTACGGTGGGTCAACGAATTACTGTCGAGCAATTGATAGAACGGCGCAAAGTCATGACGATATCTAAGTCAATGATCATACATATAGGCATCACGTCTGAGACAAGTACACCGATACTTTCTGCATGGACTACTATTACTCCACACATCGACCGCTATCGAGCATGCATCTAGTGTATTGAGCTCATGACAAACAAAGTAACGCCTTAAGCAAGATGACATGATGTAGAGGGATAAATTCATGCAATAGATATAAACCCCATATTTTTACCCTTTATGGCAACAACACGATGCATGCTCGCTACCCCTTCTGTCACTCGGTGAGGTCACCGCACGGTATGAACCCAAAACCAAGCACTTCTCCCATTGCAAGAATCCTAGATAAAGTTGGCCAAACAAAACCCACAACTCGAAAACAATTACAAGTATATAAAATCATGCATATAAGAGATCAGAAGAAACTCAAATAAGATTCATAGATAATCTGAATATAAATCCACAATTCATCCGATCTCGACAAACACACCGCAAAAGAAGATTGGATCAGATAGATCTCCATGAAGATCATGGAGAACTTTGTATTGAAGATCCAAGAGAGTGAAGAAGCCATCTAGCTACTAGTTATGGACCCGAAGGTCTATGGTGAACTACTCATGCATCATCGGAGAGGCAATGGTGTTGATGAAGAAGCCCTCCGTGTCCGAATCACCCCTCCGGCACAGCACCAGAATGTGCCCCAGATGGGATCTTGCGGAGACACAAGCTTGCGGCCGTGGATATTTTTTTCGTGGATCTCTCCCGTAGTTTTCTATTTTTCAGGGATTTATAGGCGGAAGAAGTAGGGCAGAGGAGCCACAGGGGCCCAACAAGCCTGCTAGGCGCAGCCCCACAGGCCGTGGCTAAGGGGCTTGTGGCCTCCCGTGGTGCTCTCTGCCTTGGTTCTCACGCTCCCTGCGTATCTTCTGCTCCGGAAAAAAATCTTTTCGGAGGTTTTATTCTGTTTGGACCCCGTTTAATATTCTCCTCTGAAAAGGGTCAAAAACAAGGGAAAACCAGGAACTGGCACTTGGCTCTGAGTTAATAAGTTAGTCCCAAAAAAGATATAAAAGGCATACAGAACATCCAAAGTTTGACAAGATAATAGCATGGAACCATCAAAAATTATAGATACGTTGGAGACGTATCAACACTCTCTCGTCAATAACCAACAACGGGACCTGGATGTCCATATTGGTTCGTACATATTCTACGAAGATCTCTATCGGTTGAACCTCTATGTCAAGGATTCATATAATCCCGTATACTTTTCCCTTTGTCGTTCGGTATGTTACTAGCCCGAGATTCGATCGTCGGTATCTTTATACCTAGTTCAATCTCGTTACCAGCAAGTCTCTTTACTCGTTCCATAATACAAGATCCCTTAACTAACTCCTTAGTCACATTGCTTGCAAGGCTTGTTGTGATGTTGTATTACCGACTTGGCTCCCAGATACCTCTCCGTTACACGGAGTGCCAAATTCCAGTCTTGATCCATGCCAACCCAACATACACCTTTGGAGATACCTGTAGATCACCTTTATAGTCACCGAGTTACGTTGCGACGTTTGATAACCCCCAAGGTATTCCTCCGGTGTCCGGGAGTTGCATGATCTTATTGCCTCTAAGGCATATTTCCAATAGTCTCCCACTTGTACTAGAGTCGGTAATCTAGTTCACACCACTATGTGATTGTAATGAATCTAATACCCATACAGTTCTGGGGTTCGATCATGTCTTGCTTGTGAGAGAGGTTTTAGTCAACGGTTCTGAACGTTTCAGATCCGTGTGTGATTTAAAAATCTTTATGTCATCCTATAGATGCTGCTACTACGTGTTATTTCGAAATATTCCAAATGACTGCTCTACTATACGAATCCGGTTTACTACTCAGAGTTATTCGGATTAGTGTCAAAGATTGCATCGACGTAAACCTTTATGACAAACTCTTTAATCACCTCCCTAATCGAGAAAAATTCCTTAGTCCATTAGTCAGTAAGGATAACTTTAACCACTATTGAGTGATTCAATCCTGGATCACTCTTTGTACCCCTGGACAGACTTATGGCAAGGCAGACATCAGGTGCAGTACATAGCATGGCATACTTTAGAGTCTACGACTAAGGCATAGGGTACGACCTTCATCCTTTCTCTTTCTTCTGTCATGGTCGGGCTTTGAGTCTTACTCAAATTCACACCTTACAACACAGCCAAGAACTCCTTCTCTGTTGATCTATTTTGAACACCTTCAAAAACCTATCAAGGCATGGATTTCATTGAAACTTCTATTTAGCATTTTGATCTATCTCTATAGATCTTGATGCTCAATGTTCAAGTAGCTCTATTGTAATGCCCCAAGTGTAACATTGCCATATTTGGAATCTTGCCAGGTGTGGGTCCATAATGTCATTGCTATGTGAGCTATATTCCATGTGTTATTTCATGTGGTCATGCCATGCCATCTCTTTTGCATCCTTGTGTCCTTTGTGTGTTTGTTGTGGTGATCCATGATGAGTGTGGTCATGTGGTGATGTGGTTCCTTTGGTTGTGATCCATCATGTGTGAAGTGGTAGTTTCAACTTGCTTGTTTTCAAAACTACATTTCAAAAATAGCTCCTTCTCCTTTTATTTGGAAAAACTGATATTGAACTTGTTGGAAAACCTGTTTTAAAATGTTGACCTTTTAGTGCCTTTATTGTGAGTGTGGATATGTGAAAGAGGGATTTTAAAACTTCGTTTTGATGTGGCTACCTTCAAAACCAGATTTAAATAAATCTGATTTGTAATTATTTTAGTTGTCCCAAAAATCCTCTTTTCATTTTATTTTTTGGGGTCGTAATTCCCTTATGACCAGGGGCATTTTTGTTTTATTTTAGGGTCAACAGTTTTGTCTATGTGCATTTATTTGTCTCTGTTTTATTCAAATAGGAAATAACCTAGGATTCCTTTTCTGCTTATTTGGCGCCAACCGAGTGGGCCTCCTCCCTTCGCCGGCCCAACCTCTTCTTTCCTTCGGGAGATCAGCCCACCAACGCGTCCTTCTTCCTCCTCGCTGTCGTCACCCTTGTACGGCGTCGATCCCCTCCACCGATCTCCTCCTTCTCCATATCCTGCGGCCTGAGCTCGCCTCCCGAGGCATTATAAAGCCACAATGCCTTCCCCTCGAAGCCCTAACCCTTCCATCTTCCTCCTCCCTCTCCCTGGTGCCATCAGGAGGCGGCCCGAGATCCTCCTCCGCCATGGCCGGCCCCTGTTGAGTTCGCCGCCGTCGAAGCCGTTCCGCTTATACCTCTCCAAGCATTCCAGGAGCAAGCGGATATCCAAGGAAGTCCATTCCCGCAGCAAGGAGACACAGATCGCCTCTGCTTCCACGACGTCGACGACGACCCCCTTCCTCCTTTGCTCCGACGACTTCTTCCGCAGCGGCTTCTTCCTCTTCGACGCCTTCTTCCTCTCCGTCAGCCCGTCCACCTCGACGCGTGGGTGAGCAGCCGATCTCCTCCCCGTTCCCCTGGTAGTAGGATCTCTCCTAGAGCCGTACTTGCACGCCGTAGTTCCTCTCTGTCGCCGGTGCCGTCATGCTCGTGGATCCGTAGCTGCAGTGCGCCTCTCGTCGTCTTTAGGGGTGAAATGGGTTCGCCTTGAGCCCCTCTTCCTCCCCGCGAGTGCCCGTAGCCCAATTTGTAGCGTAGCGCCGGCGGTGACCCTCCCCTGTTCCGGTCACCGTCGCGTGGTAGGAGAAGCAGGGGGTATTCCTAAGAGAGTTACCTCCCCCTGTGAAGTAACAATCGATCGAATAGCGCAGTGACCGTAGGGTTATTTTGCTTCGCGCATGTCGTGGGTTCGAGCCCCCGCAAGCACACCCCTTTTTTGTTTGTTTTTCTGGTATAGTAGCGAACAGGGAAGGTTACCCTCGTAGCTCCCTCTGTTCTGTCGAGTCCAGTGTTGTAGCGTAGTGGTGTGGCTGCCTGTCGATCCACGGGTGATCCTGGGTTCGATCCCAGGGATGCCCCTTTTTTTTGCATGATGTTGTTTGTTTTTAAATTTGGCTGGCTTGGACAGCAATATTGCTTGTGCCTAAGGACAAACCAGTAGGTTTTCCTTTTATTTTAGCGTGTATATGCATATGTGTGTGTAGTCAAACCCTTGTTGATGATGTGGTTGCTCTAACATGAGTAGGAGTAGTGTGTGTGAGTGTAGTGAGGTGCATGTATGTGTATGACACACACATGACCAAGGCAAGGTTTTGCCTTAGTGAGCATGGGGAGTTCCTTTGAACCCCTAGGGTGTGTGAGTGTATGTTAGTGGTAACTTGAGAGTGTATGCAATTGTGTGTGGTTATGCATGTGTGTATGTGGTCAAGCATGTGTGTGTGTGGTGATGTGCTAAGGCTCATGTGCATGAGGCCAACCCCTCATGTCACCATTGGAGTTGTGAGTGTGAGCTTGTGCATGTATGGATGATGAAATAGTGAGTACCACATGTGATATGGCACTATTTGAGACTATATTATTCTATGTTTTTTTCCTTTGAACTTTGTGTCCTCATGTGGTATGCAAGTACCTAGATATTATATATGGATTTGGTGTAGAATCATCCCAGGAATCCACTGGTGGAATCAGATTTCACTTTGGAGCAACTTCATAAACTGTCATTTTTTTGTGTTGATGCTATGTTTAGACCTTGGTCCCATGTGGTGTGATGGGCACATGAGGATGAATCCTTGATGTGGCAATAGTGGGTGAACCCCTCTACAACATAGTAGTTTTGTTTTATGCTTAGGAGTTTGTATGTGCAAGTTGTGCCTTGTCAAAATTGACATGTGGCTGAAATTGTCAGCTTGGTGAAAATCTGTGATTTCCACTAAGTTTGAGAAACTGCTGTTATTTTCATCCCTTGTGGTTGTGGTTGCAAAAGCTCATGTGTTGGGAATCAGCCCTTGCAATCAAGTAGAGAGTTGGAGCTTTTGTGTTTGTCTATATCTCGGTTAAATTTCATCCACTTTCACTTCCTGTAGATATCATCTTGGAGGCTGTCAAAATGCTTCAGAGCATAAGCAGCTGGTGAAAATCTGAGATTTTCACTAAGTCCCGGAAATCTGTTATTTTTGTCCAAGTTAGCACCTGTAGATCTTCCTGTGTGTGACTCCTTTGTATTATCTTCTTGCTCAGGCTTGTAGATATTTTGAATAGATTTTGCAACATATCTTGTTTGGCACATTTGGGTGGCTGTAGGTACTTTGCGTGTTCGTCACAAACTGCTGTGGTGCTGTTTAGAACAGATTGCATGTTTTAGTTTTTTTGAAGCTTGTGACAGTATTGTTTGTGGTGTGGTGAGTTTATTTGCACCACTCCACCTATATTTGTTTGTTTGATCATGTGGCAACCTGGGAACACCAGAAGAGTGCCATTGGAGTGTGCTTATGGTGGATTTGATCCATAGGACTCCATATCTTGTTTCGTTGTTTCCGGTTGATCCGTAGCTCCGTTCTCAACGTTCGTTGTATGCTTTTGCATCGTTTTCTCGTGATACACCTGTTCATGTCATCTTCATGCATGTCAAGATAGCTTAGAGTGAAGTTCTGTCCAGAAGTTTATCTTCTCTTCTCATGCATATGCAAGTGACTAGAATAGAGATGCATGCTTCATTCTCATCTCATGCACCATGTGTTTGTAGCATCATGTTGTGTTGGTGTTCATTGGCTGTTATTTTTATCTTGGGTAGCACCGGGATCGGAGAGCGAGTACGTGGATTCTGGAGAGTACGTGCAGGACGAACAAGAGCAGTTCCATGCTAAAGACATCACAGGCAAGATGACCCTAACCTTGATACTGTATCTAGCCTTGTTATGCTTAGAATCACGTTACCTTCGATATATGTTTGCTGCCTACCACTTGTTATAATTGCCTCCTGATATTGTCAGGAAACCCAAACACCTTCCCCTCCTAGCTAATGTTGTATGGCTAAGTAGGCTTGCTCAGCTTCTAATGATAACTTTGCTAGTTGCAGGTGACGGCTGTCTCATGTGATAACATGAGGATTTGATATCATTATGTTTTGAACTGCTATTTAATTAATGCACCTATATACTTGGTAAATGACGGAAGGCCTAGCCTTTTGCCGGGTGATTTGTTCCCTTATTGCCGCCTTACTTTCGGCTACCGGTATTTGATTCCATAAATGATCACTCCTAACATGTTTGGGGTTGTTATGAGGACCCCCTTGATAAATCGTGTAGTGTTAAGACTTGTCCGGCAGGACGCAACATTAGTTTTAATTTTCTAATCACCTAATAATAATTTGCATAGCGAATAGCTACCCCGAGGATTTAATCAACAACCCGGGCCAGTGCTCCTCATGAGTGTTGGTCCAAACTAGAGCACTGTGAGGGGCCAACTCAGGGCAACTTGATTGATTTCTATCAGGCCATCGTGCGCGTAGCAAATCCGTCGTGTCCTGAGACGGAGATACGCGGCTCTTATCAGGGTCGTCGACACGTCAGGAGGTCCTGCTAGTCTTGTCTTACCTTAGCGATATATCTTGCGTATAGGAATCCTCGTGAAACTTTGGTTCTCCCCAGAGTTGAGGTTTTCCTCTAAGGAATCCGACGAGATCAAGAGATTCGTGATACAGGATTACTTTGCGGCCCATGACTGTTTGTGATGGAATAGTTGGAGCACCCCTGCCGGGTTTAATCTTTTGGAAAGTCGTGCCCGCGGTTATGTGGCAACATGAATTATTTGTTAACATTCGGTTATAGATAACTTGAACTAACTCTAATAAAACTGCCAACTCTGTGCGTAACCGTGACTGTCCCCTTCGAAGACCTCTCTTCGATCGGGAACACGGTGGGGTTATGCTTGACGTAAGTAGGTGTTCAGGATCACTTAGTGATCACCTAGTCTTCGACTGCTCGCGTAGACCACCATATCTATATCTCTGTTCTTCGTAAGTTGGCCACCATAAATGCTTATGATGCTGCAACCTAAACACTGAACCTTCCTTTTCTAATAACTTGACTAGTTTCGGTACCAAGGTCATCGATTGTTGAGTCCCCATGGCTCACCATTTACTACAACACCCCAACAGGTACAAGTACGCCTGACGCAGGTGATCCAGATGGCACGCAGCTGGCGTGACAGTACGATGAGGAGAACGACCGCCTGTACGTGAAGTATCCAGAAGATTGAGGCCGTGGTCGTGATCATGGGCAAGCATGCGGGATAGCATAGTCTTTTCCTTGTGTTATTTAGTCCATAGAGGAACTATCTTGTCTGAATAAATGTGTGGATGTAAACTCTGATATTTTCTATGTGAGATGGCAAATGAATGCCCTATTTGTCTATATTTAATTATGTATGTGCTATGCTTATCTCGCATGCGAAACTCTTAGATGCCCTTCTTTCCCTTTTGGGGCATCGCCCCCCAAATCGGAAAGGACCGCATCTTAGACGTTACAAGTTGGTAATCAGAGCCTTACGACCATAGGAGCCTTTGTGTGATCGGACTTGGCCGAGTCGAGTCTAGTAAAGTGTTTTGAGTCTTAGTTATATCGGAGAGTAGGTTTCTTTTTTCTCCTCTTCCATGCTCTGGTGAGGTTCTCGACTTAGGGAATCTTAATTCTACTGCTCTTCTCGCTCAATTTTCTTTAGGATCACGCGGGTATTTTGAAACCTATAAGATATCGAGGTGACGGAGTTCTGTCTTGGTGCCTCCTGTCTGCCTTGATTTCTTCCGGGGAGTTCAGCTCCATGGGATTCTTGTGCACATCTCCATCATTGAGATTTCTGAGTATCTCAGAACGAAGGATGTTCGTAATTGCTTCAATACTAGTCGTGGCAAGATAACCCCGATGTCCCCAGTACTGGTGCAGATTGTTCGAGTGTACTACCATAGTTTGTATCATTGTGATCACAAGGGTTTGTAGTAGATGAACGTCCGAGATTCTGGTTATGTGTTGAAGGATGTGATACATTGGACGGGTTAGTATAGGAGTTGTGTGAAATATTACTCCGTGTATCCGTGTACCAGATTGCATGACAAGATATTTCGGGAATTCATAGGTGGGATATCAAGTAAGTGACTTATAGGACAATCTTCCTACAGATGCATGATGTGAGGTTGGGATTCGACATTTAGTGGGTACGTTTGTTCACAGTCGTCTTACAGCGGTTCTCGTTGTGTCTTAAAGAGTCCTTGTAGCTTGCTACGACTTGGGGATGCTTCGTAAGTCGTGTGCACTACCTTGCACAGGATGGCTACTGTAAATTCGAGCTCGTGCGATCTTATCCACGAAGATATTGGATGAAATCTCGATGATACGTTTGTTCCGAGCAATTCTAGCTCATGCTTGGTTTGCAAGTGGTCTTAATCAGAGTTTTGTCGACAGTCACTTTGAGGAAGCATTCTTACCATTTTGTTCGAGTGCAATTGCTATATTGCTATTCAGATATTCTTGCCTTTTGCTTCAGTTTTACCTTCAATTTTATTCTGTTGGCTAATGTGTTGTCCGTCTTGAGGATGGCTCCACCAACTCGTGTGAATCCAGGTCATGAGGGTGCTGAGATGCCACCACCACCCCCTCCACCACCTCCTCCGCCGCCGCATCCTCCTGCAGAGGCTTGGCAAGCGGTGATGGCTACTACAAATGCAAACACTCAGATGCTGATCCAGCTGTTGCAAGAGAGGACTAATCAGCAGCAAGGTAACTTCAACCATGGTGGCAATCAGTTTGCTACTCTGAGTCAGTTCCTGGAAAATCAGTCGAAGACCTTCACTTCGTGTGATCAGCCGTTTGACGCTGAGGATTGGATTCGAGACATGAACAAGCACTTTGAGTGCAACAATGTCCGTCCAGAGGATTTCGTCAAGTTTGCTACATTCCAGCTGAAGGGGCAAGCATCGATCTGGTGGTAGCAGTTGAAGAATTCCAGGGGTGCGAGAGTGATCACTTGGGATGAGTTCTGGAGAGACTTCATGTCCCACTATATCCCGTCTAGCATTGTGGAGGAGATGCGTGAGAAGTTCAGGCGCTTGAAGCAAGGTGGTAACTCCGCGTACAAGTACAACGTCGAGTTCCATGAGCTAGCCCGATATGCCTTGCAGGACATTCCAGATCAGAAGAGCAAGATCTATCAGTACAGAGGTGGTCTGACAGAGGATTTGCAGCTAGCCCTCGCTTTGCACGATCCCGAGGAGTTCGATAAGTTCTACAACATGGCTCTCAGGGCTGAGGCAGCTTTGCTCAGGCTGGAGAATTCGAAGAAGCGTTTTAGAGATTCCAGCTCGTCTTCCTCAGCTCAGGTGGTTCAGAAGCAATAGAAATATTAGGTGTCTCCTCCTCCTCCTTGGCACACACAGCAGTTCAAGCAATCAGGTGGCCGTGGTTCTTCCCACCCACCCAACCCAGCTTTCCATCAGAGGTTTCAGCAGCAGAAGCAAGGGACTCCTCAGACACAGTACCGTCAGCCGGCAGATGTTACTTGTCACAAGTGTGGGCCGAAGGGTCACTATGCCAACAGGTGCACTTCTCAGCTGCGTCTTCCGCCTCCTCCTCCAGGCAAACCTTCGAGCAATGTTGTAGTGAAGTTCAGCCCCAGGTCTGCTAGAGTCAATATGGTGAATGCAGCTGAAGCAGAAAACTCATCAGACGTGATTATGGGTAATCTCCTCGTTAATGATATTCCTGCTAAAGTGTTGTTTGATTCTGGTGCTTCTCATTCATTCATGTCTAGACCATTTGCATGGAATCTTGATTTCATTTCTAAGATGTTAGACAAACCTTTTTCGTGTGGTTTCCCCGGGCATGTTGATGAGCTCTAATGTGGTAATTCTGGATGTTTTTGTCAAGATGGGTAATTATGCTTTTCTGGCGTCTCCTATTGTCCTTGCCAATTCTGATATTGGTTTGATCCTTGGCATGGACTGGTTGGCCATGAACAAGGCATCTATTGATTGTGAAGCTAAAGAAGTGAAGCTAACTCACTGTTCTGAGGACGTGATTATCTTCGAAGCGCACGATGACACAATCTGTGTGTTTTCCTTGAATGAAAAGGGTGAGATCTCTCCAATTTCGCAAGTCCCAGTGGTCTGCGAATATGGAGATGTGTTTCCAGAAGAGCTGCCGGGAATGCCTCCGCACCGAGAAGTTGTGTCCGTAATTGAGCTTGAACCGGGTACTGAGGCTGTGTGCAAACGGCCGTACAAATTGGGTCCAGAAGAGCTGAAGGAGCTGAAGAGACAACTCGATGAGCAGGAGCATCTGGGTCTGATCAGACCAATCTCATATCCATGGGGCTATGGAGTGCTTTTTGTCAAAAAGAAGGATGGCACGGACCAATTGTGTGTCGATTACCGTCCATTGAACAAGAAGACAATCAGAAACAAGTATCCACTTCCTAACATCAACAAGTTGTTCGAGCAATTGAAAGGGGCTACGGTCTTCTCCAAGCTCGATCTCAGGATGGGTTATCATCAGGTTCACATTCATGAAGAGGATATTCCAAAGACTTCTTTCAGGACAAGCTTTGGCTCGTATGAGTATACAGTGATGTCTTTTTGTCTAGCAAATGCTCCACCGACCTTTTGTCGTCTGATGAATTATATCTTCTCCCCATTCATGAATGAATTCATCTTGATGTATCTTGATGATATTCTGGTCTTTTCGGAAACTGAGGAAGAGCATGAAGAACATCTCAGGCTGGTGCTTGATAAGCTGAGAGAGCATAAGTTCTATGCTAAGTTTTCCAAATGTGAGTTCTGGTTGAAAGAAGTTGTCTACCTTGGGCACATCATCTCTGCCGAGGGCGTCAAAGTTGATCCGTCGAAGGTGCAGGCCATTGTTGAGTGGGAGCCTCCGCAAAATGTGAAGCAGCTTCGAAGCTTTCTCGGGCTTGCAAGCTATTGTAGAAGATTCATTGAGAACTTCTCCAAGATTGCTAATCCTCTCTCAAGTCTTCTTCAGAAGGGTGTGATGTATGTCTGGTCTCCAGAGTGTCAGTTGGCTTTCGACACACTCAAAGAGATCACCTTTACTCCAGTCTTATTTCCTCCTGATGACTCCAAACCATACCAAGTGTTATGCGACGCCTCTCTTCAAGGTCTTGGTGCTGTGTTTATGCAAGACAAGAAAGTGGTAGCTTATACCTCGAGGCAGTTGAAGCCAAGTGAGAAGAATTACCCCACTCATGATCTTGAGTTGGCGGCAGTGGTACATGCTCTGATGACTTGGGACACCTCTTGTTGGAACGAAAGGTTGAAGTGTTCACCGATCACAAGAGTCTCAAGTACATCTTCACCCAGCCTAACCTCAATCTTCGGCAAACTCGCTGTGTGGAGATGCTCCAAGATTTTAATCCGAGCGTTGATTACACTCCAGGCATAGCTAATGTCGTGGCAGATGCTTTGAGCAGGAAGGCTTACTGCAACAGTCTCATTCTGAAGCCTCTCCAGCCTGACCTTTGTGAATCTTTCAGAAAGCTCAACCTTCAGTTAGTACCTCAGGGATTTCTTGCAAATCTTCAGATCTCTCCTACCTTGGAACACCAGGTCCGAGCTGCGCAACTTCTTGATGCAATGGTGAAGAAAGTTAAGATTGGCTTGACAAAGGGAGTTCCCAAATATAAGTGCTTCAGTGTTGATGCCAGAGACACATTATTCTTTGAGGATCGTCTTGTCGTTCCGAAAGGTGATCTCACAAAGGTTATCATGGAAGAAGCTCATAACTCTTTGCTCTCAATACATCCAGGAAGTTCCAAGATGTATCAGGACTTGAAACAGACCTTCTGATGGACTCGCATGAAGCATGAGATTGCCCAGTTCGTAAATGAATGTGATGTATGTCAAAGGGTGAAAGCAGAGCATCAACGTCCAGCATGTCTTTTGCATCCATTGCCCATTCCCGAGTGGAAGTTCGACCATATTGAGATAGATTCCGTCACCGGGTTTCCGAAGTCCAAGAAGGGTAAGGATGCCATCTTCGTCGTCATCAACAAGTTGAGCAAAGTAGCTCATTTTCTTCTAGTCAAGGGATAAATCTCGGCAGCTCAGTTTGTAGAGCTGTACACTTCGAGGATAGTATCTTTGCACGGCGTGCCTATGTTGATTTATTCGGATCGCGGGAGTATCTTCACTTCCAAGTTCTGGGACTCTTTTTTCGGTCTGCGATGGGTACAAAGATACGATTCAGCAAAACTTTTCATCCTCAGACTAGTGGGCAAGTGGAGAGAGTCAATCAGGTCCTTGAGGATATGTTGAGAGCCTGTGTCATTTCTTTTGGCATGAAGTGGGAAGACTGCCTACCTTTCGCTGAGTTCTCGTATAACAATAGTTATGAAGCTAGTTCAGGCAAAGCTCCGTTTGAGATTCTATATGGCAGGAAGTGTCGTACCCCGCTCAACTCGTCCGAGACTGGTGAGTGTCAGATTCTTGGGAATGACTTGATCGAAGAAGCTGAAGAAATGTGTCGGGTCATTCGGGATAATCTCAGAGCAGCTGATACGTCCATTTTGCATCGTGCTATCATGTTCATATTTATCGCTTTATGGAGTGTTATTATAATTTTTGGTACCATATTTATGCTTTTTCTCTCTTATTTTGCAAGGTTTATTTGAAGAGGGAGAATACCGGCAGCTGGAATTCTGGACTAGAAAAGGAGCAAGTCTGAGTCCTTTATTCTGCGCAACTCCAAATGCCCTGAAAATCAACGTGGATTTTTTTGGGAATACATAAAAAATACTGGGCGAAAGAAGTGTCAGAGGGGAGCTGCCAGGGGCCCACAAGCTTGCTTGCTAAGGCCTACCCCCATGGCCGCAGCAACAGGGCTTGTGGGCACCCCGGTGGCCCACTGGCCCCCCTCTTTTGTTATATGAAGGGTTTCGTCCGGGAAAAAAAATCAAGGAGGTGGTTTTTTGTGGATTCTCCGCCGCCACGAGGCGGAACCAATCTAGAGCTCCGGCAGGACGATCCTGCCGGGGAAACTTCCCTCCCGGAGGGGGAAATCGGCGCCATCGTCATCACCAACACTCCTCTCGTCGGATGGGAGTCATCTCCATCAACATCTTCATAAGCACCATCTCCTCTCCAAACCCTAGTTCATCTCTTGTAACCAATCTCCGTCTCGCGACTCCGATCGGTACTTGTAAGGTTGCTAGTAGTGTTGATTACTCTTTGTAGTTGATGCTAGTTGGATTACTTGGTGGAAGAGTTTATGTTCAGATCCTTGATGCTACTCATTACACCTCTGATCATGATTATGATTATGCTTTGTGAGTAGTTACTTTTGTTCCTCAGGACATGGGATAAGTCATTCTGATTATAGTCATGTGAATTTGGTATTCGTTCGGTATTTTGATATATTGTATGTTGTCTTTTCCTCTAGTGGTGTTATGTGAACGTCGACTGCATAACACTTCATCATATTTGGGCCTAGAGGAAGGCATTGGGGAGTAGTAAGTAGATGATGGTTTGCTAGAGTGACAGAAGCTTAAACCCCATTCTATGCGTTGCTTCGTAAGGGGCTGATTTGGATCCACTAGTTTAATGCTATGGTTAGACGTTGTCTTAATTCTTCTTTCGTAGTTTCAGATGCTTGCGAGAGGGGTTAATCATAAGTGGGATGCTTGTCCAAGTAAGGGCAGTACCCAAGCGACGGTCCACCCACATATCAAACTATCAAAGTAACGAACGCGAATCATATGAACATGATGAAACTAGCATGACAGACGTTTTTCCTCTTATAAGACTTTGTTCAGGCTTGTCCCTTGTTAGAACAGGGATTGGGCCACTTTGCTGCACCGTTGCTACTACTTGTTACTTGTTACTTTTCGCTTGCTACGTTTCACCTCACTACACCATCACCTGTTACCGCTACTTTCAGTGCTTGTAGTTATTACCTTGGTGAAAACCGTTTATCAGAGCCTTCTTCTCCTCGTTGGGTTCGACACTCTTACTTATCGAAAGGACTACGGTTGATCACCTATACTTGTGGGTCATCAGCAGCGCAGTCCCGTTAGAAGAGCTACTACGATAGCAAGCATCATGACATGTCTTATGAGCTCGATGACTTCGTCTATCTCAAAGTGTCTCCTATGAAGGGCACACAACATTTTCGCATCAAAGGCAAGCTTGCTCCTCGTTTCGTTGGTCCTTTGAAAGTTGTTGGCAAGAGCGGCGACCTTGCGTATCAACTTGAGTTCCCTTCAAACTTCGCAAATGTGCATGACGTGTTCCATGTCTCTGAGCTCCGGAGATGCTTCAAGACTCTTGAGTGCGTAGTTGATATGAAAGATATCGACCTGCAACCCGACCTACAATTCTTGAAACGACTGAGCGCAAGACCCGCAACAAGTCAATCATGTTTCTCAAGGTGAAGTGGTCATATTATTCCGATAAAGAGGCCACTTGGGAACGAGAGGATCACCTCCGTTCCGAATTCCCAGAATTCTATCAGTCCTAGATCTCGGGACGAGATCTTCTTGTAGTGTGGGAGAGTTTGTAATACCCCAAGTGTAACATTGCCATATTTGGTACCTTGCCATGTGTGGGTCCATAATGGCATTGCTATGTGAGCTATATTCCATGTGTTATTTCATGTGGTCATGCCATGCCATCTCTTTTGCATCCTTGTGTCCTTTGTGTGTTTGTTGTGGTGATCCATGATGAGTGTGGTCATGTGGTGATGTGCTTCCTTTGGGTGCGATCCATCAGGTGTGAAGTGGTAGTTTCAACTTGCTTGTTTTCAAAACTAGATTTCCAAACTAGCACCTTCTTCTTTTATTTGGAAAAGACCCATATTGAACTTGTTGGAAAACCTGTTTTAAAATGTTGACCTTTTAGTGCCTTTATTGTAAGTGTGGATATGTGAAAGAGGGATTTTAAAACTTTGTTTTGATGTGGCTACCTTCAAAACCAGATTTTAAAAAATCTGATTTGTAATTATCTTAGTTGTCCCAAAAATCCACTTTTCATTTTATTGTTTTGGGTCATAATTCCCTTATGACCAGGGGCATTTTTGTTTTATTTAGGGTCAACAGTTTTGTCTATGTGCATTTATTTGTCTCTGTTTTATTTCAATAGGAAATAACCTGGGATTCCTTTTCTGCTTATTTGGCACCAACCGACTGTGCCTCCTCCCCTCGCCGGCCCAACCTTTTCTTTCCTTCGTGAGAGCAGCCCACGGACACGTCCTTCTTCCTCCTTGTTGTCGTCACCCTTGTAAGGCGTCAATCCCCTCCGCCGATCTCCTCCTGCTCCATATCCTTTGGCCTGAGCTTGCCTCCCGAGGCATTATAAAGCCACAGTCCCTTCCCCTCGAAGCCCTAACCCTTCCATCTTCCTCCTCCCTCTCCCTGGCGCCGTCAGGAGGCGGCCCGAGATCCTCCTCCGCCATGGCCGGCCCCTGTTGAGGTCGCAGCCATCGAAGTCGTTCCCCTTATTCCTCTCCAAGCGTTCCAGGAGCAAGCGTAGATCCAAGGGAGTCCATTCTCGCAGCAAGGAGACGTCGATCGCCTCTGCTTCCATGACATCTATGACGAGCCCTTCCTCCTCTGCTCCGACGACTTTTTCTGCAGCGGCTTCTTCCTCTTCGACGCCTTCTTCCTCTCCGTCAGCCCGTCCTCCTCGACGTGTGGGTGAGCAGCCGATCTCCTCCCTGTTCCCCTGCTAGTAGGATCTGTCCTAGAGCCGTAGTTGCGCGTCGTAGTTCCTCTGTGTCGCCGGCGCCGCCGTGCTCGTGGAGCCATAGCTGCAGTGCGCCTCTCGTCGTGTTTAGGGGTAAAATGGGTTCTCCTTGAGCCCCTCTTCCTCCTGGCGAGTGCCCGTAGCCCAATTTCTAGCGTAGCGCCGGCAGTGACCCTCCCCTGTTCCGGTCGCTATCGCGTGGTAGGAGAAGCAGGGGGTATTCCTAAGAGAGTTACCTCCCCCTGTGTAGTAACAATCGACCGAATAGCGCAGTGGCAGTAGTGTGATTTTGCTTCGCGCAGGTCATGGGTTCGAGCCCCCGCAAGCGCACCCCTTTTTTGTTTGTTTTTCTGGTACAGTAGCGAACTGGGAAGCTTACCCTGGTAGCTCCCTCTGTTCTGTCAAGTCCAGTGTTGTAGCGTAGTGGTGTGGCCGCCTGTCTATCCAGGGTGATCCTGGGGTCGATCCGAGGGATGCCCCTTTTGTTTTATTGCATGATGTTGTTTGTTTTGAAATTTGCCTGGCTTGGACAGCAAGATTTCTTTTGCCTAAGGACAAACCAGTAGGTTTTCCTTTTATTTTAGCTTGTATATGCTTATGTGTGTATAGTCAAACCCTTGTTGATGATGTGGTTGCTCTAGCATGAGTAGGAGTAGTGTGTGTGAGTGTAGTGAGGTGCATGTGTGTGTATGACACACACATGACCAAGGCATTTTTTTGCCTTAGTAAGCATGGGGAGTTCCTTTGAACCCCTAGGGTGTGTGAGTGTGTGTTAGTGGTAGCTTGAGAGTGTATGCAATTGTGTGTGGTTATGCATGTGTGTATGTGGTCAAGCATGTGTGTGTGTGGTGATGAGCTAAAGCTCATGTGCATGAGGCTAACCCCTCATGTCACCATTGGAGTTGTGGGTGTGAGCTTGTGCATGTGTGGATGATGAAATAGCGAGTACCACATGTGATATGGCACTATTTGAGACTATATGATTCTATGTTGTTTTTCCTTTGAACTTTGTGTCCTCATGTGGTATGCAAGTACCTAGATATTATATATGGATTTGGTGTAGAATCATCCCAGGAATCCACTGGTGGAATCTGATTTCACTTTGGAGCAACTTCATGAACTGTCATTTTTCTGTCTTGATGCTATGTTTAGAGCTTGGTGCCATGTGGAGTGATGGCCCATGAGGATGAATACTTGATGTGGCAATAGTGGGTGAACCCCTCTACATCATGGTAGTTTTGTTTTATGCTTAGGAGTTTGTATGTGCAAGTTGTGCCTTGTCAAAGTTGACATGTGGCTGAAATTGTCATCTTGGTGAAAATCTGTAATTTTCACTAAGTCTGAGAAACTGCTGTTATTTTCTTCCTTTGTTGTTGTGGTTGCAAAAGCTCATGTGTTGGGAATCAGCCCTTGCAATCAACTAGAGAGTTGGAGCTTTTGTGTTTGTCTAGCTCTCTGTTAACTTTCATGCACTTTCACTTCCTGTATATATCATCTTGGAGGCTGTCAAAATGCTTCAGAGCATAAGCACTTGGTGAAAATCTAAGATTTTCACTAAGTCCCTGAAATCTGTTATTTTTGTCCAAGTTAGCACCTGTATATATTCCTGTGTGTTACTCCTTTGTATTATCTTCTTGCTCAGGCTTGTAGAGATTTTGAATAGTTTTTTCCACATATCTTGTTTGACACATTTGGGTGGCTGTATGTACTTTGCATGTTGCTCACAAACTGCTATGATGCTGTTTAGGACAAATTGCATGTTTTAGTTGTTTTGAAGCTTGTCATAGTATTGTTGGTGGTGCGGTGAGTTTCTTTGCACCGCCCCACCTATATTTGTTTGTTTGATCATGTGGCAACCTGGGAACACCAGAAGAGTGCCATTGGAGTGTGCTTGTGGTGGATTTGATCCATAGGACTCCATATCTTGTTTCGTAGTTTCCGGTTGATCCGTAGCTCCGTTCTCAACGTTCTTTATATGCTTTTGCATCGTTTTCTCGTGATGCACCTGTTCATGTCATCTTCATGCATGTCAAGATACCTTAGATTTATGTTCTGTCCAGAAGTTTATCTTCTCTTCTCATGCATATGCAAGTGACTAGAATAGAGATGCATGCTTCATTCTCATCTCATGCATCATGTGTTTGTAGCATCATGTTGTGTTGGTGTTCATTGGTTGTCGTTTTTATCTTGGGTAGCACCACGATTGAAGAGCGAGTACGTGCAGGATGAGCAAGAGCAGTTCCAAGCTGAAGACATCACAAGCAAGATGACTGTGACCTTGATACCGTATCTAGCCTTGTTATTCTTAGAATCACGTTTCCTTCGATATATGCTCGTTGCCTACCACTTGTTATAATTGCCTCCTGATATTGCCATGAAACCCAAACACCTTCCCCTCCTAGCTAATGTTGTATGGCTAACTAGGCTTGCTCAGCTTCTGATGATAGCTTTGCTAGTTGCAGGTGCCAGCTATCTCATGTGATAACATGAGGATTTGATATCATTATGTTTTAATCTGCTATTTAATTAATGCACCTATATACTTGGTAAATCACGGAAGGCCTAGCCTTTTGCCGGGTGATTTGTTCTGTTATTGTCGCCTTAGTTTCGGCTACCGGTGTTTGATTCCGTAACTGATCGCTCCTAACACGTTCGGGGTTGTTATGGGGACCCCCTTGATAAATCATGTAGTGTTAAGACTTGTCCGCCAGGACCCACCATTGGTTTTCATTTCCTAATCACCTAATAATAATTTGCATAGGGAATAGCTACCCCGAGGATTTAATCAACAACCCGGGCCAGTGCTCCTCATGAGTGTTGGTCCAAACTAGAGCACTGTGCGAGGCCAACTCAGGGCAAGTTGAGTGATTTCTATCACGCCATCGTGCGCGTAGCTCATCCATCGTGTCCTCAGACCGTATGTGATGGACTAGTTCGAGCACCCCTTCAGGGTTTAATCTTTCGGAAAGCCATGCCCGCGGTTATGTGGCAACATGGATTATTTGTTAACATTCGGTTATAGATAACTTGAACTAACTCTAATAAAACTACCAACTGTGTGCGCAACCGTGACTGTCCCCTTCGAAGACCTCTCTTCGATCGGGAACACGGTGGGGTTATGCTTGACGTAAGAAGGTGTTCAGGATCACTTAGTGATCACCTAGTCTTCGACCGCTCGCGTAGACCACCATATCTATATCTCTGTTCTTCGTAAGTTAGCCACCATAAATGCTTAGGATGCCGCAACCTAAACACTGAACCTTCCTCGCCTAATAACTTGACTGGTTTCGGTACCAAGGTCATCGATTGCTGAGTCCCTGTGGCTCACCATTTACTACAACACCCCAACAGGTACAGGTACGCCCGACGCAGGTGATCCAGATGGCACGCAGCTGTCGTGGCAGTACGATGAGGAGAACGACCGCCTGTACGTGAACTATCCAGAAGACTGAGGGCGTGGTCGTGATCGTGGGCAAGCATGCGGGATAGCATAGTCTTTTCCTTGTGTTATGTAGTCCATAGCAGAACTACCTTGTCTGAATAAATGTGTGGATGTAAACTCTGATATTTTCAATCTGAGATGGCAAATGAATGCCCTATTTGTCAATCTTTAATTATGTATGTGCTATGTTTATCTCGCTTACGAAACTCTTAGATGTGCTTCTTTCCCTTTTGGGGCATCGCCCCCTAAATCGGATAGGACCACATCTTAGACGTTACATCTATCCAGGTCTTCCTTTGAAAAACTCCTTTCAAACAACCCTTTATGCTTTCCAGAAATTCTATATGATTTCCGATCAACAATATGTCAACTACATATACTTATCAGAAATTCTATAGTGCTCCCACTCACTTCTTTGGAAATACAAGTTGCTCATAAATCTTGTATAAACCCAAAAGCTTTGATCATATCATCAAAGCGTATATTCCAACTCCGAGATGCTTGCACCAGTCCATAGAAGGATCGTTGGAGCTTGCATACTTGTTAGCATCCTTAGGATCGACAAAACCTTCTGGTTGTGTCACATACAACCTTTCCTCAAGAAAACCATCGAGGAAACAATGTTTTGACATCCTATGTGCAATATGTCAGAAATAATGCAGCAACTGCTAACATAATTCCAACAGACCTTTAGCATCTCTACGAGTGAGAAAGTCTCATCATAGTCAACTCTTTGAACTTGTCGGAAACATCTTTGCGATATGTCGAGCTTTTCTTAATGGTGACTTTTCACCATCTTCGTGTGTCTTCCTTTTAAAGATCCATATGTACTTAATAGTCTTACAACCATCAAGTAGTTGTTCCAAATTCTACACTTTGTTTTATACACGGACCCTCTCTCGAATTTCATGGCTTCCAACCATTTGTTAGAATCCGGCCCACCATCGCTTCTCCATTGCTCGTAGGTTCATTGTTGTTCAACAACATGACCCCCAAGACAGGGTTACCGTACCACTCTGTAGTAGTATGTGACCTTGTCGACCTATGAGGTTTGTACTAACTTGATCCGAAGCTTAATGATCAACATCATCAGTTTCCATTTCCACTGGCGTAGGCGCCACACGAACAACTTCCTGCGCCCTGCTACACACTGGTAGAAGAGACGGTTCAATAACCTTATCAAGTTCCACCACCCTCCCACTCAATTCTTTCAAGAGAAACCTTTCCTCGAGAAAGGACCCGTTTCTAGAAACAAACAATTTGCTTTCGGATCTGAGTTAGGAGATGTACCCAACTGTTTTGGATATTGTATGAAGATGCATTTATCCGCTTTGGGTTCGAGCTTATCATACTGAAATTTTTTCACGTAAGCGTTGCAGCCCCGAACTTTCAAGAAACAATAGCTTAAGTTTCTCCAAAGCATAGTTCATACGGTGTCATCTCAACGGAAATACGTGGTGCCCTATTTAAAGTGAATGTGGTTGTGTCTAATGCATAACCCATAAATGATAGTGGTCATTCGATAAGAGACATCATAGTATGCACCATATCAAATAGGGCGTGGCTATGACGTTCGAGCACACCATCACACTATGGAGTTCTAGGTGGCATGAATTGCAAAACAATTTCCACATTGTCTTAACTGTGTACCAAAACTCGCAAGTCAGATATTCATCTCTATGATCATATCATAGATAGTTTATCTACTTGTCACGACGATCTTCACTCTGAAATAGCCTTGAAATTTTCAATATTTCAGACTTGTGATTCATCAAGTAAATACTCCTGTATCTACCCAAATCGTCTGTGAAGTAAGAACATAATGATATCGACTGCGTGCCTCCGCACTCATTGGACTGCACACATAAAAAATGTTTTACTTCCAACAAGTTACTTTCTTGTTCCATATGGTATGATTTGCATGTCTCAAGTGATTCAAAATCAAGTGAGACCAAACGATCCATCTACCTGGAGTTTCTTCATGCGTTTGTACCAATATGTATGGTTTGCATGTCTCAAACGTTTCAAAATGAGTGAGTACAAAGGTCCATCAGCATGGAGCTTCTTCATGCATTTTGCACCAACACAACTCAATCGGCAGTGCCAGAAGTAAGTGGTACTGTCATTACTACTTTGTATCTTTTGGCATCAATATTATGAACATGTGTATCACTACAATCGAGATTCAATAAACCATTGAAGGTATTTATTCAAGCAAATAGAATAACCATTATTCTCTTTAAATGAATAATCGTATTGCAATATACATGATCTAATCATGTTCATGCTCAACGCAAACACATAATAACAATTATTTCGGTTTAACACTAATCCCGATAGTAGAGGGAGTCTGCGATGTTTGATCACATCAACCTTGGAAACACTTCCAATACATATCATCACCTCGCCTTTAGCCAGTCTCCGTTTATTCCGTAGCTTTTATTTCAAGTTACTAATACTTAGCAACTGAACCGGTATCTAATACCCTCATGCTACTAGGAGTACTAGTAAAGTACACATCAATATCATGGATATCAAATATACTTCTGTCGACTTCGCCAACCTTCTCATCTACCAAGTATCTAGGGTAGCTCTGCCTTAGTGACCGTTCCCCTCATAACAGAAGCACTTAGTCTCGGGTTTGGGTTCAACCTTGGGTTTCTTCATTAGAGCAGCAACTGGTTTGCCGTTTCATGAAGTATCCCTTCTAGCCCTTGCCCTTCTTGAAACTAGTGGCTTTAATAACCATCAACAATTGATGCTCCTACTTGATTTCTACTTTCGCAGTGTCAAACATTGAGAATCGCTCAAGGATCATCATATCTATCCTTGATATGTTATAGTTCATCCCGAAGCTCTTAGCAGCTTGGTGGCAGTGACTTTGGAGAACCATCACTATCTCATCTAGAAGATCGACTTCCACTTGATTCAAGCGACTGTTCCACTTAGAAAATCTGAGCACATGCTCAACGATTGAGCTTTTCTCCTTTTACTTTGTAGACAAAGAATATTCTCGGAGGTCTCATACCTCTCAACAAGGGCACGAGCATGAAATCCCAATTTCATCTCTTAGAACACCCATACCCCTTTTTTACTATAAGAGTTGCATCACAATTAATTGGTTGATCCGATCAAAAGATGGAATTATTTATTTGAAAAAAGCTTTCTAGAGATCATTGCTTCCGGGGAGAACCTTCCTCTCACCTGTTCGATAACTTAGGGTTACCTCTTTGGGAAATTGGTGTGGGAGTACTTTCTGTTTCATTACCTGCTAACTAAAAAAGATGTATCATTGTGCAGTAACATGATTCCCTTTGCAAACATTGTTGTTTAGATAATATACGCAAAGCTATACTACCGCACCATTAGATTCTCATTGCATCTTTAGTTAAATTTTTTTGGTGAGTTTTAAAGTTCTCCTAATGTTGTTTTCGATGGCCAATTTGGTTATTAGCAGGTGTGGTAATATTCACTCTCCACTCTAATTATTTCTAATGAGTAGGATGGGATAGTGTTCTATGTGTCCATGTCCCCAAAATATGTCAATGGACAGCATACTCTAGGTTAACAAGTTCATGTGTGTTGCTGCTCTTACTATGTATCACCCAAAGCATTGGGGTGGAAAAGATGGAGCTGCTCATCGGTTGCTCCAAGCGCTGTGACGCCGGGCGGTGGAGGCATACGCACGGGCCACCATCTAGGTATATGTGGCCCCTCCCTAGGAATATCATACTTGCATCAGGTTGTTAGAGTTGGCTATGCTACTGAGGAGTTGTATTATTTTTACGCTTGAAAACGGCCACATTAGTCTCGGGCATGTTTGGTTGTCATAGCAACTTTTGCCTATATTGCACACTTGACTTAGTTGGGCAGACTGAGGGAAAACGGGAAAAAACATTTCTGTGTTATTTGTCTGCATGCTTACCTCTAGGCTGCGTGGGGCCTACCAAAGGTGGTATGTTTGGTTGCTCACCTATTTAGGCGGAAACACAAGGCGTGGTATTTAGTTTGATGCAAAACCTGTTGTCTGGTAATCTCTTGGACGGGGTGGTGAGGTTACCGTCACACTAGGTCATGTTGAGCATACCGAAGACACGCAAAAGATAGCGTACTAACACAGTTCTTAGCCATAGAAAGAAGTTTTAAACATAATACCATAATTAAACATAGTAGTTCTCAAACAAAGTAGTACATAATAGTCGATACTAAACCGGCTGGAGCAACAGACAGTTGTCCTAGAAGTTCACAATGAAGGATTCGTCGTGCCTCCCACCCTTGGTCACCACTTCAATGCCGTTTCCGTTGAAGACGATGAACTTGAGCATGTCAGGAGTGAGCAACTTAAAGGTCACCATGTACCCGATCTTTATATGATGGACGATGACAAAGGAGGACCAACCCTGATCAAGGGTGACCCTATCGTTCATCAACGGGGCAGTGACCCTCCAAGAGTAGTCGATGTTCGTCTTAAGCTGAAACTCTGTCAACACGACCTGGAAGTGCTTCATGAAGTCAAGGGCCATTGGTATTTGCTTGAGGTTTGGGGTCATGATCACCTTGAAGGTGTGAGTTGGCCTACCCTCCTGATGGAGTTCCCATAGTTTAGACTCTTGTCGCTAAGGGGATCCTCCAGCTTGACATCGTTGTGTGTGGGCAACGACACCGGAGCTGGAGTGTGTGGCACCGCGTACTTTCGCTTGTCGATGGTAGGCACGACGTCTTTGCAATTGTCCACGGGTGGCACCACCTCCTTGCCCTTGTTCTCCGTGTCGATCTACATTACGAAGAGTACAAAGTTCGAAGGTCAATTGCCATTAAAATCTATCATTCAGATCCCTTATATTTAAACAGCCTGGCGGTCACTACTTAACAACCACCACACTCAGTTAAACCTCTCTGTCTCTCACTGTTCCTCCTACCCATCCCCATGAATTACAACAGCATCTCCAACCCCAATCCCAACCCCTTCCCTTGGGGCATTGGATGGAGGAATTTCTTCCTTGAGCGCTCACTCGATGACCGCACCAAGTTTGATAACACCATGGAAGTGTGCTCAAATTTCAGCAACATCGAATACATGCACAAGAGACAAACGGTACGTTGAAGAAGGCGACGGTGGAGGAGTCGAAGACACCGATTGCTACTTGTAAACTGCATTGGTGTTTCCCCAAATAGGAGGGGTGAAGCAGTATGGTAGAGATAAGTATTTCCCTTAGTAATAACCGAGGTTATTGAACAACTACGAGAACCAAGCAAAATCTCCTCGTCAGCACCTACACAAACAAAACCAAACACTTGCACACAACGCAGGCAAGAGGGTTGTCAATCCCCTTGAACTCATTACTTGCAAGGATTAATTATTATAGATAGAGATGATATAAATGCAAAACTAAATAAATTGCAGAAAGGTAAATAATTTTATAACAATAGGATTAAGTAGACCCGAGGGTGTAGTTTTTGCTAGAGGCTTCTCTCTCGAACATAGCACATGACGGGTAAACAAATTACTCTTGTGCAACTGACAGAATAGTGCGTAGTTATGAAATGCCAGTCATGGAAATTATTATGTGTATATTGGCATCACGTCGATAAAAAAGTAGACCAAAATGATTCTTGCCTAATACTATTAATCCACTTTGAAAGCAATTCTATGCTTGCCTCTCTAGGTATTAAGTTCATGACAAATATAATAATGATTGGAGCAAGATGACATGATGTAGACAAAGTAAGACAAGAAATATGTTCAGACCCTGTTGTTTTATCCTTAGTATCAACAATACAAATACATCTCTGGTCCCCTTCTGTCACCGGGATATAGAGCACCACAAGATTGAAACCAGTACAACGCAACACTCCAACCAATGATAAATCATTCTAGTTGGCCAAACCAACCGTATAAATATGGGAGAAATACAAAGCTATAATAATAATGAATAATAGAATTCAGAGGAGAATCAATTACTTTCGATGAATAATCTTATCATAAACCCATAATTCATTGAATCCCAACAAACAGACCGCAGAATAGGATTACATCGAATTGATCACCGCGGGAAATGCGACAAACATTGTATTGAAGAACATAGTGTCGGTGTTCTAGGAATGGGGGTACCCATACCTACCTGCCTACGGCCCATGGCTGGCCCACTTCATCAAGCAAACTAACAGGCCCGACATCACTCAAGGCAAGGCCCTCAGGAGGGGCCAAGCCTCACGAGTAGGAACGACATCAAGACCCGCAGGGGGCCTCTTCAGGACCCTCCCGAGCGGCGGATATTCTGAGGTGAGGCCTGGCCTTAGGAGTCAAGGCTGACGCAGAGGAAGGATGGGCGGGCAGCAGACAGCAGGACGGAGCAGTTTCCCCTTTGGTGCAAAGGGGGCAAGGACGAACGCAGGTTCCCAAGGCATCTTATAAAGGTTTCCATTCTGGTGCAAAAAGACCATGGCCGCCCTGAACCAACCCCAACAGCGCTGGCAGCTACTTTGCAGGCGAAGACCACTTTTGGACAGGGGAAGCATGTCCCCCTGCCCCCTGCAAAATTGGCTGTTGTGGGATCCCTTCCCGCCAAAACGATAAGGGAAGAAGACACTACAAGGAATATGCTAGTACACGACGCTATTTTTTCGTCGCTACATCGTCACGGTTTTTCATTTACGACGATCGCACGACGAAAAACCAAGCATCGGAAACGGAGCGTCAGAAATGAACAGCAACGACGTTTTGGTCAAAATCATCGTAACTTTACAACGATTCCTGGATCGTCGTAACTTTACGACGATCCTAAATCATCGCTGCCAATCAAACCCAGTCCTACGTGGCAGTCCTACGTGGCAAAATTACGACGAAATCAAAACATCATGGCTGAAATCAGCCCAACCCATTTCAATTGATCACATGGGCTGATTTTATTTTTTTGGGCTTTTTCTTATTGGGCTTCTTTTTGGGCCTTAGCCTATTTACAGCCACTTTATTATTTTTCTCAATTTTTTTGTATCATTATAATTTGGGCCCTGGCCTTTTAGTGCCCAAATACATTTGGCCCAGTTTTAGTTTTGGCCTTTTGAATTTCAGTTTTGTGTGTGCGTCCCACTTGTCATGTTCTTCTCATAATTTGTCCCATATGTCAGGAAGTTCTGGTCCCACTTGTCATGTTCTTCTCATAATTTGTCCCATATGTCAAGAAGTTCTGATCAGGTTTTCATTTCACACATTTTCAAATCGCATACGATATGAATATTTCAAATAGAGCAGAAAGAACATGTTAAATTCATCAAATTAACACGAAGGTAGTATATTACAATTTTTCCAATCTGTTACAAAGCAGATATGCCTATTATTACAATATATAATATGCATTCTTGGATAAGTAGAGCTTCACACAATTGGCTTCAAGGCTTCGCACTTCAACTTTCTTAGGCCTGGAGGTCCTGTAGAAGAAACAACCATATTTTTAAAAGCTACAAGATACAGATCAAGAATAGAAACAAGGCACAAAAACTGCATAACAGTTACAATACAACTATTTGTTTTAGTTCGTACTACTACTGTAATCGATGCAAAAAAAAACATACTACTACTGTAATTGACATAAAACCTTGAAAGAGACAA
The DNA here is from genome assembly GCF_904849725.1 of Hordeum vulgare subsp. vulgare. Classification (NCBI taxonomy): domain Eukaryota; kingdom Viridiplantae; phylum Streptophyta; class Magnoliopsida; order Poales; family Poaceae; genus Hordeum; species Hordeum vulgare. The sequence continues at coordinate 405,728,780 of NC_058523.1, read as the reverse complement.
GCAGAAGTCAAAACATATTTTTAGAACAGATATTTGCATTAAAATTAGGCATTAAAAATAATGGACACAAATATTTGCATTAAAGATTAGGCATTGCACACCCAGCAGAAAGAGACAAGCAGAAGTCAAAACATATTTTTAGAACAGCTCACGACTACCAACAATAATGTAAAATCCAGATCCTACATCTTCATCCATTTGGATGTTGGCATCATAGCATGCTTTGCTCAACCATAGCATGCTTTCCATGACGGAAAGAGACTCTACAACAATAACACAATAGACAACAAGGAAGCATCAAACTTAACTGCAAAATTAAAGAATAGGTGCAAGATAATGAATATTTGATCCAGTGTCAGCCTATTCATGAAAACACAATAGCTGACTAATTCTCTTTGACAATAACACAGATGTAAAAATATATACTGCAATATATGTTACTACCGAATATATATACCTGAACAGAGTTCTTCTTTTCGACCGTCAAGCTGCGAAGCAGTCTGATCATCTTCTGTAATGGCAAATGTCACTGGCGTCAGCTGATATCACAAGAGAGCTACACTTTCAAACATTTTAGATGGACAACTGCATAAATAAAAAATGCATATATCGGGGACTGACGATTGATTCTCGATAGCTGTCAAATGTTTGCTGGTGCTAGCATTTCCACGGGTTACTGGGTCATGCATGAGATGAGAATTTGCAAAGTCAGAAGGGGAGGTCGTCTATCTTTTGCGGGTCAGCGGTCTGGCACATGGACCGGATCAAGGGCACGGCCTATGGGAGCAGTTCTAGTGCAGTTTGGACACAAAAGGAATAGTATCTGTTGGGATCTTCTTGCAGTTTGCGCATCAGAATACTCGAGGTCAACAACTTGTCAAAAGTTATCGAAATGTCAGATCGTGGATGGATTTGTCTTAGCAAAGACTTGAAGTTGAGGACTAATAATGGACGGGGTACAGCGACAAGTCAATTGTCACAGCTCATACATCCCAATAAGACTTGATTGTCAGATTTAGAACATTGATTAATGGCGATTTTTACCAGAATAACTACGTATACTTGACCAATATCAAGAAGACTTGAACTATAATTGTTGGAACTCATGTGGAAGGGAAACCTTCAAAATCAGAACTAGTAAAGTGCATCAGTATTTATTGTATAATAAAGTCTGTACATATTCCACTTTCTGCATGGAAACTTTAGAGTTTGGGTATTGTTTTTAATTTCAGATGGCTAAAAGAGGTGATTATGGTGGGCAATGTTGTCAATGTGTAAATCGTCAGGCTCATGTGTTTTTAGCATATGCCATACCGCAACCAAGTCCTAGCACTAATCGACATGCTTTGTTGTTATCGGTAATGAAACCAGTCAAAAACAGTCAGTCGTTAATCCCAGTTGTTCTCTGGTAAAATAACTGCAACTGGTGTATAACGTTCCACCTAACAAAATGCAAATGTCGAAATCAAAATCTGAACACAGTTGAGCATCAGTGCATCACGTTGTTGATTTCTGGAGTGTAATGACAGCACATTATGATCTCCATTTGGGAAACAGCAAAAAGACCAGCATAGTCAAGCTTGGATCACTTTGTTTAGCTAATCACCTAACCTAAGCAAGTAGCATAACAGTGTGTCAAGTCCATTTGCAATATCCACTAGTACACTGTATATGAGACTAAAACAATTCATTGGAAGCTTTAGAATTCACATAACATTGAATTTCACCTTGGAATGAGAGTGACCGAGACGGCATCAGCGAGCTAGTGGATGTCGGTGGCGAGCCCGCGCCAGCAAGCGTCGCCGGTGGATATCACCTTGACGTCCGCAACGCATCATGGTTGTCGGACCTATTTGAGAAGGAGGCTCGGCAGTGGCCGCTGGAACCCTACCAGCGTCGCTGTACTTGACTAATGGGTTGAGTGGGTACCATAAAAGAGCTCTAATTCAGAGCCCAAGCGTGGGAGGAGCATCACCCAGAGCAGGCCCTGATCAATACTTGTAGATAGATATTACTAGTACAGTTAATAGCCAAAAGAAATAAACATACAGAGCGGACGACAGCACGAACGTGACCTCGGTGGCCATCGCCTGCTTGCACTGCGGGAAGCAATCAGCGTCAAAAAAGGGTGCACAGATCGAACTCACAAGCCAACAAGGGGAAAACGAAAAAACAAAAAAAAGGTAGGGATTGAAAGAAGGGAGGAGCAGCGACAGAGACCACGTCCGCTCACCTGACACGGCGACGGCACGCCACCACCACTGCTCCCGCCGCCGTACACCACCGGAGCCGTCCCTCCCGGTGCCGAGACCTGCAAACAGCCACGCACGCACGCCACCTCGATCAGTTAACCAAGCATATACATACAACCAGCCAACCCCGAATGTTTACTGCCCTACGAGAAAGCGCCTACGAACCTGCGGCGCGTGGGGGCGGTGGTAAGGGGCCGGTGGCGGCGGCGGAGGCGGGCGCGCAAGTCCCTGCTTTTCTAATGCCATTCACGATATGCATCCACGATGAAAATGCTTCCCCATATGCATGCAGGAGAAGGGAGTGAGACGTACCGTAAGCGTAACAGATGTTGGGGTTCTGCTTGCTCCGCACGACCGTGTCCCCGTCGGCGTACCACGCGACCTCCTCCCCCTACCGAATCTCTCGCTGGCTTCACGCCACACGGAGGAGAGGAACAAAAAAACCCAAAATAAACCCGCACTCCCCCAGATCCATCTTAAAGAGGAGCCGACCGAGGCGGAGCGGGAGCGGGAGCGCGCGGCGGAACCTGAGCGGGCAGAAGCGGACGGTGATGGTGACGTTCTCCTTGGTGGCCGCCTGGTCGTCTTCGTTGTTGTCCAGCAGCCCCGCGACGAGGAGGATCTCCTCGGTGGAGACGACGATGAGGCGCACGGGTCGAGGAACGGACGCCGCCTCGTCGTCGGGTCGAGGAGGCCCGCCGGCCGCACCATCCCCGTCGGCGGGGAGGAGGGCACCTGACGGGATCTCCCGGGGACGGGGGTTCCCTTCTCGTCCATGGGACGCGGGCCTCAGATCTTGCACGACCGCCAGGGAGCGGAGGCCGGATCTCGTCGCTAGGGAAGCCATGGGCGGGCCGAAGAGCACCCAGAAGCCACAGTGGGAGGAGTCTGCAATGGATCTGCATCGAGTGGGGGAGAAGGAGGGTGCAGACCGGCTGCGAGGGGAGAGGGAGTCGCGGTGGGAGGCGACTGCTAGGGTTCGCGTGCACTGAGAGAGAGGGGATGCTGCGCGAGAGAGAGAGAGAGAGGGGCTTGCTGCGCGCGCGAGAGAGGAGTGCTGGGATGGATGGATGGATGGACAGATGTTTGCCATGTCAGCAATCCATCCCACAACTGATTTCACCAATCAGAGTTAATCTTATATAATTTTGTTTTTTGTTTCTTTTATACACCCTCTATAAACTATTTTAAAAGTGTTTGCATCACTAGAATAGTGATCTAAATGCTCTTATATTATTTTAAGGAGGGAGTAGTTTTTATCCTCTTATTCACGGTAAACATTCACTCCCTCCGTTCCTAGATATAAGTCTTTCTAGAAATTCTATTAAATTACTACATACGGATGTATAAAGACCTATTTTTTAGTGTGTAGATTCTATTAAATTACTACATACGGATGCGAGAGTCACGCCTGGTCACAGGAGGACGCGCCCACCGGATCCGGTCAAAGGAGATGGAGGAGACGATCGAGGGGATCATGTGGGGGTGCTGGGTGCTGCCTCCGGCCCGAGTAATCGACCTGGATCGACCGCAGCAGGTGGCGGCGGCGGCGGTGGCGAGGAAGGTCTCTGGCGAGGTGTTGGGTGGGGTGGATAGGTGGATAGGTGGGGCGCGGACAACTTCGCGTGGGGGAGTGGAGGGATGGAGTGGGGAGGGTGAACGGGTCGGCTAGGGTTAGCCCGACGGTGGTTATGGGCCGGGGCGGTAGATGGTCAGCTGGGCCACTTGGCCCAGTTGGGCCAGGGGATCTTTTTCTTTTTTTAAATACTTTTTTCCATTATTTTTTTATTAGTTATCATTATTACTATTTATGTTTTAAATATATAGGATTTTCACCAATTTTAGAATGACCGATTCATAATTATAATCTACTAGTCGTAGACCCGTGCATTTGCACGGGCATAGTTAGAAGACTTATATTTAGGAACAGAGGGAGTGTGATATTAAATGGAAATAATTGGAAAAAATAGTAACTAAAAGGAACATAAAACCATTTCTCAATCCAATGAGATGTTGGTTGAAAGTACATATATAAAATATTAGTTGACCAAATAATTATGGGAAGAATAGATTATTGAACATTAACTATTCAACATTAATTATTCAACATTAATTATTGAACGGTCATACCCGTAGTTTTGACCGTGTTTTGAAATGGCCATGAAAAATTCAAAACAAATTCAAAAAAATGGAAAACCATTGCATTGTGTCATTGTATGTAACAAAGTTACCAGGAAAAATAATAAACTAGTAATACGACAATTATTTTAAATAAATGTTCTTAGAAATGGGCTATCATGTGTGAAGATTCATGGCTTTCAAGCCAAATGATCAATCTTATGGCCACATTTATGATATAGTTTGTTGAAATGATATAATATTATGCACAAGGGTGCATATTGGAATGGCAAACAATGTTCATTAAGGAAGTTTTCATTTTCCTTGTATGAAAAATTCATTTTCCATTTTTCAACTGACCAAAATGAATTTTTTTGTGAAGTACCTACCATATATTTTTTTCAAAATTGGACCAAATCATTTTTCGAAAATACTAGGCCATATTTAATGTATAATTGACAAAATGGTTGGGTGTTAAAGGCTTTTATCGATCTCTCCTAAAAAAGACAAATTTTCGTTGAATCAGCTGAAAGCGGGTCAAATTTGAACTGCATCTACATTATAGTTTGCTCTATATTTTTGCTAAAAACAATTTATAGGTACACAAGTATCTATTTAATCACAGAAACATCAAAACATTTCCAAGATTCAACCACTAGGTATGAACGGTCATACCCGCTATTTTGACCGCGTTTTGAAATGGCCATGAAAAATTCAAAACAAATTCAAAAAATGGAAAACCATTGCATTGTGTCATTATGTGTGACAAAGTTACCAGGAAAAATAATAAACTTGTAATACGACAGTTATTTTAAACAAGTGTTCTTAGAAATGAGCTATCATGTGTGAAGATTCATGACTTTCAAGCCAAATGATCAATCTTATAGCCACATTCATGACATAGTTTGTTGAAATGATATAATATTATGCACAAGGGTGCATATCGGAATGGCAAACAATGTTGATTAAGGAAGTTTTCATTTTCCTTGTATGAAAAATTCATTTTCCATTTTTCAAGTGATCAAAATGAGTTGTTTTGTGAAGGACCTACCATATATTTGTTTTAAAATTGGACCAAATCATTTTTATAAAATACTAGTCCATATTTAATGTAAAATTGACAAAATGGTTGGGTGTTAAAAGATTTTATCCACCTCTCGTGAAAAAGACAAATTTATGTTGATTCAGCTGGAAGCGGGTCAAATTTGAACTGCAGCTGCATTATAGTTTGCTCTTTATTTTTCCCAAAAATCATTTATAGGCATATAGGTATCTATTTAATCAGAAATACATGGTGTGGTGCCTTGACGTCGAGGTTTGCATGGTGGTCGAGGGCCCCAACTCCAGAGTGCGTGAACTTGCATGTCAGTCGCATGGTCACCGCCTAACCATTGCATTGCCACGTGTTCTAGGTGGAATAGTCATGTCTGATGGGTTGAACAATCCCTCGATAGGTGTTAGCAAGAATAATACAATAGAATAATCTCATGAGGAGACTGAACTAAGCACAAACATGAATTAGTAGCCATGTGTTTGATTAGCGGTGCGGGTAATTCACATAGACAATGGGCCTAAATTTTGGCTGAGGATCATCATCTACTAAGCAGACTCTCTTGGCAAATTTTTATCTCAAATGGATGAATCTAGGTGGCACTTGCTTTGCAAAGTAACACATTGTGCAGAAATATGGATGTTGAAGCTAGGATCAAATGAATGAATGGATTGACCTGAAATTTGGTGTATGATGTTAATTTGGGCATATGAAGGCACTGTATAAAAATTATACCATTTGGACATGCCAAAGTGACACTTCCTTCACAATGTGCCAATCTGGACAGAAAATGGTAATTAAAACTGGGCTCACATAGATGATTGGATTGAGCTTAAATTTGGAGGAGGATGATAATTTGGGCACATTAAGGTACTGTAAAAAATTCATAAAATTTGGATAAACAAAAATTATACTTCCTCCACAATGCTCTCTACTGAATAGAATATTGGGAAAAATATTGAGAGAAACTGACTGAATTAAATGAGCTAAAATTTGGTGCAGTGAGGTTATATGGTCAGTATCATCCCGTGGTAAAATTGTCATCAACTATAAAGCAATATAAAACATAGTTGCTTCACAAAATGAAAATATTACCAAAAACAAAGATTGGATGATGAGCTCACATGAATTGTTAGATGTGGCTAAAATTTTATGGAGAGCTACGTTTTGGGCACATAGATGATGTGGAAAAAATTCAACTCATCAGGATATTCCTATCTAGTACTTCCTTCACAAAGCTGTTAGCTGAACACAAACTTTGGAAATTTGTTTAGAAAGATTTACTAGGCAAATCGTTACGAAAGTTTTCATGAGGCAATGATTTGGATAGGAAAGAGTGCCCAAACAATATGAGGGTAATCAAAGAAATAGAAATAGCACTTCCTTCACAAAGTGCTATTCTTAACAGAATAGGAAAATGAATATTTTTGAATTACTTTTGAACTATGGAAGGGAGGATTTTCACATATTTGAGGAATATATAGTCCAAAGTATTTATGAGAATTTTTCGAGAATTTTTGGAATGATAGAATAGTAGGTTGCTTCACAAACTAGGATCAGGTGGGATAGAATGGACCCAAGAGTGACATGTCAACATAGTTAGAACATGTTACGACATTTTTACAATCGTCGTAAAAGTTATGACGATCTCATCTTATGCGATTACGACGTTTTGACTCACATCGTCGTAATTTATATGTAGATTTGATCCTCTCAAACGGTTTATGACGGTCTCGGATGAAATCGTCATAGATTTATGACGAATTCATCAACGACATTTTAAAAAACATCACATATGAGCATATTTCTTGTAGTGAGACCAGCGCCGCCACTATATATAGAGAGTAGGTTACTTCGTAGCGAGGGGGTCGGATTCATCTTCATTGACCCACATTCACACCTCTAAGGCCACCTAGCCTCAGCAGGCCGAAGAACACTATACTAGTTCATCCACCAACCTCCAATAGAGGCGATCCACCAAAGCAGGAGTAGGGTTTTACGCCTCACAGCGGCCCGAACCTGGGTAAACTATTGTGTTCTGTGTTTCCCTCACCATCGAGTGAGTTCTTCACTGTTCGCATCGAGTAGCGTGCTCGGCGACGTTAGGCCGGCAGAGATCTTTGTACACGCCCCTGGGTTTGAAAATTTAGGGTTTTGCGGAGCCCGAAATCTGACATTTGGCACGCCAGGTAGGGGGCATGTGAAGGTCTTGTCTGAGCTTCATCTTCCCTAGGCCCGCTACTCCAATGGCCGGCACCCAACCAGCTTCTTCGAGCCTCGTTGAGCTGGCCTCCAACCGTCAGGTCACAGCGGCCGGAAGCACGCATACCGGTATTGTGGTGCCAGGCAGCTCATATCAGATCGTCTACATTGTCTCCACCGTCGCAACCACCCGCGCCTCCCAGGCGCACGTCGGCTGGGCAGCTCCCCCGACACCCAGGACGCGCCGCATCAACTTGGGAGATGATACGTCCATTTTGTATCATGCTTTCATGTTGACATTTATCGCTTTATGGACTGTTATTATACATTGTGGTACCATACTTATGCCTTTTCTCTCTTATTTTGCAAGGTTTATTTGAAGAGGGAGAATACTGGCAGCTGGAATTCTGGACTGGAAAAGGAGCAAGTCTGAGTCCTCTATTCTGGCAACTCCAAATGACCTCAAAATCAACGTGGAATTTTTTGGGAATATATAAAAAATACTGGGCGAAAGAAGTGTCAGAGGGGAGCTGCCAAGGGCCCACAAGCCTGGTTGCCGCGGCCTACCCCCCTAGCCACGGCAACAGGGCTTGTGGGCACCCTCGTGGCCCACTGGCCCCCCTCTTTTCTATATGAAGGGTTTCGTCTGTGAAAATTCAAGGAGGAGCTTTTTCGTGGATTCTCCGCCGCCACGAGGTAGAACTTGAGCAGAACCAATGTAGAGCACCGGCAGGACGATCCTGCCGGGGAAACTACCCTCCCGGAGGGGGAAATCGTCGCCATCGTCATCACCAACACTCCTCTCATTGGCGGGGAGTCATCTCCGTCAACATCTTCATGAGCACCATCTCCTCTCAAAACCCTAGTTCATCTCTTGTAAGCAATCTCCGTCTCGCGACTCCGATCGGTACTTGTAAGGTTGCTCGTAGTGTTGATTACTCTTTGTAGTTCATGCTAGTTGGATTACTTTGTGGAAGAGTTTATGTTCAGATCCGTGATGCTACTCATTACACCTCTGATCATGATTATGATTATGCTTTGTGAGTAGTTACTTTTGTTCCTGAGGGCATGGGATAAGTCATGCTGATAATAGTCATGTGAATTTGGTATTCGTTTGGTATTTTTATATGTTGTATGTTGTATTTTCCTCTAGTGGTGTTATGTGAACATCGACTACATAACACTTCACCATCTTTGGGACTAGAGGAAGGCATTGGGGAGTAGTAAGTAGATGATGGGTTGCTAGAGTGACAGAAGCTTAAACCCCAGTCTATGCGTTGCTTCGTAAGGGGCTGATTTGGATCCACTTGTTTAATGCTATGGTTAGATGTTGTCTTAATTCTTCTTTCATAGTTGCGGATGCTTGCGAGAGGCAGTATCCAAGTGCTCGTCCACCCACATATCAAACTATCAAAGTAACAAACGCGAATCAGATGAACATGATGAAACTAGCATGACAGAAATTCCCGTGTGTCCTCGGGAGCGTTTTTCCTCTTATAAGACTTTGTTCAGGCTTGTCCCTTGCTATAAAAGGGATTGGGCCACTTTGCTGCACCATTTCTACTACTTGTTACTTGTTACTTTTCGCTTGCTACGTTTCACCTCACTACAGCATCACATGTTACCGCTATTTCAGTGCTTGCAGTTATTACCTTGCTGAAAACCGTTTATTAGAGCCTTCTTCTCCTCGTTGGGTTCGACACTCTTACTTATCGAAAGGACTAGATTGATCCCCTATACTTGTGGGTCATCAAGACTCTTTTCTGGTGCCGTTGCCGGGGAGGGAAAGCGGCTTTGGCAAGTGGAATTTGGTAAGGAAACATTTATATACTATGCTAAAATTTATTGTCACTTGTGACTATGGAGACTGTTCCTTTGAGGAATTTGTTCGTGGTATCTTCACCATGAACGGAAAAACGAGGTGTTGCTCCTCAACCTGAGGTACCTACTGAAAATATCTTTTATGAAATTCCTTCGGGTATGCTTGAGAAACTGCTGGCTAATCATTTTACAGGAGATGGATCTTCACATCCAGACTTGCATCTAATCTATGTAGATGAAGTTTGTGGTTTATTTAAGCTTGCAGGTTTTCCCAAGGATGAGGTAAAGAAGAAAGTCTTTCCTTTATCTTTGAAGGATAAGGCGTTGACATGGTATAGGCTATGTGATGATACTGGATCATGGGACTACAATCGGTTGAAATTGGAATTTCATCAAAAGTTTTATCCTATGCATTTATTACATCGTGATGGGAACTATATTTATAAATTTTGGCCTCGTGATAGGGAAAGCATAGCTCAAGCTTGGGGGAGGCTTAAATCAATGCTATATTCATGCCCCAATCATGAGCTCTCAAGAGAAATTATCACTCAAAACTTTTATGCTCGGCTTTCTCATGAAGATCATACCATGCTTGACACTTCTTGTACCAGTTCTTTTATGAATAAAGATATTGACCACAAGTGGAATTTATTGGAAAGAATCAAACGTAACTCTGAAGATTGGGAGCTTGAAGAAGGTAAGGAGTGAGGTATGAATTTCCAGTTTGATTGCGTTAGATCTTTTGTTGAAACAAACACTTCTAGAGATTTTAGCGTTAAGTATGGACTTGACTCTGAGATAGTAACTTCTCTATGAGAATCTTTTGCTGCTCATGTTCATCGTCCCAAAGAGAAGTGGTTTAAGTATCATCCGCCTGTAGAAGTCAACATAGTTAAACCCAATCTAGTAGAAGAGAAAGTCATTGCCTTTAGCGATCCTATTTTTCCTCGTGCCTACGCTGAGAAACCACCTTACCCTGCTAGGGAAAAGGATTATTCTAAAGCTCCAACTGTGATACGTAGGGGTTACATTAGACCACTTGCACCCCCTGAGGAAATTAGAGTTGAACCTAGTGTTGCTATTATCAAAGATCTCTTAGACGAAGACATAGATGGGCAAGTTATCAAATTCTGTGAGGACTCCGCTAGAATTGCTAAACCTCACGCGAATTGCTAAACCTCACGCGAAAGACAAATACGGACCTGTAGTTGGCCTGCCCGTTGTTTCTTTTGAGATAGGAGATCACTGTTATCATGGTTTATGTGATATGGGTGCTAGTGTTAGTGCAATACCGCGGTCCTTATATGATGAAATCAAAGACGAGATTGCACCTGCTGAGTTAGAACCCATTGATGTCACTATTACGCTAGCTAATAGAGACACTATCTGCCCTGTGGGAATTGTGAGAGACGTAGAAGTCCTGTGTGGTAAGATGAAGTATCCTACTGATTTCCTCGTCCTTGCTACTGCACAAGATAGCTTTTGTCCCATCATATTTGGTAGACCCTTTCTCAACACTGTCAATTCTCATATTGATTGCGTTAAACAAACTGTCACTGTTAGTTTCGAGGGTGCGTCTCATGAATTTAACTTCTCCAAGTTTGGAAGACAACCCCATGAAAAAGAGTCGTCTGGTAGGGATGAAATCATTGCTCTTGCCTCTATTGTCGTAGCTCCTATGGATCCTGTAGAGGAATATCTGCTTGAGCATGAAAATGATATGCATATGGATGAAAGAGATGAGATAGATAAAATTGTTTTAGAACAATATCCTATTCTCAAGAATAATCTGCCTGTTGAACTGCTTGGGGATTCTCCCCCACCAAAGGGTGATCCTGTATTCGAGCTAAAACAGTTACCAGATAGTCTTAAGTATGCCTATCTTGATGAGAAGGAGATATATCCTGTTATTATTAGTGCTCACCTCTCGAATCACGAAGAGAAGAAGTTATTAAAACTTTGAGGAAGCACTGTGCTGCTACTGGATATACTCTTGATGATCTTAAGGGTATTAGTCCCACTCTATGTTAGCACAAGATTAAAACCGATCCTGATTCTAAGCTAGTTGCCTATCATTAACGGAGATTAAATCCGAGTATGAAAGAGGTCGTGAGGAAAGAATTATTAAAGCTTCTGGAAGCAGGAATCATTTATCCTATTGCTCATAGTGATTGAGTAAGTCCAGTACATTGCGTACCTAAGAAGGGAGGTATCACCGTCGTTCCTAATGATAAGAATGAACTAATACCACAGAGGATTATTACTGGCTATAGGATGGTGATAGACTTCCGGAAACTGAACAAGGCAACCAGGAAATACCATTATCCTTTGCCGTTTATCTACCAAATGCTAGAAAGGCTATCTAAACACACACACTTCTCCTTTCTAGACGGTTATTCAGGTTTCTTGCAAATACATGTTGCACAATCTGATCAGGAGAAAACCACTTTCACCTGCCCCTTCGGTACCGTTTCTTATAGACGTATGCCTTTTGGCTTGTGCAATGCACCTGCCACCTTTCAAAGATGTATGATGGCTATATTCTCTGACTTTTGTGAAAAGATTGTTGAGGTTTTCATGGATGATTTCTTCGTTTGCGGTTCTTCCTTTGACGATTGCCTCAGCAACCTTGATCGAGTCTTACAGAGATGCAAAGATACCAACCTCTACTTGAACCGGGAGAAGTGCCACTTCATGGTTAATGAAGGCATCGTCTTAGGACACAAAATCTCTGAGAAAGGTTTTGAAGTTGATAAGGCTAAGGTTGATGCAATTGAAAAAATGCCTTGCCCCACAGATATCAGAGGTATACAAAGTTTTGTAGATCATGCTGGTTTCTATAGAAGGTTCATTAAAGACTTGTCTAAGATTTCTAGGCCTCTTACCAACCTCTTGCAGAAGGATGTTCCTTTTTTTTTGATGAGGATTGTGAGGAAGCTTTCGAAATACTTAAGAAGGCCTTGATAACCACACCTATTGTTCAACACCCGATTGGAACTTGCCCTTTCAAATCATGTGCGATGCTAGTGATTATGTTGTTGGTGTTGTGCTAGGACAAAGAGTTGACAAGAAGTTGAATGTCATTCACTATGCTAGTAAAACTCTAGACAGTGCCCAAAGAAACTATGCCACTACGGAGAAGGAGTTTTTAGCAGTTGTGTTTGCATGTGAAAAGTTCAGCTCTTATATATTTGACTCCAAAGTCACGATTCACTCTCATCATGCTGCTATTAAGTACCTTATGGAGAAGAAGGACGCTAAGCCTAGGCTAATCAGATGGGTTCTCCTGCTACAGGAATTTGATTTGCACGTTGTTGACCGAAAGGGTGCTGATAACCCTGTAGCAGATAACTTGTCTAGGCTAGAGAATGTCCTTGATGACCCACGACCTATTGATGACAGCTTTCCTGACGAGCAATTGAATGTCATCCGCACTTCACATAGTGCACCGTGGTATGCTGATTACGCAAACTATATCGTAGCCAAATATACATACCACCCAGTTTCACCTACCAGCAAAAGAAGAAATTCTTCTTTGATTTGAGACACTACTTTTGTGATGATCCTCACCTTTATAAGGATGGAGTAGATGGTGTTATTACACGTTGTGTGCCTGAACATGAACATGGACATATCCTGCAGAAGTGTCATTCCGAAGCCTACTGAGGACACCATGCTGGAGACAGAACTGCTCATAAGGTATTGCAATCAGGTTTCTATTGGCCCGCTCTCTTCAAGGATGCCTGTAAGTTTGTCTTGTCTTGTGACGAATGCCAAAGAATAGGGAACATCTGTAAGCGTTAGGAAATGCCTATGAACTATTCACTTGTCATTGAACCATTTGATGTCTGGGGCTTTGATTATATGGGACGTTTCCCGAGTTCCAATGGGTATACTCACATCTTAGTTGCTGTGGATTACGTCACTAAAGTGGGTAGAAGTTATCCCCACTAGAAATGTTGATCACCACACCTCTATTAAGATGCTTAAAGAAGTCATTTTCCCAAGATTTGGAGTCCCTAGATATCTGATGACTAATGGCGGTTCACACTTCATTCATGGTGTTTTCCGCAAGATGCTCGCTAAGTATGATGTCAACCGTAGAGTTGCATCTCCTTATCATCCTCAGTCTAGTGGCAAAGTGGAGTTGAGTAATAGGGAGATCAAATTGATCTTACAAAAGACCGTCAATAGATCTCCAAAGAATTGGTCTAGCGAACTTGATGATGCACTATGGGCTTATAGGACTGCTTATAAGAATCACATGGGCATATCGCTGTATAAAATGGTTAACGGTAAGGCCTGTCAGTTAACTCTTGAGCTGGAACACAAAGCTTATTGGGCAATAAAAGAGCTCAACTTCGATCTCAGACTTGCCGGTGAGAAGCGGTTGTTTGATATCAGCTCATTAGATGAATGGAGGGCGCAGGCATATGAGAATGCCAAGTTGTTCAAGGAAAAGGTTAAGAGATGGCAAGATAAAAGAATATAAAAACGAGTGTTCAATGTAGGTGATTATGTCCTGCTATACAATTCTCGCTTAAGATTCTTCGCAGGCAAGCTTCTCTCTAAATGGGAAGGTCCCTACGTTGTCGAGGAAGTATATCGTTCCGGTGCCATCAAATTCAATAACACGGAAGGTAATTTTCCTAGAGTGGTAAATGGGCAAAGAATCAAGCATTATATATCTGGTACTCCTATAAATGTTGAGAGCAATATCATCAATATCATAACTCCAAAGGAGTACATAAGGGATGTTTATCAGCCTATTTCAAACCCTGAAAACGAAGAGGTATGTGTTTCGGTAAGTAATTGGACTCCGAAACTTTTCCAATAGGAAATTTTCTCCGTTTTGGAATTGATGGAAAATTAGAAAAATAAAAAGCAGTACGGAGAGCACACGAGGGGGCCATAAGCTTGGTTGCCGCGACCTCCCCCCTGGCCACGGCAACAGGGCTTGTGGGCACCTCATGTGCCTCCCGGACTCCGTTTTCTTGCGGAGCACTCCCTCTGGTCCAGAAAAAATCATTATATATACGCCCGAGGGTTTTGATCTTCGTATCGCGCAGTTTTCCTCTGTTTTCATTTCGAGCCCGTTTTCTGCCGCAGATCTAGGTCAAGATGTCTTCTTAGGATTTAGAGGGGGGGAGCTATGTGGTTGATTACCTGGCTAACCCCAAGGTCTATGGGGACTTGGAACCATATGGCTGGACCACTGAAAGAGGAAGAGGACTATGGTCCCAAGGGGAAGGAACAAACGAGTTCCAATGAAGAGGAGGCTCCTCTACCTCAACCTGGACGCACTCATGTGGAGTTCAAGAAGTCAAGGCTCCCTGACCAAAGGAAGAAGCCTATGACCTTGTTTATCCCTTCTCGTTTCTTGCAGGAGAGTAAGGAGGAACTTTGCCATAGAGTGTTGAAGCTTGAGGAGGAAAATGACGATCTGAGGGAGAAGAACTTTATGCTCAAGTGGAAATTAGACAAGCTCAAGACTGCTTCAACAACTCCACCACCATCACCACCAAAGGAAGACAACTAAGCATTGGTATGGGCAACTCCCTTGGCTTATGCCAAGCTTGGGGGAGTTGCCTTGGTATCGCATCACCTTTATATCTTTTGCTTTTACCTTTGTTTTAGTTCTTTCCTTTTCAGTTTTTATTTCTTCTCTTAGTGGAATAAGTATTTAGTGATTAGTTTGAGTCTTTGGCCTTGGCACTGACTTAATAGGTTAGTCCCTAAAATATATAAAAGGCATACAAAACATCCAAAGTTTGACAAGATAATAGCATGAAAGCATCAAAAATTATGGATACGTTGGAGACGTATCACGGCGCCCAGGCCGCGGCTAGGCGGCTTGTGACCTCCCCCTAGGTCCCCTGCCTTGGTTCTCAAGTATCCTGCGTATCTTCTGTTATGGAAAAAATCATCCCGCATGTTTTATTCCGTTTGGACTCCATTCAATATTCTCCTCTGAAAAAGGTCAAAAACACGGAAAAAACATAAACTGGCACTTGGCACTGAGATAATAGGTTAGTACCAAAAAAGATATAAAATAGCATATTCATGCACATAAAACATCCAAAGTTGACATGATAATAACATGGAACCATAAAAAATTATAGATACGTTGGAGACCTATCAAGCATCCCCAAGCTTAATCCTGCTCGTCCTTGAGTAGGGAAGTGATAAAAACCGAATTTTTGATGTGGAATGCTACCAAACATATTTGTCCTTTGTAACTTCTTTCTTGTGGCATGAATGTTCAGATCCGTAAGATTCAAAACAATAGTTTACTATCGACATGAATACAATAATACTTCAAGCATACTAGCAAAGTAATCATGAACTTTTGAAATAACAAGGCCAAAGAAAGTTATCCCTACAAAATTATATAGTCTGGCTATGCTCCTTCATCCCCACACAACGAATTTAAATCATGCACAGCCCAGGTATTGGCCAAGTAATTGTTTTTGCACTCTTACTTTCTCAAAAATTTTCAACTCTCACGCAATACATGAGCGGGAGCCATGGATATAGCACTATAGGTGGAATAGAGTGTGGTGGAGGTTGTGCGGCAAAAAGGAGGAGATGGTCACATCGACTCGGTGTATGAACGGGCTATGGAGATGCCCATCAATAGATATCAATGGGAATGAGTAGGGATTTCCATGCAACGGATGCACAAGGGCTATAAGTGTGTGAAAGCTCAAAAGGAAACCTGGTGGGTGTGCACCCAACTTGCTTGCTCACAAAGACCTAGGGCAATTTTGAGGAAGCCCATCATTGGAATATACAAGCCAAGTTATATAATTAAAATTCCCACTAGTATATGGAGTGACAAAACAAGAGACTCTCTATCATGAAGAACATGGTGCTATTTTGAAGCACAAGTGTCGAAAAAGATAGTAGCACTGTCCCTTCTCTCTTTTTCTCTCATTTTTTTGTTTGGGCTCTTTGGCCTCTCTTTTTTGGTGGGCATATTTGGACTCTTTCTTTTTTATTCCTCACATGGTACAATGCTCTAATAATGATGATCATTACACTTTTATTTACTTATAACTCAATACTTAGAACAATGATGATTCTATAGGAAATGCCTCCGGCAACGATCTAGCTTAGCGTATGACGTTTAAACATCTCGCTAGCTATCTTACGATCATGCAATGGCAATATGAAAGTGATGGCACATGTCATGAGACGGAACGGTGGGAGTTGCATGGCAATATGTCTTGGAATGGCTATGAAAATTCCATAATAGGTAGCTATGGTGGCTGTTTTGAGGAAGGTATATGGTGGGTTTGTGCACCGGCGAAAGTTGCACGGTACTAGAGAGGCTAGCAATGGTGGAAGGTGAAAGTGCATTTATACCATGGACTCACATTAGTCATGAAGAACTCATATACTTATTGCGGAAGTTTTATTAGTAATCGAAACAAAGTGCTAAACGCATACTCCTAGGGGAAGGGTTGGTAGGTGTTAACCATCGCACGATCCCGACCTCCACACAAAGGATGACAATCAATAAATCAGTTATGCTCTGACTTCCTAACATAGCGGTTCACCATACGTGCATGCTACGGGAATCACTAACTTCAACACAAGTATTTCTAGATTCACAACACCCTAATAACATAACACTAATATTACCAAAACCATATCTCAAAACTAATTGTGAGGAATCAGAATTCTCTTACTAATCAATGCACTTGGATAAGGAAGTTTTTATTATATCCTCTTTGGATGCCTATCATCTTTAGGACTACTTTCATAGCACACACCAATTACCAAGTTACTTAGAGAGAGCACTCTCAAAAACATATAAGTGAAGATAGAGAGTTTTTATTTCTTCAAAATATGACACCGCCGTGCTCTAAAAATATTGAAGTGAAGCACTAGAGCAAAGTTATCTAGCTCAAAAGATATAAGTGAAGCACATGCAAGCTAAATTGCCTAACTCAAAACATATAAGTGAAGCTCAATGAGTATTCTAGCAAATTCACGATGAGTGCATGTCCCTCTCAAAAAGGTGTGCAGCAAGGATTATTGTGACACAACAAAAATAAAAGAGTCCTATAATATACGACGCTCCAAAAAAACACATATCATGTGGTGAATAAAAATATAGCTCTAAGTGACGTTACCGATGGATTGAAGACGAAAGAGGAGATGCCTTCCCGGGGCATCCCCAAGCTTAGGATTTTTGGTGTCCTTGAATTTGGCTTGGGATGACTTGGGAATCCCCAAGCTTAGGCTCTTGCCACTCTTTATTCCATTGTCCATGAGAACATCACCCAAAACTTGAAAACTTCACAACACAGAACTTAAACAAGAACTCGTGATATCATTAGCATAAGAAAACAAAGTACCAATTCTTTAGGTACTATAGTAAACTTGATTCATATTTATATTTATGTTATATTACTGTATTCTCACTTTTACATGGCTAGTACCCCCCCCCCCCCGATACTATCCATAGTTTCATCAAAATAAGCAATCAACACAACAAAAAACAGAATCTGTCAAAAACAGACCAGTCTGGAGCAATCTGTATACTTCGTATACCTTTGTTATCCCACTAACTCTAAAAAATTATGAAAATTAGGGACATTTGCATATAAACCATCAGAAAAAAGAATCAACTCAAAATCTCTTTCTGGATAGGAATTAAAAATAATTTCATGAGCACAAAATTTCTGTCTTTTTCAGCATGATCAAACAACTATCACCAAAACTGATCATAAAGGTTCTACTTGGCACAAACACAAAGAGAAACATAAAAAACACAATCATAAAAAAATTATGATGGTGTGGACACAAAAAAACAGAAAGCAAAAAGCAAAAATAAATTCATTGGGTTGCCTCCCAACAAGCGCTATTGTTTAACGCCCTTAGCTAGGCATTCATAATTCAATGATGCTCACATAAAAGATAGCAATCGGACACGAAGAGAACATCATGAAACATGTGACAAACATATATAAGTCTAACATACTTCCTATGCATAGGCATTTTATAGGAAAACAAATTATCAAGACAAGCAAAAACTACCATATGCAAGGCAGAAGGAAGAGACAATATCAATCTCAACATAACGAGAGGTAATTTAGTAACATGAAAGTTTCTACCACAATATTTGAGGTAATTTAGTAACATGAAAGTTTCTACCACAATATTTCCCTCTCTCATAATAATTACATGTGGGATCATATTCAAATTCAACAATATAACTATCACATAGGATATTCTTTTCATGATCCACATGCATGCAAAGTTGACGCTCTTCAAAAATAGTAGGATTATCATCAACTAAAATCATGAATTCTCCAAACCCACTTTAAATATTATTGCAAATATCATATTCATCATCAGACTTAAACAAATTTTCAAGATCATAAGAAAACCATCACCACAATCATGATCATTGCAACAAGTAGTGGACAAAGCAAAACTAGCATCCCCAAGCTTAGGGTTTTGCATATTTTTAGCATGATTGACATTGATAGAATTCATAGTGAAACCATTGCAATAATGCTTTTCATTCAAGGAGCCCTCGTGAATCAGTTCCTAAATTTCCTCATCACAACTTTCAGATTCACTCATCTCAAGCAAAACTTCATAAAGATACTCTAGTGCACAAAACTCACTAGCAATTGGTTCAACATAATTGGATCTCTTAAAGAGATTAGCAAGTGGGTGAGGATCCATATCTATAGATTTTCAGCAAGCGAAGATGCAAGCATATTGAAGGCACATAACACACAAGCAAAGGAAAGGCAAACGCAAGAAAAGGGCGAACGAAAAACGCAAATATTTTTGTAAATTTTGTTTTTTTTCAGAAGTGGGCGAACGAAAAAGGCAAATTCTTCTTGCTACCTCTTGAGATTGCGTTGGTTTTTCCCTTGAAGAGGAAAGGGAGATGCAGCACAGTAGCGATAAGTATTTCCCTCAGTTTGAGAACCAAGGTATCAATCTAGTAGGAGTATCAAGATGAGGCACCAATGTACCTGCGCAAAAAAAAACAAACTTGCACCCAACGCTATAAAGGGTTGTCAATCCCTTCACCATTATTTGCAAGGTGAGATCTTAAGGTGGAAAGTGCTACAAAGTAATTCTGTAGATCTGAAAATATGATGTGAAGTAGACTCAGGGGCCATATTGTTCACTAGAGGCTTCTCTCATCATAGCAAGTATTACGGTGGATGAACGAACTAGTGTCTAGCAATTGATAGAATCGTGCAAAGTCATGATGATATCTAAGGCAATGATCATACATATAGGCATCATGTCCGAGACAAGTAGACCGATACTTTCTGCATCTACTACTATTAATCCACACATCGACCGCTATCCAGCATGCATCTAGTGTATTGAGTTCATAACAAACAAAGTAACGCCTTAAGCAAGATGACATGATGTAGAGGGATAAATTCATGCAATATGATATCATCCCCATCTTTTTACCCTTGATGGCAACAACACGATACGTGCCTCGCTACCCCTACTGTCACTAGGTGAGGACACCATACGGTATGAACCCAAACCCAAGCACTTCTCCTATTCCAAGAATTATAGATCAAGTTGGCCAAATGCAAACCATAAGTCGAAGAGAATAACAAGGATACGAAATCATGCATATAAGAGATCAAAAGAGACTCAAATAATATTCATAGATAATCTAATCATAAATCCACAATCCATCGGATCTCGACAAACACATCGCAAAAGAAGATTACATCAGATAGATCTCCATGAAGATCACGGAGAACTTTGTATTGAAAATCCAAGAGTTAGAAGAAGCCATCTAGCTACTATCTATGGACCCGAAGGTCTATGGTGAACTACTCACGCATCATCGGAGAGGCAATGGTGTTGATGAAGAAGCCCTCCGTGTCTGGATCCCTCTCCGGCAGGGCACAGAATGGTCCCCATATGAGATCTTGCGGAGACAGAAGCTCGAGGCGACGGAAAAGTATTTTCATGGCTCTCTCCTATGGTTTTGGATTTTTAGAGAATTTATAGGCGAAAGAGGTAGGGTGTCGTGGGTATAAGTCTGACAGTAGAAGTATGGGGTACGAAAGTATATGGGCAGAGCCTTAGCTACGGCGAGGATGTATGAGTTCAGGCCCCCCTACGGTGGAGGTAAAAGCCCTATGTCTCCGTGCTCTTGGGAGCTTTGTGTCGAGTGTATTGTGGGATTACGGCAAGTGCCAACCCCTGTACCAGTGGGAAAGGGCGGCTTATATAGAGTGCGCTGCCCTTCACAATGGCCTGGTGCACAGGGGTGGAGTAGTGGTGAGTAAAAGGTGGCGTTACTGGTAACGTAAGCCTTAAATGCTAGTTATGGTGTATGAAAACGTATGACCGTTGCCCTCCTGGGAGGTTACGATGTACAGAGTGAATTCCAGTCGGTACATTAGATATGCTCCGAGTGGACTGTCGCCGATTAGATGATGGGGGCGCCCTTAGTTCAGTCGGAACTGTCTAAGGGCTTTGTCCTCTATGAAGGGTAGTCCTTGGGTAGGACCTATAGGGAAGAGCTATGACCCTACCGTGGGACTATAACCCCATCATTAGTCTCCGAATGGATCGGGGTTGGAAATATGAAGTGATGTCCGGAGTTTGTAGCCGACTGGTATTGAGGTGATCTTAGCGTTGTTTGCCTCGATCTATTTTATCTTTGTGGCAAGTGATCCGAGTGAAAATGCAAGCGAAACGAACCATGAGGGACCGATTGCTTCCGCGGAATCTTTCGACGTGACCGGTCATAAAGACAACGCCGGATTTTCTGGGATCCTCAAATTTCGGTTGTCGCGCGCTCAGCGGGGATGACGACATCGCCACCGAGTAGATTTCGCCTCAAATTTCGATTACCGCGACGTGATCTTCTCCACTGATCTTGCAACGGGCGGCTGGGAGGATAAGATCCTGGGCCCACCTGTAGGTGACTTAGTCGGAGGCCTATTAAAGCTTTCCCGGCGGCCCCTCCTCTTGCGCTGCTCATCCTCCTCCCCTCGATCTCGCCTCCCCGCAACTCCCTGCGCACCTCTAGCCACCTCCTTCCTCTCCTCCTTTGCGGATCCGTCGCCCTCGCCATGACGAAGGGACAGACCAGCAAGCTCGAGGCGAAGAAGAAGAAGAAGGGGGCGGCCTCCACTCAGCGGCGGCAGCGGGCGTTGCTGGTGGGCTGGATCCAGGGGACTTCCTCCCCTCCTCGGTGATGGAGAACGACGTGCTGGAGCTGGTGGAGCACGGCATGGTCGTCAACAAGTCTTGGAGGCTGCCGGAAGGCGAGACGGAGCCGGCGCCAAAGGAGGGGGAGCGCGTTCTGCGGCTCAGCCACGTGGCCAGAGGTTTCTCCTTGCCTCCCCATCCTTTCTTCCAAGGTACCATGAATTACTTCGGGGCGGAGCACCGTCACTTTCCTCCGAATGCGATAGCTCATCTTTCCGCATTCATCACCCTCTGCGAGTCCTTCATAGGATGTCTCACCACTGGGGGCTCTTCAAATATGTTTTCTTCGCTAGATCTCAGACTGTTAAGAAGCTTAGCCAGTCTGATGATAAGACATACATCCTCCAGCTCTGCTGGGATTTAGGATTTCAGAAGAAAACGAAGAGTAGCTATCCCTCGCTTCAGCTATCCGAGTCGGTTAGGAATTGGCAATCGTCATGGTTCTACCGCCAGGACATTGCATGCCCGAATGCTTCGAGTGGGTTACCGCCCTTCAGTTTAGACCGTCCGGGCCCTCCCAGGAAGCTAGCGCTCTCTAAGGGAGAAAGAACCTAGATCCAGCCTTTGGTCGATGCGCTGATAGCCGTTGTTCAGAAGGGAGTCACCGGCATGGACCTGTTGGAGACTTTTCTGGGTCGACGCATCTAGCCGCTCCAGGCCCGAGACCACGCAATGTGGCATTACACGGGGCCTTCAGACACCACTCGGTCCCATCCTGAAGACGTGAGCGAGGAGACCGTGAGTGCATGGGTCCGCAGCATCACGGGCACTTGTGATAACCCCGTGGGAGCTCGGCGGGTGAAGGCCTTCCGCGCCGAAAATTCTCCTCCGAATGAGGTGAGTACATGTCGTCGAGTGCTTTTAACCTTCTCAGTTTCATTGCTTTTCTTGTCTCGCTGACTGACGTTGCGGACTGTGTTTTGTGCAGGAGTGGACGAACTGGCATTCTGCAGTCTCGAATGGGAATCCAGTCGAGGAAGAAGAAGGTAGCATGGAGGGTAGCGCGGATAGTGCCGAGTCGTCTCTGACAATAGGGAGACGGAGGAGGAAACAGAAGAGGAGGAGGAGGAGAGTGAAGAGCAGAGCTCGTCACCCTCACCACTAGAACACCGAACCAAGAACCGTCATGACCCCGCTGTTCTGCCGGCTCCTCCCATGGCCCCGAGTGCTCGGAGTGTGAAGAGAACGAGGGGTGCTTCTGCCGAGCCCGTGAATCAGCCGTCTAAGGTGGCTAAACCCAGCGGGTCTAAGCCTCGGAAAGCTTTGCCCCGGATGAGGATCGCTGTTCCGGTCGCCTCAGCGTAAGTATCTTTGTTCTTTCATCTTCCTTCAATATCCGATTGGACTCTTCTTTTTGGGAATTCATGTTTACCCGTCGAGTGGATTTCACTCAACAGAGCTGCTACCTCCGCCACCTCTCTGCCGCATCAGGATGATGATCCCATGGACACTGATAACGCCGCCATGTCCCAGCAAGGTACGTTGTCACGACTCCGAGAGCTGTATTACCGTTTCGCGAGTGTTGTCTTTGATCTTGACCTTTTTCTGTATTTTTATTTTGGTCAGTCGGGCTTCATTCGGAGGTGATCCATCTGGACGACGACGACCAAAGGAGGTCAGAACCAGCTTTGGCGCCTGTCCCTTGGGTTATCCAACCTGCTTCCAATCCCGCCATGAACGTGCCGCCGACTGAGACGGTGGCCCTCACGACGGAACCGACTGGAGCAGAGCTCGGGATGCCCAGGGAGCTCGGGATACCTAGGGCGCCTTCTGCCACGCCGGTTTCGTCGGCTGTTCAATATGATGCCCGACGCCTCCCGAAAGATCAAGTAGGAGCCGCCAAGGATGCCATGGTACAAGTGGAGCTGATGGTGGGCGACGCCAAGGGAGCATATGACTCCATCGCGTCCCTGTACAAGAAGGCTAGTAAGTGTTTACATTCCTCTTGGTGCCCACTAGGGGTTTTAGCGAGATACTCGGATACAGTAGGTTGATTTTTCAGTGGGTATACTCTGAGTGAACCCAGTGGGTGTAGTCCCCGAGACTTCTGTCGAGTGCTTGCACCGGCAACTATCTTTATATGTATTTTCCATAATCTCTATAGATCAGAGCTGATCTGCCCGAATGGTACCAGTGGGGGCACGCTGAGTGCACCCACTGGGTGTAGTCCCCGAGAGTAGTGTTACTCGGGTCGACTAATAGTAATCTCATAATGTTGTTGGTTTGCTATGGAGCTCAATGGGACCGACCTGTTCGAGCTTCATACTAGTGGGGTCACTCTCAGTGAACCCACTTGGTGTAGTCCCCGAGACCGCTGTCGATTGCTTGCATCGGCAGGGGTCTGAAGAATTTTGAGCTTTGATTGTTTTGTCATATCTGTTGAGACTTTTTCCTTGTTGAATCTAGCTGATCCTCCCTTTGTGTCTCTTTGACAGAAGACTTGTGAAATGGGATCGGCCTATAATGCTTTGAAGGCTAAGAATACTCAACTTGCTGCCGACTTGGAGGTAGTTGTGAATGATGTGGCTGGCATGAAGAAGGCTCTTGCTGAACGAGAAAAATCTTTGGATGAATCTCGGGAGACTAACAAGGCACTGGTAGCCGAGGTAGAAAAAATGAAGAAGGAGAGATCTGAATGGATGGGCCAGCTGAAGTTAATGAACACTCGGTGCAGAGCGCAGGAGAACTACGTCGGCGACTGGGCGAAGAAGATGGTCACACTGCTTGGTGGTAAGTTGCTTGCCGAGTGGTCTTTGACTTTGAATTTCACTCCGCACTTATTTTCTCCCTGTCTTCTCTTTGAAGATTTCTGTCAGGACGTTGAAGCCGAAACTGCAGAAGTTGAACGGTCGCTTGGGAAACCGAATGTTCCAGTCGGTGATGAAGCTAACCGGGACATGTTCCGAGTGAATTCCCGCCTTAACAAGATGGGTCATTTCATTGGTCGCCTGAGAGGAGTTGTTGACCGAATTGACAAAGAGGTGTGGCCTGAAGATGACTCCCGGAATGAGATAGAGGGGTTGATGAATCGACTGGAGGATGTTCCAAGCAGAGTGCAGGCATGGAAGAAGTCTGCCGCTCCGAGTGCACTGCAAGGAAGCCCGTGAAGACAAGTTGAAGACGTTGCAGGTTGCCAACACCAAGAAGCTTTGATTTGAAGACTTCATGGAGACCTTCCTCGACACGGCCACTCGGATTGCAGATGGAATCGACCTCGACACCTTCGTGGAGCCTGCCAGCCTCGGCGACGCTTGATTGACTTTATGCTGAACGCACATTTACCTCGGTATGCCGAGTGGAGTTTTTATTAAACTTTGGCCACTGCTGTTGGCCGGTACATTCGTGGCTCAGTGTGGATAAACTTGATTCACACCGAGCCGATTGATCGTAGAACTCAATTTGAATTCGTACCGTATCTTTTGCTCTTCTTTCGCTGAGTTTTTTGACACCATTTTGGCTCGTGGTTTTTGTTTAGGCGACTCAGCTAAGCCTCCGAGTGTAACTCGAGTGCCCACTCGGAGGAAGCTCTTTACTTAGGTGACTCTGGGTTGGAGCCAAGTCTCTGAGTGTGACTTTTGGTGCACACTCGGAGCAAGTTTTTACTTAGGCGATTCTGGGTCACAGCTAAGTCTTCAAGTGTGACTTTTGGTGCACACTCGAAGCAAGTTTTTTACTTAGGCGACTCTGGGTCATAGCTAAGTCCCCGAGTGTGACTTTTCGTGCACACTCAGAGAAAGTTTTTCACTTAGGCGACTCTAAGTCGCAGCTAAGTCTCCGAGTGTGACTTTTGGTGCACACTCGGAGAGAGTTTTTTACTTAGGCGACTCTGGGTCGTAGCTAAGTCTCCGAGTGTGACTTTTAGTGCACACTCGGAGCAAGTTGTTTACTTAGGCGACTCTGGGTCGCAGCAAAGTCTCCGAGTGTGACTTTCGGTGCTCACTCGGAGCAAGTTGTTTACTTAGGCGACTCTGGGTCGCAGCTAAGTCTCCGAGTGTGACTTTTGGTGCACACTCGGAGCAAGTTTTTTACTTAGGCGACTCTGGGTCGCAGCTAAGTCCCAGAGTGTGACTTTTGGGGCACACTCGGAGCAAGTTGTTTACTTAGGCGACTCTGGGTCGCAACTAAGTCTCCGAGTGTGACTTTTGGTGCATACTCGGAGCAAGTTGTTTACTTAGGCAACTCTAGGTCGCAGCTAAGTCCCTGAGTGTGACTTTTAGTGCACACTCGGGGCAAGTTGTTTACTTAGGCGACTCTGGGTCGCAGCTAAGTCTCCGAGTGTGACTTTTGGTGCACACTCGGAGTTAGTTTCTTAGATCGGAGTCTGCGAACGTGGAAGAATTTTGAATCGGCAAGAAATTAATCTGCTTTGTATTACTTCGATGACATTTGTTCTTTACATTGTCTCTGTCGGCGGTAAAGTGTAGAAGCGCTTCAGTAGATCTCCATTCCAAGCTCGCGGCTCGTCCGTCTCCCTGTTGAGGTTGTAGAGTCGATACGCTCTGTTGTTCAGCACCTTAGAAATGATGAACGGTCCTTCCCAGGCGGGAGCCAACTTGTGTGGTCTTTGTTGATCCACTCGGAGCACCAGGTCGCCTGCTTGCAACGTGCGGCTCCAGACGTGCCGTGCATGAAATCGCCGCAGATCTTGTTGGTAAATTGTTGAACGAATTAATGCCATCTCGCGCTCCTCTTCTAAAAGGTCTACTCCGTCTTGCCTGGCTTGCTCTGCTTCGGCTTCGGAGAAGAGTTTGACTCGTGGAGAGTTGTGAAGCAAGTCACTCGGAAGGACCGCCTCTGCTCCATAAACGCGGAAAAATGGGGATCGCCCTGTCGATCTATTCGGAGTTGTTCGGAGGCCCCACAGCACCGAAGGCAGCTCGGTGACCCATGCGCCGGCGGCATCTCCAACTTCCCGCAGGAGTCGAGGCTTCAACCCTTGAAGAATGAGTCCATTTGCTCGCTCCGCTTGTCCATTTGTTTGGGGTGTGCAACAAATGCAAAATCCACTCGGAAACCTTGGCCTGCGCAAAAACCTTTGAACCTCTCCGAGTCAAAGTTTGTGCCATTGTCGGTGATTATGCTGTGTGGAACCCCGTATCTGGCAATGACGTCTCTCATAAATTTGATGGCCGTAAGGGCCTCAAGCTTCTTGATAGGCTTGGCTTCAATCCACTTGGTAAATTTGTCGACTGCTACCAGCAGATGGATGAATCCTCCTTGGCCTGTTCTGAATGGTCCGACTATATCTAATCCCGACACGGTGAATGGCCAAGCAAGAGGAATTGTCTTCAGTGCAAACATTGGCTTGTGGGACTTGTTTGAATAGAACTGACAACCTTCGCAACGGTCGACTATATCTTTTCCATTTCATTCGCCTGCAACGAGAAGAAACCAGCTCTGAATGCTTTGGCGACGATTGCCCTTGAGGAGGCATGATGGCCGCAGGTTCCCGAGTGAATTTCTTCCAAAATTAACTGCCCCTCCTCAGGAGAGACACACCGCTGAAGAATGCCTGAAACACTTTCCCTGTATAACTGGTCATCAATGATGGTGAAGGACTTCGACCTGCGAACGATCTGCCTAGCTTGGACTTCGTCTTCCGGTAACTCTTGCCTCATGATGTACGCAATGAATGGCACAGTCCATTCGGGAATGACAGCTAGAATCTCCACGATCAAGTCAACCACAGTGGGAACCTCGACTTCAGTCTGACCTGTTGAGCTCTTCGGTTGTACAGGTTCCTCTATAAAAAGGATCTTCTTTTACCGAGGGGAGGTGTAGGTGCTCGAGGCAGACATCACTCGGGACCGGTCTCCGTGTGGATCCAAGTTTTGCCAATTCATCTGCTGCTTGGTTTTTCGGTCGAGGAACACGGTGAAGTTCCAGACCTTCGAACTTCTTCTCGAGCTTCCTTATTGCATTGCAGTATGCAGTCATGGTGGGGTTCCTTACATCCCACTCCTTCATTACTTGATTAACCACTAGATCTGAGTCGCCATAGACCATCAGGTGACGGACGCCGAGTGTGATTGCCATGCGCAACCCGTAAAGGAGAGCTTCGTACTCTGCTTCGTTGTTGGAAGAATCAAAATGGATCTGCCACACATACTTGAGTTTATCACCTTTCGGGGATATGAGCACTACGCCGGCGCCGGAGCCATTCAACATCTTGGACCCATCGAAGAACATGGTCCAATGAGCCGAGTAGATGTGAATCGGTTGCTTTTGTTCTACCCATTCTGCTATGAAGTCAGCAAGATCTTGAGACTTTATAGCTTTCTTGGCTTTGAACTTGATGTCGCAGCATAGCATCTCCATTGCCCACTTTGCCACTCGGCTTGATGCGTCTCGATCGTGGAGAATTTCCGACAACGGAGCATCAGATATGACAGATACCGAGTGGTCTTGGAAATAATGAGCCACCTTCTTTGCAGTCATGTAGATCCCATAAATAAGCTTCTGATAATGGGGATACCTCTACTTGGAAGGAGTCAGGACTTTGGAAACATAATATACTGGCCGCTGAACCATGTACGCTTTGCCTTCTTCTTCGCGTTCGACTGTCAGAACGGTGCTGACGACTTGATTTGTAGCCGCGATGTACAAAAGAAGGGGTTCTTTACTGAGCGGGGCAATAAGAACCGGCTGGGTGGGAAGCTGGGCTTTGAGGTCGTCGAATGCGATTTGGGCTTCGTCTGTCCACTCGAAGGTATCTGACTTCTTCATGAGTCGGTACAGAGGTAACGCCTTCTCGCCGAGTCGAGCGATAAAGCTGCTCAAAGCCGCTAGGAAACCTGTGAGCTTTTGAACATCATGTACTCTTACCGGCCGCTCCATTCGTACAATGGTCCCGATCTTTTTGGGGTTGACATCAATCCCTCGTTCGGAAACGAAGAAACTGAGTAACTTCCGACTGGGAACGCCGAATGAACACTTGGCTGGGTTGAGCTTGATATCG
Organism: Hordeum vulgare subsp. vulgare; assembly: GCF_904849725.1. Lineage (NCBI taxonomy): Eukaryota > Viridiplantae > Streptophyta > Magnoliopsida > Poales > Poaceae > Hordeum > Hordeum vulgare. Next base: position 405,700,147 of record NC_058523.1, on the reverse strand, counting down.
TACCTACGTAGGTTGGCGAATGTTTCTGCCAAGTCAGCCAGCAGGTCGGAACCTTTGCGTGACATGACTACAATATCATCCATATATGCCTCCACATTTCGACTAATCCGGTTTAGGAGACATTTTTGGATCATTCGCATAAAAGTTGCTCCTGCATTCTTCAAATCGACTGTCGTAGTGATGTAACAGAAGCACCCGAATGGTGTGATGAAAGATGTTTTTAATTCATCAGGACCATACAGACGGATCTGATGATAGCCCGAATAGGCATCAAGGAAGGATAAGCGCTCGCAACCCGCAGTCGAATCAACGATTTGATCAATGCGGGGGAGCGGGAAGTGGTCTTTCGGACAGACCTTATTAAGGTGCTTGAAATCGATGCACATACAGAGAGACTTGTCCTTCTTGGGCAACATGCCAACATTAGCAAGCCACTCGGAGTGGTGTACCTCGTGAATGAAGTTGGCTGCCAGGAGTTTAGCAACCTCCTCTCCGATTGCTTTTCTCTTGTGCGTGGCGGACCGACCCACGCGTTCTCGGACGGGCCGAGCAGCAGGATCCACATGCAGTCGGTGCTCAGCCAACTCCCTGGGTACACCTGGCATGTCATAAGGCTTCCATGCAAAAATGTCCCAGTTCTCACGGAGGAATTGGGTGAGCTCGGCTTCCTATTTTGGATCAAGGGTTGTGGAGATATTTGTTGGGGCGGCGGTGGCATCCGTCGGGTGGATGCTTACTTTCTTCGTGTCTCCCGCCGACTGGAATGCGGACTCAGAAGCTGGCTTCTTTGAACGCATCAGGTCAGCGGGGTCAGCAGTCTTCTTGTACTCATCCAACTCGAGTACAGCCATCTGATTGTCTGCAATTCTTGACCCCTGCTGCAGACACTCCTCGGCCCGCTACCGATTGCTTGTGACAGTAATCACGCCTTTGGGACCAGGCATCTTCAGCTTCAAATATACGTAACATGGACAGGCCATGAAACGTACGAATGCGGGATGGCCTAGAATGGTATGTTATGCACTCTGGAAGTCTACCACCTCGAATGTTAACTTCTCTTTGCGGAAGTTCTTGTCAGAGCCGAAAACGACATCGAACGCAATCTGGCCGAGAGATTTGGCCTTTCTTCCTGGGACGACTCCATGGAACTGCATACTGCTCTCGCTAAGTCTGGACATCGGAATGCCTATTCCCTTGAGAGTACCGACGTACATGATATTCGAGCCGCTGCCGCCGTCCATGAGGACTTTGCGCAGCCTAACTCCTTCCACCACCGGGTCGACGACCAGAGCTTGCCTCCCTGGGGTGGGTACGTGTGCTGGGTGGTCTGACTGATCAAAGGTGGGTGCAGTCTGTGACCACTTGAGGAACGTGGGAGTGGATGGGGTTGCCATGTTTACCTCCGTGTTGACCAGCTTCAGTCGACTTTTGCTTTCTACATCAGCAAAAATCATTAACGTTGCATGGACTTGAGGGAACGGATCCTCCTTGTCCTCATCATCTTGCTCGGTGTCTTCCTCACTCGGCTGTCCTTCACCGAATCCTTGGATCAGGAGGCGACACTGCCGAGTGGTATGCTTCGGCAATATGACATTGCCTTCTTCATCCGTCTTCGTGTGTATTGGACACGGTTGATCTAGGATGGAATTTCCTGACTGTCTCTTCTTGGGGATGTACTATGCTTTCCCCTTGCCTTTGAACTTAGCGTTTGTAACGACTGTCGCCTCTGCTTGCGGAGTGGATTGAGCTTTCTGTTTCTGCTTCCGACTGTTGTTCCCATCTCCATCGGCGACTGACTTATGCTTGCCGCTACGTATGCGGTCCTCCTCTTCGCCATTTGCATAGCGCGCGACTATCTCCATCATATTTCTCATGGAGATGTCGCCTGTCCGATAAAACTTCAGGTATAGATCTCTGTACCGAACGCCTGCCTTGAAAGCGCAGACTGCTTGGTGCTCTGTAACATTCTCCACCGTGTGGTAGAGGGTCGTCCAGCGCTGGATGAAATCGCGCAAGGGATCGTTTTGCTTCTGGACACAGTGTTGAGGCTCTATGAGACCAGCAGGGCATTTGCATGTACCCTCGAAGGTCCTAATGAAGACTCGGGACAGATCTGCCCAACTGTAAATGCTTGATGGAGCTAACTAGTGTAGCCAAGCTCGAGCCGAACCGTCGAGCATCAGTGGGAGATGTTTCATGGCGACATGGTTATCTCCGCCACCGATCTGGACCGCCACTCTGTAGTCGTCTAACCAAGTTTCTGGTCTGGACTCTCCTGTGAATTTGCTGATTCCCGTTGCCAATCGGAAGTTGGGAGTGATGTCAGCCGAGCGGATGGCCTGACTGAAGCACTCGAGACCAGAAACAACGGTCCTGCTTCCACTCGGACGGTCTCTATCGTGACCATCACGGTGGGCTCGACTTCTATCGACCTTCTTCTGAGTGATATACCCTCTTGCATAAGGCTTGGATCATGCGCGCCACCGCCGGAACGATGATCATCGTAATGCCGGGGTCCGTAAGGCCCACTCCGCGGAGGAGTACGTGAACGGCGACGATCTTCGGACGAGACCGAATGAAAAGCGGATTCCGACTCGGGTCCCTGGAACGGCTGCCCCCTCTGCGTCATTGGTGAGAGTCGGGACTGAAAACCGACCGATGTGTGTCTTGTTGTGCGACTGGGAGACCGCCGAGTTTTGCTGTTGCGCCGTATGTAACAAGGCACGGATCTGCTCGATTCCTCTACCAGCCTCCAAATCAGTCGGGTGGAGAGAATCAGCTATCCTGGCGGCTGCAACCAAGTTGAGGATGGGTGTGCGGAACACCTCGACGTTGCTCTGGCGAGTGCGTCGACTGGAAGAACGAAGGTGCTGACGATGAGCGCCGGATGATTCTCCGAACTCACGCTCGTTCCGACCAGTCCCGAGGGGACTTTCGTGGGAATTAGCCATGAGTACTTCAGCTGCAGGCCCGTGACCCTGATACTCGGAAGGTAGTTCAGTCGGAACTGACTCCAAGCACTGGGATGACGGCGGGACCACAACCAATTCGAGCACCGCAACTTGAGAGGACATGTTTTGTCGCGCTAGGGCGCGTCGCACCCAATGCTAGAACCGCGAACAACCGGATCGCTTGTTGCGGCACGTGACGGGGGCGGAGATCGACACCGGGGTCGATGGCTGGAGAAGAAGAACGCCACCGGAACTGGCACGAAAGTGCGTAGCACCACGACTCGGAAGCGTCTCGATGTCGAGGGGCGCATCCTGAAGCCATGCCGAATCATCGGCTATGAAGGAGAGTGCACCGAAGAGGATCTCATGACCCATGCACAGATCTCCGCCGGATGACATGACGAAAAGATGAAATCGCAAACACGCCGGAAGTCGCTTAGACGCCTGCCCCACGGTGGGCGCCAACTGTCGTGGGTATAAGTCTGATAGTAGAAGTATGGGGTACGAAAGTATATGGGCAGAGAATTAGCTATGGCGAGGATGTATGAGTTCAGGCCCCTCTACGGTGGAGGTAAAAGCCCTACATCTCCCTGCTCTTGGGAGCTCTGTGTCGAGTGTATTGTGGGATTACAGCAAGTGCCAACCCCTGTACAAGTGGGAAAGGGCGGATTATATAGAGTGCGCTACCCTTCACAATGGCCCGGTGGACAGGGGTGGAGTAGTGGTGAGTAAAAGCTGGCGTTACTCGTAACGTAAGCCTTAAATGCTAGTTATGGTGTATGAAAACGTATGACCGTTGCCCTCCTCGGAGGTGACGATGTACAGAGTGAATTCTAGTCGGTATGTTAGATATGCTCCGAGTGGACCGTCGCCGACTGGATGATGGGGGCGCCCTTAGTTCAGTCGGAACTGTCTAAGGGCTTTGTCCTCTATGAAGGGTAGTCCTTGGGTAGGACCTATAGGGCAGATCTATGACCCTACCCTGGGACTATAACCCCATCATAGGGCGAAGGAGCCATGAGGGGGCCCTCTTGCCTGCCAGGCACGCGCCCCCCAGGTTGCGGCTAGGGGGCTTGTGACCTCCCCCGAGGTCCCCTGCCTTGGTTCTCAATTCTTGTGCGTATCTTCTGTTATGGGAAAAATCATCCAACAGGTTTTATTACGTTTGGACTCTGTATAATATTGTCCTCTGAAAAAGGTCAAAAACACGGAAAAAACAGAAACTGGCACTTGGCACTGAGTTAATAGGTTAGTCCAAAAAAAGATATAAAATAGCATATTCATGCACATAAAACATCCAAAGTTGGCATGATAATATCATGGAACCATCAAAAAATATAGATACGTTAGAGACGTATCACTCACTTAGCGCGAGCTTCTTGGCCGAGGGTGCTCTGGGGTAAAGGAAAGATCAACCAACAAGCAGCAAATGAGACGACAAGGAGAGGAGATGCAGATGAGGGAGTTACCCGTCTCTCAGGGCCCGACGATGCAAGACGCGCGGCGACTCGGAGGGCCCTCCGCCGCTGACCTAGGGGACGAACGAAGGAGCGGAAGGTGCCGCGCGCTTCCCCTGGCCAGTATCACCTCCGGGCGACGCCATGAAGACAAGGAACAAAAGGGAGAAGAGGTTTTTTCATGGTGAAGCAGAGGAAGCGGAGAGGGAGCTCAGGGTTGTCGTGCCTCCACCTTGCCAAGGTTGGCGCAGATTTATAGTCGAACCACGACCACAAATCATCGTGGGAGCGCAAGCGTCGCATGCCCCACAAGGGTCGTGATGTGGGCTGAGGGAACGTTGCCGCTCATGTTGCTTCACCTGTCCACCGAGCGGTCACGTCCGCGAGGGCCGTTGGCTATGGTCAGGCCACACCGCTTCCATTCAATGAGAACAATGATGGCCTGCGTGGTTCTTGGAGATTGTGCCGTCGTGGCCTGGCGTACCTCGGACGGCTCGAGGAGCGAGGGCGTCACCACATGGCTGCTAGACACGTGTGCCGCCTGGCCTGCAGGCAAATAGGCCCCGCAACAATTCAAGCCGCCCTCAAGGCTTTGCCAAGAAGCCAACCCAGGTGCGCCTTGGGCCCAGGGGCTACTGTCGGTCTAGGAATGGGGGTACCCAGACCTGCCTGCCTACGGCCTAGGGCTGGCCCACTTCATAAAGCAAACCAATGGGCCCGACATCACTCAAGGCAAGGCCCTCGTGAGGGGAGAAGCCTCACGAGGAGGAACGACATCAAGACCCGCAGGGGGACTCTTCAGGACCCCTCCGGAGCGGCGGATATTCTAAGGTGAGGCCCGACCTCAGGAGTCAAGGCTAACAGAGAGGAAGGACAAGCGGGCAGCAGACAGCAGGACGGAGAAGTTTCCCCTTTGGTGCAAAGGGGGCAAGGACGAATGTAGGTTCCCATGGCATCTTCTAAAGGTTTCCATTCTGGTGCAACAAGACCATGGCCGCCCGCCAGTAGGACTCCACAATGACTTCCCTTAGGACATAACATGGTGAAGTGTCATGTAGTCGACGTTCACATGACACCACTAAGAGAAGTAACAACATACATATCATCAAAATATCGAACGAATACCAACTTTATATGATTACTTATAATAAAACTTCTCCCATGTCCTCAGGAACAATAGTTACTAGTAACACCTCATAAACATGTTCAATATCAGAGGTGTAATAATGATAATTAAGGTTCTAAACATAATATCTTCCGCCAAGTAATCTAACAAGCATCAACTACAAGATGTAATCAACACAACTAGTAACCCACAGGTAGCAATCTAAGGTTTTGGGACAAAGTTTGAATACAAGAGATGAACTAGGCCTGGCGATGAGATAGTGCTGGTGAAGATGTTGATGAAGATTGGTCCTCCCACGAAGGATAAAGCGTTGGTGATGACAATGGCTTTGATTTCACCCTCTCGGAGGGAAGTTTTCCTGGCAGAATTTCTCTGCCCGAGAGCAAAAGGGCCTCTGCTCAGTTTCCGCCTCGAGACGGCGGCGCTTTGTCTAGAAAGATTTCTTATGATTTTTTCTAGGTTAAAACATGTCATATAGGAGAAGATGGTCACCAGAAGGGCAGCAGGGGGGGGGGGCATAAGGCATCAGGGCGTGACCAGGGGCTGGCTGTGCCCTGTTGCCTCGCCATGTGTCAGTTCTTTGTCGTTTGCTAGCGGACGGCAACAAGCCCAAAAGCACAGGACAAACGGCCCATATGGGACCACTAGGCCATGGAACTGGTTAGGTCAAATGGGTGCCTTCTTTGTCGTGTGCTAGTAGACGGCAACAAGCCCAAAAGTAGACGACAAAGGACTCAGATGGGCCCACTGAGCCCTGGACCTGGTCAGGTCAAATAGGTGCCTTCTTTATCATCCGCTAGCAGATGGCAAACTTTCTTCGCCGTCTGCTAGCGGATGGCAAAGTGCATGGCCGTTAGCCCACCCACACCCCTCTCTCTCTCATTCTCCATCAGCTCGCCCCCTCTCCCATCATCCCGCCACTCCCGGATGCCCACTGCCCGCCGCCCTCACCCACCGGCCACCCCATTGCCACACCCACCGGCTGTCTCGCCGCCCCATGACGAGCCCCCCACCACGCGGCCCTCTCTCTCCCCCTCTCCCAACCTCTCCCTCTACTTGCCCCACCACCACACCTCCTCCATCCGCGGCGGTGCCCCAGCGCCGAAGCCATCCCCTCTCCCGTGGCGATCCCCTCCCCGCGGTGCCCCACCTCCTCCCTCCCACCGCAGCGAGCCCCCTTCCCCTCCATCGGCCCTCCTTCCGTGAGTTTCATTTCATTTTTTCATTTTTCATTTCATTGCATGTGTTAGTTTAGGTTACTGTGAGTTTAGGTTGTTGTTAGTGTTAATCAGGTTAGCTCTAATGAGGGTACTGTTAGTTTAGGTTAATTAGGTTGGTGCAAAAAAAGGAAGAAGAAGAAGAAGAAGAAGAGTAGGAGGAGAAGAAGAAAAGAAGAAGAAGAGGAGGAGGAGGAGAAGGAGAAGAACAACAACAAGAAGAATAAGAAGAAGAAGAAAAAGAAGAGAAGATGAGAAGAAAAAGAGGAGGAAAACAAGAAAATAAGAAGAAGAAGAGGGAGGAGAAAAGAAGAAGAAGAAGAAGAAGAAGAAGAAGAAGAAGAAGAAGAAGAAGAAGAAGAAGAAAAGGAAGAAGAGGAAGAAAAAGAAGAGAAGAGGAGAAGAATAGGAAAAAGGGAAAAAAGGAAGAAGAAGAAGAAGAAGAAGAAAAAGAAAAAGAAGAAGAAGAAGATGAGGAGGAGAAGAAAATAAGAAGAAGAAGAAGAAGAAGAAGAAGAAGAAGAAGAAGAATAAGAAGAAGAAGAAGAAGAAGAAGAAGAAGAAGAAGAATAAGAAGAAGAAGAAGAAGAGAGGAGAAGAGGAGGAAAAATAGAAGAAGAGGAGAAAGAAGAAGAAAATGAGGAGAAGAGGAGAAGAAGAAGACGAGAAGAAGAGGACAAAGAAGAAGAATAAGTGGAGAATAAGAAGAGGAGAAGAAAACAAGAAGGATAAGAAGAATAGGTGGAGAAAATGGAAGTGGAAAAGTAGTTATATGTATAGAGATTTTTCTATTGGGATTTAATATTCTTGTTGATCGTGTGGATTTAAATGCGCAGTTGTTTCGCCGCTTTGAATGTTTGGTGTTTGACGACCACCCCGTGTGACTACCTCCCCTACATGGTCTAGTGGTGAGAACTACTGCCATATCCTCCACGACCCTAACCTATTTTCTCTATTCTGGTTGTCACGACGATGTCACTTTATTCTATTTTCATGTCAATTGTCGTAACCTAGGCATCTCCCATTTGAAAGTGTGGCATCTATATATATGCATGTATTTGCATATTTATAATCGTCATCCTTTTGAATTCTCCATGTTATCCATGGACAACCTGAGTACGTGTAGATTGGTTTTCATTTCCCGTGCTCTACTTTGTCTGAGGCAAAATTTCGTCACCGCCACCCCGTTGTTCTCGGGGTATACATTTTTTGGGCTTGTTGCCTAAACGTGTATCCATAGTACAGCGGGGAGGTGCTGCCGAAATTTTGCATTGGATTGGGAGTAGAGCATGGGAAACGAACCTGATCTACACGTACTCGGGTGGGATTAGGCTCCATCTTTACCTATTAGAGATAGATTCAATCCATTTATGCCCGTTTCTCTTTGGTATGATCAAAAATTACACTATGCCATAAAAATATGACAAAAGTAATTAGTTATGTATCTAGTCACAATTACATTCTACATAACTTGATTAATATGAATTTGGTGCACCTACTATCACTGCAAGTACCATCATGGGTGATCGTGCATGGATGTACACCGGTCACACTAGTTAGAAAGAGATGGTCAAAGAACGGTTTACAAAAACCAAGGAGTTTGTGAAAGCCACATTTACAAATTGCCAGAGCAAAACATGGTGCCCCTGTCCTAGGTGCGACAACTTTAAAAAGATGTCACGGGATGAAATGGTAAACACGTGCAAAAGAGGGGTTTTATGTCTGATTATATGATGTGGACATTTCGTGGTGAGTCTTCCCAACATTCCAGAGCTGAGGTGGTTCGTCGTCGCACCGACGAGCATGGTACCGAGATCGATGACATGGTCTAAAAATTTGATGATGCTCGGGATTCAGACGATGAGATGGAGGAATCTCCAAAGGCCTTCTATGAAATGTTGGAGAATTCAAAACGTCCTCTCCATGAGCACACTGAGCTTTGTCAGCTAGATGACATCACACAAGTAATGTTTCTGAAGCCTCAATTCAAAGAGAAGCTCACACCAGCGGTGCTTCGAAACCAATAGCGTTGGATGTCTAAGAATGGCGGACCATTTAGTTGTATATCTTCAACAACCTAACTGAAGTGCGGGCATGCATCGAGTAAGCTCTCGGTACATTTTTCTACAACTTCTGATTCCTTTCAACTACTCTTATTCCCACATATTTGATACAGTCGATACATCGCCCAATTCTCGGATGGAGCGGTGATCCAAAAGGATTCCGTCGAAGAGTATGAGCATCTGTCAAAGCATGGAGGCGACTATCCTGGTTTAATCTCTTGGTTTAGACAAACGGTAATTATCAATAATGGGCCATTTCATTTTTTGGTCTAATTTGTGGCTAGTGTAATAATCCTTCTATATTAAACTTGAAGGCTAATTCAGAATGTTGAATTGAGACAAGAGACTAATGGTTTTGAACATAAGGTCCGTTCATTTGAGAAATACAACATCAACGGGTATCTCTTTTGTATCTTTGGCACATAGCTATATATGGCCAACCGGAAATCTACAAATTGTGGTGTCTCTGCTATCGGTGAAGGAGGTGCCGAGTATTAAGGAAGAGTTGAAGCAATTTATGAACTTAAAAAACCAACCGAACGTCGTGGTCTTCAAATGTTATTGATTCCAGCCGAAGGAGAATTGAAGGACTCATACACACATAGGGCTAGTAAAAATCAAATAAAGCACCCATTTAGATGTTCCCGATGTCTATATTACATCTCAACAAGCAACCCAAGTTTTCTATCTAAAGTGGGCCTACAAAACTGATGAGACTGTGAATGGTTGGGATGTTTTTTAAGAATTGCGACCACATGCTAGACCACCTCCCCCCAATGAAGAGGATTATGAACCTCACATTAACCCTGACGCATATGATGGAGAATTCTTCCAAGAAACACGTCTTTCCAAGAAATATTTCAAGAACTGTTGTACTTTACTCCGGAACACGGAAATAGACAGTGACAGTGAATTTGACTTGACCCGTGAGCCGGAACTAGCATAGCCGGAACTAGAAGAGGTTACTGCTGCAGATGAACTGTCAATGCTTGATCGGTTACACAAAAGCCTTCCACATGTTGGTGCCGCTGAACCCGATGAGCATGCCATTCTTAACGACACACGTGATAGTGATGATAACGATGCATTTATTGATCATGGAGCATATATAGACGATCCAGACTATTATTACTTTGTACGCATACCAACTTACATTATATATGTACATATTATTATTCTTGTGAGGTATTCAATTTTTTTTAAGTTGTACTAATTTCTCTTACTCTTTGTCATGAGAGGTGTTGAAAGATGGTGGGCACGAGGCCAGATTGCTCTGCGGGTACTTCTTCGTCGGCGGCCCGCGGGAGGGGTAATTCCATTACACCCTTATCTCTCTTTAGACCGTTGATAGACAGTCTTGGGACACCCGCGAGCTCTTGTTCGTTGGGGTCGTTGCCCACAGGGAGAGGAGGTTGGGTAGGGAAGAAGGCGAATGGGTGCATAACATGGACACATGAGAGGTAGGTGGACAGCTAAGCTGTCCTCATCACAACCCCCATCACATTCACCCAAGCACACGACTACTAGGGTGGACCTGTTTGAGGTGGAGGCTACAGGTAGTCCGGACCACGATCCTCGGGTCAACGGGCCTTTGGCCCATGAGACACTGGTCCGAGAGGCTTCGGCACACAAGACTCATGTACCAGGGGCTACGTCCCACGAGACTCTGGTCCTAGAGGCTTCATCCAACTAGACTCGGGATCCAGGGGCTATGTCCGAGGAGACGTCCGGATGGGGTACCTGGACGGATCAGACCGAGGGGTCGGGTGGCCATGCTGTGGGTGGTGGGGATGGGTCTACTGATAGTGAGGACGAGGTGGTTGAGGAGGCCACCGTGTACCAGCATGGTGGTACACGTCTCCCACCCATGCCTACGACCCGCGAGTAGAGGCCGATGATTAGGTCTAATGGGGAGAAGTAAGTGCATTAATTTTTTGTACCTTTTGTGTTCAGTTTCTTCAAATATCTAATGTGTTGACCTTGTCATACTGCAAGGGATGGGATCACCCCCGTGGAGTCCTCAATCCAAACACCATCCTTGGTGTGCTTTGCTGGCTAAATTTCTCGGGGTTTGGTACGTTGCGTGGTGAGGGTCAGGTTCCTCAACAAGATTTAGCTGGGAGCACTACAAGGCTGCCTAGGCCCCACCAAAGGATATGATCGATGGTGCCTTGTGCCACACGAGGGCCGAGATGGTGATCAACAACTTTTGGGTAATTTCCCCTTTTACACAATATAAAATTAACAATATAGCTAGTCATTATACTAATTAGTGTTGTCTTGTTTGATTGCATAACTTTTACAGGTTTGAGGAGGGATATGAGGAGGCGACGACCAACGTTATCGATACCGAGTGCAAGCACGTATTACAGAACTTACACCACGAGATTCGGGTGTAAGCTGTTCGAGACTACTACACATTGCGTAGTATTAAGATGGGCAAGTTCTCATGCCACGAAAATTTTCTGAGGAAGGATCGGTACATGAAGGTAATTACCTATACTTAAGGCCTTGTATTTTGTTTCTTTGATTTGATTCACATGCGTAGCGCTCAAATTTCTCTTTGCTAACATATAGGTGCCCCTGAGATGGTGTGCGGATATGATGGATTGTTGGGAGGCGTCGGTGGATGAGTCGTGCACAGGCCAATGGCGAGCCATGCATGACAATGCGAAGGACCGTCGTGCCCAAATGATTGGTGTGCCATACCATCAAGGCAGCACCAACTTATTTCAGTTCAGGCGGAACTGGATATGTGGTTTACTTCATGATCATACAATTCATTCGTCATGCTAGCTTGATCCATTTACTAATACTTTATTGATCTGTTTTAGGCGCATCACAATAACACGGAGGTGCCACAGGTGTACGACCTCTATGCCATGGCCCATACTGCCTCCTACAAGAAGGCCAAGGCATGCTCTGAGTCTGGCCACGATCATCGAGAGAGGTTCACCAACATCTCCTCCCATCACAAGCTCGTGAGTTAGAGTGAGGTGGGGAAGGCATGGAAAGGGGATGAATTTAAGCCAGCAACCTCTTGATCCAGAGCTGGTGATGATATCTGGTGTCAGGAGGCCCCATGGCTTGATTGTCATTGGAGATGGGCTGATATGTTGGCCTCTCACTCCCCCGGAGATCAAGGCGCGCCAAACGAGCTCATGTCTTGACATATGGCCTTGTCCACGGCCAGTGGATCTCGCCATCGAGGTTCGTTATACGGACTCAGCAAACTTTTCTCCATCACATTGTGTGTGTGGCCATTGATGATCACAATGCTAACGAGGAGTGGTGTTATAGGACACCCTTCTAAGAGAGAGAGAGAGAGAGAGAGAGAGAGAGAGCAACAACCCAGGCTGCTCTTCAGGAACTTCTGCAGGAGAGGGACCGAGTGGCGGTGGAGATGGCTTGGGCTGCGAAGGATAAGACGCTCAGTTATTGGAGGAGGAGAGGTCATGAAATGAATCGGCTAACCGGTCCATGCGCGACCTCCTTGTGGTAACTTTCTTTTTCGTGTTAGCCAAATCATGCATGTAATGTCCTTTTCATTAATAACTAATATGACTCACTCGTCAAAACCAAATGTGCAATCTATGTGTGAGAAGACCGGTCGCACCTCTTCGTTGATGCCAGTCATTTCCGCGGTTGGAACGTGACTTTCATTTGAATGGTCCTTAGTTACTATTATTAAAATTTTAGTGTCATCATGCTAACGAGATATTGCAAATTATCATTGGTGCAGAATAACTACCGAGCCGCATCGCACAACCCTTCTCTAGGGTAACATTCTCCGGCTGAAACCGCCCTGATACGTCTCCAACGTATCTATAATTTTTGATGGTTCCATGCTATTATCTTGTCAACTTTGGATGTTTTGTATGCATGAATATGCTATTTTATATATTTTTTGGAACTAACCTATTAACTCAGTGCCAAGTACCTATTCCTATTTTTCCGTTTTTTTGACCTTTTTCACAGGAGAATATTGAACAGAGTCCAAATGGAATAAAACCTGCGGAATGATTTTTCCATAAGAGAACACACGTAGGAGACTTGAGAACTAAGGCAGGGGACTTCGGAGTTGGTCACAAGCCACCCAGGCCCGACCTAGGGGGCAGGCCTAGCAGGCTTGTGGGCCCCCTGTTGCTCCCTACCCTAGTTCTTCCGCCTATAAATTCCCGAAAAATCTGAAACCACGAAAGGGAACCACGAAAATACTTTTCCACCGCCGCAAGCTTCTGTCTCCGCAAGATCCCATCTGGAGCACGTTCTGGTGCCCAGCCGGAGGGGGATTCGGACACGGAGGGCTTCTTCATCAACACCATTGCCTCTCCGATGATGCGTGAGTAGTTCACCATAGACCTTCAGGTCCATAGCTAGTAGCTAGAAGGCTTCTTCTCTCTCTTGGATCTTCAATACAAAGTTCTCCATGATCTTCATGGAGATTTATCCGATGTAATCTTCTTTTTGTGTGTGTTTGTCGAGATCCGATGAATTGTGGATTTATGATCAGATTATCTATGAATCTTATTTGAGTTTCTTCTTATCTCTTATATGCATGATTTCGAACCCTTGTAATTCTCTTCGAGTTGTGTGTTTCGTTTGGCCAACTTGATCTATAATTCTTGCAATGGGAGAAGTGCTTGGTTTTGGGTTCATACTGTGCGGTGACCTCACCCAGTGACAGAAGGGGTAGCGAGGCACGCATCATGTTGTTGCCATCAAGGGTAAAAAGATGGGGTTTATATCTATTGCATGAATTTATCCATCTACATCATGTCATCTTGCTTAAGGCGTTACTCCGTTTCTCATGATCTTAATACACTAGATGCATGCTGGATAACGGTCGATATGTGGAGTAATAGTAGTAGATGCAGAAAGTATCGGTCTACTTGTCTCGGACGTGATGCCTATATGTATGATCATTGCCATAGATATCATTGATGACCCACAATAAGTAAGAGTGTCGAACCCAACGAGGAGCAGAAGGATCTAACAATTGGTTTTCAGCAAGGTATTCTCTGCAAGCCCTGAAATTATCGGTAACAGAAAGTTGTGTGGTAAGATGATTCATAGCAAGTAGCAAGTAACAAGTAAAAAAGGTGCAGCAAAGTGGCCCAATCCCTTTTGTAGCAAGGGACAAGCCTGGACAAACTCTTATAGGAGGTAAAGTGCTCCCGAGGACACATGGAAATTTCTGTCAAGCTAGTTTTCATCATGTTCATATGATTCGCGTTCGCTAATTTGATAGTTTGATATGTGGGTGGACCGGTGCTTGGGTGCTGCCCTTACTTGGACAAACCTCCCACTTATGATTAACCCCTCTCTCAAGCATCCGCAACTACGAAAGAAGAATTAAGACAAAGTCTAACCATAGCATTAAACTAGTGGATCCAAATCAACCCCTTACGAAGCAACGCATAAACTATGGTTTAAGCTTCTGTCACTCTAGCAACCCATCATCTACTTACTACTTCCCAATGCCTTCCTCTAGGCCCAAATAATGGTGAAGTGTTATGTAGTCGATGTTCAGATAACACCACTAGAGGAAAAACAACATACAACGCATCAAAATAACGAAAGAATACCAAATTCACATGACTACTTATAGCATGACTTATCCCATGTCCTCGCGAACAAAAGTAACTACTCACAAAGCATAATCATATTCATGACCAGAGAGGTATTGAATAGCATCAAGGATTCAAACATATAATGTTCTACCGAGTAATCCAACTAGAATCAACTACAAAGAGTAATTAACACTACTAGCAACCTTACAAGTACCAATCGGAGTCGCAAGACGGAGATTGGTTACAAGAGATGAACTAGGGTTCGGAGATGAGATGGTGCTGATGAAGATGTTTATGGTGACGAGTCCCCTCCGATGAGAGGTGTGTTGGTGATGACGATGGCGACGATTTCCCCCTCCGGGAGGGAAGTTTCCCTGGCAGGACGACCCTGCCGGAGCTCTAGATTGGTTCTGCTCAAGTTCCGCCTCGTGGCGGCGGCGATTCCTCCCGAAAGCCTCCTCCTGATTTTTTCTGGAACGAAACCCTCCTTATAGCAAAAGAGGGGGGCCAGAGGGACAACAGGGAACCCACAAGCCCCCTAGGCGCGTCCAGGGTGGTAGGCCGCGCCTAGCAGGCTTGTGGCCTCCTGCTGGCTCCCCTCTGGTACTTCTTCGGCCCAGTATTTTTTATAAATTCCAAAATAAATCCTCGCTCATTTTCACGGCTTATGAAGTTGCGCAGAATAGGTATCTCAAATTTGCTCCTTTTTCAGGCCAGAATTCCAGCTGCCGGCATTCTGCCTCTTCATGTAAACCTTGCAAAATAAGAGAGAAAAGGCATAAGTATTGTATCGTGAAGTGTAATAACAGACCATAAAGCGATAAATATCAACATAAAAGCATGATGCAAATTGGACGTATCAATCATCATGACTTTGCGCGGTTCTATCAATTGCTCGACAGTAATTCGTTCACCCACCGTAATACTTGCTATCATGAGAGAAGCCTCTAGTGAACACTATGGCCCCCGGGTCTACTTTACATCATATTTTCATCTCCACACTTTGACTTTTTTGCACTTTCCGCCTTCAGATCTCACCTTGCAGTTAACCGTGACGCGATTGACAACCCCTTTGTAGCGTTGGGTGCAAGTTTGCTGTTTTTGCGCAGGTACTTTGGAGACTTGGCTTGATACTCCTACTGGATTGATACCTTGGTTCTCAAACTGAGTGAAATACTTACTGCTACGGTGATGCATCACCCTTTCCTCTTCAAGGGAAAAACCAACGCAAGCTCAAGAGATAGCAAGAAGAATTTCTGGCGCCGTTGCCGGGGAGCATCAAGTCAAGAATAGTCTTCCTCCAACGTGTCAATTTCTGGCACCGGGGACTATTCTCAGTGAAGCTTATCCAAGTAACTGTCGCAAACTCACCTCTTGCATTTACCTTTTTGCCTCTCGTTTTCCTCTCCCCCACTTCTGAAAAACAAAAAATACAAAAAATATTTGCCTTTTTCGTTCGCCCTTTTCTTTCTCTTGCTTTCTGTTCGCTTGTGTGCTTGTCGGCTTGCTGAAGTCACCATAACTGAAAACACCAAACTTTGTGACTTCTCGAATACTAATAATAATGATTTTATTAGTACTCCGATTGCTCCCGCCACTAGTGCGGAATCATATGAACTCAATGCTGCTTTGCTGAATCTTGTTATGAAAGAGCAATGTTCCGGCCTTCCTAGTGAAGATGTCGCATCCCATCTTAATACCTTCATTGAGTTATGCGATATGCAAAAGAATAAATATGTGGATACTGATGTGATTAAATTGAAGCTATTTCCGTTCTCATTGCGAGATCGAGCAAAAACTTGGTTTTCATCCTTGCCCAAAAATAGTATTGATTCTTGGAACAAGTATAAAGATACTTATATATCCAAGTATTTTCCACTGGCTAAGATTATCTCTCTCCGTAATGATATCATGAATTTTAAGAAACTAGATCATGAACATGTTGCACAATCTTGGGAGAGAATGAAATTGATGATTAGAAATTGTCCCGCTCATGGCTTGAGTCTTTGGATGATTATACAAATCTTCTATGTTGGTTTGAATTTTTCTTCTAGAAATATCCTTGATTCCGCCTCCGGTGGAACTTTCATGGAAATCACATTAGGAGAAGCCACAAAACTCCTAGACAATATCATGACAAACTATTCTCAATGGCACACCGAAAGGTCACCTACTAGTAAAAAAGTGCATGCTATAAAAGTACTTAAATCTTTGAGTGCTAAGATGGATGAGTTAATGAAATTGTTTGCTAGTAAAGGTGCTCCTTTAGATCCAAATTATATGCCCTTGTCTTCCTTGATTGAGAGTAGCAATGAGAGATTGGACGTTAATTTTGTTGGTAGGAATAATTTTGGCCACAACAACGCTTTTAGAGGTAACTATATTCCTAGGCCTTTTCCTAGTAATCCCTCTAATAACTTTGGCAATTCCTACAACAATGCTCATGGAAATTACAATAAATTACCCTGTGATTTAGAGAGTAATATTAAAGAGTTTATCAACTCGCAAAAGATTTTCAATGCGTACATAGAAGAAAAACTACTCAAAATAGATGACCTGGCTAGGACCGTTGATAGAATGTATGTTGATATTGATTCTTTGAAAGTGAGATGTGCTCCTCCCAAGATCAATATGGATGAAACTTTGAAAGCAATCTGTGTTTCCATGAATGAGATTAAAGAAAGAACCGCCCAAATTCGTGCAAGACATGAATGGCTTAAAAAGGCATGTTCTCGTGATGAGAATCACGAAGATCTTAAAGTGCTTGCTGTGACTACCATTGAATCCTTGTTTTCTATTGTCAAACCTAATGATGATGGGGCTGGATATGAATCCACTTTGGTTGAGAAACGCCCCAATGATTTGGAGTCTATCTATCTTTATGCTAAAAGCATTGACAGTGGAGTAGAAGATATCAAAACTTTGAGTAGTAATCAAACTACTACTTTGGATTTCAAGGAATTCAATTATGATAGTTTCTCTTTGATTGAATGTATTTCCTTGACGCCATCCATGCTAAACTTTCCACATGCTTATAGCCAAAACAAGGCCTTTACCGATCATATCGTCGATTCTATGATGAAATCTCTTGAAGAAAAACTTGAATTGGAAGTTTCTATTCCTAGAAAACTTCATGATGAGTGGGAACCTACTATCAAAATCAAGATGAAAAACTATGAATGCAATGCTTTGTGTGATTTGGGTGCTAGTGTTTCCGCTATTCCAAAGTGTTTATGTGATGTTCTAGGCTTCAATGAGATTGATGAGTGCTCTCTTAATTTGCATCTTGCGGATTCTACTGTTAAGAAACCCATGGGAAGGATCAATGATGTTCTTGTTATTGCAAATAGGAACTATGTACCCGTGGATTTCATTGTGCTTGATATTGATTGCAATCCGACATGTCCTATCATTCTTGGTAGACCTTTCCTAAGGACTATCGGTGCTGTCATTGAAATGAAGGAACGGAATATTAGATTTCAATTTCCATTAAAGAAGGGCATGGAACATTTTCCTAGAAAGCAAACAATATTGCCTTATGAATCCATGATGAGGGCTACTTATGGTTTGAGCACCAAAGACGACGATACGTGATTCTATCGCCTTATGCCTAGCGATGGGCGTTAAACAATAGCGCTTGTTGGGAGGAAACCCAATGAATTTATCTTTGCTTTTTTGCTTTCTGTTTTGTTGCGTCCACACAATCATAATTCTGTTATGATTGTGTATTTTGTGTTTATTTTTGTGTTTGAGCCAAGTAAAACCTTTATGACTAGTTTCGGTGATGGTTGTTTGATCCTGCTGGAAAAAGACAGAGACTTTTGGCTCACGAAATTATTTTTCATTTTTATCCAGAAAGAGCTTTTGAGTTGATTATTTTTTCTGCTGGTTGATATGCCAATTGCCCAAATTTTCGTAATTTGTAAGGATTTGTGAGATACCAGAGGTATACGAAGTATATAGATTACTAGAGAGTGGTCTGTTTTTGACAGATTCTGTTTTTGTTGTGTTGATTGCTTATTTTGATGAAACTATGGTTAGTATCGGGGGGGTACTAGCCATGGAAAATTGAGAATACAGTAATCTAACATCAATATAAATAGAAATCAAGTTTTTTACAGTACCTAAGGAGTTGGTAGTTTGTTTTTTTATGCTAATGATATCACGAGTTTCTGTTTAAGTTTTGTGTTGTGAAGTTTTCAAGTTTAGGGTGATGTTCTCATGGACAATGGGATGAAGAGTGGAAAGAGCTCGAGCTTGGGGATGACCAAGGCATCCCAAGCCAAATTCAAGGACACCAAAAGCCTAAGCTTGGGGATGCCCCGGGAAGGCATCCCCTCTTTCGTCTTCAATCCATCGGTAACGTCACTTGGAGCTATATTTTTATTCACCACATGATATGTGTCTTGCTTGGAGCGTCGTGTATTATAGGAGTCTTTTATTTTTGTTGTGTCAAAATCATCCTTTCTAAACACCTTTTTGAGAGAGACATGCACTCATCATGATTTTGCTAGAATACTCATTGAGCTTCGCTTATATCTTTTGAGTTAGGCAATTTAGCTCGCATGTGCTTCACTTATATCTTTTGAGCTAGATAACTTTCCTCTAGTGCTTCACTTAGATCTTTTTAGAGCACGGCGGTGTCATATTTTGGAGAAATAAGAACACTTGATCTTCAATTATATCTTTTTGAGAGTGCTCTCTCTCTCTGAGTAACTTGGTAATTGGCTTGTGCTATGAAAGTAGTCCAAAAGATGATAGGCATCCAAAGAGCATATACTAAAAACTTCCATATTCTTGTGCATTGATTATAAAGAGAAGTTTGATTCCTCCCAATTAGTTTTAGACCTGGATTTGGTAATATTAGAGGTATGTTAGTAGGGTGTCGTGAATCCAGAAATACTTGTGTTGAAGTTAGTGATTCACGTAGCATGCACGTATGGTGAACCGCTATGTTAGGAAGTCGGAGCGTAATTGATTTATTGATTGTCATCCTTTATGTGGTGGTCGAGATCGTGCCATGGTTAAACACCTACCAACCCTTCCCCTAGGAGTATGCATTTAGCACTAAGAAAACTTTCGCAATAAGTATATGAGTTCTTCATGACTAATGTGAGTCCATGGTATAGATGCACAAACCCACAGTGTACCTTTCTCAGAACAGCCACCATACCTACATATTATGACATTTTCATAGCCATTCCGAGATATATTGCCATGCAACTCCCACCGTTCCGTCTCATGACATGTGTCGTCACTTTCATATTGCCATTGCATGGTCGTAAGATAGCTAGCGAGATGTTTCAACGTCATACGCTAAGCTAGATCGTTGCACATCCCGGTACACTGCCGGAGGCATTTCGTATAAAGTCATCATTGTTCTAAGTATTGAGTTGTGAGTAAACAAAACTGTGATGATCATCATTATTAGACCATTTTCCTATGTGAGGAAATAAAAAAAGAGTCCAAAGATGCCCACCAAAAAAATGAGAAGAAAAAAGAGGCGAAAGATCCCAAACAAAACAAATGAGAGAAAAAGAGAGAAGGGGCAATGCTACTATCTTTTTCCACACTTGTGCTTCAAAATAGCACCATGATCTTCATGATAGAGAGTCTCTTGGTTTGACACTTCCATATACTAGTGAGAATTTTCATTTTATAACTTGGCTTGTATATTCCAATGATGGGCTTCCTCAAAATTTCCCTAGGTCTTCGTGAGCAAGCAAGTTGGATGCACACCCACTAGTTCTTTTTTTGAGCTTTCACATACTTATAGCTCTAAGTGCATCCATTGCATGGTAATCCCTACTCATTCACATTGATATCAATTGATGGGCATCTCCATAGCTCATTAATACGCCGAGTCAATGTGACCATCTCCTCCTTTTTCCCTCACAAACACCACCACACTCTATTCCACCTATAATTGCTATATCCATGGCTCACGCTCATGTATTGCGTGAGAGTTGAAATTTTTTGAGAAAGTAAGAGTGTGAAAACAATTACTTGGCCAATACCGGGGTTGTGCATGATTTAAATTCGCTGTGTGGGGATGATGGAGCATAGCCAGACTATATGATTTTGTAGGGATAACTTTCTTTTGCCTTGTTATTTCAAAAGTTCATGATTACCTTGCTAGTTTGCTTGAATTATTATTGTTTTCGTGTGAATAGCAAACTATTGTTTTGAATCTTACGGATCTAAACATTCATGCCACAAGAAAGAAGTTACAAAGGAAAAATATGTTAGGTAGCATTCCACATAAAAAATTCAGTCTTTATCACTTACCTACTCGAGGACGAGCAGGAGTTAAGCTTGGGGATGCTTGATACGTCTCCAACGTATCTATAATTTTTGATGGTTCCATGTTATTATCTTGTCAACTTTGGATGTTTTGTATGCATGAATATGCTATTTTATATATTTTCTTGGGACTAACCTATTAACTCAGTGCCAAGTGCGAGTTCCTGTGTTTTCCGTGTTTTTGACCTTTTTCAGAGGAGAATATTGAACGGAGTCCAAACGGCATAAAACCTACGGAATGATTTTTTTCCATAACAGAAGACACGCAGGAGACTTGAGAACCAAGGCAGGGGACTTCGGAGGAGGTCACAAGCCACCCAGGCCCGGCCTAGGGGGGCGGGCCTAGCAGGCTTGTGGGCCCCCTGTGGCTCCCCTGCCCTAGTTCTTCCACCTATAAATTCCCTAAAAATATGAAACCACGGAAGGGAGCCATGAAAATACTTTTCCGCCGCCGCAAGCTTCTTTCTCCGCAAGATCCCATCTGGGGCATGTTCTGGTGCCCAGCCGGAGGGGGATTTGGGCATGGAGGGCTTCTTCATCAACACCATTGCCTCTCCGGTGATGCGTGAGTAGTTCACCATAGACCTTCGGGTCCATAGCTAGTAGCTAGATGGCTTCTTCTCTCTCTTGGAATTTCAATACAAAGTTCTCCATGATCTTCATGGAGATCTATCTGATGTAATCTTCTTTTGCGGTGTGTTTGTCGAGATCCGATGAATTATGAACTTATGATCAGATTATCTATGAATCTTATTTGAGTTTCTTCTGATCTCTTATATGCATGATTTCGTATCCTTGTAATTCTCTTCGAGTTGTGGGTTTCGTTTGGCCAACTTGATCTATAATTCTTGCAATGGGAGAAGTGCTTGGTTTTGGGTTCATACCGTGCGGTGACCTCACCCAGTGACAGAAGGGGTAGCGAGGCACGCATCATGTTGTTTCCATCAAGGGTAAAAAGATGGGGTTTATATCTATTGCATGAATTTATCCCTCTACATCATGTCATCTTGCTGAAGGCATTACTCCGTTTGTCATGGACTTAATACACTAGATGCATGCTTTATAGCGGTCGATGTGTGGAGTAATAGTAGTAGATGCAAAAAGTATTGGTCTACTTGTCTCGGACGTGATGCCTATATGTATGATCATTGCTTCAGATATCATCAAGACTTTGCGCGGTTCTATCAATTGCTCGACAGTAATTCGTTCACCCACCGTAATACTTGCTATCAGGAGAGAAGCTTCTAGTGAACACTATGGCCCCCGGGTCTACTTTACATCATATTTTCAGCTCCACACTTTTACTTTGTTGCACTTTCCACCTTCAGAACTCACCTTGCAGCTAACCATGAAGGGATTGACAACCCCTTTGTAGCGTTGGGTGCGAGTTTGCTGTTTTTGCGCAGGTACTTTGTTGCACTTGGCTTGATACTCCTACTGGATTGATACCTTGGTTCTCAAACTGAGGGAAATACTTACTGCTACTGTGCTGCATCACCGTTTCCTCTTCATGGGAAAAACCAATGCAAGCTCAAGAGGTAGCACACCCCTACTGAAGACGATGATGGCAAGTTTTCTCTAGTGTCTAGCTTAACAAATGCATACTTAGCTTCGTACATGCTAGTTAGCCCTATTATGCCAAAGACTTAACTTATTTTCCCCAAGAAAGAAATACTTCCCTAATTATCCTCCAAAATGACATAATTCGCTTATTTAGTTCATTTATGACATAATTAGCTTAGTTTGGTCAAAATTGGTATAATAAGCTTGGTTAGCTCATAAATGTCATATACTTTAGCTTATTTTCCTCCAAAATGACATAATAAGCTCTAGAATGGCATAAAAATAAAAATAATGAATACAAGAGGAAAGCGAAGAAAAAGAAAGAATATAAGAAGAAGAATGAGCTTCTTGTTTCCTTCTTATTATAATTTTCATTCTCTTTCTTCTTCTTCTTCTTCTTCATCATCTTCTTTCTCTTCTTCTTGTTCGTTTTCTTCTTCTTCGTCGTCTTCTAGTTTTCTTCTTCTTCTTCTAAATTTCCTTTTCTCGTTTTGTAGATTTGATTCATTTCATGGAAGGTGGTATTGATGGACTACTACTGTTTTCTTTTTGTTTTGATTCATATGGATGAACAACCTAATTTTTGAAACTATGTGTATATATGGATGAACAATGTGAAGCTAGCCTATTTGATGTTTGCTCAATATTCTCACGATGATGTTTGATGCATGGCCTATGCTTATTTTATGATGTTTTAAACTATATATGATGTTTGAAATTATATATATCATAGGTGTATTCTCAAAATGTTGGGAAATAACTGAAAACAAATAAAAAAGTGGCAATACACGCATTTTGCCGTCTGCCAGCCAACGGCAAAGGCCTTTGCTGCCTGCCAGCTGATGGCCAAGGTGTCATGTTGCAGCTACCTGTGCAACATGGGAGCAGCATGTGTGAACCATATGGTCACTTTTCCATTAGCTAGAATGAGGCAGACGACAAAGGACCACCAAGGCAGACGACAAAGGAGCACTCACGCAGACGGCAAAGGACATGACAGACAGCTGTCTGGCGGAGCTCGTGGTGACGTCAACTCACACACGGCAAAGTTTGACGTCATATGGCAGACGACAAAGGCTGCCATTGGCCACCTCATGGGGCTGAGAGCTATCAATGTTGTCTACCACCTTTGCCATCAACTGGCCTAGATAGACTGACGACAAAGATCTTTGCCGTCCGCTACCACCCGA
This sequence comes from Hordeum vulgare subsp. vulgare, assembly GCF_904849725.1. NCBI lineage: Eukaryota > Viridiplantae > Streptophyta > Magnoliopsida > Poales > Poaceae > Hordeum > Hordeum vulgare. The sequence continues at coordinate 405,676,704 of NC_058523.1, read as the reverse complement.
CAGATGACAAAGAAAGTATTTATCCCGACTTTAGCGCCGATAATTTTGCTGTCCGCCAGTGGACGACAAAGGTCTTTGTCGTCCGTGGAATGGTCCTTTGGTGTCCACTATCGGCAAAGAAGCAGATTCCCGTAGTGGGTGACCCCCCTATGGTATATTTATGCCCCAATAATACTTAAATATTCCACACAAATTCTTCATGAAATTTCATGTCGTTTGGAGAAAGTTGATTTTTGTGCATTTTTCTCGGTTTCCCGGTCCAAAATTTCAGTTTCCACATATTTCCCTCTCAGTGATGCATCTTGCATATTCAGAGAGAAAGGACATAAGAATTGCATGATAATAGGGTATAATGGACAAGAATAACAAAAATATCAATAACAATTCATGATGCAAAATGGACGTATCAACTCCCCCGATCTTAGACCTCGCTCGTCCTCAAGCGAAAGCCGAACTCGAAAATAATGAGCACATGACTTGAGAGAGAGGTGTCGGTAAAAACAGAATACGAACATGAGAGCATCATGAATATTAGCATAGCACCAAGTATATTATCATATAGCTCCTCATAAACAAATAACAATCCATTCACAACTATTGGAGTAAGAAGCATAAAATTTATGGACAATCAACAAACTATGTTATTAGTCATGGGAACAATCATAATTCATCATATTTTAGAGGATAGTCTATGTAAGAGCTTTGTATTTTGCAAGTTCCCACACTCAACTATTATTTTATCTTCTATGATTGCTCACGGGCATAGCATATTTTTGGAGCTCATGTTTCCATAGGACACATAGGAATATAGGGGCTTAAATGATTTGCGAGCCAACTTATTTACCTCAGGGGTAATGTAAACAATAATAAATCATGATCTTATAGATCCACTTGGATAATAAGCCTGAATCTTTCCTCAACACATGGTGCTTACCACTATAGAGTTAATAGGTAGAAAAAGGAATGAAGTTTATTTACTCAAGAACAGGATTGAACTCCTGGAGATAAAATATAGGCCCTTCACGGAGGGAAGCAGAGGTTTTCATGTGCTTTTTTGTTTTTGGATGTGCAAACTCTTAATGCCACGGAACATCACTTTATATTGCCTCCTAGTGATAGCAAACTTTATTATGCAGTCCATCGCTTTTATTTCTTTACCATCACAAGATCGTACAAAGCTTATTTTCTCTTACAATAAAAGATCACACAAGTTTTAAGAGTAATTTTTATTGCTCGATGCACCAATCACAACTTACTTGAAGGCTCTTACTCAATACATAGGTAGGTATGGTAGAATCTCATGGCAATAGACTAGGTTTCATGGTTATGGCTGCAGAAGCAAAATCTCTACTTAGTGTAGAATTTTTTGGCCAGAAAAGATCTAAAGCAAGAACCACATGTTAAAGGATCCATGACCATATAACTTCTATGTGAATGTAAACTACCATAATCATTATGTTATCGTCCATGTCCAATATCGAAACTTGATCATTCTATAATATTTGGTGAGGTCTCACAATCATAAAAGGTGTCCAAGATAGTGTATTTATATGTGAGTCTTATCTCCTCTATCATAATCTTTCATACATTGCATCAATGACTAATACTATGTTTGTTTACTATCAAAAACCTTTATCACTTATACCCTTTTTTGTGTGAAGTCATTAATTCTCATGAGATAAGCATATGATCTTTATATTTGTTTTTGTTGCTATGCTATGATGATGGGTGCACACAAGTAAAGAACACAAACTCAACTAATCTTTATTACATAAGTCTCATACTCTACTAGAAGGATGGATGAATCTCAAATAAAAAATTCTTAGGAAAGGAAATCTGAAATTTATTTCTCTAAATCATGAAACAACTAAAAATCAAACTAAGGTAGATGGTATGATCGAAGTGCTGGAGATAAGTTATTGGGGCACCTCCCCCAAGTTTGGAACGAGCTAAGGGTGGTGCCCTGATACTCGTGATCTGCATTAGGTTTTCCGTTAAGAGGAACGGGTTATCGCAGCACAAGTGGGTAAGTATTTCCATCAGTTATGAAACCAAGGTATATAAAACCAATACGAATATCAACCACAACCGTCTTCAGCATCTGCACACAAAAGAGCAAACAACTTGCACCCAACGCTGGCAAGAGGATTGTCAATCCTCTTGTTTTGTTATTTGCAAGCAAGTGAGTTGTGTAGATAACTGTAGATAGTGAGATAGAATAAAAACAAGTACATAAGAGCAAGGTAATGAACGTTTTATAAATATTTGTGAATACACCCGAGGGCCATAGCTTTCCCTAATGGCATATGTCATGGAAACTTAGCATACAATGGGTAAAAAATTACTCTTGGGCAATTGACAGAAAAGAAGATATTTATGTGATATTCACGGCAATGATCATGTGTATATATGCATAAAGTCCATAAACAAATAGTCCGACTTCTGCCTACACCTATTACTATTACTTAACTTCAAGAGCACTTCTATGATTTCCTCTCTACGTATTAAGTTCATGACAAACGAAGTAATGCATGGAGTAAGATGACATGATGAAGACAAATTAAACTCAAACAATATGAATAAACCCCGTCATTTTGTCCTTAGTAGAAGAAAAACAAAGACACATCTTGTCCCCTTCTATCACTGGATTATAGAAATTTGCCACGTTAAACCTACCACAACACACCTCTATCATCGAAGAAACACCGATCTAGTTGCCAACCTATTTCAATAGATTGGAGAGAATTATGAAGCTATCATAATCATGCACATAGGAATCATATAGGAATTCAGAAGTGACTCAAATATATATCATGAATGATATGAACATGAAACAACAATTCATCGGATCCCAACAAACGCTCCAAACAAATGGAATTACATCATATGGACCAAAGCGAAGATGCGATGATCATTGTATTGAATATGAAAGAGAGAGATTGCCATCTAGTTACAGATAATGGGCCCGTAGGTCTATGGTGAACTACTCACACAACATCGTGAGGGCAACAAGGTTGATGAAGAGGCCCTCCATGATCGATCCCTCTCCGACAGGTTGCCACAATGGAGCTCCAAATGGCCTCCCATCGGAACAGAGACTTGTCGCGGCGTAAAAATTGTTTCTGGACTCCTTGTGGTGTTTTATGGTAGATGAGAACTTATAAGATGAAGAACAGAGTCAGGAAGGCCACGAGGGGGCTCAAGCTCTCAGGACGCGCCCCCGGGCCGCGACCTGATATATTGTGCGCACCTCGTGAGGCCTCTGATACGTCCATTTTGCATCATGTTTTCATATGGTTATTGACAATGTTTTTATGCATAATAATGCTTTTGGAGTAATTATAATGCCTTTTCCCTCATAATATGAAAGGTTCACACAAAGAGGGAGAATACGGGCCGCTCGAATTCTGGACCTGAAAAAGCACGTCAGAGTTACCTATTCTGCACAACTCCAAATGAGCTGAAATTTACGGGGATTGTTTATGGAATATGTGAGGGGTATTGGAGTAAACAATTATCGGAGGAGGCCTACCAGGTGGGTACCACCCACCTGGGCACGCTAGACACCCGAGGCATGGCCTAGTGGGTGGTGCCCTCCTCGGCCCACCTCCGGTGCCCCTCTTATGGTATATATTTGGTTTTTCCCCAGAAAAATTAAGCGGAGGACTTTCGGGACGGAACGCCGCCGTCTCGAGATGGAACTTGGGCAAGTGCAATTTTGCCCTCCGACGGAGCGATTCCACCGCGGGAAATTCCCTCCCAAAGGGTGAAATCGTGGCCATAGTCATCACCAACAACCCTCTCATCTTGGGGAGGCCTTGCTTCATCAACATCTTCACCATAACCATCTCCTCTCGAACCCTAGTTCACCCCTTGTGCTCAATCGTTGTACCGGAACCTCGGATTGGTACTTCTGAGGGACTAGTAGTGTTGATTACATCTTGTAGTTAATTACTATACGGTTTATTTGGTGAAGATTAGACGTTCAGATCCAATATGCTATTTAATACCCCTCTAATCTTGAGCATCTTTATCACTTGTGAGTAGTTAACTTTGTTCTTGAGGCCACGGGAGAAATCTTGTTGAAAGTAATCATATCAAATTGATATGTGTTTGATATTTTGATGATGATAATGTTGTGATTCCTTAGTGGTGTCATGTGAACGTCGACTACATGACACTTCACCATATTTGGGCCTAAGGGGATGCATTGTGGAGTAGTAATTAGATGATGGGTTACTAGAGTGATAGAATCTTAAACCCTAGTTTATGCGCTATTTCATAAGGGACCGATTTGGATCCAATTGTTTAATGCTATGGTTAGATTTTGTCTTAATACTTTTCTCATAGTTGCGGATGCTTGCGTGGGGGTTAATCATAAGTAGGAGGTGTTTGTTCAATTAATAACAACACCTAAGCACCGGTCCACCCACATATCAAATTAGCAAAATAGGAAACACAAATCAAGCCAACATGATGAAAGTGACTAGATGAAATTCAGGTGTGGCCTCAAGAACACTTTGCCTATTATAAGAAACTGTTCTGGCCTTCCCTATGCCTCAAAAGGATTGGGCTGCCTTGTTGCATACTGATTGCAATCTCCGGCGATGGCTAGATGAATGCTGATGTCAACAAACCTTCCCCTGCAACGGCACCAGAAGAATGCTGCTAGCACTCCCCAGCAACGAAACTAGAAGAATGTTGTTGATGGCCCACCAGCACGTGGGTTCGCAGCAGTTTTCGAGGGTAGAGTATTCGACCCAAATTTGTTGGTATGCCAGACAAGAGGTGAGAGAATACTCTCGAGTATTAGCAGCTGAATTTGTCAGATTCAACCACACCTGAAAGATTAGTATCAGCAAGCAAAGTAGTAACAGCAAAGTAGTGTGATAACAATGGTGTTAGAAACGATCTGTTGACGGCAGACTATTCCTAACGATTGTATCAATGGCGCCAAGTTGCCTCGCTGATGGAAATTGTCATTTCCCATCAACGACCAGCGATCAAGATTGTAGCAGGTAGCAGCAGTGTAACGAGCAATAGGAGCGGCAAGGAACAGCAGTAGTGATAGCAGTAGCAAGTAGCAACAGTAGCAAGCGACACTAATAGCAACAGTAGCAGCAGCAGCAGAGCAAAACAAGTAACATCAGTAGCAACAATAGTAGCAGCAGCAGCAGAGCAAGACAAGTAACAACAGTAGCAACAGTAGTAGCAGCAGCAGCAGAGCAAGACAAGTAACAGTAGTAGGACAAACTCGTAGGCAATGGGTCGGTGATTTGTTTGGATGATATTCATCATGCAACAGTTATAACATGGAGAGATGTGTGGCTAGCTCCCGTTCGTCAATGTGATTTAGGCATGCATTCCGTGTGTCGTCATACGTGCTTAGGGAAAAGAACTTGCATGACATCTATTGTCCATCCCTCCCGTGGCAGCGGGGTCCAAAAGGAAACTACGGGATATTAAGGTTCTCCTTTTGATAAAGAACCGGACCAACGCATTAGCACTTGGTGAACACATGAACTCCTCAAACTATGGTCATCACCGGGATTGGTTCCGGTTATTGTCACTCCGGGGTTGCCGGATCATAACACATAGTAGGTAACTACAACATGCAAGATCGGATCTAAAACACACATATATTGGTGACAATATAATAATTTTAGATCTGAAATCATGGCACTCGGGCCCTAGTGACAAGCATTAAGCATGGAAAAGTAGTAGCAACATCAATCTCAGAACATAGTGGATACTAGGGATCAATCCCCATCACCGCCCAGCGAGCCTACGAATAGATTACTCACGAACGACGAAGAGCTTCATGGAATTGGAGAGGGAAGAAGGTTGATGATGATGATGGCGACAATTTCCCCTCTTCGGAGCCCAAGACGGACTCCAGATCTGCCCTCCAGATGAAGAACAAGTGGTGGCGGCGCCTCTGTATCGAAAACGCGATGAAAACTTCTCTTTTTATTTTTTCTGGGACGAAAGGGATCTTATAGACCTGAGATTGGGGGTGGTAGATCCGTGTGGACCACACAAGCCTGCCCACCGCAATCAGGGGGTGGTGGCGGAGCCAGGGCTTGTGGCCCACTAGCCCACCCCCCGAGGTGGAACTCGGCGCATATATTTTTCTTATTTTCCAAAATTGCTCCCCATAAATTTTCAGGACGTTTGGAGAACTTTGATTTCTGCATAAAAATAACACCAAGGCAATTTTGCTGAAAACAACGTGAGTCCAGGTTAGTTCCATTGAAATCATGCAAATTAGAGTGCAAAACAAGGGCAAAAGAGTTTGGAAAAGTAGATACCTTGGAGGCGTATCAACTCCACCAAGCTTAAAACCTTGCTTGTCCTCAAGCAACTCAGTTGACAAACTGAGAGAGAAAGAAAAACTTTGACAAACTCTGTTTGATCTTGTTGTTGCAACTATGTCTAACTCATAACCAGAATTTCAGCAAGATCACAAGTTAACCACATAAGCAAATGACACAAAGGTCTCACGATTAACTAATATCAATGGCATAATCAGCTAACGAGCAAATGATAATGAGTTTCAAATACCAACACTTCAATCAAAACAAGCATGAAGCAATATGAATAGGTGGTATCTTGCTAGTTCTTTTTGAGACCGCAAAACATAAATGCAGAGCACTTTCAAAGATCAAGGGCTGACTAAACATTGTAATTCAAAGCAACGAAGATCCAGTCATAGTCATACTCAATATCAATCAAAAGCAAAGCATAAAAATGACAGAGGTGCTCTCTAATTGGTGCTTATATAAGAGGAGGATGACTCGACAGGAAAATAAATAGACAGGCCCTTCGCAGAGGGAAGCATTGATTTGTAGAGGTGCCAGAGCTCAAGCTTTGAAAACAGAGATAATAATTTTGGGTGGCATGCTTTCATTATCAACGCAATGACCAAGAGTTCTCAATATCTTCCATGCTACTCATGCTATAGGCGGTTCCCAAACAGAAAAGTAAAGTTTTAACTCCCCCACCACCAATCAATCACACTCCACAGCTAGCCGAATCCTCGGGTACCGTCCATACTAACATCAATCCGGGGGGAGTCTTGTTTTACAGTTATGTTTTCGATTTAAGCGTGGAACTGGGCATTCCAATTACCGGCCCCTTTCTCGTGAATGACTATGAATAAACACATGCCGAGGATAACACTCCTAGCATGGAAGATATCAATAGCCCTCTTTGACCACATGAGCGGTTCCGGCATGCAAAATAGATTATTTCTTGAAGGTTTACAGAATGGCACATGCAAATTTACTTGGAACGGCAGGTAGATACCGCAAATAGGTAGGTATGGTGGACTCTCATGGAAAAACTTTTGGGTTTATGGAAGTGGATGCACAAGCAGTATTCCGCTTAGTACAAGTGAAGGCTAGCAAAAGACTGGGAAGCGACCAACTAGAGAGCGACAACAGTCATCAAGATGCAATAAGTTTGACTAACATTAAATGCAAGCATGAACATGATATAAATCACCATGAACACGAACATCATAGAGGCTATGTTGATTTTGTTTCAACTACATGCATGAACATGCGCCAAGTCAAGCCACTTGAAACATTCAAAGGAGAATACCATCCTATCATACTACATCATAGTCATCTCAAAATCTATGTTGGCATTCAAGACAAACCATTATAAGCTCTCAGCTAAATAAGCCTGGCATCAGAAACTATGATCTCTAAGTTGTCATTGCAAACATGGTTCTCTCACAACAAGGCTAAATCTCGGTCGACGGGCTAGTCATAATTACAAAAACAAAATAGATAGAGTTCATACCAGCTTTTCAGTCTCAGTCACTTCATCATATATCATCATTATTGCCTTTCATTTGCACGATCGAACGATGAAAACGATAATAAGCGCATTGGACTAAGCTGAATCTGCAGGCAAACACAAAGGAGAAAACAAAGTAATATGGCTCTTTGAAAGCTAAACAGGTAAGCATGCAAGAACCAATAAACATTGTAACCAATATCTTCTACCGTGACACAAAGAAAAAGAAAACTATTTACACGAGAAAGCTCCCAACAAGCAAAAGAAGAAAGAAAAATCTTTTTGGGTTTTCTCAAAAGGACACAAAACAAGAAAACAAGAAAACAAAAAGAAACTAGCATGGATAATAGAGTGGCAAAGTGTAAACACCGGCTAACAAAGTGAAAGCATAAGCATGAATGTAAAGTCGGTGAGAACACGTACTCCCCCAAGCTTAAGGTTTTGGCCTAGCTTGGTCTACTCCGAAGGTGGGAAATAACCAGCTCCAGGATACTCCGGAGCAGACGGTGGATGCCATTTCTTTGTGAGCTTCTCTGGCTCCCACTGATATACTGGCATCTGGTACTCGACTGGCGGCTCGGGCACGGGCGCCTATGGTTGGGCCAAGGCCCAATATGCGTAGATGTCCGCAGGCATAATAGTGTACCTGCCTGCATGAAGATCAAACAAAGAAGGAGCAGGCAAAGTAATAGTCTCTTGAGTACCCTGACTAAACACCAGGTTATAAATCATCCGTCTACTAGCAGCTCTATCCAGAAAATTATGGCGAACCATGCTGTCATAATCCAGATATCTCTCACGGAGAAGCATCTCTCCTTCCTCTCCCAGTATAATGGGTATCTTAAAGTGTCTGGCAAGACGGGTAGCATAGATACCTCCATAGACAACACCTTTAGAACGGTTCAGGTTCAACCGTTGAGCTACTATAGCGCCCAGGCTATAAGTCTTATCGATATAAAGGCCTTCGCGCAAAACCGCAAGGTCTGGAGAACTAAGTGATCCAGCCTCCCCACGGCCAATCAAACATTTTCCCACAAACAGTGAGAAGTACCGAAGCACAGGAAAATGTATATTAGCAATTCTAGCATGAGACACTCCTCTCTCCTCTTCAACAGCAATAGAACCAATGAAATCCTCCAAGTCCCGTGGACGAGGGTCATGGATATCCCCAACATAAGGTAATTTGCATACATTGCAAAAGTCCTGCAGCGTCATGCACTGGGGACATCGTAAATCATGAACTCAACCATGGGAGGATTCTTCCTCGGATAAAAGTTGAAGCTTTGAACGAAAATATTGGTGAGGAGGAGGTATTGTGGGCACTTATCTTCAACGAACGCAGTAAGACCTGCGTTCTCCACCAAGTAATAAAAGTCTTCATAAAGTCCGGCGGCGCGCAAAAATTCATCACTTGGCCACTCGCACGCTCGAACTTCTGTGACTCGAGGGACTACGTACTTGGGGTGATTCTTCTCATCCTACTTGGGGTTACGGCTTGAAGAGCCTCTCAAGAACCTCCTCATCTTTTACTTTTTCTAGCTCTGAAAAATTCTGAAATTTTTAGAGACTTCGAAAGAAAAGTGAATAAGGATTAATCCAACTTGTAGCAACTACTCCCACTAGTGCCTAGAGACCGTATCACGCGCTAAAACTACTTGGGGTTGGCTAAAATCAACCTTTCTAGCTCAAGAATAGGGTCAGCAAGGTAGCAAGAATTCGCGAAGGATAAAGCACTAGAGCAAAAACTAATTGGACCAATGGAGGAGTCACTTACCAAGGAGAAATTTCCCCAAAACAGTTCGGAGAATGGTGCTTTGAGGAAGGACATCGAAAACCACAGCTAAATGAGCAAGAACACGGGTTTGAGCTACGAAACAATTTTTTCTAGAGGTGGAAGAAGAAGCTGAGAGCTGGAATGAGTGGAGGGGGTGCCTGTGGGCCCCACAAGCTTGCACCCCGCCACCAGCGGGTAGGTGGCGGTGGCAGGGCTTGTGGCCCACTGGTCAGGCACCCAGGCCAGCTCTCAGGCCGATAAATTTTCAAAAATTCCAGAAAAAATCATACTAAATTTTCAGGACCATCGGAGAACCTTTATTTTCGAGGTATTTTTCTCCGAGACGCTAAAACAGAAAACAGGAAAAACTAAACTAATTGTATCATTTTTCTTCTAAGCAAAAGAAAAGGAAATCTTAAAACAGAGGTATGTGACTCCTTGATTCATCCGTTTCAGGGTCATCGAAAGAAATCCTTCAATGGGATTGATCAAGTCCTTATGACAAAACCTTCTCGAATCGCAAGAGAGAACGGAGAATTTTCGAATAGCCACTAAGTCACCTAAATGGGGATATGTATCTCCCCAACAAGAAAATCATACTTCATCTTGACACGAGGAATAGGGCATTCAAAGCTCCCAATGAGAATCGATGAAGTCTTTTCGATAGCATTGATGCAATGTACTGGATATCGTTTCTTCGGAAAGTGCACTATGTGCTCATTACCGTTGACATGGAAAGTGACATTGCCTTTGTTGCAATCTATAACAGCCCCTGCCGTGTTTAAAAAGGGTCTTCCGAGGATGACAGCCATGGCATCGTCCTCAGGAATATCCAAGATAAAAAAGTTTGTTGAGATAGTGGTGTTAGCAACCACAACAGGCACATCCTTGCAAATGCCTATAGGGAAAGCAGTTGATTTGTCGGCCATTTGCAGAGAAATTTTGGTGGGTGTCAACTTATCCAATTCAAGTCTACGATAAAGAGAAAGCGGCATAACACTAACACCGGCTCCAAGGTCACATAAGGCAGTTCTTACATAGTTTCCTTTAATAGAGCAATGTATAGTGGGCACTCCGGGATCACCAAGTTTCTTAGGAGTTCCACCTTTGAAAGTATAATTGGCAAGCATGGTGGAGATCTCAAGATTTGGTATCTTCCGTTTATTAGTCACGATATCTTTCATGTACTTGGCATACGGAGACATCTTGAGTATATCAGTTAACCGCATCTGCAGAAAGACGGGTCTTATCATCTCAACGAAGCGCTCAAAATCCTCATCATCCTTTTTCTTGGATGGCTTAGGAGGAAAGGGCATAGGTCTCTGAACCCATGGCTCCCTTTCTTTACCATGCTTCATAGCAGTGAAGTCATTCTTGTCGTATCTCTTAGGTTGCGGATTATCACGATTAACCGTAGGTTCAATCTCCACATCCTCATCATTGCTAGGCTGAGCATTATTATGAACATCACTGTCCATATTGTCACCAGGTTCATGTTCATCACTAGATTGTGTTTCTGCATCAGACGCAGAAATATCATTAGGTTCTTCAGGTGTGACAGTATTTGGTGAACTGGCGTGCAGGTTTCCATCATCCTTCTTCTTCTCCTTAGGATGACTGGGTGTATCAGCATTGATTCCTTCAGAATCTTGATCAATTCTATTAGGATGACCTTCAGGATACAAAGGTTCCTGAGTCATTTTTCCTCCTCTAGTAATGACTCTAACAGAGTTGTCATTTAATTCATTGAGCAGATCATTCTAAGCTTTAAGTACTTGTTCTACCTGAGTAGTAATCATAGAGGTATGTTTACTCAGAAGCTTCAGATCATTGATATTTCTGTCGACACAAGCACTTAAATGGCCAAGCAAATGAGTACTTTGTTCCAAATGTCTGCTAACATAATCATTGAAACTCTGTTTTTTGGCAACAAAGTTGTCAAATTCATCAAGGCATAGGCTAGCAGGTTTATCAAAAGGAATATCACTCTCATCAATCCTACGCAGAGAATTCACTTCTACTACCTGTATCGGGTTATCGAGACCATGGATCTCTTCGATAGGTGGTAGATTTTTGATATCTTCAGATCTAATGCCTTTCCCTTGCATAGATTTCTTGGCTTCTTGCATATCTTCGGGACTGAGGAATGGAATACCTCTTTTCTGCGGAGTTGGCTTAGGAGGTAGTTCGGGAATAGTCCAAGCATTATCGTTGATCAAGATGTTATTCGGTAGAGTTTCAGCTTGTTCTACAGTTCATTCCCTAAAAACAAAACTGGCACAACTATCTAGGTGGTCTGTAGAGGCATCGGTAAGTCCGTTATAGAGGATATCAAGTATCTCGTTTTTCTTAAGAGGGTGATGAGGCAAAGCATTCTGTAGCTGGAAGAGCCTCCCCCAAGCTTGTCGAAGACTCTCTTCTTGGAGTTGAGCAAAGTTGTATATTTCCCACAAGGCAGCTTGCCTCTTATGGGCAGGAAAATATTTCTCATAGAAGTAATAGACCATCTCCTAGGGATTACGCACACATCCAGGAGCAAGAGAGGTGAACCAGACTTTAGCGTCATCCTTTAGAGAGAAAGGAAACAACTTAAGGATATAATAGTGGCGGATCTTCTCCTCATTAGTGAAAAGGTTGGCTCTTCCGGATAGTTTGGCAAGATGGGCTATCACCGTCTCAGACTCATAACCGTGAAAAGGATCAGATTCGACTAGAGAGATTATCTCAGGGTCGACAGAGAATTCATAATCCTTATCAGTGACAAAGATAGGCGACGTGGCAAACTTCTGGTCATTTTTCATCCTAGCTTCCCGAGATTTTTCCTCCCGCTTGAGAAGTAATTTCTCAGCGTCATAGGCATCCTTACACGCAAGAAAATCCTCAGCTATCTCTCCCTCCATAATGTAGCCCTCAGGTATATCAGGCAATTCATATCTAGGAGAGCTAGATCTAGCAGGAGCAAAAGTAGGTTCTGTCTCAATAGTATCGACAGTTTCAGAAGCATCACGAGCATTGACAGTAACTCTAGAAATATGAGCATCAAGGAACACTCCTAGTGGAACATCAGACAAAGTATTATATCTATCAATATCAAGCATAGCATCATCAGGCAAAATAGCATCTCTAGCATCATCAGGCAAAGCAGTATCAAGCATAGCATCTCTAGAAGTATGAGGCATAGTATCAAGCATAGTATCATCATGCATAGTATCAAGCATAGCATCTCTAGCAGTGTCAGACATAGTATCAAGCATAGCATCTCTAGCAGTAGTATCACAAGCATCATCAAGCACAGGCGACATCAAGATTTCTAGCAGGAGGTGATGTCGCAAACTTACTCATAATTGAAGGTGAATCAAGTGCGGAGCTAGATGGAAATTCCTTACCTCCCCTCGTAGTTGAGGGCAAGACTTTGGTCTTCGGATCCTTCAGATTCTTCATAGTGATCGGCAGATATAAATCCCAAGTAACTCAGAGAATATAGCAATATCTCCCCGGCAACAGCGCCAGAAAAATGTTTATTGCAATCTCTGGCGATGGCTAGACGAATGCTGATGACAACAAACCTTCCCCTGCAACGGCACCAGAAGAATGCTGCTAGCACTACCCAGAAACGAAACTAGAAGAATGTTATTGATGGCCCACCAGCGCGTGGGTTCGCAGCAGTTTTTGAGGGTAGAGTATTCGACCCAAATTTGTTGGTACGCTAGACGGGAGGTGAGAGAATACTCTCGAGTATTAGCAGCTGAATTTGTCAGATTCAACCACACCTGAAAGATTAGTATCTGCAAGCAAAGTAGTAACAGCAAAGTAGTGTGATAACAATGGTGTCAGAAACGATCTGTTGACGGCAGACGATTCCTAATGATTGTATCAATGGTGCCAAGTTGCCTTGTTGACGGAAATTGTCAGTTCCCGTCAACGACCAGCGATCAGGATTGTAGCAGGTAGGAGGAGTGTAACGAGCAATAGCAACGGCCAGGAACAGCAGTAGTGACAGCAGTACCAAGTAGCAACAGTAGCAAGCGACAGTAATAGCAACAGTAGCAGCAGCAACAGAGCAAAACAAGTAACATCAGTATCAACAGTAGTAGCAGCAGCAGCAGAGCAAGACAAGTAACAGCAGTAGCAACAGTAGTAGCAGCAGCAGTAGAGCAAGACAAGTAACAGTAGTAGGACAAACTCGCAGGCAATGGGTCGGTGATTTGTTTGGATGATATTCATCATGCAACAGTTATAACACGGAGAGATATGTGGCTAGGTCCCGTTCATCAATGTGATGTAGGCATGCATTCCGTGTGTCGTCATACATGCTTAGGGAAAAGAACTTGCATGACATCTATTGTCCATCCCTCTCGTGGCAGCGGGGTCCAAAAGGAAACTACGGGATATTAAGGTTCTCCTTTTAATAAAGAACCGGACCAACGCATTAGCACTTGGTGAACACATGAACTCCTCAAACTATGGTCATCACCGGGAGTGGTTCCGGTTATTGTCACTCCGGGGTTGCCGGATCATAACACATAGTAGGTAACTACAACTTGCAAGATGGGATCTAAAAACACATATATTGCTGACAACATAATAATTTCAGATCTGAAATCATGGCACTCGGGCCCTAGTGACAAGCATTAAGCATGGCAAAGTAGTAGCAACATCAATCTCAGAACATAGTGGATACTATGGATCAATCCCCATCAAAACTAACTCGATTACATGATAGATCTCATCCTACTCATCACCGCCCAACGAGCCTACAAATAGATTACTCACGAACGACGAAGAGCTTCATGGAATTGGAAAGGGAAGCAGGTTGATGATGACGATGGCGACGATTTCCCCTCTCCGGAGCCCAAGACGGACTCCAGATCTACCCTCTAGATGAAGAACTGGTGGTCGTGGCGCCTCTGTATCGAAAACGCGACAAAAACTTCTCTTTTTATTTTTTCTTGGACGAAAGGGAACTCATAGACCTGAGATTGGGGGCGGCAGAGCCGTGTGGGCCCCACAAGCCTTCCCACCGCCTCCAGGGGGGGTGGCGGAGCCAGGGCTTGTGGCCCATTGGCCCACCCCCTGAGGTGGAACTTGGCACATATATTTTTCTTATTTTCCAAAACTGCTCCCCGTAAATTTTCAGGACATTTGGAGAACTTTGATTTCTGCACAAACATAACACCAAGGCAATTCTACTGAAAACAGTGTCAGCCCAGGTTAGTTCCATTCAAATCATGCAAATTAGAGTCCAAAACAAGGGCAAAAGAGTTTGGAAAAGTAGATACGATGGAGGCGTATCACATACTATTTATCGTTACCGTTACTTTCTTGTTACAAATTACCTTGCTATCAAACTACTCATTATCTACTATTTCAGTGCTTGCAGAATTTACCTTGTTGAAATCCACTTGTCATTTCCTTATGCTCCTCATTAGGTTCGACACTCTTACTTATCGAAAGGACTACGATTGATCACCTTTACTTGTGGGCCATCAAGACTATTTTCTGGCGCTGTTGTCGGGGTGTGATGCTCTCTTTGTAAGTGGAAATTATTGTTACCTGTTACTATGAAGAATCATCCTTTGAGGGGCTTGTTCGGGGTATCTTCACCTCGACCGAAAGCACAATTAGTTACCACTAAACCTACTGAACCTACTGAAAATATTGGTTATGAAATTCCTTCGGGTATGATAGAACAACTGTTAGCTTATCCTTATGCAGGTAATGGAACAGAACATCCTGATATGCACTAGATATATGTGGAGGAGATTTGTGGATTATTTAAGCTTGCAAGTTTGCACGGAGATGAAGCTAAGAAGAAGGTTTTCCCTTTATACTTGAAGGGAAGAGCATTGCCATGGTATTTGCTATGCGATGATATTGGATCTTGGAACTGGAATCGAATAAAATTGGAGTTTCACCAAAAACTTATCCTATGCATCTACTTCATCGTGATCGGAATTATATATATAATTTTTGGCCTCGTGAAGGAGAAAGTATAGCTCAAGCTTGGGGGAGGCTGAAGTCAATGTTATATTTGTCGGTGAATACTCACAACATATGCCATAGGTAGGCTAAAGTCGGTGAGAACCGAAGGGACAAAGGAGGGCGCTGGGAACGAGGTTGGTACAAGCATGGAACACACGATGTACCCAGGTTCAGGGCTCTCCGTAGAGATAAGACCCGTAGTCCAGCCGGAGTGTTTGATGTGTATGAATGGATTACAAGGTTGCTCCTGGAGCTATGTTGGGAGGAGGAAGAGGGGAGCAGCCGGCTCGTCTCTGCCTCTCTCTATGTGGTCGGTGAATGTGAAGTGTTGTTTGACCGACCCTCTCCATGGAGGGTGACCGGGGGGTTTTATGGACAAACCCGCCGGCCTACAATATGGATAAAAGGTACAAGAGTGGGACCCGGCTGGCAGCCTCGCCGGCTGACCAGGGGCCAATGAGGGTCTTGTCTTGTCGCTTGAGGGGCCCGCCGGCTGCATGGTCTCGTTTGCCAGCGGGACCCGCCAGCTGGCCAATGAAGCCCTCGCGTATGGTTGACACCGTGCACACGTTGTACGTCGAGCGTTGTCCAGCGAGATTCGTCCTGGGCGGATAGTACGACCACCTCCATTGTTCCACACACTGAGTGCAGTAATGGAGTGGGAGTGTGACGGTCCGACACTATGCTAGGTGATGGATCAGAGCTGGGGTAGGTCAGTGGCGTGGCCGCCGACGCTCGTACCTGCGAGACACTCCGATCCAGTACCTTTGCTGACGCGTAGTCTCCTTTAATCGTAAGGTCTCATCCTGACCTACAATCTGATGTGACTTGAGATCCCCGACTGGCTAGCGTGCTTGGCTAGCCGGCTTAGGAATGGCCGCCTCATTCCTGGCCAGCTGGCTTGGCCAAGACGGTCAGGAAGAGGTTGTCGTCTCGCCTCTAGCCAGCAGGGGTTGCCTCGCCGGCCAGAGAGTTGGCCGCCTCGTCCTCCAGCCGGCAGGCGCAGCCTAGCCGGCCAGAAGACTTGGGCCTAGGGAAAATGTATTTGTTCATATCCTTTGGGAAAGAAATGAAGGAGCAGGCTTGATGAGCCTACCCCGGGGTTATCCCCCCGACAGTAGTCCCCGAATCTAGAAAGGCCCGCTGTCTGCGGACGGGCGGCTTCACCGGCTTGATATTTTGTCTTGGTATTTCTGCCGCTGTCCGTGACAGGGAGCGCCGCCTCCGAAACCGGCTGGCTTCGAAGCGACGCCTCGGCTTCGTCATAGGTCGCCTAGAAGGCGCCACGTGCCAGGCCCTGCCTGACGTAGGTGATGGGACCGGGCCTGGGCCTTGGGTCCCGCCACGACGCCGCCTCGGCCTCCGCGAGAGAGATCCTCTGCGAATTTACTCCGCGATGGTTGAGCTTAGGGAAGCGCTACCGTCCGTAATACACGGTGTTAGTGGGGGTCCCGCGCGCACTGGATGCCGTCCCCACGATGCTTCATGGGGTTTAAATGGGATGCGGGGGTTCCGAGGAGGCCATTCGCCCCCCATTCTCGCCCCGCATCGACGCTCTCTTTCTCCCTGAGCCCAGAGAGAAAGAGCGTGTCCTCTTCGTCTTCATCGCCTTCGTCGTTGTTGAGCCACCAGGACTTTCGAGCTCTAGCCGCCCACAGCCATGGCCGGCGGCTCCACCTCGAAAAACCCCTCGTCGCAGAAGCCCTTGTCACAGGGAGCATGGCTGGGCAGCGAGATCTGCGAAGGCCACATCGAGGCGCTCCACCATCAGCGGCTGCTGCCCCCGGCCTCCCAGGTGCTGGTGCGAATCCCACGCACAGAGACCTCTCCCACACCTGCCGTGGGGGAGGTCGTTGTCTTCAACGAGCACTTCTACCGGGGCTTCGGGCTCCCGGCGAGCTCCTTCTTCTCCGAGTGGCTCCACTTCTTCGGCCTGCAGCCGCATCACCTGGCGCCGAACGCCATATTACAGTTGTCGGCCTTCGTGGTCTTGTGCGAGGGTTTCCTGTGGATCGAGCCCCACGCCGATCTCTGGCGCAACTTGTTCTTCTTCAAGCAGTAGTCCATCGTGAAGGAGAAGGCCGAGGTAGATAAGCTCGCCGGACCGTGCCCGATAACACCGTGCGGAGCCGCACGGGTGCATCATCGCTCGAAGTCCGGCTTCCCCCAGCTACTGCTGCAGGAGTCCATCAAGCAGTGGCAGAGGGGCTTCTTCTACGTGAAGAACACCGACCCTGCCCACGACGCCCTCAACATGCCCCCGTTCAACATCGATCCGCCGACGAAGTTGAACTGGTCGGCGAAGACCACCAAGCTAATTCCCGAGGTGGCGCAGATCGGCGCCTACCTCGAGATTCTGGAGAAGGGCGGCCTCCTTGGCCGCGACCTGCTCACCACCATGGTGACCCGCAGGATCCTGCCGCTGCAGAGGTGGCCACATCTGGTCTGCCAGATGAGCGGCCGGCATGACCCGTGCCGGACGTCCACCAAGAGGTTCACCCCCGGCGCGGTGGCGCGAAGGTTGAACCTGATTTCCACCGCCCGCATGGATGACGGCGAGAGCTGGTCGTGGGGGATGACCCCTTTCAACAGGTCCCGTCCGCCTCCGGTGGTAAGTGTTCTCTTTGTTCTTTGCTATTTGTCTTGCGACTGGCCGCCTCGCTGAACCGGCTATTGAATCATTTTTCGTATATGTTCGAGAGGCTGCAGGCATCCCTCCGTTCGCCCGCTCCCGACGTGGCCACGTCTGACGCCTCGGAGATCGAGGACGAGGGAGTGATCGAGTCCCGCTCGGACTCCTCCGCAGGCTTGGAGAACGCGTTGGAGTTGGAAGGGTGAGTATCCGCGGCCCTCCATCACAGATTTGACGGATGACAATGAGATTTCCTCATTCCCCTCTGATGCAGCCTTCGAGGAAGACTCCGACGGAGTGGAGGAGGTCACCAGCCTGACGTTGACGCGTGATCGGCGTCAAAGACCGGGGCGACCGCCGCTCACGAGGCGGCCGGGAAGAAGGGCAAGGGTGCCACAGCATCCAGGACGGCTCCTAAGCGCCAGACGCCGGGTCCTCCAGCCGGAGCATGGGTAGGCAGTGCCAAGAAGCGTCGTGGTGCCGGCAGAAGGCAGGTGCCCATGGTCGCAGGGTAAGATTTCCTCCCCCTTTTGCTTGTTTGTCTTGTAGAAAGCTTTGTTCCTTAAGAATGTCGCTCGACAGGGAGGCGGAGGATGTGGAGGAAGACACCACCTCCGCAGCCGAGCGGGCCGGTTGGGCAGCAGCTGATGCTGTCTAGAGGGAGCTTGAGGAGCAGTCCAAGCGCCGGCGGGACGCGGCCGCGGGGGAGACGGCCGAGGGCCAGTCTCGCCCCAGCCGGGCCGAGAAGCCGATGGAGAAGCGTACGAAGGCTAGACATGACCCCTCCGTGCATGCTCACGTGGAAGAGCCAGCTAGCGAGGCGGCTCCGAGGGACACCTCGAGGGCTAAGGGGGCCCATCCCTCCGAGACGGATGCTTCTGCACCGGTGGACTTGGAGACGATTCTTGACTCCCCCAGGGCTGAGGCGGCGCCCGACGCACAGGAACTGATCCTGGACGTGCCAGACGCGGCCCCTGATGCGCCAGGGGTGACCATGGATGCGCCGGATGTGGCCCATCCACCTCCCGTTGAGGAAGCAGAGCCGGCCGGGATATTGTTGGAGCCCACCGCCGTGCCGGCTCCTGGAGCAGGCGCCATCGTCGTTCCCCACCATGGTCCATCTGCGCCGGGAGCTGGTGGCTGGGTCGGGAGCCAGCCCATGAAGTCGTGGTGGGCGGCCAATTCGGCGCGCACGCGAATGCGAGCCGGCACTGCCCTCACCGGTGTCCCGGAGCTGCTGTAGCTATTTTCCAGCAGCCGGTCCAAGGTGGAGCAGTCAGCCTGCAAGGTGGCCAGCGACTTGGAGTTCCTAGAGGCCCGCAACAGGGTAAGTGCTTCGTCCTGGTCTTGAATTTTCTTCTTGCTTCAGTGGGGGCGTGGCAGCGCACCCACTGGGTGTATCCCCCGAGAATCGGGCCGGCCAATCATCGACCGTGCCGAATCTCTTCGAGCCTATTTTCTTGTTCTGCTTCTTTAGTGAGGGTGCGCTAGCGCACCCACTGAGTGTAGCCCCCGAGAATCGGGTTGGTTATGGCTTAACCAGGCCGAATATTATTTATGCTTCTTATTTGCTTTTGCATGATATTTGTGATGCCGAGGTGCAGGCTTACAACGAGCTGCGGGCTCAGCACCAGGCGGCCGATGGCCAGGTTGCCGGGCTCCAAGCCCGGCTGGGCGAAGTCGCCGTGGAGCGGGACGCCCTGCGGGACGCAGGCGACCGGCTCTAGGAGCAACTGGCTCTTCTCCAGACGGGGAAGAAGGAGCTCCAGGCGGCCAGCCGGGTCGAGCTGGAGCAGCTGCGTGGCACGCTGCAGGAGAAGGAAGCGTCCCATTCTACCGACATGGAACGTCTCGTGTCGGCTCATCTCGAGGAGATGAAACTCAAGGACGCCGCCTTGAGGGAGAAGGAGGAGGCCCTTGTCCAGAAGCAGACGCAGCTGGCCAAGACCCTAGAATCTGCGGCGACCCTCCAGGAGGAAGTTGCCCGCCTTACTCACGCGAGCAAGGTGTGGGAGCTCGAGGTCCTGGAGAGCGCCCATGAGACCGATGGCGCCTTCCATCGTGAGTCTTTCTTTTTTGTTTTGTCTTGAGCTTTCTTGTCTGTCTCCTCTTCTTACTCGTTTCTGCACCCCTTTTCCTGTCTCAGGCCTCTTCCCTGCGACGTAGGGCGTAGCCGACACGGTCGTCGAGGTGAGCCGTGAGGAGCGTCGCGCGGCCGGGGAGGAGGTAGATGCTACCTCCGGCTGGAGCGTGGAGGAGATTGGAGTGGGCCTCAGGTCCCTCCTGCACGCCTTGGGCGAGTCTGTGGCTTGGCTCCAGGTCGCAGGCTAGTCGATGATCGCGGTCCTATGGACGGATGGCGTGGAGCCGGCGTCGATGAGCCGGCTCGCCCGCTGGCTTGCAGCTGGCGAATATCGCCTTGAGGCCTGGCGTGCCTCGGCCGCACGCGCTGGAGCCTACATGGCCCTGCGGTTGGCCAAGTCCTGGTATCGGAACCTGTACTTGGGCAAGCTCGTCGCTCAGCGCGATGGCTCGGAGGCGGAGCTGCAGGTTGTGGAGGAGGCGCTGCGCATGAGGGCCAGCGGGATCGCTGAGTACGCTGCTTGGGACGAGCTCATTTTGGAGCGGGGTGAAGATGGCGGTGTGATCCCTGAAGATCTACACGGCCTTCAGCCCTATGACCCCGATGACAGCTCCGACGAGACGGCCCACGGTGTGGATACTGCTGCCGCCTCCAGCGGTGCGGCGTACGCCGACTCCGGTGCGGATGGAGCCAGGAGCCCTCGCGAAGGAGACGATGCAACCGCCTCGGGAGCAGCCGGGGAGGGTGAAGCGAGCACTTCAGGAGTAGAAGCCGGGGCGACTGATGAGGCCGCAACCCCGTAGTCGGTGTCCTGTTTTTGTTGTCTGCAATTTTCTTGTCAGTCCAACAGTTCCTCCCACTGGGGGTGTAGTGAACCTCGGCCGTGGGCCAATGCATTTTGAATGTACGTATTCAGCATTATATTCGTATTGCCATGCGTGTTGTTTTATATCTTTATCTTTTGATTCTTGGTTGACTTCTTTTTCTCCAATCCCTATATTCCCAAGTTTCCACCCTGCCAGTCCGACAGCCGGGAGCCGGTCTGTGATTGGGCCGAGGTTTCTGGCCTTAGAACACAAGACTTAGATTTTTTGAAGCCATCAAGACTTAAAGATTCAGACATACACCAGCAGAGGCCGGCCTGAATGAGATCGTAAAATTGATCGAGCCAACCCGAGCCGGCAACCTTTTTGTAGTCAAACTTTGCATGCATCCGGCCTTACCTGGCGTCGCCTCGCTAGCCGGACGGCCGGAGCCGGTCTGTAAGCTGATACGAGGTGACCAGGGATCGGTCCGGCGTACACTATGTGTTCTTCTACAACATAAGGAAGGCGTTCGGGCGGCTGGCGAGCCCCCGAGCTTATTAGAGCTAGCAAGGGGCGTCGCAGAGTGAGCACTCTAGATATGAATTCTAAAAAGAAGCATGAGGCATGCTCTTTCTATTGCACTCATTGAGGATCCCTGAAAAGGGAGAAAGATACATATGTGCATGCTCTTTCCATGTTTGATACTTGCCTTCCAGTAGTAGAACGGGCGAAGCAACGCCACGTTCCATGGACGTTCCGTCTCTTGGCCGGAGTCGTCCCTCTTGCGCTTCCTTGGCTTTTGGGCATCGATCAAGTAGTAAGCATTGTTGTGCAACACCCTACTGATGATGAAGGGTCCCTCCCATGGGGATGAGGGCTTGTGCTGGCCAGCAGTGCGCTGGATTCTTCTGAGGACCAAGTCTCCCTCTCTGAAAGAGAGAGGCTTGATCTTTTTGCTATGGTAGTATCTCATCTTCTGTTGATAGATGGCCGTCCGGCTCAAGGCCAGGTACCTTGCTTCTTCGAGGAGATCCACACCATCTTATCTTGCCTCCTTCGCCTCCGTTTCCGTGTATAGGGTGACCCGAGGAGAGTTGAACTCGATATCCGTAGGAATAATAGCCTCGGATCCATATACGAGGAAGAACGGAGTGAAGCCGGTCGACCGGTTGGGCGTGGTGCGGAGGCTCCATAGTACAGCCGGCAGTTCTTCGATCTAGCAGCTGGCCGACCTGACAAGTGGTGCCACTAGTCTTGGCTTGATACCGGCCAGGATCAGGCCGTTGGCCCTCTCCGCTTGGCCATTCTACTGGGGATGTGCCACTGATGCCAAGTCGAGCCGGATGCCTACCTTAGAGCAGTAGAGCGCCAGAGCGCCTTTGGCGAAGTTGGTGCCGTTGTCTGTAATGATGTTGTGGTGGATGCCATATCGAACAGAGATGTCTGTGATGAACTTGACAGTCGTGGGGCCATCAAGCTTCTTGATAGGTCCGGCCTCGATTCACTTGGTGAATTTGTCGATGACTACCAAGAGATGGGTCATGCCACCACGAGCCGTCTTGAAGGGCCCTACCATGTCCAGTCACTAGACGGCGAATGGCCATGACAGGGGGTGGTTTTGAGGGCCGAAGGCGGCATGTGGCTCTTTGCATTGAAGAACTGGCAGCCTTCGCATTTGTCGACCAGATCCACGGCCTCCTCGAGGGCCGTGGGCCAGTAGAATCCGTGGCAGAACGCCTTGGCCACCAGGGTTCTAGAGGCGGCATGATGCCCGCACTCCCCCTGGTGAATGTCTCTGAGGATCTCCTGTCCCTTTTTTGATTCGACATAGCGCTGCAACACGCCAGTCACATTGCGCCGCACGAGCTCGCGATTGATGACGGCGTAGGCTGCAGACCTGCGCTGGATCTGCCTCGCCTCCGCCTCGTCTTGAGGAAGCTCGCCGCGAAGTAGGAAGGCCAGGATAGGTTGAGCCCATGACGGAGCCGACACAAGAGCTGGCTCCGCCTCGACCTGACTCTTAGGGGCTTCTGCAGCCCCCGCGCTTGGTGGAGCAGTGGTCGTGGACTCGAGATGGGGTGTCTCTCATTCTGTTGTGGCAGCTGGCTCGGTCTCTACCTCCATGACGTCCACCCACTGGGTGTTGAGACGAAAGGATTCGAGGCAGGGAGGAGCCGGAGTTGTTGTTGTAGCCGGTGCCACTATTGGAGTCGGCATGGCCAGCGTAGCCGGCATAGGAGTTGTAGCCGGCACAGCTGTTGGAGCCGACGGCGCTTGCACCATAGATTCAGCCGGTGCCGCTATTGGAGTCGGCATGGCCATCGCAGCCGACACACGAGCTGTAGCCGGCGTAGCTGGTGGAGCCGACGACGCTTGCACTGTAGATTCAGCCGGCATGAAGATCGACGCCGACTCTGGAGACGACCTGATCGACGGCTTATGCCGTTGCTCGAGGGAGACACCGGCTGGGATAGCCTGTCTCATGGAGCCAATTTTGGCCAATGTATCAGCCGCCTCATTGTCTGCTCTGGTAACATGCTGGAACTCGCAGCCCTTGAAGGGACCGCTAAGCTGCTGGATGAGGAAACGGTAGCTTGCCATGTTGTCGTCCCTGGCATCCCATTCGCCAGAAACTTGCTGCGCCACCAAGTGTAAGTCACCAAAGCATATGAGTCACCGGATGCCAATCTCCTTGGTGAGCCGGAGGCCGTAAGCCAGTGCTTCGTACCCGGCGACGTTGTTGGAGGCGGCGAAGTGGATCTGGAGAGCATACTTGAGTCAGTCTCCTTTCGGAGACGTCAAGACGATGCCGGCTCGCAGACCCGTCTGCATCTTTGAGCCATCCAAGTGCATCTGCCAATGCATAGAGTCTGGAGGCGGTGGCTCGAACTGGGTTTCAGCCCAGTCGACTAAGAAGTCAGCCACCACCTGAGACTTGATGGCAGTGCGAGGCTCGTAGCGAATATCGTGGTCCGCCATGGCGATGGACCACTTGGCAATCCTGCCCGTTGCATCACGGTTGCCCATGATCTCTGAAAGTGGAGCACTGCTCACCACAGTGATGGCATGATCTTGGAAGTATTGCTTCAACTTCTTTGCAGCAAGGTAAACACCATAACACATTTTTGGGTAATGGGGATAGTTCTGCTTGGAGGCGGACAAGACCTCACTGAGGTAGTAGACAGGGCGCTGCACTAACAGTACCTTGCCCTCCTCCTTGCGTTGAACTACCATCACTACACTAACCACGCGAGTGGTCGCGACAATGTATATGAGTATGGGTTCCCTTTCAGCCGGCACTGCCAAGATTGGCAGGCTCGAGTTGACCCGCTTGAGGTTGCGGAAGGCTTTGTCCGCCTGGTCGTTCCACTTGAATTTCGTCGTCTTCTTCATGAGCTGGTAGAGTGGAAGGGCCTTCTCGCCAAGCCGGTTGATGAACCGGCTAAGGGACGCCAGGCAGCAGGCGAACTTCTAGACGTCTAGGATTCGAGCCGGCCGCACCATCCGCTCGATGGTGCCGATCTTCTCGGGATTCGCCTCGATGCCACGAGCGGACACGAAGAACCCCAAGAGCTTGCCGCCTGGAACCCCGAAGACGCACTTCTTCCGGTTGAGCCGGATCTTGTATTCGCGCAGGTTGGCAAACGTCTCCCGCAGGTCGTCGAGGAGGCTGAAGTGCTGCTTCGTCTTGACGACGATGTCATCCACATAGACGTGGATGTTTATGCCGATCTGTGGCAGTAGGCACTGTTGCATGCAGCGTTGGAATGTCGCACCAGCGTTCTTCAGAACGAACGTCATGGTGGTGTAGCAGTAGGTCCCAAAGGGCGTGATGAAGGAGGTCTTCAGGCGATCAGCTGGATCCAGCTTGATTTGATGATAGTGTCAATAAGCATCCAGAAAAAACAGCAGCTCGCAGCCTGCAGTGGAGTTGATCACTTGATCTATCCTAGGAAACGCGAAAGGGTCTTTCAGACAGGCCTTAATCAGGCTAGTGTAGTCGATACACATTCGCCAGGTGTTATTCTTTTTCAGCACCAGGACTGGATTAGCTAACCAGTCAAGGTGGAAACCCTCCATGATGAAGCTGGCTGCAAGGAGCCGGGTGATCTCTTCTCCAATTGTGCGTCGCCTACCCTCGGCGAAGCAGCGCAAAGGTTCTTTCACCGGCTTTGCATCCAGTCGCACATGAAGTTTGTGCTCGTTGTACATCCTCAAAACACCCGACATGTCTTTGGGAGACCATGCGAAGATGTCCCCATTCTCACGGAGGAATTCGACGAGCTCGACTTCCTATTTGCGGCTGAGTCCATCCCTGATGGTGACGCATTGCTTGGGGTCGGCAGGGTCGAGTGGGACCTGCTTGGTCTCTTTGGCCAGCTTCAAAGAGCCCTCGCCGGCCGACTGGGACGGAGGAGAAGGAATTGCCGGCTGCTTGGTAGTCTGGGCCACGAGCCGGTCGATCTGCCGCCTCTCCTCAGCGATCACCAGGGTGTCGGCGAGGCGGCTTCTATCTTGGGCGCACTCGAGCGACTTCTTGTACTCGCGAGCAACAGTGATGATGCCCTTTGGACCCGACATCTTCATCTTCACGTAGGCATAGTGCGGAATAGCCATGAATTTGGCCAGAGCCGATCTGCCCAGCAACACGTGATACGGGTTGCTGAGGTCCACTATCTCGAACCATATGGACTCTCGGTGGAAGTGAGCCTTGCCGCCGAAGAGTATGTCCAGCTGGATTTTGCCGATGGGTGAGCAGGACTGCCCAGGCACGATGCCATGGAAGAGAGTGCTGGTCGGCAGGACGTCCGTCTCCTTGAGCCCGAGCTTGAGGAGAGTGTCGAGGTAGAGGATGTTGATACTGCTGCCACCATCGACCAGCACCCAGGAGGACCGTCAAGTGAGCCTCTTGGAGGCGAAGGTGGGGTTGAGGACGAGCGCGTATGAGCCCGGGTTGGGCATCACCGCAGGGTGGTCCACCCGGCTCCATGTGATTGGTCGGTCAGACCAATGCATGTACTAGGGAACCGGGGGAACCGTAGCATTCACCTCGCATCGTCTCTGGCGCAGGCTATGCTTGTCGTTGCCTTCACTGGTGAAGACGACGAATGCTCTGTCTTGATGAGGATAGTCGTCGTGGAGGCGGTCGTCGTCGTGAGGTGACGGCGGTGGAGCAGGAGCAGGACGAGGAGCCGGTGCATGAGTCAAATGTCGGTGAATACTCACAACATATGACATAGGTAGGCTAAAGTCGGTGAATACTCACAACATATGCCATAGGTAGGCTAAAGTCAGTGAGAACCAAAGGGACAAAGGAGGGCGCTGGGAACTAGGTTGGTACAAGCATGGAGCGCATGATGTACCCAGGTTCAGGGCTCTCCGTAGAGATAAGACCCCTAGTCCTGCCGGAGTGTTTGATGTGTATGACTGGATTACAAGGTTGCTCGTGGAGCTGTGTTGGGAGGAGAAAAAGGGGAGCAGCTGGCTCATCTCTGCCTCTCTCTATGTGGTTGGTGAATGTGAAGTGTTGTTCGACCGACCCTCTGCATGGAGGGTGACTGGGTGGTTTTATGGACGAACCTGCCGACCTACATTATGGATAAAAGCTACAAGAGTGGGACCCGGCTGGCAGCCTCGCCGGCTGACTAGGGGCCCATGAGGGTCTTGTCTTGTCGCTTGAGGGGCCCGTCGGCTGGATGGTCTCGTCTGCCAGTGGGACCCGTCGGCTGGCCAATGAAGCTCTCGCGTAAGGTTGACGCCGAGCACGCGTTGTACGTCGAGCATCATCCAGCAAGATTCGTCATGGGCGGATAGTATGACCGCCTCCACTGTTACCCATGCCGAGTGCAGTAATGGAGTGGTAGTGTGACGGTCTAACACTATGCTAGGTGATGGATCAGAGCCGGGATAGGTCAGCGGCGTGACCGCCGACGCTCGTACCTGCCGGACACTCCGATCCAGTACCTTTGCTGACGCGTAGCCACCTTTAATCGTAAGGTCTCGTCCTGACCTACGATCTGATGTGACCTGAGATCCCTCACCGGCTAGCCTGCTTGGCTAGCCGGCTTGGGCACGGCCACCTTGTTCCTCGCCGGCTGGCTTGGCCAAGACGGTTAGGAAGAGGTTGTCGTCTCGCCTCTAGCCGACAGGGGTTGCCTGGCCGGCCAAAGAGTTGGCCGCCTCATCCTCCAGCTGGCAGGCGCAGCCTAGCCGGCCAGAAGACTTGGGCCTTGGGAAACTGTATTTGTTCATATCCTTTGGGCAGGAAACGAAGGAGCGGGCTTGATGAGCCTACCCCGGGGTTATCCCCCCGACAATATTCATGCCCCAATTATTAGCTCTCAAAGATAAATTATTGTTCAGAACTTTTATGCTCGGCTTTCTCGTGGTAATCAATCTGTGCTAGATACTCCTTGTACTGGATGTTTTATGAAGAAGACTATTGCATTTAGGTGGGATCTCTTGGAAATAATTAAACGCAACTCTGAATATTGTGAACTCGATGAAGGTAATGAGTCAATTATTACACTTGAATTCGATTGTATTAAATATTCTATGAATACCGATGCTTTTCAAAACTTTAGCACTAAATATGGACTTGACTATGAGATAGTACCCTCTTTCTGCGAATCTTTTGCTACACATGTTAAACTCCCTAAGAAGAAGTGGTTTATATATTACCCCCTATTAAACAAGACATTAAATAACTAGACATAGATAATGAGGATACTAATATTTACAATGTTGATCCAGTTGTTCCCACTTCTTATATTGAAAAACCACCTTTTCCTGTTATGATAAAGGAACATGCTAAAGCTTCAATTGTGGTCCGCAAAAGTAATATTAGAGCACCCAAACCATTGGAACAAATCAAAGTCTTCAACCCGAAGGGCATACGTACAAAGCAGTACATGCCGCATGGAGTTATGAACGCGATCTTCTCCTCATTTTCTTTGGACATGAATATCCGGGGGTATCCAAAATATGCATCCAGGAAGGTAAGCCGGTCGTAGCTGGAAGTGGCGTCAACTATATGATAAATGCACGCAAAGGAAAATGGGTCCTTCGGGCATGCTTTGTTCATGTCAGTGAAATCAATGAAAAACCTCCATTTTCCATTTGCCTTGCGCACCACTACCGGGTTACCAACCCCATTGGATGCAGTACTCTTCAAACTAAACCATCTATTTCTAGCTTCTTCATTTGTTCTACGATGAACTGTTGTCTCTCCTAGGCATGTTTCCTAACTTTCTGCTTGATGGGTCTAGCGTGAGGGCACACAGCAAGGTGGTGCTCAATTACCTCTTTGGGAACACCAGGGATGTCAGAAGGTTGCCAGGAAAACACATGAACATTCGTCCAAAGAAAGGCAATTGGTGCGCTTTCCTATTTGTTGCTAAGGGTGGCACTGATGGTAAACATACCGGCAAAGCCATCTTCCCTTGACGATGCTTTCTTTGTCTCTGGGTAGGAGACCTTGGATTTCCTGCTAGTGGAACTCTTCGGTAGGTCATCGACAGGCGCAACACAGTCTGTATAGGTGCACTTCCGGGAGTCCTTGCTGGTATTCTTGCTACATTTCTTTTCCTTCTTTTGGCTTCTGGCAGGAGCAGGTCCTTCTGCGAGCTCAACTGCTACCGCATCTTGATACATTGGGTCTACGCAAATAACTGCATCTTTGTTGTCAAATGGGATAGATATTACTCCCATGGGGCCTGGGATCTTCAAAATGTTGTACGCAGAGCGGGATGCTGCCATGAATTTTGCCAAGGTTGGGTGACCAAGAATTCCATTGTACGGCAAGGAGAGTTTGACTACGTCAAATACGACCTTCTCGGTCCGGTAGTTGAACGCTCTGCGAAACTTAACAGGCAAAGTTATGTTCCCCTTGGGTTGGCCTCTGCCGGGGTTAATTCCTTGGAATGAACCCGTAGGCTTGAGCTCGTCGTCAAGGATTTGTTGCCTCTTAACCACCTTGGGGGAAATCACGTTTAGCCCTGCCCCACCGTCAACTAACATATTACTAACTTTGAGGTTGCGGACTGCCAGAGGAACCAACAATGGGAGACACCGGACCACAGTACTGCGATCAGGGTGATCCTCTCCGTTAAAGATGATAGGCGTGCGGGACCATTCGAGTGGTCGCCTAGACTATGTCGTTGGCACCATGGCATTCACTTCCCTCACCCACTATTTGAGCTGGAGGCGACAGAAGTGCATGGATGCTCCCCAGTTAACACACATGGCATCAGTTGCCCTCTGGAATTCTTTATCACTTGAATCCTCTCTATCGTCTTCAGCATCACTCACGTCATCTTCTTCTTTCTTCTCATGGCCTCTCGCAGGCTTTTCCTATTGTTGCGGGGCCTTGCCGCGGCGACCTCCTCTTCCACCATGGGCCTTCCCGACAGCACCATCTTGCCCCTTTACCTCGTCGTGCTCCTCGTACTCTGCTTTTTTCGTTTCAGCAGGCTTCCCAACTTGGCGACATTCTCGGATATCATGGCCCTTGGCGTGATGGATCTTGCAATATGGCCCATCGGACTTCCCGGTTTTCTCTACCGCTGCAGCCTCCCGGTAATCAATGCACGAGGCAGATCCCTTGCCGGGGGTCTCGGCTTTCGCCTTCTTGCCGGCTCTAAGATCACCAGAGCTTTTCACAGCCAATACTGCTTTTCCCGTCCGCTTCTTGTTGTGATTTTGGTTCCTCCCCTTTGATCCAGTGGCATCTTCATCATCATCAGAGTCGACTCCGACACCCGCCTCCTCTCTGGGGAGTCTCCTTCCTTCTTCAACTCGAGCACACTTGTACGCCAATGTGTAGAGCTCGTTGATTGTCTTGGGGAGTTTGACATTCATCTTTGCTCGCATCCTCCTGATGCGCGCGTTCGGATGGAATGAGGAAATCACAGCTGCGGGGTGTATCCAAGGAATATTGCGGTGCACTCTACTGAATCTCTGGTTTTACTTCAGTAGGGTTTCCCCCTCCTTCTACGGGAGGACGTGCAAGTCGCTGGGCTGTCGTGGCTCCTGGTAGCCACCCTGAAGGCGCCAACAAACTAATTGGAGATGTCAGCGCATGACAAAATGGAATTATCCGACAGGTGCATCAGCCACGACCTCACATTTGACTTTAGTACCAAAGGGAAATAATTGGCTAGCACCTTCCCATCTCTCCCTCCGGCAGCTTGGACGGCTATCATGTAGATGCCCAGGAACTCTGTCGGGTTGAGCTTTCCGCCAGATTTCTCAGTTAGGTCAGGCTTGAAAGCTCGGTTTCATGGCCATCAAAACTGTCATAGCTCGCGAGTGAAGGAGGGACACCCGACCTCATAACGTAGGTATCCGCCAATAGTGGGCACAGGATCGCCAACATCTGTATCGTTTCGTGTGTCAGATTGACGGTGTGCTTCCCGGTGTTGTTCAATGGTGATACACACATCCTCCTTCTTCTAGTCTTCTAGGACAAGAAGATGGTATCGCTGGTCGCGCGGGTCGGACGAGCGCATGGATGCCTCGTCGAGCCCGTCGGTGCGGTGAGCTTATTGCGGTTGCCTTGGGTTTGCCGTCGAGGAGGGGACTACACCGTTGGTGTGCCCTCGTCGTCCGTGGACGACTAGATGGTCCTGCATGTTGCGATTTGCTGGCTTCGGTGAAGCCAATCAATGTAGCGACCCGACTCAAAATGAGTCAAGCCTCTGTGTATCTGTGCCATCCCTGGATCAGTATGTTGGCACACACAGTACATCAATGTATATATCAAAGTGCAATCACATGTAAATAGCGTAAAACTGATATATACCTTAAATTTCTCAGCGGAAGCAGTCAAGGGAGTGGAGTCCCAATAAACACCAACGGCAAGTTGAGTGTAGACCGTAACCCTGAATCGTACTCTTACTCGTCGAAGAAAAATATCTGCAACATAAGACGTTGCAGCCGTGTAGGTCAGCATATTGAATATGCCGGCAAGTCACATAAGAAAGGGGTGAAAAGTAATCATCTATACTATATGCATATATGGCAGGTGGGGCTATAAGTTTTTTTAGCGAAAAGCAAGTTTTATCCTACAACAAGAGGGGTTGAAAGCAAAATGTTACTACAAGGTTTGTTGTTAACGAGATGGTTCCGCCAACCAGTTCTCGTACCCGAGTTGTCAATATTACCCTCGTCAAATATATATAATGGTGTTGAGAAATCCAGATAACTTCAGTTCCTTTGGCTCAAGTTGTCCATGACCATGGACACGGCTAATCGATTAGGTTTGAGTACTCTGCAGAGTTTTGGACACGTTCCCCACAAGATTTGATCGCCTCCGAGTTTGTCCTCGCACTTCAGGGTGTTTGAAGACCGGATGATCAAAACATGGTCTTTCAACGGGTCCCTCTGAATCCCTGTCGGTGCCCATCCATTCCTACCGTTCGTCTACATCTGCTAGCACCGCCTGTCCAGAGTCGCCGCGTTGTCCAACCAAGCCAGAGCCCATAATGACTTGTGGCTGTGCAGGTAAGCCTTGGGTCTTGAAAATATCCGTCCGTCTCTTTGAGCCTGGGTGAAGCTTTCCGCAGGATGACATGGCCTCTCCAACATCCCGGGTCATCCACTGGGTTTTCCAGGGAGCCGATCAACCGTCCTTCACCCAGTGTTGCATTGCGTCCGAGGTCTTGAAAATCTTGTCTTAACCGGTCTTGATTATTATATCAATCTCGCATCACTCGTGGTATACTCTCAACCAATAACCCGTCTACTCAAGCATAGCATTAAGAAATTGTCGTCCCGGGGCCAAGTGTCGGGGTTGTTGTGTTCCTACCACATGATACTACAACAAGACTAAAGTTTCCAAGTACCTAGGCAGCATGCAATTGGGCATAGGATGGTAGAACTACAATGCATAAAACATAGGTGATAGTATGATCAAAGTGACTTGCCTGGTATTACTTGATGAAGATAGTCGCTCTCATAATCCTGATAATTCTACTCGCCACACTCCGAGCAATCTATCGTAAACAAATAGCGTTCAATAAACACTCATGCCAAAAAGGAAGAACCAAAAGAACATAAGAACAAAACATGTCTTGGTGCAAAATAACAACGTACTAAGGTTTAAAAAAAAGATAGGGCCTTATGGTGTTGTAAAAGGAACGGTGAAAGGGGTCAACTCAAAAAGAGTCAAAGGATGATCAACTATCGCTATATAAGCTCGACTTGCATACACTATGGGAGATGATCAAAAATATTGGGAGAACAACATGAATGTTGTTTGACAAATAGTATAAGGCATAAGAATTTATCTGTAGAAAGAATTTCTTGAAATGGAGCACTACAACGCAAGTTATAGCGAATTGAAGTATGAATTGAATTTGCATTCAAAAGGTCAAGAGAAGTTGAACTGAAGTACGATGGTTACGTACAAAAATATATGACATGAGTGTTTAGGGGTAAAAGGAATCAATTGAAAAGGTGATACGATTTGCAAGATAAGATCAAATGAATGTTCGAATACAAATTTGAATCGCTCAAATTTGTAAGGTTCAAAGGTCGAAACTAATGATGCTACTGGATATAGGAGATCAATATGAGCGTGTAGAAAAAATAATTACTAGATTTGAAATAGCGGATCAAAAGATACAAATATTTGAACATAACATTAAATCGGCTTAGAACGATGTGAACACTTTTGAGCACTAATAGATAAATCTGATTGATCAAAATTATGAGTTGAAAAGTTAAAACTATTGATACAGACAGGAAGATTACTTTGATACGAATCCGACGCAATTGGATTCATCTAAAACGGAGCTACGGATAAAAAGATATGATAAAAAGAAGTTTGAATATGAATATGAACAAATTTCGAAATTTGAAAATTTCAAAAGGTTGATATGATAGGTTCACAGGATAGGTGGGATCAAGACGAAACTCTAGGCGTTGGTTTCATCTAATTCGGATAAACGAGTAAAAAGTTATGGCTATTTGAAAAATCAGGGCCAACCTGTTTTACGGAAGAAAAGTGCTACGTCTAAAAGAATTCTAGTACTAATGTGTAAATACGAAGACTAAATAATATATCTAATTACTCTACCGTATACTAGTGTAGGAATACTAGTCTAGAAATAATAAACTACGGGAGTATATAAAAAAATACGAAGAGAAATACCTTTAGAATGCAGAGTAAGAATTAATTTCAATGAGGAGACGACTTCGAGAAATCCCGCCGAAGAGAAAAGAATATTTTTATTTAATAAATCTAGTTAAACCAAAAGATTGATTTAACCCGAAATAGATGATTTTTGGATGCTCCTATGGGTCTATATTTATAGGTGGAAGGGAGGTCTAATGGTCCATAGATAGGCAATGTGGGACTAAACATATACGTAAATAGGAGGAAATAGAAAAAAAAAAGAATAAGTGCCGCATGGGCTGAACGGCCAGCATGCATGCACACGGCCGGCCGTGGACTTTGTTTTTTTTTCATTTTTTGCAAACGAACAATTAAAAAAAAAGAAGAAAACGTATAAATGAAAAAGAGAGAACATTTTATATAGATATATTATATATCAAAATTTTCAGAATAAAATTATCTAAAACATGAACATATTTTCAAAACCATATAAAATACTTTTTAAAAAATATATTTTTTTGCAATAGCTTTAAAATGAAAAGGAATTTGAATTTCAAATAAATTGCAAATACTTAAAATTTGAATCAAGACATTGTCTCTGATTTTGGAGGGTCATTTTCCTCCTCTCGTTTGATTTTTTTAATCAAAGGGTTTTGAAAATATTCAAACTCAAAATTGAAAACGGATTCAAAATATAAAATTTTGGGAAAGTCATTTTATTCCCTCTCATTTTTTTGAGAAGTTTCAAATTCCACCCAAGTTTCAATCACTCAAACAAACAAACAATCAATCTAATAATTATATTAACATTCAAAAATTTATAATTTTGGGATGTTACAAACTACCACACTTAAAATGAATCTCGTCCTCGAGATTCGAAGAGGCTAGAAAGAAAAGGTTATGGTTTGGGGGGGGGGGTCTTCTAACAAATATAGTCTCATGCAAAGTGGGGTGCTACCGCACTTAAAATGAGAGTTACTGGTCGCTCAAATTTTTAACAATCCTCTGGGGTCTTGGCATCTCGCTCGTCACATTCTTCATGGTAACTTCTTTGGTTCAGTTCTTCCATTATATTCATAATGTTTCCATCAAAATCGAGGGTTCTTCTGTTGATATAAGATTCTTCCGTCACTTGGTCTTCTTAACTGACAAGTCTCGTGACCATTCTAAATAACCTATCGATGATTCTCATGGTGGTCTACCATTTGTGGTTATCCTGCAGAGAGAAGGGTCTTGGCTTCATCCTCACCGTAAAATTTCCTACGCGTGACAACAAGTGCCATGTACATGGGCTTTTCTTATACCATTCTAAGGCTTAAACAAAAGCTTCAAAGAACGTCGTCTCTCACTATGGGTAAGTCTCTCAGATTTACCATTCCGAATAGCAAGAGAATGATAATAGTAAGTCGTCATGGTGGCCAAGCCATGTCGCACTGAAATCATTACCTTGTATAAGGCTTAGTGAATCTCGTATTCTAACACTTGGGCATCCTCACAAGCATTGCAGAATATCTCTTGTCCACGAACAAAGTTCGGATAATCCATTGGTTCTGCAAGCTCAACAAAACATCTATTGTATCTTCACAACTCTCGGGTTTTCGTATGCTCCTAAGAAAACGTTTGTTGATACAAGTTTCCTTCTCCAAAAAGATAGTACTTGATCCTTGTTAGTCCCGGGGTCTGTGGGTTTCAGGCATACTTGGGGTAAATGTGACACGCCGCTGGGTGGTGAGTGGTTCCTTCACACAAGAAACAAGTCACCTCACTACTTGGGCAATCCTCCGCTGGGTGATTTTCTTCACAATGAGTGCATCCATCCTTGTGTTCCTCCTGGGTGTGTCCTATTTCTTCATAGATCTTGCATGCACAAGTCTTCTTCTTCGGATTATCATAGCACTTCTGAATAAGACGAGATCTTAATAGAGTCTTCTTGAATTCGTCCTAGGTTTCTGCTCCACTAAATCCTTGTATGGCATGATGCATTTTCCACCAGATTGCAGCACTTTGTGTAAAGTACTGAAGAGCGTGTTCCACTACATACTTCCTTGAGATCAAGTTGCTCCCGAAGTGGTTCTCCATGTTCTGAATCCATATTTCAGCCTCCAGTTGGGTCATTGGTCCAGAGACTACAAGTCCAGCTTCATACTCCTTCTGGTAGGGTTGAGGTTTTGGGGATGAGACGGGTAAGAGAGGGAGGAAGATACACACAATACAAACAATATTTTTGAGAATAGGTTTTATTTGTGGCTGTCGAAAAACACACACCAATGACGGATCACAAATCATCGTATCTAACGTGGGTACATAAAAGGGGTTTGGACTTCTAATGGTCATATAAACATTCGAACGCTTCAGGGTCTTCGAATTCTTCGGGTCTTGAGAGTCTTCAATTGGCGCAGCTTCAATTCTTCAAATGCATGATGAAATCCTCTTTACTTTGAAGTAGAACTCCGTTGATTCTTCATGAGGTCAAAGGGGTAAGGGTATTGTCTAACTATTTGAGGTGAGAGGGAACATTTGATGAAATTAAAAGAGATGAGAACTGAAAGGTGTTCTCGAAAATAAGATTTTTGAGAGATCCTATCCTAAGAAATTTCTAGTTTCTAGGGTCACGTCCTACAGTCAACATGTGCTCTGATACCATCTCTGTAGCGACCCGACTCAAAACGAGTCAAGCCTCTGTGTATCTGTGCCATCCCTGGATCAGTATGCTGGCACACACAGTACATCAATGTATATATCAAAGTGCAATCACATGTAAATAGCGTAAAACTGATATATACCTTAAATTTCTCAGCGGAAGCAGTCAAGGGAGTGGAGTCCCAATAAACACCAACGGCAAGTTGAGTGTAGACCGTAACCCTGAATCGTACTCTTACTCGTCGAAGAAAAATATCTGCAACATAAGACGTTGCAGCCGTGTAGGTCAGCATATTGAATATGCCGGCAAGTCACATAAGAGAGGGGTGAAAAGTAATCATCTATACTATATGCATATATGGCAGGTGGGGCTATAAGTTTTTTTAGCGAAAAGCAAGTTTTATCCTACAACAAGAGGGGTTGAAAGCAAAATGTTACTACAAGGTTTGTTGTTAACGAGATGGTTCCGCCAACCAGTTCTCGTACCCGAGTTGTCAATATTACCCTCGTCAAATATATATAATGGTGTTGAGAAATCCAGATAACTTCAGTTCCTTTGGCTCAAGTTGTCCATGACCGTGGACACGGCTAATCGATTAGGTTTGAGTACTCTGCAGAGTTTTGCACACGTTCCCCACAAGATTTGATCGCCTCCGGGTTTGTCCTCGCACTTCAGGGTGTTTGAAGACCAGATGATCAAAACATGGTCTTTCAACGGGTCCCTCTGAATCCCTGTCGGTGCCCATCCATTCCTACCGTTCGTCTAAATCTGCTAGCACCGCCTGTCCAGAGTCGCCGCGTTGTCCAACCAAGCCAGAGCCCATAATGACTTGTGGCTGTGCAGGTAAGCCTTGGGTCTTGAAAATAGCCGTCCGTCTCTTTGAGCCTGGGTGAAGCTTTCCGCAGGATGACATGGCCTCTCCAACATCCCGGGTCATCCACTGGGTTTTCCAGGGAGCCGATCAACCGTCCTTCACCCAGTGTTGCATTGCGTCCGAGGTCTTGAAAATCTTGTCTTAACCGGTCTTGATTATTATATCAATCTCGCATCACTCGTGGTATACTCTCAACCAATAACCCGTCTACTCAAGCATAGCATTAAGAAATTGTCGTCCCGGGGCCAAGTGTCGGGGTTGTTGTGTTCCTACCACATGATACTACAACAAGACTAAAGTTTCCAAGTACCTAGGCAGCATGCAATTGGGCATAGGATGGTAGAACTACAATGCATAAAACATAGGTGATAGTATGATCAAAGTGACTTGCCTGGTATTACTTGATGAAGATAGTCGCTCTCATAATCCTGATAATTCTACTCGCCACACTCCGAGCAATCTATCGTAAACAAATAGCGTTCAATAAACACTCATGCCAAAAAGGAAGAACCAAAAGAACATAAGAACAAAACATGTCTTGGTGCAAAATAACAACGTACTAAGGTTTAAAAAAAAGATAGGGCCTTATGGTGTTGTAAAAGGAACGGTGAAAGGGGTCAACTCAAAAAGAGTCAAAGGATGATCAACTATCGCTATATAAGCTCGACTTGCATACACTATGGGAGATGATCAAAAATATTGGAAGAACAACATGAATGTTGTTTGACAAATAGTATAAGGCATAAGAATTTATTTGTAGAAAGAATTTCTTGAAATGGAGCACTACAACGCAAGTTATAGCGAATTGAAGTATGAATTGAATTTGCATTCAAAAGGTCAAGAGAAGTTGAACTGAAGTACGATGGTTACGTACAAAAATATATGACATGAGTGTTTAGGGGTAAAAGGAATCAATTGAAAAGGTGATACGATTTGCAAGATAAGATCAAATGAATGTTCGAATACAAATTTGAATCGCTCAAATTTGTAAGGTTCAAAGGTCGAAACTAATGATGCTACTGGATATAGGAGATCAATATGAGCGTGTAGAAAAAATAATTACTAGATTTGAAATAGCGGATCAAAAGATACAAATATTTGAACATAACATTAAATCGGCTTAGAACGATGTGAACACTTTTGAGCACTAATAGATAAATCTGATTGATCAAAATTATGAGTTGAAAAGTTAAAACTATTGATACAGACAGGAAGATTACTTTGATACGAATCCGACGCAATTGGATTCATCTAAAACGGAGCTACGGATAAAAAGATATGATAAAAAGAAGTTTGAATATGAATATGAACAAATTTCGAAATTTGAAAATTTCAAAAGGTTGATATGATAGGTTCACAGGATAGGTGGGATCAAGACGAAACTCTAGGCGTTGGTTTCATCTAATTCGGATAAACGAGTAAAAAGTTATGGCTATTTGAAAAATCAGGGCCAAGCTGTTTTACGGAAGAAAAGTGCTACGTCTAAAAGAATTCTAGTACTAATGTGTAAATACGAAGACTAAATAATATATCTAATTACTCTACCGTATACTAGTGTAGGAATACTAGTCTAGAAATAATAAACTACGGGAGTATATAAAAAAATACGAAGAGAAATACCTTTAGAATGCAGAGTAAGAATTAATTTCAATGAGGAGACGACTTCGAGAAATCCCGCCGAAGAGAAAAGAATATTTTTATTTAATAAATCTAGTTAAACCAAAAGATTGATTTAACCCGAAATAGATGATTTTTGGATGCTCCTATGGGTCTATATTTATAGGTGGAAGGGAGGTCTAATGGTCCATAGATAGGCAATGTGGGACTAAACATATACGTAAATAGGAGGAAATAGAAAAAAAAAGAATAAGTGTCGCATGGGCTGAACGGCCAGCATGCATGCACACGGCCGGCCGTGGACTTTGTTTTTTTTTCATTTTTTGCAAACGAACAATTAAAAAAAAAAAAAACGTATAAATGAAAAAGAGAGAACATTTTATATAGATATATTATATATCAAAATTTTCAGAATAAAATTATCTAAAACATGAACATATTTTGAAAACCATATAAAATACTTTTTAAAAAATATATTTTTTTGCAATAGCTTTAAAATGAAAAGGAATTTGAATTTCAAATAAATTGCAAATACTTAAAATTTGAATCAAGACATTGTCTCTGATTTTGGAGGGTCATTTTCCTCCTCTCGTTTGATTTTTTTAATCAAAGGGTTTTGAAAATATTCAAACTCAAAATTGAAAACGGATTCAAAATATAAAATTTTGGGAAAGTCATTTTATTCCCTCTCATTTTTTTGAGAAGTTTCAAATTCCACCCAAGTTTCAATCACTCAAACAAACAAACAATCAATCTAATAATTATATTAACATTCAAAAATTTATAATTTTGGGATGTTACAATCAAACTCTGGATGGTGGACCTCCACTCGTTCATTTTGTCAGCCGCTGGTGGAGAACTTAACAACAGCTGAGCCCAAACCATTCCATCCATGGTTGTGTCCGGCATGGGCAGGGAGGAGGACCGTGATGTTGCTCGATTCCTGATGTAACCAAGAGGAGTGTCGTCATCCACATATAGTTGTGCGCCAGTCACGATGGCGGTCTGACGTGCGGGAGGCTGACCTCGTGGATCTATAGCTCCGTTTATCACTCAACTTGCTCTGGACGAGGCACACGCACATCAGCCGCGTGTGTGACGGGCGCAGCCAGTGAATCGTGGCTTGCTTCAGTTTGGGTGATGATGATGTGATTGCGCCCACTGATGCGGTGGAAGCGTGGATTCTGGATGTCCCTTCTGCCCGCAGCACCAGGGCCAAGCTCCCTAGGACGTCATTACTGCTCACCTCCGGCGCTCTTTGTTCCGACTTTGGCCGCGGGTGACACGAGGTGGCCCCTCCTGTGCCGATCGCGTCGCTCGCGATGCTCGTATCGCCAGAAGTCTTCGTGGCGCCACTAGTTTCCGCAACTACAAGCATCGTGGCCTTTGAAGTAGAAGGATGGTTGTCTGCGCTATTCTTCTTCTTGGGAGCCATGAGGAAAAGGAATAGTAAAGAGGATCAGCAGACTGCTCATAATGTCACGTTCGCATGAGTGATTCCCCCTGCCTGGCGTGCCAAAGATGTCGGGGCAAATATGCACTCGATCACCTATGGGACCATTGTCCCCTTCGTGGTTCGGCAGGGAGATCACGTTGCACAAAGACCATAAACTACGAGGCAACACGATGATGAGACTCGAGATTTTTACCCAGGTTCGGGCTGCTAGGAAGCGTAATACCGTACTCCTGCTTTGGTGGATTTATTTGGGGAAGACGGAGCTCACACAACATTCTTCTCCAGCAAGGGTTGCCATGGAGAACTACTATGTACGCACAAATGTTCTTGGGTCCAAATCCCCTGGGGTTTGAATCTTGTTCTAGGTTGCCTTGGGCCTCCTTTTGTAGCTCAAGGGGTGTCCACACTGGCAAACATACATGATTAGATAGCTAACAGTGCTATCATACCTAAATATGGCACTCAAGACAAAATGCCATAAATGATGCCTTAGGTGGCGAGCGGGGGTGCGTCCCCAGCAAGCTCCTGCCACC
Source organism: Hordeum vulgare subsp. vulgare (assembly GCF_904849725.1). NCBI lineage: Eukaryota > Viridiplantae > Streptophyta > Magnoliopsida > Poales > Poaceae > Hordeum > Hordeum vulgare. The sequence continues at coordinate 405,636,382 of NC_058523.1, read as the reverse complement.
GCTTAGTTGGCTATTGCTTGGTTTCTTGACACACCTCTGGATGGGTATAAGTTGGTCGTAATCTGTCTTCCGACGCATCGCAAGGTATATAGCGAGATCCACTTAACCATGTGAGAGCTCGACTTCTCATCGATAAGTCACTGGTGTAGCGATGAGGTGGAGCGGTGGCAGATTGACTCGTGCTCGCCGGAGGGTTGACTTGCCGGGTCTTCTCGAGGAGGAGTGCGCCTTGGTCCCTGGCAAGCGCTAGGGGTTCTTGGTGTGTCTTGGGCCCATCCTCGGCTGCTGTGTTGGTCTTTTCGGCGTCTGGTTCCGGCCACTTGGTTTGGTTGGCGGTTGCCTTCGAGGGGTTATGCTCCTAACGCTTGTGCATAAGTCAGGGACACTAAGTACCCCATTACTAGTGCACCGATAGTTATGAAAATGTAATAGTGGTCGACCACCTTACGAAAGTAAATGATCTTGTTGCTTTGTTCACCAATGATGAAATGATGCACTTCTATTATATCCTTAAGCTTCTTTCTTTCTCGGTGAAAGGCGAAACCAAGGAATGGTTTCTTTTTCTTTCTACTGGTATTATGCATAGTCCTGAGGATATTCTTTATTACTTATTTGAAAAATATTTTCCTGCTCATAAGAAACAAGTTGCCTTACAGGAAATATTTAACTTTGTGCAAATTGAAGAAGTGAATCTCCCTTAAGCTTGGAGAGGCTTCTCTAGTTACTTGCAGCTTTGTTGGATTGTCCTCTCGAGAAGAATGAAATTCTCGATATCTTTTATAATGAATTAATAAATGCTTCTAGGGATTTCCTAGATAGTTGTGCTGATTGTGTTTTCAGAGAAAGCACAGTGGCACAAGCAAAAGTGTTACTAAATGATATATTGCAATATGTCGATGATTGCACACTCCCTGAACCACCACCGGAACCAATTCAAAAGAAGAGAGGTATTATATTTCTCGGCCTTGAAGATATGCAATAAGAAAAAAATATCTATGAAGTAGAATGGTATTAAAATTGAGGATGTCAAGAAATTACCACCGATTGAAGAAGTACATGGACTTGATACCCCGACACACATAGTACAGGTAAACTCTCTCCGTTCCTTTACTAAGAATGATATACCTTATGCTAAGACTCCTGATCAATGCATGGATGAATTTGATTATTGCATTGTTAAACAAGAACACTTCAACAACTATGTTAAGGTTCAATTAAATAATAATGCCATGATGATAGATCGCTTAAGTGACTTGATGTTTAGAATTGCTAATGATATGAAATGTCTAGGTAAACATGCTTTTATGGTTCACACGCAACTAGATCAAGTAGCTAAGTCACAAAATGATTTTCTTGCTGAGATGAATAATATTAATGATCATGTCGTTTGAGTATTGACTAGAGGAGGTAGAGTGACTCGGGAACCCCTTTATCATGAAGGTCACCCTAAAAGAATAGATCATGATTCCAAGGGGATTAATGATGGTACTCCTAGTCTGATTAAGAAGAAAAATAAAATTAAAAATGATAGGACTTTGCATGCCTCTAGTGAAACTCATATTGAGAAACATGCTGAGAATCATAATGATGTTTGTATTTTTGATGCTAAGACACAATCCGGTAGTGAACATGAACTTAATGATAATGATAACGATAATAATGATGGTCATTTAGAATATCCGCCTGGTAGTAATAACGAACCTAATAATGATGTTGAGATAGAATCTGCTCAGGGTCTTGATAACCCACCTCCTAAACGTAAACGTTATGATAAGAGAGACTTTGTTGCTAGAAAACATGGAAGGGAAAGGGAGCCATGGGTTCAAAAACCCATGCCATTCCCTCAAAAGTCTTCTAGATGTAGGGACGATGAAGATTTCGTATTATTTGCTGAAATGATTAGACCTGTCTTTTTGCGCACTCGCTTGACTAATATGTTGAAAATACCTCTGCATGCTAAGTACATGAAGGATATTATTAAAAATAGAAGAAAGATACCCAAAACAAAAATTGATACTATGGTTTGTAATTACTCTTTTTATGGTGGAATACCTAAGAAGTTGGCAGATCCGGGTATACCCACCATACCTTGTTGTATAAAAGAAATTGTGTTTAAACTGCTTTATTTGATTTAGGAGCCGGTGTTAGTGTTATGCCCTTTTCCCTTTATAAAAGACTTGAACTGGATAAGCTTACACCCATTGAGATATCTTTGCAAATGGTTGATAAATCCACTCCTTTACCTATTGAAATTTGTGAGGACGTCCCCATTGTGGTAGAAAATGTGACTATCTTAACAGACTTTGTTATTCTTGATATACCCGAGGACGACAATATGTTGATCATCCTCGGTAGACCCTTTCTAAATACTGTCGGGGTTGTTATTAATTGCAACAAAAGGAAGGTCACTTTTCATGTTAATGTCAAGCAACATACAGTGCATTTTCCGAAGAAGCAAACTTTGGTTAACAATACTAATGTCATTGAGCCTATTCCCACGGTCACCATTGGAGATTTTACCATTCCAATACCTAAATAATATAATCTTGATATACCATGGGAGATTAATGTCATATGCAAATCCCCATTGAGGTAACCTAGTGATATACAATTTTTTTTAGTTTCATGTTAATCAGAAATGATTATTAATAAGACTTGATCGACCTTATCAATGTATCCTTTCTTCAAGACATGTGATTGATGAATTGCGTATTCGCAACTCTTTGTACCCCAATTTATTTTTTGTTCCCTTAGTTAAAGAAAGGTAAAAAGCCATGGTTAAGTTGTTTTCCGAGGTTTCCACACCTTAGAAAAATGACCCAAAAATAAAAAGTCCTAGAAGGCTGTAAAATTTTAACATGATTTTTTCTAGAAAAAATGAGAATTTTTGGCATAAAAATAAGAGCAAGGAGACACACCTATGGACCACAAGCCAATAGGGCGCGACCTTCTTCCCCTTCCCCCGTTCGTGCCCTGATGGCTTGTGCGACCCATAGGGCCCTCATGCCTTATCCCTTTAGCTCACACCATCCTTTACCTCAAGAAAAGTTTTCCAAGCTCTCTCCCATGTTCATCCTCCAGAAACTGAAATTTTTGATCTCCTTGCCCGGAAACCCGTTTCTGAAACTGTTTTGAGGAAATTGCCCCTCAGTATGTGACTCCTTCATCTCTCCAATTAGTTTTTTCCTTAGTGTTTAACATTTGGCATAAATTGCTGAACTTGGTCCTATAGAAAATGAGCTTGCACGTTAAATTCTTTAAATTCCAAGTAGCATCCAGATGTGTAGTTACTATCCTCCTCCTAAAGTTTAATTGACATAGTTTTGTGGCCCAATTGTTTTAAAAATTTGTGATTAGAGTTCCTCTACAAAGCATACTTTGGGTGAATCATCGAGCGAGCGATTGATATGGAAAGCTTACATTGAGCCTCATGCCAATCAGATAGTCATGGCCGATGTCAAATCCTGTCGATGGACAAGCGAATATTTCATGAGGAATGCAGGTATCAAGGAGGAATTTCATTATTTCATTTAAAAAATCGGCCTCACCGAATTCCATGTAGATAAGTTTGTTCAAAGTTATAACCTTACCCACACATTCAAGCATGGATTATGTTATCTCTCTAGTACTTCTAGAGTTTTATTTAAGATCTATGACAAGACCTTTAGCATGAGCCTAGAAGAATTCTCTGTCACATGCAAGCTCCCACTTTAGGGCTCACTTGAGAAACCATCAAAAACTGACTATAATTTGTTCCATGAGAGCCCGTGTGTTGAAGAAAATAGAGGAGTGATGCAGGCTAGAATTACAAGTATTCAGTTTCCCTCTATTCGTTACTTTGCATTATTTAATGGAAAATCCGTAGAAGGGAAACAAGATTGAAGTGCGTTATGTGCCCCTGATGTGAGGCTTATTAACACTGTTGTTACTGGTGAGAAACGCTGTCACCTTGGTCAAATTGTTGCCCGAAGGTTGCATTCTAACTCTAGCAATGGATAATTGTATGGAGGAATTTATACCTCCTGCATAGCTGCACAATTGGGAGTGTCACCTCAATCTAATGACACTATTTTGGTGAGCTTATTGTAAATCGTGCTAGAGGATACAAGTAACCTAATATTTGAGAAATATACACCTATGCATGTTACTTTGCGTGTTCCTGCCCTCTTTAACTTTCAAGCTCGCCAGACATACTACGTTCGTGAGAACGAAGTGTGGGAATACAATGTTGTAGTAGAGGCTGCTCACTTGGTAGAAGAGGTAGCCAGGAATGCACCAACAAGCTACCATCTCAACCACTTCCCAGACTACCAGTGGTAATTACCAAGATAGTCAAAAGTCTAAGCTTGGGGGAGTACCTATTACTCACCGACAATAAATTCATGTCCACACACTTCATATAAAATTGTCGGTGTTCATCATGTTTCATTGTATATCCATGTTAGCTTTATTTTTTCGCTTTCTTCGTGTGTGTTTGAAAACCTTTAGAAAATCCAAAAATATCTCTTGCTTCTTTTCAGTTTTTCTTTCCCATGCAATTAGTTATAGCATTAAAAATAAAATCCCAAAATATTTCTTCTTTCTTGTTGGGAGCTTTTCCGTGTAAATAGTTTTTCTCGTTCATGTTTTCCCTTAGTTTATTTTGCTTTCTTAAGGAAAACAAAAACTCCAAAAATATTTTAGGGTGTTTCTCTGAATTTATTTTCCTTTTTGTTGAGTCATGAAAAGGGAAGACCACAATGAAAATGATCAATGGTTCTGATATGCTTGGCTGTTGATCTAACGAAGAGTCAATATTACTATGTCTTCCCCTTTGTTTAAAACTACCCTGTAGATTCGAGCTTAGTCCACAACACCCCTGCACTTTTATTATTATTATCACATCATTCGTTCGCGCTAGTGAAAGGCAATAATGATGATATTTGATGAAGAGACGTGACAAAGGAAACGGGTATAAACTCTTCTTGTTTTTAGTTTTTGTAAATATGTTGGCTCGTTCGATCTTGATTTAGTATATCATGAGTGAACATGTTTGTGATGAGAATTAGATATTATAGCTTTTTATGCGATTCGTAAATAGCTAGGAGTTGATAATGGTTTATGTTGTGTGTCAACATGCATTAAAATGGTTATGATGTGATATAATAGTATGGTTTTCCACTCAGTGATTCGAGTGGTTTGACTTGGCCCAAGTGGAAACATGTAGTTGATTCAAAATGAATGGAGCCTTCATGATATGTAAATTCAGAGTGCTTATATCCTACTTATGCTTTCTCCAAAGTTGATTATTCTCAATGCATGTTTATGACCGTTGTTGCTCTCTAGCTGGTCGCTTCCTAGTCTTTCCGTAGCATCTAACTGCACTAAGCAGAAATGCTGCTTGTGCATCCAATATCCTTAAAACCAAGTTATTTCACACGTGTCCACCAACCTACCTGTATGCGGTATTACCCTGCCGTTCCAAGTAAATTTGCATGTTCTACCTCTAAAATATTGAAATAAACATCTGTTTTGTGCACTCGACATGGCAATAAGTATCTTCCATGCTAAGTAAGTTACTCTCACGATGGGCATTTATTCTACGTCATTGCATGATGTTGGTCGGTAACAAGGATGGCTAGTCCTTCTTAATCAAAATTAAATTAAAAAAAAAATTCATTGGGAAATTTTATATGTTGGACGGCACCCATGAACTTGTCTAGCCATGGTTGTTTATGGATGGTGGATATGAGTAAGAACTTTACAATTCTATATGGGAACCACCGATGATGAGTTACCATGGAAGATACTAAAAAGCTTTGTCGTAACGTTTATAGTAAAGAACACCTTTCAAAATAATATTTTTAGTCCTTCTTTAAATACTTGAATTGTGGCACCTCTGCAGATCAATGCTTCCCTCTGTGAAGGGCCTATCTATTTACTTTTGTGTTGAGTCATCTCCCTCTTACTCACAACATCAGACTGAAGAGCACTATTATCATTTTTATGCATTGCATCTAGTCAATGTTGGATATGAGTATGACTAGGATATTTTCAATTCTAAATTATCATATTTAGTCACTGCTTGAATCTTAGAGGTGCTCTGCATTTATGTTTTGCTGTCTCAGAAAGGGCTAGTGTGATACCATGTCACCATATTATATCGTGATTGTTTTGACAAATTGTTGGCATGTGAGAGATATTATTATTGCTTGCTAGTTGGTTCTGTAATGCCATGATTGGATATGATGCTTAATTTATTATAATGGATCTGTTTATTTATGATTTATGCTAAAAAAAACTTGAACACTAGCTAAGCAGATGTATAACGACGAGAACAAAAGAATTTGTAAAAGTTTTCTTTATCATTTTCAGTTTTTCAAGTGAAATGCTTGAGGACAAGCTATGAGTTATGCTTGGGGGAGTTGATACTTCTCTAATGTATCTACTTTTCCAAACACTTTTTCTTTGGTTTTGACCTCTAATTGCATGATTCGGATGAAACTAACCCGGATTGATGTTGTTTTCAGCAAAATTACCTTGATGTTATTTTTTGCTGGAATAAAAGTTCTTGGAATTGGATGAAACTTTTTGTGAATTATTTATAGTATTTATAAGGATTTATGAAGCAAAGACCTCCTGGAGAAACACTGCCAGGGGGCCACGAGCAATCAGGGCGCCCCCTAGGCCACACCCTGATTGCTTGCGAGGTGCATGTGGCTCTTGCAACCCTAATTCCAGTCCTATAAAATCACATCCTCGGAGAAAAACTCGAAGATAAGTTTTCATCGCATTTCACGAGAAATAACCGCCACGATCTCTTGTTCTTCCTCCGAAGGGCTGATTTGGAGTCCGTTTGGGTCTCCGGAGAGGGGGATTCATCACCGTCATCATCACCAACCCATCTCCATCAACACTGCCATGATTCTCTACCCCAGGAGTTAGTAATTCCTTTGTAGGCTTGCTGGACGGCGGTGGGATTGGATGAGATTGATCATGTAATCGAGTGAAGTTTGATAGGGCTTGATCAATAGTATCCACTATGTTGTGAGACTGATGTTACTATGACTTTGCTATGCTTAATGCTTATCACTAGGGCCCGAGGGACATGATTTAAGATCTGAACCTATTATATTTTCATGAATATGAGAGTGATTTGGATCCTCTCTTGCAAGTTGTAGTTACCTATTACGAGTCGTGATCAGCACACCCCTAGGTGACAATAATTGGGATTCTTTCCAGTGATTGCCTAGTTTCGTGAGTTGTTCACCATGTTTTAATGCTTAGTTCCGGTTCTCTATTCAACGGACGCCTTAATAACCCTGAGATTCCAATAGGACCCCGCTGCCATGGGAGAGTAGGACAAAATATGTCATGCAAGTTCTTATCGCAATTAAGCATGTATGGCTATATACGAAATCGATGACTACATTATATTGATGAATTGGAGATAGTTATGTGTCACTCTTGTGTGTAACTGTTATATGAGCAATGTCATCTAAATCATTATCCATCACCGTTTGACGTGCCTACTTTTTACATATACTAAATCTTTCTAAGTTACTACTATTGCTGTTGTTGTCGCACCTGCTACTCAATTGCTACTTTTACTACTATTACCAAAATTGCTGCTATCACTGTTGTTGTTTCTACTATCATTTGTTGTGCTACTAAATCCTTGCTGTAGAGATATATCCTAGGTGCGGTTGAATTGACAACTCAACTATTACGGACAATAAATATTCTTTGGCTGCCGTTGTGTCGAATCAATAAATTATGGTGACATACTACCCGTGAATATAGTCGTGGTCCCCGACACTTGTGGGTTATCAATCGCCCTCCAAACGAACGGGATGCCTGATAGCTAAAGTTGACTCATATCTAATCCCTTTATCATCTATTTTAAGATTATTAAACAAATATTTAATAGGATAATCACCAATCATTCTAAGATCTTCATCATGATTACGGTAAAAATCGGGTGGAATAACTTTTTCTAAGAACTCTTGTTTAGCTCTCAACCTAGCGGTCCTTTCCTTACTCTCATCAATAGATATTTGGATAGATTGAATGGACTCATTGATATCATGCTTTGGTGGCAAATTTTTATTTTTAAGAGTTTTCGAATAAAGAGGAATTCTATGCATGTTCCTAGCCATATCGTCAACTTTATGCAACTTTTCTTCTTCCATAGTATTGAGAACTTTTTTGAGAACTTATAAATTCTTTAATTGCGTTCCCAATATCAAAGGATAACCTATTATTATTCGATGAATTTCTATAGGAATTAACGTAAGAGTTTCCCTAATTATTAGAGGAATTCTCGGGATACGGCCTAGCATTGAAATTACCTCTATAAGCATGGTTGTTGTAATTATTTCGAGAGATAAAGTTCACATCAATAGCACTATTATGTTTACCAATCAAAATAGATAAAAGGCATATCATTGGAATCAACATGAGCATGTTTACTATCAACCATATTCATAAGATCATCCATTTTATCACCCGAAGTAGCACTTTCGTCAACAGATTTTACCTTCTTACTAGTTGGATCTCTTTTGGTTAGCCATTGAGAATAATTTGTTATGATATTTTACAGAAGTTTAGTGGCCTATCTCATTGTAACCTCCATGATGGTACCACATGCAGAAGAATCTAGAAGATTTCTAGAAACAAAGTTTAGTCCCGCATAGAAATTTTATATAATCATCCATAAACATAAACCATGCGTGGCACAATTTCTAATCATTAATTTGGAAGAGGAATAATCTCCATATAATCTCCCATGATTGTGCAACATGTTCTTGCTCATGTTTTTTAAAATTCATAACTTGGAAGAGGAATAATCTTAGCGGGAGGAAAATACTTGGCAATGAAAGCATCTTTACACTCTTAGTGAGAAGATGAAAATACGAGGTAAAGATGAAAACCAAGCTTTAGCTTCATCTCTTAATGAGAAGGGAAATAATTTTAATTTTAAAACATCATTATACATATCGTTTTTCTTTTGCATAAACAAAAGTGTTGAGATGAGAAGCGGGATCCTCATTAGGACTTCGCGAGAATTGTTCTTTCATAACAAGATATAGCAATGTAGCATTAATATCATAGAACTCTGCACTAGTGGAGGGTAGTATAGGAGTACTAATAAAATCATTATTATTAGTGCTTGAGAAATCACACAACTTTGTATTATCTTGAGACATAGTGACAGGACTAGCAAAGTAACAAACACAACAAGCAAACTAGCAAACTAGCAAACATAAATATTTTGTATTTCTGATTTTTATAGTGCAAAATTTAACAGAAAGTAAAAAGTAGAACAAGTAAATTATAATTTGTGTGCAAGTACTTTATGGGAACTTGGTGATACTCCCAGGAAACAGCGCGAGAATTCCTTCCTAATACTTGCAAAGTGGATTGGGATTTTCCCTGAAGAGGAGGGAATGATGCAGCATAGTAGATGTAAGTATTTACATTATTGAGAACCAAGGTTATCGAACAAATAGGAGGACCACACAACATCCCATCTTTAGCGCCTACAAACAAAAGAGCACACACTTGCACTAAACGTGTGTAAGAGGGTTGTCAATCCCCTTGAACAAGTTACTTGCAAGCGATAAGCAGTGACAGATAGATAGTGTAAATACGTTAAATATGAAAAGTAAATACAAATAATAAAAGGCAGCAAGATATTTATAATTTTTGTAATTATATTTGTGAGAGACCCTAGGGCCATAGTATTCGCTAGAGGCTTCTCTCTCGAAGAAAGCATACAGTGGGTAAAGAAATTATTGTTGGGCAATTGATAGAAAAGCACATAGTTATGAAATATTTATTCATGGGAGTGATCACACATATGGGCATCACGTTCGTAAGCAAGTAGACCGAATCTTGCCTACATCTACTACTATTACTCCACCCATGGACCGCTATCCAGCATGCATCTAGAGTATTAAGTAAAAAAACAGAGTAATGCTTGGAGGATAATGACATGATGTACATAATGTAAATCCAACTAATATGAATGAAACCCATCGTTTTACCATTAGTGGCAGCAATACAGTACTTTCATGTCCCTTTCTGTCACTGGGATTGAGCACCGCAAGATTAAACCCACTACAACACACCTCTCCCACTTAAGATAAATCTGTCTAGTTGGAGAAACAAAATCTATAAATCGTAGAGAATTATGAAGCTATCATAATAATGCATATAAGAATTCAGAGAAGACTCATATATTATTCATTAATAATCTGAACATAAACCGGAAATTCATCGGATCATAACAAAAGTACCACACAATAGTGATTACATAAGAGTTATCACTTTGGGAATCACGGTGATCTTGGAAATGAAGAACATAGAGAGAGATAGAGATAGCCAACTAGGTACTAACTACGGACCCGTAGGTCTGTGGTGAACTACACTCACATCACCATGGGAGAAGCAAGGTTGACGTAGGGGCCCTCCGTCATTGACCTCCCCTGTGGCAGGGCACCGGAAGAGGGCTCTAGATGGTCACAACCGGAACAGAGCATTGCGGTGGCGGAAAAAGTGTTTCGGGAGGCTCCCCGTGGTTTTTGGGATACATGTGAATTTATAGCTGAGAGAACAAGGCCGTGAGAGCTGGGGGGGTCCCAAGCCATCAGGGAGCGACCACCACCTGGGTGGCCATGTCGGCTTGGGGCGCCTCATGTGACCTCCGATCCTCCTCCGAACCTTCAACGTCTTATTTTTCTCTGAAAAAAATCATCAAAAAGTTTCGGCGTATTTGGACTTCGTTTCGTACAGTATTCCAGAAAATCCAAAAACATGCAGAAAATAGCAACTCGCACTTATCACTCGGTTAATAGGTTAGGGACTAGAAATATATAAATCAGCAACTAAGTTCTTAAAAAGTATCATTGAGTGATAATATAATAGCATGGAATAATGAGAAACTATAGATACGTTGGAGACGTATCAATGACCAATATTGTGATTGTCAAATTTCAATAGATTGTAATTTCTAAACCAATGTGAAACTATTACTAAGCATAAGGCACATTAATAATTTTAGATTTATTATATTTCGTTCATTGAAAATTTACTCTTAGGATATAATTGAAGTACAAGAGTAAAACATGAAACTACTCTCAAAAGATATAAGTGAAGATCAATGAGTAGTCAAACAATTAGGTAGGCTATGTGAGGACTCTCTCTCTCAATAAAGATTTCATTTGAGATTTAATTAAAACAACAAATAAAACAAGGTACACTTAAAGAATAGAACATATCATGTGAATCAATAAAAACTTAGGATCAACATAGGCTAACCGATAGTTGTTGGCGAAGAGAGATGGGATGCGTAACATCCCCAAGCTTACATGCTTCAAACTTCTTGGAATATTGACTTGGGGAGCCTTGGGCATCCCCAAGCTTGACAATTTTGTGTCTTTTTAATTCCTCTCATATCCTAGTTTCACCTAACACTCAAAAATTCATCCACACAAAACTAGAAAAGAACTCGTGAGATCAGTTAGGACACATAAGAATAAATTGATACTTCATGTACTTCCAAGACAAGATGCATAATAATATACAAATATTAGGTACTGTATACTATCATTTACATAATTAATATCTACCAATATAAGCCACGAAAATTGTTGTATAAGTAGATCACAAAACTATGACAACGATCTGTCCAAACAGAACAGTTTGTAGAAACTAATTTAAAAAGTGTACTTGTGTATCTCCAAAAATTATGAAAAACTATGAAATGATAGAATTTGTATGTTAGCATTGTGTAAAAATATCATAAACTTTACATTTTCGAGTAAGATAAATAAATTCAAACAGTACATCAAAAGTTTCTAGTTTTGAACAGCACACATCAAACATGCAATTCAAGCATCCTCAAGGCGATTCTTGGTACTTTTTGTTGGAAAACATGATTATAAATAACAGAAAGAAAAAGTGTAACAAAAACAAATGATGATCCAAGGAAAACACATATTATGTTATTAATAAAAATATAGCTCCGAGTAAGATATACCGGTAGTGCTGAAGACGAAAGAGGGGATGCCTTCTGGGGCATCCCCAAGCTTAGACGGTCGAGTCTTCCTTGGATATTACCTTGGGGTGCCTTGGTCATCCCCAATATAAGGGTCTTGATGCTCCTTATTGTCCTCATATCGGTACCTCACCCAAAACTTGAAATCTTCAATCACACAAAACTTAACGGAACTTCGTAAGATGGATTAGTAATAAAGATAGATCATTCACTTAGGTACTATCAAGACAAGATTCATAATTGTGCTCACATAATTCATACTGTATTCTATCATTTACATAATTTATGTCACTAATTATAAGCTATGGAAACACTAAAGCAAGCATACTATGCATGCAAAACGGAATCCATCAAAAACAAAATAACTTGTAAAGATTTGAACTAAAACCATACTTACTTATGTATTAAAATTCTGGATAATTACGACACCATAGAGAATGTGCAGAGAAATACTGTGTGAATATTTTAGAATATTTTGACGATCAAGTAAAATCATGTATTCATATGCTGGATGCAAAAGTTTTTGCTTTTACACAAAATCTAACTAACAAGTATTCATACTATTCCAAAAGGCTTTACTTGTCATATTATTGAAATAAAATACACAAAACATGATTACTACAGTAGCTTAATCATGTGAACTCACAAAAACAGAAAGGATATGTGTTAAGTTATCTCCCAACAAGCGATTTTCTTAAATGCCTTTTAGCTAGGCATGGTGATTTCAATGATGCTCGCATAAGAATAGTAATTGAAACATGCAAAAGAGCATCATGAATCACATGGAAATCACATATAAGTCTAACCCACTTCCTATGCATAGGGATTTTGCAAGTAAACAATTTACTGTGGCAAGAATCCACTTGCATAGGAACCAAAACAAGCACAACTTCAAAAATTTGGACACATGGAGGGGAATCTTGATATTATTGTAATACTTACAAGCAAATGGTCCTCCCTCATAATAATTTTCAGTATCATCAAGAAGGAATTCCACAATAGAACTATCACATAAAGCATTCATTTCATTATACATAACGCAGAATTTTCATTACTCTCCACATAAGAAAATTTCTTCTCAATCAAAATAGTGGGAGAAAACTCAATGAAACTTTTATCATGATGCACTTATTTGACATAATCCAATTGAAAATTCAAATAAAGATTACTAGTTTCATGGCTATCATTACTATTTGTAGCATACATGTCATCACCATAATCATCATAGATAGCAAGTTTATTGTCATAGTCAATTGAAACCTCTTCTAAAATAGTGGACTCATCACTAAATAAAGTCATGACCTCTCCAAATCCACTTTTATCATTATTCCAATAAGATTTATTGGTGCATCGATTTCCTATATAAAAAAATTAACCCCTACCCGGGATGCAGTTTTAAATCATCGCCTTGCATATGTGGGTACTAGGGGGTCCAAACTACACAACACGGAAAAACCGTCAGCGCTGGTGACCACCGAACGCAAACGTTTGACAAAACTAAGCTTATGGGAGATCTACATCTATTACAAACGAGAGTCATCAGTCAATCATTTGAGATATGCAATATTTACCAAATGATCCATCCTTAAAATTCATGTGGGATCACATTAGTATCACATGCGCTATTCTCTGGTGCGTTGTCTACGATGCATATGTCGCATCCCATATGGTTCAGAATTTTAAATCGTGTAGGATAATAGGAATATCATGCACACTTATATTTTTCGAAATGTTTATTATTTTTAACAATGAAGATAATTTAACGGTCATACAAGTGTCAGATAAGTTTATGAAATGTCCAAATGTTGTACTCATGCAAGACCGGATAACAATTATACGCGCTATTCCATGGTCCAACGTTTGCGATGCGTACTACTTCACACAAAATTTACTCTTTCAAACTATGTGTGACACAGATTCTATCACTAGTGTTGAATTCGGTTGAACCGATAGTGATATTGTCTAACATCACACATGGTTTGGAAATGGAAATTGTCGGCATGGTCACGCATGTTTTCTATCTGTGAAACCTGTCGGATCATGAGGTATTTCACAAACATTGATATTTACATACAGTGTGTGGGGAAATGACCTGCATCATTTTTGTTTCCTACTTTATTCGATGCAATTTATAATTGTAAAGAACTTGAATTTGAAAGTAGGGGATAGCTTTTTCACATATCCATCATATACATAAATTGGTTCAACAATCAATGCATTATTCGATTCAGAGGTATAGACATTCAATAATTACATCAACAAAATAATTACATCAGCACCAAATAAAGAATGATGAATGACTGTTGAATACTTGTATTAAATATGGTAAAGAAATATGCAAAAGGTATTCTGATTGCTGTAAAATGTGAAGCGGAATGCCCCTAGTGTTCCCTCCTCCATGTCGAATGCACACACGACTCTAGCCCAACCCCATTGTGATGGTCGGCCACCCATCCTTCAATATCTTCGATATAGCAATTCTACTCTCGTAAAAATATTTGTACATATGCATGTCCAACTATGATGTACTCCATTTGTAACTAAATACTTCTTGTGGAAAAAACTAATACAAGTTCCCCAGATACAAATATTGTGGTACAAAGGGAGTAATTTGAGAGGTTATCTTGAGTAGACTGCATCGGGAACCACTGCAAAGGATAAAGATACAGACATTGTCATCTAAAAACTCATTACGGGCAATAAATAGGCCAGAGAGTTCTGAGTCAATATACCTCTTTTTTGCCATTTTCTCATGATGGAACCTCCTCGACGTCGTCCTCCAGACAGGCCTCGATATACCTCTTTTTTTCACATTCACTCATTCATCTCCACGGGAAGCATAGTGGGCTTAAGCTTCAATGCTCTGGAGCAGGGGTGAGCATGGGGATGGGGATCTGTGAGAAAGTGGACATTTTGCAGGTGTTCACTAGGGGGCGGACTAAAGTTGTGCATGCATTCGACATGGAGGAGCCACTAGTAGAAAATGGACCATTTGTCCTGGTTCTAGAGGCCTGATGTCTACTTCGCAACCTTCTCCTTGTAGACGTTGTTGGGCCTCCAAGTGCAGAGGTTTGTAGGACAGCAGCAATTTTCCCTCAAGTGGGTGGCCTAAGGTTTATCAATCCGTAGGAGGCGTAGGATGAAGATGGTCTCTCTCAAGCAACCCTGCAACCAAATAATAAAGAATCTCTTGTGTCCCTAACACACCCAATACAATGGTAAGTTTTATAGGTGCACTAGTTCGGCGAAGAGATAGTGATACGAGTGCAATATGGATGGTAGATATAGGTTTTTGTAATCTGAAATTACAAAAAGAGCAAGGTAACTAATAGTAAAAGCGAGCACGAACGGTATTGCAATGCATGAAAACAAGGCCTAGGGTTCATACTTTCACTAGTGAAGTTCTCTCAACAATGATAACATAATTGGATGATATAACTAGCCCTCAACATGCAACAAAGAGTCACTCCAAAGTCACTAATAGCAGAGAACAAACGAAGAGATTATTGTCGGGTACGAAACCACCACAAAGTTATTCTTTCTAATCGATCTATTCCAGAGTCTGTAGTAAAATAACACGAAGCTATTCTTTCCGTTCGATCCATCATAGAGTTCGTACTAGAATAACACCTTAATACACATATCAACCAAGACCCTAATGTCACCTAGATACTCCATTGTCACCTCAAGTATCCGTGGGCATGATTATACGATATGCATCACACAATCTAAGAATCATCTATTCAACCAACACACAGAACTTCAAAGAGTGCCCCGAAGTTTCTACCGGAGAGTCAAAACGTGTGCCAACCCATATGCGTAGGTTCCCGATGTCACAAAACCCGCAAGTTGATCACCAAAACATACATAAAGTACTCACATGAATATCCCATTGTCACCACGGATAGACACGTGCAAGACATACATCAAGTGTTCTTACAAACTCAATTCATTACAAGAAGGGAGAGGGGGAAGAACATCATAACATCCAACTATAGTAGCAAAGCCTGCGGTACATCGAGATCATGACATCTCAAGAACACAACAGAGAGATCAAACACATAGCTACTGGTACATACCCTCAGCCCCGAGGGAGAACTACTCCCTCCTCGTCATGGAGATCGTCGGGATGATGAAGATGGCCACTAGAGATGGATTCCCCCTCCGGCACGGTGCCGGAACGGGCTCCAGATTGGTTTTTGGTGGCTACAAAGGCTTGCGGTGGCGGAACTCCCGATCTAGGTTTCTTTTTGGGGGTTTCTGAATTTATAGGAATTTATGACGGTGGAATTACGTCGGTTGGGCCCACGAGGAGGTCACAAGCGTGTTAGGTGCGGCCTAGGAGGGTGGGGGCGCCTCCTAGGCTTGTGACTCCCTCGTGGCTCTTCTGGCCTTCTTCCAAAGCTTCGGGGGGGTCTCTTTTGGTCCAAAAAAATCATCGCGAAAGTTTATTCCATTTGTACTCCGTCTGAAAAAGGGTCAAAAACACGAACAAAACAGAAACTGGCACTTGGCACTGAGTTAATAGGTTAGTCCCAAAAAAGATACTCCCTCCATTCCTAAATATAGGGTGTATAGTTTTTGGCACGGAAATTAAAGAACGCACATGGAGGGAAAATTTCACAAGTCTTGGTTGAGATTACACTTGACTAATTGGCATCAAAAAATAAAGGAGCTTGCCTGAGATAAGGAAATGTAATCAAATCCCTAAAACAAATATACAAACGAGTGGTGCAATGCAATACACCTTATATTTCGGGGGTTTTCTCACAAATCTATACACCTTATATCAAGGAACGGAGGGAGTATAAAATAGCATATTCATGCCTATAAAACATCCAACGTTGACAAGATAATAGCATGGAACAATCAAAAATTATAGATGCGTTGGAGACGTATCAAGGCCCATTAGCCCCGGTTCTACAACCAGGACTAAAGGGTCGGGACTAAACCCCATAACCTTTAGTCTCGTTTCCCTTACTAACCGGGACCGAAGGGTCTCCACGTGGCGTCTGTTGGTAGCCGGGGCAGGAGGTTCTTTAGTCCCATTTGGTCACCCCAACCGGGACAACATGGCATCCACGCTTTAGCATCTGGCCGGGGCTAGGTTTTTTTTGAATGGGGGGGGGGTGGAGCGTTAATTTAGTGGTTTCATATTGTGTTAGGTAGCTAATAGAGAGAAGTGTCATCTCTTTCTCCATGCTTGGTCGAACAACAAGTTTTTGTATATCTATCTGACGCTATTACATATATACAGTATAACATCTTTTACAATTAATCCAAAACATCATCTAATTAAGATCTAATGACAAGTCCACATGGCATTCTCCGTCTTTAGGTATGACGTGGTCAACAAAGAATCCCGCCAATTCCTCTTGAATTGCTCGTATGCGATCATATGGTAGGAGTTCATCCCGCATCTGTGAGATCTAATTTAAAGAAGGGGCAATACATGCATATATATGAATAAAACTCAACACAATTGTGAATATTATTTACGTACTTGAAATTGTTTCTCAGAGAAGTCTCGCTCAGAGGTCGAGTGGCGAATGAACTCGTATACGTAGTATGCACATAAAACAATGCCTTCTTTCTGGTACATACACTTTACGAGAATAGAGTTCAATCAAATTGATAAGAAAACATGGTAATGATATATTGATGAAAATTTGAATCAATTAGAGATGCGCGGAACTAGCTAGTACTACTTACTTTGGGGTGCGTAGATCGCAACTCTTTGTTTAGACCGGGAACCTTATTGGCGAACTTCGTCCAAACCCTGCACAGCAAAGAAAATAATTACTTGATATCGGGAAATTAACGAAAGTTGCATGCCTATATGGTCCCGGTATATTGACTAAACTTACTTCTTGAGCATTGTAGTTATGTCCTCATAATCCTCTTCGGATTTGCGTCTCGAGTGTAAGACATTTACTAATACCTTGCCAACGTCAATGGATAGCAGAATAAAGTGGTCTCTATGCATGCATATATAACTCATCAAGTACATTACATAATTAACCTCGAGTAAGCGAAACCGAGTTTATAGAGAAGACAACAACACTCACTTGAAGTTGTAAGGAAAGATTATTTCCTTTTTTTGATGTATAAGGAACGAGTTTACCAAGTTCTCTTCGGTCTCTTTGATTGAGTTTCATATCATCAATTCATTTATGGCATCTAGGCTAATGAACCCAACATCGACGATTCCTGCTGTTTTTTAATTCGATGATCTTCAATCAGCATAATATATATAGTGAGGATATTTATATATACATGCAATCAACAAGCTGAGCTAGAGACTTAACTATAGAAGTAATACTTATAGACAATAGGAAGTCATGAGTTATTTGTCAAGGGCCAGTTGATTGTATAACTGAAATAACTCCTCAAATTGAATAGTAATCACGGGAAGTCCAATGAATTCATGCTCTGGTTTCACTGCCACATACATTGCGTTTTTCCCTGACTCCCTACAGGTTTTCATGTACCACACATGCAATCTGTGCATCATCGTTGCTAGATCAGGATGACCAGGTTTGATGAGAGGCTTCCCATGCACGTTCTTATATTGTTCTTTTGTTACATCATCCCCCAAGTAATCATGAGTATTGGTACCGTGCACCATCTCCGGATGATTAGCGACGACGATATCTGCTAACCTTGCATCACTAGAAGTATTTCCCGACCGCACCACTTGTGCATATGGCTTTTTAAGAATGCGGTCATAGTTGGAATCCGGCAGAGGCGCTGGTGGACGTTGTAGTTGATTGATAGTGCGCTCCACTTTCACCGGGTCGAGCTTATCCTTCAGAGGTGGAGTTTTCTTTGCAAAATGGGCCCTCAATTTGGCATGACATGTCTCCTCGTTTTCCTCCTTGGTCCTCTCATATGGTAACTTTTTGAGAGGCTCGAGAGATGGACCGTATCTGATTTGCCTCCCGCCTCTGCTTGTACTGCTAGCTTCCGGAGAGAAGGAGACGTCTGTCTTCCGCTTGAGAGAAGGAGGCGGACTTCTCTGACGCGTCGGACGAGCCGGAGCGGCAGCATTTGTCTTCTGACGTTGCCAACGAGGCGGAGGAGAAGGCGTACTACTCTGACCCGCCGGAGTAGGCGAAGGAGGAGGCGAAGTGCCCTCACGCGTTGGATGAGCTGGAGAAGGAGGCGGAGTGCCCTGATCACTCGGAGGAGGAGGAGGAGGAGGAGGGGGGGGAGGGGGAGTGCCCTAACTCATCGAAGGAGGAGTCGAAGGCGTCTAGTTTGGAAGCTTGATGAACTCCTTCTGCCATAGACATGTACTCCCCACAGCACGAACTAGCTGAATCTCCCCTTCACCTGTAGGGTGGTCAAGCTCGAGGTGCTCAAATTCCTCCATTACTTGATCCACGATCACAAATGCATAGCCATGTGGAATCGGAAGGCAGTGAAAAGTTTCATTGGGTTGAGGAGGTTCAACAGAGCTCACAACCGCCTTGAAATTGAGGTTCCGACATTTCATCATAAGCTCGCAACGTTGAGCCTCCGTGATAGTATCCATGGGGTAGAAGCTAGGATCCGTGAAGTCATGCTGAACGGGCTCCGTGGAAGCCACACTGGTTCTCCGCTAAGATTGTGGGGTACCCTCTAGGGTAGCTTCATGCTGCTGAGATGGTCGGTCTGCAGCTCGCTGGCTCTCAAGTTCCTCTAGCTTTTGTAGTCTTGCCTTGACCTGCTGCATGTCGCTCAGCTCCGCTTTCCTCTTTCTCTCCCGGCTTCTATAACTGCTTGTCTTAGGAAACCCAAACTTCCACAGAACGGAGCCTGGTGTGCCTCGTGTTCATCCAGGGTGCTCAGCATTCCCTAGGGCCTCAGTCAGCTCGTCATTCTCTCTGTCTCGAATGAACGTCCTTTCCTGTGCCGCGGCGATTCACTTCTGAAACTTGATCATGTGTATTACAAGTTGCTCGTCTGTCCAACGACACTTCCCATTTTCAGGGTCCAAAGTTCCCCCAACCCCAAAGAACCAAGTCCTTGAACGGTCTGGCCAGTTCAATGTATGTGGTTGGACCCCTTTAGCAATCAGGTCATTCTCCACTTTGTCCCAGAACGGCCGGGCTTTGAGTTAGCCACCTGACCCTGTGTGATGGTGATACTGCTTCTTTGCGGTATTGTTCTTGTTTGTCTCTGACATTTTCTTACTCTTCTCCGATGACTTGTAGGCCACAAATGCGGGCCAGTGATCTCTTATCTTCTCAAACTGGCCGATGAATTCTGGAGTCTTCCCTTTGTCGACAAACATTGATTTCAAATCATTCTTCCACTTCCTGAATAGATGTGCCATCTTCTTAAGAGCACACGCCTTGACAAGTGGCTCTATAAATGTCTTATTCATATCTTCCTCTGGCGGTAGGGTGAAATTCGCCTTCAGCGCGGTCCAAAGATCATCTTTCTGCCTATCGGTGACATAATCATCTTCAGGGACAGCGTCGCCCTTAGGCTTTTTCCATTGCTTGACGCTGATCGGGATGTTGTTACTAACAATAGCTCTACACTGAGCAGAAAATGCGTCCTTGCTCAGCTTGGGTTCAATCGGTAGGCAATAGGCTGCAAGTGCTGTGATTGTGAACTTTTCATCCATGCGCAACCTTCTCTTCAGGCCTCGTCTCTTTACCGAAGTTTGGCTCGATCCAGAGGGCTATAAAAGAAGAAAGAAGAGTTAATATATGTACATACCTTTGGGCTTAATTAATATATATATCTCACCGGACTTTGCAACATCTCCCACCTCCATTCAGTCACCGGAGCCATCATCATGGTTTCCTTCTTCCTCCAGCTTTCGGTCACCGGAGCCATCATGATCATGTCCTTCCTCCTCCATTGTTCAATCATCCGAGCCGTCATTCTCTCCTTCCAGACCATCGGTGTCGTTGAGATACGACAAATAATCACCGAGCATTATCTCCCCCAACAACTGTTCTCGTTGATCCATATAGTTTCTGCAAATATTTCAGCTCCTTGTATTAATAACCGAATTACACGAACTTCTATGTTTTAAACATGCACAAACTTTTTTATATTTCATTTCCAAATGTTGAATAGTTCATAGATGTACGTTATGATGTATAATGCAATAGATCTCAAGAGGCAAAAAGGTTTTCTTTCAGTTAGAACTAATAATCAACTTAATCCATCTCAAATACATCTCTAGTATAATCTATATATGAATAAAATTTGTATGAACAACAATATGCATGGGCCGCGGCGGCGACAAGCAGAGCACGCAAAGGAGGGGCTCACCGCGGCTGACAGGCTCGGGGCGGCGACAATGACGAGCTCGGGGCAGCGATGACGATGGGCTCAAGGCGACGGTGACGGGCTCGGGGCAGCGACGGCGACGTGCTCGGGGTGTCAGCGGCAGCGAGGAGGATTGGATCGTGGCGGAGGCGACATGCTCGGGGCAACGGCGACAGGCTCGGGGACGGAGGCGACGAGGAGGAGGACTGGATTGGGGGCGGCGATGACGAGGACTAGCTCGGGGAATGGCGGCGAGCAATGGGAGAGTTTTGGGGGAAATTTTGACAGCTCCCGCCTATATGTGAAAACCTTCTGTCCCGGTTGGTGGCCCAAAACAGCACCAATTCCACCCTTTTGTCCGGGTTGACTCACCAAACCGGGACTACAGGTCAATTTTCAGCATCCCAAATGGCGGGGAAGAAGATACGTGCACTCCCGGTTTGCGGAACCAACCGAGACGAAAGGGGGCCATTTGTCCCGGTTTGTGCCACCAACCGACACTAAAATCTGTCTCTGGTCCCAGTTTGTACCACAAACCGACACGAAATGCTTGTGCCTGGCACAACCGCGGTGTGGTTAGATGTTTAGTCCCACCTCGCTAGCCGGGGGAGAAGTGGAGTCGGTATAAGCGCTTGTGCCCACACAGTTTCGAGCTCCTCTCATATGCAGGCTTCCGGGCCTGAACTGTCACTACCTGTTGGGCCTTCTGCGGGCGTGAATCCTAGCCCAACTATCTAGTTGGGTATCTAGTCGTATTCAGGCCATGGTGGCCCATTAGTTGATATTTCTTTTAAAACAATATAGTTTTTTGTTCCTATTTACTGTTTTTCAGTGATTTATTTTTAAAGGGGTTTCTTTTTTTGAACTTATTTGAACTCCAGACTATTTGTGTGTTCAAAATGCACCATTCAAGGCCACATCATCAATTTTGAACTAGTTCTAACTTCATTTGGCAATTTTCATGCATTTACTGATTTTTTGAGCTAAATGACCCTTAAATTGAAAAGCACTACAAATGAACTCTGAATAGGTTAAACGTTGGCATGGTATCATCATTTCACCCACATAACTTGTGCTAAAAAGTTGAGAGAGTTGCGGCAAAAACTGGACGCACTTCGTGTACAAATCGGACAATCTCTTTCGAAGTATCATGGTTTCTTACAAAAACTCATCTGTTACAAAAGGGATTTCATTTTATGAACTTATTTGAACTCAGACTATTTGTGTGTTCAAAATGCACCATTCAAGGCACATCATCAATTTTCAACTATTTGTGACTTCATTTGGTATTTTTCATGCATTCACTAATTATTTTTGAGCTAAATGACCCTTAAATTGAAAAGCACTACAAATGAACTCTGAATAGGTTGAAAGTTGGAATGGTATCATCATTTTACCCACATAGCATGTGCTAGCAAGTTGAGAGGGTTGCGGCAAAAACTGGATGCACTTCATGTACAAATCGTACAATCTCTTTCGAAGTATCATGGTTTCATACGAAAACTCATCTGTTACAAAGGTATTTCATTTTTTTAACTTATTTGAACTAGAGACTTTTTGTGTGTTCAAAATGCACCATTCAAAGACACATCATCAATTTTCAACTATTTCTGACTTCATTAGGTATTTTTCATGCATTTATTCATTTTTTTATCTAAATAACCCTGAAATTGAAAAGCACTACAAATGAACTCCGAATAGGTTGAAAGTTGGCATGGTATCATCATTTCACCCACATAGCATGTGGTAAAAAGTTGAGAGGGTTGCGGCAAAAACTGGATGCACTTCTTGTACAAATCGGACAATCTCTTTCAAAGTATCATGGTTTCATACGAAAACTCATCTGTTACAAAGGGATTTTATTTTTTGAACTTAGTTTAACTACGGACTTTTTGTGTGTTAAAAATGCACCATTCAAAGCCACATCATCAATTTTCAACTATTTTTGACATTTTTCATGCTTTACTGATTTTTTGGAGCTAAATGATCCAGAAATTGAAAAGCGCTACAAATGAACTCTGAATAGGTTGAAAGTTGGCATGGTATCATCATTTCACCCACATAGCATTTTGTGCTTGTGCCAAGTAAGACCTTTGGGATGGTCTATGGTGTTTGCAATTTAATTTTGCTGAAAAAACAGAAACTTTTGACCTCAGTCCAGGAATTTTTGCAATTCACTGGAACTTGCTTTTGATCTCAATTTTTTACACAGGATTCATATACAATTTACCCAGACTGTCTTAATTTTTCATAATTTTTGGAGTTCCATAAGTATTCAAATTATACAGATTACTTCTGACTATTGTGTTTTTGACAGATTATGTTTTCTTTGTGTTGCTTGCTTATATCGATGTATCTATGGGTTGTATCGGGGGATATGAACCATGGAGAAGTTTGAATACAGTAAATATTACACCAATATGAATAAAGAATTAGTTCACAACATTACCTAAAGTGGTGATAATAAAGAAAGGGCTAAGCCATTCAAATTTGGAAACTATATAATGGCACAAACAGAAACTAGATATATATAAATTGGTCCAAGCAATACATAATAATACATGCAAGGAGTACATAATAATAGCTACCATACATATATATACAAGTGTTCGCCATTGTGAACACTACTCGTCTGAATCTTAATCTTAATCAGAATGTCCCAAAGCTGGTGGTGCAAGGTGGCGCTGGCCATAGTTCACGATTCTAATCTTACGGTACAACTCGTATGCAACGTATGCATCTTTTGCTGCATATCGAACGTTGATAGGGTCAAATGGGGTCTTCCCCCACTTTTTGTGCTGAGACTTAGGGAATAAAGTCTACATATCATGGTACTCCTCGTCGATCAAGGCGACTGCCATATCAGCCATCGAAGTCCTCTCATATTGAAGCTGGAATAGGCCTTGGATATCAATGTGGCACTTAGCTGGTATCTCAATACCAAAGCTGCGCCTCATATTCAGCTTGTCGTTCTTATGTCAATGCTAGCGAAATGTATGCCGCTGCGAAGGAGGTCCATGAGTTCTGGACAATGCTTGTCACTACTACAACATCAACAAATTAAAATGGAACAAATGTTACATACTGCTACAACAAGGAAAAATGTTTCACTGCAACTAAAGAGAAATTTATCATAATGATTCAAATGGAACATATTGCTATTCTATGCAATTTTCATATCCTATGAATTGATATTTATACGATTCCAATATTGTAACTTATTGCTATCTGATGCAATTTTCATATCCTATGAATTGATCAAGAAACCCTCAATTAACAATCCAATGGAACATGTAAAGAAACTGCATATTGCTATCGAATGGAACCTAGAGAGATCAATATATGCAATTTTCATAACCTTTGGATCAAAGAAATCCTCAAAACTTACCAATGAAAAATTGTTTCACTACAACTAAAGAGAAATTGATCTTTATAGGATTCCAATATTGTAACATATTGCTATCCTATGCAATTTTCATATCCTATGAATTGATCAAGAAACCCTCAAGTAACTATATATCCAATGGAACATATATAGAAACTGCATATTGCTATCCAATGGAACCTAGGGAGATCAATATATGCAATTTTCATAACCTTGGATCAAAGAAAGCCTCAAAACTTACCAGTGGAAAATTGTTTCACTACAACTAATTACAGAGAAATTGATCTTTATAAGATTCCAATGTTCTAACACATATTGCTATCTTATGCAATTTTCATATCCTATGAATTGATTAACAAACCCTCAATTAACTATCCAATGGAACGTATATAGAAACTCCATATTGCTATCAAATGGAACCTAGAGAAGATCAATACATCCAATTTTCATGACCTTGGATCAAAGAAACACTCAAAACTTACCTCGCCCATTGGAAGATCAAGACATACTATTGGAAACACAGCTGGATGATGGCAACACCTTCTTGGTCGATCGTGTACTCCAGATCGAGCCCCAAGAACGCCTCATGCTCCGGTGCGGCGTCAATCGACGATTGTAACCGTCCAAGAAAATTTGGCACCGTCGTGCTCTCGTTCGTGTACCCGACCCTGAGTTTGGTCGTGACATGTGCGCGCACCATTCCGGTTTCATATGTCATGGTGGAGGAAGAATGGAAAAAGAGAGGGGATGAAGGGAGGGGAAGAAGAGAGGAAGAACAAGAACAGAGGAGAGCGCTAGAGGAGAAGAACCGAGAATGGCGATAGACTCTGCTTCGGTTGTAGTTTTCATCGCTGGAAACGATGCGGGAGGGCGAACCGTTTGGACCTTTAGTCCACGGATTGGACGACAAACTGGCACTAAAGGGGTGATTCGAAGGGCCGCCACCCCGGTTTGATCCACTAACCGGGACTAAAGGAGGATACGAACGGTTGCCGGCCTATTAGTCCTGGTTCTTGACTGTAACCAGGACAAAAGGGGTGAGACGAACCGGGGCCAATGGCCCACGATGCCCGGCCGGCGCCTTGGCCTCACAAACCGGGACTAATGTCACCATAGGTCTCGGTTCGTATGTGAACCGGGACTAATAGGATTTCAGGACCTAGACCAAAGCCCTCTTTTC
This sequence comes from Hordeum vulgare subsp. vulgare, assembly GCF_904849725.1. Taxonomy (NCBI): domain Eukaryota; kingdom Viridiplantae; phylum Streptophyta; class Magnoliopsida; order Poales; family Poaceae; genus Hordeum; species Hordeum vulgare. The sequence goes on along the minus strand of NC_058523.1, from coordinate 405,610,504 downwards.
TACTACTGAGCACTACTGTCGAATGCACACATGACTCTAGTCTAACCCCTTGTGATGGATCTTCACGAGTACTTACAGATAGTCATTGGAGTTTGGTAGAAATACACGTATATTTGCATATCCAACAATCATGTACATGGAGAGGTGATATTGAGTAGACTGCACTAGGAACCACTACTTAGGCAAAGGATACAAACATTGTCATCCAACAACTCATTATGGGGAGTAAAAAGGTTACAAAGTTCTAAGTTAATATATTGCAGATCAGTGTTGTCTTGGACAAACTGTACATAAATAGTTTAGTAAAAATCTTTACTAGTTACCTCACACGATGCTGGATCATGAATATCTCATCGCCCCATACGCAAAAAGGGTCTAGGCGCGGATCTTTACGAGTGAAATTTGTACCTACAAGGAACAAGTAATATTAGAAGCTACACTGAAGTTGTGTAATGATGTAGTACAATACTCTCTCCGTCCCACTATATAAGATGTAATTACATCCAATATACTAACATATTGGAAGTATTCACATCTTATATTATGGGGTGGAGGGAGTATAACATGGGAAACAAGTATATCCATGGGAACAAAAAACCATTAGAATAGGCATATCCTCACTACAACAGGCTTAACAATAAACAAATAGTGTGATTCATAATGGTATTGTTGAAATTTCATAGAACACAACTTGTACTTAAGCATCAAATTGTATAATTGAACATCACAAAGTGAAAAAAAGGGGGCATGTTACCTACACCAGGGTTAGGAGGAAACAAATATTGCCATTGAAATGGTATTGATCAAACTGTTCTAAATATTGTGAATGACTAAATAAACAAGGCATACTAGAAACAACCAAATATAGAAATTGAAAATGGACAAATTCTAACCACAAAAAACCAAAAATATTTAAGGAGGCACATGCTCACTACAACAGACTTAATAGATACCAAACAATCATTCATATTGGTATTGTTGAAATTACATAGAAGGTAGAATGTACCGTGTGATTAAGCATCAAATTGTATGATTGAACATCACATTGTAAGAAAACTAAAACAGACTAGTGTGTGCTAATTACACCAAATTTAATAGGAACCAACTATTTGATTGAACTACCAAATCTAGCAATTGAAACTGGACATGTGTTCACTTCAAACAACCAAAATGTGGCACCCCGATTAAACGAATCGGATTACCAGTGTTTCCAACCCAGAGATCATGTCTTCTGGAAACACTCCACAACTTGGCACAGAACAAAACTGACTTTGTTGATAGCATAATGTTACAAGAGCATATCTTACAGTGATAGCGAGGCCAAAGGCACCCTTGGTGCAGCACAATATCTACATTGTTTATGAGACATAGCGGGGCCTTGAAACTACTAAGTACATCTACGACCTAGCGGAATATAGCGGCAACTCCATACACAGGGACACTGTTGTGGACACTTCCTAGTACGCATCATCAGGACCTCCATCCTCGGCTTCTCCTGCCAGGTGAGTACGTTGAACGTACTCGCAAGATCATAATAACCAAGCAATGCAGCAAAAAATAACATGTCAACAAATTAAGAATAATACCACTTGACTTTATAGCAGCCACTTACTCACGTCCGGGGTTGTCTCCCAACCACCAGAATGCTCGTCAAGCATCTCCACTCAACTGGAGAGTTCTTCCATCATTACTAACATCCACATGGGTGACCATCTACTGAGGTCTTGTCGGGCCGTCCATTACCGTGGACACGGCTATTCGAATAGTTTTTACACTCTGCAGAGGTTGCACACTTTACCCATACTCTAGAGCACTGACCTCGTGATCCCATTCGGGTGGACCAGCATTGCTCCAACGCAACTTGCCTGACCCGTGATTGTCTCATCATATCCCCGGCAACCACTCCCTTCCGGAGTCCTGCCCTGGGTGGCCCTGTGTCCTCATGACACCTGTGTCCTCATGACTAGAATGCTCACACGGCAATTGACATATGCAAAGATGCATGCTCAACAACTCCAACCTCGGCTTTAGTAGCGCGGATGGCACGAACATAGGAAGATCTCCTCGTCGTCTGATCCAGTCAGAGTCTGAACTAATGATATTGACCACAATCTCCGGAGCAAAGGCTACGTGGCGACGCTGATGAGACAGTCCTGCTTCCGAGGGAGCATGACGCCTCAGCATCGGGGCAGCAGGAGTAGCAAGGAGTGAGGCCCACTCAGAATGAGTCTCACAACGACTGCCAGATGAAGTGTCTGTCGATGGTGAAGAACTGGCTGGGATCTCAAATGCAGGTGGTGGTGGAACTGGTGGTGCATGTGGGGGTGGGACAGAAGACTAGGGTGGGGGTGGCACTATAGTTGCAATGACAAGTGCCACACAAACACGGGATAGCTCCTCTGCGAGGGACACGATCGTACGGTAGCTGGCGCTCACATAGCGTGACAACACAGTAGTCGAACGGTCACATGCCGGGTCTACGGGAGCAAAAATGACTCGCCCTGTCGAAGGCGACAAGGTGGGGTAATGGAAGAGACCTGGATGAGTCTGCATCTCCACCTCGTGGTAGCGCAAGTAAGTGAGAGCTTCCACCACAGCAAACTGGATTGTCATCTATGGAGTAGAAGCCGTCCCGCCCTTAGTAGAGGGAGAATAGCTGCCAATACCTGAGGTGACAACCAGGTATGCCTGAGCATGGAACTCGTACACGGACTCGGCAAGCTGCTCCCAAAACACCTGGTACACTGGTTCCTCGCCGTGCGGGTACAGTCGAAACCAGACGTTCCGCAGTAGTGCTGGGAAGGAGGATGGTGCAGGCTCATACTGGAAATGATATGGAACTCGTGCCATCTACACTCACAAAGCCAAAGGTTAGTAACACAATCAATCATGATGCTTGCCATGCAACAATCAAATGCATCATCCAAATGCAACAAGCAAATGCATACTCATAACCCTATACTACTCGTTGTGCTAACGCGGTTACTAGGGTGTCCTACAGTCAGCGTGGCTATGATACCAAGCGTTGTAGCACCCCGATTCAACGAATTTGATTACCGGTGTTTCCAACCCAGAGATCATGTCTTCTGGAAACACTCCACAACTTGGCACAGAACAGAACTGTCTTTATTGATAGCATAATGTTACAAGAGCATATCTTACAATGATAGCGAGGCCAAAGGCACCCTTGGTGGAGCGCAATATCTACATTATTTATGAGACATAGCGGGGCCTCGAAACTACTTTGTACTTCTACGATGTAGCGAAATATAGCGGCAACTCCATACACAGGGACACTGCTGTGGACACTTCCTAGTACGCATCATCAGGACCTTCGTCCTCAGTTTCTCCTGCATCTGGCATGATACGCCAGGTAAGTACTTTGAACGTAGTCGCAAGCTCGTAATAACCAAGCAATGAAGCAAACAATAGCATGGCAACAAATTAAGAATAATACCACTTGACTTTATAGCAGCCACTTACTCACGTCCGGGGTTGTCTCCCAACCACTGGAATGCTCATCAAGCATCTCCACTCAACTGGAGAGTTCTTCCATCATTACAAACATCCACACGGGTGACCATCTACTAAGGTCTGGTCGGACCGTCCATTACCGTGGACACGGCTATTCGAATAGTTTTTACACTCTGCAGAGGTTGCACACTTTACCCATATTCTGGAGCACTGATCTCGTGATCCCATTTGGGTGGACCGGCATTGCTCCAACGCAACTTGCCTGACCCGTGACTCTCTCATCATATCCCCGGCAACCACTCCCTTCCGGAGTCCTGCCCTGGGTGGCCCTGTGTCCTCATGACACCCATGTCCTCATGACACCTGCCACCGTCGTGGCCAAGCAAACTGTCCCAAACGGGGATGGGGCCAACTCAACTTAACTGGGCTGACAGAGTTATCACCGCCCACCGGGCCAAGGTGGCCCACCGGGCGTATCGGTGAGAGATCACGCGGACATCCTAAGTCACGGCCTTCCCATACCGGCGAGAGGTGGTTGTACGATTATGCCCGGTCAGGTGACTCATGATCATCCACCATATCATAGCAACCATAGTAAATCATAATCAGAAGCATATATCTCCATATAATCATTTATTAAATCGTTATTTTCTTAGCAAGTTAAGCAAGTTTAATGCATGAGCATGTGAGCCATGCTATGCAAAACTACATCACATGGATATGATGGCTTGCCTTGATCAGTGGGGTTGTTCAAACACTCCTAGTCTTCAAATTTTCCTCTCAAAATGTATTTGAAATAGCAAAAGAAAAGGGAAAAGCATTAAATACCTTTTCATTAACCAGAAATTCTATGAGTGTGGGAAAAATGCCAAAATTTACTAGATCGTAAAGAATTTCAATACCAACCGAATGTAAAAACAATCAAGTGATTTGGACTTGTAGATAAAAACATTTAAATGATCAAAGTCTGTGCTAAAAACTGACATAAATAAAAGAAAAGAAAACCTAGGGGGGCCACGTCGAAGGAGTAAAGTGGAGGGCCGCCTCCACTTAACGCTTCGGCCGCAGGCCACAGCCCCTGGCAGGTGGGGCCTGCACCTTTTTAAAACAAAGAGAGGGGACGGGAACATAGGAGGGCGGCTCACCGGCGATATGGACGGCGGCGAGGCTGGGAGATGACGGGAATGGAACGGGCGCTCAATGACGATCCTCCCTGTACCCGTAGCTCCTCCGGAGGTGGACGGACGGTGTCGCCCCTCTTTCTCCGGCCGGTGAAGGCTACGGTGGTCATCGACGGCGACAATTCTGGCAGGGATTCAACTCTCCGACAACTTGAGGAGCACCAGAGGGACCCAAGGAACACACTGGTGGCCTTGGATGGGACTGGGAAGGGGTGGAGGAGGCTAGCAACAGAGAGGATTTGGCGGCGGAGCAACTCATCGGAGCTGAGGGAGACGAGCTCCCGGCTCTTGCTGGGGGGCTATAGGGCTAATCTAGAGGTGGTGGAGAGGGGTGGGAGCTAGGAGGGGTCTGGGCAGCGCCTTAAATAGGCCAGCAACGAGCGCTGCAGAGCTCTCCTGAAGCGGCGACGCTCGGGCTTGCCACTGGAGCAAGGACGGTGAGCTGGTTGTCGCAGTGCCGTGGTGAGGTGATGGAGGAGGTCAGGGGAGCGACGGGACGGGTCCGGAGCCATTAATGGCGTGCGGACGACCACAGTGGCCGAAGCCCACTGTGTTGCCCATGGCGGAGCTTGGCCGGGAGCGCCGGCGGCCTTCCCCGGCGAACCAGAGGGTTCGGGAGGTGCCACGCGGCTACCAGGGACCTCGTCGGTGCTTCAGACAAGGGGGCAGCGATTGACGGCTCGGGGCGGCTCGGCTGTCACTGGAGTTGCGTAGAGCACGTTCTATGGCATGCCAGCACCGTGATCACCATGATTATGGCCACCCTGATGCCACGCAAGCCTTGAGACCTTGTCTATTGCGTCGACCAGCCTTCCATCAGTCACCATCCACTACTTGCTTGAGCATACAAGCTCTGTTGCGACTAGGAAAATCATCAACAGGTTCTGCGAGCAGACTTTGGGTTGATCTAGGGCTCAACAGGGTTGGGATAAGAGCAAACTAAGATGTATAATGGAATCAGCATAGAAAAGACTCTAAACTGGCAAACTTTGTCAAGGTTTGAAGGTCAAATGAATATAGTTCCTTTGTAAACCACCTTTCTGGTCCAGAACACAAATGAGCTCCTAGCACTCAATTGCAAGCTTTGCTACCAGTGTCATTTGGTGGGGAAGTGTCATTTGGTAGTGCACACATGCCCAAAAATTTGCACCTCCATTGTGCACTCCTAGCTAGCACTTCCTTCACAAAGGTCATGTTTTAGCAGAAACTTAGCAGAGTGTTTTTGCTCAACATTTGTACTGGACCATGGGATGTTTTTACATATTGGAACCATATATGATCCCTAGTAACTACAGGAACTTATTGGGAATTTTTCAAAATAGGAATCATATGGTTGCTTCACAAAGGGATGATTCCGGTCACATAATAAATAATTATTCTGGCCATAATAATCCATTACACAAAGAAATACTTTTGCATATTTTGAAATCAGATAGCATTGAGAAAATGTTGCAGAAAATTTCGGTGTTAAAGCTCACCCAAGCTATTGGTTGCTTCACAACCCATAGTGATGGCATAATTTCCAAAATAGAAAAATAGAATTATTTAATGAAAGAAAATATTGAAAATAAATCTGAGAAGGGTTTTATCATGAAGCAAATGGTTTTGGGTTGTTTGAGACAAGAATTCAAAGATTTCATAATCCCACTTGCTTTGAAAATCCACCAAATTGCAAGTGCTTTTCAAAATATTTTGAAAAGAAAAGGTTTGAAAAATCAGGGTGTTACACAACAGCAGCTAATCAAGGTATATGCTTGATACGTCCAAAACGTATTTATAATTTTTGATGGTTTCATGCTACTTTTATGCTTTTGATAATTGTTTTTATATTAAGTTTATTATTTATTTGGACTAACCTGTTAATAGTTGCAAAAGTGCACAATGTTTTGTTTTACACTTTTATGTGTAGGAACTACTCAAAATAGAAGAGGAAACCTTGTTGGCGTCGAATTGGGACTTTCCTGAAATTTGTCGAAAAACGCTTTTGAAAGATTGCCACGTTATGGGTCGAAGATGGGGAACAACTAGTTAGCGAACTTTCCCTCGCGAGCCTTCCAGCGATCGCTCCCGTGTGCCGCCACTTGGCGCGTTTCCACCGGCCGCCACGTGTCGCGCTCTGGGTGTTCCCTTCATATTTTGTTTTTTTTTACTTTTCGCACGCGGTTTTGCCTTTTTAAGTGGTTTTTTCTGATTTTTTGGGTGTTATGGTTTTTCACGATCTTTCGTAACTTCTGTATGAAAAAAATCAAAAAATTTCGTGAAAAAATGTGTTTTCTTTTTTTTCTACGCGAAAAAACTCGTTTTCCGTTTTTTGCGAGAGGCACGGTTTTGCTTCAGCAAGATGCATGGTTTTCCCATCGCGAGAGGCACGACCTTGCCTCTCGGAAAGGAAAAAATGTGTTTCCATTTTTTTGCAAGAGTCATGGTTTTGCTTTCATGAAAGGCACGGTTTTGCCTTCGCGAGAGGCACACCCGTGCCTTTCGGAAAGGAAAAAAACGTGTTTTCTGTTTTTTTATAGGAGGTATGGTTTTGCTTCCGCGAAAGGCACGGTTTTGCCTTCGCGAGAGGCACTCCCGAAAGGAAAAAACGCGTTTTCTATTTTTTCTGAGAGGCACGGTTTTGCCTTTGCGAGAGGCACGCCCGTGCCTCTCCTGAAAAGGGCAAAACGCTTTTTTTCTTTCTATTTTTTCCGCGAGAGGCACGGTTTTGCCTTTGGGAGAGGCACGACCCGTGCCTCTCGGAAAGGGAAAAAAACACGTTTTCTGTTTTTTTTCTATCGCGTGAGGCACTGTTTTTTCGTCCAGTTTTTTCTTCCGGTTTTTTCATGAAAAAAAAGTCGTCCAAACCTATCAACATGGGATCTAGTTTTGAGGATCTCGATGCGAGAAAGCCAACGATGAAAATGGTTCGAGATTTGAACACACGGTTTAGGAGATAAAATGTTATGAAAATACGGATCTACGAAAAAAGGGAAAACTCCCAGATTGCGACAAGTGGCACGCATGCAGTGCGCTGCTTGTCACAACCTGTGAAGGTGGAAGTAATCGTTGGAAGGTGTACGGACGCTCCAAGAAAGCCCGTTTTACTGAAGGAGAAATATATGATTACGGGATAACGAGAATCGGTGACGAGATTGAGTCCAAGTCTTACCATATTTGATGGATTCGGCCAAGCCACGACTTTGGGACCTAATTAGGGCTGAGAGGGGTCCCTAGCAAGGTTCTAGAGGTGCCCAAGAGCCCTAGGATCAAAGGGGCATCCATCGAAGGGCCAAGGATGATCGTCCCAGCTCACATAAGGAGAGGAAAACCCTGATTTCTTGGCAGCCACCAAAAGCCACGAATTTTGCCTCCCCCATGGCCTCATCTCCATGGGGGAGGGCTCATCTACAGAACCAAGAAGCCATGGAGGAAGGGGGCTAAGGGGCGGCGCTCCCCCATGATGGCTGGCCGGCGTAGGAGGAGCCCTGTGCGCCGCCGGCGCCGCCCTGCACCTCACGTGCTGCCCCTTCTCCATCTTCCTCGCCATGATGCTGCCTTCACCAACACCTCCATCATCATCTTATCCATAGCTACAACGGTCTACTCTCCCACAGACCTCTGTAATCTCCTATGTAAACATGGTGTTTGATGTTAGAAATTATTTGCAAATGATCTATTGCATCTATGTCATGTTTGTGTAGTTCCTTTTTGTCATATGATTGATTGTTGAATCTCCCTGGATGGTTTGAGCTATATATTGAATTTTTTACAGTCATATGGTTCCCATTATATGTTTATGCACACATGGATCACATCATAGTGTTTGTAGTATGTGGAGAAAGCTAGAGGGTGGGCTGCTTAAGTGACAGAAACATGAGACCCAATCTAGTGATCAAAGCATATGAGATAAAGAGGACCTTTTGATCTTAATGCTATGGTTGGGTATTTTTACCTTATCGTATCTTCTAGTATTTACGGATGTTTGCTAGAGTTCCAATCATAAGTACTTGCAATCATTGGATAGTGAGAGCTTGTTAGCTTTGCCTCTCCCACATAAAAGAGGAATATCAACCTTGTATTTGACTATTTGATCATGGACAATTCCACCACAATTACCACCACTTTTCTGCACTCATGGTACTGTTAGTTTATGGTTACTTAGTTTATGTTGTCTCTGCAGCACTAACATTTACTTTCTTGTATTTATTATCTTGCAAATCTTTCTCTCATACCCGTATTGTCACTCTAGTTTTAGCTCCTAGATATTGCAAAACGTTTAGTGTGCGTAGAGTTATGTTAATGGTTGATAGAACTTGAAGATAATATTTATCCCACCTTTAGCTCCTCGTTGGGTTCGACACTCTTAGTTATCAAAAAGTCTACATACGATCCCCTATACTTTTAGGATATCAGGACCTTTTCTTGGGCCGTTGCCGGGGAGCAATAGCGTGGGGTGAATGTTCTTGTGTGCACTTGTTTTCTTTGTATCTAAGTAGTTCTACTTTCAATTTTAATTTGTCCTCTATCTTTATATGGATAGGGAATGTGAATTGCAAAAAAATAGTTGTACTTGTTATCTAAAAACGTTTTCAAAAAGGAAAGTGATTGGAAAGATGAGTAATTGTTAAGTGGGGGTCGACCTTGAACACTTGTGTTCATGACTATGAAACCAAAACAATTCTTACCATGGAATCTTTTCAGTTAGAAACTTGTATATATTTTGTATATATTAAACATATTCCTCTGTACCATAAAAATAAAATGTATAGATAACTTCTAGTTTGTTTATGATGCAAGTTTGCCACTTTGCTGCCTACAAACAGATTTCCGTGCTCCACCGTAGAAAATTTTCAAAATCACCAGAATGTGATCTTGATCTGAAATTTCTTGAGTGAAAAGTATTGTTTATTACATTACTTCCATTGGTTTTTACTTTTCTGATTTGAGGTGCGTAGATAGGTCTAATAATTCGATCTTTACTCACTGTATTGTGTAAACATATATCATGTGCTTCACTGTAAAACATTGTGATAAATCTTAGAATAGTATTTTGATCTCAAATTTTTTGTGCATAAACCCGAGATTATGATCTGTCTTTCATTAGTTTTCAGTTTTTCGATTTGAGCTACCTAACTACCTCGTTGAGTGTCATCTTTATAGACTCTTCAGTTTTGACAGATTTCTTATTTTATTCAATATTGTACTTGGTGTTATTAGTTTCATTAGTTTTTCGACGGATAAAGGAAATCATGAACATCTTAGTATATACATTGGCTAATGTTGAGTAAATATTATGAAACTTGTCGATGCTTGAACATGAGTGGATTTTATTTAATGAGTACTAACCCTACTAATGAGTTTTTGGCAAGTTTTATGTGAATGTAGTATTTAAGATCCAATGGAGATGGTGATACGAGATGAATGAGAATATAAAAGCTCAATCTTGGGGACTCCCAAGTGCACCTTAATTAAGTATTCAAGAATATTCAATCATTAAATCTTGGGGATTCCCAAGGTATCCCTCCTTTTTCCATGCCTAGCTAAAAGGCGTTAAAGATAAGCGCTTGTTGGAGGCAACCCACTTTGTTTTCCTTATGTTTTCATGTTGTTTTCTTTCTGTTTCTTTTATTTTCTTTGAGTCTTTCAAGTTGTTACCTCTGTATCAACCTCTCCTTATCCTTTTTATTTCGTATTGTGCCAAGTTCTAGCCTCCGGTTGCAAGAAAGTTCAAAAATTGTGACATGTTGTCCAGAAACAGATTATGTCTGCTTGACGGAAAAAATAGCCAAAAATTACCAGGTCATCTTTTTGATCTGAATTGTTTTGAAAGTATGCCCTATATAATTGACTTTCTGGCATCAGTTGTGAGTTTTTTAATTTGAGTTGCAGAAGTGTCCCAAAAAAATTATTTACTACATGCTAGTATGTTTTTCCCAGATTCTGCACTGTTTTGCGTTTTCATTGTTTTAAAAATATTAAGCTTGCTTTTTTATTTGAAAAAAACTTTTGGAAATATTGAGAACTAGTAGCTCTTCCTGAAAATCTTTATTTCCAGTAGAGAATAAATTATTTTATTATGGACACTAACCACTCTAATCAGCTCATGATGAGTTTCGTATGAAGGGAGTTTTCAAGTATGCGATGGAAGATGATCAATGAAGATCCAGGAGTGTCAAGCACTCAATCTTGGGGATACCCCCATGCACCCCCAAGAAATATTCAAGTATACTCAAACATCTAAGCTTGGGGATGCCTCGGTGCATCCCCTTCTCCATCAACAATCATCAGTTCGTCCTTCTCCATACTATATTTTTATCACTTCATATGTTATGTGCTATGCTTGGAGCGTCCCTCTCTTTACTTCTCAGTTTGTTTAGTTTTATTTTCTTGAATAAATGGTTGGATCCCAGCATATTAGTTTGGAGAGAGACACGCTCCGTTTTAATTAATTAGAACACTCTAGTTTTCACTCTTATTGTTTTGTGAGTGTTCACTTTTTCCTAGTATTGTATTTAGCTTTTGTTTTCAACTCATATTTTGTTTAGAGCTTGTTAGTTTGCTTAAGTTATATATGATTATCTCTCTGGTCTTTAATTAATATTATCTATGAGAGTTGTTTCAAGAAAGTTGATTGGTGTTGGAGAAGAGTAAAATATTTCATGCTTATAGTGGTGCAATAGAAAGCTCGTTTAGACTCTGGCTTAGACTTTAACATGTCATGTTAGATATTATCTTAATTATATGCTTAGTAGTTATTAATGTAGCATGACTTGTCTCAAATATCTGAGAGTGCTTAATGTGCCATTGAAAGAATCATGTGTTGTTTTTACCATATCGAAGCATAATATTGTGGTATTCTCCTTTACTACTTCATTTGGGTTGACTTGGCGCATGCTCACACCATGTTATGATTACAAAACAGTCACTTATAGCCTCTATGATCATTTAGTTTTTGACTTGTCATACCATTTATTCTTTGATTAATAATGTTTTTGTCGCTATGCATGATTATGGCCATTATTACTATCTTAATTTGTCGCTCTCAATCTTTAGCTAGCCTCCACATGTACTCAGTATGAGCTCTACTCGTGCATCCAACTCCCAAAAACCAAAGTTTACCAAATGTGTCCACCAAACCTACCTACATGTTGTATTTAACGGCCACTCCAAGTAAATTTCTCATGTGCTACCTTTAAAACTTTCAAAATTATTCCTGTTTTGTGCCTCTGTTTTAGCTCCTGAGGAAGTAGTAGATAATTGATGATCTTCTCATACTAGACAAGCTTTATCTTGGGTTTGCATGTCTAATCTGTGAACCCGTAATACGAGGAGGGACTGGCAAGAGTGCATCCAACTCGTAAAACATAATAGCAACAAACAAAACCTCCTTCACGCTTTGTTCATGAGAAATCAGAATAGTGATAAACAAAGCAGACTAAGGGGATGTCATCGTCCCCACTTTGGGAGTTGTTCCTCAAAACTTGTCCATCATGAGAACTATTGGGCTATTTGCTAGCATTCATTGACGAATTATGCACCTCCCAAAAGCTTGTTTTACAATCTTATTGATTTCAAAAATCTCTAAAAGCTCTAGCACATGAGTAATCCCTGCTGCCCTCTGCGAAGGGCCTTTCTTTTACTTTTATTTCGAGTCTTCATCTTCTAACTTTATGCACCAATTAAGAGAGCATAGTTGTCATTCTGAGTATAATGTGCATAGTCCCAAAATTTATTATTGATTGATTCATGATGTGTTATTACTTGCTCTCGAATTATTTGTTCTAGTCATCCACTTGAACTTTGAAGGTGTCTTGGCATTTATGTTTTGCCCCACTCTTAAGGATAAGCGAAATACCACTCTGATATGTTTTATTTATGCTCTAAACAAACGTATAACTTTCAAGTGCATTATTATTCACGATCTTTTTTTGTGTGTTAACTTTCATGTTGCAACATGGTTGCTAAGTTTCATTGTTACAATTATATCTATCATGCCTATGTTTAGAGTGCTATGATCTCAGCTTACAGAAGCTTTTACAAATATGATGATCAAGATTATGTTGGTAGAATGTCACCTCAAAAATTATTTTGTTTTGATCGTTTCACCTACTCGAGGACGAGTAGGAACTAAGCTTGGGGATGTTGGTACGTCCAAAACATATCTATAATTTTTTATGGTTTCATGCTACTTTTATGCTTTTGATAATTGTTTTTATATTAAGTTGAGTATTTATTTGGAATAACCTATTAATAGTTGCAAAAGAATATCTGATTACGGGATTACGAGAATCAGTGACGTGATTGAGTCCAACTCTTACCATATTTGATGCATTCGGCCAAGCCAAGACTTTAGGACCTCATTAGGGCTGAGAGGGTCCCTAGGAGGTTCTAGAGGTGCCCAAGAGCCCTTGGATCAAAGGGGCGTCCATCGGAGGGCCAAGGATGATCGTCCCAACTCATATGGAGAGGAAAACCCTGATTTGTGGGTAGCCACCAAAAGCCACAAATTTTGCATCCCCCATGACCTCATCTCCATGGTGTAGGGCTCATCTACAGCACCAAGAAGCCATGGAGGAAGGTGGCTAAGGAGTGACGCTCCCCCAGGATGATAGGCCGGCGCAGGAGGAGCCCCCTGCGCCGCAAACGGCCGCCGGCGCCGCCCTGCACCTCACGTGCTGCCCCTTCTCCATCCTCTCTGCCATGATGCCGCCTTCACCAACACCTCCATCATCATCTTCTCCATAGCTACAGCGGTTCACTCTCCCACAAACCTCTGTAATCCCTTATGTAAACATGGTGTTTGATGTTATAAATTATTTGCAAATGATCTATTGCATCTATGTCATGTTTGTGTAGTTCCCTTTTGTCATATGATTGATTGTTGAATCTCCCAGGACGGTTTGAGCTATATCTTGAATTTGTTACAGTCCTATCACTACTAGAAAAACCACTATAGCCAATATGGACACTAATGGCGCACTATACATGTGGTGCACCATTACTAAATAGTAATGGCGCACCATGTGTATGTGTGCCATTAGTAACCAAAACAGTAATGGCGCACCAGGTGAAAAGTGCGCCATTACTAAGTTTGACCCAGTCATACACATAGTAAGGGTGCGCTTTGTATAGGTGCGCCGTTACTAAGTTGACATAGTAATGGCGCATCATTACATAGTGCGCCATAACTATGTGTATGACTGGGTCAAACCTTGGTCAAACTTAGTAGTGGTGCACTTTATAAAGGTGCACCATTACTATGTCAACTTAGTAATGGCGCACCTATACAAAGTGCGCCATTACTAACTTTGACCAACGTTTGACCAAGTCATACACATAGTAATGGCGCACTTTGTTATAAAATAAAATGATGGAAATGTCAAAAAAAAAGAAAATAAGTTTCCCATGTGATATGTGGTCTAGTTGTTGGGAAAATTTACAAATATGAATTTTGACTTTATTTGCAAAATCTCTCTGGAATTTAGTAAAATGGGCATTACTTTTGCATACGAACTCGGATTAAAAAAATTTATATGAAAAATCATCTATTCGAAAAGTTATATCCGAATTCAACGGGGGGAACCCCATTGAAGATTTTTAGAATCCCCAAAAACCAAACAGAATAAAAGATACGAGGCTTTTAAGATCTAGAGGGGGGAAAATGGAAAAAAATTCAAACTTAGTAATGGCGCACCATTTGCTAGGTGAGCCACTAGTAATAGAAAAAAAATTGGTCTCGATTCTTTTTTGGAAAAAATGTTCAAAATATGATACATAATATGACCGAGAAGTTTGAAATATTTTTTCAAAATCTCATCACACTCATAACGTAAACAAAGTCCTGATATCAACAAGGTTTAATAGGATTGATATGATAGATATATCAACAAGTGCGTGTTAAGTGAGCTGGTGCTGGGGTTGGATAGAACTGATTTGAAAAAAAATTGAAAAAAAATTGTTAGTAATGGCGAACTTCTATGTGGTGCGCCATTACTAAGTCAGATAGTAATGGTGCACGGTTGGACATAGTAATGGCGCACTATGGGTGCGTGTTGACATGCAACTATTCCTGACTTGATGCCTCCATGACAACGGAGCCAGAAAAGAGCTGCTTCCAGTTGCTCAACAATTAGAAATTGTCTTGCAATAGCCCACAAGCACGTGGGATCACGGCAGTTTTCGAGGGTAGAGTATTCAACCCAAATTTGTTGGTTCGCACGACGGGAAGTGAAATAATATTCTCAAGTATTAGCAGCTGAATGTGTCAGATTCAACCACACCTGAAAGATTAGTGTCTGCAAGCAAAGTAGTATGATAGCAACGGTGCCAGAAAAGATCTGGTAACAAGGCAAACTATTCCTAACGGTTGTATCAACGGCGCTAGAAAAGTATTGTAGCAGGTAGTAGGAGTGTAACGAGTAACAACAGTGGCAAGGAACAATAGTAGTGACAGCAGTAGCAAGTAGCAGCAGTAGCAAGTAACAGTAGTAGCAAGTAGCAGCAGTAGTGAGTAACAGCAGTAGCAAGTAACAGTAGCAGCAACAGTAGTAACAGGAGCAGAGCAAAACAAGTAACAGTAGTAGTGGGACAAACTCGTAGCCAATGGATCGGTGATTTGTTGGATGACATTCATCATGCGACAGTTATAACACGTGGAGATATGTGGCTAGCTCCCGTTCGTCAATGTGATGTAGGCATGCATTCCGTGTGTAGTCATACGTGCTTAGGGAAAAGAACTTGCATGACATCTAATGTCCATCCCTCCCGTGGCAGCGGGGTCCAAATGGATACTACGGGATATTAAGGTTCTTCTTTTAATAAAGAACCGGACCAACACATTAGCACTTGGTGAACACATGAACTCCTCAAACTATGGTTATCACTGAGAGTGGTTCCGGTTATTGTCACTCCGGGGTTGCCGGATCATAACACATGGTAGGTAACTACAACTTGCAAGATCGGATCTAAAACACACATATATTGGTGACAACATAATAATTTCAGATCTGAAATCATGGCACTCGGTCCCTAGTGACAAGCATTAAGCATGGCAAAGTAGTAGCAACATCAATCTCAGAACATAGTGGATACTAGGGATCAGTCCACGTCAAAACTAACTCGATTACATGATAGATCTCATCCTACTCATCACTGCCCAGCAATCCTACGAATAGATTAGTCACGAACGATAAAGAGCTTCATGGAATTGGAGAGGGAAGAAGGTTGATGATGACGATGGCGACGATCTCCTTGATCCGGAGCCCAAAACGGACTCCAGATCTGCCCTCCAGATGAAGAACAGGATGTGTCGGCGCCTCCGTATCGCAAACGCGCTGAAATCTTCTCTCTTGATATTTTTCGGCACGAAAGGGAATAAATAGAGCTGATTTTGGGGGCGGCAAAGCCACGTGGGCCCCACAAGCCCTGACGGTGCGGCCTGGGGGGTGGCCGCGGCCACAGGGCTTGTGGCCCACTGGCTCACACCCTCCGGTGGATCTTTGCGCAGGTATTTTTCATATTTTCCAGAAATATTCTCCATAAATTTTCAGGACGTTCCGAGAACTTTCATTTCTGCACAAAAACAACACCATGGCAATTCTGCTGAAAACAGCGTCAGTCCGTGTTAGTTCCATTCAAATCATGCAAGTTAGAGTCCAAAACAAGGGCAAAAGAGTTTGGAAAAGTAGATACGATGGAGACGTATCAACTCCCCCAAGCTTAAAACCTTGCTTGTCCTCAAGCAACCGAGTTGACAAACTGAAAGAGAATGAAAAACTTTGACAAACTCTGTTTGATCTTGTTGTTGCGACTATGTCTAACTCATAACCAGAATTTCAGCAAGATCACAAGTTAACCACATAAGCAAGTGACACAAAGGTCTCACGGTAAACTAATATCAATGGCATAATCAGCTAGCGAGCAAATAATAATGAGTTTTAGATACCAACAATTCAATCAAAACAAGCATGAAGCAATATGAATAGGTGGGATCTCGCTAGCTCTTTCTGAGACCGCAAACATAAATGCAGAGCAATTTCAAAGATCAAGGGCTGACTAAACATTGTAATTCATAGCAACGAAGATCCAGTCATAGTCATACTCAATATCAATCAAAAGCAAAGCATAAAAATGACAGAGGTTCTCTCTAATTGGTGCTTATATAAGAAGAGGATGACTCAACAGGAAAATAAGTAGACATGCCCTTCGCAGAGGGAAGCATTGATTTGGAGAGGTGACAGAGCTCAAGCTTTCAAAACAGAGATAATAATTTTGGGTGGCATGCTTTCATTGTCAACGCAATGACCAAGAGTTCTCAATATCTTCCATGCTACTCATGCTATAGGCGGTTCCCCAACAGAAAAGTAAAGTTTTAACTCCCCCACCACCAATCAATCACACTCCACGGCTAGCCGAATCCTCGGGTACCGTCCATACTAACATCAATCCGAGGGGAGTCTTGTTTTACAGTTATGGTTTCGATTTAAGCGTGGAACTGGGCATTCCAATTACCGACCCCTTTCTCGTGAATGAATGTGAATAAACACGTATCGAGGATAACACGCCTAACATGGAAGATACCAATAGCCCCCTGTCACCAAATGAGCGGTTCGGGCATGCAAAACAGATTATTTCTTGAATGTTTAGAAAATGGCACATGCAAATTTACTTGGAACGGCAGGTAGATACCGCAAATAGGTAGGTATGGTGGAATCTCATGGAAAAACTTTGGGATTATAGAGGTGGATGCACAAGCAGTATTCCCGCTTAGTAGAAGTGAAGGCTAGCAAAAGACTGGGAAGCGACCAACTAGAGAGCGACAACAGTCATCAAGATGCAATGACTTTGACTAACATTGAGTGCAAGCATGAGCAGGATATAAATCACCATGAATACGAACATCATAGAGGCTATGTTGGTTTTGTCTCAAGTACATGCATGAACATGCGCCAAGTCAAGCCACTTGAATCATTCAAAGGAGAATACCATCCTATCATACTACATCATAGTCATCTCAAAATATATGTTGGCATTCAAGACAAACCATTATAAGCTCCTAGCTAAATAAGCATGGCATCAGAAACTATGATCTCTAAGTTGTCATTGCAAACATGGTTCCCTATCAACAAAGCTGAATCTGGGATGACAAGCTAGTCATATTTACAAAAACAAAATAGATAGAGTTCATACCAGCTTTTTCAGTCTCAGTCACTTCATCATATATCATCATTATTGCCTTTTACTTGCATGATCGAACGATGTGAACAATAATAAGAGTGCTCATGCAGTCGACTAAAGCTGGAATCTGCAGGCAAACACAAAGGACAAGACAAAGTAATATGTCTCTTTGAAAGCTAAGCAGGTATGCATGCAAGAGCCACTAAACATTGTAACCAATATCTTCTACCTCGACCCAAAGAAAAAGAAAAGTATTTACACGGGAAAGCTCCCAACAAGCAAAAGAAGAAAGGAAAATCTTTTCAGGTTTTCTCAAATGGACACGAAACAAGAAAACGAAAATAAACTAGCATGGATAATACAGTGGCAAAGTGTAAACACCAACTAACAAAGTAAAAGCATAAGCATGAATCTAAAGTTGGTGCAAACACGTACTCCCCCAAGCTTAGGATTTTGGCCTAGCTTGGTCTACTCCCAAGGCGGGAAATCACCAGCTCTCGGATACTCCGGAGCGGATTGTGGATGCCACTGCTGTGTGAGTTCCTCTGGCTCCCACTGATAAACTGGCGTCTGGTACTCGACTGGCGGCTCGGGCACGGGCACCTGCGGTTGGGCCAGGCCCCAATACGCGTAGATGTCCGAGGTCATAATAATGTACCTGCCTGCATAAAGGTTGAACAAAGAAGGAGCAGGCAAAGTAATAGTCTCTGGAGTACCTTGACTAAATACGAGGTTATAAATCATCCGTCTACTAGCATCTCTATCCAGAGAATCATGGCGAACCATGTTGTGATAATCCAGATATTTCTCAGGAAGAAGCATTTCTTCTTCCTCGCGAAGTCTAATAGGTATCTCAAAGTGTCTAGCAAGACGAGTAGCATAGATACCTCCATAGACGACACCTTTGGAACGGTTTGTGTTCAAACGCTGAGCTACTATAGCACCTACGCTATAAGTCTTATTGTTATAAAGGCCTTCGTGCAAAACCACAAGGCCTGGAGAGCTAAGTGATCCAGCCTCCCCACGGCCAATCAAACATTTTCCCACAAATAATGAGAAGTACCGAAGCACAGGAAAATGTATGCTAGCAATTCTAGCGCGAGACACTCCTCTCTCTTCTCCAACAGCAATAGTACCTATGAAATCCTCCAAGTCCCGTGGACGAGGATCATGAATATCCCCAACATAAGGTAATTTGCCACTACAAGGAATATGCTAATACACGACGCTATTTTTTCGTTGCTACATCGTCACGGTTTTTAATTTACGATGATCTCATGACGAAAAAGCAACCGTCGAAAACGGAGCGTCACAAATGAACAACAGCGATGTTTTGATCAAAATCGTCGTAACCTTTACGACGATTCCTGGATTGTCGTAAACTTTACGACGATCCTAAATCGTCGTTGGCAATCAAACCCAGTCCTACGTGGCAGTCCAACGTGGCAAAATTACGACAAAATCAAAACTTCATGGTTGAAATCGGCCCAACCCATTTCAATTGATCACATGGGCTGGTTTTTTTTTGGGTTTTTTCTTATTAGGCTTCTTTTTGGGCCTTAGCCTATTTACAGCCACTTTAGTATTTTTTTCGTTTTTTTTGGCTCTATCCTTTTAGTGCCCAAATACATTTGGTCCAGTTTTAGTTTTGGCCTTTTTTCATTTTTGAATTCAACAACTTTTTGTTCCAGAACTTGGTTTCATTTCTATTTGTTGAGCCTTTTCAACCCAATTATTTGTCCAGTATTAAAGCCAACACTATTTCATATTCAAATCAAAAAATCTCCAAGTCAAATTAAAATCATCCATCACATAACATGACAAAATACATCTCCCAAGTTTACATGACACAATAACTCATCTCATGAATACATTTCCTAACACACATATAGTAAGAACGGACAAGATCCTCCAAAGCCTTTTGTCCATCGCCAAGCTGAAGCCAGCAGCAGCTCCTGCTTGCGAGCATCTTGCCATCAGAAGGATCGCGGGCATCTTGCCATCAGAAGGATCAACTTTCAGTGCCTACGCCCAACCAAGCAGCATGCATGTGTCAACATATATACTGACTGAAGTTATAATAGCAAATTCTTCCAAGAGATACAATAAAATTGCAAACGGATATAGAAAATAAAGGGCGTACACATAATCACGAAAATAACTCATGAAGATAATATCTACTCAACAGAGGCCTATGCAAGAATTAATACTTCATGTCACTTTTTGTCATTGGAACTTCTACAACAATTCTTCTGTAAAACAGGTTAATTGCTGGTTTTGTGGTTTACACTTCAGACAGTAAGCTACATCCAAGGAGATGATGATGCTGATACTAGCCATTTAAAAGATTAAACTCTTTAAAAGGTGTCTGCATGTAGAACAGTTCCAACTTCAAACTTTTACAAATTAACTTTTAAAAGATGTAGACCGACCAATTCATTCCAGTTTATATGATCATGTACATAATGTTCAGCATAGTCACAGCATCCTTACTGTAAATAATGTTTTATTTACAAATTATATGAACATGGAGTCCTTAAAAACATGCAAACATGATGTTTCTTTCCATCGTTCAAAG
Organism: Hordeum vulgare subsp. vulgare; assembly: GCF_904849725.1. Lineage (NCBI taxonomy): Eukaryota > Viridiplantae > Streptophyta > Magnoliopsida > Poales > Poaceae > Hordeum > Hordeum vulgare. The sequence continues at coordinate 405,590,113 of NC_058523.1, read as the reverse complement.
AACAAAATCATGAAGAAACATCACACACACAAAAAAAGATTAATCATGTAGCTGTGGTGTGCAAGTACTTGAGTCCAGTGCAAAAAAGTACTGATGGAAAGGACTGACATTCATAACCGAGTTCAACCATCCGGTTGGACGTCCCACATTCATTGAACAAATGATCCCAAGTTGTTCATCAACTTACTTGTGGTTGCACACCAATGGCCGTAAACCTCGTCGGTTATGATGGTATGTTCTACTGGTGGCTTACGAACATCGATGTGATCTCCATGCAGTTCTTCATCTCCATGGTGATCGGGCCATAGGCTGTTCTCGTGCAGCGCTCCATGCTGGCCCTCAAATGGCATACCTGAGAAAAAACATGGTCAAAATATGTTTATCATAGTATATGTACTGCTTATGAATTATATTGTTTGGGGTCGCATTACATGTGATGCTGAAGATGATTTGCACATTTTACTAGACACGCTATTTCATCACTAAGAAAGAGTTCTGGGTATCAAACTTGTAGCAGTTATTATGGACAAATTAAAGAAACTAGTCGTCGAAGTGCACGAGCTAGTATCATAGAAATAATATGCTTTAATGTATAATAGAATACATTCGACTTTCCATTGAAATAATATGCTTTAATGTACAATGTTGATTTGCGTCAAACTTTCTAATATATTATTTAAGGGGGCATACCAACGTTGATTTCCATTGAAATAATATGCTTTAATTTACATCATAATTTTATTGTCATTGAAGTTATCTTCATGTTTTGTGTCTATTTCTGCACTTTGCTAATTGTGTCATGCTAACTGCAGTCAACACATTATACTACTTCTAATATACATGAAACAATCAGAACAGAAAACGTTAATGGAGAACTGATATTATAATGGACTTAATGTGGAAGTACACAATCTCTCCCAAAAAATTGGAATGAAGAGAACGGTATCGCGATGAAACATTCTGTTTCTGCTTAAGTTAATCATTGAGTTAAATGGCATCAGATGTGGACATATTATGAGTACATAACCAAGAAATAAAACACCACTACAATATGCGCAAAAGACAAAAAAAATCAGGCTCAAGACATTGCAGCAAATCAGCTTAGGGGAGCTTGCGGATACAGTGATACTGCAAGGAGATTATGAAACAACAATTAATTAACTGTGAAACTATACTTGAGAACACACAGTTAACATATCATTAGTGATCGAACTAACACAAAGTGCATTTTACCGGGTGAAGCTTATATTCCTGATATCCGATACTTATGTTTGCTCCTTATTTTATTACATGTGAATAAATAGACCATGCAACCAGAAAGGCAGAGCTGAGTTACTCACCAACCCTGATGTAGTACTAGTCAGGGTCAGTAGGCGGCAGCTCCTTGAACATTGCAGTCTTGACAATGTCAACCCACTCGGGAAGCTCCATCTGTAGAAACAATATATAACTTCAGTGCTAAGAATGCAAGAAGGTAACTTGGACAAGCAATAAATACTATGCCTTTCTTATAATTCATCTAGGAAATGAGCATCTACAGTAGAATCAAAATGTAGTCACACAAATCAAAACAACATAATGTGTGTGCATCTGTAGTACCATTGTATTTAGTCACTCAAAACAATACAGTGAGCATATTTCCTATGATAAAGGCATGTTAAATGTATAACAAGAAATATCCAATGCTCGTTGAACAAACATATTTAGGATACCCAAAGTGGCACTGTTGAGATCACTCTGGAGTAAATAAGATAAGATAAGTGACACATGCTAAATAACATTCGGATATGGCGACGGACAGGCAACAATCTCAATACCATGTCTAGGGTACAAAGGAAATCCACACTCTGCAATACCGAAACCAACATATTAATGTTCTCTCACTCGATCTTGCACACTGGCAGGAACAGAACAATGTTCAAGATGTAAGCATGACTAGTAGGGAGCTCGTGAATACCCCCCCATGGCATGGCCCGCGGCCCGCGGCACTACCGAGTGATCGATCACCGAAGCATGGGGCACGCGACCACGAGTGCCGCCACGCCGACGAGGACGGCGGCGAGGACCAGCGGCGGCCGTGCGGCCGCGGCCGCTCCGACGAACTAGTCGCCCCCCTGGTACACCATCGTGTCTTTGATCAGCGGGAGGCTCGCCGGTGCCTGCGTGTTCGACCCGGTCGACTTCAGCTGCACAGCATACAAAAAATAAAACGTACTATCATTAGCACAAAATGTTATAGTATATGGAATATGTATACCAGTATACGTACACGTCAGTGCAATAGTGAGGGGCTATCGTTAGAAAATAAGCCACGGAGAGGAGAGCGTGCATCGTGACGGGATAACACGTTGCATGTCCCCTGCGAGAGACGACGGTCGACTAATCGAGTTGCCGTGGGCAGGCACGATTTTGCTTGGAACTGTTCGATTGGCGGCATGCGTGCCACCGACCGCACTCTCGCGGAAGGACGCAGCGAGGTCGTTGTTGGCCGGCTCGTCTCGTCTGCGCGCCGTGCACGTCAACCGAACAGCGGTGCCTTTCTTTTGCTTTTGGGAGAGCCGATCCAAGGAAAGGCAGCTCTCTTTTGATTTGACAAAACGCAACGATAGATAGATACGGCCTATCTAGAAGCGACCTCCGTTTTGTTGGGCTAGAAACAAATCTCCCCGTAGCAGTTTTAGCACAACAGTTTTAAGAAAATCTAGCCCGACTGTTCTATGAAAACCAGGTACATCTAGCAGATTATACGCTCGATCTCTTATGAAATAGCAAGGCATGGCGCCAAGATCCTGACGGGAGGAGGCCTCCTGCTACAAATCCCCAACAGGAAGATACCCTAACGACGGATCTAACGAGAACTGGCTTGCGTTACCTTGCCGGAGCGCTTGAGGTGCGCGGAGTAGGCCTTGACGAACTCGTGGGGGTTCACGTCCTTGACCGTGCGCGCCAGGAGGCCGCGGTCTCGACTGCGGGAGCGGTCTCGACTGCGGGAGCGGCCACGGTCGCCATCCTGTGCTCTTGCCGCCGGTGACGCTGTCTTCAGGAAGGGAGGGAGAGGTGTGCGCGCCGCTGCGGCTGCGAGGGACTAGGGTTTTCTGGAGGCGGGGGCGTGAGAGGAAGCGTGCGAATTTATACTGGAGGGACCTAGGTTATGGGCCGTGTAACGAAACGATGGATCTGGTTGCATGGTCTACTTATTTGACCGGTAGACGGCCCACCTCTCACCGGACGACGGAGGAAAAGGGCGCGGGGTGGGCGAAAGGAATTTTGTAAAACATCTATCAAAAATGTTTTTCAAAAAGGCATCACATAAATTTTTACTAAACTTAGAACACATTTTACGGACGAGGACCAATTTGTTTGCATTTGTGATCTTTGTAGCTATTTTTAATTATTTTCTGAGTGGCAAAATTTGTTTTTTGTGAATGTCCTACCAAATATTTGTTGCAAAATTGAACTCCATCAATTTTCTAAAATACTAGTACATATTTAATATACAATTGACCAAATGATTGCGTGTCAAAAGTTTTTATCCACCTCTCGTGAAAAAGAAAACTTTCTGCCGATTCAGTTGGAAGCAGGTCAAGCTTGAACTGCAGTTGCCTCAAATTTTAAAATTTGGATAAACAAAAATTGTACTTCCTTCACAATGCTCTCTACTGAATAGAATATTGGGAAAAATATTGAGGGAAACTGGCTGAATTAAATGAGCTAAAATTTGGTGGAGTGAGGTTATAAGGTCAGTTTCATCCCGTGGTAAATTTTATTCAACTATAAAACAATATAAAATGTAGTTGCTTCATAAAATGAAAATATTACCAGAAACAATCATTCGATGATGAGCTCACATGGATTGTTAGATGGGGCTAAATTTTTTGCAGATCTATGTTTTGGGCACATAGAAGATGTGGAAAAAATTCAACTCATCAGGATATTCCTATCTACTTCTTCCTTCACAAAATTGTTAGCTGAACACATACTTTGGAAATTTGCTGAGAAATATTTAATAGGAAAATGGTTACGAAAGTTTTCATAAGGCAATGATTTGGATAGGAAAGAGTGCCCAAAAAATATGAGTGTAATCAAAGAAATAGAAATAGCACTTCCTTCACGAAGTGCTATTCAGAACAGAATAGGGAAATGAATATTGCTAAATTATTTTTAAGTTATGGAAGAAAGGGTTTTCACAGGTTTGAGGAATATATGATCCAAAGTATTTATGAGAATTTTTCGAGAAATTTTGGAATGACAGAATACGAGGTTGCTTCATAAACTAGGCGGGTTTGGCGCGTGACATAGAATGGACCCACGAGTGACATGTCAACATAATTAGAACATGTTACGACATTTTTATAATCGTCATAAAAGTTATGACGATCTCATATTATGCGGTTATGACGTTTTACTCACATCGTCGTAATTTATATGTAGATATGATCCCCTCAAATGGCTTACGACAATCTCGGATGAAATCGTCATAGATTTATGACGAATTCATCAACGACGTCTTAAAAAACGTCATGTATGAGCATATTTCTTGTAGTGTGCACACATTGCAAAAATCATGTAGTGGCATGCACTGGGGGATATCGTATAACATGAACTCAACCATAGGAGGATTCTTCCTCGGACAAAAGTTGAAACTTTGAACAAAAATATTGGTGAGGAGGAGGTATTGTCGGCACTTATCTTCAACGAACGCGGTGAGACCTGCATTCTCCACCAAGTAATAAAAGCCTTCATAAAGCCCAGCGGCGCACAAAAATTCATCACTTGGCCACTCGCACGCTCGAACTTCCGTGACTCGAGGAACCACGTACTTGGGGTGGTTCTTCTCATCCTCCTTGGGGTTACGGCTTGAAGAGCCTCTCAAGAACCTCCTCATCTTTTCCTTTTTCTAGCTCTGAAAATTTCTGAAATTTTTAGAGTCTTCGAAAGAAAAGTGAGTAAGGATTAACCGAACTCGTAGCAACTACTCCTACTAGTGCCTAGAGATCGTATCACGTGCTAAAACTACTTGGGACCAGCTAAAATCAACATTTCAAGCTCAAGAACAGGGTCACCAAGGTAGCAAGAATACACGAAGGATAAAGCACTAGAGTAGAAACTAATTGGACCAATGGAGGAGTCACTTACCAAGGAGTAATTTCTCCAAAACGGTTCGGAGAATGGTGCTTAGAGCAAGGAGATCGAAAATCACAGAAAATGAGCAAGAACACGGGTTTGAGCTACGAAAAGATTTTTTTTCTGGAGGTAGAAGAAGAGGATGGGAGCTGGAATGAGTGGAGGGGGTCCCTGTGGGCCCCACAAGCTTGGTGGCCGCGGCCAGGGGGAGCCCGCGGCGTCAGGGCTTGTGGCCCACTCGTGTGGCCCCCACGCCAGCTCTCAGTCCCAGTATTTTTCAAATATTCCAGAAAAAACCATACTAGATTTCACAACGTTCGAAGAACTTTTATTTTCTGGGAACTTTTCTCCGGGACGCTAGAACAGGAAACAGGGAAAACTAAACTAAATCTATCATTTTTCTTCTAAGCAACAGAAAGTGAAAGCTTGAAATAGAGGTATGTGACTCTTTGATTCATCCATTTCATGGTCATCGAAATCCATCAATGTGGTTGATCAAATCCCCTCGACAAAACTTTTTCGAATCGCAAAAGAGAACGGAGAATTTTCGAATAGTCACTAAGTCACCTCAATGGGGATATGAATCTCCCCAACAAGCAAATAATACATCATCTTCACATGGGGAATAGGGCATTCAAAGCTCCCAATAAGAATCGATGAAGTTGTTTCGATACCATTGATGCAATGTACTTGATATCGTTTCTTCGGAAAGTGCACTGTATACTCATTACCGTTGACATGGAAAGTGACATTGCCTTTGTTGCAATCTATAACAGCCCCTGCGATGTTTAAAAAGGGTCTTCCGAGGATGACAACCATGGTATCGTCCTCAGGAATATCCAAGATAACAAAGTCTGTTAAGATAGTGGTGTTAGCAACCACCACAGGCACGTCCTCGCAAATGCTGACAGGGAAAGCAGTTTATTTGTCGGCCATTTGCAGAGAAATTTCAGTGGGTGTCAACTTTTCCAGTTCAAGTCTACGATAAAGAGAGAGAGGCCTAACACTAACACCGGCTCCAAGGTCACATAAGTCAGTTCTTACGTAGTTTCCTTTAATGGAGCAAGGTATAGTGGGCACTCCGGGATCACCAAGTTTCTTAGGATTTCTACCTTTGAAAGTATAATTGGTAAGCATGGTGGAGATCTCAAGATCTGGTATCTTCCGTTTATTTGTCACGATATCTTTCATGTACTTGGCATATGGAGACATTTTGAGCATATCAATTAACCGCATCTGCAGAAAGACGGGTCTCAACATTTCAATAAAGCGCTCAAAATCCTCATCATCCTTTTTCTTGGATGGCTTATGAGGAAAGGGCATAGGTCTTTGAACCCATGGCTCCCTTTCTTTACCATGCTTCCTAGCAGTGAAGTCATTCTTATCGTATCTCTTAGGTTGTGGGTATCCGGATTAATCGTAGGTTCAATCTCCACATCCTTATCATTGCTAGGTTGAGCATTATTATGAACACCGTTGTCCATATTGTCACCAGGTTCATGTTCATCACCAGATTATGTTTCTGCATCAGACGCAGAAATATCATTTGGTTCTTTAGGTGTGAAAGTATTTGGTGAACTGACATGTAGGTTTCTATCATCCTTCTTCTTCTTCTTAGGATGACTCGGTGTATCAGCATTAATTCCTTGAGAATCTTGATCAATTCTCTTAGGATGGCCTTCAGGATACAAAGGTTCCTGAGTCATTTTGCCTCCTCTAGTAATGACTTTGACAGAGTTGTCATTTAATTCATTGAGCAAGTCATTCTGAGCTTTAAGTACTTTTTCTACCTGAGTAGTAATCATAGAGGCATTGTCGTGGGTATAAGTCTGACAGTAGATGTGTAGGGTACGAAAGGATGGGCAGAGCCTTAGCTACGGCGAGGTTGTATGAGTTCAGGCCCCTTTGCGGTGGAGGTAATAGCCCTACGTCTCAGTGCTCTGGGAGCTTGTTGTCGAGTGGAATATGGATTACAGTGAATTGCTAACCCCTGCACCAGTGGGGGAGGGTGGCTTATATAGAGTGCGCTGCCCTCCACAACGGTTCGGTGCACAGGGGTGGAGTAGTGGCGAATAAATGCCTACGTTACAGGTAACGTATGTCTTAAATGCTAATAAAGGCACATGGAAACGTATGATCGTTTCCCTCCAGGGGGGTTACGATGCACAGAGTGGAATCCAGTCGGTGAGTTTGATATACTCCGAATGCTCGTCTCCGATTGGATGGTCGAGGGTCTATTACCGACTGGATGATGGGAACTCCTTAGTTCAGTCGGAACTGACTAAGGGCCTTGTCCCTTATGAGGGTAGTCCTTCGGTAGGACTTACAGGGCAGGCCTATGACCCTACCCTAGGACTATAACCCCATCAGGCATGTTTACTCAGAAGCTTCAGATCATTGGCATTTCTGTCTACACAAGCACTTAAATGACTAAGTATACGAGTACTTTGTTCCAATTGTCTGCTAACATAATCATTGAAACTCTGTTGTTTGGCAACAAAGTTCTCAAATTCATCAAAGCGTAGGCTAGCAAGTTTGTCAAAAGTAATATCACTCTCATCAAACCTACGCAAAGAATTTACTTCTACTACCTGTATCGGTTTATCGAGACCATGGATCTCCTCGATAGGCGGTAGATTTTTGACTTCTTTAGATCTAATGCCTTTATCTTGCTTAGATTTCTTGGCTTCTTGCATATCTTCGGGACTGAGGAATAGAATACCTCTTTTCTTAGGAGTTGGCTTAGGAGGTGGTTCGGGAATAGTCCAAGCATTATCGTTGATCAAGATGTTATTCAGTAGGATCTCAGCTTGTTCTATAGTTCGTTCCCTAAAAACACAACTGACACAACTATCTAGGTGGTGTCTAGAAGCATCGGTATGTCCGTTATAGAAGATATCAAGTATCTCGTTCTTCTTAAGAGGGTGATCAGGCAAAGCATTATATAGCTGGATGAGCCTCCCCCAAGCTTGTGGGAGACTCTCTTCTTTGAGTTGAGCAAAGTTGTATACTTCCTGCAAGGCAGCTTGCTTCTTATGGGCAGGGAAATATTTGTCACAGAAGTAATAGACCATATCCTGGGGACTACACACACATCCAGTAGCAAGAGAAGTGAACGAGGCTTTAGTGTCATCCTTTAGAGAGAAAGGAAACAACTTAAGGATATAGTAGTAGCGGATCTTCTCCTCACTAGTGAAAAGGGTGGCTATATCGTGTAGTTTGGTAAGATGGGTTACGACCGTCTCAGACTCATAACCGTGGAAAGGATCAGATTCAACTAGAGAGATTATTTCAGGGTTGACAGAGAATTCATAATCCTCATCGGTGATAAAGATAGGTGAAGTGGCAAACTTCGGGTCGTATTTCATCCTAGCTTTCAGAGATTTTTCCTTCCACTTGAGAAGTAATTTCTCAGCGTCATATGCATCCTTACACGCAAGAAAATCCTCAGCTATCTCTCCCTCCATAACATAACCCTCAGGTATATCAGGCAATTCATATCTAGGAGAGCTAGATCTAGCAGGAGCAAAAGCAGGTTCTATCTCAATAGTATCGGCAGATTCAGAAGCATCACGAGCATTGGCAGTAACTCTAGCAATATGAGCTTCAAGGAATACCCCTAGTGGCATATCAGGCAAAGTAGTATCTCTAGCAGTATCAAGCATAGCATCATCAGGAAAAATAGCATCTCTAGCATCATCAGGCAAAGCAGTATCAAGCATAGCATCATGGATAGCAGTATCAGGCATAGCATCTTTAGCAGTATCACGCATAGCATCTCTAGCAGTATCAGGCATAGCATCTCTAGCAGTATCAGGCATAGTAGCATCATAAGCATCATCAAGCACAGGCGACATATCAAGATTTCTAGCAGGAGGTGGTGTCGCAAACTTACTCATAACTGAAGGTGAATCAAGTGCAGAGCTAGATGGCAGTTCCTTACCTCCCCTCGTAGTTGAGGGCAAGACTTTGGTTCTTGGATCTTTCAGATTCTTCATAATGATCAGAAGATATAAATCCCAAGTGACTCCGAGAATATAGCTATCCTTTCCCCGGCAACGGCGCCAGAAAAATGTTGTTGACGTGCAACTATTCCTGACTTGATGCCTCCACGGCAATGGAGCCACAAAAGAGCTGCTTCCAGTTGCTCAACAATTAGAAATTGTCTTGCAATAGCCCACCAGCGCGTGGGATCGCGGCAGTTTTTGAGGGTAGAGTATTCAACACAAATTTGTTGGTTCGCACGACGGGAAGTGGAAGAATATTCTCAAGTATTAGGAGCTGAATGTGTCAGATTCAACCACACCTGAAAGATTAGTGTCTGCAAGCAAAGTAGTATGATAGCAACGGTGCCAGAAAAGATCTGTTGACAAGGCAGACTATTCCTAACGGTTGTATCAATGATGCCAGAAAAGTATTGTAGCAGGTAGTAGCAGTGTAACGAGTAACAGCCGTGGCAAGGAACATCAGTAGTGACAGCAGTAGCAAGTAGCAGCAGTAGCAAGTAACAGTAGTAGCAAGTAGCAGCGGTAGCGAGTAACAGCATTAGCAAGTAACAGTAGCAGCAACAGTAGTAACAGCAGCAGAGCAAAACAAGTAACAACAGCAGTGGGACAAACTCGTAGGCAATGGATTGGTGATTTGTTGGATGACCTTCATCATGCAACAGTTATAACACGGAGTGATATGTGGCTAGCTCCCGTTCGTCAATGTGATGTAGGCATGCATTCCGTGTGTAGTCATACGTGCTTAGGGAAAAGAACTTGCATGACATCTATTGTCCATCCCTCCCGTGGCAGCGGGGTCCAAATGGATACTACGGGATATTAAGGTTCTCCTTTTAATAAAGAACCAGACCAACGCATTAGCACTTGGTGAACACATGAACTCCTCAAACTATGGTCATCACCGGGAGTGGTTCCGGTTATTGTCACTCCGGGGTTGCCGGATCGTAACACATAGTAGGTAACTATAACTTGCAAGATCGGATCTAAAACACACATATATTGGTGACAACATAATAATTTCAGATCTGAAATCATGGCACTCGGGCCATAGTGAGAAGCATTAAGCATGGCAAAGTAGTAGCAACATCAATCTCAGAACATAGTGGATACTAGGGATCAATCCTCGTCAAAACTAACTCGATTACATGATAGATCTCATCCTACTCATCACCGCCCAGCGAGCCTATGAATAGATTACTCACGAACGATGAAGAGCTTCATGGAATTGGAGAGGGAAGAAGGTTGATGATGACGATGGCGACGATTCCTTGGTCCAGAGCCCAAAACAGACTCCAGATCTGCCCTCCAGATGAAGAATAGGATGTGGTGGCGCCTCCGTATCGCAAACGCGATGAAATCTTCTCTCTTGATTTTCTTCGGGACGAAAGGGAATAAATAGAGCTGAGTTTGGGGCCAGCAGAGCCACTTGGGCCCCACAAGCCCTGACGGCGTGGCCTGGGGGGTGGCCGCGGCCACAGGGCTTGTGTCCCACTGGCTCACCCCCTCCGGTGGATCTTTGCGCAGGTATTTTTCATATTTTCCAGAAATATTCTCCGTAAATGTTTAGGACGTTCCGAGAACTTTCATTTCTGCACAAAAACAACACCATGGTAATTCTGCTGAAAACGGCATCAGTCCGGGTTAGTTCCATTCGAATCATGCAAGTTAGAGTCCAAAACAAGGGCCAAAGAGTTTGGAAAAGTAGATACGATGGAGACGTATCAGTGCGCCATTACTATCTGTGATAGTAATGGCACACCAAATGTGCGCCATTACTAACAATTACTAGTGGCGTGTTAATTTGGCGCACCTATAGTGCGCCATTAATAGCAAAAACTGGTGCGTCACTAACAACCTTTTTTCTAGTAGTGTATGGTGCCCATCATATGTTTATGCGCGCATGGATCACATCATAGGGTTTGTAGTATGTGGAGAAAGCTAGAGGGTGGGCTGCTTGAGTGACAAAAACATGAGCCCCAATCTAGTGATCAAAGCATATGGGATAAAGAGGACCTTTCGAATTTATTGCTATGGTTGGGTATTATTACCTTAATGTGTCTTCTAGTATTTACGGATGTTTGCTAGAGTTCCAATCATAAGTACTTGCAATCATTAGATAGTGAGAGCTTGTTAGCTTTGCCTCTCCCACATAAAAGAGGAATATCAAGCTTGTATTTGACTATTTGATCATGGACAATCCCACCACAATTACCACCACTTTTCTGCACTCATGGTATTGTTAGTTTATGGTTACTTAGTATATTTTATCGCTGCAGCACTAACATTTACTTTCTTGTATTTATTATCTTGCAAAGCTTTCTCTCATACCCGTATTGTCACTCGAGTTTTATCTCCTAGATATTGCAAAATGTTTATTGTGCGTAGAGTTGTGTCAATGGTTGATAGAACATGAAGAGAATGTTTATCTCACCTTTAGCTCCTCGTTGGGTTCGACACTCTTACTTATCGAAAAGGCTACACAGGGTCCCCTATACTTGTGGGATATCAATGCTCACCAAAGACAACCAAACGTAGGCATTCATGGAATTAAACTAAGCAATTCATACTCCAGCATATCAAATTGCGCTTTTGAACATTACAATTCATACCCCTTGGAAGAGCCTAAACTGTGGGTGTGCATCGTGTGCTCCCTCTTTTGTCGCATCTTGGCTCCTTCCCTTTGGAAGAGCACAGTTGCAAGGTACTCCCCCTGATGTCATGGATGGGCTATTTCCCCTTGGAAGAGACAGATAGGGTGCCCTTGTCATTGTTGTCATTGTTAATGAGCTCTAACTTGGCAGCTGACTATGCTAAGCGAGGGCCATATATAGAATGCGACCTTTAGAAATGACAAAAGGGTATCGATGGCGGTGAAGGAAATTCCTGACAGCAAAGCATCGTAGATTAGCAAGGTGGACATGGAGGAGATCCACGGGGGTTGAACCCGAGGGGATGGGGTGCGCCACTTAACCTCTGGCATAGCATGTGTCAAGCCATCACAGTGGACGAGCTCGATGCCGTAGCCGGATGCCGCAACATATAGACATCCACCAGACCGCTTACTTAAAGCCCCGACGAGTTATTGTAGTGAGCTTCCCTGGGGGACTCGGCGACCAACTCGTTGTCGTACAGCGGACATGCCTCGATATACCTCTTTTTTGGCATTCACTCCTCCAGCTCTCCGAGAAGCATAGCGGGCTTAGGATGCGAGGCTCTAGAGTGGGGGTGAGGATGGGGGTGGGGATCTGGGGGAAAGAGGGAGCTTCACACGCCGTCACTAGGGGGTGGACGAAACACGTGTGTGCATTCGACATGGAGGTGCACTAGTGTTGAATGCACACACAACTCTAGTCCAACCCCTTGTGATGGATCTGCAGGAAAATATGTGTTTTGCAGGCATCATCTAAGAAACTCAGGGCGGCGAGGGTATGAAGATCAGTGGATAACATGCATGGGAACACCGGCAGATCTTGACGGTGGAGTCAGGGGCGGCGACAACGACGGAGGCGGCAAGCTAGCTAGGGTTTGAGCGAGGGAGAGGAGTGGTGTGTGAGGCTTTCCTTTTTTACGAAATCTCAGCAAAGTTTTTGTGGTGCAAGGGGGGTGTGTTACGTCTCCAATGTATCTATAATTTATGAAGTATTCATGCCATGTTTACAACAATTTTATATGGTTTTGGTATGATTTGGATAGAACTAACCCAGACTGAAGTTGTTTTCAGCAGAACTACCGCGGTGTTGTTTTTTGTGCAGAAATAAAAGTTCACAGAATTGGACGAAACTATTTGACAATTTTTTTGGAAGAAAAGATAAATACTTGAGAAAAGAACTACCAGATGGGGGCTGGTGCCCACTAGGCACCAGGGTGCTCCATCCCTCCAGGAGCGCCCGGTACCTAGTGGGCCCCTCGAGGCCCATCTTGACATGAGACCAACTCCAAAAAACCTATAAATATAGAAAACCCCAGATATAACCCTAGGTCAGAAGTTCTGCCGCTGCAAGCCTGTGTAGCCACAAAAAACCAATCGAGAGCCTCTTCCGGCACCCTAACGGAGGGGGAGATAGTCACCGGAGGCCATCTCCATCATCCCTATGGCCACCATGATGAGGAGGGAGTAGTCCACCCTCGGGGCAGAGGGTTTGTACCAGTATCTATGTGTTTAATCTCTCTCTCTCTCGTGTTCTTGAGATGGCACGATATTGATGTATCCCGGGCTTTGTTAATATAGTTGGATCATATGGTGTTTCTCCCTCTCTATCTTGATGTGATGAATTGAGTTTCCCTTTGATATTTCATTTTATCGGATTGAATACTTTTATGGATTTGAGAGCACTTGATTAATGTGTTGCTATGAATACCCGTGGTGACAATGGAGGCTATTAGTAACTGGAGAAACCTCCCCCAAACATGAGGGAGATTCTCCTTTAATTTGAACAAAGTTAAATATTTCCTGTAAGGGAGCTTGTTTCTTATGAGTAAGAATATTTTTTTAGAAAAGTGATAGATCAAATCTTGGGTTACACATGCAACTAAGAACTAGAGAAAGGAACCATTCCTTTCTCTCGTGTTTCAGCGAAAAATGAAAGAGCATAAGGATATAATAGTATCGTATCTTTTCAACATTGGTAAACAAGGCAGCAATATCATTTAGTTTCGTAAGTTGTTCTACGATAGTTTTACTTTCATATCCATGGAAAGGATCAGATTCAACTAAAGGAAGCAGTTCAGGATCTATAGAAAATTCATAGTCCTTATCAGAAACAAGTATAGGAAAAGTAGAAAATTTAGGATCGTATTTCATTTTATCCATCATATATTTTTCTTTTAGTTTGCCTAGTAATTTCTTCAAGTCATCTCAATCATTACAAGCAAGAAAATGCCTAGCTACTTCAGCATCGATAACATAACCTTCAGGTACATAAGGAAATTCATATATATTAGGACGATGGGGTGTAGAAAGTAGTTCAAAGTCTTCATCAGTTTTAGTATTTTAAAGTTCGCTAGCTCTAGCAATTTGGGCATCAAGTAATTCAGTCAGTGGCACAGTTCCAGCTTCATCATGTGTAGCAATAATATCTTCATTAATTTTAGAAGTAGCATCATCAAATTCATGTGGCATATCAGGTCAAGAAACAGGTGGCGGTGTAACAAGCTGATTTAAAACAATAGTTGAATAAAAAGTAGAGCTAGATGGTTGTTCTTTACCTCCTCTCGTGTGAGAGGGAACGATCCTGGTTCGATTATCTTTCAGATTCTTCATAATGGCAATAGGATATTCTCAAGCCAACACAATAAATAGAGCTATGCTCCCTGGCAATGATGCCACAAAAAGGTCTTGATAACCCACAAGTATAGGGCATCGCGACAGTCTTCACACGTAGTATTTCACCCTAATTTATTGATTCGACACAAGGGGAGCCAAAGAATATTTATTGGCCTTACCAGTTGGGTTTTCAATTCAACCACATGTGGGATATCTCCTTGCAACAAGTATTTAGTAGCATAGGAATTGATAGTAGGACAGTAACAGTGATAGCAGTAATTTTGGTAATAGTAGTAGCTCTAACAATTTAGTAGCAGGTGTGATAGTAAAAGCAACACTAGTAACATAGAAAAAATCAGTATATATTTGAAGTGTAGGCACGTGGATCAACAATTAATAATGATATAAATGGCATTGATCATATAACAATTACACACCAGGATGACACAGAACTAGCTCCAATTCATCAACATAATGTAGGCATCTATTTCGCATATAGCCATACATGCTTGCGATAAGAACTTGCATGACATCTTTTGTCCTAACCTCCCATAGCAGCGGGTTCCTATTGGAATGTTAGGGATATTAAGGGCTCCTTTTAATAGAGAACCATGTGGAGGGTCAGATGACCAATAGTTGCCGTGGCAAGATCTACATCAAAGATTCAAGCTTGGGTCTCGATACCGACTCAATCGAGTACGGGTACCGAGTCCCCTTTGGCAAGATCCACATCTTCATTGGCAAGGTCAACAAAACAACGCCCGAGCCAGACATCTACACCAACATCGCCGAGCTCGCTCCTCACGTTCGATCCAGTCGGCGTAGGGCTGGCTGAAGCCACGCCGTCTTGGAGAATGTCGGGTTAGCCCATCCTCTCAAAGGTGGGGACGTTGAAGGCCAAGGCAATAACAAGCGTAAGTGGCCCGAAGGCGGGTGAGAACCTAGATCACTATCAATGCTCGTTTCAACAACCAGCGGTGGAGCGGCCATCCTAATGATCATCGGGCGAATAAAGCACCCAACTACGAGGCTGCGCTTAGGGTGCCTTGCCCCAAACATGGTACTCCCTCCGTAAACAAATATAATAGCGTTTAGATAACTAAAGTAGTGATCTAAACACTCTTATATTTCTTTACAGAGGGAGTACTTAGGAGAAACCGGCCAATCATTCATGGCAGGGCTGCTATATCATGCGAGATTTCCAGAACCGGATTCTCGAAAAGCACAAAGAGGAACATCGGGGTCCAAACACCCCTGGCAGGTCATCTGGGGACCTCAAACAGATTAGCAGTGGTCAGTACCATGCCTTCACCATCAATTCTTGCAAACGAGACACAAAGGTAAAAAAGAGAGGTATCAGTATGGATGAGCCAGCGATTCCCGAGTATCTCCGTTGGTCTGCACAGCCAATCACCTGGAGCCGACAGGATCATCCTCCCTGAGTCGACAACTCCGGATATTGGGCTTTGGTGGTAACGCCTCAGGTGTGTGGCTATAACCTCTCAAGGGTCCTCCTGGACGGAGGAAGCAGCATCAACATACTATATTATGACACCTTTCATCGGGTGAATCTCCCCGACAGCAGCTTGGAAACTTCGACCACCATTTTCCATGGCATCATTCCTGGGAAGTCGGCGTATTCAGTCGGGCAAATTAAGCTCGATGTAGACTTTGGCGATGAGCACAACTACAGGTTTGAGCTCTTGACTTTTGAAGTGGTGAAGATACAAAGCTCCTGTCATGCTCTCTTTGCAAGTCTGGCTTATGCACGTTTCATGGCTCGCCCCTATTATGTCTACCTCAAAGTTAAGATGTCGGGTCCCAAAAACACTATCACACTGAAAGGAGACAAGAAAACGGCTCAGGAATGTGAGGAAGGGGATGTAGTCTATGCCGAGTCGGCCTGTGCTACCGAGGAACTAAAGTTGTACGTGGCTAATGTTGACCCGGCCGACATGACCTCTGTCAAGAAGCCAACGACTAAGTACAAAGAACCTCTCAAGTTTAAGCCGGGTGAACATACAAAACAGATTGACTTTGTCCTAGGCAACTCATCCTAGCAGTTCACCACTGGGACCGGTGTGGATCCTAAATAGGAAAGCGTGCTCGTCGAGTTCATCCATGAGAATCGGGACATCATTGCATGGAAACATTCTGACATGCCTAGAGTGCCGAGGGAACTCGCTGAGCACCATCTTAATGTGGATCCAAAGATGAAACCAGTACGACAAGACCTCCATCATTTTAACAAGGAGAGATGCAAGGCTATTGGGGAAGAAATAACCCGACTCCTAATTGCTGGGTTTAACATTGAAGTTTTTCATCCTGAATGGTTGGCTAACCAGGTGCTTGTTTTGAAGAAATATGGCACCTTGCGCATGTGTGTTGATTACACGAATCTCAACAAAGCTTGTCCTAAAGATCCTTTTGCCCTCCCGCGTATCGACCAGATCATTGACTCTACGGCAGGTTGCGAGTGATATGATTTTTGGACGCATACTCATGCTATCACCAGATCAAAATGGCTAAGGAGGATTAGGATAAGATGGCTTTTATAACCCCTTTTGGTGCCTTCTGTTATGTTTCTATGCCTTTTGCACTTAAGAGCGCAGGGCGACTTAGCAGCGATGCGTGCAGAATTGCCTTCACTCACTCATCGGATGCAACGCTCATGCTTATGTTCATGACATCATGGTGAATTCTCGGAAGAAGGAGACACTATTGGACAATCTCAAGGAAATGTTTGATAACCTTTGACTCTATCAGGTGAAACTTAACCCAGCGAAGTGTTTCTTTGGGGTCCCGACAGGTAAGCTGTTAGGCTTCCAGGTCTTTTAACAAGGTATTGAAGTCAAACCCGACAAGATCTAGGCGGTCACCTCACTGGCTTAGACGGCTAATATAAACCAGGTCCAACACATGGCTGGCCGCAATGCAGCACTAGTCAGGTTTATAAGACACCTACGGGAGAAGGAAATCCCTCTCTATCGGCTGCAGAAAAAGACGGACAATTTTGTTTGGACTGATACATCCAATGAAGCTTTTGAAGCCCTCAAGGACGAGTAGGCTGAGCCCCCAGTTTTAGCCGCCCTAACTGACAAAGAACCCATGCTCATGTAAATTGCTGCCAACTCAAAGGCGGTAAGTCGTGCAGTTGTTGTCGAACAAAAGGTGGAAGGAAAGGAATATCCAGTTCAACGACCATCTATTTTTTGAGTGAAGTCTTGACCTTATCCAAGCAACGATATCCACGTTGGCAGAAGTTGGTCTTTAGGGTCCTTATGGCAAGACGGAAGTTAAAACACTACTTCAGGAGCATCCAATAACTATGGTTTGTCCAACACCCCTTAGCAATATCATACAAAATCATGAGGCCAGTGGACGAATCGCCAAGTGGGAAATCGAGCTCAGCCCACACCAGGTGAAGTACATGCCTCGAACGGCCATAAAATCCCAAGCGCTGGTGGATTTCATCAATGATTGGACAGAGCTACAAATTCCATAAGACAGGCCAAATAACACATACTTGACGTTGCACTTTGATGGGTCCAGACAATAGGAAGGACCCGGGGCTGGAGTCGTATTAACTTCCCCGCGAGGTGACAAGTTCTGCTATGTTTTAAGCCTCATGTTTCCCTGTACTGATAATGCAACAGAGTATGAGGCCCTGTTGCATGGGCTAAGGATGGCCTAGGTAATGAATCTCTGCCGGGTCAGGTGTTTGGCCGACTCAGATTTAGTGGCGGAGCAAGTTTCGGGGACATGGGATTCTACAGATCCTTTAATGGTGGCTTATCGACGAGAAGTCACTTGGGTGGTGGGTTACTTCCATTGCTATCAAGTCGATCACATAGATCGCCGGCTCAATGAAGCGGTGGATGCTTTATCGTGGCTTGCTTCTCAGCGGAAGCTAGTCCCTCCCAATGTCTTTTTGGATGTCCTTCACAACTCCTCGATGAAATTACCATATGAAGAGGATATAACTATTCTAGACCCAGAATCACATCTAGTAGCAGCTCTTCAAGCTACCCAAGATTGGACGGTACCATATTTAGCATATCTCACCCGACGAGAACTCCTAGCTGAAGAAGTCGAGGCCCGCCAAATAGTTCGTCGATCCAAATCGATGACCATGATCAAGGGCGAGTTACATTGGCGGAGCAGCACTGCATTTTTCAGTGTTGTGTATCTCCTGAGGAAGGGCAAGAAATTCTCAATGAAATCCATGAAGGAGGCTATGGGCATCATGCTGTCTCAAGATCTTTGGTGGAAAAGGATTTTCTTCATGGGTTTTATTGGCTAACAACTCATGCTGATGCGGAAGATCTCGTACGCAAGTGCGATGGATGTCAAAAGTTTGCCCGACGGGCCCGTCTGCCGGCTCAAGAGTTGCGAATGATCCTAATCACATGATCATTTGTAGTCTAGGGGCTTGATACGGTTGGTCCATTCAAAATGTCTCCGGATAAAAAGACCCACCTGCTGGTAGGAGTAGATAAGTTCACCAAGTGGGTTGAGGTGGAACCTGTCAGCAACTGTGATGCGGAAATAGCGGTAAAATTCTTGAAAAGTTAATCTACCGTCTCGGCTATCCTCATAGAATTATCACAGACAATGGTACCAACCTATCCAAAAGAGCTATAGAACAATTCTGTCACAAAGAGCACATCCGGCTTGGCTTGGCGCCTGTAGCGCATCCGCAGTCAAAGGATGCATGCTGAAAGAGTAAATCAGGATGGTCCCATTACACCGCACCCCGGGTTGTTGGGTGTAGGAACTCTCCTCAGTACTCTAGAGTATCACTACTACTCCAAACAGGTCCACTGGGTACACACCTTTCTTTCTGGTCTATGGTGCTCAGGCGGTACTTCCAAGTGATATTCGCCACGACTCTCCTAGAGTGGTTGCTTATGTAGAGGGCAACAATGAACAAGCACGACAAGATTCTTTGGATGCTTTGGAGCAAGAGCGACTTAGCAGCAGCCATGTCACCCATATACAAACATGACTTACATCGCTATCATAGTCGTAGAGTTAAAAGTTGCACCTTTCAAAAGGGCAACTTGTGGCTCCGCCTGATTCAAGATCAAACGGGGATGCATAAGCTCTATCCACCCTGGCAAGGCCCGTTTATCATCAGCAAAAATGTCAACAATTGTTCATATTACCTGATCGATCTATGACCAGGTAAGAACACCTCTGAAGCAGAGACAACCTGACCTTGGAACATCGCTCACCTGCGGCCTTATTATAATTAGAGCCACTCGCTCATTATTTCTTGTACCTCCCCCAATTTTAGTACATACTTCTGTAGTTTCGAACAAAATAAAGCCGGCATCCTCGAACTTTGGGGCCTCTATCATTTTCATCCTATAGATTGAGCATGAGTCTTTATTATTTCAAAACATGTTACTTGGGGGCTACTGGTCCGAATAAATAATCATGATCAATGGAATGAAGTCGACTTATCAGGGGCTACTGGTCCCCGGGTTGTTTTGCAGTAATAGCATTGTCTTGTCCAACCCTATGTTGGGCTTTTCTATTGATCATAGGTCACTTGGGGGCTTTCAACTCAATGACTTTAGCTTTCTCACCTCTTGATCTGGAAAAGACGCCACAAAATGGTTAAACATGCATGTACGTTTGATGCGACTCCGATTAGGTGACTCCATGTACTCTTGACTATTCAGTT
Source organism: Hordeum vulgare subsp. vulgare (assembly GCF_904849725.1). Lineage (NCBI taxonomy): Eukaryota > Viridiplantae > Streptophyta > Magnoliopsida > Poales > Poaceae > Hordeum > Hordeum vulgare. The sequence continues at coordinate 405,570,027 of NC_058523.1, read as the reverse complement.
CATTGTGGACCCTGAATCAGGAAGGTTGAAACATTGGTTTGTAACGTGATAGCCATCATACTGAAAGCGAGGATAAACCATGGGTTATCATGCCCACTTCATTGAAGCAAGACTTGAGCCTTGAGAGCCGGTCCCTTTTTACCATGTCTCACTCAGCCGGATTATTATTTCTTTATATTATCATCACTTTCTTTCAAGTACAAATGATATTTTTCCGGCTCACAAATAGTGCTCGGGTTATGAAGTCATAATACTATTACGAACAGTTCAAAATTTTATGGTTCAGCGGACAAAACTTGCGAACTGTTGATTCAAGAAGCCAGATTTTGAGCACGGATCAACCAAGATGTAACAGATTAAAGGACTAAAGTTATATCCGGTTCATATGCATAAGTATTAAAGGTGAGTTAGCAGAGAATTGGGAAGCTTTAGACCCCTTGCCATCATGACGAAAACCAAGAGTTTTTACAAACATGCCAAAGGCATGGCGGAAGCGATACAACTATTGTCTCGGGAAATATATTACAAGGCACTCCAGGCCCAAATGATGAAATCAAAGTTTTTTCTCATTGGCTTTGTCTTGATCTTGTCCCTGAGATACCTTTGGCTGGTCTTCTTCTCGAGCTACCGGTTCTACAATCCGGAGATCGTCTAAATTCTAGTTGCAATGGGAGAAGGCTTCAAACATGGCTTCCTCATTCAAGATAGGCGACGGGTTGACGTTAGTGGCAAATAGTTGGTTGCGATGCTGCGAAGTCAGACTAACCGATTTAAAAACGGGTGGTTGAACTCGGGCTTTGTTTGAGTCATATGTTGGATGATATCTTTTCAAAGATATGTCACTTAGAAGCTTACTGTCCAAAATGTGAGCCGCCGAGACACACCGACGATAATCATCATCGTTAAAAGCTGATCCGTCTGCTTCAACTCTGGAAACACCCTAGTCATTTCTGCATGGTTAAGCTCAACCGAGTAAGCCAGAGCCGAACTCAAAGAATACGTGGCTCTGGCACGGGATGCCAATCTTTTGTGCTCTCCAATTTGTTTGGGGATTGTAGAAAGGAATGCCAACACATCTTTTATAAGCTTAACTGGCACTTTGTTCCTGATACGTCTCCATCGTTCCTGATACGTCTCCAAACTCTTTTGCCCTTGTTTTGGACTCTAATTTGCATGATTTGAATGGAACTAACCCAGACTAACGTTGTTTTCAGCATAATTACCATGGTGTTGTTTTTGCACAGAAATAAAAGTTCTCGGAATGACCTGGAAATTTACACGGATTTTTTGTGGAATATATAAAAAATACCGGCGCAAGAATCAACCGGAGACGTGGAATGAGAATCCCACAAGCCCAGGAGGCGCGGGCCCCCCTGGCCGCGCCTGGCAGGCTTGTGGGGCCCTACGGGCTCCGCCGCCTCCAACTCCATCTCTATTTAGTCCCTTTTGCCCAGAAAAAATTAAGGAGAAGAGTTCATCGTGTTTTACGATACGGAGGCGCCGCCACCACCTATTTTTCCTCTCGAGGGTAGATCTGGAGTGCGTTCTGGGCTCCGAAGAGGGGAGATCGTCACCGTCGTCATCACCAACCTTCCTTCATCGCCAATTCTATGATGCTCTTCACCGTTCGTGAGTAATCTCATCGTAGGCTTGCTGGACGGTGATGGGTTGGATGAGATCTATCATGTAATCGAGTTAGTTTTGATGGGGATTGATCCCTAGTATCCACTATGTTCTCATATTGATGTTGCTACTACTTTGCCATGCTTAATGCTTGTCACTAGGGCCCGAGTGCCATGATTTCAGATCTGAACCTATTATGTTCTCGTCAATATATTTGTGTTCTTGATCCTATCTTGCTAGTTGTAGTCACCTACTATGTGTTATGACCCGGCAACCCCGGAGTGACAATAGCCGGTACCACTCCCGGAGATGACCATAGTATGAGGAGTTCATGTATTCACTAAGTTCTAATGCTTTGTTCCGGTTCTCTATTAAAAGGAGAACCTTAATATCATGTAGTTTCCATTAGGACCCCACTGCCACGGGAGGGATGGACAATAGATGGCATGCAAGTTCTTTTCCATAAGCACGTATGACTATATACGGAATGCATGCCTACATTACATTGACGAACTGGAGCTAGTTACATATCTCCCCATGTTATAACTGTTGCATGATGAATGTCATGTGGCATAATTATCCATCACCGATCCAATGCCTACGAGTTTTTCCTACTGGTCCTTGCTATGTTACTTTGTCGCTACTATTATTGGCACTACTGTTACTGCTACTATTGTCACTACTGTTACTGTTACCATTGCTACTGCTACTATCACACTACTATGTTACTGAAACTTTGTTGCAGATACTAAGTCTTTCAGGTGTGGTTGAATTGACAACTCAACTACTAATACTCGAGAATATTCTTTTGCTTCCCCTTGTGTCGAATCAATAAATTTGGGTTGAATACTCTACCCTCGAAAATTGTTGCGATCCCCTATACTTGTGGGTTATCTAGACTATTTTCTGGCGCCGTTGCCGGGGAGGCCTAGTACTATTCTCTGAGTCACTTGGGATTTACGTCTGTTGATCACTATGAGGAATCCGAGAGATCCAAAAAAATTAAAGTATTGCCCTCAACTACGAGGACAGGTAAGGAACTGCCATCTAGTTCTGCACTTCATTCACCTTCAGTTATGAGTAAGATTGCGACACCATCGCCTGCTAGAAATTCTGATATGTCGCTTGTGCTTGATGATGCTTCTTCTGCTATCCATGATGCTTGTGATGATGCTTTTCTTGATACTACTTTGCCACTAGGTGCATTTCTTGATGCACAAATTGCTAGAGTTGCTGCTGAATGTGATGATACTTCTGAAACTGCTAAGATTATTGAAGTAGAACCTTCTATTTCACCTGTTAGAACTAGCTCTCCTAGATATGAATTGCCTGATATACATGAGGGTTATGTTATGGAGGGAGAGGTAGCTGAGGACTTTCTTGCTTGTAAGGATAGCTATGATCTTGAGAAATTACTGCGCAAGTGGAAAAAAATATCTAAACGCTAGGATGAAATACGACCCTAAGTTTGCTACTTCGCCTATCTTTGTGACCGATAAGGATTATTAATTATCTGTCGATCCTGAGTTAATCACTTTGGTCGAATCTGATCCTTTTCATGGTTATGAGTCTGAAACGACTGTAGCACATCTTACTAAGCTGCACGATATAGCCACCCTATTCACGAGTGAGGAAAATATCTGCCACTACTATATCCTTAAGTTGTTTCCTTTCTCACTAAAGGGTGATGCTAAGACTTTGTTCACTTCTCTTGCTCCTGGTTGTGTGCGTAGACCCCAAGATATGATCTACTACTTCTCTGAGAAATATTTTCCTGCCCATAAGAAACAAGCTACCTTGCAGGATATATATAACTTTTGCAAGTTGGAGAAGAGAGTCTCCCACAAGCTTGGGGGAGGCTTGTCCAGCTACTGAATGCTTTGCCTGATTACCCTCTTGAGAAGAATAAAATACTTGATATCTTATATAATGGACTAACCGATGCTTCTAGGGACCACCTAGATAGTTGTGTTGGTTCTGTTTTCAGGGAACGAACTATGGAACAAGCTGAGATTCTATTGAATAATATCTTGTGCAATGAGAATGCTTGGACTATTCCCGAACCACCTCCGAAGCCAACTCCGAAGAAAAGAGGTATCCTATTCCTCAGTCCTGAAGATATGCAAGAAGCTAAGAAATCTATGCAAGAGAAAGGCATTAAATCTAAAGATGTCAATAATCTACCACCTATCGAAGAGATCCATGGTCTTGATAACCCGACACAGGTAGTAGAGGTAAATTCTCTTCGTAGATTCAATGAGAGTGATATTCCTTTTGATAAACCTACTAGCTTATGCTTAGATGAATTTGATAACTTTGTTGCCAAACAACAAAGTTTCAATGATTATGTTAGCAGACAATTGGAACAGAATGCTCGTATGCTTAGTCATTTAAGTGCTTGTGTGGATAGCAATGTCAATGATCTTAAGCTTTTCAGTAAACAAGCCTCTATGGTCACTACTCAGGTAGAACAAGTACTTAAGGCTCAAAATGACTTGCTCAATTAGTTGAATGACAATTCTGTTAGAGTCGTCACTAGAGGCCGTAGAATGACCGAGGAACCTTTGTATCCTGAGGGTCATCCTAAGATAATTGCACAAGATTCTCAAGGAGTTAGCACCGAGGCACCTAGTCATCCTGGTATTAGGAAGAAAAAGAAAGATGATAGGAACTTGCATGCTAGCAACCCTGTTGCTGTTACACCCGAGAATCCAAATGATGTCTGTGTTTTTGATGCCGAAACACAATCTGGTGATAAACATGAGCCTAATGATAATATCGATAGTGGTGTACATGATGATGCTCAACCTAGCAATGATAAGGATGTGGAGATTGAACCTGTTGATCTTGATAACCCACAACCTAAGAATAGGAGATATGATAAGAAAGAGAACCATGGGTTCACAAACGCATGCCCTTTCCTCCCAAACCATCCAAGAAAAAGGATGATGAGGATTTTGAGCGCTTTGTTGAAATGGTTAGACATGTCTTTCTGCAAATGCATTTGACATATATGCTCAAAAGGTCTCCCTATGCTAAGTACATGAAGGATGTTGTGACTAATAAGAGGAGGATACCTGAGGTTGAGATTTCCACCATTCTCGCTAATTACACCTTCAAGGGTGGAACTCTTAAGAAACTAGGTGATCCTGGAGTGCCCACTATACCTTGCTCCATTAATGGAAACTACGTTAGACCTGCTTTATGCGATCTTGGAGCCGGTGTTAGTGTTATGCCTCTCTCTCTCTTTATCATAGACTTGAATTGGATAAGTTGACACCCACTAAAATCTCCCTGCAAATGGCTGATGTGTACTACGCAACCTTCTCCTTGTAGACGTTGTTGGGCCTCAAAGTGCAGTGGTTTGTAGGACAGTAGCAATTTTCCCTCAAGTGGGTGACCTAAGGTTTATCAATCCGCAGGAGGCGTAGGATGAAGATGGTCTCTCTCAAGCAACCCTCAACCAAATAACAAAGAGTCTCTTGTGTCCCCAACACACCCAATACAATGGTAAATTGTATAGGTGCACTAGTTCGGCGAAGAGATGGTGATACAAGTGCAATATGGATGGTAGATATAGGTTTTTGTAATCTGAAATTACAAAAACAGCAAGTTAACTAGTAGTAAAAGCAAGCACGAACGGTATTGCAATGCGTGGAAACAAGGCCTAGGTTTCATACTTTCACTAGTGAAGTTCTCTCAACAATGATAACATAATTGGATCATATAACTAGCCCTGAACATGCAACAAAGAGTCACTCCAAAGACACTAATAACACGAAGCTATTCTTTCCGTTCAATCCATCATAGAGTAAGTACTAGAATAACACCTTGAGACACACATCAACCAAGACCCTAATGTCACCTAGATACTGCATTGTCACCTCAAGTATCCGTGGGCATGATAATACGATATGCATCACACAATCTCAGAATCATCTATTCAACCAACACATAGAACTTCAAAGAGTGCCCCTAAGTTTCTACCGGAGAGTCAAAACGTGTGCCAACCCATATGCATAGGTTCCCGATGTCACGAACTCGCAAGTTGATCACCAAAACATACATCAAGTACTCACATGAATATCCCATTGTCACCACAGATGGACACGTGTAAGACATACATCAAGTGTTCTTAAAGACTCAATCCGATAATATAACTTCAAAGGGGAAACTCAATTCATTACAAGAAGGGAGAGGGGGAAGAACATCATAAGATCCAACTATAGTAGCAAAGCCCACGGTACATCGAGATCATGACATCTCAAGAACACGAGAGAGAGAGAGATAGATCAAACACATAGCTACTAGTACATACCCTCAGCCCCGAGGGAGAACTACTCCCTCCTCGTCATGGAGATCGCCGGGATGATGAAGATGGCCACCAGAGATGGGTTCCCCCTCCGGAGGGTGCCGGAACGGGCTCTCGATTGGTTTTTGGTGGCTACAGAGGCTTGCGGCAGCGGAACTCCCGATCTAGGTTTCTTTTTGGGGGTTTCTGAATTTATAGGAATTTATGGCGGTGGAATTATGTTAGTTGGGCCCACGAGGAGGTCACAACCCTGCTAGGTGCGTCCTAGGGAGTGGGGCGCCTCTTGGTCTTGTGACTCCCTCGTGGCTCTTCTGGCCTTCTTCCAAAGCTTCGGGGGTCTCTTTTGGTCCAAAACAAATCATCGCAAAAGTTTTATTCCATTTGGAATCTGTCTGAAAAAGGGTCAAAAACACGGAAAAAGTAGAAACTGGCACTTGGCAATGAGTTAATAGGTTAGTCCCAAAAAAGATATAAAATAGCACATTCATGCATATAAAACATCCAAAGTTGACAAGATAATAGGATGGAACCATCAAATATTATAGATACGTTGGAACGTATCAAGCATCCCCAAGCTTAACTCATGCTCGTCCTCCAGTAGGGAAGTGATAAAGACCGAATTTTTGATGTGGAATGCTACCTAACATATTTGTACTTTGTAACTTCTTTCTTGTGGCATCAATGTTCAGATCCGTAAGATTCAAAACAATAGTTCACTATTGACATGAAACAATAATACTTCAAGCATATAGCAAAGTAATCGTGAACTTTGAAATAACAAGGCCAAAGAAAGTTATCCCTACAAAATTATATAGTCTGGCTATGCTCCATCATCCCCACACAACGAATTTAAATCATGCACAACTCCGGTATTGGCCAAGTAATTGTTTTTGCAATCTTACTTTCTCAACCTTTTTCAACTCTCACGCGATACATGAGTGTGGGCCATAGATATAGCACTATAGGTGGAATAGAGTGTGGTGCAGGTTGTGAGGCAAAAAGGAGGAGATGGTCACATTGACTCGGCATATCAATGGGCTATGGAGATGCCCATCAATAGATATCAATGTGAATGAGTAAGGATTGCCAAGCAACGGATGCACAAGAGCTATAAGTGTGTGAAAGCTCAAAAGGAAAACTAGTGGGTGTGCACCCAACTTGCTTGCTCACGAAGACCTAGGGCAATTTTGAGGAAGCCCATCATTGGAATATACAAGCCAAGTTATATAATGAAAATTCCCACTAGTATATGGAAGTGTCAAAACAAGAAACTCTCTATCATGAAGAACATGGTGCTATTTCGAAGCACAAGTGTAGAAAAGGATAGTAGCATTGTCCCTTCTCCTTTTTCTCTCATTTTTCTTGTTCGGGCTCTTTGGCCTCTTTTTTTATTGGTGGTCATCTTTGGCCTCTTTTTTTATTCCTCACATGGGACAATGCTCTAATAATGATGATCATCACACTTTTTTACTCACAACTCAATACTTAGAACAATGATGACTATAAGGAAATGCCTCCGGCAGTGTACCGGGATGTGCAACGATCTAGCTTAGCGTATGACGTTGAAAGATCTCCCTAGCTATCTCACGATCATGCAATGGCAATATGAAAGTGACGGCACATGTCATGTGACGGAACGGTGGGAGTTGCATGGCAATATATCTCAGAATGGCTATGAAAATGCCATAATAGGTAGGTATGGTGGCTGTTTTGAGGAAGGTATATGGTGGGTTTGTGCACCGGCGAAAGTTGCGCGGTACTAGAGAGGCTAGCAATAGTGGAAAGTGAAAGTGCATCTATACCATGGACTCATATTTGTCATGAAGAACTCATATACATATTGCAAAAGTTTTATTAGTAATCGAAACAAAGTGCTAAACGCGTACTCCTAGGGGAAGGGTTCGTAGGTGTTAACCATTGCGCGATCCCGACCGCCACACAAAGGATGACAGTCAATAAATCAATTATGCTCCAAATACCTAACATAGCGGTTCACCATACGTGCATGCTACGGGAATCACTAACTTCAACACAAGTATTTCTAGATTCACAACACCCTACTAACATAACTCTAATATTACCATATCCAAATCTTGAAACTAATTGTGAGGAATCAAACTTCTCTTACTAATCAATGCACTTGAATATGGAAGTTTTTATTTTATCCTCTTTGGATGCCTATCATATTTAGGACTAATGTCATAGTACGCCCCAATTACCAAGTTACTTAGAGAGAGCTATCTCAAAAAGATATAAGTGAATATTGAGAGTTTTTATTTCTACAAAATATGACACCACCATGCTCTAAAAAGATTTAAGTGAATTACTAGAGCGAAAGGCAAACTATTCCAAAAGATATAAGTGAAGCTCAATGAGTAGTTGAATAATTATTTGGCTATGTGAAGACTCTCCCATCTACGAATTTCAGATACTTAATAACTTATTCAAACAAAATAAAATAACGATCCAAGCAAAACACATATGATGTGGTGAATAAAAATATAGCCCCAAGTAAAGTTAGCGATGGATTGAAGACGAAAGAGGGGATGCCTTCCCGGGGCATCCCCAATCTTAGGCTCTTTGGTGTCCTTGAATATGGATTTGGGGTGCCTTGTACATCCCAAAGCTTAGGCTCTTGCCACTCCTTGTTACATAGTCCATCGAAACTCTACCCAAAACTTGAAAACTTCACAACACAAAACTTAACGGAACTTCGTGAGATGGGTTAGTATGATAAGGAACAAATCAATCACTTGGGTACTGTCAAAATAAGACTCATAATTATTTTCGCACAATGCCTAGTGTATCTTATCATTTCCACAATTTATATTAATCAATATAATCTATGGAAACACCAAAACAAGCAAACTATGCATTGAAAACAGAATCTGTCAAGACCAGAACATTTTGTAATGATCTGAACAATGACCATACTTCTGCATATCCAACAATTCTGAAATAATTATGAAAATTAAGGACATTTGTATATAAATGAGCAGCAAAAATAATCAACCTAAAATCACTCTCTGGATAGAAATGAAAAATAATTTTGTGAGCACAAAGTTTCTATCTTTTTCAGCATGATCAAACAACTATCACCCAAAAGAATCATAAAGGCTTTACTTGGCACTTTATTGAAACTAAGGCAATAAAACATGATTAATACAGTAGCTTAATCATGTGAACACACAAAAACAGTAAGGATAAATATTTGGTTGTCTCCCAACAAGCACTTTTCTTTAATGCCTTTCAAGCTAGGCATGATGATTTCAATGATGCTCACATAGAAGATAAGAATTGAAACATAACGGGAGCATCATGAAGCATATTACTAACACATTTAAGTCTAACCCACTTCCTATGCATAGGGATTTTGTGAAAAAACAACTTATTGGAGCAAGAATCATCTATCCTAGGAAGTCAAAATGAGCATAGCTTCAAAATTTTCAACACATAGAGGGGAAACTTGATATTATTGCAATACGTAGAAGCATATGATCTTCTCTCATAACAATTTTCAGTAGCATCATGAATGAATTCAACAATATAACCAGCACCTACAGCATTCTTTTCATGATCTACAAGCATAGAAAATTTACTACTCTCCACATAAGGAAATTTATTCTCATCAATAGTAGTGGGAGTATCGTAAAAGACTTGAACACTACGAATTGTTTCCACATTAAGAGAGTAATGTTCAGTAAAAGGGTACTCAAGAGTATGACAAGTTTTATCATCCCTCTTCTTTATAGCATAAGTATCATCACAATAATCATCATAGATAGGGGGCATGCTTTCATCATAATAATTTTGATCATTCAAAGTGGGGGAACTAAAAAGATCATCTTCAGCAAACATAGCATCCCCAAGCTTGTGGCTTTGCATATCATTAGCATCATGGGTATTCAAAGAATTCATACTAACAGCATTGCAATCATGCTCATCATTCACATATTTTGTGCCAAGCATTCTATGTAATTCTTCTTCAAGCACTTGAGCACAATTTTCATTTCCATCATTTTCACGAAAGACATTGAAAAGATGAAGCATATGAGTCCACCTTAATTCCATTTTTTTGAAGTTTTCTTTTATATACTAAACTAGTGATAAAACAAGAAACTAAGAGTTTCGATTGCAAGATCTAAAGATATACCTTCAAGCGCTAACCTCCCCGGTAACGGTGCCAGAAAAGAGCTTGATGTATACTACGCAACCTTATCCTTGTAGACGTTGTTGGGCCTCAAAGTGCAGAGGTTTGTAGGACAATAGAAATTTTCCCTCAAGTGGATGACCTAAGGTTTATCAATCCGCAGGAGGCGTAGGATGAAGATGGTCTCTCTCAAGCAACCCTGCAACCAAATAACAAAGAGTCTCTTGTGTCCCCAACACACCCAATACAATGGTAAATTGTATAGGTGCACTAGTTCGGCGAAGAGATGGTCATACAAGTGCAATATGGATGGTAGATATAGGTTTTTGTAATCTGAAATTACAAAAACAGCAAGGTAACTAGTAGTAAAAGAGAGCACGAACGGTATTGCAATGCGTGGAAAAAAGGCCTAGGGTTCATACTTTCACTAGTGAAGTTCTCTCAACAATGATAACATAATTGGATCATATAACTAGCCCTAAACATGCAACAAAGAGTCACTCCAAAGACACTAATAGCGGAGAACAAACGAAGAGATTATTGTCGAGTACGAAACCACCACAAAGTTATTCTTTCTGATCGATCTATTCAAGAGTCCGTAGTAAAATAACACGAATCTATTCTTTCCGTTCAATCCGTCATAGAGTGCGTACAAGAATAACACCTTAAGATACACATCAACCAGGACCCTAATGTCACCTAGATACTCCATTGTCACCTCAAGTATCCGTGGGCATGATTATACGATATGCATCACACAATCTCAGAATCATCTATTCAACCAACACAGAGAACTTTAAAGAGTGCCCCAAAGTTTCTACCGGAGAGTCAAAACGTGTGCCAACCCACATGCAGAGGTTTCAGATGTCACGAACCCGCAAGTTGATCACCAAAACATACATCAAGTACTCACATGAATATACCATTGTCACCACAGATAGACACGTGCAAGACATACATCAAGTGTTCTTAAAGACTCAATCCAATAAGATAACTTCAAAGGGGAAACTCAATTCATTACAAGAAGGGAGAGGGGAAGAACATCATAAGATCCAACTATAGTAGCAAAGCCCGCGGTACATCGAGATCATGACATCTCAAGAACACGAGAGAGAGAGAGAGAGAGAGAGGGATCAAACACATAGCTACTGGTACGTACCCTCAGCTCCGAGGGAGAACTACTCCCTCCTCATCATGGAGATCATCGGCATGATGAAGATGGCCACCGGAGATGGGTTCCCCCTCCGGCAGGGTGCCGGAACGGCCTCCCGATGGGTTTTTGGTGGCTACAGAGGCTTGCGGCGGCAGCACTCCCAATCTAGGTTTATTTTTGGGGGTTTCTGTATTTATAGGAATTTATGGCGGTGGAATTACGTCGGTTGGGCCCACGAGGAGGTCACAAGCCTGGTAGGTGTAGCATAGGGGGGTGGGGGCGCCTCCTGGGCTTGTGACTCCGTCGTGGCTCTTCTAGCCTTCTTCCAAAGCTTCGGGGGTCTCTTTTGGTCCAAAACAAATCATCACGAAAGTTTTATTCCATTTGGACTCCGTCTGAAAAAGGGTCAAAAACACGGAAAAAACAAAACTGGCACTTGGCACTGAGTTGATAGGTTAGTCCCAAAAAAGATATAAAATAGCACATTCATGCCTATAAAACATCCAAAGTTGACAAGATAATAGCATGGAACCATCAAAAATTATAGATACGTTGGGGACATATCAATGGCCGAGAAATCAACTGCTTTCCCTATCGGCATTTGCGAGGTTGTGCCTATTGTGGTTGCTATAGTGACTATCTTAAGACACTTTGTTACTATGGATATTTCCGAGGATGATGCCATGGCGGTCATCCTTGGATGACCCTTTTTAAACACTACATGGGCTGTTAGTGATTGCAACAAAGGCAATGTCACTTTCCATGTCAATGGTAATGAGCATACGGTGCACTTTCCGAAGAAACAATATCGAGTACATTGCATCAATGCTATTGAAAAAACTTCATCGATTCTTATTGGGACCTTTGAATGCCCTATACCTACTGTTAAGATGAAGTATGATTTGCTTGTTGGGGATATGCACATCCCCATTGAGGTAACCTAGTGACTATTCGAAAATTCTCCGTTTTTTATGCGATTCGAAAAAGTTTGTCAAGGAGACTTGATCAACCTCATTGACGGATTTCTTTTGATGACCATAAGATGGATGAATCTAGAAGTCACAAACCTCCTGTCTCGAACTTTTATTTCCCGTTGCTTAGAAGAAAAATGATAGATTTAGCTTTAGTTTTTCCTATTTTCTCCTTTTTGCGTCCCTTAGAAAAGCGTCCCGAAAATAAAAGTTCTTCAAATGCCCTGAAAATCAAGTATGATTTTTTCTGGAATTTTTGAAAAATTCTGAGGTAAAGAGCTAGTCAGGGGGATGCACCAGTGGGTCACAAGCCCAGGAGGCGTGGGCACCCCCCTCGCCGCGCCTACCAGGCTTGTGGGGCCCATGTGGCACCCCTCCACTTATTCCAGCTTCCATCTCCTTCTCCTACCTCCAAAAAAAATTATTCCACACATCAAACCCGTGTTCTTGCTCTTCTTGCTGCGATTTTCGATCTCCTTGTGCAAAAGCCCCATTCACCAAACTATTTTGGGGGAATTGTTCCTTGGTATGTGACTCCTCCATTGGTCCAATTAGTTTTTTCTCTAGTGCCTTGTTCGTTGCTTATTTTTGCTGCCTTGGTGACCCTGTTCTTGAGCTTTGCATGCTAATTTTAGTTGGTCCCAAGTAGTTTTGATGCATGATATGGCCTCTAGGCACTTGTAGGAGTAGTTGCTATGAGTTTCTTTGAGCCTTGTTCACTTTTCCATTGAGTCACTAAAAATTTCAGAAATTTTCAGAGAAAGAAAAAATGAAAAGATGAGGAGGTTCCTAAGAGGCTCTTCAAGCCGTAACCCGAAGGATGATGAAAATGAGAAGAAGAAACCCAAGTATTCGGTCCCCCAAGTTGCAGAAGTTCAAGCGTGCGAGTGGCCAAGCGATGTGTTCTTACGTGCCGCCGGTCTTTATGAGGATTTTTATTACTTGGTGGAAAACGCAGGCCTTACCGCATTCATTGAAGATAAGTGTCCACAATACCTCCTCCTCACTAATATTTTCGTGGAAAGCTTTAATTTCTTTTCAAAGAAGAACCCTCCTATGGTCGAGTTCAAGTTATATGATATCCCCCAGAGCATGTCACTTCAGGATTTTTGCAATGTCTGCAAATTACCTTATGTTGGGGATATTCATGAACCTCGTCCACGGGACTTAGAGGCTTTCATTGATACTATTGATGTAGGAGAGGAGAGAGGAGTATCTTGCGCTAGAGTTGCTAGCATACATTTTCCCGTGCTTCGGTATTTCTCATTATTTGTGGGAAAATGTTTTATTGGCCGTGTGAAGGATGGAGCCCTTAGCTCCCCAGATCTTGCGGTCTTGCACGAAGCTCTTTATAATGATAAAACTTATAGCTTGGGCACTATAGTGGCTCAACGGTTGAACACGAACCGTACTAAAGGTGTTGTTTATGGAGGTATCTATGCTACCCGTCTTGCTAGACATTTTGAGATACCTATTAGGCTGCACGAGGAAGAAGAGATGCTTCTTCCTGAGAGATATCTAGATTATGATAGCATGGTTCGCCATAAATTTCTTGATAAAGATATAAATAAGAGGATGATTTATAACTTGGTATTTAGTCAGGGTACTCATGAGACTATTACCTTGCCTGCTCCTTCTTTGTTCAATCTTTATCTAGGCAGGTACATTATTATGCCCTCGAACATCTACGCATATTGGGGCATAGCGCCACCACAAGCGCCCGTGCCCGAGCTACCAGTCAAGTACCGGACACCAGTTTATCAGTGGGAGCCAGTGGAGCTCACCCAGCAGTGGCACCCTCGGTCCACTCCGGAGTATCGCGGAGACGGTTATTTCCCTCCTTGGAAGTAGACCAACTTAGTCCAAAAGCCTAAGCTTGGGGGATGTAGCGACCCGACTCAGGACGAGTCAAGCCTCTGTGTTTCTATGCCATCCCTGGATCAGTATGCTGGCACACACAGTACATCAATGTATATATCAAAGTGCAATCACATGTAAATAGCGTAAAACTGATATATACCTTAAATATTTCAACGGAAGCAGTCAAGGGAGTGGAGTCCCAATAAACACCAACGGCAAGTTGAGTGTAGACCGTAACCCTGAATCGTACCCTTACTCGTCGAAGAAAAATATCTGCAACATAAGACGTTGCAGCCGTGTAGGTCAGCATATTGAATATGCCGGCAAGTCACATAAGAGAGGGGTGAAAAGTAATCATCTATACTATATGCTTATATGGCAGGTGGGGCTATAAGTTTTTGGCGAAAAGCAAGTTTTCTCCTACATCAAGAGAGGGCTAAAAGAAAAATGTTACTACATAGTTGGTTGTTAACGAGATGGTTCCGCCAACCAATTCTCCTACCCGAGTTGTCAATAATTACCCTCATCAAATATATTTTATGGTGTTGAGAAATCCAGATAACTTCAGTTCCTTTGGCTCAAGTTGTCCATGACCGTGGACACGGCTAATCGATTAGGTTTGAGTACTCTACAGTGTTTTGCACACGTTCCCCACAAGATTTGATCTCCTCCGTGTATGTCCTCGCACTTCAGGGTGTTTGAAGACCGGATGATCAAAACATGGTCTTTCAACGGGTCCCTCTGAATCCCTGTCGGTGCCCATCCATTCCTACCGTTCTTCTACATCTGCTAGCACCGCCTGTCCAGAGTCGCCGCGTTGTCCAACCAAGCCAGAGCCCATAATGACTTGTGGCTGTGCAGGTAAGCCTTGGGTCTTGAAAATATCCGTCCGTCTCTTTGAGCCTGGGTGAAGCTTTCCGCAGGGTGTCATGGTCGTCCCCAGCATCCCGGGCATCCACTGGGTTTTCCAGGGAGCCGATCAACCGTCCTTCACCCAGAGTTGCATTGCGTCCGAGGTCTTGAAAATCTTGTCTTAACCGGTCTTGATTATTTAATCAACCTCGCATCACTCGTGTTATGCACTCAACCAAAATCCCGTCTACTCAAGCATAGAAATATGAAATTTGTCGTCCCGGGGCCAAGTATCGGGGTTGTTGTGTGCCTACCACATGATACTACAACCTTTACTAAAATTTCCAAGTACCTAAGCAGCATGCAATTGGGCATAGGATGGTAGAACTACGATGCATAAAACATAGGTGATAGTATGATCAAAATGACTTGCCTGGTATTACTTGATGAAGATAGTCGCTCTCAAAATCCTGATAATTCTACTCGCCACACTCCGAGCAATCTATCGTAAATGAATAGAATTCAATAAACATTCATGCCAAAAAGGAAGAACCAAGAGAACATAAGAAGAAAGCATGTCTTGGTGCAAAATAACAACGTACTAAGATTTAATAAAAAGGTCCTAAGTGTGTTGTAAAGTGAAGGTGCATGAATGAGATCAAAAGAGTTAATGGACGATGAACTATTGCTATATAAGCTCGACTTGCATACACTATGGGAGATGATCAAAAATATTGGGAGAACAACATGAATGTTATTTGACAAATAGTATAAGACATACGAATTTATTTGTAGAAAGAATTTCTTGAAATGGAGCACTACAACGCAAGTTATAACGAATTGAAGTATGAATTGAATTTGCATTCAAAAGGTCAAGAGAAGTTGAACTGAAGTACGATGGTTACGTACAAAAATATATGACATCGGTGTTTGGGGGTAAAAGGAATCAATTGAAAAGGTGGTACGATTTGCAAGATAAGCTCAAATGAATGTTCGAATACAAATTTGAATCGCTCAAATTTGTAAGGTTCAAAGGTCGAAACTAATGATGTACTGGATATAGGAGATCAATATGAGCGTGTAGAAAAAAGAATTACTAGATTTGAAATAGCGGATCAAAAGATACAAATACTTCAATATAACATTTAATCGGCTTAGAACGATGTGAACACTTTTGGGCACTAATAGATAAATCGGATTTGATCAAAATTATAAGTTGAAAAGTTAAAACTAATGATACAAACGGGAAGATTACTTTGATACGAATCCGACGCAATTGGATTCATCTAAAACGGAGCTACGGATAAAAAGATATGATCAAAAGAAGTTTGAATATGAATATGAACAAATTTCGAAATTTTAAAATTTCAAAAAAATTGATATGATAGTTCATCGAATAGGTGGGATCAAGACGAAACTCCAGGCGTTGGTTTCATCTAATTCGGATATACGAGTAAAAAGTTATGGCTATTTGAAAAATCAAGGCCAAGTTGTTTTACGGAAGAAAAGTGCTATGTCTAAAAGAATTCTAGTACTAATGTGTAAATACGAAGACTAATTAATATATCTAATTACTCTACCGTATACTAGTGTAGGAATACTAGTCTAGAAATAATAAACTACGGGAGTAAAAAAAATACGAAGAAAAATACCTTTAGAATGCAGAGTAAGAATTAATTCCAATGAGGAGACGACTTCGAGAAATCCCGCCGAAGAGAAAAGAATATTTTTATTTAATAAATCTAGTTAAACCAAAATATTGATTTAACCCGAAATAGATGATTTTTGGGTGCTCCTATGGATCTATATTTATAGGTGGAAGGGAGGTCTAATGGTCCATAGGTAGGCGATGTGGGACTAAATATATACGTAATGTAGGCAAACTAGAAAAAAAAGAGGAAAAGAGAGGTGTCGCATGGGCCAAAGCAATTCGGCCACCGCACAGCACATGCACATGGTTGGGCTGGTTGGCCTGGGCGCACTATGTTTTTTTTTTTTTTTTGCGAACGAACAAAAAAATTTTTAAACAAAGAAGAAAAACGTATAAATGAAAAAGAGAGAACATTTTATATAGACATATTATATATCAAAATTTTCAAAATAAAATTTTCTAAAACTTGAACATATTTTCAAAAACAAAAAAAATACTTTGTTAAAAAAATTATTTTTTTGCAATAACTTTAAATGAAAAGGAATTTGAATTTCAAATAAATTGCAAATACTTAAAATTTTAATCAAGACATAGTATCCGATTTTTGGAGGGTCATTTTCCTCCTCTCGTTTGATTTTTTTTTAATCAAGGGGTTTTGAAAATATTCAAACTCAAAATTGAAAAGGGATTCAAAATAGAAAATTTTGGGAAAGTCATTTTATCCCCTCTCATTTTTTTGAGAAGTTTCAAATTCCACTCAAGTTTCAATCACTCAAACAAACAAACAATCAATCTAATAATTATATTAACATTCCAAAATTTATAATTTTGGGATGTTACAGGGGAGTACGTGTTTCTCACAAACTTTATATTCATGCTCACACATTCACTTTGATAGTCGGTGTTCACACCTTGCCACTGTATCATCCATGCTAGTTTATTTCTTTTTCTCGCTTTCTTCTCGTGTGTTCGTTTAGATTGAGAAAACCCAAAAATATATCTCATTCTTCTTTTGCTTGTTGGGAGCTTTCCCGTGTAAATAGTTTTCTTTTTCTTTGGGTCAAGGTAGAAGACCATGGTTACAATGTTTAGTGGCTCCCGCATGCATATTTGTTTATCTGTCAAAGAGCCATATTACTTTGTCTTCTCCTTGTGTTTGCTTGCAGATTCCACCTTAGTCCAATGCACGAACACTCTCATTATTGTTCACATCATTCTGTCGTGCAAGTGAAAGGTAATAATGACGATATATGATGAAGTGACTGGGCCTGGAAAAGCTGGTATGAACTCGATCTATTTTGTTTTTGTAAATATTACTAGCTCATCGTTCCTAATTAAGCTTTGTTATGAGAGAAACATGTTTGCAATGACAACTTAGAGATCATAGTTTCTGATGCCATGCTTAATTAGCTAGGAGCTTATAATGGTTTGTCTTGGATGCCAACATGAATTTCAAGATGATTATGATGCAGTATGATAGGATGGTATCCTCCTTTGAATGATTCAAGTGGCTTGACTTGGCACATGTTTACGCATGTAGTTGAAACAAAATCAACATAGCCTCTATGATATTCATGTTCATGGTGATTTATATCCTACTCATGCTTGCACACAATGTTGGTTAATTTCAATGCATATTGATGACTATTGTCGCTCTCTAGTTGGTCGCTTCCCAGTCTTTTGCTAGCCTTCACTTGTACTAAGCGGGAATACTGCTTGTGCATCCACTTCCATAAACCCAAAGTTGTTCCTTATGAGTCCACCATACCTACCTATATGCGGTATCTACCTGCCGTTCCAAGTAAATTTGCATGTTCCACTCTCTAAATCTTCAAGAAATAATCTGTTTTGTATGCCTGAATCGCTCATGTGGTGACAAGGGGCGATCAATATCTTCCATGCTAGGCGTGTTATCCTCGATACGTGTTTATTCACTCTCACTCACGAGAAAGGGGCTGGTAATTGGAATGCCCAGTTCCGTGCTCAAATCGAAAAGATAATTGCAAACAAAACTCCCCCTGTATTGATGTTAGTATGGACGGCACCTAAGTATTCGGCCAGTCGTGGAGTGTGATTGATCGGTGGTGGGGGAGTCAAAACTTTACTTTTCTGTTTGCGAACCGCCTATAGTATGTTTAGCATGGAAGATGGTGAAAACTCTTGGTCATCAGGTTGACAATGAAAGCATGCCACCCAAAATTATTTATCTCTGTCTTCAAAGCTTGACCTCTCGCATCTCTGCAAATCAATGCTTCCCTCTGCGAAGGGCCTATCTATTTATGTTTTTGTTGAGTCATCCTCTTCTTTCAAAAAGCACCAATTAGAGAGCACCTCCGTCATTTTTATGCATTGCTATTAATTGTTATTGAGTATGACTGTGACTAGATCTTCTTTTCCATGAATTACAATGTTCAGTCAGCCCTTGGTCTTTGAAGGTGCTCTACATTTATGTTTTGCGGTCTCACAAAGAGCTAGCGAGATACCATCTATTCATATTGCTTCATAATTGTTTTGATTGAAGTGTTGACGTTTGAAACTTAATATTATTGCTCGCTAGTTGATTATGCCATTGATATGAGTACATCTTGAGACCAAAATGTCATTGCTTATGTGGTTAGCTTATGATCTTGCTGGAAATCTGAATATGAGTTAGACATAATTGCAACAACAAGATCAAACAAAGTTCGTAAAAGTTTTTCTTTTGTCTCTTCCAGTTTGTCAACCGAATTGCTTGAGGACAAGCAGGGCTTTAAGCTTGGGGGACTTGATACGTCTCCATCGTATCTACTTTTCCAAACTCTTTTGCCCTTGTTTTGGACTCTAATTTGCATGATTTGAATGGAACTAACCCGGACTAACGTTGTTTTTAGCATAATTGCCATGGTGTTGTTTTTGCGCAGAAATAAAAGTTCTCAGAATGACCTGGAAATTTACGAGGATTTTTTGTGGAATATATAAAAAATACTGTCGCAAGAATCAACCGATGAAGTGGAGCGAGGAGACCACAAGCCAAGGAGGCGCACCGCCCTGGCCGCACCTGGCAGGCTTGTGGGGCCCTCGGGTCTCTGCCGCCTCCAACTCCAGCTCTATTTAGTCCCTTTCGCCCAGAAAAAAATCAAGGAGAAGCGTTCATCGCATTTTGCGATACAGAGGCGCCGCCACCACCTGTTCTTCCTGTGGAGGGTAGATCTGGAGTCCGTTCTGGGCTCCGGAGAGGGGAGATCGTCACCGTCCTCATCACCAACCTTCCTTCATCGCCAATTCCATGATGCTCTTCACCGTTCGTGAGTAATCTCATAGTAGGCTTGCTGGATGGTGATGGGTTGGATGAGATCTATCATGTAATCGAGTTAGTTTTGATGGGGATTGATCCCTAGTATCCACTATGTTCTGAGACTGATGTTGCTACTACTTTGCCATGCTTAATGCTTGTCACTAGGGCCCGAGTGCCATGATTTCAGATCTTAACCTATTATGTTCTCATCAATATATGTGTGTTCTTGATCCCATGTTGCTAGTTGTAGTCACCTACTATGTGTTATGACCCAGCAACCTTGGAGTGACAATAGCCGGTACCACTCCCAGAGATGACCATAGTTTGAGGAGTTCATGTATTCACTAAGTGCTAATGCTTTGTTCCGGTTCTCTATTAAAAGGAGAACCTTAATATCCCGTAGTTTTCATTAGGAGCCCGCTGCCACGGGAAGGATGGACAATAGATGTCATGCAAGTTCTTTTCCATAAGCACGTATGACTATATACGGAATTCATGCCTACATTACATTGACGAACTGGAGCTAGTTACATATCTCCCCATGTTATAATTGTTGCATGATGAATGTCATCCGGCATAATTATAAATCACCGATCCAATGCCTAGGAGTTTTTCCTACTGGTCCTTGCTACGTTACTTTGCCGCTACTGCTGTTACTGCCGCTAGTGTTACTGCTACTGCTGTCACTACTGCTACTTCTACTATCACACTACTCTGTTACTGAAACTTTGTTGCATATACTAAGTCTTATAGGTGTGGTTGAATTGACAACTCAACTGCTAATACTTGATAATATTCTTTTGCTTCCCCTTGTGTCGAATCAACAAATTTGGGTTGAATACTCTACCCTCGAAAACTGTTGCGATCCCCTATACTTGTGGGTTATCAGTTCCCCATGACGGCTCTGATTGTGCATAGGCTTCTGGTATAGAGCTGCTCTATCAGTACATATACAACATTGAGCTTTAACCAACAATTATCTTGAAGATTGCACCTGCGGTGTCCTGCAATGATTCAAGCACAGAAGTCGCCATGCAATTGGTCTTAGAGAAAGAATAGTAAGTGGGTTACTGAAAGGCTTCCGAACATACTCACCAAAGATGGCTTGAGTCATGTGGTCAATATGCCTTTTTAACGTTGATAGCTCTGCGGAGATGGTTTTCAGTTGATCTTTAGCATCTTGTGAGCACTTGGTCAAGGCAGCTTTCTCAGTTTGGAAGGATTTCCTTTCTTTTTCAAAGCCTTCCTCGATCTTCTCCATTTCCTCCAAGGATAACCGAAGTTTTTCCTCAAGCTTTGCTCGGGTGGTTTGTCCTACCTCAAGAGCCTTTGTAAAATTAGCGACTTTTGACTCGATAGCCTTCAAAGTTTCCTACACAAAAATTGGAGTAACAATAAGGCGGAGGTAGGACAACATGATCGATATGATAAACAAGATAATAAACAAGTCCCAAATAGATTGGAAGCAATATACTTGGCACTAGGGGGTTAATGCATGTCAGTTATTTTTTGAACATATGATAGAAAAGACCCAAATCATCTCAAGAAGATGAGTCGGCACTTGAGGGCTACAGGTCGAATTCTTTCACAAAAATCATCAAAGGCCAGATTCATCTAAAGAGGATGAGCCGGCCCTTGTGGGCTCACTACAGGAATCAACTTCTTTGCCATCTGCCATAGCGAACGACAAAGGGGCAGTTCGCAGACGACAAAGGGCTTTACCGTCAGCCTCTGTTCGGCAAAACTTCTATGACTACTATCGTCGGTAAAGTCCCTTCTTTGACGTGTGCCTCATGAAAGAGGACGGCAAAGGGCTTTGCCATCAGCGTATTTGGCCAGCACATGGCAAAGCCCTTAGACGGCATCCGATAGGCAACTACTCCATTAGGTGGCTAATAGAGGATTTGTCATATGTTGTATTTGATAGGTCTTTGTCGTCTGCCTATTCGGGGAGCGTTGACGTGTGCCATACGTCAACATGGGAAGCCCCCGTTGCCGCCAAGTGGCGGCTCTTTGCCGTCTGCCATGGCGGCCATTGTCGTCTGCTGGTTGGGCCAGCAAACGGCAAAGTGACCATATGGGTCAATCGATGCTGCCCCAGGATGCACAGGTGGGTGCCATGTGTCCTCTTTGTCGTCTGCTGGATGATGGCAATGACCCTTGCCGTCAGCGAGCAGACGGCAAAGAGGACATATTGTCTATGTTTTGTTTGCTTTTATTTATTTCCCTGCATTTTTAAAATACATATTGTTTCACATATAGTTTCTAACAGCATATAGTTTCAAACATCCACATATACTTTCAAACATCAAATAAGAACCTCAGGCCATGTATCGTACATTATATAAGAGCAAGAACATCATATATATAGGCCATAGGCCATGTATCGAACATCTTATATCCATACATACACATAGTTTCATACTATTCATCAAAACAAAAATTAAACAATAGCAGTCCATCAATGTTGGCTTCCATGAATGGCAGCTTCCATGAGTGGATGATTTGTGCAAAATGTGAATAAGAAATTTAGAATAAGAAGAAGAATAAAACTAGAAGAAGAAGAATAAAACTAGAAGAAGAATAAAACTAGAAGAAGAAAAAGAAGAAGATGGATAAAAAGAAGAAGAACAAGGAGAAGAAGGAGAAGAAGGAGAAGAAGGAGGAGGAGGAGGAGGATGAGGAGAAGGATAAGGAGAAGGAGAAGGTGGAGAAGAAGAAGGAGGAGGAGGAGGAGGAGGAGAAGAAGAAGAAGAAGAAGAAGTGCGAGGAGGAGGAGGAGGAGGAGGAGAAGAAGAAGAAGAAGAAGAAGAAGAAGAAGAAGAAGAAGAAGAAGGAGGAGGAGGAGGAGGAGAAGAAGAGGATGATTACAATACTTTTATTATTTTGAGCTTATTATGTCATTTAAGAAGAAGATACGCTAAGTTATGAGCTAACCAAGGTTCTTGTGATGTTTTTACCTAACTAAGCTAATTATGTCATAAATGAACTACATAAGCTAATTATGTCATTCTGGATGATAATTAGCTAAGTATGTCTTTCTTGGGGGAAATAGCTAAGGAGAAGAAGAAGAAGAAGAAGAAGAAGAAGAAGAAGAATATGAAGAAGAAGGAGGAGGAGGAGGAGGAGGAGGAGAAGGAGAAGAAGAAGGAGAAGAAGAGGAAGAGGATGATTACAATACTTTTCTTATTTTGAGCATATTATGTTATTTAGGAGGAAGATACGCTAAGTTATGAGCTAACCAAGGTTCTTGTGATGTTTTTTTACTTAATTAAGATAATTATGTCATAAATGAACCAAATTACCTAATTATTTCATTAATGAACTCAATAAGCTAATTATATCTTAAATAAACTATTGAAAACTTACCTTCATGGTCATCAAGGAGGAGAAGCACTAGGGTTGCTCTGGGCGGGTGCGTTTGGAGACGGTTCCCCTGGAGAAGGGTCATGCGATGCCGCTCAGGAGTTATTCTGCAGAAAAGATATTTTGCAATGTCTCATTAGCATCATGACACTCCAATGTAAATACTAGTTTATAATGACCATTGAAATCAATCCCACTATGCCAATCACAGAAAAGATCGGCATCACCGAAGGGGCCTCACCGGTCTTCTCGCATATAGACTGCACATTTGGTTTTGAAGAGTCGGTACTATTAGTTAGTAATGAAACAGACATTGCACGCATGATTTGGCTAATGTGAAAAAGAAACTTACCAAAAAAAGCTCGTACATGGCTAGGTGACCCGCCTCATTCCGGGCCCTCTCCTCCGCCAACAACCGAGCCGTGGTCCGGTCCCTCTCCTCCAGAATCACCTAAAGAGAAGCCTGGTTTGCCTATCTCTCTTTATTAAGAGCAACCCGGTTTGTCGCGCTCTCTTTTTGAAGAGCAGCCTGCACCACCACTCCTTGTTACCACTGTAATGATCGATGGCCATACACACAATGAAATGGATGAAAGTTTTCTGAGCCCGTACAACTAACCTCGATAGCGAGTTTGACTGGCCCGACAAGGCATTATCTCAGGATAGGAGCTCGACTGGCGCGCCTTGATCTCTGGGAGAGTGAGTGGACAATGTATTATCCCGTCTCCAATGACTATCGTGTCATGGGGCCTCCGCCACCAGATATCATCACCAGCTCTGGATCCAAAGGTTCCTGGCTCAGGCTAAAGTCCTCCCCTTTCCTAGCCTTCCCCACGTCCCTGTATTTCACGAGCTTGTGGTGGGAGAAGATGTTGGTGAACTTCTCTGGATGATCCAGGTGATACTCAGAGAATGCCTTGGCCTTCTTGTAGGAGGCAGTATGGGCCTTTCCATAAAGGTTGTACAACTCTGGCACCTCTATCTTATTGTGATGCGCCTAAAAGAGAGGAACAAAGTATTAGTAAAGGGCTAAGCTATCATGAAGAATGAATTGCATTAATCATGAAGCAAACCACATACCCAGCTCCGTCCGAACTGAATTCAGTTGGCACTGCCTTGATTGTGTGGCACACCAACCATTTGGGCACGCCGATCCTTCGCATTGTCGTGCATGGCTCGCTAGTTGCCTGTGCACCACTCATCCACCAACGCCTCCCAACAATCCATCTTATCCGCACACCATATCGGGGGCACCTATAAGTTAGTAAAAATAATTTTGAGCACTCCGCCTATGAATCAAATCAATAAAACTACGTATAAGGCCTTAAGAATAGGTAATTACCTTCATGTACTGCTCCTTCCTCAGATACTTTGTGTGGCACTCCTTCTTCTGCTTCTTAACACCAAACATGGCGTAGTAGTCTCGAATAGCCTGCGGCCGAGCCTCGTGGCATTAGTTCTGTAATAGCCGCCTGCACTCGGCCTCGAGAACCTTGGCCGCCGCCTCCTCATATCCCTCCTCACACCTGTAGAAGGTCTGCAATCAAACGAGACAACACCGATTAGTACAATAATTAGCTATATTGTAGATTTTAGATTGTGTAAATAGAAATTTTACCCAAAAGGTGTTGATCACCATCTCGGCCCTCGTGTGGCACAAGACACCATCTATAATCTCCTACAGCGGGGCCTACGCAGCCTAGTTGTTCTCCCAGGTAAACCCTACTGTAGTAATTTGACTCTCACCGGGCAACATGACAAACCCCGGGAAATTTATGTGGCAAAGCACACCAAGGACGGTGTTCGGCTTGCAGGATCCAATGTGATGTTTCTAACCCCTGCAGTATGACAAGGTCAACGCATTAGATATTTGAAGAAACTTGAAGACAAAAGGTAAAAAAAAAGTAAATGCACTTACCTCTCCCCTTCAGGTGTAATCACCGGCCTCTGCTCACGGGTCGCCAGTATGATCGGGAGACGTGTACTAAATGGGTGCTTGGACTCATTTCGACTAACCCTATATGTTCATGAGTCCTTCAAGTCTCCTTCGGCTGGAACCAATAAAATTTTAAGACTAGGGCTTTCGATGGGTTTTCACCACATAATTGGAGTTCATAAATTGCTTCAACTCTTCCATAATACTCAATACCACCTTCGCCGATAGCAGAGACACAACAATTTGTAGATTTCTAGTCCGGCATAGATAGCTCTTTGCCAAAGGTATGAAAGTGATACTCGTTGATGTTGTATTTCTCAAATGAACGGACCTTATAGTCAAAACCATTAGCGGCTTGTCTCAATTCGGCGTCCATAGACTCTAAATTAGCCTACAAGTTTAATACGAAACAATTGTTGCATTAGCCTCAAGTTATTCCAAGTAATGAAATGGTCCATTATTGTAGATTATCGTTTGTTTGAACCAAGAGATGAAACCGGGATAGCCACCTCCATGCTTTGCCATAAGCTCATACTCTTCGACGGAATCATTTTGGATCACCGCTCCATCCGAGAATTTGGCAACGTATCGACTGTATCAAATATCCGGGAATAAGAGCAGTTCAAAGGAATTAGAAGTTGGGGAAAATGTTCCGAGAACTTACTCGATGTACGACCACACTTATGTTAGGTTGTTGAAGATATACAACGACATGTTCCGCCATTCTTTGACGTCCAACGTTATTGGTTTTGAAGCACCGGCTGGTGCGAGCTTCCCTTCAAATATCCTAAGGTTGGATCCACCTTTTCTAGGGTCGGCATCGTTGTACTGAGGCTTCGGATTATGCAAATGACGATTTTTGGCTTCGTAGTGTGCTGTCACAAAGTTAGCCACCTCCTTAGTAATGAATGCCTCGGTCATCGATGCTTCAATTCTACGTTTATTTTTACATTTAGCTCCAAGCTTCTTATGCACCCTCTCAGTTGCAAAGCACCAACGATTTTGCACAGGCCCAACAAATCTTGCCTCAGTCGGTAGATGTAAAATCAAATGCCGCATTGGATTAAAGAAGCCCGGCGAAAAGATCTTCTCTAACTTGTAGAGCAACTCCGGCGCCAGCTCCTCCATGTCATCTACCACGCTAGGGGAAATTCTTTTGCACAAATAACACGGAAGAAATAGCTCAGCTCCGCTAGTACTATTCATTCATCCTCCGGAATAAAGCCACATAACATTACCGGCATTACCTGCTCAAGCCATATGTGCCAATCATGACTCTTGAGACCAAAGATTTTTAATATTTCAAGACTTACTCCCCTCTTTAGATTCTCTACATACCCATCGAGTAACATCAAATGAATTTTGACCCACAAGATAATTTCCCTCATAGTTGGCCTTCCAAGATTGAACCAGGCCTTTGGCTTCGACCAATTCAGCTTTCCTTTCGATTCTCGCATGTTTTGTAACGGTCTATGACATAGTGTCTCTTGATCGACTCTAGCCTTAGCATTATCATTTGATTTCCCATCTATGTTGAACAGTGTACCAAAAATGGCCTCTCTGATATTCTTTTCAGTGTGCATCATGTGGATGTTGTGTGGAATAAGGAGGTCTATGAAGTAAGGCAGATCCCACAAGCATGGCTTGTAAGTCCACGCATGTTCTGAATTATACCCCTTGAAATACACTGGATTCCCTGGATCAGGCTCGAGGGTGTTTAAGTGATCCAGGATCTGTTGGCCCGTCAACACAGGTGGTGCAAAGGATTTGACAACTTTACCTTTGGTGAAGTTCTTCTTGTCCTTTCTGAACTGATGGTGAGGATCCACGAACTGTCTATGCAAGTCAAAGCAAGAATACTTCCCACCCGCCTGCAAAAAATGAAACTGAAGGGCTGCCTTGCACGTGGGGCACGGGAACCTTCCATGCACACACCATCCAGAGAATAACGCATACGTCAGCAAGTCATGCATCGAGTACATGTACCACACATGCATTTTGAAGTTTTCTTTTCTAGCAGCATCGTATGTCTTGACCCCATTATCCCAAGCTTCTTGCAATTCATCCTTAAGAGGCTGCATGTACACATTAATATTCTTCCCCGGATAGTTGGGCCCTGGAATTAACAACATCAGGAATATGTTCTTTCTTTGCATAATCTGCATGGGGGAGATTGAGTGGAATGACAAATATAGGCCAACAATTGTATTAGGATGGCGTCATACCAAAGGGATTGAACCCATCCGTGGCGATGCAGACTCGAGGATGCCTTGGATCTGCCACTTTATCCTGATGTAATCCATCAAAATATTTCCACACTTCCACATCCGATTTGTGTACCGCCATCTTATTCCCATTCGCATCTAGTTCGGTTCTTTTGCCCAATTTGTGCCATATCATCTTTCTGGCTATCTCTTCTACCATAAAAAGACGTTGAAGCCTTGGTATGATTGGCATATACCAAAGAAGATTAACTGGGATTTTGGTCTGCCTATTCTCACCCATACCGTTGTCTACCACAAGATAACTGCAAGACATGCAAATGGGAGAATAGTCCAAGTGTGCATACTCCTTCCTAAATAAGGCACATCCTTTCTCACAGGCAAGTATCTTCTCATAGGGTATCTTCAGTGCACAAAGTATTTTGTCTGACTGGTACATGTTTGCAGGCATGACATGGCCTTTGGGTAGAAAGCGTTCGGATAGTGTCATCATCGCATCGTAGCATTCTCTTCCCAAGTTGAATTGAGCATTCAGAGCCATTACTTATCCAATGGCATCCACCTGACAAAGCTCAGTGTTGTCATGGAGATGATGTTTTGAAGACTCCAACATTTCATAGAATGCCTTTGCAGATTCCTCCATCTCATCGTCTGAATCCCGAGTATCATCAAATTCTTGCACAATGTCTTCGATCCCAGTACCATGCTCGTCGGTGCAACAACGAACCACCTCAGCTCTGGTGTGTTTTATAGACTCACCATGAAATGTCCACACTGTATAATTAGGCTTAAAACCCCTCTTCTACACGTGGTTAATCATTTCAGCCTATGTCCTCTTTTTATAGTTGTCGCACCGAGAATAGGGGCACCATTTTGTTTCCTACCCATTTGCAAATGCGGCTTTCACAAACTCCTTGCTTTTTAGAAACCATTCTTTGGTCATCTCTTTCTGCCTAGGGTGACCGGTGTACATCCACGCACCATCACTCATCTTGCCTAGTCGAACGTAGGGGCGGAGCTCGTCGAACACCAGACCCTCGCAGTGACAAAAACAACTGCACATTTAAATCCAAAGATGAGTAACATATCATTATTGTTTTTCCGTCAACCTAACTAAATATTTACAACAGGATGCCACAGCCAAGTTGTAAAAAAAGAACTTGCAATGCTCGTTTCGTCCACGCGGAGGCACCCCTACCTGAAATATATGGCATTCATGGTTCCATCGACGTAGAGGCACCCCTAACCTATATAGATGTCATTTAGGGTTCCATCAACGCCGAGGAACCCCCTAACTCGCTCGTCCCCAGCGCCCTCAGGTATGGTGATGCACGATCGAAGGGTGAGCACACCACCTCTTCTGATTTCGAAGACCTCTCCTCTTTGCCTCTCCTCCCCTCTCCGATCATTCTCCTAGTGAGGTCCACCGTCGGCTACCTCTAGAAGGCCGAAGAGCACCTTATCGGTCAACAGGAGGCCAAAGAGGTGTCGAGGGTCGGGATTGGGGGTCAGTGGCGTCGGGGGCAGCATATTAACAGCTACGCGGAGTTTCGTGCGGGGGTCTTGGGATGTCGTGTCGGGGTGTCGCGTCGTGTCGGGGTGTCAAGGCATCGTCTCGGGGTGTCGTGCCGTCATGTTGGGGTGTCAAGGTGTCGTTTTCTTCTTCTTCCTCTACTTTTTTCCTCTTCTTCTTCCTCTTCTTCCTTTTCTTCATCTTCTTCTTATTCATCTTCTTCTTCTTCTCCTTCTTCTTCTTCTTCTTCTTCTTCTTCTTCTTCTTCTTCTTCTTCTGCTTCTTCTTCCTCTTCTTCTTCTCCGTCTTCCTTCTTTTCCTTTTTCCTCTTCTTTCTTCTTCCCCTTCTTTTCCTTTTTCCTCTTCTTTCTTCTTCTCCTCTCTCCTCTTCTTCTTCTTCTTTTTCTTCTTCTACTTCTTGTTCTTCTTCTTCTTCTTCTTTTCTTCTCCTCTAACTAAGCTAATTAACAACTAACTAACTCAGCTAATTAACAATAGCTAATTATTAACTAACCTAACTAAGCTAATTTACAGTCGCTAATTATTAACTAACCTAACTAAGCTCATTTACATTGTTGGGCCTCCAAGTGCACAGGTTTGAAGGACAGTAGCAATTTTCCCTCAAGTAGGTGACCCAAGGTTTATAAATCCACGGGAGGCGTAGGATGAAGATGGTCTCTCTCAAGCAACCCTGCAACCAAATAACAAAGAGTCTCTTGTGTCCCCAACACACCCAATACAATGGTAAGTTGTATAGGTGCACTAGTTCGGCGAAGAGATGGTGATACAAGTGCAATATGGATGGTAGATATAGGTTTTTGTAATCTGAAATTATAAAAACATCAAGGTAACTAATAGTAAAAGTGAGCACGAACGGTATTGCAATGCGTGGAAACAAGGCCTAGGGTTCATACTTTCACTAGTGAGGTTCTCTCAACAATGATAACATGATTGGATCATATAACTAGCCCTCAACATGCAACAAAGAGTCACTCCAAAGTCACTAATAGCGGAGAACAAACGAAGATATTATTGTCGGGTACGAAACCACCACAAAGTTACTCTTTCTGATCGATCTATTCAAGAGTCTGTAGTAAAATAACACGAAGCTATTCTTTCCGTTCAATCTATCCTAGAGTTCGTACTAGAATAACACCTTAAGACACACATCAACCAAGACCCTAATGTCACCTAGATACTCCATTTTCACCTTGAGTATTCGTGGGCATGATTATACGATATGCATCACACAATCTTCGAATCATCTATTCAGCCAACACATAGAACTTCAAAGAGTGCCCCAAAGTTTTTACCAGAGAGTCAAAACGTGTGCCAACCCATATGCATAGGTTCCCGATGTCACAAAACCCGCAAGTTGATCACCAAAACATACATCAAGTACTCACATGAATATCCCATTGTCACCACAGATAGACACGTGCAAGACATACATCAAGTGTTCTTAAAGACTCAATCTGATAAGGTAACTTCAAAGGGGAAACTCAATTCATTACTAGAAGGGAGAGGGGGAAGAACATCATAGGATCCAACTATAGTAGCAAAGCCCGCGGTACATCGAGATCATGACATCTCAAGAACACGAGAGAGAGAGAGATCAAATACATAGCTACTGGTACATACCCTCAGCTCCGAGGGAGAACTACTCTCTCCTCATCATGGAGATTGTCGGGATGATGAAGATGGCCACCGGAGATGGATTCCCCCTCCGGCAGGGTGCCGGAACGGGCTCCCAATTATTTTTTTAGTGGCTACAGAGGCTTGCGGTGGCGGAAATCCAGATCTAGGTTTATTTCTGGAGGTTTCTGTATTTATAAGACCAGATGGCATCGAGAACAAGTCAGGGGGACCCACGAGGGAGTCACGAGCCCCCTAGGCGTGCCCAGGGGGTGGGCCCACCTGCCTGGCTCGTGGCTTCCTCGGGACTCCTCTCCGGTATCTTTTTCTTCTGGTATTTTTGATATTTTCCATAAAAAATCACGGCGAAAGTTTTATTTTGTTTGGACTCCGTTTGATATTCCTATCTGAAAAAGGTCAAAAACAAGGGAAAAATAGAAACTGGCACTGGGCTCTAGGTCAATAGGTTAGTCCCAGAAATAATATAAAATAGCATATTCATGCATATAAAACATCCAAAGTTGATAATATAATAGCATGGATCAATCTAAAATTATAAATACATTGGAGACGTATCAGCGGCCGGGCGATGAGGATGCCGCAGGGAGGCAAGGCATAGAGGAGGAGGGGTGCATGGGGAGGAGGGGCAATGGTGGAGAAGGGGCGGCACGGTGGTGGAGGAGGGGGTCATGGGGAGGAGGGCTTGGGGAGGAGGGGCCTGGGCGGTGATGGAGGAGTGGGGGCATGGATAAGAGGGGTGTGGGGAGGAGGGGCCTGGGCTGTGATGGAGGAGCGGGCACGGAGAGGAGGGGCACGGGGAGGAGGGGCCTGGGCGGTGATGGAGGAGGGGGAATGGAGAGGAGGGGCGATGGTACAGGAGGGGGCACGATGGTGGCGGATGGGGTCACGGGGAGGAGGGGTGGTGGTGGAGGAGGGGGTCGCGGGGAGGAGAAGGGCCCGGGGAGGAGGAGGGCTGTAGTGGAGGATGGGGCGATAGTGGAGGAGGGCGATGGTGGAGGATGACCGCGGGGAGGGCGAGCTCCGGCAGCGGGTCGCGGGGAGGAGGGGAGGGCGAGCTCTGGTGGCGGTGGATTTCAGGGGTGCAGGGAGAGAGAGAGATCCGTTATGAGGGAGAGAGAGGGTGTGTGGTGGGGGCGACGTCCGTTAGGGCGCCATCCTCTTTTTCGTCTGCCCCCCGATGGCAAAGAGGTAGAAGCCAGATGGCAAAGAGTAGCATCCATAACGTCCAGTTGAACAATGGGCTAGTGGCCATCCCGTACTCTGTGTCGTCTGGTTGTCGTCTCTTTTCCATCAGGTGGCAGACGGCACAGAGCTCAATGATGGAAATGGAATATCAGCCAGCGGTCAGTTCTTTGTCGTCTGCCTTTCGTCTCTTTGCCATCAACTGGCAGATGGCAAAGTGCTCACTATTGGCAAATAGTATATTTGCCATCAGTCTGTTCTTTGCCGTCTAGTTTTTGGCAGCTGACGACAAAGAGTGTCTTTGCCATCGGCCAGCAGACGGCAAAGAACAGGCTGATGGCAAATTCTCTGATTCGAGTACTGGCTATAGGTCGAATTCTTTCACAAAAATCATCAAGACCCGACTGATCTCAAGAAGATGAGCCGGCCCTTGGGGCTATAGGAGGATATATATATATATATATATATATATATATATATATATATATATATATATCTGTGTGTGTGTGTGTGTGTGTGTGTGTCTATGTGTGTGTGTGGAATACACGAGCATACCTCATATTTTACTTTCATGGTGCTTACAAGGCCAACTTCCACTTGTGGGCTTGCAGAAAGACGCTCAAGATAACCAGCCTGTAATTCCTCAATACTGAAAGTATCATCATTTAGAGACTCTAGTTTAGCTTTTCCTTTGTCACACTGGACAACCTCCCCGTTGTGACAAGCTTTACTAATACATCGGAAGGTCCAGGAGCAGTATAACTCGACCCAATGACGACCACTTATGCGTTCTTGTCATCAGAAGGTTCCTGAGGAATAGACGCGTCGGTACGAGTTGTCGGGTGAATTTCAACACCCATAAACGAAGCAGCGACGGCTTCTGCTTCTGGCTGAGGAAAATCGACTTGAGTTTCTTGATGATCTATAACTCGACAAGTGTCTTCGGAAGCCGCCGTGTCTACATTTTTCAGTTCAGGAACTTCAGGGTTAACAAATGAACCACCAAGGTTCCTCTTTTTGGCCTTGTCCCTAAAAATACAAGAGGGTAGGATAACATTCAGAGTTTTAGTTCACAAACAAACGGTATAAAAAGAAAGAAACAGTTACCCCTGGTTGATAACAAAAGGTGGCAACTTCGTGGCAGATGTGTCGCGAGATGAAGGGGGTGATTCCTGGTAATATGAGTCAGCAAGGTTGAGAGGTTGTTTAAAAAGACCGACATGTGGATGAGATGGAGTTGGACTATGAAGCACCACATCTTGAAGATTTCGAACAGCTGACTGGCTGGGTAAGCCGTTCATAGGAATATCATTGCTACTCCAAGAGTAGCACGTTGAAGCATGTTCGGTCTTCTTCAAAATAAAATCAGGATCCGAATAAGCGTCTGAGTGAGAAAAACTTACTTTGCGAATAACTCGCCTTGTGTCTGAAGGCAAGGATTCTGATCCGGAGGAAGTAGAAATTACCTCGGCATTGTTGGCCTGATTCATAGCAGCATCTCCCTGATGTCAAAAAACATTCGTAAGTTCAATAAGGAAACGGGTGAGGACGTCAAATTTTACCTCGATAGATGCACCAACTGATGAAGACTCACCCCGAAATGACGAACTGGTGGCAGCCGCCTTACTCTTTTTCTTGGAGGGGCGGCTTTAGGCTTGCTAGCAGGGACTTTACTTTTCCAAAACAAAGAAGACGCCTGCAATATTTTGGTGGTTTAAATAATAAAAGAAAAATACTTGAAGCTTGGAAAATGTTTTAAAAAGATAACGAGGGGATATTTGGGTATATTTCGTATTGGAGGAGCCGGGTTGAGAGCATTGAAGGGCTTCGAGCTAGTTTGGTCACATATTGGTTGAGTTTCCCCTATCAGCTTCTTCACAACCTTATTTATGTCATCTTCTCTCAAACCATTGTACTATATCTTTGTGGGTCATCCACACGACATAAATATTTGCACATAAGATCACTTTGCACGCTCAACGGGAGGATCATCCAAGATACCCAACAATGGCTCAAGTCCACTCCAATCAGACCGAGAGACTGTAGAGCCGCCAATTTTTGGAATAAAAATGCAAACTTATCACGCTCCTCCTGGGAAGCCTAGGCAAGAAGTTCAATTTCTCTGTGTCTGACCTAGTCGAACACAGGGGCAGAGCTCGTCGAACACCACACCCTCGCATCGTCGAAAACAACTGCACATTTAAATCCAAAGATGAGTAACATAGCATTATTGTTTTTCTGTAAACCTAACTAAATATTTACAACAGGATGCCACCGCCAAGTTGTAAAAACAACAACTCGCACTGCTCGTTTCGTCTATGCGGAGGTACCCCTACCCGAAATATATGGAATACATGGTTCCATCGACGTCGAGGCACCCCTAACCTATATAGATGTCATTTAGGGTTCCATCGACACCGAGGAACCCCCTAACTAGCTCGTCCCCGGCGCCCTCAGGTATCGCGATACACGGTCGAAGGATTAGCATGTCACCTCTTCCAGTTCCATAGACCTCTCCTCTCTTCCTCTCCTCTCCTCTTCGAGCATTCTCCTCGTGAGGTCTGCTGTTGACGGCCTCTAGAAGGCCGAAGAGTACCTTATCGGACAACAGGAGGCCAAATAGGTGTCGGGGGTCGGAGGTTGGGGGTCAGTGGCGTCGGGGGCGGCATATTAACAGTTGCGCGGAGTTTCGTGCAGGGGTGTTGGGATGCCGTGTCAGGGCATCGTGTCGGGGTGTCGGGGCGTCGTCTCGGGGTGTCAGGGCGTCGTTTCAGGGTGTGAGTGTGTCTTTTTCTTC
The DNA here is from genome assembly GCF_904849725.1 of Hordeum vulgare subsp. vulgare. Taxonomy (NCBI): domain Eukaryota; kingdom Viridiplantae; phylum Streptophyta; class Magnoliopsida; order Poales; family Poaceae; genus Hordeum; species Hordeum vulgare. The sequence continues at coordinate 405,535,509 of NC_058523.1, read as the reverse complement.
TTCCTCTTCTACTTTTTTCCTCTTCTTCCTTTTCTTCTTCTTCCTCTTCTTCCTTTTCTTCTTTTTCTTCTTCTTCTTCTTCTTCTTCTTCTTCTTCTTCTCTTCTTCTTCTTCTTCTTCTTCTTCTTCCTCTTCTTCCTCTTCCTTCTTCTTCTTCTTCTTCTTCTTTTCCTTTTTCGTCTACTTTCTTCTTCTCCTTCTTCTTCCTTCGTTTCCTTTTTCCTCTTCTTTCTTCTTCTCCTCTCCCCTCTTTTTCTTCTTCTTCTTATTATTATTATTATTATTATTATTATTATTTTCTTCTCCTCTAACTAAGCTAATTAAGAACTAACCTAACTAAGCTAATTAACAATAGCTAATTATTAACTAACCTAACTAAGCTAGTTAACATTCGTTAACTAACAACTAACCTAACTAAGCTAATAAACAACTAACCTAACTAAGCTAATTAACAACTAACCTAACTAAGTTAATTAATAGTAGCTAATTAACAACTAGACAAACTAAGCTAATTAACAAATTAAACGGAAAAATGGAAAAAAAGAGGGACTCACAGGAGGGGGGCGGCTGGGCGATGAGGACGACGGAGGGAGGCCGGGCGTAGAGGAGGAGCGGCGCGGGGAGGAGGAGGTGCATGGGGAGGAGGGGGCAGTGGTGGAGGAGGGGCAGTGCGGTGGTTTAGGAGGGGGTCGCGGGGAGGAGGGGCATGGGGAGGAGGGGCCTGGGCGGTGATGGAGGAGGGAGCACGGAGAGGAGGGCGGTGGTGGAGGAGAGGGAATGGTGGTGGCAGAGGGGGTCGCGGGGAGGAGGTGCGATGGTGAAGGAGGGGTCGTAGGGAGGAGGAGGGCCTCGGGAGGAGGTCGGTAGTGGAGCAGGGGCGGTGGTGGAGGAGGGCCACGGGGAGTGCGAGCTCCGGCAGCGGGTCGCGAGGAGGGAAGGGCGAGCTCGGGAGGGGGTGGGCACGGAAGAGGGGATGTCATATCGATAAAATGGGCACGGAAGAGGGGATGTCATCTGGGGTAGCCCTAAGATAAGACGCTTGGGTCTTCCTTGAATATTTCATTGGGCCTTGGGAAACACCAGGTTAGGGTCTTACTACTCCGTATTCCTTCATAAATCCTCATCTCACCCAAAACATGAAAACTTCAGCACACAAAACTCAACAGAAACCTCGTGAGATCCGTTAGTATAATAGGTAAACCACAAAATTTAGGTACTATTGTAAATTGATTCATATTTAATAATTGCATAAGGTACTTTATTCTAACTTCTCCATGACTTATACCCCCCCCGATATAATCCATAGCAACATCAAAACAAGTAAATTATGCAAGCAAAAAATAGAATCTATCTAAAATAGAACAATCTGTAATGATCAAAACCAAAACAACACTTTTGTAACTCCAAAATTCTGAAAACTTAGGAAAACATGTACAGTTTGTATACCGATACTTTGTAAAAAAATCAGATCAAAAAAAAGTTCCAGTAAAATCTGAGAAAATCTCCACTCGACATAAAAGTTCATGTTTCTACACATGATCAATTATAGTATCATCCTAATCATCTCAAAGGCTTTACTTGGTACAAACACTAATTAAAACATAAAAAACATTGTCATTACAGTAGCAATAATCAAGGCAACACACCAAAATAGAAAGTAAACCAAGAAATTTAAGATAACTATTGGGTTGCCTTCCAACAAGGGCTATTATTTTATGCCCCTAGCTAGGCATAATGCATAGTATCAAGTGTTATCATCCTTCATGTTCAGTCCATAGGTGGCCCTCATAATATATTCATAAGGTTGTTTAATTCTCTTTCTATGAAATTGTTTCATCCCTTTCTTGAATGGGAATTGGAATCTTATATTTCCTTCCTTCATATCAATAATAGCACCTATAGTTCGTAAAAAGGTCTACCAGGTATTATTGGATAGGATGGATTGCACTTAATATCAAGCACAATAAAATCTATAGGCACATAAGTTCTATTAGCAATAATAACCACATCATTTATTCTACCCAATGGTTTCTTAATAGTGGAATCCACAAGGTGCAAGTTAAGGGAACATTCATTTATGTCGGTGAGACCTAGCACATCACACAAAGATTTAGGTATAGTATAAACACTAGCACTAAGGTCACATAAAGCATTACATTCATAATCTTTAAGCTTAATATTGATACTAGGTTCCCATTCATCATGCAATTTTTTAGGCATTTAAATCTCTATTTCAAGTTTCTCCTCATGAGCTTCTACCATAGCTTCTACGATATGTTTAGTAAAAGATTTATTTAATTTATAAGCATTTGGTGAGCTAATCATGGATTGCAACAAGGAAATACATTCAACTAAAGAACAACTTTCACAGATAAATTCCTTGTAATCCAAAGTAGTGGGCACATAACTATGTAACTTTTGACCTCTCCAAACCCACTTTTTTCATTTTTATCATTAGGATCATCATACTCTGAACAAGCGGGATGCCTTCTAGTGCCTTTTTCATGAAGTTTCATATTAGTAAATAAATATTTAGTGGGAGAGCCACCAATCATTTTAATATCTTCATCATGATTATTGTAAAAACAAAGTGGAAGAGCCTTTTTCTAGGAATTCTCGCTTTGCTCTCAACCTAGCGATACTCTCCTTACTTTCATTAATAGACACTTGAATAGATTTGATGGACTCATTATTATCATGCTTAGGTGGAAAAACTTTACTTTTACGAGCATCCACATCATGACCAATCATATCCATGTTTCTAGCCATATCATCAATTTTATGTAGTTTTTCTTCTACCATAGTGTTGAAAATCTTTTGAGAACTAATAAATTATTTACTAGTGCTCTGAGGATCAAAGGATATACTATTATTATTATTTTTTATTAGATGAATTTCCATAGGAATTACCATAATTATCAGAGGAACTACCGAGATTCTGTCTAGGATTAAAATTTCCTCTATAAGCATTTTTGTTGAAATTATTTCAAGAGATAAAATTCACATCAATAGTGTTATTATTTTGCTCAAGCAAAGTAGACAATGGCACATCATTGTAATAAACATGAGAATTCTTATTAGCCAACATAGTCATAAGAGCATCCATTTATCACTCAGCGTAGCAATTTCTTCGACACAGGTAACCTTCTTACTAGTTGGATATCGCTCGGTATGTCATTGAGAATAATTTTTCATCATATTATCCAGCAGTTTTGTAGCTTCTCCTGATGTAACTTCCATGAATGTACCACATTGATACCCCACAAGTGTAGGGGATTTATCGTAGCCCTTTCGATAAGTAAGAGTGTCGAACCCAATGAGGAGCAGAAGGATCTAACAAGTGGTTTTCAGCAAGGTAATATCTGCAAGCACTGAAATTATCGGTAACAAGTGGTTGTGTGGTGAGATGATTTGTAGCAAGCAACAAGTAACAAAAGTAGCAATGGTGCAGCAAAGTGGCCCAATCCCTTTTGTAGCAAGGGACAAGCCTGGACAATGTCTTATAGGAGGAAAAACGCTCCCAAGGACACACGGGAATTTATGACATGCTAGTTTTCATCATGTTCATATGATTCGCGTTCGTTACTTTCATAGTTTGATATGTGGGTGGACCGGCGCTTGGGTACTGCCCTTACTTGGACAAGCATCCCACTTATGATTAACCCCTCTCGCAAGCATCCGCAACTACGAAAAAAGAATTAAGACAAAGTCTAACAATAGCGTTAAACTAGTGGATCCAAATCAGCCCCTTACGAAGCAACGCATAAACTGGGGTTTAAGCTTCTATCACTCTAGCAACCCATCATCTACTTACTACTTCCCAATGCCTTCCTCTAGGCCCAAATAATGGTGAAGTGTTATGTAGTCGACGTTCACATAACACCACTAGAGGAAAAACAACATACAACACATCAAAATATCGAACGAATACCAAATTCACATGACTACTATTAGCATGACTTATTGATGTCTACTACGCAACCTTCTCCTTGTAGACGTTGTTGGGCCTCCAAGTGTAGAGGTTTGTATGACAGTGGCAATTTTCCCTCAAGTGGGTGACCTAAGGTTTATCAATCCGCGGGAGGCGTAGGATGAAGATGGTCTCTCTCAGGCAACCCTGCAACCAAATAACAAAGAGTCTCTTGTGTCCCCAACACACCCAATACAATGGTAAGTTGTATAGGTGCACTAGTTCGGCGAAGAGAAGGTGAAACAAGTGCAATATGGATGGTAGATATAGGTTTTTGTAATCTGAAATTACAAAAACAGCAAGGTAACAAATGGTAAAAGTGAGCACGAACGGTATTGCAATGCGTGGAAACAAGGCCTAGGGTTCATACTTTCACTAGTGAAGTTCTCTCAACAATGATAACATAATTGGATCATATAACTAGCCCTCAACATGCAACAAAGAGTCACTCCAAAGTCATAATAGCGGGGAACAAACGAAGAGATTATTGTCGGGTACGAAACCACCACAAAGTTATTCTTTCTGATCGATCTATTCAAGAGTTTGTACTAGAATAACACCTTAAGATACATATCAACCAAGACCCTAATGTCACCTAGATACTCCATTGTCACCTCAAGTATCCGTGGGCATGATTATACGATATGCATCACACAATCTCAGAATCATCTATTCAACCAACACATAGAACTTCAAAGAGTGCCCCAAAGTTTCTACCAGAGAGTCAAAACGTGTGCCAACCCCTGTGCATAGGTTCCCAATGTCACGAACCCGCAAGTTGATCACCAAAACATACATCGAGTACTCACATGAATCCACGTGTGCCAACCCATATGCATAGGTTCCCAATTGTCACAAACCCGCAAGTTGATCACAGCAGATAGACACGTGCAAGACATACATCAAGTGTTCTCAAAGAATCAATCCGATAAGATAACTCCAAAGGGGAAACTCAATTCGTTACAAGAACGGAGAGGGGGAAGAACATCATAAGATCCAACTATAGTAGCAAATCCGATGGTACATCGAGATCAAGACATCTCAAGAACACGAGAGAGAGAGAGAGAGAGAGATCAAACACATAGCTACTGGTACATACCCTCAGCCCCGAGGGAGAACTACTCCCTCCTCGTCATGGAGATCATCGGGATGATGAAGATGGCCACCGGAGATGGATTCCCCCTCCGGTAGGGTGCCAGAACGGGCTCCAGATTGGTTTTTGGTGGCTACAGAGGCTTGCGGCGGTGGAACTCCCGATCTAGGTTTCTTTTTGGGGGTTTCTGAATTTATTGGAATTTATGGTGGTGGAATTGCGTCAGTTGGGCCCACAAGGAGGTCACAAGCCTGCTCACCACCACAGGGGGGTGGTGGCGGCGTGAGGTCTTGTGACTCCCTCGTGGCCCATCTGGCCTTCTTCCAAAGCTTCGGGGATCTCTTTTGGTCCAAAAAAAATCATCGTAAAGTTTCATTCCATTTGGACTCCGTCTGAAAATTGGCCAAAAACATGGAATAACAGAAACTGGCACTTGGCACTGAGTTAATAGGTTAGTCCCAAAAAAGATATAAAATAGCATATTCATGCATATAAAACATCCAAAGTTGATAAGATAATAGCATGGAACCATCAAATTACAGATACGTTGGAGACGTATCACTTATCCCATGTCCACAGGAACAAAAGTAACTAATCACAAAGTATAATCATATTCATGACCAGAGAGGTAATGAGTAGCATCAAGGATCTGAACATAAACTCTTCCACCAAATAATCCAACTAGCATCAACTACAAAGAGTAATTAACACTACTAGCAACCTTACAAGTAGCAATCGGAGTCGTGAGACGGAGATTGGTTACAAGAAATGAACTAGGGTTTGGAGATGAGATGGTGCTGATGAAGATGTTGATGGTGACGAGTCCCCTCCGATGAGAGGAGTGTTGGTGATGACGATGGCGACGATTTCCCCCTCCGGGACGGTAGTTTCCCCGGCAGGATCGTCCTGCCGGAGCTCTAGATTGGTTCTACTCAAGTTCCGCCTCGTGGTGGCGGCGAATCCTCGAAAAAGCCTCCTCCTGGTTTTTTTTCGGAACAAAACCTTCATATAGCAGAAGAGGGAAGCCAGTGGGCCAGCAGGGAGCCCACAAGCCCCGTAGGCGTGGCCAGGGGGTGGTCGCGCCTAGCACTCTTGTGGCCACCTGTTCGCGCCCCTCTGGCACTTCTTCGACCCAGTATTTTTTATAAATTCCCAAAAAAATCCACGTTGATTTTCACGGCTTTTGGAGTTGCGCAGAATAGGCATCTCAAACTTGCTCCTTTTTCAGGCCAGAATTCCACCTGCCGGCATTCTCCCTCTTCATATAAACCTTGCAAAATAAGAGAGAAAAGGCATAAGTATTGTATCGTGAAGTGAAAAAACGGCCCAAAAAGCAATAAATATGAACATGAAAGCATGATGCAAAATGGACGTATCGACTCCCCCAAGCTTAGACCTCGCTTGTCCTCAAGCGAAAGCCGACCTCAATAAATATGCCCACATGTTTAGGGAGAGAGGTGTTGAAAAAACAAGATACGAACATGCAGGCATCATGATCATGATCATCATCAAAACAGCAATACCATCATATCAACTCTTATGCTAAAGTGACAATTTCTTCACAAAGTAAAGCATGGATCAAGAACCTTACCGAGAATTAACAACCGATAGCCTTTAGTCATTGAAGCAATTGCAATTTATCACAACAGCAGAAAGAGTCAAATAAGAGCTTGTAAAGAAAATCCACATACTCAATCATCTTTTCATTCTCTACAATTGCTACAACTCACGTGGTACTCATGAGATCAAAGTTTCAGTTGGACACAAAGAAAGATAGGGGCTTATAGTTTCGCCTCCCAACTGCTTACCTCAAGGGTAATGTCAACAATAATAATTCATGAATACTTACCTCCAAGTTGACATATGAATATAGATCTTTCCCAAGCATATGACGTTAGCCAAGATAAAGGCGAAATAGGGAATTGGTGAAGATCACCATGACTCTTTCAAGGGAAAAAAGTAAAGGTACAAATAGGCCCTTCACAGAGGGAAGCAGAGGTTGTCATGTGCTCTTGAGGTTGGGATGCGTGTCCTCTTAGTGCAGAGGAACGTCACTTTATATTGCCTCCTATGATAAAGAACTTTATTATGCAGTCTGTCTCTTTTTAGTCTTCCTCATCATAGGTTCGTACAAAGCTTATTTTCCACACACTAATAGATCATACATATTAGGGAGCAATTTTTATTGCTTGCACCGATGACAACTTACTTGAAGGATCTTATTCAATCCATAGGTAGGTATGGTGGACTCTCATGGCAAAACTATGTTGAAGGTTTGTGGATGCACAAGTAGTATCTCTACTTGTAGCGGGAGTTTTGGCTAATATGAGGTGGAAGCAATCGTCACATTCTAAGGGATCTCTAGTCATATAACATTGTTCGGAACCAAGCAAACACAATTCATTATGTTGCCTTCCTTGTCCAACATCTACTTCTAAGCATGCAATAGTTTAGTGAGTGTTCACAATCATAGAGGGTGTCAAAGATGATATATTTATATGTGAACCTCTCCTTCTTTATCACTTCCTATTAATTGCAACAATGACCAAGGTCTACGTTTGTCTACCCTCAACAAGTTTCAATCATCATTATTTTTGTATGTGAAGCCATCACTTCCCATAAGATCATTACATGATCTTTCATGCTTTTGGTCTTTCTCATTCTCTAGATCATGGCATGAGGCAAGGCCCTTAACTAAGACACTCTTTATTATATGGCTCACGAGCTCGAATACATCAGGGGTGACACAAAGCAAAACTCAAGACTAAAACACTAAGACTTTTAATCTACTAGAGAAAAAGAAAACTGAAAAGGAACAAACTAAAACAAAGGTAAAGGCAAAAGATGTGATGGTGATACGACACCGGGGAAACTCTCCCAAGCTTGGTACAAGCCAAGGGGATTGCCCATACCCTTGCTTAATTGTCTTCCTTTGGAGGTGATGGTGGTGGACTTGTTGCAACATGGGTTTGATCCACCGTCTTCCAAGGCATAGGTGCTCCATCATGGAAAGATGCACGAGTTTCCGGAAGCCTCAAATCTGCAGCCAACCGTATTGAGTTAAATCTATACTCATACTCACAGTTTTGGTTCTGCAGGTCATAGATCTTGGCTTGGAGGTGATCAATTCTGTCATAGAGCCTGGAGAGGTGCTTCCCAATGTCATTGGCATCGATCTTGTGCTTGCTGGTGAACTCCGTGATCATCATGTGGTTGGCGTTGAGTCCACGCTCCACCATCCCTTGGCACTTGAATACATGTTGCTACATTGCTTCGAGCCTCGCCTCCACGCTTCCGGTCTTCTTGGGTCCCTCAACATCACGGATGTGCAACATCCCCTCACGCATCACGATAGATTGAGGGTGTTGCAGCACTCCCGTGAGGTAGGGATTGATGAGCTTCTCGAAGATCTTGTCCTTTAGAGCTTTTGGGGACATCATTGCAATCTAGATCTGCAACAGAAACAGGCCTGAAACGAAAACAGAGGAAATCTGTGTGGTACGAGGGTCAGACCTTACGCGCGAATATATAATGATTTGTTTCCGACCAGAAGGAGTACTCCACAAGAAAACAGAGTTCGGGAGGCACATGAGGTGGCCACAAGCCCCCCAGGCGCGACTAGGGGGTGGCCCCGTGCCTGGCAGGCTTGTCGCCTCCTCGCGCGCTTGCCGGACTACTTCCAATTTTTCTATTTTTCAAATATTCTAAAACGGAGAAAAATTCCTACTGGAAAAGTTTTGGAGTCTGTTTTCTTACCGAATCACATACCTCTTCGTTTTCGGAGTCTAAAACAGGCTGATAAATATCCCTTAGCTATTCTTCCGGAGTTATGGTATTGATAATATTGCTTTCAACATTTATGGGAGTACCTGAGATATAATGCTTGATTCTCTGCCCATTTAGAACTCTCAGACAATTACCTTCCGTGTTGTTGATCTTGATAGCACCGGAACGATATACTTCCTCAACAATGTAAGGACCTTCCCATTTAGAGAGAAGCTTGCCTGCAAAAAATCTTAAACGAGAATTATATAGCAAGACATAATCACCTACATTGAACTCACGCTTTTGTATCCTCTTATCATGCCACCTCTTAACTTTTTCTTTGAACAACTTGACATTCTCATATGCCTGACTTCTCCACTCATCAAGCGAGCTAACGTCCAATAACCTCTTCTCCCAGCAAGTTTGAAATCAAAGTTGACCTCTTTGATTGCCCAATAAGCTTTATGCTCTAGCTCAAGAGGTAAATGACATGCTTTACCGTACACCATCTTGTACGGAGACATGCCCATGGGATTCTTATAGGCAGTTCTATAAGCCCATAGTGCATCATCGAGCTTCTTAGACCAATTCTTTCTAGACCTGTTGACAGTCTTTTGCACAATCAGTTTAATCTCTCTATTGCTTAGCTCTACTTGACCACTGGACTGAGGGTGAGAGGGAGACGCAATTCTATTGTTGACATCGTACTTAGCAAGCATTTTACAGAAAGCACCATGAATGAAATGTGAACCACCATCGGTCATTAGATATCTAGGGACTCAAAATCTAGGGAAGATAACTTCTTTAAGCATCCTAATAGATGTGTTGTGATCAGCACTACAAGTGGGGACAGCTTCACCCACTTAGTGACGTAATCAACAACAACTAAGATGTGAGTATACCCGTTGGATCTTGGAAAAGGTCCCATATAATCAAAGCCCCAAACATCAAATGGTTCAATGACAAGTGAATAGTTCATAGGCATTTCCTGACGTTTACCGATATTACCTACTCTTTGACATTCGTCACAAGACAAGACAGACTTATGGGCATCCTTGAAGAGAGTGGGCCAATAGAAACCTGATTGCAATACCTTGTGTGCAGTTCTATCTCCCGCATGGTGTCCTCCGTAGGCCTCGGAGTGACACTTCTGTAGGATCTGTCCCTGTTCATGTTCAGGTACACAATGTCTAATGACACCATCTACTCCTTCCTTATAAAGGTGAGGGTCATCCCAAAAGTAATATCTCAAGTCAAAGAAGAATTTCTTCTTTTGCTGGTATGTGAAACTAGGTGGTATATATTTGGCAACGATATAGTTTGCATAATCAGCATACCACAGTGCACTACATGAAGTATTGATGATATTCAATTGCTCACAGGGAAAGCTATCATCGATAGGTTGTGGGTCATCAAGATTGTTCTCTAACCTAGACAAGTTATATGCTACTCGTTATCAACACCCTTCCTGTCAACAACATGCAAATCAAATTCTTGTAGCAAGAGAACCCATCTGATAAGTCTAGGTTTTGTGTCTTTCTTCTCCATGAGGTACTTAATAGCAGCGTGATCGGTGTGAATAGTGACTTTGGAATCAACTATGTAAGACCTGAACTTTTCACATGCAAACACGACTGCTAAAAACTCCTTTTCCGTAGTAGCATAGTTTCTTTAGGCACTGTCTAGAGTTTTACTAGCATAGTGAATAACATTCAACTTCTTATCAACTCTTTTCCCTAGGACAGCACCAGCAGCATAATCGCTAGCATCACACATGATTTCAAAAGGTAAGTTCCAATCAAGTGGTTGAACAATAGGTGTGGTTATCAAGGCCTTCTTAAGTATTTCGAAGGCTTCCTCACAATCATCGTCAAAGACGAAAGGAATATCCTTTTGCAAGAGATTTGTAAGATGCCTAGAAATCTTAGAGAAGTCTTTAATGAACCTCCTATAGAAACCAGCATGACAAAGGAAAGTTCTTATACCTTTGATATCTGTGGGGTATGGCATTTTCTAGATTGCATCAACCTTAGCCTTATCGACTTCAATACCTCTTTTAGAAATTTTATGACCTAAGACAATGCCTTGTGTCACATCCCTAACCCTTAAGCAAGTTAGTCTTGTGCTCATGTCTTCTTTGCATTTGCATCTAAGATTTTCAAACAAGAACAAGAAAGTAGCAAAGGAAAAACTCAAAACCCTAGCCATTACTTTAAATAAAGGAAATCTCAAACTAGTCAAAATCAATGAATCCAAAATGGCCTCAAGAAAAGTTCAAACTTTCTGATAAATCATGAAAGTAAATGAGCAATGAAGAAAACATTTTTCTTGACACTTTAAGCATTTTAAATAAGTGCTAAAAGCTACTGGTTTCAAATTTTAAAATTGAAATCAGAAACTTTAAACTTTCAAAAATGTTGAAAACTTTAGGAATGGTTGGAAATATTCCAACAAATATTCTAGGGTGCTTAACATAGTTTTTACAATTTGTTTGGGAACTGAAATAAATAGCAAATCAATGTCAGAAATTAAAATAGAAATAAAACAGAAGGAAATGGAAAAGAGGTTACATGTCGCCTATAGCCTGGCCGAGCCCATCTAAGCCCTGTCGTCTTCCTCCCGCCAGTAGGCAGCAGGAGGTGGCCGCAGCGTTCTCCGCGCGGCCACACACCTGTGCGCCTGCCTGGTCACCGCCTCGCGCTGGCAAGGCCGGGGATAAGCTCCCAGAGGCCGCCCCTAGCCATTCCCAGCGTCAGTTCCTCCCCTCCTCTCGGATCTCTCCTCCCCCTTCTGTCGCCATTGGAACCGAGCAAAGCTCGAGCTGCCCGTGCCCCTAGCCATAGGATCCTCCTGCTTAGCACGCCGTTAGCTTCGCCTCGTCGGTCTGGTCCTCCCTGCAGAAGCCGAAGCCACCCCGAGCCCTGCAACGCCCACGACACCGTCGTCTTCAACCTTCAGCCGCTGGCGAGCTCTGCTCGATTCGTCGCCCCCAGGCCTTCCCCGAGCCGTCTAAGCCCTGCTCTGCACTCCCCGTGAGCATGCGGTCATTTCCCCTAAGTTTTCCCCGTCGATCCCCTCCTCTAGCCCTAGTTTCACCGGAGCCCGACGAGGACCGCCGCTGCAGCTCGTCGCCGGTAACCCTTCGGTGAAGTGTTGGTCCGTCTGAGGCTACCAACAGCCTCAGGACGTTGTGTAGATGCGATAGGTGCCCAACCCCGAGCGTTTTGACCCCGTATCCGATGGCTTCGACGATGGCCGAACTTGGTCGCCGCCAAGATCGTCGCCGGCGTTGATTCCGGCCACCCCAGCCCCTGGGGCTTGTCCCATCGTGCGCGCCATCGAGTGGTCGTTCCTCCCATGGTCCCAGCCGTGCGTTTGGCCCTCTGTGCGCCATTTCCGAGCACCCCCGAGGTTCTGGTGCTCGCCGGGGGCTCCCCGCCGGCGAGAACGACCTCGCCGCCGGTGGATCTCGGCTGGCCTGAGCCACTGACTGGTGGGGCCAGCCTCTGGCACGTTTAAAGTTAATAAAAATAAATCGAATAAGTTAATCAGTCACTGACATGTGGGTCCACTAAGGTTAATCAGTTAATTAAGTTTAAACTTAATCTAAAATTGACAAGAGAGACTGACTAGTGGGTCCCACTGGTCAGGTTTGACTTTCAGCGGCCAGATGGACCTGCTGATGTCATGCTGATGCAATAAAAGTATTTTCCAGTATAAAAATAAATCCAGGAAATGTTTAAAACTTCAAAAATTCATAGAAATTAATCTGTAACTCCAATGAAAATAATTTAGATATGAAAAAGTATCAGCAAAATTCAAGGAATCTGAATATGCTATTTTCATTCATGTTTGAAAGAGTTACAGAACCCAAACATGTAGATTAATGAATAAGCCAATTCTTATAAATACTTTATAAAAGGAATTTGGAAAATATTCAAATTTCATCATGATGTCATGATCACACACTGTCCTAACTACAAATCAGTACCCTAACATGACATCTCATGCATGTTAACATCAAGTTGATCTGAGCATCAGGTCGAATCAATTAAATCGGTATTCGAGAATACCTCGTTTGAATTGATATTTGAAGGTGATTCAAATCAATTTCAAACCTAACACATGCTGATTATAATAGTTTGTCACCTTGCATTCTCATGCCATGCTCATGCATCATCTTGTTTGCATATGATTGTTATTGATTGTTGCCATTCATTTCGGTAGGCTCCGCACCCTCGGATTCCACCGAATATCCGTCTGACGGATATTGTCCCTCCTCTGAGCAACAAGGCAAGCAACCCTTTTTATCATCCCGATAATTCCCATGTTCTTGCTCCTGCACTTATTTATTGCATTAGGATCAAATGCTTCAACTGCTTTTGCCACGTTAGTTGAACCCACTTCCTTTGCATGACCTAACCTTGTCACAGTAAATAGCCGAACCTTGCAACCTAGCATACCTGATAGTTGCTTGAGCTATGTTGTGCCTTATCCTGCTATGCATGTTATGCTTAGAGTTGTGTATGGTCTGTCATCTGGGAGATGAACAGAATTGTGAGAATGTGTTCGGTAAGCAAAGGTTGTGTGTTGAACCTGATTTGGTAAAGGTACCAGTGAAAGGTTGTGTAGGAGTACATGGCGGGTTGTTCCATTGGAACCGTCCTTAAGAACTGAGTTCCGTGTATGTAATCCAAGACTAGATACTACCACACGTTAGGATACTTAATTGACCCTCTCGACTTATTAATCGCTTAGTACTCGGTCCAGGAGTTGCAAGTAGTTTCTGGTGTTTATAGTAATGCTGGAGGCCGTGCATGGTGCTGACCTGAGAGGTGGGCCGTGATGCGGTAGGCAGTGGCACGGTGTACCAAGTGGCACCCAGATGGTGGGCTTGGGAACCCTGCGCACCTCGTTTGAGGCCGTGGCGGAAACCTCGGCCGGACTTCCGTACGGGTTACTCTCAGATAGGCGATAAACCTGGACTAGGTACTAGTGTGGTTAACGGTCGTGGCCGACTCCCTCGTTGGGCTTCCGCTTGAAGGTTGCCGAGGTGCATGACGTGCACATGGCGATAAGTGGAGAGAGCGTGTGTGACGAAGTACACCCCTGCAGGGTTATGATCTATTTGAATAGCCGCGTCCGCGGATATGGACTACTTGGAGACATATGTTGTTCATAGATAACTTCAATGGATACTCATAAAATTGCCAAGATAAGCGTGAGTGTCGTGGACGGCATTTCCGTATGGAGACGGAATGATTCCACGATAGTGTATTGTTGTGGTGTTAGTGGACACGTGTGCGAGAAATCAAGTTGTCAAAAAAATTTAAAAATGCAAGTTGTCTAGCCACGAGTCAAATGCTTGCTTTCCGCATGAAACCCCACAATACCTTTTTATACCTTGCATGAGTAGTTAGTTATCCTAAAGTCTTGCTGAGTACCTTCGCACTCATGTTTGCTTAATAAATGTTGCAGAGGTTGCTAATGACCCTAATGGAGGGTTCTTCGTAGACATCGACGACGACGAGGAGCTGGTGTCCCAGCTACGATCCGGCCCTACGTTGGGTCTGTAGTATAGTCAGGCCATGTGCCTTCTAGTTGCCCTGTCTGTACTCAGACAGTTTAAACTCTTCCGCTGGCTTGTAACTGAATGACTGCTATTATGGGTCGTGAGACCCTTAATGTGTAATATTATGTGTGTGGCTCTTCCGAGCCTCTTAAATAAAGGTTGTATGTTTATGGTTATGTTGTGATGCCATCGATGTATCTATACATATCGGTATGCCATGCGTACGTGTGTCGTACTTGATATGTATGGGGTTCGATTACTTAGTCGTGAACTTTAGTAGCATTCCTTACAAGGAAATGCCCCTTTGTGATCCAATGAGCCTTGGTAGTTCGCTACTGCTCCGGACACATTGGTTGACCGGCATGTGTCCTTCTTAGCTGCTGTGTCTGTCCTCTCTAGGGAAATGTCACGCGATGTAATGGAGTCCTTGTAGCTTGCTACGACTCGTCTACACTCGCTGGTGACCGACACCTGCTTTGTTGGGTCATGTATGTCTGTCCTTGTGCGGTACTGCCACTTTGGTTTATGACTAAACATGTCGATCCGGGTTCTTTGACATTGGAATGCTAGCGACACTATTGCATATGTGAGTCAAAAGACGCAAACGGTCCCAGCTAAGGTAAGGCTGCAGCCGTGGAGTTAACCGTGCGTGAGACCGCAAAGGGATGCGAGGTGTTACAGGCTGGATTCCTATGGCTTAGGATCGGGGTCCCGACACCTTCATTAACCATAAAGTGGCACTTCTCCCAATTCAAGACAAGATTTGTATCTTTACATCTCTACAAGACTCGATCAAGGTTGCTGAGGCAATCATCAAAGGAAGACCCATAAATGGAGAAGTCATCCATGAAAACCTCAACAATATTTTCACAAAAGTCAAAGAATATAGCCATCATACATCTTTGAAAGGTGGAAGGTGCTTTACATAAGCCAAAAGGCATACGTCTATAAGCAAAGGTACCGAAAGGGCGGGTGAAAGTGGTTTTCTCCTGATCAGATTGTGCAACTGGTATTTGGGAGAAACCAGAATAACCGTCTAGAAAGCAGAAGTGTGTGTGTTTAGACAGTCTTTCTAGCATTTGGTCGATAAAAGGAAAAGGGTAATGATCTTTCCTAGTGGCTTTATTCAATTTCCTAAAATCGATCACCATCCTATAGCCAGTAATAATCCTCTGTGGGATCAATTCATCCTTATCATTAGGGACAACGGTAATGCCTCCCTTCTTAGGGATGCAATGCACCGGACTCACCCAATCACTATGAGCAACAGGATAGATGATACCCGCTTCCAGGAGCTTTAGTATTTCTTTCCTCACTACTTATTTCATCTTAGGATTTAATCTCCTTTGATGATCAGCAACTGGTTTGGAATCAGGATCGGTTTTAATCTTGTGCTGGCGTAGAGTGGGACTAATGCCCTTAAGATCATCAAGAGTATATCCAATAGCAGCACGGTGCTTTCTCAGAGTTTTTAATAACTTCTTTTCTTCATGCTCTCAGAGGCTAGCACTAATAATAACAGGATATATCTCTTTTTCATCAAGATAAGCATACTTAAGAGTATCAGGCAACTGTTTAAGCTCGAACACAGGATCACCTTTTGGTGGGGGTGGATGCCCAAGCAGTTCAACAGGCAAATTATTCTTAAGGATAGGATATTGTTCTAAGACAACTCTATCTATCTCATCCCTTTCATCCATATGCATATCATTTTCATGCTCAAGCAAGTATTGCTCTAAGAGATCAGTAGGAGGCACGGCAATAGAAGCTAAGGCAATAGTTTCATCCTTACTAGGCAACTCTTTTTCATGAGGTTGTCTACCGAACTTGGAGAAATTGAACTCGTGTGACACACCTTCAAAGCCAACAGTGACAGTTTGCTTCTCACAGTCAATATGAGCATTGACAGTATTGAGAAAAGGTCTGCCAAATATGATGGAACAAAATCTATCTTGGGTCGTAGCAAGAACGACGAAATCAGCAGGATACTTTGTTTTACCACACAAGACTTCAACATCCCTAACAATTCCCACAGGGCAGATAGTATCCCTATTGGCAAGCTGAGTAGTGACATCAATAGGTTCTATCTCAATAGGTGCAATCTAGTCTTTGATCTCATCATATAAGGATTGAGGTATTGCACTAACACTAGCACCCACATCACATAAACCATGATAGCAATGATCTCCTATCTTAATAGAAACAACAGGCGTGCCAACAACAAGCCTATGTTTGTCTCTAGCGTGAGGTTTAGCAATTCTAGTAGCATCTTCACAGAAGTGAATATTATGTCCCTCAACATCGTCAGACAGGAGATCTTTGATAATAGCAATGCTAGGTTCAACTCTAATTTTCTCAGGGGGTGTAGGTATTCTAATGTAGCCTCTACATATCACAGTTGAAGCTTTACAATGATCCTTTATCCTAACAGGGAAAGGTGGTTTCTCAATATAAGCACTGGGAACAATAGGACCATTATAGGCAATGACTTCCTCTTCAACTGGATTGGGTTTAACTACATTGACTTCTAAGGGAGGATGATATTTAAACCACTTCTCTTTGGGGAGATCAATATGAGCAGCAAATGATTCACACAATGAAGCTACTATCTCAGAGTCAAGTCCATACTTAGCGCTAAAATCACAAAAAGTATTTGTTTCAACAAAGGATTTAACGCAGTCAAACTTGAAATTCATACCTGACTCCTTACCTTCATCAAGCTCCCAATCTTCAGAGTTGCGTTTAATTCTCTCCAATAAATTCCATTTGAAGTCAATATCTCTCTTCATAAAAGAACCGGTACAAGAAGTGTCAAGCATGGTGCGATCATCATGACAAAGCCGAGCATAGAAGTTTTGAATGATAATTTCTCTCGAGAGCTCATGGTTGGGGCATGAATATAGCATTGATTTAAGCCTCCCCAAGCTTGGGCGATGCTTTCTCTGTCACGATGCCAAAAATTATAAATATAATTCCGATCACGACGTACTCGATGCATAGGATAAAACTTTTGATGAAATTCCAATTTCAACCGATTATAGTTCCATGATCCAGTATCATCACATAGCCTATACCATGTCAATGCCTTATCCCTCAAAGATAAGGGAAGGACCTTCTTCTTGACCTCATCCTCAGGCAAACCTGCAAGCTTAAATAAACCACAAACTTCATCTACATAGATTAGATGCAAGTGTGGATGTGATGTTCCACCTCCTGTAAAAGGATTAGCCAGCAGTTTCTCAAGCATACCCGAAGGGAATTCAAAGCAAATATTTTCAGTAGGTGCAGCAGGTTGAGGAGCAACTCTTTGTGCTTCCGTTTGAGGTGAAGATACCCCGAACAAGCCCCTCAAAGGATTAGTTTCCATAGTGACAAGTGACAATAAATTTCAACACACTATATAAATGTTTCCTTACCAAGTTCCACTTACAAAAGGCGCTTCACTCCCCGGCAACGGCGCCAGAAAAGAGTCTTGATGACCCACAAGTGTAGGGGATCTATCATAGTCATTTCGATAAGTAAGAGTGTCGAACCCAACGAGGAGCAGAAGGATCTCGCAAGTGGTTTTCAGCAAGGTAATATCTGCAAGCACTGAAATTATCGGTAACAAGTGGTTGTGTGGTGAGTGGATTCGTAGAAAGCAACAAGTAACTAAAGTAGCAACGGTGAAACAAAGTAGCTCAATCCCTTTTGTAGCAAGGGACAAGCCTGGACAAAGTCTTATAGGAGGAAAAACGCTAGAGAGGACACACGGGAATTTCTGTCATGCTAGTTTTCATCATGTTCATATGATTCGCGTTCGTTACTTTGATAGTTTGATATGTGGGTGGACCGGCGCTTGGGTACTACCCTTACTTGGACAAGCATCCCACTTATGATTAACCCCTCTTGCAAGAATCCACAACTACGAAAGAAGAATTAAGACAAAGTCTAACCATACCATTAAACTAGTGGATCCAAATCAGCCCCTAACGAAGCAACGCTAAACTGGGGTTTAAGCTTCTGTCACTCTAGCAACCCATCATCTACTTACTACTTCCCAATGCCTTCCTCTAGGCCCAAATAATGGTGAAGTGTTATGTATTCAACGTTCACATAACACCACTAGAGGAAAAACAACATACAACACATCAAAATATCGAACGAATACCAAATTCACATGACTACTATTAGCATGACTTATCCCATGTCCTAAGGAACAAAAGTAACTACTCACAAATCATAATCATATTCATGACCAGAGAGGTAATGAGTAGCATCAAGGATCTGAACATAAACTCTTCCACCAAATAATCCAACTAGCATCAACTACAAAGAGTAATTTACACTACTAGCAACCTTACAAGTACCAATCGGAGTCACGAGACGGAGATTGGTTACAAGAGATGAACTAGGGTTTGGAGATGAGATGGTGCTGATGAAGATGTTGATGGTGACGAGTCCCCTCCGATGAGAGGAGTGTTTGTGATGACGATGGCGACGATTTCCCCCTCCGGAAGGGAAGTTTCCCTGGCAGGATCGTCCTGCCGAAGCTCTAGATTGGTTCTGCTCAAGTTCTGCCTCGTGGCGGCGGCGAATCCTCGAAAAAGCCTCCTCCTGATTTTTTTTTGGGAACGAAACCCTTCATATAGCAGAAGAGGGGAGCCAGTGGGCCAGCAGGGAGCCCACAAGCCCCCTTGGCGTGGCCAGGGGGTGGCCGCGCCTAGCAGGCTTGTGGCCACCTGCTGGCGCCCCTCTGGCACTTCTTCGGCCCAATATTTTTTATAAATTCCCAAAAAAATCCACGTTGATTTTCACGGCTTTTGGAGTTGCGTAGAATAGGCATCTCAAACTTGCTCCTTTTTCAGGCCAGAATTCCAACTGCCGGCATTCTCCCTCTTCATGTAAACCTTGCAAAATAAGAGAGAAAAGGCATAAGTATTGTACCGTGAAGTGAAATAACAGCCCAAAGCATGATGCAAAATGGACGTATCACACATGTATGAGAATCTAGAAGATTTCTCGAAACAAAGTTTAGTCCCGCATAGAAATTTTGTATTATCATCCATACACTTAAGCCGTGAGTGGGAAAATTTATAATCATCAATTTCATTCTCTCCCATGCTTGCACAACATGTTCTTGCTCATGTTGTTTAAAATTCATAATGTGGTTTCTGAGAGAAATAATATTAGCAGGAGGAAAATACTTAGCAATAGAAGCATTCTTACACAATACTATTATGAGGCAAGGATGAAAATCTTATGTTTTAGCTATATCTCTTAGTGAGAGAGGAAATAATTTCAACTTAACCACATCATTATCCATATCCTTTTTCTATTGCATATCACACAATCCAACGAAGGTATTAAGATGTGAAGCAACATCCTCATTAGGACTTCCAACAAGTTGTTCTTTCATAAAAAGATTTAGCAATGCAGCATTAATATCATAAAATACCACGCTAGTGGCAGGTGGTATTGGAGTAGTAATAAAATCATTATTATTACTATTTGAGAAGTCACACAGTTTGGTATTTTCTTGAGACGTTGCGACGAAGCAAACAAGCTAATAAGCAAAACTAGTAACCTAGCAAAGGTAAATATTTTTGTGTATTTGATATTTTTTAGCAAGGAAATATAAAAGTAAATAAAAAGTAGAACAAGTGAATAACAATTTGTATGCAGGGACGTGATGAGAATTTGATGATGTCTCCCCGGCAACGGCGCTAGAAATTCTTCCTGGTACTTGTAAATTGCATTGTGTCCCCCCCCCCCCTCGGAGAGGAGGGTTCAAACAGTATTGTAGAGATGAGGATTTATCTTAGTGACAAATAAGATTATTGAACCAATAGGAGAACCAAGAAAACTCTCGTCGTTAGCACCTACCCACACAAAACCAAACACTTGCACCCAACGCGGGCAAGAGGGTTGTCAAGCCCCTTGAACTCGTTATTTGTAAGGATTAATTCTGATGGAGAGAGATGATATAAATGCAAAACTAAGTTAAAAGTAAATAAATTTCAGCAAGGTAAATAGATTTTTAACAATAGGATTAAGTAGATTTGTGGGCCATAGTTTTCACTAGAGACTTCTCTCTTGAACATAGCACATGGTAGGTAAACAAATTATTGTTGGGCAATTGACAGAATAGCGCATAGTTATGACAGGTTATTCATGACAATGATTGTGTGTATATATGAATCATGTACATAAAGACATATATCAAAATGAGCCTCCATCTACTACTATTACTCCACTTTGAGAGCGCTTCTATGCTTGACTCTCTAGGTATTAAGTTCATCAGAAACATAGTAATGATCAGAGCAAGATGACATGATGTAGACAAAGTAAGACAAATAATATGTTCAGACCGTGGCGTTTTATCCTTAGTGGCAACGATACAAATACGGGCTTGTCCCCTTCTGTCATTGAGATATAGAGCACCTCAAGATTGAACACACTATAAATTACCACTCCTAGTGAAGATAAATCAATCTAGTTGGCCAAACCAAATGGATAGATCGGAGAGAAATACAAACTATAATAATCATGCATAATAGATTTCAGAGGAGACTCAACTATGTTCAATGAATAATCTGATCATAAACCAATAATTCATCAGATCCCAACAAACACGCGGCAAAAGAGGATTACATTGAGTAGAATACCGCGGGAGTCACAGCAAACATTGTATTGAAGATCATAGAGAGAGTAGAAGCCATCTAGGTACTAGCTATGGACCCGTAGGTCTATGGTGTACCACTCACACATCATCATGGAGGCAGCAAGGTTCATTTAGACAGCATCCATGATCGATTCCCCCTCCGACAGGGCACCGAAAAAGGTCTCCAAATGGGATCTTAGCAGAACAAAGACTTACAACAGCAGAAAAATTGTTTTTGGTTGGTCTCTTTGGTTTTCGGAATATTTCTGGATTTATAGGAGTTGAATTAGGTCGGGAGGACCAGGCCCACAAGATCATAGGGGGCGCCCTACGCCCAGGGCGTGCCTTCTGAGCTTGTCACTCCCTCGTGCAGTGTATGGCCTCCTCTCGAAGCTTTGTGGGCTCAAAATATTCGAGAAAAATCATCAAAAAGTTTCATCGTGTTTGGACCCTCTTTGGATTTTTCTTGCAAAAGTCAAAAACACGCAAAAGACACGAATTGGCACTGGGCAGTAGGTTAATAGGTTAGTTCTAAAAAAGATATAAATAGCATACTATTGCATATAAAGTATCCAAGATTGATAATATAATAGCATGTAATAATTAAAACTTATCGATACATTGGCGACGTATCACTGATTCCTAACCCACGAAGGGCTCTATGTCAGTCGACATCCTTCGTTGGGCCATGAATCAGGTCGACTCCGACGATGCTAGACAGAGGGCAAGGTGTTCCAAGTACATGGATTACATGCGTCCTCATGACCAGTATGGTAGAGGGTACTAGACGGTAAGGACTATCATGGCGTCGGAGGAGGAAGAAGCGGTGGAGATGGTTTTTAGGGCGGCGAAGCTAGGACACCATACTATACAAATTGATCCGGACTGTGGTAAGCAATACGATACAATGGTGCAGCACGAGGACAAGAACAAGGCCAAGGGCACCCGCCGCTCCAACTACCTCTAGGGTGAACGGGGCTAAGATTTCAAACTACTGCGTAAGATTAACCCCCAACCCCGTTCTCCTTGTACTCAATCTGGATCGAAACCCTAAAATTCATCGCGACTAGGAAGTCATGATGATTTTATGATCCTTCCTATGGCTATTTACCATGCCCCCCCCAATCCCCTAGAATGTGGATTGAATGCGCACTAGTAAGTGAGGAGATGAAAAAGGGCTTACCGCCATTGACGAAGTGTTGCGGGCGATGTTGCGGATTCCGATGATGGAGGCCAGTGGTTGCCTTGTTGTTCTATGGTCCGCTAAACACCGCAACCACCGGTGAGAGTGGGAGAGTGGAGAGAGGGGAGAAAGAGCGGTGAGGGAAGGTGAGGGTAATTATTGTTGGCCCTTCGGGAAGCAACATGATTTCCTGAGTGTGGCTCCTTGCGTGCACCCGCCACCGCCCACATGCATCGCACAGGCCTGGCTCTGGGAAAACAATTGATTTAAGTGTTCTCGGCCATCATGGCGGCGATGTGCTTTGTGGTCCGTGCGATGTTGGCCAAACAATGAACATGAGTAAGGAAACAACATATTTTCTTCCCGCGCGGGCCTGGTTATGCAGTCTACCAAACACACCCATGCAGATGGATGTTTGACGAACTTATGTCAACACCATGCAAGAAACACTATGAATTATTCACCTCAAATTTCGTGCAAAATTAGGCATGTGTAAGATTCCCTATTAGGCAGAAAATACTTGTGGTACATGCCATTGCAAATTTCAGGACAAAAGAAAATAAGCATGGCATTCTCAAGTCAGGACGCCGTACTATACCAATTGATCCTGACTCTCGCGAGGAAAACGATACGGTGGTACATACGGTTCTTCAGAATAACAACAGCTTCACAGTTCCTGAGTGTCGTTGCAACCATGATGTGAGGCTCCTTTTCTTTGGCTGTTTTAACTCCCATAATATTAGAATTCCACATAAACAAGATATATACTTTTTTGGATGTATCTATGTTGTTAAAACTTGTTGTAGAAGGGGAATGTCAAACTTAAATGTCTATTGTTTTTGTTTGTAAATCAGTGAGTCATTAGCTAATGCCTTGAAACTAAGTCAAAAGGACTAATAAAGTATTAGTATATTACTCACCTCTTCTGCTCAGCTTAAACTTTTGGAACTTTTTGGATGAACTAGCTGATGCTTGCAGCTCAATGTATACCAGAATCGGGAGGTCTTAGTTCAAATCCTTGATAATAAACTTTTCAAGTGAAATACACGAACTTGATGATGATTATGGTAGAGGAAGTACAATGGCAAGTACCAATCAGTGTGAGGTATAAACATAAAGCCGAGAACCAACATGTGTCGAAGTTGTTTCTTACGTGATCAGCATATAGCCTACAACAAAGCATTCTGAGGATAATTTACTTGTTATGGTTGCCACCAAAAATCCTTTTTGTAATTATATTTCGTCTTATAATCATGTCGGTCATTTCTAAATTCATGTTGTGACTGGAATGAAGGTCTCTTATATGAATGTCAGATTTCAATTCTAATTTCATGTTGTGACTACAATTAAGGTCTCTTATATGAACGTGAGATGTAATTTTAAAATTCATGTTGTGCCAATTCTTGCCTTCTTAAGCTGAGATCAAGGATCGTTGGTCATTTCTGAAGATCAGAACCCAACCAGCCACCCTAATCTAAGCGCCGGATGTTAGGAAGTTTGAAAAGAATCCCAACATGCATAACCAAGCTAAGATTAGGAACCCAACTAGCCGCCCTACTATGTGTAGACAAGATTACATCACATAATCCCGCCTCAAGAGGTGTGCTTGGGTTGCACCAGAGTCACTAGTACATAGAAAGGTGACTCATGGCTAACATCGCCAATCCAAAGAATCATTATGTTCCAAGCTATGTCATTGTGCCACGAGGAGGAGACGAAGAAGCCACCAAACCGTAGCCCGTGGAGAATGAATTTCACCTATGTTCTTGACTCCTTCATGACACATGAACGTCGTGTTCGATGAACCTCTGTCAAATTACTTTTGCGGAGGATGAGAAAATTCAACAAAAAACTTTTGCGGATGATTCATCATAAGCTCTTACTTTTTTTAGAGAAGGAGGATAAACCCCCGACCTCTGCATCAATTGATGCATGCAGCCATCTTTATTAACTATTCCACAAAGGTCTGACAAAAATATACATCAAACCACCCGAAGCCACCATTCACACCTACAAACTCGATAATGTGGAGTGCTCTCACTCACCATATCTAAAACCGGTGTTGTCGTCAATCCATCCACGTAACGTATCGGGACCAACAACCGGTACAGCAGACCGAAAGCGCACACCACATGCACACATTAGAAGCTGCCATCATCATCGGTCAAATGACCCATCTTTAGGAGAGATATTTGTATCATATTTGCCAGTCCGAACATCCGTCGATGCCACCACGGTGCCAAACAGCGTCGTCGCCCTGCGGTCATCCGTCCAGACGTGAAGATTTTGGAAGAACTATCGTGCGTAGCACCTGCGAACCAGGCATGACTTAGCGTAGCACCTGTCGGCCAGGCATGACTTGATAGCTCCACCAAATCTCCAGGCAAGACGAAGCCGCTCCACCTCCTGCCTCTGTCATCCAGTGTTGCTCCACAAACGATGCTCCCAAGAGAGGAAAGACACCGCAGTACCTCCATCGTCCGACCTGGAAGGCCAGATCTTAGGGTTTCCCGCGAAGTAGTGTCCACCACGAGCAACAATCAAGGACCCACATAGTGCCCACCACCACTCAGCCCTCAAGGCGACGCCTTCAGGAAAATTACGGTGTCAAGGACGCCGCCACCGCCCACCGGAGTTAGGGTTTTCACCCGAGAGGCAGTGAGGTAGGAAGTGGAGGAACAGACATAGACCGACGTCTCCAAGAAGAACAACGGCGCCCTTGAGCATCGTCGGCGGCGCGGCCGGCCGGGACCGACCAAGGGGTTTCCCCCAATCTGAATCTCATCCACCAGCTTCATCCGTGGCCACACCGGCACCGCCAGGAACCCGTACGAGAGAAGCACACAGATCAGGGGCCAGAGGATAGTGATCGCATCAGCCACCGCCGACCACCAAAACAGCCACGTAGGCCTTGGTCCGTCGAAGACGGCACCACGAGCTGTGACCCCTACAGCGAGGCACGATGGCCGCCACCACTACTCGCGCCGCCCACATATCCTGAATCGCCAGATGGGGACGCCACCGCGCCAGATCTACAGGGCACACCTCCGCCATGCTCCCAGGTCACCATGCAACCTCCACAGTTGTGCCACGCAACCGCGCCGTCGACCCGGCTGCGCATGCCGCCCTCACAACGCCCCACGCCAGCGCTGCATCCTGATCAGGCCGCCACACCCCGTGTTGCACGCCCCGGTCGAGGAGGAAGAAGGCCCCGCCGGTGGCCAACCACGAGGGGCTTTGCCCGTGCCGGCGGCGGGAGGAGAGTCGGGGGTGGAGGGAGGTAGGCAGGCGGCAGCGGATCAACCCGAGTCGCCCGTGGTTGACGACGCGGGGGCTAGCTTTTTTCTGTCGCTTCTTTTGGGTAGCATGGAAGGAAGAAGAAAGAAGAACATGAAGACGAGGTAGATGCAATTTCTTGTATGTAGTCTCGAGTAGAAACTTATATTTCTCCAAAGCATTCATGTGAGGTCGAGTTGGTTTGAGGAATTATGTTTGAGGTTATTCTAGATGAAGAAAAGTTTAGTATCCTAAAAATAGTTCTTTAGAGGACGAGGAGTTATATTTGGAGGGATGTGCTAGAGATGCCCTAAATATACTAGACAAAATGACTATTAGTAATTTTCATCAACTAGTCATCTGACATATTTACTTCTTTTGGCAAGACAAGACCTTGGAATGGAACGGACACCATGTGATAGACGTCTAAGGTTAATGCAGAGATAACAAAGACAATGTTACCCGTCAGCTAATAATTAAAGAAGGAAAAGGGTGCTACTAACTAAAGGTAAAGGTAAAGCAACCAGCTTTCCTAGTAGTTTATTTCTGAAAAGGTAGGGATTTTGACAAACTTAGGTGTGATGTGCATGGCATCCACACCATTCGTACACATTGATTATGTCTCTTGCATAAATCATAACGTCATTTTAGCTCGCATAGGTACTACGTACTAGCTAGTAGCCCCCAGTTGGCATCGCACCGGTAACGATCATGAATGATTAAGGTGGCAGCGATTGGAGTAAACTAATAAGAAGCATCGGTTGGCAATGGCATACAGCCAGGGTGTGGTGATTTGAACCGCCAACAAGAATCCTCTTAACAGCAACGCAAAAACGGAGAGAACAGAGGAACTGGCTCCTCTGTTCCTAGCCTCTGTCGACTATTGGACCGATCACCAAGAGTAGACAAGCGATCTTATGCTCCGTGCTGAAGCAACTTCAGGCAGTAGACCAGCTGGCTCAAGTCACTGAACTTTCAGCACTTGGACACGTCGACCCGCTGCCACTGGCCATGCACCCACCATGCTATCCTGGAGCATTCGGGTTGCCCATGCAGCTCTGCAAGCAGCCAAGCACCATATGGCGATGTTAGGTAACCAGACATGGCATGATCTTCAGTTCAGAAATCAGAAACAGAGGCCAGGCGTCCATGGCACTGTGAGATCATCTCATCTCTACTGGAGTGATTGCTGCTAAGCCACAACATCACGGCGATGCGGCGATGCCAGAACGCACGCAGGCACGTAGTTTTCGCAAGATCTGATGTATCCTCCTACCAACCAAGAGAGCAAGAGGCCAACAACAGCCGCCGCTGTTCACCGCAATTACGGGTGACAGGGACTCGCAAGCAAAGCGACTGGATCGAAGACGATGAGTCGACTTGATCCTGGTCCATGCTACCAGTACCAACAGCCGTGGGTCTCCCCCTCCTCAATGAGGCCGGTTCATCTTTTGCCGCGCTGGGGCCTTCTGCGGGCTGTTCATTCACGTTCCGCCGTTCCAGTACAATCATTAATAATGAGCCACCGCGGGGTCGCGGTTGATATGGAAATCCAGGCATTCCCGGGAGGGCAGAAATACGAAATCAATTCCCCTCCCTTTGATCCTGACAACAACGTGGGGTGAGTGATGACGAGGTTTGGAGGGTGGGGTGCATGGCAAGGGAAGCAAAAGCCCACCGTCCCGTCCGTCACCTTTTCTTTTCCCCCTCCCAACCACCGTGGCGACCATCGTTTGTTCCACAACGAATTCACGGTGCACTCAATCGGTAACCAATTGAGTCTGTTGTCGTCCGTCGATTGTTCCGGTCGGAGATCGCCGGCAAATACACCTGCCGTAGTTGTTGAGCGCGGTGTGGATTGTAGAAGGCGAGATGTATGCTTTGCCGCAAATGGAAAGGTAAAACTGAAAAGGAGTTCTTGGTGAAAACAGGGCCTTTTCCGTGCTGTTAATTATAGTTCGCATATCAAACAAGCATCAGCAGCAGCTACTACCTCTGAGGCTGGTCAGGATGAGATAATCAAATAGCTTCACCATCTCATAGAAAACTATACAATTCTACGAGATGAATTCTTCTAGAAAACGGATCATGCTCTACGGCGTTCAGCAACGCCCTATGCTGGTACCAGTTTCATCTAATATCCCAATCAACCCACTCTTCGCCACTGAGATTGCACCATGAAAGCCCATATTATGGAAGTGCCATATAACTGCTTAGAAAACTTCTATGGAACGTCGATTTTTTTCATGCTAATATACATATCACAGAACACCTTGGAGCTGAACATTTATATACAGCGTCACAGAGAGATCAGCATGTTGGCTTTAGATGGCTGATCAAATCCTTTCGTCCACGTACGTGCAAGCTAGCTAGACAAGCTAGCAAGCAAGCACCTGGATGGATATGAGCAGCCGTAACGTGGGTAGCTAGCGATCGGACGGGAGAACTGATCGATCGATGGCCGAATCGAGCCTGTTAAACTTTGTTGCGTTTGATCTCTCTGATCTGATACAAAAACTACACAGGGGTATACGTATATATATTGCTAAACTAGGCCTACTGCAAACCGACTCGGTTTGCAATACTACTACTAATCCTACTCGGTTTGCAATACTAACCAAATTAGGACACACGTGTACGTTTAGACTACAACTAGGTTAATTACTACATTCACCTCCTTAACCTTGTTGATGTGTCTTCATTGCTTGCACTCCGACTTTCTTCCTCATCTCGATGAACTTCTGTCGACCGAGGGACTTGGTGAAAATATCGGCAAGCTGGTCCTTCGTATTCACGTGCAGAACTTCTATCATCCCTTCCTCAACGCACTCCCGGATGTGGTGGAACCGGGTATCTATGTGCTTGCTCCTTTCGTGATGAACCGGATTTTTGCACAATGAGATTGCAGCTTGGTTGTCAATCTTCAATGACACCTTCTGCACCTCCCGCTTTGCAAGAATAGCTAGAAGTCTTCTCAGCCACACTGCTTGACAAGCCGTTGTGCTTGCCGCTATGTATTCTGCCTCGCATGAAGACAATGCCACCACCTTTTGCTTCTGAGAATTCCAGCTAATCGGATTTGGGCCAAGGTAGAAAACCATGCCCGTTGTGCTCTTTCGGTCATCAACATCACCTGTCATGTCGCTATCTGAATATCCAGGAAGGATCAATCCTTCCTTTCCCTTTTTGTACGTGCAACCAAGATTAATGGTGCCTTTCACATAGCGTAGAATTTGATTGACCACGCTCATGTGTTCGGTTGTCGGATTCTCCATGAAACGACTCACGATCCCGACTGAATACGCCAAGTCAGGTCGGGTATGCACCAAATATCTCAGGCTGCCCACAACGCTTCGATACATTGTGGTGTCCACCGGCAGATTTGAGCTACGCTTGCTCAAGTTGTGACGTTGGTCCATTGGAACTTGTGTCGCGTAGCAATCTGACATGCCACACTTGTCCAATAACTTGACCGTGTAAGCCGATTGACATAGGGAAATCTCTCCGGAGCTTTGCTTCACTTCGATGCCCAAGTAATAGCTGAGTAATCCCAGATCACTCATGCTAAACTTGTTCTTCATTTGCGCCTTGAAACGTTCAATTTCTTGTACGCTATCTCCGGTGATAATCAGATCATCGACATAAACTCCAACTAGCAGGTTTGAGCCTTTGAAATTCTTTGTATAGACTGCGTGCTCGAGGGGACATCTCTTGAACCCGAGCGAGACCAGACTTCGGTCTAACTTTGATTTCCAAGCTCTTGGCGCTTGCTTCAACCCGTAAAGTGCCTTCTTGAGCTTGTAAACTTTCCCTTCTTCGCCTTTCTTCTTGTAGCCGAGGGGTTGTTCCACGTACACTTCTTCTGTGAGATCGCCATTGAGGAAAGCGGATTTAACATCCATATGGTGAACCTTCCAATCCTCTTGTGCTGCCAAAGCTAGGAGCACTCTCACCGTCTCGATTCGAGCAACTGGTGCAAATACCTCATCATAGTCAACTCCTTGACATTGAACGTAGCCCTTTGCAACGAGTCTTGCCTTGTACTTCACAATGGCACCCTGTGTGTCCTTCTTTAACTTGTAAACCCAGTTCAAACCTATCGCCTTTTGGTTTAGAGGACGGGTTACCAAAGTCCACGTGCCATTGCTCTCAATCGCCTTCATCTCCTCATCCATGGCGTGCGTCCAACTACGGCTTTTGCTCGCCTCTACGAAGTTCGCCGGCTCCTCAACTCCAAACAGACATAGTCAGGAGTACTCGAGCGTAACTGGCTTTGCGTACTTGTAGACTTTCTTGAGCATCTTGTAGCGACGAGGCCCTGAGGAGTCCATTGTGGCTTGCGAAGGAGGTGACACAAATTGTGTCGATGTTGATGCACTTGAGGAAGATGGCTGAGTCTCGGGCATGTCATCGACATCCGCGTCGTCGGCGTAGTCATCATGATCATGAGCATCATCTTGATTGTCATCGTCACTATGCGCCTCGTTGTCGATGTTGTCTTCGATATCTCCAACCGTGCCGTGCGCTTTGTTGTCGCTATCTCCTTGCGACCTATGCACGTCGTCGTCGGTGTCGGCACCATGATGATCACTACCATTGTGGCCACCTTGGTTCGGCATCTTGCCAACCACCTGGACATCTTCTCCTGCATCATCGTCAGTTGGAAATTCAACTGCAAATATGTTACTATTTGGAGCATCGTCGGCTACGGCGCTCCAATTCCACGCTTGGTTTTCTTCAAACACGACGTCGCGTGAAATCCATAGACGCTTGGTTTGTGGATCGTAGAAACGGTATGCCTTGGTGCCAGAACTGCTCTCGTATCCGATGAACGCCATCTTGGTGCTACGATCGGCAAGCTTTGAGAGATATGGCTCCGCCGTCTTCACATGTGCCACGCACCCGAACGTCCGTAGATGAGACACATTCGGCTTATGTCCGTAAATTGCTTCATACGGAGTCTTGCCAATCACCGCCTTCGTTGGAGCCCGGTTGAGAAGATAGACCGCCGTCGAGACAGCTTCTCCCCAAAAAATCCCCGGCAGGTTCTTGCTCTTGAGTAAACTCCTTGCCATGTCAACGACGGTTCGATTGCGCCTTTCAACGACCCCATTCTGCTGCGGCGTGTAAGGTGTTGTGAGGAACCTCTTTATGCCAATCTTCTCGCAGTAGTCGTTGAACTCATTCGACGTAAACTCTCCGCCGCGATCTGTCCCTAGAGCGCGAACCTTCAGCTTGTGTTCCATCTCCGTTGCAGCCTTCAGCTTCTTGAACGCTTCAAACGCCTCATCTTTAGACCGTAGGAGAACGACCCACATATATCTCGAGTAGTCGTCTACCACAAGGAAGAAATACTTCTTTCCAGTGTGAGTTGCCGGGGTGATAGGGCCACATAGATTACCATGGAGCAGCTCGAGTGCATCACTTGCACGATAGGTAGACTGAGCAGGGAATGGCCTGTGGTGCTGTTTTCCAACCAAGCACCCGTCACATACTCGATCAACATGGTCGATAACTGGCATCCCGGATACCATCTCCATCTTTGACATCTTCTTCAAGGAGTAGAAGTTAACGTGTCCAAATCTAGCATGCCATAACCACGAATCATCATCACTCTTGGCGAGCCAACACTCCGGTTGAGATTGATCAAGGTTGAGGATATAGATCCTATTCCGTGTGCGATTAACACGAGCTAGCACGTTTCGGAGGTTGTCGAAGATCGTCATCACTCTGCTCTCGATATTCACCTTGCATCCATTCTCGTCAAGCTTCCCAATAGAGATGATGTTGTTGCGCAGCCGTGGGATATAGTACACTCCGGTGAGTATGCGATGTTCGCCTGTGAGACCCTCAAAGAGGACAGATCCTTGCCCGCAAATCTCCACAGTTGAACCATCACCGAACTTGACCGAGCCTTCAACATCGTATTCCAGCTCGAGGAATTTCTCCTTGCACCCCGTCATGTGGTTACTGGCACCCGTGTCGAGATACCACGACACGTTCTGATCACCGGATAACTTTGGTGTCACTTTTTCCTGATGAAGTAGCACCTTCCGGCTTGGTTTCACAACCACCGTTTCAGCGAGATCACAAACTTCGGCCATCAGAAGACCTGGACCTTCGTCTTCCTGCTTTGCCAAATTTGCCTTGATCTCCCGCTTGTTAGGCTTTGGACAATCCTTCGCAAAGTGACCCATCTCGTTGCAGTTATAGCACTTGACCTCAGACATATCCAAGTTTCGTTGCTTCCGCCCTTTAGATCGGTCTGCCTTACCATGACCTTGTGGCTTGCCTTTTCCTTTGCCTTTTTCGGTTTGTCCATCGCGCTTCGTGTTGCTTGAGCCTTCGCCACCGTCACGCCTTCCTTTGCTACTTGTGACCTCCCAATCTGCGCACGAGTACATGAGTTGGTCACTACCTCCTCCTTTGCCTTTCCGACAGCCACGAGCATTTTTCTTCCCATGTCCGCAATCGTCCGATCGCCTCCGTTATGGTCATGTCGTCGATGTCTTAAAGCTGCTCGAGTGTGCCGATGATGTTCGTGAATTTATCAGTGACTGAACTGAAAAACTTCTCCACGATCTCGGTCTCATCGAGCTTTGCACCAAGCGCGCGGATCTCTCCCACCAAAGTAGTAAGACGCATGGCGTAGTCATTCACTGATTCAGTTTCCTCCATCCGCAACTTGTGAAATTGGCGCTTCAGCACTTGTGCCCTTGCCTTGGTGACGCGATCTTCTCCGATCCTCATCTCCTTGAGTGCGTTCCACACCTCTCTTGCCGTCTCGAACTCCGCCAATGTCATCAGCACGGAATCCGGCACAGACTGGGCTATGGCGGCCATGGCACCTTCATCGCGCTCCTCGTCGACGTCGTCGTCCATGATGGCCTCCCACACTCGAAGGGATCGAAGAATAATCTTCATCTTCACCGCCCACACGCCGTAGTTGGCGTCGGTGAGCATCGGGTACTGGATGGGGATGTTGCGATGCACCTGGACGTTGGCGCCGCTCGTTCCTCCATCACTGGTTGCTGACTTGACGCCCTTCTTCACCTTGTCGCCGTTCTTGTTCGCCTTGGCACCGCCGCTGCCGGACTCGACCGACTCAGCGTCGCTGTCCGTCATCGTAGATCGTAGATTATCGAGGCTCTAGATACCAATTGTTGGCTTTAGATGGCTGATCAAATCCTTCTGTCCACGTACGTGCAAGCTAGCTAGACAAGCTAGCAAGCAAGCACCTGGATGGATATGAGCAGCTGTAACGTGCGTAGCTAGCGATCGGACGGGAGAACTGATCGATGGCCGAATCGAGCCTGTTAAACTTTGTTGCGTTTGATCTCTCTGATCTGATACAAAAACTACACAGGGGTATACGTATATATATTGTTAAACTAGGCCTACTGCAAACCGACTCGGTTTGCAATACTACTACTAATCCTACTCGGTTTGCAATACTAACCAAATTAGGACACACGTGTACGTTTAGACTACAACTAGGTTAATTACTACACAGCATATTTCTGTTGCTAGATCATGCGATCTGTGCTATCACGCTAACGACTGCGTGGCCGGGGTCATGATTTATGAATGCTGCGGCTGGCGGCATAACGGATGGCTACGGGTAAGATCCCTTATACTCCCTCCGTTCCTAAATATAAGTCTTTTAAGATATTTCACTAAAAGTCTACATACGGAGCAAAATGAGTGAATCTACACTCTAAAGTATGTCTATATACATCCGTATGTAGTCCACTAATGAAACCTCTTTAAAGACTTATATTTAGGAACGGAGGGAGTATGTCTGTGGACGAGTCAGCTATCCTTTATTTATTCGCTTGTGCAGCCATGATATCTATTTTTACCAACCCTCGAAAACCATACAAAAACATGCCACGTAGACAAGATTTCATGGATAAAACAGGGATACTAAAGTTCCGAGCACGTGCTATGCCGATCCGGGCCTCCCTATACGCGGATAATGCTGTTGTTTTATTGCCTCACTAAAGGCGGGGCGTCCCTTCGTCGCGGCTTGGAGGCGTGGCTATGGCGGTGGATCTTGAGCGGGCGCCTCGGGACTATGTGTGTGTGGCCATGGCGTTGGTCAAGCATCGATGTGACCTCCTCTACCTTTGGATGTCTTCATCGTCGTCCAAAGGGATCTGGTCGGTGGGTATTGCCTCGCGCTGGCTTCCCAGCGGCGGATCAAGTGGAGGACGAGATGGTGGCCTAGCTTCTAGAGTGGGTGAGGATGCCACCATCGTCGACGGCGTCCGTGGGTGTCGTTTTCCTCATTGGAGGCAATGGTGGGGGAGTCCCTTGCTCCATTGTTTCCGGGGCAAACCTCAGATCTAGAGGAGGCTACTATTGACGACGGCGCCCATGGGCATCATAGCCCTCGTTGGAGGCGTTGAAGATACTCCTGGATCGGATGATGGTGACATCTTCGTTGTCGCCCCCGTGGGGGCATCATCTTTGGAGACATTCATCAGCTAGACGAACGTGTGGACGGCTTGGTGATTGGGCGGCGGTAGGTGGTGGTGCGGTGCTTCATCCTACACATCGATGGCAGCGGATCTCGGCGGCGTGGGCGCAGTGGAGACTCTGCTTCCGATGTGTGGTGATGGACTTGTGCAGGAGGACGACTTGTTTGGCGTCGTGCTGGCGTCGATGGCAGAGAGGCCTGGCAAGGTCGATGCATCAGTATCTGATCTGAGGACGGATCTATGGATGATGGAGGTAACGACCCTTGCAGCGTGCGCATGTGGTGCCCACTGGAAGTGCGCTAGACCGGTGTGTAACCCAGTCCGGGAATTGTGGCTTGGATGAGGCATCCAGCAGTATTTGTTAGGTGTTGATATGATGTCTATTTGGTATTAGGCTCGGACATTTGGCACCAATTCATCACACGGATAGGAGTAACGCCGGTGTCGTGGGTATAAGTCTGACAGTAGATGTGTAGGGTACGAAAGGATGGGCAGAGCCTTAGCTACGGCGAGGTTGTATGAGTTCAGGCCCCTCTGCGGTGGAGGTAATAGCCCTACGTCTCAGTGCTCTTGGAGCTTGTTGTCGAGTGGAATATGATTACAGTGAATTGCTAACCCCTGCACCAGTGGGGGAGGGTGGCTTATATAGAGTGCGCTGCCCTCCACAACGGTTCGGTGCACGGGGGTGGAGTAATGGCGAATAAATGCCTATGTTACAGGTAACGTATGTCTTAAATGCTAATAAAGGCACATGGAAACGTATGACCGTTTCCCTCCAGGGGGGTTAAGATGCACAGAGTGGAATCCAGTCAGTTAGTTTGATATACTCCGAATGCTCGTCTCCGACTGGATGGTCGAGGGTCTGTTACCGACTGGATGATGGGAACTCCTTAGTTCAGTCGGAACTGACTAAGGGCCTTGTCCCTTATGAGGGTTAGTCCTTGGGTAGGACCTACAGGGCAAGCCTATGACCCTACCCTAGGACTATAACCCCATCATTAGTCCCCGAATGGATTGGGGTTGGAACGACGAAGCGATGCTTGAAGTTTGGATCCGACTCGTTCGGATGTGACTTTGGCGTTGCTTGCCTCGATCCATTTTATCTTTTCTGGCCAACGATCCGAGTGGAAGTATTTGTGAAACAAACCGTCGGAAACCGAGTGCGTCCGTGGTATCTTCTGACGTGACCAGTCAACTGACAGCGGCGGATTTTCCGGGATCCTCAAATTTCGGTTACCGCACGCTCAGCAGGGATGACGACATCGCGCTCGAGTAGTGCCTGATGCCTCAAATCCCGCGCCTTCATCTTCTCCACTGATATCGCCGCGGCCGGTTGGGGGATAAGATTTCGAGGCCACTTGCCAGTGACCCAGTCGGAACCTTACTTAAACCTCAGCGGCGAGGGTTTTTTCGTTACGCTCGCCGGATATCTTGCCTTTGCTCCGTTTCCCTCGCCATCCTCCGCGCACCCCAAGCTTCTTCCTTCTCCTTCTTCCTCGCGAATCCGTAGCTTCCGCCATGACAAAGGGGCAGACTAGCAAGCTAGAGGCGCGGAAGAAGAGGGGGAAGGCGGCGGCTCCTGCTCAGCGGAGGCAGCAAACGCTACCGGTGGGGTGGATCCAGGGGGACTTCCTCCCCTCCACGGTGACGGAGGAGGACCTGCTGGAGCTGGTGGAGCACGGGATGATCGCGCACAAGTCGTGGAGGTTGCCGGTGGAGGGTGAGACCGAGCCGGCGCCCCGAGAGGGGGAGCGCGTCCTGCTGCTCAGCCACGTGCATCGAGGTTTCTCCCTGCCCCCACGTCCTTTCTTCAAAGGCATAATGGACCACTTCGGAGCGCAGCTCCACCACTTTCCCTCGAATGCCATAGCTCATCTCTCTACTTTCGTAGTCTTGTGCGAGTGCTTCATCGGCTGTCCTCCCCATTGGGGGCTTTTCAAACATATCTTCTCTGCTAGATCCAAACTATCAAACGACTTAATCTGTCGGATGATAAGACTCACCTTCTCCAGCTCTGCGGAGGCTTAGGCTTCCAAAAGAAGAGCAAAAGTAGTTATCCCGCTCTTCAGCTGAGTGAATCGGTTAGGAACTGGCAGTCGACATGGTTCTACTGCCAGGACGTTGCTTGCCCGAATGCCACGACAGGGTTGCCTCCTTTTAGCTTAGATCGACCAGCTCCGCCTAAGCAGCTCGCGCTCACGAAGGCGGAGAAGATCCATATCCAGCCTTTGGTCGACGCACTCGTAGATGTCGTCAGAAAGGGAGTCACCGGCATAGATTTGCTGGAGGTTTTTCTCGGCCGGCGCATCCAACCACTGCAGGCCCGAGACCACGCCATGTGGCACTACACGGGGCCCGAAGACTCCACTCGGACCAACGTCGAGTGCGTGACCGGGGAGACGGTGGCTTCGTGGGTGCTCCAAATCACAGGCACCTGCGAGAACCCCAGAGGGTCCCGGCGAGTGAAGGCTTTCTGCGCGGACAACCCTCCTCCGAACGAGGTGAGTACAACTTGTCGAGTGCACATAATTGTCTTAGATTTATCTCCTTCTCGAATCACTGTCTGACGTCTGATGTCGTCGACTGTATCTTATGCAGAAGTGGACCAACTGGTTCTCTCCTGTCTCGAACGGGAATCCGGCCGAGGAGGAGGAGGAGGGCAGCCAGGAGGGCAGCGTGGAGAGCATCGAGTACGTCTCCGATAGTGGGGAGATGGAGGAGGAGTCTGGGGAAGAGGAGGAAGACGAAGAGCAGAACTCGCCTCCCCCGCCGCCAGAGCTTCGAACCAAACGCCGACATGAACCTGCGGCTCCCTCGACCCCTCCGGCATCCTCGAGTGCCCTCCCAACTGCTCGTGCGGTTTCGAGCGCTCCGCCAACCGTTCCCGTGGCTCCGAGTGCTCGGAGCATCAAGAGGACCAGGGACGCTGCTGCTGAACCTGCGGGTCAGCCCTCTAAGGTGGCCAAGCCGAGTGGATCTAAACCTCGGAAGGCTTTGCCGCGGATGAGGGTCATCGTTCCTGTCACCTCAACGTAAGTGCATTGTCTTTCTTTCTCTTTTCAGTATTTGATTGAAACTCCTGCTTATTGGTCGAATGAATTTCACTCGACAGAGTTGCTACCTCTGCCACCTCTCCGGCACGCCAGGGGGATGATCCCATGGACATGGACAATGTTGTCTCGTCCCAGCCAAGTGTGTCGTAGCGATTCCGAGAGTTTACATTATTGCATCACGAATTCTGTCTTCGGTCTTGCCTTTTTTCCTGTGATTTCACGCCGTTCTGTCGGGTTTCCCTCAAGGGCGATTTATGTGGATGAGGGTGACCAGGGGAGGTCTGAGCAAGCTGCGGTGCATGTCCTTAAGGCTGTTCCGCCAGTTACTGCTCTCGCCGCGGACGTGCCGCCGACTGAGGCGATGCCGTCGACTGAAACGGCGCTGGTTGCTGCTGAATCGACTGGAGCAGGCCTTGGGATGACCAAGGAGCCTCCAATGATGCCAGGCCCGTCGACTGTCGAGTACAACGTCCAGCGCCTCCCGGAGGATCAGGTGGGAGTGGCCAAGGGGGCCATGGTGCAGGTGAAGCTGATGGCGGGAGAGGCCAAGAAGGCGTACGACTCCATCGCGTCCCTGTACGAGCGAAGCTTGGAACTGCGGGACGATATCCGAGTAAGTGGGCTAGTAAGTATTTACTTTTCTCATGTAACCCACGGGTGTGCTCGGATATCGTATGATTTTTGCAATGGATTCACTCTTAGTGAACCCAGTGGGTGTAGTCCCTGAGACTTCTGTCGAGTGCTTGCACCGGCAGTTGTCTTTATACACATTTTCTTTGACTTGATCAGATCAAGAATTAATCTGTTCAAATGCTAACAGTTGGGGCACTCGGAGTGCACCTACTGGATGAGTCCCCGAGAGTAATTTTACTCAGGTTGGGTAGTAGTAGCCTCATAGGCTTAGGTGCTGTCATGTAGCTCAATAGGGCGGACCAGTTTGAGTTTCATGCCAGTGGGGTCACTCTCAGTGAACCCACTGGGTGTAGTCCCCGAGACCGCTGTCGACTGCTTGCGTCGGCAGGGGTCTTAAGAACTTAGACTTTTTATTGTTGAATTTGTCTGAACCGTCTCTTGGCGCTGAGTTGCAGAAAACTTGCGAGATGGGGACAGCGTACGAGACTCTGAGGGCTGAAAAGGTTCAGTTTGCTGGAGAGCTGGATGCAGCAATGATTGCAATGGCTGGTATGAAGGATGTTCTGGCGGAACGAGAAAAGTCCTTGGAGCATGTCCGTGAGGCAAACAAGGCATTGCCTGCTGAAGTGGAGAGAATGAAGGCGCAAAGGACCGAGCTGATGGGACAAATGAAAGTGTTGAACAGGCGGTGTATAGCACAGGAAAAATATGTCAGTGACTGGGCCCGGAAGATGATAGCGCTTCTGGGTGGTAAGTTCTGTTTTTCCGAGTGCTTGTGGTATGTGCATTTCACTCGGCGCTTATTGTTTGCTCGTTCTGTCTTTGCAGATTTTTGCATGGACGCTGAGGCTGAAGCAGCTGACGTTGAGCGGTCGATTCTTGAGAACATTCCACTCGGCGAGGACGCCAATCGAGATCTGCTCTGAGCGCACATTCGCCTGGGCAAAGTTGGGCCTTTCATCGGTCGACTGAGAGAAGTCGTCGGCCGGATCGACAAGGAGCTTTGGCCTGCAAACGAGTCTCGGCACGAGATGGAAGGCTTGATGACTCGGCTGGAGGAGGTCCCAAACCGAGTGCGGTCATGGAAGAAGTGTGCGGCTCGCTGTGGTGCGGACGTTGCTCTGTCTCTGGTCCGAGTGCATTGCAAGGAGGTGCGCGAAGAGAAGCTGAAGGCGTTGCAGGTCGCCAACACGAAAAAGCTTCGATTCGAAGACTTCATGGAGACCTTCCTTGAGAGCGCCACCCGCATCGCCGACGGATCGACCTGG
The DNA here is from genome assembly GCF_904849725.1 of Hordeum vulgare subsp. vulgare. NCBI lineage: Eukaryota > Viridiplantae > Streptophyta > Magnoliopsida > Poales > Poaceae > Hordeum > Hordeum vulgare. The sequence goes on along the minus strand of NC_058523.1, from coordinate 405,496,570 downwards.
ACACATTCGTAGAGCCCGCCGGTCCTAGCGCCAGTCCTGACGACGCTTAAGAAAACTGTTACCTCGGTATGCCGAGTGTTGGTTCTAAGAAACTTTGGCCACTGCTGTTGGCCGTCACATTCTTGGTTCGGTGCGAGTAAGCTTGATCCACACCGAGCCAACTATCTTTAGGTGAACTTTGAATTTGAATCGAATCTTTTGCTCTTCTGTTGCCAAAGAGTTGTTGATACGATTCTGGCTCGTGTTTTTCGTTTGGCGTTTCTTGGTGAAGCCAAAGGCAAACATGCGGAGCATGTAATTGTCAGTTGTCTTGACATCTGCATGAGCCTCCCTGAGGGTCTGCTGAGTCTCCGAGTGGATCTGTAGGATACACTCGAAGGCAATAGAGTACTTAGGCGATTCATGATCGCGGCTAAGTCTTCGAGTGCGACTGTCAGGTCGCACTCGGAGCGAGTTGTTACTCATGTAATTGTCAGTAGTGTTGACATCTACATGAGCCTCAATGAGGTTCTGCTACTCATGTAATTGTCAGTGGTCTTGACATCTACATGAGTCTCAATGAGGTTCTGTTGAGTCCCCGAGTGTATCTGCAGGATACAGTCGAAGGCATCTAAGTACTTAGGCGATTCGTGATCGCAGCTAAGTCCTCGAGTGCGACTGTAAGGTCGTACTCGGAGCGGGTTGTTACCCATGTAATTGTCAGTGGTCTTGACATCCACATGAGCCTCAATGAGGTCCTGCTACTCATGTAATTGTCAGTGGTCTTGACATCCACATGAGCCTCAATGAGGGTCTGCTGAGTCCCCGAGTGTATCTGTAGGATACAGTCGAAGGAAGCTCTCTCATTTAAGCGATTCTTGATCGTAGTTAAGTCTTCGAGTGTGACGATTAGTGCACGCTCGGAGAAAATTTGTACTTAGGCGATTCTTGATCACAGCTAAGTCCCCGAGTGCGACATTTAGTGCCCACTCGGAGAAAAACTTGTACTTAGGCGATTTTTGATCGCAGCTAAGTCCCCGAGTGCAACGTTTAGTGCACACTCGGAGAAAGTTATTACTTAGGCGATTCTTGATCGCACCTAAGTCCCCGAGTGCGACGTTTAGTGCACACTCGGAGAAAGTTAGTACTTAGGCGATTCTTGATCGCAGCTAAGTCCCCGAGTGCGACGTTTAGTGCACACTCGGAGAAAGTTAGTACTTAGGCGATTCTTGATCGCAGCTAAGTCCCCGAGTGCGACGTGTAGTGCACACTCGGAGAAAGTTATTACTTAGGCGATTCTTGATCGCAGCTAAGTCCCCGAGTGCGACGTTTAGTGCACACTCGGAGAAAGTTAGTACTTAGGCGATTCTTGATCGCAGCTAAGTCCCCGAGTGCGACGTGTAGTGCACACTCGGAGAAAGTTAGTACTTAGGTGATTGTTGATCGGAGCTAAGTTTTCTTTTTTGAGACCGGAGTCTGCGACCGCGGAAGAATTTTGAATCTACAAAAACTCAATCTGCTTTGTATTATTTCACCAATACTTGTTATTTACATTGCTTCAGTCGACGGTCACGTGTAGAAGCACTTCAGGAGATCTCCGTTCCATGCTCGCGGCTCGTCTGTTTCGCCGTCGATGTTGTAGAGTCTGTATGCTCCGTTGTTCAGCACCTTGGAGATGATGAAGGGTCCTTCCCAGGCAGGAGCCAACTTGTGAGGTCTTTGCTGATCCACTCGGAGCACCAGGTCGCGTGCTTGGAACGTACGACTCCTGACGTGTCGCACGTGAAAGCGCCGCAGATCTTGTTTTGAGCGAGTCAGTGCCATCTCGCGCTCCTCCTCTAGAAGGTCCACTCTGTCTTGCCTTGCTTGTTTTGCTTCAGCTTCGGAGAAGAGTTCAACTCGTGGAGCGTTGTGAAGCAAGTCACTCGGAAGGACTGCCTCTGCTCCGTAAACGAGGAAGAACGGGGATCGCCCTGTAGATCTATTTGGGGTTGTGCGGAGACCCCAGAGCACCGAAGGTAGCTCGGTGACCCATGCACCAGCAGCATGTCCCACCTCTTGCAGGAGTCGAGGCTTCAAACCTTGCAGAATAAGTCCATTCGCCCGCTCTGCTTGCCCGTTTGTTTGGGGGTGCGACACAGATGCAAAATCCACTCGAATACCTTGGCCAGTATAGAAACCTTTGAATCTGTCCGAGTCAAAGTTTGTTCCATTGTCAGTGATTATGCTGTGAGGTACCCCGAATCTGGAGATGATGTCCATGACAAACTTGATGGCTGTTAGGGCGGTGATCTTCTCGATGGGCTTGGCTTCAATCCATTTTGTGAACTTGTCGACTGCCACCAACAGATGTGTGTATCCTCCTTGGCATGTCCTGAATGGACCGACTGTATCTAATCCTCATACTGCAAACGGCCACACAAGAGGGATTGTCTTCAACGCAGATGTTGGCTTGTGGGACTTGTTGGAGTAGAACTAGCAGCCTTCACATCGGTCGACCATATCTTTAGCCATTTCGTTTGCCTGCAGCCAGAAGAAGCCAGCTCTGAATGCTTTGGCGACAATTGCTCTTGAAGAGGCGTGATGACCGCAGGTTCCCAAGTGAATTTCTTCCAGGATCAACTGTCCCTCCTCTGGGGAGATGCATCTTTGAAGAACGCCTCAAAGGCTTTCCTTGTACAACTGGCCATCAATGACAGTGAACGACTTTGACCTGCGGACGATCTGCCCGGCTTGGACTTCGTCTTCTGGTAATTCCTGCCTCAGGATGTATGCAATGAAAGGCACAGTCCACTCGGGGATGACAACAAGAATCTCCATTATCAAATCAACCACGGCAGGTACTTCGACTTCAGTCGGGTCCATCGAGCTCTTTGGTTGTATTGGTTCCTCTGTGAAGGGATCTTCTTTAACTGAGGGAAGGTGGAGGTGCTCGAGGTAGACGTCACTCGGGACTGGTCTCCGAGTGGATCCGAGTTTTGCCAACTCATCAGCTGCTTGGTTTTTTAGTCGCGGAACATGGTGGAGTTCCAAACCTTCAAACTTTTTCTCGAGCTTCCTTACTGCATTGTAGTACGTGGTCATGGTGGGGTTCCTGACGTTCCACTCCTTCATCACTTGATTGACCACCAAACCCGAATCGCCATAGACCATCAGGCGACGGACGCCGAGTGAGATGGCCATGCGTAATCCGTAAAGGAGAGCTTCATACTCTGCCTCGTTGTTGGAGGAATCAAAGTGTATTTGTAGCACATACTTGAGTTTGTCGCCCTTTGGCGATACGATCACAACGCCAGCGCCGGAGCCATTCAACATCTTGGACCCATCGAAGAACATTGTCCAATGAGCCGAGTAGATGTGGGTCGGTTGCTGTTGTTCTACCCATTCTGCTATGAAGTCAGCCAGAGCTTGAGACTTTATAGCTTTCTTGGCCTCGAACTTGATGTCGCAGTACAACATCTCCATTGCCCACTTCGCCACTCGGCCGATGCATCCCGATTGTGGAGGATTTCCGACAACGGAGCATCGGAAACGACAGACACCGAGTGGTCTTGAAAATAATGAGCCACCTTCTTCGCAGTCATGTAAATCCCGTAGATAAGTTTTTGATAGTGGGGATATCTCTGCTTGGAAGGAGTTAGGACTTCGGAGACGTAATACACTGGCCGCTGAACTTTGTATGCTTTGCCTTCTTCTTCTCGTTCGACTGTGAGAACAGTGCTGACGACTTGATTTGTAGCCGCGATGTACAGAAGAAGGGGCTCTTTATTGAGCGGAGCAGTAAGAACCGGCTGGGTGGAAAGTAGGACTTTGAGGTCATCGAATGCGATTTGGGCTTCGTCTGTCCACTCGAAGGTATCTGATTTTTCATGAGTCGGTACAGAGGAAATGCCTTCTCGCCGAGTCGACTGATAAACCTGCTCATAGCCGCTAGGCAACCTGTGAGCCTTTGAACATCGTGTATTCTGACCGGCTGCTCCATTCGGACGATGGTCCTGATCTTTTCGGGGTTGACATCGATCCCTCGTTCGGAAACGAAGAAACCGAGTAACTTTCCGCTGGGAACACCGAATGAACACTTGGCTGGGTTGAGCTTGATATCATACCTACGAAGGTTGGCGAATGTTTCTGCCAAGTCAGTCAGCAGGTCGGAACCTTTGCGTGACTTGACTACGATATCATCCATATACGCCTCCACATTCCGACCGATCTGGTCGAGAAGGCATTTTTGGATCATGCGCATAAAGGTTGCTCCTGCATTCTTCAAACCAAATGGCATAGTGATGTAGCAGAAGCACCCGAATGGGGTGATGAAGGCTGTTTTAATTCATCGGGGCCATACAAACGGATCTGATGATAGCCCGAGTAGGCATCAAGAAATGACAAACACTCGCAACCCACAGTCGAATCGACAATTTGATCGATGCGGGGGAGCGAAAAATGGTCTTTCGGGCACACCTTATTGAGATGCTTGAAGTCGATGCACATTCGAAGCGACTTGTCTTTCTTGGGCACCATGACAACATTGGCGAGCCACTCGGAGTGGTGAACCTCGCGAATGAAGTTGGCTGCCAAAAGCTTGGCCACCTCTTCCCCGATTGCCTTCCTCTTGTGCGCGGCAGACCGACGCAGGCGTTCTCGGACAGGCCGAGCGGCGGGATCCACGTGCAGTCGGTGCTCAGCCAACTCCCTGGGTACACCTGGCATGTCAGTAGGCTTCCATGCGAAGATGTCCCAGTTCTCACGGAGGAATTGGATGAGCTCGGCTTCCTATTTAGGATCGAGGGTGGTGGAGATGTTCGTCGGGGCAACGGTGTCGTCCGTCGGGTGGATGCTGACCTTCTTCGTCTCTCCCGCCGACTGGAATGCGGACTCCGAAGCTGGTTTCTTCGAACACATCAAGTCAGCGGGGTTGACTATTTTCTTGTACTCGTCAAGCTCGAGGACGGCCATCTGCTGGTCGGCGATTCTTGATCCCTGCTGCAGACACTCCTCGGCCCGCTGTCGATTGCCTGTGATGGTGATCACACCTTTCGGGCCTGGCATCTTCAGCTTCAGGTATACGTAACATGGACAGGCCATGAAACACGCATACGCCGGGCGGCCCAGAATTGTGTGGTACGCGCTCTAGAAGTCCACCACCTCGAACGTCTGCTTTTCCTTGCGGAAGTTCTTGTCGAAGCCGAAAACGACGTCCAACGCAATCTGGCCGAGTGACTTGGCCTTTCGTCCAGGGACGACTCCATGGAACTGCATGCTGCTCTCGCTGAGTTTGGACATCGGAATGCCCATCCCCTTGAGAGTGTCGGCATACATGATGTTCAAGCCACTGCCGCCGTCCATGAGGACTTTGCGCAGTCGGACCCCTTCCACCACCGGGTCGACGACCAGAGCATATCTCCCTGGGGTGGGTACGTGTGCTGGATGATCCGATTGGTCAAAGGTGATCGTAGTCTGAGACCATTTGAGGAACTTGGGGTTGGTAGGGGTGTCCATGTTCACCTCCCTATTCACCAACTTCAGTCGACTCTTGCTCTCAACATCAGCAAAAATCATCAGTGTTGCATGGACTTGGGGGAACGGATCCTCCTTATCCTCCTCATCCTGTTCATTGTCCTTTTCACTCGGTTGCCCTTCGCCGAACCCCTGGATCAGGAGGCGACATTGCCGAGTGGTATGCTTCGGATATATGGCGTTGCCCTCTTCATCCATCTTCGTATGAATCGGACATGGCTGGTCCAGGATGGGATTATTGAACTTCTTCTTCTTGGGGGTGAACTGAGCCTTCCCCTTGCCCTTGAACTTGGCGTTGGTAACAGCTGCAGCTTCTGCCTGCAGAGTGGACGGAGCTTTCTGCTTCTGCTTCCGAGTGTTACTCCCATCTCCATCGGCGACTGTTTTGTGCTTGCCGCTTCGGATGCGGTCCTCTTCTTCGCCATTTGCATAGCGTACCGCTATCTCCATCATCTTGCTCATGGAGATGTCGCCTGTTCGGCCGAACTTCAGGTACAGATCTATGTACCGCACGCCTGCCTTGAAGGCGCAGACTACTTGATGCTCTGTGACGTTTCCCATCGTGTGGTAGAGGGTCGTCCAACGTTGAATGAAATCGCGCAGGGGCTCATTCTGCTTCTGGACACAGTGCTGGAGCTCTACAAGGCCAGCAGGGCGCTTGCACGTCCCTTCGAAGGTCCTGATGAACACTCGGGCCAGATCTGCCCAGCTGTAGATGCTTGAGGGGGCCAACTAGTTCAGCCACGCTCGCGCCGAGCCGTCGAGCATCAGAGGGAGGTGCTTCATGGCGACGTGGTCGTCCCCTCCTCCGATCTGGACTGCCACTCGGTAATCATCCAGCCACGTTTCTGGCTTGGACTCTCGTGTAAACTTGTTGATTCCCGTCGCCAATCGGAAGTTCGGAGGGATGTCAGCCGAACGGATTGCTCGACTGAAACACTCAGGACCAGAAACGATGGTCCTGGTTCCAATCGGACGGTCAATATCGTAACCATCGCGGTGGGCTCGGCCCCTGTCGACCCTCCGCTGGGCGATATGCCCTCTCGCGTCGGGCCTTGGGTCGTAAGTGTCACCGACTGAGCGCCGATCATCATGATGTCGGGGCCCGTAGGGCCCACCCCGCGGAGGGGTGCATGAACGGCGACGATCTTCGGGATTTATGGAACGGCTGCCTCCCCTGTGTCGCCGATGAGAACCAGGGCTGTGAACTGACCGATGCGTATTCGCATGAACAGAACTATTGTGGATCATGTTGTGCGACTGGGAGACCACTGAGTTTTGCTGTTGCGCTGTGTGCAGCAGGGCGTGGATTTGCTCGATCCCCCTGCCAGCCTCTGAATCAGTCGGCTGAAGGGAATCGGCTATCTTGGCAGCCGCAGCCAAGTTGAGGATGGGTGTGCGGAACAACTCCACGTTGCTCCGCCGAGTGTGCTGACTGGTAGAATGGCGAGGTGGACGGCGAGCGCCTGATGTTTCGCCGATCTCACGCTCGTTCCAGCCAGTTTGGCGGGGACTTTCATGGGAGTTGGCCATGTGTACTTCTGCTGCAGGCCCGCGACCCACGTACTCGGAAGGAAACTCAGTCGGAACCGAGTCCGAGCGCTGGGACGGCGGGGCAACCACAACCGACTCTAGGACCGCCACTTGTGAAGATGCGTTCTGGCGCGCCTGGGCGTGTTGCACCCAACGCTGGAGCCGCGGACGGCGGGACCGCTTGTTGCGGCGCGTGATGGCGGTGTAGGTCGACACCGGAGCCGACTGCTGGAGAAGAAGAATGCTGCGGGCGCCGGCACGGAAGTGCGTAGCCCCGCGGCGGGGAAGCGCCTCGACGTCAAGAGGAGCGTCCCGAAGCCATGCCGAATCGTCGATGATGAAGGAGAGAGCGCCGAAGAGGATCTCGTGACCCATGCTCGAATCTCCACCGGACGACATGACGAAACGATGTAGTCGCAAACTCGCCGGAAGTCGCTTAGACGCCTGCCCCAAGGTGGGCGCCAACTGTCGTGGGTATAGTCTGATAGTAGATGTGTAGGGTACAAAAGGATGGGTAGAGCCTTAGCTACGGCGAGGTTGTATGAGTTCAGGCCCCTCTGCGGTGGAGGTAATAGCCCTACGTCTCAGTGCTCTGGGAGCTTGTTGTCGAGTGGAATATGGATTACAGTGAATTGCTAACCCCTGCACCAGTGGGGGAGGGTGGCTTATATAGAGTGGGTTGCCCTCCACAACGGTTTGGTGCACAGGGGTGGAGTAGTGGTGAATAAATGCCTACGTTATAGGTAACGTATGTCTTAAATGCTAATAAAGGCACATGGAAACGTATGACCGTTTCCCTCCAGGGGGGTTACGATGCACAGAGTGGAATCTAGTCGATTAGTTTGATATACTCCGAATGCTTGTCTCTGACTGGATGGTCGAGGGTCTGTTACCGACTGGATGATGGGAACTCCTTAGTTCAGTCGGAACTGACTAAGGGCCTTGTCCCTTATGAGGGGTAGTCCTTGGGTAGGACCTACAGGGCAGGCCTATGACCCTACCCTAGGACTATAACCCCATCAACAGGTCTTGCCAATATGGTGGCTTAGGGCTTACTAATTTATTACCTTTTAAGGGCTTTATGAATAATTAATAATATGGATGCATGCATCGTATAGATGCATGCATCGTCTAGATGCAGACGACGGGGGTAAATCCTCCTTTTCAAAAAAACGAAGGACGTCAGTTTCTTTGCCGACACCCTCAGGAGCTTTGGAGGTATTTCTGGATCGATAACAAATTTCTTGAAGAGCTTGGTTGGCCCAATTAGATGTGATAATATGGACCTATCGGATATTCTGCAATCCTTCCCGGCTCAACGAACCACCTTCCCGATGAAGTATCTTGGCTTACCACTGTCACTGAAGCGTGTGAAAAGAATTCACTTTCAAACTCTCGATGACAAGAACGCGACCCAACTCGCACCTTGGAGATATTTCAAAAAACACACACCTTGGATCGGAAGGCATGTTGCCGCCTCGGGAAGAAAGCTTCTTGTAAAGTCGGTCATCACGGCCATGGCCATCTACTATTTGACGGCTCTAAATCTTCCGGATTAAGTTTTGAAAAAGATTGATGCTCTTCGTCGTGCCTATCTTTGTGCTGGTTGTGACAAGGTCACGGGAGGGAACTGTAAGGTGGATTGGGAGAAAGTTTGCAATTCAAAGGTACGTGGTGGTCTTGGGATTCTAGATCTTGAAAATATGCGACTGCACTTTGTATTTGTTGGTTGTGGTTCAAACAGAAAGACCCCATCAAGCCTTGGTCGGGCTTGGGTACCCCTTGCGATAAGAATGATCAGAACATTTTCGCATTGGCCTCCAAGGTTTCGGTGGGTGATGGCCTCCGTGAAACTTTCTCGGAGTCAACTTAGCTTGATGGCATAAGACCCAAAGACATTGCTCCCAAAATTTACGACATCTCCAATAGAAAGAATTGTTTAGCCCACAAGCCATTGCTTAATGGCTAATGGATCTCCCAGGTGAAGGTTGCTTCGGTCATCTCCTCTGAACACATCGTCCAGTTTGTCATGCTTTGGGAATGAGTCACCTACATCCATCTGAACCCGGACATGCAGGACTCCGTTATCTAGAAACTCATTTATGATGGCCACTACTCCACGACATCGGCATAGAGGGTTTAGTTCCTTGGATCGGTGGACACGTAGATGAAACAAAATGTTTGGAAGAATTTTTTGCCTAGCTTGTTATCAGTAATAGAATTTGGATGCATGACAGACTCCACCGCCATAGATGGCCGACGTGCAACCTATTTCCACTATGCCAACAAGTTAAGGAATCGGCGGTCCACCTTCTTTACTAATGTTGATACACCATTCGGGTATGGGGCATGATCAAAACTTGGCTTTCACTCCATGATGTCTAACGAATGGATGACTATGAATTCGGTTAAGGATTGATGGGGTTAGAATGCCACTAATCAAGCTCCGTCAAGAAGGCCGCTTGTCTCCCTGATTATGCTTATCACCTAGGAAATATGGAAGGAGCGCAATGCTAGAGTTTTCCGCAACATGGATGTTCTGGTGGGAGTGTTCGTCGCCAAGATCAAAGAGGAGTGCTCACTTTAGAGCTTAGCAGGAGCGAAACATTTGTGTATCATTATGTCGTGAGAGTGATCTATTTATTTGGGCTTTGGCTCTAAACTATTAACCTTCCTTCTTAATCAATGAAAATGGCAAGTATTTTGCCTAGTTTAAACAAAAAGTTGCTCTGAGCCCTACATTCAAAATTAAAAATGCAAACTATAACTACTTTGAGTCCGAGGATGTCGAGATGACGCGAGCGCTGCACACATGTTGGTTATTGTCACTAGAGGCATTTCGTCCTCCTCGTCCTTGTTCAGAAAGGTCTATCCCACTCATCCTAGATGGACTTGAGGATGGCATGGTTTCTCGCAACAAAGGCGAGGTCGGCATACAACTTGGCGAGGACGATGTTGTCCTTGCGCTCAATGTCGAGCTACTCCTATGACATGAGGCACTCTGCCTCCATGGTGAGGCAGAATTGCTCCCTCCCCTCCACTATAGAGAGGTGCAAGATGTTGTTGCCCTTGCCGACGATGGTGTTCACCATCTCCAATTCGTAGGTTGCACGGTCAATCCCCGGGATCGCCTCCTACTAGTGTGGGGCTCCTTCTCCTTGTTAGAGGTCGGAGGAAGGTCGACCGCAATGTAGGGCGTGAGCCCGGTTTCAACAGCATGGACCTCCACCTTGATCCAGGAGTAGTGCTTCGGCGTCAAATGCTTGAACCATGTCATATTCTTCCGTGCCACAGTGAATGGCGGACATCAAGATTAAACACGTACTTGACGGGGACATAGTGTGAAGACACATACGGGGAGGAAGGGAGAAAATATGATGGTGCGGCTAGGGTTTGGGTTGCCGTCCATCTGTTTTAAGTCAATCTTGACCCCTCAAAGAGCGTGACGAAGTGACACGACGAATGAGGGCAACAACCGGTGAGCTCCGGGCGGACCGTTGGATTTTTCCACGAACCCGCCGGTCAGTCCTACGTGCCAGGCGCGTTCGGACATGTCTGGGCCGCCCGAAACCTACCCCACTTATGGGCTTAGTTTGTGGCTGTTGGACAACTCACAGGTTTGGGCTCGGTATGCGGGGTCTGATTGGGTGGCGTTTTTTGGTGTGGTTCGTGTCCGGGTTGTCGCCCCGACGTACAGGGGAAGGGGAACCAAGGTGGCCCTATAGATACTCTTTTTTCAAAAAAGGGCGCTTTATTACTTAAAATATTTAAGCATTCCACTTGGCCTCTACATAACTACGATGCACAGAGCCAAGGTACTCTCACACAAATAAAAAATAAAAAAGGAAAAATACAAAGAAATATGAAGGGTACGTATCACGCCTAAAGCGGAGATGGGTTGATCCTAAGATCATGATGCCACCCATGTTGGGTAAAAGTATCCCTCGTTGTATCCCTCAATCTTGTGCATGCCTCCAGAAACAGGTCTTGATTCTCCATGTGTTGTAGAGAGAACCATAAATGAAGAGTCCCGGTACCATGTAGATAACCTGCATCAGAGAACTACTTCCATAGTTTAAAGTCTTATCATTTCTACATAGCCAAAGCGATCAAATAACAACAAGCTCTCACACCCTCAAAAGAGTTTTGTCGGTGATCAATCACATGTAACAAATTGTCAAATACATTAGCAACACTACAAGGAGGATACAAGCCAGAAGCTATTTGGATGACTGGCCATATAGAACGAGCCAATTTGCATTGGGAGAATAAATGTTTCATCATCTCATAATGGTGAAAAAAGACATATTGCGTATTTCCATGCCAATTCCTGTTAACAAGGTTATTTTTAGTAAGAATGACTCTACAATGAACATACCATGCAAATATTTTATACTTAAGAGGTGTCTTCGTCTTTTAGATCTTCTTGTTACTACAAATGGGCATATTAGACTGGATTAGAGCTCTATACATAGACTCCACTGAGAATTGTCCATTTCCATGGATGTTCTATCGGAATACATCATACCCATGTGACAAGTGCACCGCGGACAACCGCTGGAGTAGGATGTTCCACGATTGGAGTTTGTTATTGTAAAACAAATGTTCTGGGCCCTATAGGAAGGAAACTTCTCAATGGATGAGTCCTAAACAGATGACATCCCCCAAGTCTCTGATGAGGAAGACAACCTTCTAACATCCTCATACTCCAAGGAGGAAGTTAGAAAGACGGTTTTCCTAATGGAATGCAATAAATCCACGGATCCACATGGTTTTCCCACTTAGTTTTATCAGAACTTCTTGGAAGTCATCAAACTGGATCTCCTACATTTGCTTAGCGACTTACATGCTGGCTAACTAGAATTGTATCGCTTAAACTTCAGTCATTTGATTTTATTACCTAAGGTTAATGATGCTAAAAGGATACAACAATATAGACCTATTTTCCTCCTTAATATTAGTTTTAGAATATTCATGAAGGTTGTGACTATTAGGCTAAATTAGGTTGTTGAACATGTGGCTTGTCCTTCACAGACAACTTTTATGCAAGGACACATCCTAGATGGTATTGTTATCCTTCATAAAATAGCCCATGAATTACACCAGAAAAAATGGGGTGGTTCTCAAAATATACTTTGAAAAGACTTATGACAAAGTCAAGTCACCCTTTCTTCAACAAACTCTCAGAATGTAAGGATTTTCTGCAAAGTGGCGCACTACAATCCATAGCTTCATTTCTAAAGGTATTGTTGCCATTAAGGTCAATGATGACCTTGAACACTATTTACAAACGAATAAGGGATTATGACAAGGTGACTCGTTACGCCCATGTTATTCAATATAGTGGCGGATATGCTAGTGGGTATGATTGAGCATGCCATGGTTGATGGCCAGATGGGGTAGTAAATCATCTAGTTGATAGTGGTCTCTCTATACTTCAATATGCCGACAATACAATTCTCTTCATGGATCATGACCTCAAGAAAGCGAGAAATCTGAAACTAATTTTATCAGCATTCGAGCAACTCGGGTCTTAAGATCAATTTCAATAAAAGTGAATTGTTTAGCTTTGGCGATGCTCGAGACGAGGCCCACATGTACGCTGAACCTGTTCAAATGCACGTTAAGCTATTTTCCAATGACATATTTGGGAATACTGATACATTATCAAAGAGTCACAAATGTTGAATGGAAAGACCTCGAGGAGAGACGTCAAAAAAGAATTAGCAATTGGAAAGGTAAACTGTTGTCTCTAGGTGGAAGATTGGTCCTCATAAATTCAATACTATTTAATATGGTACTGTATATGATTTCCTTCTTCCACCTCACGAAAAAGTTTTACATAGATTGGATAATTTCCTATCAAGATTCTTTTGGCAAGGAGATAACGAAAGAATGAAATATCGATTAGCTAAATGGAGTGTGGTTTGTCGTCCCAAAGACCAAGGCGGGTTTGGCATTATTGACCTTGAAGTTAAGAATACGTCCCTCCTCAATAAATGGTTGTTTAAATTACTGACTGGATAAGGTGTATGGAAAACCCTCCTAAGAAGGAAGTATTTGGGTTTCAACGCGGTATCGCAAGTATACTAGAAGCCTGAGAATTCCTACTTTTGGGCGGGTCTAATGGATACAAAGAAATATTACTTATTATATGGATCCTTCTTGATAAATGAAGGCTCGTAAATTAAATTCTAGGAAGGCAAGAATAATATCCTGTTGTATACAACATTATGAGCTACAAGGGTGATACTATCGCCACGGTAATGGAATCATTTCCGTCAAATGTGACATACAGAAGAGATTTAATTAGAGTTTCCCTTAACCCACTATTGTTTGCCCGTATATGGCCAACCAAAATATATGCATGAATAACCATTGCTCGACTTTTTTGAAAGGGACTTGGTTGGGTCTCTTGATGAGAGATCCATCTAAAAACCGGTACTTCATGTTCTCCAAGTGGGGCAATGCGGGCGGAAATCATATTCCTGTATAGTTCGACACTTATCTACCAAATGTGTGCCCCACCAAAAGGTAGTGCAAGTGCATATGGTTTAGTTGTAGCATTTTCAAAGTAAGAGTATCGATCACACAGGGAGCACATAAATTGGACATTTGCTATTGTAGTGATTTATATTATCATTGTGAGTTAGTTGTGATCGAGAGTAGACCGGAAACGGAAGTTTAAAACATGTGAGCTTGTTGCAAACATGGTAGTAACACGCATGAGTAATATAAAAGAGTGCGAGACATAAGTAACGGTTATTCGAATCAATAGGACTAAAGCATTCCTAGTGAGTTTGGATTCCCCACTAGTGTGTGTCTAATGAGACCAATGCCTGATAATAATTCGAAGCCATATTCCCAATACAGTTTATACGTTTCTACAAGTGGCTAGAGCCAGGTACAAATACATGCATACATGCAACGGCTCTCTAGACTACTGCAGGATGGTCCAAAAACAATACATGTATCAGAGACTCTTCGACGAAACTGTTTGCGATGTACCTCATAGCGTGTGAGATGTAACTTCATAAAAAAGGGTGTGTGATGTCATAACATCGCACACGTTTCAAAAAATAATTGTGTGCGATGTCGGGCAAATATTTTTTGCAAAAATTGTGTGTGTGATGTTGCCTATTGTTGCACACGGTTTGCAAAAACGTAAATGTGTGTGATACTTTGCACACGGTTTTACAAATGATGTGTGTGTGATATAATCTATCATTGCATACAGTTATTATAATGCAATAACGTGTGATGTCATGCACATAATTTTCCCAAAAAGTGTTTGTGTGTGTGATGTAGCATATCATTGTACACCGTGTTAAAAAGGCAAATGTGTCTAATGCCTTGCATATGTTTTCGCATACATTGTACGTGCGATGTAGTCTGTCATCGCACACATTTTTATAAATGGAATCGTGTGTGATGCCTGAAATTATTATTTTTGAAAGAATAATGGTTTTTGTTATATATTTGAAAGCGAACTAACATTTTCCTTCGTACTTTGACTTTGATTTTTTTCTACACTTAACATGAACCGTAGAATCCTCCAAGTTAAAATTTGGCACTTTTGAGAGATAATTTTCTATATTTGGGTCATTAAATGCATTTGAAGATATTTAATGGATATAATTCAAATTAGAACTATGAGTACATGAAACAGTACGTAAAAACGATTTGAAAAATCATATTTATTGTATTGAGTATATTTGTACGCCGCATACAAGAAATGAATATAAATTTATCTCACATATATGGCAAGAATTAACCATGAACATGGACTTTATTTGTATTTAAATTATAAATATTGTTACAAAAGTGTGAAAAATATGAAACTTGGCATAGTGCCATGATATGACCTTACTATGATGTGAAAAAAAGAAGGTTTCATTTTTTTCGTACATCCTTTAGAAATCACACAACCTACGAGGAATGGTCATGGCTTCGAAGTGAATGCACCAAGTTGGTGGCGAACTTATATTTTCCTTTGTCACTTGACCTTGAATTATTTTCCTATAGTTAAGATACACTATAAAATCCTCCCTATTAAAGTTTGGTACTTTATACTTGTGATATACGTTGGGTTTTCCTTGAAGAGGAACAGATGATGCAGCATGATGTCCACTACACAACTTGTTCGTAGACTCGTGTTGGGACTCTAAGCGCAGAGTTTTGTAGGACAGTAACAAATTTCCCTCAAGTGGATGACCTAAGGTTTATCAATCAATGAAAGGTGTAGGTTGAAGATGGTCTCTCTCGAACAACCTTGCAAACAAATAATAAAAAGTCTCTTGTGTCCCCCAACACACCCAATACAATGGTAAATTGTAGAGGTGCACTAGTTCAGCGAGGAGATGGTGATACAAGTGTAGTAATGATAGTAGATATAGTTTTTTGTAATATAAAAATATAAAAACAGCAAGGTAGCAAGTGATAAAAATGAGACTGTATTGCAATGCTTAAAAATGAGGCCTAGGGTCCGTACTTTCGCTAGTGCAATCTCTCAACAATGCTAACATAGTTAGATCATATAACAACCCATCAATGTGCGATAAAGAATCACTCCAAGGTTCCTATCGAGAAGAGAACATAAGAATAAATTGTTTGTAGGGTACGAAACCACCTCAAAGTTATTCTTTCCGATCAATCTTTCCAAGAGTTAGTACTAAGATAACAAGTTATCCTTTCCGATCGATCTATCAAGAGTTCGTACTAGAATAACACCATAACATATTCAGATTTATAATACTCAATCTAACAAAAATAACTTCAAGGAGCACACCAAGATTTCTACTCGAGTGTATAGTATGAAAACATGCAATCAACCCCTATGCCTAGATTACCCCATTGTCACCTCAGGAATCCACGAGTTGATGCCATAACATATATCAACTGAATCACTTGAATATCCCAATGTCACTATTGGTATCCGCATGCAAGACATATATTATCTGCTCTTAAACCTGAATAGTCAATCCAACATAACAAGATCTTAAAGTGAAAGATTGAGTTCATCACAACAATAGCATGGGACAAACACCATATGATCCAACTATATTAACAAGGCCATGTTGAGGAAGTTGCATGGGAAACAAAAAAATTCCTATGCAGATACAAGGTATTTCCATGGTCATGAGCATCTACGAGAGGAGAAAAGAGATCCACATACCCTTGTAGATTGCTAAGCGGGAAGCATTAAGAAACGCGGTTGATGTAGTCGAACGTCTTCGCAATCCAAATCACAAGTCGTCCTGCGATCCAATCACAACCTAGTGCCGAACAGACAGCACCTCCATGTTCAGCACACGTACAGCTCGATGACGATCTCCACCTCCTTGATCCAGCAAGTGAGAGCGGAGAGGTAGATGAGTTCTCGGCAGCACAACAGTGTGGTGGCGGTGGTTGATACGTCTCAAACGTATCTATAATTTTTGATGGTTTCATGTTGTTATCTTGTCTTCTTTGGATGTTTTATGTACCTTTTATATCTTTTTTGGGACTAACTTATTAATTCAGTGCCAAGTGCCAGATCCTGTTTTTTTCTGTGTTTTTGACTATTTTCAGATCTGATTTTGGAACGGAGTTCAAAAGGAATAAAAACCCCGAAATGATTTTTTTCCCGAACGGAAGAAGATCAGGGGGCCTCTGAGCCAAGCCAGGTGGACTCCAGGGAGCCCACAAGCTCCCACTCCGCCACCAGGGGCGGCGGTGGCAGGGCTTGTGGCTTCCCTGGCCGCCTCCTGACCTAGATCCTTGGCCTATATATTCCCAAATACTCAGCAAAAAATCAGGGGAGCCTCGAAAATACTTTTCCGCCGCCGCAAGCTTCCGTTTCCGCGAGATCTCATCTGGAGACCCTTCCCGGCGCCCTGCCGGAGGGGACTTTGGAGTTGGAGGGCTTCTTCATCATCATCATCGCCCCTCCAATGACACGTGAGTAGTTCACTTCAGACCTACGGGTCCGTAGTTAGTAGCTAGGTGGCTTCTTCTCTCTCTTGGATCTTCAATACAAAGTTCTCCATGATCTTCATGGAGATCTATCCGATGTAATCTTCTTTGGCGGTGTGTTTGTCGAGATCCGATGAATTGTGGATTTGTGATCATATTATCTATGATATATATTTGAGTCTTTGCTGATTTCTTAATTCTTATATGCATGATTTGATATCCATGTAAGTCTCTCCGAGTCTTGGGTTTTGTTTGGCCAACTAGATCTATGATTCTTGCAATGGGAGAAGTTCTTGGTTTTGGGTTCTACCATGTGGTGACCTTTCCCAGTGACAGTAGGGGCAGCAAGGCACACATCAAGTAGTTGCCATCAAGGGTAAAAAGATGGGGGTTTTATCATTGGTTTGAGATTATCCCTCTACATCATGTCATCTTTCTTAAGGCGTTACTCTGTTCTTATGGACTTAATACACTAGATGCATGTTGGATAGCGGTCGATGTGTGGAGTAATAGTTGTAATGCTGAAAGTATCGGTCTAATTGTTTTGGACGTGATGCCTATAGATATAATCATTGCATAGATATCATCACGACTTTGCGCGGTTCTATCAATTGCTCGACAGTAATTTGTTCACCCACCATCTACTTGCTTTCATGAGAGAAGCCACTAGTAAACACTACGGCCCCCGGGTCTATTCACATCCATCGTTTACACCTCCGCTTTTACTTTGCTTTGTTACTTTGTTGCTTTCGGTTCTCACTTGGTAAACAATCTATAAGGGATTTACAACCCCTTCATAGCGTTGGGAGCAAGCTTTTGTGTTTGTGCAGGATCTTGAGATACTCCACCACTGGATTGATACCTTGGTTCTCAAACTGAGGGAAATACTTACCACCGCTACGCTACATCACCCTTTCCGCTTCGAGGGAACACCAACGCAAGGCTCCAAGGCCACGGGGGAAATCCTTTGCATACTTTCCTAGGAAGTCCCTTAAGGCGTAGCCGCAGCACAAGGATCAAGCCAAGTACTCTCCCGTCGACGTGCCTATTTCTGGCACCATTGGAAGGTCTTTTGTTGCAGTAGCAGAAGTATTTCTGGCGCCGTTGCTGGGGAAGCACGGCTGACATCAAAAGTATTTCTCATGCCGTTGCCGGGGAGGAGAAATCAAGATCTATCCAAGTAGGTCTCACAAACTCATCTCTTGCATTTACTTTTGTTGCCAGTTGCCTCTCGTTTTCCTCTCCCCCACTTCACATTTGCCATTTTCATTTGCCTTTCCCCTTCGCCGTTTTCTTTCGCCTTTGTCGTTTCCCTTTGCTGGTTTTCTCGCTTGCTTGTGTGCTTGTTTGTTTGTTGAAGTCATCATTGCTAAAAACACCAAACTTTGCGACTTATCGAGCACTAATAATAATGATTTTATTAGTACTCCGATTGCTCCCGCCACTAGTGCGGAATCGTATGAAATCAACGCAGCTTTGCTGAATCTTGTTATGAAAGAGCAATTCTCTAGCCTTCCTAGTGAAGATGCCGCATCCCATCTCAATACCTGCATTGAGCTTTGTGATATGCAAAAGAAAAGAGATGTGGATAATGACGTGATTAAGTTAAAACTTTTCCTTTCTCGTTGCGAGATCGCGCAAAAACTTGGTTTTCTTCTTTGCCTAAAAATAGTATCGATTCTTGGGATAAGTGCAAAGATGCTTACATATCCAAGTATTTTCCGCCGGCTAAGATCATCTCCTTACGTAACGATATCATGAATTTCAAGCAACTTGATCAAGAACACATTGCACAATCTTGGGAGAGGATGAATCTTATGATTAGAAATTGTCCCGCTCATGGCTTGAGTTTGTGGATGATTATACAAATCTTTTACGCTGGCTTGAATTTTGCTTCTCGCAATATCTTGGACTCCACCTCAGGTGGAACGTTCATGGAAATCATGTTAGGAGACGCTACAAAACTCCTAGACAATATCATGACCAACTACTCTCATTGGCACACTGAAAGGTCGCCTGCTAGCAAAAAGGTGCACGCTATAGAAGAGATTAACTCGCTTAGTGCTAAGATGGACGAGTTGATGAATTTCGTTGCTAGTAGAAACACTACCGTAGATCCTAATGACATGCCACTATCTTCTTTGATTGAGAGTAGCAACGCTAGTTTGGACGTGAATTTTGTTGGTAGGAACAATTTTGGCAACAATAATGCTTTTAGAGGAAACTATGTTCCTAGGCCTTTTTCTAGTAACTCCTCTAACAATTATGGAAATTCCTACGGCAACACTTATGGAAATCACAACAAATTACCCTCTGATTTAGAGAGTAATATCAAAGAGTTCATCAACTCTCAAAAGATTTTCAATGCGTCCATAGAGGAAAAACTACTCAAAATAGACGATTTGGCTAAAAGCGTTGATAGGATGTCTTGTGATATTGATGCTTTGAAAGTTAGATGTGCTCCTCCCAAGGTCAACTTGGATGAAACTTTGAAAGCTATGTGTATCTCCATGAATGAGAGCAAAGAAAGAACCGCCCAAATTCGCGCTAGACATGAATGGTTTAAAAGGGTGCGTTCTAGTGATGCAAATCACGAAGATCTTAAAGTGCTTGGTGTGTCTCCTCTTGCATCTTTGTTTTCGTGTGTCAAACCTACTTATGGAGGGGCTGGATATGAATCCACTTTGCTTGAAAGACGCCCCAATGATCCGGAGACCACCTATCTTGATGATAAAGGTGTGGAGAGTGGAGTAGAAGAAGTCAAAATTTTGGGTAGTAATGAAACTCCCACTTTGGATTTCAAGGAATTCAATTATGATAATTGCTCCTTGTTTGAATGCATTTCTTTGATGCAATCCATTGCAAACTCTCCACATGCTTATAGCCAAAGCAAAGCATTTACCGCGCATCTCGTAGATGCTATGATGAAATCTCTTGAAGAGAAGCTCGAACTAGAAGTCTCTATACCTAGAAAACTTCATGATGAGTGGGAACCTACTATCAAAATCAAGATCAAAACCTATGAGTGCAATGCTTTGTGTGATTTGGGTGCTTGTGTTTCCGCGATTCCAAAGTCTTTATGTGATATTCTTGGTTTTCATGAGATTGAAGAATGTTCTCTTAACTTGCATCTTGCGGATTCTACTGTCAAGAAACCCATGGGGAGGATCGATGATGTTCTTATTGTTCCAAATAAGAACTATGTACCCGTGGATTTCATTGTACTTGACATAGATTGCAATCCTTCATGTCCCATTATTCTTGGTAGACCTTTCCTAAGGACTATTGGTGCTATCATCGATATGAAGGAAGGGAATATTAGATTTTAATTTCCTTTAAAGAAGGGCATGGAGCACTTTCCTAGAAAGAAAATAAGATTGCCTTATGAATCTATGATGAGGGCTACTTATGGTTTGAGCACCAAAGATGACTATACGTGATTCCATCACTTTTTGTCTAGCTAAGGGCGTTAAACAAAAGCGCTTGTTGGGAGGCAACCCAATGAATTTATCATTTTTCTTTCTGTTTTATGTTTTTCACACTTTCATAATTCTGTTATGATTGTGTTTTTTGTGTTTCTTTTTGCGTTTGTGCCAAGCAAAACCGTTATGATTAGTCTTGGGGATGATCGTTTGGTCATGTTGGAAAAGATAGAAACTTTCTGCTCACGAAAATAATTTTCATTTTTTTCTGTAAGAGCTTTTGAGTTGATTCTTTTTGTTTCTGATTTATACGCAAAACCTTCTGGATATACGAAATATACAGATTGCTACAGACTGGTCTACTGTTAACAGATTCTGTTTTTGTTGTGTTGGTTGCTTATTTTGATGAAACTATGGATAGTATCGGGGGGTATTAGCCATGGAAGATTGAAAGTACAGTAACCCAACATCAACACAATTAGAATTTAAAGTTGCTACAGTACCTAAGGAAGTGGTGGTTTGCTTTCTTGTACTAATGTTATCATGAGTTTCTGTTTAAGTTTCGTGTTGTGAAGTTTTCAAGTTTTGGGTGAAGTTCTTATGGACAAAGAGATAAAGAGTGGCAAGAGCTCAAGCTTGGGGATGCCCAAGGCACCCCAAGAGATTCAAGGATTCCGTAAAAGCCTAAGCTTGGGGATGCCCTGGGAAGGCATCCCCTCTCTCGTCTTCAATCCATCGGTAATGTTACTTGGGGCTATATTTTTATTCACCACATGTTATGTGTTTTTGCTTGGAGCGTCTTGTATCGTAGGAGTCTTTTATTTTTGTTGTGTCACAATCATCCTTGTTGCACACCTAGAGAGAGAGACATGCACACACCATGATTTTGTCGAGCTTCACTTATATCTTTTGGTGTGGGGACCCGGACTAGCAAGTCGAGTTCGCCGTGCCCAGTGACCCCAAGGATCAATGTTCACTGAACACAGATACTGAATAATAGAGTCTTACATCCAAGTACCGAAATTATTACATCAAGAGACCAGTAGGTCGGGTTCAAGAGCGAGGCCTAAAGCCAAATTAAACAGATACATCGAGTAGCAAAAACTCGTAAGGGCTAAGCGGTGCCCGTGCCATCAATCCTACACCGAGAGGCATTCTGACTAGGAAGCATCCTAGATCGCAGGTTCGTCTCCGACCGCGTACTCATCGCCAAACTCCGGTCCTTCCATGTCTGGTCAATAATATAACCAGTGGCAAGCCAATGAGTACTTTGAATGTACTCGCAAACAGCCCATGATATGAACATTTATAGTGAAAAATAACAGTAACATGCATCTTTAGTGGAATGCAATTTGGTGGAATGATCAGGTATATGCAACAAGTTAAAGAATTACTCTTTAATAACAGGTTACAGATATCATCATATCTGCTAAGGGTTGAACACACCGGGTTCACCCTAAATGCCAAGTCATCGGACTTGTCATAACCTCAATGTATTAATGAGGGCTAAACCATCCGGGTTTACCCTATATGTCAAGTCACCGAACTTGATCATATTATTGTGATTATCATAACAACACCTTTTTAACACCACACACACACACTTTTGGTTTATGCGGAAACGCTGGACGTAGTTTAAGCAGCACCACCCAACTATCCTTGACCGTGGACACGGCTATTCGAATAGTTTACACTCTGCAGAGGTAGTACGCTGGACCCACGAGAAACGGGAAACTTCCGTGTCATCCACGATTCGCGGTATATCACATATACCCGAGGTAAGTACCCGATCATCATCTTCCCCCTGACGATACTAGACAAAGAGGTCCACTCGATTGGTACCCAGCCCACATGTTGTACGTCTTACGAGCACCGACTTTGGACTGTATCAACCATGCAGGGACCAACGGTGTGCCTGGAACTCATAATAATGGCATAGTCGTCCTACCTGGCACGACCCCATCACGAGAGTGACACCGATCACTCCCGCCACTAGTAATGTGGCTCTCTGCTAGTACCGACCAGAGTAATCAACAAAGCCCCATCCCGTAAAGGGGTATCACGGTCGTACTGGTAAGGTCGGGACGGTCGACACATCATAAATCTAATCCCATTTCCGAAACCATACTCACACAAAATCACCGGTGCATCACTTCACCAAAAGTGATCACCAACTCATCATCACCCTCGGGCAATAGTGGCACCCGACGGGGTTTTCATAAACTCTTTATTTAACTCATCATCATGCTCATGATAATATGCTCTATCTTTACTTGTCAACATGGTAATAACATGACCCTCAAGGGGTAGGGTCAAGCTCAATGCAATGATTCTATAATTCTACTAGTCAGCATGACAGTAGCATGATCCTCGTAGATAGTAGGGTCGGCTCATCATGTTTGTGCTCCGAGGAGCCATGTGATTAACTTCATCAACATGCAAGGGCTTTGAAGAAGCCTCCGGTGCCATCACCACATTGATGAACCGGCATCGTGATCACATGCAACGGGAAAATACTTGCTATACTAGCATGCATCATTTTATATGCTTAAGTCATGGTCAAAGGGTTGCTTGCCTTGGTCAGGTAGGTATCCGGGGTCTTCGAGGTCTTCCGCTCCGGATCCTCCATCACTCCGTAACTCTACCATCGAGAAAGGAATAAATAAATAGTAGCTCTCACTAAAACAGATCACAAAGTGCTTTTAAAAATGTTGCAAAGTTTGAATAAATTCAGTTTATTATTTTGGAAAATGTTTCCTATAGTTTTTATTAGCTAAGCATATTTATTTAAAAGCAAACAGAAGCAAACAAATGCTTTTAATATCATTTTATTATACCAAAATAGTTTCTGTTTTTGATAAATGTCAAACACTACAGAATCAATTACTACAAATTTTTAGAAAATTACTGGTGGAAGAATCACATTTTTCTACTGGCTAAATATTTTTGTAAAAATCATTTAAGTTGCTGGATTAAAATAAAAGGAAAAGGCCAGGGGGAAGATCCAGCCGGCCCAGCCAGCAGGCTTGGCCACCAGGCGCGCGCGGGCCAGGTTCAAACCTGACCTACGGGCCCCTGGGGTCAGCGTCAGCGGCTGCGCGCGCTGGCTGCCCCAGGACACCGACAGGTGGACTCCACCTGTCGGGTCCTTCTCCTACCTCCAGCCAGAGAGCTAGAGATGGACGCCGGCGAGGCTACCATTGTCCTCGGGCCAAACTAAGAGCGGGAACGGGTCCCTCGTGCCTCCGCCTACCTGCTCGTGGTCGGGACGTCACCGGAGGTGGTGTGGGTCGCCGGCGACGAGGTGACCGTGGCGGAAGGGTTTCGGGTTGGTGTTGAACTAGTGGTCAGGGGCACGGATTCGCTCGGGGAAGTTGGGGGAAATGGTCCTGGCGTCAAGGGGAGTGTAATGGGAGGTCGGGCAGCGCAGGAGCCGACGTGTAGCCGGAGATCGACTGGAGCTCCGAGGCGGAGGGGCCTCGGTCGATCTCGAGCACCGGGGCTCTGCGAGCTCGATTGGGTGGCTAGGGGGTGTCTACTAGTTGTGCTGAAGCTGCTTCGAGGGTGCTGGGGTGCCGGGGGGACCTATTTATAGGCCAGCGACGGTGAGCCGACTCGGGCGCGCCGGTGACTCACCGTGGCGCGCGTGCGAGCACTATGAGGTGATGGCCGCGAAACCACGGGTTCGGGACGTGGTTTAGGACCTCCTGGTGCATCGGCCGCAGAGGGAAAGCGAGTGGGGTCGAGTCGCAGCGACCGTGCATGCTTGGCCGCGTCGGGCGCGCACGGGCACGCGTCGCCTGAGCTCTTGCGCGAGGGGAGAGGGTCCCTGGGGGGTAGCTTTGCACTGAATGGTTGTCGGGGGAGCATTTGGACATAACTGGGGAGGTTGGGACCGGCCGGGGCGTCGTCCCCTTGCGGGAGGCTCTCTGTAGCGCGCCCAGAGCGCAGTTTTGGCATGCCACGGCATGCTGGCGCGCTCTGGGGCATTTGGGACGTGTCCTTCATGTCATGAGTGTTGCTGGGAGTGTGCCTAGCCGTTGTGTGTTAGTGAGAGCTCGAGCTGGTCAAGGGAGCAAGGAACACTAGTGTTGCCAGTACTGCCCTGCGGCTCAAATTGGAGTTCTTGTCACTTGTGCTTGGAGTTGGGGAGGGGCTGATTGACTGGGTGCTCAGGGTGTTCTTACCTTGCCATTGGGGCCTTGCCATTGGGTAAAACAGTGGCTAGGAGGGTTTTTACCTTCCTGTCAGTAGGTGTTCGACAGTGACTTGGGGTGCTTCCACTCCACCACTGGAAATGAAACTTAACAGGTTTGGTCTTGGGGTAAAAACATGGGGTTTCACCAAATTTGAGCTCCATTGAACAAGTTTAGCTTTGTAAACTTGAAAATGCCTCAAAATGACCAGTACTATCCTTTACAAAGGAAGTGTGGCCAAACAGAGTCTCACAAATCCCATCTTTGGTGTGGAGTCCTCATTTGGGGTGTCAAACACCTCTGCAAAGTTTCAGCTTCATTAGAGAAACTTTGCAATGTAGAGTTATTCCAAATCTTCTCTACACAGATAGGGTTTTGGGCTCATTAGGTGCACTTCCCCACCTTGGATCAAGGTGATATTTTAGGTGAGCACCTAATATGGCTTGGGAGGGCTCCTGTAATTTTATGGGAATTTACTGAGATAATTTCCTTTGGAAACATCTCAAAAAGCTAAAACAGACAGAAATGGTTTTCAGGGTTTTACTCAAATAATATTAATATACAATAGGGTTGAAAATCTCATATATGGAAAATATATGTCCTTCTGAGCTTCCATGAATTTACTCAGAATTTTCTAAGGCAGGAAAGCAATTTTCCTTGTGGGAATATCATTACTGGCCTTAGAAACAGACATAGATATAAAATAGGAAAATAATATTTTAAATCACCAATTAATGTTTTTAATGAATGAAAATAATATTTGGATCAGATCACCAACTTTGGTTGGAAGGGCCACTTGGCTTCATGAGCTAGTAGTGTATCCCAACATGGTGAAGGTGATCTTGATATAAAGGAAAAAGGGGTTTTGAAGAGAGCAAAATAATAAGTTTTTCATGGGTTTGAGTCATCAAACAAGCAAGCATTCACTCAAACAAGGGCTGACATTGCACTCACAACATTATTTGAAAAGGTTTTAACAAGCTCTGATTTTTGCAACAAAAAATACTTGTGGTGAAAAACAGGGTGTGACATTTGGTAGACAATTCAGCTCACATGTGCTTCACTTATATCTTTTGAGCTAGATACTTTTGCTCTATGTGCTTCACTTATATCTTTTAGAGCACAGCGGTGCGTGGCTTGGTAGTTGATCTATGCTTTGAAAGTAGTCTCAAAAGGGGTAGTTATCCAAAGGGATACGAAAACTTCCACCTTCATGTGCATTGAATAGTTAGAGAAGTTTGATTCACCTCAATTAGTTTTGAGTTGTGGTTATGGTAATATTGAAGTCATGCTAGTAAGGTGTTGTGGATCTAGAAATACTTGTGTTGAAGTTAGTGATTCCCGTAGCATGCACGTATGGTGAACCGCTATGTGATGAAATATGAGCATGATTAGTATATTGATTGTCATCCTTTGCGTGGCGGTCGGGATCGCGCGATGTTTTATACCTACCAACCCTTCCCCTAGGAGTATGCGTTGAATGCTTTGTTTCGATTACTAATAAAAATTTCGCAACAAGTATATGAGTTCTTCATGACTAATGTTGAGTCCATGGTTTAGATGGACTTTCACCTTCCACCATCACTATCTTCTTAGTGTCGTGCAACTTTCGTCGGTGCACAAAACCCACCATTTGCCTCCCTCAAAACAGCCACCATACCTACCTACTATGGCTTTTTCAAAGTCATTCTGAGATATATTGCCATGCAACTACTACCATGACATGTGCCACCACATCTACATTGCCATTGCATGATCATAAGATAGCTAGCATGATGTTTCCATTGATGTCTATGCCATGCTAGATCATTGCCAAGGTACACTACCGAAGGCATTCCATATAGAGTCATTGTTGCTCTAAGTTTTGAGTTGAAAGTGTGATGATCATCATTAATGGAGCATTGTCCCATGTGAGTAAATAAAAGAGGCCAAAGAAGCCCACCAAAAAAAGAGGCCAAAGAGCCCACCAAATAAAAAAATGAGAGAAAAAGAGAGAAGGGACAATGCTACCACTTTTTCCACACCCGTGCATATTAAGCACCATGATCTTCATGATTGAGAGTCTCTCGTTTTGTCACCACCATATAGCTAGTGGGAAATTTTCATTATATAACTTGGCTTGTATATTCCAATTATAGGCTTCCTCAAAATTGCCTTAAGTCTTCGTGAGCAAGCAAGTTGGATGCACACCCACTAGTTTTCTTTAAGAGATTTCACATACTCGTAGCTCTAGTGCATCATTTGTATGGAAATCCCTACTCATTCCCATTGATATCTATTGATGAGCATCTCCACAGCTCATTGATATGACTAGTTAATGTGACTATCTTCTCCTTTTTTTGTCTTGCAACCTCCACCACACTCCACACCATCTATAGTATTATAACCATGGCTCACGCTTATGTATTGCGTGAGAGTTGAAAAGGTTTGAGAAAGTAAAGGTGTGAAACAATTATTTTGCCAATACCGGGGTTGTGCACGATTTAAGTTCGTTGTGCAATGATGATAGAGTATAGCCATACTATAAGCTTTTGTAGGGATAACTTTCTTTTGGCCTTGTTATTTTGAAAGTTCATGATTACCTTGCTAGTTTGCTTGAAGTATTATTGTTTCCACGTCAATAGCAAACTATTGTTTTGAATCTAATGGATCTGAACATTCACGTCACATAAGAGGAATTACAAAGGACATCTATGCTAGGTAGCATGAAAGCATCAAAAATTCATTCTTTATCACTTCCCTACTCGAGGACGAGCAGGAGTTAAGCTTGGGGATGCTTGATACGTCTCAAACGTATCTATAATTTTTGATGGTTTCATGTTGTTATCTTGTCTTCTTTGGATGTTTTATGTACCTTTTATATCTTTTTTGGGACTAACTTATTAATTCAGTGCCAAGTGCCAGTTCCTTTTTTTTCTGTGTTTTGGACTCTTTTCATATCTGATTTTGGAACGGACTCCAAATGGAATAAAAACTATGAAATGATTTTTTCCCGAACGGAAGAAGATCAGGGGGCCTCTGGGCCAAGCCAGGTGGGCTCCAGAGAGCCCACAAGCTCCCACTCCGCCACCAGGGGGCGGTGGTGGCAGGGCTTGTGGCCTCCCTGGCCGCCTCCTGACCTAGATCCTTGGCCTATATATTCCCAAATATTCAGTAAAAAATCAGGGGAGCCTCGAAAATACTTTTCCGCCGCCGCAAGCTTCCGTTTCCGCGAGATCTTATCTGGAGACCCTTCCCGGTGCCCTGCCGGAGGGGACTTTGGAGTTGGAGGGCTTCTTCATCATCATCATCGCCCCTCCAATGACTCGTGAGTAGTTCACTTCAGACCTACGGGTCTGTAGTTAGTAGCTAGATGGCATCTTCTCTCTCTTGGATCTTCAATACAAAGTTCTCCATGATCTTCATGGAGATCTATCCGATGTAATCTTCTTTGGCGGTGTGTTTGTCGAGATTAGATGAATTGTGGATTTGTGATCAGATTATCTATGATATATATTTGAGTCTTTGCTGATTTCTTATATGCATGATTTGATATCCTTGTATGTCTCTCCGAGTCTTGGGTTTTGTTTGGCCAACTAGATCTATGATTCTTGCAATGGGAGAAGTGCTTGGTTTTGGGTTCTACCATGTGGTGACCTTTCCCAGTGACAGTAGGGGCAGCAAGGGACACATCAAGTAGTTGCCATCAAGGGTAAAAAGATGGGGGGTTTATCATTAGTTTGAGATTATCCCTCTACATCATGTCATCTTTCTTAAGGCGTTACTCTGTTCTTATGGACTTAATACACTAGATGCATGCTGGATAGCGATCGACGTGTGGAGTAATAGTAGTAGATTTAGAAAGTATTGGTCTACTTGTTTTGGACGTGATGCCTATAGATATAATCATTGCATAGATATCGTCACGACTTTGCGCGGTTCTATCAATTGCTCGACAGTAATTTGTTCACCCACCGTCTACTTGCTTTCATGAGAGAAGCCACTAGTAAACACTACGGCCCTCGGGTCTATTCACATCCATCGTTTACACCTCCGCTTTTACTTTGCTTTGTTACTTTGTTGCTTTCAGTTCTCACTTGGCAAACAATCTATAAGGGATTGACAACCCCTTCATAGCGTTGGGAGCAAGCTTTTGTGTTTGTGCACGATCTTGAGATACTCCTCCACTCGATTGATACCTTGGTTCTCAAACTGAGGGAAATACTTACCACCGCTACGCTACATCACCCTTTCCGCTTCGAGGGAACACCAACGCAAGGCTCCAAGGCCACGGGGGAAATACTTTGCATACTTGCCTAGGAAGTCCCTTAAGGCATAGCCGCAGCACAAGGATCAAGCCAAGTACTCTCCCGTCGACGTGCCTATTTCTGGCACCATTGGAAGGTCTTTTGTTGCAGTAGCAGTGGTGGTGAACTAATCTAGCATGGCTTCGCCGAGCTCCCCCGAACTAATCGAAGGGAGGAATACGATCTAAAGAGGAGAGGGTAGCACGTGGCTTTTCTGGTGGTGGTTGCCCTCAAAACCTCCACTATATATATAGGAGGACTGCGCCACCAACTCTTGGTGCATGGGCCTCTTGGCGTCGGCTTCACAAGCCCACCAGGGGATGATGCACCAGCTCCTAGGCCCATGTGGCCCCCGGGATTGGTGGGCCCCTCCCTATGGACCCCCGAAACCCTTTCGGCACTCCCGGTACAATACCGAAAAACCCCAGAACTATTCCGGAACCCGAATACCACTTTCCTATATATAAATCTTTACCTCCATATCATTCTGAAGCTCCTCGCGATGTACGGGATCTCATCCGGGACAACCAACAACCTTCGGTCACCAACACACATAACTCAAAAATACTGAAACGTCAACGAACCTTAAGTGTGCAGACCCTGCGGTTTCGAGAACTATGCAGACATGATTGACACACTCTCCCGTCAATAACCAATAGTGGGACCTGGATGCCCATATTGGTTCCTACATATTCTACGAAAATCTTTGTCGGTTGAAGCTCTATGTCAAGGATTCTGTTAATCTCGTATGTCGTTCTCTTTGTCCATCGGTATGTTACTTTCCCGAGATTCGATCGTCGGTATCTACATACCTAGTTCAATCTCATTACTGGCAAGTCCCTTTACTCGTTCTGTAATACAAGATCTCGTGGCTAACTCTGTAGTCACATTGCTTGCAATCTTGTTGTAATGTTGTATTATCGAGTGGGCCCTGAGATACCTCTCTGTCACACGCGGTGACAAATCCCAGTCTTGATCCATGCCAACCAAACAGACACCCTCGGAGATACGTGTAGAGCACCTTTATAGTCACCTAGTTACGTTGCAATGTTTGATACGCACAAGGTATTCCTTCGGTGTTAGTGAGTTGCATGATCTCATGGTCATAGGAACACATACTTGACATGCAGAAAACAATAGAAATAAATTGACATGATCATATGCTACGTTCATAGTTTGGGTCTTGTCCATCAAATCATTCTCCTAATGATGTGATCTCATTATCAAATGAAAACTCATGTATATGGCCAGGAAACCTTGACCATCTTTGATCAATGAGCTAGTCCTTTAGAGGCTCACTAGGGACAGTGTGTTGTCTATGTCTCCACACATGTATTCGAGTTTCCAGTCAATACAGTTCTACCATGGATAATAAATGATTATCATGAACAAGGAAATATAATAATAACCCTTTTATTATTTCCTCTAGAGCATATTTCCAGCAGGCACGTGATATATCAAGATCATGACATCTCAAGAACACGAGAGAGGGAGAGAGAGAGATTAAACACATAGCTACTTGTACAAACCCTCAGCCCTGAGGGTGGACTACTCCCTCATCATCATCGCCTCCGCCGAGATGATGAAGATAGCCACTTGAGATGATTTTCCCTCTCCAACAGGGTACTGGAACGTCGCTAGACTGGTTTTTCATGGATATAGAGGCCTGCGGCGGTGGAACTTCACGTCTAGGGTTATTTCTCGAGGTTTCTATATTTATAGGATTTTTGGGCGTCGGAATCACGCCAAGATGGGCCACGAGCGGCCCACTAGACACCACCCACGCCAGGGGGGCTGGCACGCTCTAGTGTCTAGTGGGCACTAGGGGGGCTCTGGTGGTTCTTTTCTCCAATATTTCTCTTTTCCTCCAAAAAAATCATCAAAAAGTTTTATCCAATTTCAAGAACTTTTATTTCTGCACAGAAAACAACACCACCATAGTTCTGCTGAAAACGGCACCGGTCCGGGTTAGTTCTAAATAAATCATATAAAGTGCAGCAAACCATATAAAAGTATTGTAAACATAGGCAAACATGAAACGAATACTTCATAAATTATCGATACGTTGGAGACGTGTCAGCATCCCCGGGCTTAATTCCTACTCATCCTCGAGCAGGTAAATGATAAAAGAAATAATTTATGAAGTGTGAATCCTAGCATAGTGCATAAGTTTGATCAATGATAATTTAAATCACTTTTCCTAGCATCATAACAACAACTCTTTCTTATTAAACTCATCATGATAGAGTGGCAATTGAAAACTATCATATTCATCATATTCTTTTCTTTATAGCATGGGTATGTGGACTTGTAGATGATTCAGAGAAATAGTCTATAATTTGACATGAAAACTTTAATATTCAAGCATAACAATAAGAAACCAAGTCTTTCAAAATAACAATGCTAAAGAACGCTATCCCTAGCCCATCATGCTCAATCATTGATCAATTCATGCAACACACTCAAATGTTAGCTACATCCAATGCTCAAGTATGATAATAGTGTTCCTTAGTTGGTGCTTTATAAGAGAAGATGGAGACTCAAATTCAAAATTAAAATTGCATAAAGTAAATATATAGGCCCTCCGCACAGGGAAGCATGGATTTGTAGAGGTGCCAGAGCTCAAAACTTAAATTGAGAGATAAATTTATTTTGGGTGACATGCTTTTCCTATCAACAAAAACGACTAAGAGTTTCCAATATGTCCCATGCTAAACAAATCAGAGGCGGTTCCCAAACTTAAAATAGAGTTTATTCCTTTTTCCACCATTCTTTCACATTCCATGGCTAGCCGCATCCACGGGTACCGTCCATACCAACACTTTCCAAGGAATTTATTATTTGACAACATAAAATAAAATTCATTTGCATTTCGAGACTAGGCATCCCTATTACCTCCATACGCTCATGCAATGACAAGTGAATAAACACTCATCTTGAGAATAACCTATTTAACATGGAAGATATCGGCCACCCCTCGTTGCTTCATGAGCGGTATGGGCACACAAAAAAGAAGTTTATTTTGAACATTAGAGTTGGCACATACAAATTTAGTTAGAATGACACTGAAATACCGCATATATGTAGGTATCGTGGACTCATTTGGCACAACTTTGGGTTTAGGATTTGGATGCACAAGCAGCATTCTCGCTTAGTACAAGTGAAGACTAGCAAATAGATTGAGAAGCGCCCAACGAAGGAACAAAAACCATCATAAGAAAACAATAAACATAACTAACACCGAATAATGCAACACAAGTAGGATGTAATGTCGTAGCATAATTATTGACTTCATGTGCATGCACAGGGAATCACAAAGGTTAACACCAATATTCTTACTCAAGCACAATTACTCACCAACATGATTCATATATTACTATCTTTATATCGCAAAACTATTGCAAAGAATCCAGCTTATCATATCCAATGATATATATGAAAGTTTGTATTATATATCCCCGAGATATCTATCACTTTGGGACCAATTTCATTTAAACCAAATTGACATTGCTAATAAAAAGCTCTCAAACAAATATAAGTGAAGAACGAGAGCACAAGTTTCTTTAAAAAATTTAATTCCCAAAATAATATAAGTAGCAAGATAGGATATTTCTTCAAAATTTCTACTAACTCTCAAAATAATCTAAGTGGAGCATGAGATCATATTTCTTTAAAATAACAGCAACACCGTACTCAAAAAGATATAATTGAAGTACTAGGGGAATTCAATCAAACTACTCTCAAAAGGTATAAGTGAAGATCAATGTGTAGTGAAACAATTAGGTATCTATGTGAGGACACTCTCTAAATAAAGATTTTCATATCTGATATTTTATTTCAAACAGCAAATAAACAAATCAAACTCCTAGAATAGCACATATCATGTGGACAAATAAAAATTTAGGCTCAACATAGGCTAACCGATAGTTGTTGATGAAGAGAGGTGGGATGCGTAGCATCCCCAAGCTTAGATGCTTGAGAATTATTGAAATATTTACTTGGGATTCCTTGGGCGTCCCCAAATTTGATCTTTTTTGTCACCTTAATTCCTCTCATATCATGGTTTCACCTAAGTCCCAAAAACTTCATCCACACAAAACTTGAAAAGAACTCGTGAGATAGGTTAGTACACATAAAATTAAATCAATTCTTTATGTACTGCCAAGACAAGTTGCATACTAATTTCAAAACATTGTGTACTGTATACTATTATTTATACAATTTATATATACAAATATAAGCTATGGAAACTATAGGATAAGTAGATAACAAAACTATGACACCAATCTGTCTAAACAGGACAGTATGTAGCAATTTACTTAAAACTTGTAATTATGTGTCTCCAAAAATTCTTAAGATTTAGTACGTGATAAATAATTTGTATGAAAGTACTTTATAAAATTGCAAAAACTTTCCATGTTCCACTAAAATATGATAATTCAAATACTAGAGCAAAAGTTTCTGTTTTTGTACAGCACACATCACACGTGCAATTCAAGCATTCTAAAGGCCATTCTTGGAACTTTTTATTGAAAAACAAGATTATTAATAACATCTAACAAAGAACAACAAAATAAAATTACACTCCAAGAAAAACACATATCATGTGATGGATAAAAATATAGCTCCAAGTAAGATATACCGATAATGTTGAGATGAAAGAGGGGATGCCTTCCGGGGCATCCCCAAGCTTAGACGCTTGAGTCTTCCTTGGATATTACCTTGGGGTGCCTTGGGAAACCCCAATCTTATGTTCTTGCTGCTCTTTATTCTCCTCATATTGGTATCTCACCCAATACTTGAAAACTTCAATCACACAAAACTTAGCGGAACTTCGTGAGATGGGTTAGTATGATAAATATATATCATTCTTGTAGATACTTCCAAGACAAGATTAATAACCATTCTCACATAATACTTATTGTATTATATCATTCTCATAATTTATATCACTCAATATAAGTTATGGAAACACAAAAACAAGCAAATTATGCACGCAAAATAGAACTGTCAAAATCAGAACAATCTATGAATATCTGTACTAAAACCATACTTCCCTATCTCTAAAATTCCGAAACAATAGGACAATGCAGAGAATTTGAATACCAAAACTGTGTAAAAGTTTTAGAATCTTTTGATGCTCCAGTAAAATCAGAGAAATTCTGCATTGGGCGTAAAAGTTTCTGTTTTTGCACCGAATCAAATAAGCAAGTATCCACACTATCCCAAAGGCTTTACTTGGCACTTTATTGAAATAAAAGATATAAAACATGATTAATAAATTATATTAATCATGTGAAAAAACAAAAACAGAAAGGTTAAATATTGGGTTGTCTCCCAATAAGCGCTTTTCTTTAATGCCTTTTTAGCTAGGCATGATGATTTCAATGATGCTCGTATAGGAATAATAGTTGAAACATGCAAGAGAGCATCATGAATCACACGACAAGCACATTTATAGTCTAACCCACTTCCTATGCATAGGTATTTTTCAAGCAAACAATTTATTGTAAAAATAATCAACTTGGATAGGAAGGCAAAACAAGCATGACTTCAAAACTTTGAACACATAGGGAGGAAACATGATATTATTGCAATTCCTACAAGCATATGTCACCCCCTCACAATAATTTTCAGTAGCATCATGAAGGAATTCAACATATAACTATCACATAAAGCATTATTTTCATGATGCAAAAGCATATGATTTTTATTAGTACCCACACAAGCAAAAATCTTATCATTCATAGTAGTGGGAGCAAACTCAACAAAATAGCTATCATGAGACACTTGATTGTCATAATCCAAATGAAAATTAAAATCATGATGACATGTTTCATGGTTATTATTACTCTTTATAGCATACATGTCATCACAATAAACATCATAGATAGAACCTTTGTTGTCATAGTTAATTGAAACCTCTTTCAAAATAGTGGACTCATCATTAAATAAAGTTATGACCTCTCCATATCCACTTTTATTATTATGACAATAATATTCAAAACCCACCAAATTACTGGGATCATTAGTACCTAGAGTTGACACTCTTCCAAACACACTTTCATCAATATAATCATCATAAATAGGAGGCATGCTTTCATCATAATAAGTTTTCTCATCAAAACTTGGGGGACTAAAAATATCATCCTCATCAAACATAGCATCCCCAAGCTTGTGGCTTCGCATATCATTAGCATCATGGATATTCAGAGAATTCATACTAACAATATTACTAGCATGCTCATCATTCAAGGAATTCACATTAAGCCTTTTCATATATTGTTCCTCTAACAATTGAGCACAATTTTCCTTTCCATCATTTTCAAGAAAGACATTGTAAAGATGAACAATATGAGACCACCTCAAATCCATTTTTTGGTAATTTTATTTTTATAAACTAGACTACTGATAAAACAAGAAACTAAAGGATTTAATTGCAAGATCTCAAGATATACCTTTAAGCACTCACCTCCCTGGCAACGGCGCCAGAAAAGAGCTTGATGTCTACTACACAACTTGTTCTTGTAGACTCATGTTGGGCCTCCAAGCGCAGAGTTTTGTAGGACAGTAGAAAATTTCCCTCGAGTGGATGACCTAATGTTTAGCAATCCATGGGAGGCTTAGGTTGAAGATGGTCTCTCTCAAACAACCCTGCAACCAAATAATAAAAAGTCTCTTGTGTCCCCAACACACCAAATACATTGGTAAATTGTATATGTGCACTAGTTCGACGAAGAGATGGTGATACAAGTGTAGTAATGATAGTAGATATAGTTTTTTGTAATCTGAAAATATAAAAAAAGCAAGAAAGGAAATGACAAAAGTGTTCATAAATGGTATTGCAATGCTTGAAAATGAGGCCTAGGGTCCGTACTTTCGTTGGTGCAATCTCTCAACAATGCTAACATGGTTAGATCATATAAAACTCCCTCAACGTGCGATAAAGAATCAATTCAAAGTTCCTATCAAGTGGAGAACATAATAAGAAATGGTTTGTAGGGTACAAAACCACCTCAAAGTTATTATTTGCAATCAATCTATCCAAGAGTTCATACTAAGATAACAAGTTATCTTTTTCAATCGTTCTATCAAGAGTTCGTACTAAAATAACAACATAACAAATTCAGATTTACAATATTCAATCCAACAAAAAGAACTTCAAGGAGCACACCAAGATTTCTACTGGAGAATGTAGTATGAAAACGTGCAATCAACCCCTATGCCTAGATTACCCCATTGTCACTTGGGGAATCCGCGAGTTGATGCCATAAAATATATCAAGTGAATCACTTGAATACCCCAATGTCACTATTGGTATCCGCATGAAAGACATATATTATGTGATCTAAACCTGAATATTCAATCCAACATAACAAGATCTTAAAGCGAAAGATTCAATTCATCAAAACATTAGCATGGGACAAACACCATATGATCCAACTATATTAAGAAGGCATGTGATATATCAAGATCATGACATCTCAATAACACGAGAGGGATAGAGAGAGAGAGAGATTAAGCACATGGCTACTGGTACAAACCCTCAGTCCCGAGGGTGGATTACTCCCTCCTCGTCATCTCCTCCGCCGGGATGATGAATATGGCCACCGGAGATGATTTGCCCTCTTCTGCAGGGTACTGGAACGTCTCCATCTTGGTTTTTCATGGATACAGTGGCTTGTGGTGGCAGAACATCTCATCTAGGGCTATTTCTTGAGGTTTCCATATCTATAGGATTTTTGGGCATTGGAATCACGCAAAGATGGGCCACGAGTGGCCCACTAGACATCACCCCATGCTAGGGGGGCTCGCGCGCCCTCATGTCTAGTGGGCCCCAGAGCCCCCCCCCTCTCGTGGTTCTTTGCTCCAATATTTCTCTTTTCCTCCAAAAAAATCATCAAAAAGTTTCGTCCAGTTCCGAGAACTTCTATTTGTGCACAAAAAACAACACCGCGGTAGTTCTGATGAAAACAGCGTTAGTCCGGGTTAGTTCTAAATAAATCATATAAAGTGCAGCAAAACCATATAAAAGTATTGTAAACATGGCATGAATACTTCATAAATTACCGATACGTTGGAGACATATCAGAGCACAATATATATATATGTATTTTCCTCAATAGAGAACCAAGGTTTATCGAACCAATAGGAGTAATAACCAACTCCCATTTTCAGGGACTACACACAAAGAAGCAAATATTTGCACCTATCGCGAGCAAGAGGGTTGTCAATCCCCTTGGACTCGTTATTTGCAAGAAAGTAAAGTGTTTAGATGATAGTTGTAAACTGCGAAGTAAATAAAGGCTGCAAGGTAATTGTAGCATTTGTAAACATAGAAGTGAATAGACCCAGGGGCCGTAGTTTTCCCTAGTGGCATCTCTCTGGTAGTAGGCATACGTTGGGTAAACAAATTACTATTGGGAAATTGATAGAAAAGCACATAGTTATGTGTTATTCATGGCAATGATCATGTATATATAGGCATCACGTCCATAAGAAAATAAGCCGACTCCTACATGCTCCTATTAATATTATCAATCGCTATCCAGCATGCATCTAGAGTATTAAGTAAAACGGAGTAATGCTTGAAGAAGAATGACATGATGCAGACAAAGAGAACTCGATCAATATGAGTTTAACCCCATCGTTTTGTCCTTAGTAGAAACAATACAAAGACGTGTCCTTGTCCCTTTCTATCACTGGGATATATAGAACTCCACCAGATTGAACCCACTACAACACACCCCTCTCACTCAAGAAATATCAATCTAGTTGGCCAAAATATTTCAAAAGATCGGAGAGAATTATGAAGCTATAACAATCGTGCAAATAAGAATCATAATAGAATATAGAGAAGACTCAAGTCTTTAGCATGAATAATCTGAACATAAACCAACAATTCGTCGGATCCCAACAAATGCACAACACAAAAGAATTACATCGGATAGATCAAAGTGAAGATGCGATGATTATTGTATTGAAGATCAAGAGAGAGAGAGAGAGAGATAGTCATCTAGGTACTAACTACAAACATGTAGGTTTGTGGTAAACTAATCACACATCACCATGGGTGTAGCAAGGTTGATGTAGAGGCCCTTCGTGATCGATCCCCCTCTGACAGGGCACTGAAATAGGGCTCTAGATGGGCACCCAGTAGAACAGAGACTTGCGGCAGCGTAAAAAGTGTTTTTGGTGGATCCCATAGGGCTTTGGAATATTTTAGAATATATAGGCGACAGAGGGACGTTGGGGGCCACACGAGGGGAGCAGTAAACATCAGGGCGTGGCCATGCTAGCAGTCCCCGGCAACGGCGCCAGAAAAATGCTGCTGACGTGCAACTATTCCTCACTTGATGCGTCCACGGCAACATAGCCAGAAAAGAGCTGCTCCCAATTGCTCAACAATTAGAAATTGTCTTGCAATAGCCCACCAGCGCGTGGGATCGAGGCAGTTTTCGAGGGTAGAGTATTCAACCCAAATTTGTTGGTTCGCGCGACGGGAGGTGAAAGTATATTCTCAAGTATTAGCAGCTGAATGCGTCAGATTCAACCACACCTGAAAGATTAGTGTCTGCAAGCAAAGTGTCAACAGCAAAATAGTATGATAACAACGATGCCAGAAATGATCTGGTGACTAGGCAGACTATTCCTAACTATCGTATCAATGGCGCCAGAAGTTGCCCGTGGACGGGAAATATTCTTTCCCGGCAACGGTGCAAGAAAAAGTATCATAGCAGGTAGCAGCAGTGTAACGAGTATCAGCAGTGGCAAGAAACAGCAGTAGTGATAGCAGTAGCAAGTAGCAACAGTAGCAGCAGTAGCAAGTAACAATAGCAGCAACAATAGTAATAGCAGCAGAGCAAAGCAAGTAACAGCAGCAGCAAGAGTAGTAACAGCAGCAGTGGGACAAACTCATAGGCAATGGGTCGGCGATTCATCGGATGAGATTCATCATGCAACAGTTATAACACAGAGAGATATGTTGCTAGCTCCCGTTCGTCAATGTGATGTAGGCATGCATTTCGTGTGTCGTCATACGTGCTTAGGGAAAAGAACTTGCATGACATCTATTGTCCATCCGTCCCGTGGCAGCAGGGTCCAAATGGATACTACGGGATATTATGGTTCTCCTTTTAATAAAGAACCGGAACAACGCATTAGCACTTGGTGAACACATGAACTCCTCAAACTATGGTCACCGGGAGTGGTTCCGGTTATTGTCACTCCGGGGTTGCCGGATCATAACACATAGTAGGTAACTACAACTTGCAAGATCGGATCTAAAACACACATATATTGGTGACAACATAATAATTTCAGATCTGAAATCATGGCACTCGGGCCCTAGTGACAAGCATTAAGCATGGCAAAGTAGTAGCAACATCAATCTCAGAACATAGTGGATACTAGGGATCAATCCCCGTCAAAACTAACTAGGTTACATGATAGATCTCATCCTACTCATCACCTCCCAGCGAGTCTACAAATAGATTACTCACGAACGATGAAGAGCTTCATGGAATTTGAGAGGGAAGAAGGTTGATGATGACGGTGGCGACGATTTCCCCTCTCCGGAGCCCAAAACGGACTCCAGATCTGCCCTCCAGATGAAGAACAGGATGTGGCGGCGCCTCCGTATCGCAAACGCGATAAAATCTTCTCTCTTGATTTTTTTTCGGGACCAAAGGGAATAAATAGCGCTGGAATTGGGGGCGTCAGAGCCACATGGGCCCCACAAGCTTGGTAACCGCCGCCGGGGGGAGGCCGTGGCTATAGGGCTTGTGGCCCACTGGCCCATCCCCTTCGGTGGATCTTTGCGTAGGTATTTTTCATAGTTTCCAGAAATATTCTCCGTAAATTTTCAGGACGTTCCGACAACTTTCATTTCTGCACAAAAACAACACCATGGCAATTCTGCTGAAAACAGCGTCTGTCCGGGTTAGTTCCATTCAAATAATGCAAATTAGAGTCCAAAACAAGGGCAAAAGAGTTTGGAAAAGTAGATATGATGGAGACGTATCAGCTCCCCCAAGCTTAAAACCTTGCTTGGCCTCAAGCAACTCAGTTGACAAACTGAAAGAGAAAGAAAAACTTTGACAAATTGTGTTTGATCTTGTTGTTGCAACTATGTCTAACTCATAACCATAATTTCAGCAAGATCACAAGTTAACCACATAAGCAAGTGACACATAGGTCTCACGGTAAACTAATATCAATGGCATAATCAGCTAGCGAGCAAATAATAATGAGTTTCAAATACCAACAATTCAATCAAAACAAGCATGAAGCAATATGAATAGGTGGTATCTCGCTAGCTCTTTCTGAGACCGCAAAACATAAATGCAAAGCACTTTCAAAGATCAAGGGCTGACTAAACATTGTAATTCATAGCAACGAAGATCCAGTCATAGTCATACTCAATATCAATCAAAAGCAAAGCATAAAAATGACAGAGGTGCTCTCTAATTGGTGCTTATACAAGAGGAGGATGACTCAACAGGAAAATAAATATACAGGCCCTTCGCAGAGGGAAGCATTGATTTGCAGAGGTGCCAGAGCTCAAGCTTTGAAAACAGAGATAATAATTTTGGGTGGCATGCTTTCATTGTCAATGAAATGACCAAGAGTTCTCAATATCTTCCATGCTACTCATGCTATAGGCGGTTCCCAAATAGAAAAGTAAAGTTTTAACTCCCCCACCACCAATCAATCACAGTCCACGGCGAGCCAAATCCTCGGGTACCGTCCATACTAACATCAATCCGGGGGGAGTCTTGTTTTACAGTTATGTTTTCGATTTAAGCGTGGAACTGGGCATTCCAATTACCGGCCCCTTTCTCGTGAATGATAGTGAATAAACACATGTTGAGGATAACACGCCTAACATGGAAGATACCAATAGCCCCATGTCACCACATGAGCGGTTCGGGCATGCAAAACAGATTATTTCTTGAAGGTTTAGAGAATGGCACATGCAAATTTACTTGGAACGGCAGGTAGATACCGCAAATAGGTAGGTATGGTGGACTCTCATGGAAAAACTTTTGGGTTTATGGAAGTGGATGCACAAGCAGTATTCCGCTTAGTACAAGTGAAGGCTAGCAAAAGACTGGGAAGCGACCAACTAGAGAGCGACAACAGTCATCAAGATGCAATGAGTTTGACTAACATTGAGTGCAAGCATGAACAGGATATAAATCACCATGAACACGAACATCATAGAGGCTATGTTGATTTTGTTTCAACTACATGCATGAACATGCGCCAAGTCAAGCCAGTTGAATCATTCAAAGGAGAATACCATCCTATCATACTACATCATAGTCATCTCAAAATCTATGTTGGCATTCAAGACAAACCATTATAAGCTTCTTACTAAATAAGCATGGCATCAGAAACTATGATCTCTAAGTTGTCATTGCAAACATGTTTCTCTCACAACAAAGCTGAATCTGGGACGACAAGCTAGTCATATTTACAAAAACAAAATAGATAGAGTTCATACCAGCTTTTCCAGTCTCAGCTACTTCATCATATATCATCATTATTGCCTTTCACTTGCACGATCGAACGATGTGAACAATAATAAGAGTGCTCGTGCATTGGACTAAAGCTGGAATCTGCAGGCAAACACAAAGGAGAAGACAAAGTAATATGGCTCTTTGAAAGCTAAACAGGTATGCATGCAAGAGCCACTAAACATTGTAACCAATATCTTCTACCTTGACCCAAAGAAAAAGAAAACTATTTACACGGGAAAGCTCCCCACAAGCAAAAGAAGAAAGGAAAATATTTTTGGGTTTTCTCAAAAGGACACAAAACAAGAAAACAAGAAAACTAAAATAAACTAGCATGGATAATACAGTGGCGAAGTGTAAACACCGACTAACAAAGTGAAAGCATAAGCATGAATGTAAAGTTGGTGCAAACACGTACTCCCCCAAGATTAGGCTTTTGTCCTAGCTTGGTCTACTCCCAAGGCGGGAAATAACTAGCTCCGGGATACTCCGGAGCGGACTATGGATGCCACTCCTGTGTGAGCTCCTCTGGCTCCCATTGATAAACTGGCGTCTGGTACTCGACTGGCGGCTCGGGCACGGGCACCTGTGGTTGGGCTAAGCCCCAATATGCGTAGATGTCTGAGGGCACAATAGTGTACCTGCCTGCATGAAGATCGAACAAAGAAAGAGCAGGCAAAGTAATAGTCTCTCGAGTACCCTGACT
Source organism: Hordeum vulgare subsp. vulgare (assembly GCF_904849725.1). Lineage (NCBI taxonomy): Eukaryota > Viridiplantae > Streptophyta > Magnoliopsida > Poales > Poaceae > Hordeum > Hordeum vulgare. The sequence continues at coordinate 405,454,459 of NC_058523.1, read as the reverse complement.
AAATACCAGGTTATAAATCATCTGTCTACTAGCATCTCTATCCAGAAAATCATGGCGAACCATGCTGTCATAATCCAGATATTTTCAGGAAGAAGCATTTCTTCTTCCTCGCGAAGTCTAATAGGTATCTCAAAGTGTCTAGCAAGACGAGTAGCGTAAATACCTCCATAGAGGACACCTTTGGAACGGTTTGTGTTCAACCGCTTAGCTACTATAGCACCTAGGCTATAAGTCTTATCGTTGTAAAGGCCTTCGCGCAAAAACGCAAGGTCTGGAGAGCTACGTGATCCAGCCTCCCCACGGCCAATCAAACATTTTCCCACAAATAATGAGAAGTACCGAAGCACAGGAAAATGTATGCTAGCAATTCTAGCGCAAGACACTCCTCTCTCCTCTCCAACAGCAATAGTACCTATGAAATCCTCCAAGTCCCGCGGACAAGGATCATGAATATCCCCAACATAAGGTAATTTGCATACATTGCAAAATCCTGTAGTGTCATACACTGGAGGATATCGTACAACATGAACTCAACCATGGGAGGATTCTTCCTCGGATAAAAGTTGAAGCTTTGAACGAAAATATTGGTGAGGAGGAGGCATTGTGAGCACTTATCTTCAACGAACGCGGTAAGACATGTGTTCTCCACAAAGTAATAAAAGTCTTCAAAAAGCCCAGCGGCACGCAAAAATTCATCACTTGGTCATTCGCATGCTCGAACTTCTGTGACTCGAGGAACCACGTACTTGGGGTGGTTCTTCTCATCCTCCTTGGGGTTACGGCTTGAAGAGCCTCTCAAGAACCTCCTCATCTTTTTCCTTTTCTAGCTCTGAAAAATTCTGAAATTTTTAGAGACTTCGAAAGAAAAGTGATTAAGGATTAACCCAACTCGTAGCAACTACTCCTACTAGTGCCTAGAGACCGTATCACGCGCTAAAACTACTTGGGACCAGCTAAAATCAACATTTCAAGCTCAAGAATAGGGTCACCAAGGTAGCAAGAATACACGAAGGGTAAAGCACTAGAGTAGAAACTAATTGGACCAATGGAGGAGTCACTTACCAAGGAGTAAGTTCCCCAAAACTGTTCGGAGAATGGTGCTTTGAGAAAGGAGATCAAAAATCACAGCCAAATGAGCAAGAAACACGGTTTGAGCTGCGAAACGATTTTTTCTGGAGGTAGAAGAAGAGGATGGGAGCTGGAATGAGTGGAGGGGGGTCCCTATGGGCCCCACAAGCTTGGTAGCCGCCGCGAGGGGGAGGCCGTGACTACAGGCTTGTGGCCCACTGGTGTGGCCCCCATGCCAGCTCTCAGTCCGAGTAATTTTCAAAAATTCCAGAAAAAATCATATTTGATTTTCAGGACCATCGGAGAACTTTTATTTTCGGGGTATTTTTCTCCAGGACGCTAATACAAAAAACAGGAAAAACTAAACTAAATCTATCATTTTTTTTCTAAGCAACAGAAAGTGAAAGCTTAAAACAGAGGTATGTGACTCCTTGATTCATCCATTTCATGGTCATCGAAAGAAATCCGTCAATGGGGTTGATCAAATCCTCATGACAAAACCTTTTCGAATCGCAAGAGAAAACGGAGAATTGTCGAATAGCCACTAAGTCACCTCAATGGGGATATGTATCTCCTCAACAAGCAAATCATACTTCATCTTGACACGAGGAGTAGGGCATTCAAAGCTCCCAATAAGAATCGATGAAGTTTTTTCGATAGCATTGATGCAATGTACTTGATATCGTTTCTTCGGAAAGTGCACTGTATGCTCATTACCGTTGACATCGAAAGTGACATTGCCTTTGTTGCAATCTATAACAGCCCCTACAGTGTTTAAAAAGGGTCTTCCGAGGATGACAGCCATGGCATCGTCCTCAGGAATATCCAAGATAACAAAGTCTGTTAAGATAGTGGTGTTAGCAACCACAACAGGCACATCCTCGCAAATGCCGATAGGGAAAGCAGTTGATTTGCAAGCCATTTGCAGAGAAATTTCAGTGGGTGTCAACTTATCCAGTTCAAGTCTACGATAAAGAGAGAGAGGCATAACACTAACACTAGCTCCAAGGTCACATAAGGTAGTTCTTACGTAGTTTCCTTTAATGGAGCAAGGTATAGTGGGCACTCCGGGATCACCAAGTTTCTCACGAGTTCCACCTTTGAAAGTGTAATTGGCAAGCATGGTGGAGATCTCAAGATCTGGTATCTTCCGTTTATTAGTCACGATATCTTTCATGTACTTGGCATATGGAGACATTTTGAGCATATCAATTAACTGCATCTGCAGAAATACGGGTCTTATCATTTCAATAAAGCGCTCAAAATCCTCATCATCCCTTTTCTTGGATGGCTTAGGAGGAAAGGGCATGGGTTTCTGAACCCATGGCTCCCTTTCTTTACCATGCTTCCTAGCAGTGAAGTCATTCTTATCATATCTCTTAGGTTGTGGGTTATCAGGATTAACCGTAGGTTCAATCTCCACATCCTTATTGTTGCTAGGTTGAGCATTATTATGAACATCGTTGTCCATATTGTCACCAGGTTCATGTTCATCACCAGATTGTGTTCTCTGCATCAGACGCAAAAATATCATTTGGTTCTTCAGGTGTGACAGTATTTGGTGAACTGACATGTAGGTTTCTATCATCCTTCTTCTTAGGATGACTGGGTGTATCAGCATTAATTCCTTGAGAATCTTGATCAATTCTCTTAGGATGGCCTTCAGGATACAAAGGTTCCTGAGTCATTTTGCCTCCTCTAGTAATGACTCTGACAGAGTTGTCATTTAATTCATTGAGCAAGTCATTCTGAGCTTTAAGTACTTGTTCTACCTGAGTAGTAATCATAGAGGCATGTTTACTCAAAAGCTTCAGATCATTGACATTTCTGTCTACACAAGCACTTAAATGACTAAGCATACGAGTACTTTGTTCCAATTGTCTGCTAACATAATCATTGAAACTCTGTTGTTTGGCTACAAAGTTCTCAAATTCATCAAAGCATAGGCTAGCAGGTTTATCAAAAGGAATATCACTCTCATCAAACCTACGCAGAGAATTCGCTTCTACTACCTGTATCGGATTATCGAGACCATGGATCTCTTCCTAGGTGGTAGATTTTTGACATCTTCAGATCTAATGCCTTTTTCTTGCCTAGATTTCTTGGCTTCTTGCATATCTTCGGGACTAAGGAATAGAATACCTCTTTTCTTAGGAGTTGGCTTAGGAGGTGGTTCGGGAATAGTCCAAGCATTATCGTTGATCAAGATGTTATCCAGTAGGATCTCAGCTTGTTCTACAGTTTGTTCCCTAAAAACACAACCGGCACAACTGTCTAAGTGGTCTCTAGAAGCATCGATGAGTCCGTTATAGAAGATATCCAGTATCTCGTTCTTCGTAAGAGGGTGATCAGGCAAAGCATTTTGTAGCTGGATGAGCCTCCCCCAAGCTTGTGGGAGACTCTCTTCTTTGAGTTGAGCAAAGTTGTATATTTCTTGCAAGGCAGCTTGCTTCTTATGGGCAGGGAAATATTTCTCACAGAAGTAATAGACCATATCCTGGGGACTACTCACACATCCAGGAGCAAGAGAAGTGAACCAGGCTTTAGCTCATCCTTTAGAGAGAAAGGAAACAGCTTAAGGATATAGTAGTAGCGGATCTTCTCCTCACTAGTGAAAAGGGTGGCTATATCGTGTAGTTTGGTAAGATGGGCTACGACCGTCTCAGACTCATAACCGTGGAAAGGATCAGATTCGACTAGAGAGATTATCTCAGGGTCGACAGAGAATTCATAATCCTTATCGGTGATAAAGATAGGTGAAGTGGCAAACTTCGGGTCGTATTTCATCCTAGCTTTCAGAGATTTTTCCTTCCACTTGAGAAGTAATTTCTCAGCGTCATAGGCATCCTTACACGTAAGAAAATCCTCAGCTATCTCTCCCCCATAACGTAACCCTCAGGTATATCAGGAAATTCATATCTAGGAGAGCTAGATCTAGCAGGAGCAAAACCAGGTTCTATCTCAATAGTATCGGCAGTTTCAGAAGCATCACGAGCATTGGCAGTAACTCTAGCAATATGAGCATCAAGGAATACCCCTAGTGGCATATCAGGCAAAGTAGTATCTCTAGCATCATCAGGCAAAGCAGTATCAAGCATAGCATCTCTAGCAGTATCAGGCATAGCATCTCTAGCAGTATCAGGCATAGCATCTCTAGCAGTATCAGGCATAGCATCTCTAGCAATATCACGCGTAGCATCTCTATCAGTATCACGCATAGCATCTCTAGCAGTATCAGGCATAGCATCTCTAGCAGTATCAGGCATAGCATCATCAAGCATAGGCGACATATCAAGATTTCTAGCAGGAGGTGGTGTCGCAAACTTACTCATAACTGAAGGTGAATCAAGTGCAGAGCTAGATGGTGGTTCCTTACCTCCCCTCGTAGTTGAGGGCAAAACTTTGGTTCTTGGATCTTTCAGATTCTTCATAGTGATTAGCAGATATAAATCCCAAGTGAATCAGAGAATATAGCTATCCTCCCCGGCAATGGCGCCAGAAAAAATGCTGCTAGTAGTCCCCGGCAACGGCGCCAGAAAAATGTTGCTGACGTGCAACTATTCCTGACTTGATGCCTCCACGGCAAAAGAGCCAGAAAAGAGCTGCTCCCAATTGCTCAACAATTAGAAAATGTCTTGCAATAGCCCACCAACGCGTGGGATCGAGGCAGTTTTCGAGGGTAGAGTATTCAACCCAAATTTGTTGGTTCGCACGACGGGAGGTGAAAGTATATTCTCAAGTATTACCAGCTGAATGCGTCAGATTAAACCACACCTGAAAGATTAGTATCTGCAAGCAAAGTGTCAACAGCAAAATAGTATGATAACAACGGTGCCACAAACGATATGGTGACTAGGCAGACTATTCCTAATTGTCGTATCAATGGCCCGAGAAGTTTCCCGTGGACGGGAAATATTCTTTCCTCGCAACAGTGCGAGAAAAAGTATTATAGCAGGTAGCAGCAGTGTAACGAGTATCAGCAGTGGCAAGGAACAGCAGTAGTGACAGCAGTAGCAAGTAGCAGCAGTAGCAAGTAACAATAGCAGCAACAATAGTAACAGCAGCAGAGCAAAGCAAGTAACAGCAGCAGCAAGAGTAGTAATAGCAGCAGTGGGACAAACTCGTAGGCAATGGGTCGGCGATTCATCGGATGACATTCATCATGCAACAGTTATAACACGGAGAGATATGTGGCTAGCTCCCGTTCGTCAATGTGATGTAGGCATGCATTTCGTGTGTCGTCATACGTGCTTAGGGAAAAGAACTTGCATGACATCTATTGTCCATCCCTCCCGTGGCAACGGGGTCCAAATGGATACTACGGGATATTAAGGTTCTCCTTTTAATAAAGAACCGGAACAACGCATTAGCACTTGGTGAACACATGAACTCCTCAAACTATGGTCATCACCGGGAGTGGTTCCTATTATTGTCACTCTGGGGTTGCCGAATCATAACACATAGTAGGTAACTACAACTTGCAAGATCGGATCTAAAACACACATATATTGGTGACAACATAATAATTTCAAATCTGAAATCATGGCACTCGGGCCCCAGTGACAAGCATTAAGCATGGCAAAGTAGTAGCAACATCAATCTCAGAACATAGTGGATACTAGGGATCAATCCCCGTCAAAACTAACTCGATTACATGATAGATATCATCCTACTCATCACCGCCCAGCGAGCCTACGAATAGATTACTCACGAACGACGAAGAGTTTCATGGAATTCGAGAGGGAAGAAGGTTGATGATGACGATGGCAACGATTTCCCCTCTCCGGAGCCCAAAACGAACTCCAGATCTGCCCTGCAGATGAAGAACAGGATGTGGCGGCGCCTCCGTATCGCAAACGCGATGAAATCTTCTCTCTTGATTTTTTTTCAGGACGAAAGGGAATAAATAGCGCTAGAATTGGGGGCGGTAGAGCCACGTGGGCCCCACAAGCTTGGTAGCCGCCGCCAGGGGGGAGGCCGCGGCTACTGGGCTTGTGGCCCACTCGCCTGTCCCCTCCGGTGATCTTTGCGCAGGTAATTCATATTTTCTAGAAATATTCTCCGTAAATTTTCAGGACGTTCCGAGAACTTTCATTTCTGCACAAAAACAACACCATGGCAATTCTGCTGAAAACAGCGTCAGTTCGGGTTAGTTCCATTCAAATCATGCAAATTAGAGTCCAAAACAAGGGCAAAAGAGTTTGGAAAATTAGATACGATGGAGACGTATCAGGCGACCCCCGTGGTCGCGCCCTGTTGTGTTCTCCCTCTCTCATGCAGCATGTGATCTCCTCCCGAAGCTTCTGGTTCTTCTTTTGATCTAAAAAATGATAAAAAAAAGTTTCCTAGCACTTGGACTATGTTTGGTACTGCAAACCTGAAAAGCCAAAAACATGCAGAAGACAACAACTCGCACTGGGCATTGGGTTAATAGGTTAGTGCTAAAAAATAATAGTAATGATAATAAGTAAATAAATACCCAAAAAGTATCCTAGAATGATAATATTATAGCATGGAACAATTAAAAATTATAGATACGTCACACACGTATCTGTTGGAAATATGCCCTAGAGGCCATGATAAAATAGTTATTATTATATTTCCTGTTTCAAGATAATCGTTTATTATCCATGCTATAATTGTATTGAATGAAAGCATAGATACATGTGTGTATATATAGACAAAACAATGTCCCTAGTAAGCCTCTAGTTGGCTAGCTAGTTGATCAAGGATGGTTAAGGTTTTATGACCATATGCAAGTGTTGTCACTTGATAACTGGATCACATCATTAGGAGAATGATGTGATGGACAAGACCCAAATTATAAACATCGCATGTGATCGTGTCATTTTGATGCTATTGTTTTCTACGTGTCAAGTATTCATTCCTATGACCATGAGATCATGTAACTCACTGACACCGGAGGAATACCTTGTGTGTATCAAACGTCACAATGTTACTGGGTGACTATAAAGGTGCTCTACAGGTATCTCCGAAGGTATCCATTGAGTTAGCATGGATCAAGACTGGGATTTGTCACTCCGTGTGACGAAGAGGTATCTCGGGGCCCACTCGGTAATACAACATCACATATAAGCCTTGCAAGCAATGTGACTCAAGTGTAAGTCACAGGATCTTGTATTACGGAACGAGTAAAGAGACTTGTTGGTAACGAGATTGAAATAGGTATAGAGATACCGACGATCAAATCTCGGGCAAGTAACATACCAAAGGACAAAGGGAATGCTATACGGGAATATATGAATTCTTGGCACAGAGGTTCAACTGATAAGATCTTCGTAGAATATATAGTATCCAATATGGACATCCAGCTCCCGCTATTGGATATTGACCGGGGAGTGTCTCGGGTCATGTCTGCATAGTTCTCGAACCCGCATAGTCTGCACACTTAAGGTTCGATAACGTTTTAGTATAGTTGAGTTATAGGTGTTGGTGACCGAAGGTTGTTCGGAGTCCCGGATGAGATCACGGACGTCATTAGAGTTTTCGGAATGGTCTGGAAACGAAGATCGATATATAGGATGGTTTCATTTGGTCACCGGAAAGATTTCGGGCATTACCGAGAGTGTACCGGCAGTGACGAATGGGTTCCGGGTATTCACCGGGAGGGGCCCACCCACCCGGGAATGAGCCCAATAGTCCTAGGGCGGCGCACCAGCCCTTAGTGGCTGGTGAGACCAGCCCAAGTGGACTATGGCGCCACAAGAAGAAAAAACAAAAGAAAAGAAAAAAAGAGAGAGAGGGAGGTGGGAATGAAGGAGTGGACTCCTCCTCCAAACCGAATTGGAGTGGGATTCCATCTCCTCCTTTGGCCGCGCCCTTGGGGATCTCTTGAGCCCCAAGGCTAGCCCCTCCCCTCCTCCTATATATACTAGAGGTTTTAGGGTTTTTGAGACACAACTTTGCCACGTTCAACTCAAACCTATACCTCGTAGTTCTTCCTCTAGATCGGATTTCTGCGGAGCTCGGGCGGAGCCCTGCAGGAATAGATCATCACCATCACCGGCGCGCCGTCACACTACCGGAGAACTCATCTACTAACCCGTCTCTCTTGCTGGATCAAGAAGGCGGAGATCGTCATCGAGCTGTACGTGTGCTGAACGCGGAGGTGCCGTCCATTCGGTGCTAGATCGGGGTGGATCGTGGGACGACAGTGATTTGAATCATGAAGGTGTACCACTACATCAACCGCGTTTCTTAACGCTTCCTGCTGTGTGATCTACAAGGGTACATGGATCCAAATCTCCTCTCATAGATGGACATCACCATGATAGGTCTTCGTGTGCGTAGGAAATTTTTTGTTTCCCATGCAACGTTCTCCAACAATGCTATCAGAGCTAGGTTCATGCGTAGATGTTATCTCGAGTAGAACACAAAAGGTTTTGTGGGCGGTGATGTTCGATTTGCTGCCCTCCTAAGTCTTTTCTCGATTCGGCGGTATTGTTGGATTGAAGCGGCCCGGACCAACATAACTCGTACGCTTACGAGAGACTGGTTTCATCAATTGACATGCAACCTCATTGCATAAAGATGACTGGCGGGTGTCGGTTTCTTCAACTTTAATTGAATTGGTTTTGACTGAGGCGGTCCTTGGAGAGTTTAAATAGCAATTTGCACATCTCCATTGTGGTTTTTGCTAAGTAAGATGTGATCATACTAGATACCCAAAGCAGCCACGTAGGCCTAGCTTTAGTAGTAATAGCATAAGTAGCACGACAACCTCGATGGCGACACGTTGATGGAGATCATGATGATGGATATCATGGTGTGGCACCGGTGACAAGAAGATCGTGCCGGTGCTTTGGTGATGGAGATCAAGAAGCACAAGATGATGGTCATATCATGTCACTTATGAATTGCATGTGATGTTATTCCTTTTATGCACCTTATTTTGCTTAGAATGACGGTAGCATTATGAGGTGATCTCTCACTAAAATTTCAAGACGAAATTGTGTTCTCCCCGACTGTGCACCGTTGCTACAGTTCGTCGTTTCGAGACACCACGTGATGATGGGGTGTGATAGACTCAACGTTCACATACAACGGGTGCAAAACAGTTGCACACGTGGAACACTCGGGTTAAGCTTGACGGGCCTAGCATGTGCAGACATGGCCTCGGAACACATGAGACCGAAAGGTCGAGCATGAATCCTATAGTTGATATGATTAGCATAGAGATGCTTACCACTGAAACTATTCTCAACTCACGTGATGATCGGACTTGAGTTAGTGAATTTGGATCATGTACCACTCAAATGACTAGAGAGATGTACTTTTTGAGTGGGAGTTTAGCAAGTAATTTGATTAGTTAAACTCTAATTATCTTGAACATAGTCTAAGTCCACTTTGAAATATTTGTGTTGTAGATCAATGACTCACGCGACAGTCACCCTAAATTTTAATACGTTCCTAGAGAAAGCTAAGTTGAAAGATGATGGAAGCAACTTTGTAGACTGGGCTCATAATCTTAAGTTGCTCCTGCAAGCTGGGAAGAAGGATTATGTCCTTAATGTTGCGCTAGGAGATGAACCACCCGCTACGGCTGACCAAGATGTTAAGAACGCTTGGTTAACATGTAAGGAGGACTACTCAATAGTTCAATGTGCAGTCTTGAATGGCTTGGAGTCGGGACTTCAACATCGCTTTGAGCGTCATGGAGCATTTGAGATGTTCCAGGAGTTGAAGTTTATCTTTCAGAAGAACGCCCAGATCGAGAGGTATGAGACCTCCGATAAATTATATGCTTCCAAGATGGAGGAGAATTCGTCTGTCAGTGAACATGTGCTCAAAATATCTGGGTACTCAAACCATCTAGTGATGACCCACAAGTATAGGGGATCAATCATAGTCCTTCCGATTAGTAAGAGTGTCGAACCCAACGAGGAGCAGAAGGATCTGACAAGTGGTTTTCAGCAAGGTAAAATCTGCAGGCACTCAAATTGTCGGTAACAAGTGATTATGTGGTGAGATGATTCGTAGCAAGCATAAAGTAACAAAAGTAGAAATGGTGCAGCAAAGTGTCCCAATCTCTTTTGTACCAAGGGACAAGCCTGGACAAAGTCTTATAGGAGGAAAAACGCTCCCGAGGACACACGGGAGTTTCTGTCATGCTAGTTTTCATCATGTTCATATGATTCGCGTTCGTTACTTTGATAGTTTGATATGTGGGTGGACCAGCGCTTGGGTACTTCCCTTACTTGGACAAGCATCCCACTTATGATTAACCCCTCTCGCAAGCATCCGCAACTATGAAAGAAGAATTAAGACAAAGTCTAACCATAGCATTAAACTAGTGGATCCAAATCAGCCCCTAACGAAGCAACGCATAAACTAGGGTTTTAAGCTTCTATCACTCTAGCAACCCATCATCTACTTACTACTTCCCAATGCCTTCCTCTAGGCCCAAATAATGGTGAAGTGTTATGTAGTCGACATTCACATAACACCACTAGAGGAAAAACAACATACAACATATCAAATTACCGAACGAATACCAAATTCACATGACTACTATTAGCATTGCTTATCCCATGTCCTCAGGAACAAAAGTAACTACTCACAAAGCATAATCATATTCATGACCAGAGAGGTAATGAGTAGCATCAAGGATCTGAACATAAAATCTTCCACCAAGTAATCCAACTAGCATCAACTAAAAAGAGTAATCAACACTACTAGCAACATTACAAGTACCAATCGGAGTCGTGAGATGGAGATTGGTTACAAGTGATGAACTAGGGTTTGGAGATGAGATGGTGCTGATGAAGATGTTGATGGTGATGAGTCCCCTCCGATGAGAGGAGTGTTGGTGATGACGAGACGATTTCCCCCTCCGGGAGGGAAGTTTCCCCGGCAGGATCGTCCTGCCGGAGCTCTAGATTGGTTCTGCTCAAGTTCCGCCTCGTGGCGGCAGCGAATCAACGAAAAAGCTCTTCCTTGAATTTTTTTTCCAGACAAAACCCTTCATATCGCAGAAGAGGGGGGGCAAGTGGGCCAGCATGCTGCCCACAAGCCCTCATGGCGCGTCCTGGGGGGTGGCTACGCCGTGCAGGCTTGTGGCCAACCCCTGGCGCCCCTCTGGCACTTCTTCGGCGCAGTATTTTTTATAAATCCGGAAAAAATCCTCGTTGATTTTTACGGCGTTTGGAGTTGCGCAGAATAGGTGTCTCAACTTTGCTCCACTTTCAGGCCAAAATTCCAGTTGCCGGCATTCTCCCTCTTCATGTAAATCTTGCAAAATAAGAGAGAAAAGGCATAAGAATTGTACCGTGAAGTGAAATAACAGCCAAAGAAGCGATAATTATCAACATGAAAACATGATGCAAAATGGATGTATCAACTCCCCCAAGCTTAGACCTCGCTTGTCCTCAAGTGAAAGCCTAGCTCAATAAATATGTCCACATGTTTAGGGAGAGAGGTGTCGACAAAACAAGATACGAACATGCATGCATCATGATCATGATCAGAACAGCAATACCAACATATAATCTCTCATGCTAAAGTGATAATTCCTTCACAAAGTAAAGCATGGATCAAGAACCTTACCGAGAAGTAACAACCGATAGCCTTTAGTCATTGAAGCAATTGCAATTTATCACAACATCAGAATGAGTCAAATAAGAGCTTGTAAAGCAAATCCACATACTTAATCATTCTTTCGTTCTCTACAATTGCTACAACTCACGTGGTACTCATGAGATCAAAGTTTCAGCTGGACACAGAGAAAGATATGGGCTTACAGTTTTACCTCCCAACTACTTACCTCAAGGGTAATGTCAACAATAATAATTCATTAATACTTACCTCCAAGTTGACATATGAATATAGATCTTTCCCAAGCATATGACGTTAGCCAAGATAAAGGCGAAATAGGGAATTGGTGAAGATCACCATGACTCTTTCAGGGACAAAAAGTAAAGGGTCAAGATAGGCCCTTCGCAGAGGGAAGCATAGGTTGTCATGCGCTTTTGAGGTTTGGATGTGTGTCCTCTTAGTGCGGAGGAACGTCACTTTATATTGCCCCCTGTGATAAAGAACTTTATTATGCAGTCTGTCACTTTTATGTCTTCCTCATCACAGGTTCGTATAAAGCTTATTTTCCACACACTAATAGATCGTACATATTAGAGAGAAATTTGTATTGCTTGCACCGATGACAACTTACTTGAGGGATCTTATTCAATCCATAAGTAGGTATGGTGGACTCACATGGCAAAACTGGGTTGATGGTTTATGGATGCACAAGTAGTATCTCTAGTTAGTGCGGGTGGTTTGGCAAATATGAGGTGGAAGAAATCGTCATATGCTAAGGGATCTCTATTCATATAACATTGTTCGGAGCCAAGCAAACATAATTCATTATGTTGCCTTCCTTGTCCAACATCTACTTCTAGGCATGCAATAGTTTAGTGAGTGTTCACAATCATAGATGGTGTCAGAGATGATATATTTATATGTGAACCTCTCCTTCTTTATCACTTCCTATTAATTGCAACCATGACCAAGGTCTACGTTTTCCTACCCTCAACAAGTTTCAATCATCATTCTTTTTATATGTGAAGCCATCACTTCCCATAAGATCATTACATGATCTTTCATGCTTTTGTTCTATTCTCACTCTATTGATCATGGTAAGAGGCTAAGCCCTTCAACTAAGACACTCTTTATTATATGGCTCACGAGCTCGAATACATCGGGGGTGACACAAAGCAAAACTTAAGACTAAAACACTAAGACTTTAATCTACTAGAGAAAGATAAAACTGAAAAGGAAAACTAAAACAAAGGTAAAGGCAAAAGATGTGATGGTGATACAATACCGGGGCAAATCCCCCAAGCTTGGCACAAGCCAAGGGGATTTCCCATACCAATGCTCAGTTGTCTTCCTTTGGTGGTGATGGTGGAGTTGTTGAAACATGAGTTTGATCCTCCGTCTTCCAAGGCATAGGTGCTCAATCATGGAAAGATGAACGAGTCTCTGGAATCCTCAAATCTGCAGCCAACCGTATTGATTTAAATCTATACTCATACTCATAGTTTTGGTTCTGCAGGTCATAGATCTGGGCCTGGAGTTGGTCAACCTTGTCATAGAGCCTGGAGAGGTGCTTCCCAATGTCATTGGCATCAATCATGTGCTTGCTGGTGAACTCCGTGATCATCATGTGGTTGGCATTGAGTCCATGCTCCACCATCCCTTGGCACTTGAAGACTTGTTGCTCCATTGCTTCGAGCCTCGTCTCCATGCTTCCGGTCTTCTTGGGCCCCTCAACATCATGGATGTGCAACATCCCCTCACGCATCTCGATAGATTGAGGGTGTTGCAGCACTCCCATGAGGTAGGGATTGATGACCTTCTCGAAGATCTTGTCCTTCGGAGCTTTTGGGGAAGTCATAGCGATCTAGATCTGCAACAGAAACAGGCTCGAAACAAAAAACAAAGGAAATCTGCGTGATGAAGGGGCCAGACCAAACGGGAGTATATATAATGATTTTTCAGACCAGAAGGAGTACCCCGCACGAAAACGGAGTCCGGGAGGCGCACGAGGTGGCCACAAGCCCTCACGGCGCAGCTAGGGGGTGGGCCCGCGCCATGCAGGCTTGTCGCCTCCTCGCGCACTTTCCGGACTACTTCCAATTTTTGTATTTTTTTCAAATATTCCAAAACGGAGAAAATTTCCTACTGGAAAAGTTTTGGACTCTGTTTTTTTACCGAATCACATACCTCTTCATTTTCGGAGTCTGAAACAAGCTGATAAATATCCCTTAGGTATTCTTCCGGAGTTATGGTATTGATGATATTGCTTTCAACATTTATGGGAGTACCTGAGATATAATGCTTGATTCTCTGCCCATTTACCACTCTTGGGCAATTACCTTCCGTGTTGTTGATCTTGATAGCACCGGAACGATATACTTCCTCAACAACATAGGGACCTTCCCATTTAGAGAGAATCTTGCCTGCAAAGAATCTTAAACGAGAGTTATATAGCAAGATATAATCACCTACATTGAACTCACACTTTTGTATCCTCTTATCATGCCACCTCTTAACATTCTCTTTAAACAACTTGGCATTCTCATATGCCTGAGTTCTCCACTCATCAAGCGAGCTAATGTCAAATAACCTCTTCTCACCGGCAAGTTTGAAATCAAAGTTGAGCTCTTTGATTGCCCAATAAGCTTTATGTTCTAGCTCAAGAGGTAAATGACATGCTTTAACGTACACCATTTTGTACGGAGGCATGCCCATGGGATTCTTATAGGCAGTTATATAAGCCCACAGTGCATCATTGAGCTTCTTAGACCAATTCTTTCTAGACCTGTTGGGAGTCTTTTGCAGAATCAGTTTAATCTCTCTATTACTTAGCTCTACTTGACCACTGGACTGAGGGTGATAGGGAGACGCAATTCTATGGTTGACATCGTACTTAGCAAGCGTTTTACGGAAAGCACCATGAATGAAGTGTGAACCACCGTCGGTCATTAGATATCTAGGGACTCCAAATCTGGGGAAGATAACTTCTTTCAGCATCCTGATAGAGGTGTTGTGATCAGCACTACTAGTGGGGATAACTTCTACCCACTTAGTGACATAATCAACAGCAGCTAGGATATGAGTATACCCATTAGATTTTGGAAAAGGTCCCATATAATCAAAGCCCCAAACATCAAATGGTTCAATGACAAGTGAATAGTTCATAGGCATTTCCTGATGTTTACCAATATTACCTACTCTTTGACATTCGTCACAAGACAAGACAAACTTACGGGCATCCTTGAAGAGAGTGGGCCAATAGAAACCTGATTGCAATACCTTGTGTGCAGTTCTATCTCCCGCATGGTGTCTGATATGTCTCAAACGTATCTATAATTTTTGATGGTTTCACGCTGTTATCTTGTCAACTTTGGATGTTTTGTTTACCTTTTATATCTTTTTTGGGACTAACTTATTAACTCAGTGCCAAGTGCTAGTTCCTGTTTTTTCTGCGTTTTTGACTCTTTTCATATCTGATTTTGGAACGGAGTCTAAACGGAATAAAATCCCCAAAATGATTTTTTCTAGAACGGAAGAAGATCGTGATGCTTGAGGGCCAAGCAAGTGGGCCCACAGGGAGCCCACAAGCATTGTTGCCGCGGCCAGGGGGGAGGCCGTGGCAACCAAGCTTGTGGCCCCCCTGGCGCTCCCCTGCCCTAGGTCTTTGGCCTATAAGTTCCCTAAAAATCCAGAAAAAATCAGGGCGTCCACAAAAACACTTTTCCACCGCCGCAAGCTTCCGTTTCCGCGATATCTCATCTGGAGACCCTTCCCCGTGCCCTGCCGGAGGGGACTTTGGAGTTGGAGGGCTTCTTCATCAACATCATCGCCCCTCCAATGACTCGTGAGTAGTTCACTTCAGACCTACGGGTCCGTAGTTAGTAGCTAGATGGCTTCATCTCTCTCTTGTATCTTCAATACAAAGTTCTCCATGATCTTCACGGAGATCTATCCGATGTAATCCTCTTTGGCGGTGTGTTTGTCGAGATCCGATGAATTGTGGATTTGTGATCAGATTATCTATGATATATATTTGAGTCTTTGCTGATTTCTTATATGCATGATTTGATATCCTTGTAAGTCTCTCCGAGTCTTGGGTTTTGTTTGGCCAACTAGATCTATGATTCTTCAATGGGAGAAGTACTTGGTTTTGGGTTCATACCGTGTGGTGACCTTTCCCAGTGACAGAAAGGGCAGCAAGGTACACATCATGTTGTTGCCATCAAGGGTAACAAGATGGGCTTTGTCGTAGATATGAGATTGTCCATCTACATCATGTCATCTTGCTTAAGGCGTTACTCTGTTCTCATGGACTTAATACACTAGATGCATGCTGGATAGCGGTCGACGTGTGGAGTAATAGTAGTAGATGCAGAAAGTATCGGTCTACTTGTTTTGGATGTGATGCCTATAGATATAATCATTGCCATAGATAACGTCACGACTTTGCGCGGTTCTATCAATTGCTCGACAGTAATTCGTTCACCCACCGTCTACTTGCTTTCATGAGAGAAGCCACTAGTGAACACTACGGCCCCCGGGTCTATTCACACCTATCGTTTCCACTTTCGCTTTTACTTTGCTTTGTTACTTTGTTGCTTTCAGTTCTCACTTGGCAAACAATCTATAAGGGATTGACAACCCCTTCATAGCATTGGGAGCAAGCTCTTTGTGTTTGTGCAGGTACTTGTGATACTCCTTCACTAGATCGATACCTTGGTTCTCAAAACTGAGGGAAATACTTACCACCGTTGTGCTACATCACCCTTTCCGCTTAGAGGGAACACCAACGCAAGGCTCCAAGGCCACGGGGGAATCCTTTGCATATTTGCCTAGGAAGTCCCTAAAGGTGTAGCTGTAGCAGAAGGATTCCTGGTGCCGTTGCTGAGGAGAATCAAGACAGGAATAGTCTCCCTTCAACACGCTTGTTTCTAGCGCCGTTGGAAGGTCTTTTGTTGCAGTAGCAGTGTCCTCCATAGGCCTCGGAGTGACACTTCTGTAGGATCTATCCCTGTTCATGTTCAGGTACACAACATCTAATAACACCATCTACTCCTTCCTTATAAAGGTGAGGATCATCTCAAAAGTAATGTCTCAAGTCAAAGAAGAATTTCTTCTTTTGCTCGCACGTGAAACTAGGTGGTATGTATTTAGCAACGATATAGTTTGCATAATCAGCATACCATGGTGCACTACGTGAAGCATTGATGGCATTCAATTGCTCATCGGGAAAGCTATCACCAATAGGTTGTGGGTCATCAAGAATGTTCTCCAACCTAGACCAGTTATCTGCTACTGTGTTATCTGCACCCTTTCTGTCGACAACGTGCAAATCAAATTCTTGTAGCAAGAGAACCCATCTGATAAGTCTAGGTTTAGCGTCTATATTCTCCATGAGGTACTTAATAGCAGCATGATCAGTGTGAATAGTGACTTTGGAATCAACTATGTAAGACCTAAACTTTTCCCATGCAAACGCGACTGCTAAAAACTCCTTCTCTGTAGTAGCATAGTTTCTCTAGGCACTGTCTAGAGTTTTACTAGCATAGTGAATAACATTCAACTTCTTATCAACTCTTTGCCCTAGAACAGCACCAACAGCATAATCACTAGCGTCACACATGATCTCAAAAGGTAAGTTCCAATCAGGTGGTTGAACAATAGGTGCAGTTATCAAAGCCCTCGTAAGTATTTCGAAGGCTTCCTCACAATCATCATCAAAAACAAAAGGGATATCCTTTTGCAAGAGATTGGTAAGAGGCCTAGAAATCTTAGAGAAGTCTTTAATGAACCTTCTGTAGAAACCAGCATGACCAAGGAAAATTCTTATACCTTTGATATTTGTGGGGTATGGCATTTTCTCGATTGCATCAACCTTAGCCTTATCGACTTCAATACCTCTTTCAGAAATTTTATGTCCTAAGACGATGCCTTCATTAACCATAGAGTGGCACTTCTCCCAATTCAAGACAAGATTGGTGTCTTTACATCTCTGTAAGACTCGATCAAGGTTGCTGAGGCGATCATCAAAGGAAGACCCGTAAACAGAAAAGTCACCCATGAAAACCTCGACAATCTTTCCACAAAAGTCAGAGAATATAGCCATCATACATCTTTGAAAGGTGGCAGGTGCATTACATAAGCCAAAAGTCATACGTCTATAAGCAAAGGTACCGAAAGGACAGGTGAAGGTGGTTTTCTCCTGATCAAATTGTGCAACTGGTACTTGGGAGAAACCAGAATAACCGTTTCGAAAGCAGAAGTGTGTGTGTTTAGACAGTCTTTCTAGCATTTGGTCGATAAAAGGCAGAGGGTAATGATCTTTCCTAGTGTCTTTATTCAGTTTCCTAAAATTGATCACCATCCTATAGCCAGTAATAATCCTCTGTGGGATCAATTCATCCTTATCATTAGGGACAACGGTAATGCCTCCCTTCTTAGGGACGCAATGCACCGGACTCACCCAATCACTATGAGCAACAGGATAGATAATACTTGCTTCTAGGAGCTTTAGTATTTCTTTTCTTACTACTTCTTTCATCTTAGGATTCAATCTCCTTTGATGATCAGCAACTGGTTTGAAATCAGGATCAGTTTTAATCTTGTGCTAGCATAGAGTGGGACTAATGCCCTTAAGATCATCAAGAGTATATCCAATAGCAGCACGGTGCTTCCTCAGAGTTTTTAGTAACTTATTTTCTTCATGCTCCGAGAGGCTAGCACTAATAATGACAGGATATATCTCTTTTTCATCAAGACAGGCATACTTAAGAGTATCAGGTAACTGTTTAAGCTCGAACACAGGATCACCCTTCGGTGGAGGTGGATCCCCAAGCAGTTCAACAGGCAGGTTATTCTTAAGGACAGGATATTGTTCTAAGACAACTCTATCTATTTCATCCATTTCATCCATATGCATATCATTTTCATGCTCAAGCAAGTATTGCTCTAAGGGATCAGTAGGAGGCACGACAATAGAAGCTAAGGCAATAGTTTCATCCTTACTAGGCAACTCCTTTTCATGAGGTTGTCTACCAAACTTGGAGAAGTTGAACTCATGTGACACGCCTTCAAAGCCAACAGTGACAGTTTGCTTCTCACAGTCAATATGAGCATTGACGGTATTGAGAAAAGGTCTGCCAAATATGATGGGACAAAAGCTATCTTGTGCGGTAGCAAGAACGAGGAAATCAGCAGGATACTTCGTTTTACCACACAAGACTTCAACATCCCTAACAATTCCCACACGGCAGATAATATCTCTATTGGCAAGCTGAATAGTGACAGCAATAGGCTCTATCTCAACAGGTGCAATCTCATCTTTGATTTCATCGTATAAGGATTGAGGTATTGCACTAACACTAGCACCCATGTCACATAAACCATGATAACAATGATCTCCTATCTTAACAGAAACCACACGCATGCCAACAACATGCCTATGTTTGTCTCTAACGTGAGGTTTAGCAATTCTAGCAGCATCTGCACAGAAGTGAATATTATGTCCCTCAACATCATCGGACAGAAGATCTTTGATAATAGCAATGCCGGGTTCAACTCTAATTTGCTCAAGGGGTGTAGGTGTTCTAATATAGCCTCTACGTATTACAGTTGAAGCTTTAGAATGATCCTTTATCCTAACAGGGAAAGGTGGTTTCTCAATGTAAGCACTGGGAACAACGGGATCATTATGGGCAATGACTTTCTCTTCAACTAGAGTGGGTTTAACTACATTGACATCTAAAGGAGGATGATATTTAAACCACTTCTCTTTGGGGAGATCAGTATGAGCAGCAAATGATTCACACAATGAAGCTACTATCTCAGAGTCAAGTCCATACTTAGCGCTAAAGTCGCAAAAAGTATTTGTCTCAACAAAGGATTTAACGCAATCAAATGTGAAATTCATACCTGACTCCCACAAGTTCATAGAAGTTCTGAATGATAATTTTTCTCGAGAGCTCATGATTGGGGCATGAATATAGCATTGATTTAAGCCTCCCCCAAGCTTGAGCAATGCTTTCTCTGTGACGAGACCAAAAATTATAAATATAATTCCGATCACGATGTACTAAATGCATAGGATAAAACTTTTGATGAAATTCCAATTTCAACCGATTGTAGTCCCATGATCCAGTATCATCACATAGCCTATACCTTGTGAACGCCTTATCCTTCAAAGATAAAGGAAATACCTTCTTATTGACCTCATCCTCGGGCAAATCTGCAAGCTTAAATAAACCACAAACTTCATCTACATAGATTAGATGCAAGTCTGGATGTGATGTTCCATCTCCTGTAAAAGGATTAGCCAGCAGTTTCTCAAGCATACCCGAAGGAAATTCAAAGCAAATATTTTCAGTATGTGCAGCAGGATGAGGAGCAACTCTTTGTGCTTCTGTTCGAGGTGAAGATACCCCGAACAAGCCCCTCAAATGATTAGTATCCATAGTGACATGTGACAATAAATTTCAGCACACTATATGAATGTTTCCTAACCAAGTTCCACTTACTAAAGGTGCTTCACTCCCCGGAAACGGCGCCAGAAAAGAGTCTTGATGACCCACAAGTATAGGGGATCAATCATAGTCCTTTCGATAAGTAAGAGTGTCGAACCCAACGAGGAGCAGAAGGATCTCACAAGTGGTTTTCAGCAAGGTAAAATCTGCAGGCACTGAAATTGTCGGTAACAAGTGATTGTGTGGTGAGATGATTCGTAGCAAGCAACAAGTAACAAAAGTAGCAACGGTGCAGAAAAGTGGCACAATCCCTTTTGTAGCAAGGGACAAGCCTGGACAAAGTCTTATAGGAGGAAAAACGCTCCTGAGGACACACGGGAATTTCTGTCATGCTAGTTTTCATCATGTTCATATGATTTGCGTTCGTTACTTTGATACTTTGATATGTGGGTGGACCAGCACTTGGGTACTGCCCTTACTTGGACAAGCATACCACTTATGATTAACCCCTCTCGCAAGAATTCGCAACTACGAAAGAAGAATTAAGACAAAGTCTAACCATAGCATTAAACTAGTGGATCCAAATCAGCCCCTAACGGAGCAATGCATAAACTAGGGTTTAGGCTTCTGTCACTCTAGCAACCCATCATCTACTTACTACTTCCCAATGCCTTCCTCTAGGCCCAAATACTGGTGAAGTGTTATGTAGTCGACGTTCACATAACACCACTAGAGGAAAAACAACATACAACATATCAAATTACCGAACGAATACCAAATTCACATGACTACTATTAGCATGACTTATCCCTTGTCCTCATGAACAAAAGTAACTACTCACAAAGCATCATCATATTCATGACCAGAGAGGTAATGAGTAGCATCAAGGATCAGAACATAAACTCTTCCACCAAGTAATCCAACTAGCATCAACTACAAAGAGTAATCAACACTACTAGCAACCTTACAAGTACCAATCGGAGTCGTGAGATGGAGATTGGTTACTACTGATGAACTAGGGTTTGGAGATGAGATGGTGCTGATGAAGATGTTGATGGTGACGAGTCCCCTCCGATGAGAGGAGTGTTGGTGATGACGATGGCAACAATTTCCCCCTCCGGGAGGGAAGTTTCCCCGGTAGGATCGTCCTGCCGGAGCTCTAGATTAGTTCTGCTCAAGTTCCGCCTCGTGGCGGCGACGAATCCACGAAAAAGCTCTTCCTTGAAAAAAAAATCCAGACGAAACCCTTCATATAGCAGAAGAGGGGGGAAAGTGGGCCAACAGGCTGCCCACAAGCCCTCATGGTGTGGCCTGGGGGTGGCCGCGCCGTGCAGGCTTGTGGCCAACCCTTGGCGCCCCTCTGGCACTTCTTCGGCCCAGTATTTTTTATAAATCCGGAAAAAAATCCTCGTTAATTTTTACGGTGTTTGGAGTTGCGCAGAATAGGTGTCTCAACTTTGCTCCACTTTGAGGCCAGAATTCCAGTTGCCGGCATTCTCCCTCTTCATGTAAACCTTGCAAAATAAGAGAGAAAAGGCATAAGAATTGTATCGTGAAGTGAAATAACAGCCAAAGAAGCGATAAATATCAACATGAAAACATGATGCAAAATGGACGTATCATCTAGGTGAGTTGGAGATTGAACTCCCGCAAGAGGCTATCACTGACAGAATCCTTCAATCACTGCCACCAAGCTACAAGAGCTTTGTGTTGAACTATAACATGCAAGGGATGAACAAGTCACCCGGCGAGTTATTCGCGATACTGAAAGTCACAAAGTCAGAACTCCGTAAAGAGCATCAAGTGTTGATGGTGAATAAGACCACTAGTTTCAAGAGAAACGGCAAAGGCAAGAAGGGTAATTCCAAGAAGAGCGGCAAGCCTGTTGCCAATCCGACGAAGATACCCAAGGCTGGACCTAAGCCTGAAACGGAGTATTATTATTGCAAGGGACTCGGTCACTAGAAGCGCAACTGCCCCAAGTATTTGGCTGATAAGAAGGCGGCCAAGGAAAAATAAGGTATATTCGATATACATGTTATCAATGTGTACTTAACCAACTCTTGTAGTAGTGCTTGGGTATTCGATACCGGTTCTGTTGCTCATATTCTCAACTCGAAATAGGAACTGCAGAATAAACGAAGGCTGGCGAAAGATGAAGTGACGATGCGCGTGGGAAATGGTTCCAAGGTTGATGCAATCGCCGTCGGGACAGTTTCACTTCAGTTACCATCAGGATTAGTTATGAACTTAAATAACTGTTATTTAGTGTGTGCGTTAAGCATGAACATTATATCTGGATCTTGTTTATTGCGAGACGGTTACTCGTTTAAGTCAGAGAATAATGGTTGTTCTATTTATATGAGTAATATCTTTTATGGTCATGCACCCCATGTGAGAGGATTGTTCATAATGAATCTTGATAGCGATGATACACATATACATAACATTGAGACCAAAAGAGTTAGAGTTAACAACGATAGCGCCATGTTTTTGTGGCACTGTCGCTTAGGTCATATTGGTGTAAAGCGCATGAACAAACTCCATTTCGATGGACTTTTGGAGTCACTTGACTTTGATTCACTTGACACGTACGAACCATGCCTCATGGGCAAGATGACTAAGACTCCATTCTCCGCAACAATGGAGCGTGCAAGTGACTTGTTGGAAATCATACATGCCGATGTGTGCGGTCCGATGAGTGTGGAGGCGCGCGGCGGATATCGTTATTTTCTCGCTTTCACTGACGATTTGAGTAGATATAGTTATGTCTACTTGATGAAGCACAAGTCTGAAACGTTTGAGAAGTTCAAGCAATTTCAGAGTGAAGTTGAAAATCATCGTAACAAGAAGATCAAGTTCCTACGATCTGATTGTGGGGGTGAATATCTGAGTTTCGAGTTTGGTGCTCACTTAAGACAATGTGGAATTGTTTCACAGTTGACACCGCCTGGAACACCACGGCGTAATGGTGTGTCCGAACGTCGTAATCATACTTTATTAGAGATGGTGTGATCTATGATATCTCTTACCAATTTGCCATTATCATTTTGGGGTTATGCATTAGAGACAGTTGCATTCACTTTAAATAGGGCACCATCAAAATCCATTGAGACGACACCATACGAACTGTGGTATGGCAAAAGACCAAAGTTATCGTTTCTTAAAGTTTGGGGATGTGATGCTTATGTCAAAAAGCTTCAGCCTGAAAAGCTGGAACCCAAAGCAGAAAAGTGTGTCTTCATAGGTTACCCAAAAGAGGTAGTTGGGTATACCTTCTATCTCAATTCCGAGGGCAAAGTGTTTGTTGCTAAAAATGTAGCCTGCTAAAAATGTAGCCTTTCTTGAGAAGGAGTTTCTCTCGAAAGAATTGAGTGGGAGGAAGATAGAACTTGATGAGGTTGTCGAACCTTTAATCCCTCTGGATGGTGGCGCAGGGCAAGGGGAAACCCCTGTCATTGCGATTCCGGTTGAGGAGGAAGTTGACGATGATGATCATGAAACTTTGGATCAAGTTCCTATCGGACCTTGCAGGTCGACAAGATCACGTACTGCTCCTGAGTGGTACGGTAATCCTGTCTTATCAATTATGTTGTTAGACAACAATGAACCTGCAAATTATGAAGAAGCAATGGTGGGCCCGGATTCCAACAAATGGCTAGAGAGAATGAAGTCCAAGATAGGATCCATGTACGAGAACAAAGTGTGGACTTTGGAAGTACTACCTGAAGGCCGCAAGGCTATTCAGAACAAATGGATCTTTAAGAAGAAGACGGACGCGGACGGTAATGTGAGCGTTTATAAAGATCGACTTGTGGCAAAGGGTTTTTCACAAGTTCAAGGAGTTGACTGCGATGAGACATTCTCACCGGTAGCGATGCTTAAGTCCGTCCGAATCATGTTAGCAATAGCTGCATTTTTTGATTATGAAATGTGGCAGATGGATGTCAAAACGGCGTTCCTTAACGGAATTCTTAAGGAAGAGTTGTATATGATGAAACCCGAAGGTTTTGTCGATCCAAAGAATGCTAACAAAGTATGCAAGCTCCAGAGATCCATTTATGGACTAGTGCAAGCATGTCGGAGTTGGAATAAGCGCTTTGATGAGGTGATCAAAGCATTTGGGTTTATACAAGTGGTTGGAGAATCTTGTATTTACTAGAAAGTGAGTGGGAGCTCTGTGGCGTTTCTAATATTATATGTGGATGACATATTGTTGATTGGAAACAACGTGGAGCTTTTGGAGAGCATAGTGGATTACTTGAATAAAATTTTCTCTATGAAGGACCTAGGAGAAGCTTCTTACATTCTAGGCATTAAGATCTATAGGGATAGATCGAGACGCCTGATAAGACTTTCACAAAGCACATACCTTGATAAAGTTTTGAAGAAGTTCAAAATGGATCAGTCCAAGAAAGGGTTCTTGCTAGTAAAGGTATAAAATTGAGTAAGACTTGGTACCCAGCAACTGCGAAAGATAGAGAACAAATGAGTTCCGTCCCCTACGCTTCAGCCGTAGGTTCTATCATGTATGCAATGTTGTGCACTAGACCAGACGTCAACTTGGCCATAAGTATGGCAGGCGGGTTTCAGAGTAATCCAGGAGTGGATCACTGGACGGCGGTCAAGAATATTCTGAAGTACCTAAAAAGGACTAAGGCAATGTTTCTCGTTTATGGAGGTGACATAGAGCCCGTCATAAAAGGTTACGTCGACGCAAATTTTGACACCGATCCGGATGACTCTAAGTCGCAAACCGGATACATGTTTATTCTTAATGGGGGTGCAGTAAGCTGGTGCAGTTCCAAGCAGAGCGCCGTAGCAGATTCTACATGTGAAGCGGAGTACATGGCTGCCTCGAAGGCAACAAAGGAGGGTGTCCCGATGAAGAAGTTCATGACAGATCTTGGAGTTGTGCCGAGTGCACTAAATCCAATAACTTTGTTATGTGACAACACTGGTGCCATTGCCTTAGCAAAGGAACCAAGGTTTCACAAGAAGACCACATCAAACGACGCTTCAACCTCATCCGCGACTACGTGGAAGGAGAGGACGTGAATATTTGCAAAGTGCACACGGATCTGAATGTCGTAGACCCCCTGACTAAACCTCTTCCACGGGCAAAACATGATCAACACCAGAACTGTATGGGTGTTCAATTTATTACAATGTAAATCGCATGGCGATGTGAGGATTAGATTATTGACTCTAGTGCAACTGGGAGATTGTTGGAAATATGCCCTAGAGGCAATGATAAATAGTTATTATTATATTTCCTGTTTAAAGATAATCATTTATTATCCATGCTATAATTGTATTGAATGAAAACATAGATACATGTGTGGATACATAGACAAAACAATGTCCCTAACAAGCCTCTAGTTGGCTAGCCGGTTGATCAATGATAGTCAAGGTTTTCTGACTATATGCAAGTGTTGTCACTTGATAACTAGATCACATCATTAGGAGAATCATGTGATGGACTAGACCCAAACTATGAACGTAGCATATTGATCGTGTCGTTTTATTGCTATTGTTTTCTGCGTGTCAAGTATTTGTTCCTATGACCATGAGATCATATAACTCACTGGCACCAGAGGAATACCTTGTGTGCATCAAACGTCCCAACGTAACTAGGTGACTATAAAGGTGCTCTACAGGTATCTCCGAAGGTGTCCGTTGAGTTAGTATGGATCAAGACTGGGATTTGTCACTCCGTGTGACAGAGAGGTATCTCGGGGCCCACTCGGTAATGCAACATCACACACAAGCCTTGCAAGCAATGTGCCTAAGTGTAAGTCACCGGATCTTGTATCACAGAACGAGTAAAGAGACTTGCCGGTAACGAGATTGAAATAGGTATGCGGATACCGACGATCAAATCTCGGGCAAGTAACATACCGAAGGACAAAGGGAATGACATACGGGATTATATGAATCCTTGACACTGAGGTTCAACCGATAAGATCTTCGGAGAATATGTAGGATCCAATATGGGCATCTAGGTCCCGTTATTGGATACTGACCGTGGAGTGCCTCAGGGCATGTCTACATAGTTCTTGAACCCGTAGGGTCTGCACACTTAAGGTTCAATGATGTTTTAGTATAGTTTAGTTATTTGTGTGGTTACCGAATGTTGTTCGGAGTCCCGGGTGAGATCACGGACATCACGAGGGTTTCCGGAATGGTCCGGAAATGAAGATTGATATATAGGATGGTTTCATTTGGTCGCCGAAAAGTTTCGGGCAATTCCAGTAGTGTACTCGGAGTGACGAATGGGTTTCGGGAGTTCACTGGGAGGGGCCCACCCACCCGGGAGTGAGCCCAAGGCACTAGGGTGGCGCCACAAGTACTTAGTGGGCTGGTGGAGTCAGCCCAAGGGGCCCATGGCGCCACATAAGAAAATACCAAAAGAAAATAAAAGAAAAAGGGAAATAGGGAGGTGGGAAGGAAGAGGAGGACTCCTCCTTCCCACACCGAATTGGAGGAGGAGTCCTCCTCCTCCCCTTGGCCGGCGCACCTTGAGGGCTTGTCCCTCAAGGCTATCCCTCCCCCTCCCTCCTATATATAGTGGTGTTTTAGGGCTGATTTGAGACAACTTTTGCCACGTGCAACTCAACCCTAGACCACATAGTTTTACCTCTAGATCGTATTTTTCGGAGCTCGGGCGGATCCCTGCAGGAGTAGATCATCACCACCACCGGAGCATCGTCACACTGCTGGAGAACGCATCTACTTCTCTGTCTTGCTTGATGGATCAAGAAGGTCGAGATCATCGTCGAGCTGTACATGTGTTGAACGCGGAGGTGTCGTCCGTTCGGCGCTAGATCGGAATGGATCGTGGGACGGATCGCGGGACGGTTTGTGGGACGGTTCGAGGGATGTGAAGACGTTCCACTACATCAACCGCGTTTATTAACGCTTCCTGCCGTGCGATCTACAAGGGTACGTAGATCCAAATCTCCTCTCGTAGATGGACATCACCATGATAGGTCTTCGTGTGCGTAGGAAAAAATTTCTTTCCCATGCAACGTTCTCCAACAATTACTACTAAAGCTACAACCTAGCAATATAGTAAACGCATCTGCAAACACAAACGTTAGTTTAAAGACAACCATATGGCTCCTGCCGGTTGCCGTAGGATCGACGTGCAAGTTGATATTAACTATTACAACATGATAATCTCATACATCCAATATATCACATCATGTCTTTGGCCATATCACAAGCATACCCTGCAAAAACAAGTTAGACGTCCTCTAATTTGTTGTTGCATGTTTTACGTGGCCGCTATGGGTATCTAGTATGACCGCATCTTACTTACGCAAAAACCACAATGGAGATGTGCAAATTGCTATTTAACCTCTCTCCAAGGACCGCCTCAGTCAAATCCAATTCAACTAAAGTTGAAGAAACCGACACCCGCCAGTCATCTTTATGCAACGAGTTGCATGTTGGTCGATGAAACCGGTCCCTCGTAAGCGTACGAGTAATGTTGGTCCGGATCGCTTCAATCCAACAATACCACCGAATCGAGAAAAGACTAAGGAGGGAAGTAAATCGAACATCAACACCCACAAAAACTTTTGTGTTCTACTCGAGATTACATCTACGCATGAACCTAGCTCATGATGCCACTGTTGGGGAACGTTGCATGGGAAACAAAAAATTTCCTACTCACACGAAGACCTACCATGGTGATGTTCATCTACGAGAGGGAGATCAGATCCACATACCCTTGTAGATCTCTAAGCGGGAAGCGTTAAGAAATGTGGTTGATGTAGTGGTACAGCTTCGTGATTCAAATCACCGTAGTCCCATGATCCGTCCCGATCTAGCACCGAACGGATGGCACCTCCGCGTTCAGCACACGTACAGCTCGATAACAATCTCCGCCTTCTTGATCTATTCCTGCAGCGTGACGGCGCGCCAGTGATGGTGATGATCTATTCCTGTAGGGCTCCGCAGAAATCCGATCTAGAAGAAGAACTACGAGGTATAGGTTTGAGTTGCACGTGGCAAAGTTGTGTCTCAAATACCCTAAAACCTCTAGTATATATACGAGGAGGGGAGGGGCTAGCCTTGGGGCTCAGGAGAGCCCCAAGGGCACCGGACGACGGAGGAGATGGACTCCCAGTCCAATTCGGTATGGAGGAGGAGGAGTCCACTCCTTCCTTCCCACCTCCCTCTCTTTTTTTTCTTTTCTTTTGGTTTTTCTTCTTGTGGCGCCATAGTCCACTCGGGCTGGTCTCACCAGCCCACTAAGGGCTGGTGCGCCATCCTAGGACTATTGGGCTCACTCCTGGGTGGGTGGGCCCCTCCCGGTGAATACCCGGAACCCATTCGTCACTCCCGGTACACTCCCGGTAATGCCCGAAATCTTTTTTGGTGACCAAATGAAACCATACTATATATCAATCTTCGTTTTCGGACCATTCCGAAAACCCTCATGGCATCTGTGATCTCATCCGGGACTCCGAACAACCTTCGGTCACCAACACCTATAACTCAACTATATTAAAACGTCATCGAACCTTAAGTGTCCAGAACCTGCGGGTTTGAGAACTATGCAAACATGACCTGAGACACTCCCTAGTCAATATACAATAGCGGGACTTGGATGTCCATATTGGATCCTACATATTCTATGAAGATCTTATCGGTTGAACCTCTGTGCCAAGGATTCATATAATCCC
Organism: Hordeum vulgare subsp. vulgare; assembly: GCF_904849725.1. Classification (NCBI taxonomy): domain Eukaryota; kingdom Viridiplantae; phylum Streptophyta; class Magnoliopsida; order Poales; family Poaceae; genus Hordeum; species Hordeum vulgare. The sequence goes on along the minus strand of NC_058523.1, from coordinate 405,425,682 downwards.
GTATAACATTCCCTTTGTCCTTCGGTATGTTACTTGCCCGAGATTTGATCGTCGGTATCTCTATACATATTTCAATCTCGTTACCGGCAAGTCTCTTTACTCGTTCCGTAATACAAGATCTCGTGACTTACACTTGAGTCACATTGCTTGCAAGGCTTATATGTGATGTTCTATTACCGAGTGGGCCCCGAGATACCTCTCCGTCACACGGAGTGACAAATCCCAGTATTGATCCATGCTAACTCAACGGACACCTTCGGAGATACCTGTAGAGCACCTTTATAGTCATCCAGTAACGTTGTGACGTTTGATACACACAAGGTATTCCTCCGGTGTCAGTGAGTTACATGGTCCCATGGTCATAAGAATGAATACTTGACACGTAGAAAACAATAGCAACAAAATGACACGATCACATGCTACGTTTATAATTTGGGTCTTGTCCATCACATCATTCTCCTAATGATGTAATCCAGTTATCAAGTGACAACACTTGCATATGGTCAGAAAACCTTAACCATCCTTGATCAACTGGCTAGCCAACTAGAGGCTTACTAGGGACATTGTTTTGTCTATATATCCACACATGTATCTATGCTTTCATTCAATACAATTATAGCATGGATAATAAATGATTATCTTTAAACAGGAAATATAATAATAACTATTTTATCATTGCCTCTAGGGTATATTTCCAACACTATGTGTTTGTTTGCATAATAGGCTCACCTTTAGAAATATCATCATCTCAAAGGTTATCAAGTTTTTCCTTAGCAAATTCATCAAAATTTCTTTTAGCATTCTCATTACAAGGTGAAATTGAATATTCAAGAGCTTCTGCACTAGAGGCGGAAGCACCACTAATTTAAAACTCACACATGATAGCAACTTCAAACAAACAACTAACAAGCAAGCAAAGAGGTAAACTGGTGACTAGCAAAGACAAATATTTTATTATTATTGTGAAGCAAGATAAATATAACAGAAAATAAAAAGAAGAACAAGTGAATGATAACTTGTGCGAAGTTACTTGATGGTAGGTTGATGATACTCCCCAGCAACGGCATTAGAAATCATTCCTCATACTTGTGATCTGCGTTGGGTTTTGCGTCAAGAGGAAGGGATGACGCAACAAATTATAGATAAGTATTTCCCTGAGTAAGGAACCAAGTTTTATCGAACCAATAGGAGTAGCAACCAACCCCCATCTTCAGTGACTGCATACAAAGAAGCAAACACTTGCACCCAACGCGGGCAAGAGGGTTGTCAATCCCCTTGGACTCGTTATTTGCAAGCAAGTAAAGTGTGTAGATGATAGTTGTAAATTGCAAAGTAAATAAAGTCAGCAAGGTAATTGTAGGGTTTGAAAGCTTATAAGTGACTAGACCCGAGGGTCGTAGTTTTTCCTAGTGGCATCTCTCATGTAGTAGGCATACGATGGTTAAACAAATTATTGTTTGACATTTGATAGAAAAGTGCATAGTTATGTGATATTCACGGCAATGATCATGTATATATAGGCATCACATCCATTAGCAAATAGACCGACTCCTGCCTGCACCTATTACTATTACTCCACCCATCGACTGCTATCCAAAATGCATCTAGAGTATTAAGTAAAATAGAGTAAAGCTTGGAGAAGAATGACATGATGTAGACAAAGAGAACTCGATCAATATGAATTAACCCCAGTGTTTTTATCCTTAGTGGAAACAATACAAAGACGTGTCCTTGTCCCTTTTGGTCACTGTGATATAGAACCCCACCAGATTACACCCACTACAACGCACCCCTCTCACTGATGAAATGTCAATCTAGTTGGCCAAACTATTTCAATAGATCGGAGAGATTTACAAAGCTATAATAATCATGCAAATAAGAATCATAATAGAATTCAGATAAGACTCGAATATTTATCATGAATAATATAAACATAAACCCACAATTCGCCGGATCCAAACAAGAGCACCACACAAAAGAATTACATTAATAGATCAAAGCAAAGATGCGATGATGATTGTATTGAAGATCAAGAGATATAGAGAGAGTCATCAAGACTAACTATGGACGTGTAGGTCTATGGTAAACTAATCACGCGTCACCATGGGAGCAACAAGGTTTATGTAGAGGCCCTCCGTGATAGATACCCCTTCGGCAAGGCACCGAAACAGGGCTCCAGATGGTCACATGACAGAATAGAGACTTGCGGTGGAGGGAAAAGTGTTTTTGGTGGCTCTCGTAAGGATTTGGGATATTTAGAATTTATAGGCCACAGCGGGACCTCGGGGGCCACACGAGGGGGGCAGCACACATTAGGGAGCGGCCACCCCCTCGGTGTGCCCTGTTGTGTGCTCTCTTCGTCATGTAGTGTCTCCTCTCCTCGCGAAGCTTCCACGTCTTTTTTTGGTCCAGAAAAAAACATAAAAAAAGTTCTGTGGCAATTGGACTCCGTTTGGTACTATAAACCTAAAAAGCCAAAAATATGCAAAAAACAACAACTAGCACTCAACGCTGGGTTAATAGGTTAGTGCTCAGATAATAATCAGTAAATAAATATCCAAAAAGTATCCTGGAATGATAAAATTATAGCATGGAACAATAAAGAAATATTGATATGTTGGAGATCTATGAGTACTTTTTAGATCTCATTTGCTATATTTAAATCATTAACTGCATTTCTAGTCACTTAACGGACACATTCGAACTTGAACTACGAGTATAGAGAATAGTGTACAAAAATGATTTGAAAATTCATGCTGAGGGCAATGAGTATATGTGTATGCCTCATAGAGTAAATAAATATAAAATTAAAATATCTACGTGGCAAGAATAAACCATGAACATGAAGTTTATTGGTATTTTAATTCTAGAAAATGTAAATGATGTCTAATAAATACGAAACTTGGCATGGTGTCAAGATATGACATCAGTATACTATAGTAAAAGTTTGAGAAGTTTTTCATCTTTTTTACTCGCGTAAGGGCAATAATCAAATGGCAAGAAAGCACACATGTGTGTACTGAATTCTTATTGGTGAAGAGATTAAAGTATTGGATCAATGACATGACATGAATCCATCTGCCCACACTCCAGACCCAAAAAAATATCTTGCTTTATCTCTTCACCACGTACCCTACCACATCCACACGTATATCTAGCTAGCACCAATCCAACGTCCTGTAAAATGAAGAACATGACACACACTTTTTCCATGACATGGCTGGTGGGGCGAACGAGGCCTGCTCCACACTCTGACTACGAGCAGGACATATCGAGGCGGGGAGCACTCGGTGTCGGTAGGCCGTGTGTCAAGCGGGTGCCCTGTACGCCATGAGGCTCGCCCTCGGACATAGACGCGAGCATGAGCATGAAGTGGTCGTCCATCTCCGGGATCACTATCCGGTGACACAACTGCTTCAATGGGTTCTACATCCTGGAAGGTAGTGTCATGGAGGCACAGTTTGTGGCCATGTAAGTTAGCTTACCGTGCGTCTCTTTCCAAGAATCCATCCATCAGGCTGGTTGGTAGCTAGGTTGTCAGATAATACTAATATAATATTGTTTTACTATGTCTAAATATGACGTATCTAGCCATCTAATAGATTATTGATTTTTCTCATCCATCAAAATTCCCCAAGGCATCAAACTAATAACAAAATCTCTCTCATGAAGTCCTTAACTTTCTGTTGCAATCCTTTCTGAGAAAAAGCATTACGCATAAATAGTGTAAGAACTAATTTCCAATAGGATACTTGAGTATATAATATAAAAATTCATAAAAAGTAGAAATAAAGTTTAAAAAAATCCAAATTGTTTTTGCAAGGTAGATAATTTAGTGCATGAGGTATGCTCCAAAGTTCAGCTCATTTGAACATATGAGCAGTTGTCAACAAAAAAGACAAATTGGGTGAGGACAATACATGAACAGTAAAAAAATACACACCTCAAATTTGTCTTTTTTGCCGAGGGATATTCAGATGTCCAATTGATCTGAAATTTGGACGCACCTCAGGTACCAAATTCTCTATCATGCAAAAAACAAATTGGAATTTTATGAATTTTTCTAGTTTTTTTTTTGTTTTTTTATGCATCAAAGGTGCACATGAGTCTGGCCATCGAATCGTTGCTCTGTGTAATGATTTACTTTTTTGACCTTGTCGCCCTTTTTTCTTGGTTTTTCAGGATGAGATACAATAAATTTTTTGAGAAGATTTGGTCATTGATGTCATCGATGAACAGGAGATTGATGAAGCTTTATGACATAATTAGATGTGATTGCTACTTGTATGTGCTAGTTGTTGTCTGATGTGAGATAGTATATTTGTACTTTTGTATGTTGTATGACAAAGCTTGAAAAGAAATCATATAGTGGATTTTAAATGTGCATTTTTGCGTCATGTTTGTTTGTGAAAACGTGAGCATAGTAAATTAGTAATTGTCTAGCTGATTTTAGGACTAATTAACACGGCGTTAAGATCACACATTGCACAAAAATTTTGGATCCAATTGTGTGTGAGCAACGACTCATGTATTATATAATTTTTTTGTGAAATAACCATGTGTGATGTTAATCCAAATTGCACAAAACTTTTGTGTTGAGTTGTGTGGGATGTACCCCCAAATCACAAATAGGTTCGGTAGCGTGTGCGATGGATCCCCCCCCCCCCCTTATCACCACACAAGCAAGGTGGTGTTTTAAAACTGCGTCTGTGAAAGGGGTTAAAAACTGTTTACTTAGGACGTTGCTGCACCAGTGTTATCACATACACCACTACGTACCATTCATACTCACTTAGGTTATCGCATGGTAATTAAGGGTTCCTGGTGGGTGCAACCAGGGCGGTCTCCATTTATCCCCTATTGCAATGATCCTGCAATAGGGAGATAAGCACTATCACTATCAGCCTCCGCTTCCCATCTTCACACCAACAATAATTACCTTTCATCTAAAGAAGGCAAGCAGTATTGGACGACCGACTTAGCCCAACATTGAGAAGATTATTAACATAAACATATAAAGAGGATGTAAAATCCTATTATCATTCAATCATAAACATACTAGGGTTCCTTCGTATCCATGAGAACTAGGGAAACTAATCGCACATCAAGGTCATATTCCTCGCGGGGTGAATCATGATGTACAGGGGGATAGCGTCCGAATAATACAAAAGTGAATCCACACCGACTAGTGTATTACAAAGAGGTGGAGATAGGATGGTAATGGTGAAGATGAATGATGGATGTCTTCTCGCGACTGTGATGTGGAGGCAGGGTCCCTCTGTCACCCCCCCCCATCCTTGATGCAATCCTTACGCGAGCAAGGATTCTTTGTTCTGGACGAGTTTCTAGTGGCTAGGCGTCTATGATTCGAGATGCGACCATACGGGGATGAAGTATTTGACCAACGTGTGGTATGAGCGGCAATATGAGTGTGTGTCAATGATTTATTATTTTAAGGTAATAATTTATTAGATTAATGGGCGTGATATTATCACCCTTTCTTGACGTTCTTTTGTCGGAGATATGCCCTAGAGGCAAACAAATATGATGATATTTCCTATATGTGTTTACGAATCAATATAGTCCTTGAACATTATCAATGATGTATATCAATAAGTATGTGACTTGTTTTGTGAGATTAGGCATTGTATCATGACCGTTCTAAATTGTCCCTAATTGAAAGGGTTGTGTGAACTCTCAACTAACTAAACCAGCATATGATGTGATTGATGGCTCAGCTTCACTTGTCATATAGCATTAGATGCTAGTCACATAATATGGACTCAGAAAGATCTAGAGTCGGATTCGACAATGATAGATTCGGATCAGATAAGGTCTAAGTCAGACATACCTAACTATGAGACGCATTGATAGGTTATATGTAAGTCTATAGGAGGACATATATTATGTGCCCTAGACCTGACTTGGCACATGGACTCGGGATGATGACCAAATTGCTTTGGACTGACTAAATACTACTGTGTAACTAGGTGCTTATAAACGTAGGTTTAGAGTTTGTCCAGACCCATGTCGTGGGACATCGTCCAGTAAGATGGGATTTTCCCCTCCGGAGAGGAAAAACATGCTATAGGCCTTTCGTGCGATCCAACCTGGATAAACATGGCCATGTGCCAATGATTATGAAATAATGCGGTTTGTAGGTCGGCATCAATGGAATGAGAAAGAGGCCAAACTACAATAAGGATGACCAATTCGCCTTGAGCCTCACAACATATATCTTGAGGCAAAAGGAACAAAAGTGTGACATGTTGTATAGGTTCGCCAAACTGGCTTCATCACATACTTGGAGTCGACATGTTTTGGTAGAAGTTGTTATCAACTGATCAAACCGTATGCGATCCTACTCACGACCAAATGGACGAGAACCTACGGGGTCACACTCTAACGGAAGGAACCTATGAGGACTGATCCGACTTCGCGAGTAGGATGAGGATGTGATCCGACTTCCATCCGACTCGGACTTTGATCCAGCCCGAATAGACTTTGAGGTTTAGGCTCCATGTTGGGTTGATGTGTTGAGTCTGAGATGGATGCACATATATTATGGAGATGCGGCACACGTAATCAGTTGATCGCTCTCGTGTGTTGTTAGGGATTTGTGTGTGTCGCAAATACCCACATCCACTTGTCATTGGCTCAATCAAACCTAACAATCCGCTGCACAGCGTTCCTCCTGCATGCACGGATACCCTCAGTGGCGGTGCACTTGCGTCGCTCAGGCAAACATGTTTGTAGGATCTGGTCGGCTACATGGAAGTTCGATGATGAGGAGATGACTCAAGTGACGCGTTGGCCAAACTCTTCTTCCACTACACGGTATTGCACGTCTAATGATAATGATATGTGATCCATCTCCCATAGCATGTTCCTAGTTGATTTGCGCGTAGAGAAAATTTTATATTACACTCGATGCCCTAGCGTATCCCAATACTTTCCTTAAGCTCCAATGTACTTATGCAAGTGGTAATCCGGCAAAACATATAAATGAAGTGCACGAACACGATAAAATAGGTAGACCCCTATAACTATAAAAAAGAATAAGAGGCACAAGCAACGCAAAAATATGGACTCATTACATGTTATTGGGCCAGCCAAATGCTTATGGTTTTTTTCTGTCATTTTCTTTCAACAAATGATTTTTAAATAGATTTGAAAACATTGTTTTATTTCATCAAAAAATTTATATTCGTGAACACATTTAAATCTAGCAAAGTTTTTTAAAATCCATGAATACTTTTAAAACTTATGAACATTTCCTAATTCTTGAATTTATTTAAATTTTGTAAAAACATATAATTCATGAACATTTTTTCAAATTCCAAAAACAATGTTGGAATTTAAAAAATTGTGAACATTTTTTGGAATTAAAGAACATTTTAAATTTGGAATGTTTTTTAAAATCAGGAATATTTTTAGTAGATAACCAGCATAATGAAAACCCATTTGAAAAAATAGCTGACTCTAGCGCTATGAGCATCGTATATGGGTTGACCCATAGTAGAGTTGATGGGTTGTGGGGCACTAGCAAAATCAGAAGTTTAGTGGTACCCTTTGCAAAATTTATCTCATCTACTCTGTTGGTGGCAAGTGGTTCACTGCCTATGCAACATTCGTCACAACAAGTGAGTTTGTGTTTTTTTCATTGATTCGGTTTTTCAAAATGTTTTATCTCTGGAATTGTGCATCCATATCACGAACCATTTTCATTTTTGTGGTTCTCGCGTCGAGATCTTTATCTTTGTAACTAGATCTCATGTTATTATTTCGACATACTTTTTTCCAGTAAAAAATATATTGAAGAAAAAAATGAAAACCTTAGAAATGGGAATCAAAATGAACCAAAATCCAAAAAAAAAGTAACCAGATGTACAATTGTGCTTCACACAGAAGCACATTTTTTTTCAAAAGCGCAATTTGTTCTTCACGCAATGCACAATTGTGCTTTTCACTTTTTGGGAAGCACATGTTATGCTTTACGTGGGAAAGCACACATATAAACAAACTTAAGAATCTAAAAAATGAGAGAAACCTATGAAAGACTAAGCAAAATCCAAAAACCCGAAAAAAAAGCACACATACAAAAACATGTCCTCCCAAGGGGTTTGACTTGTGTGCGACGCATGTCGATGGCTGGAAACTCCACTCGGGAGCTGCTTGTTGCGTCCCAAGCGTCCGCTTCTTCCTCACCGAAGGGGTACCCCTTCGATTTTCGCTCCCACATAATAGGAGCACTCACGGGACACCAAGCGTGCACCCCACACATTTTGGGCTGGCCCATTGGGGGATCATGGTTTTTGTTTATTTCATTTGAGTTATATTATTCTAGTCTTTTTTCCTTTTGTTTTTTGTTTTACTATTATTATCAAAAAATGAAAAAAGTTAGAATTTCCTTTAAAAAGTTAAAAAATACAAAAAATGAATTTAACTAATGTTTAGGATTTTATAAAATGTTTAATATAGAAAAGAAAACCATCCGTGGTTTCTTTTAAAAAACATCAATTTAACAAAAGTTCATAATAAAATTCTCCTATTTCAAAAAAACCCAAAATTTTTTACTTGTCACGTTTTTTCAAATTTTAGAAAAAATAAAAAATTTAATAATGTTCCCAAAGTTTATGATTTTGCGTATTAAATAAATGTTCTAGGGTTTTAAAATGTTTAAGAAAGAAAAAAAATATTCCTAAAAATCAAAAAATGTTTAAAAATATGGAAATATTATGAAATGCAATAAATGTTACTAAAATTTCCAGTAATTATTAAAATATTTCTTGATTCAATAAATGTTAGCGAATTATAAATATAAAAAAATGGTGAATTCGGCCAACCCACGTAGCGATGTAATGCTAGGATTCTCACTGAGGTACTCAGCGGCCCAGACAGACAAATAGGATTATCACTGACACCTACTCTACTGCTAAAAAAAACTGACGCCTACTCTCTCGTTTTGTCGGCCCGAAGCTCAAGCACCCACGTGATAGCCCGGTCCAGTCAGCGTTTGGGCATGTGTTCATTGCCGAGTGCTCATTCTCCTGGTTGTAGTGATTTGTTTTGGATTCTCGTGTTTATTTGGAAAAAATGATTATTTTTAAGGTGAACATTTTTTTTCTGTCAGATGAATAGTTTTGAAAAGTGTGACGACCTTTCTTAAGATTACATGATGTTTTTACATCTTTTTAGAAATGCATTAACATTTTTTAAGATTGAATAAATATTGAAAAGTCTCCATGATGCTTTTTTAGAAATATGCATACTGCAAACCAACTCGTGGTTGGATGGTTAGGAGGACTGTGGTATCCCTATCCACCAGAGTTCAAGTCCCAGACTTGACGTTGGTGCTTCCATTTTCCTGGATTTATTTCAGGTCTTTCGACGATGTGCTTTCAGTGGGAGGAGACGTTTCCGTCGACAACGAAGGCGTCAGTGGCAGCTTCGTCAATATCAAGATAATGTGCCGGCTTAGTCTCTCGAAGGTGCTCATAAGGGTAGGGTGTGCGTACGTGCGTTCTTAGAGATGAGTGTACGCTCGTGTATGTGAGCGACTTCGATTGTACTCTGCTAAAAAAAGAAATATGCATACTATATTCTGGAAAGAAATTTCTTATAGACACAAGAATTTTTACATTTACATATGAAATAAAATAATATTGGGAGAAAATAAAAATCCAGGAAGTAAAACGAAAATGCAAACCCCCACAAACCGAACAGATAAGAACAGCAGAAAAAATAAGACAACACCGGTAGAACGTTTCCTAGGCAATTTGTCGCAATGAGCAGCCAATATGAATTCATGTTTGTTACGTGTGCCTTGTAGAACGTTACAACGGATATAAAGTACATTAATACATCTTCCCAAATTTGAACGATTATCACCATTTTTTTAGTAATATATCACCAAATGTTTGGGGTCTTTTGCAAATAGCCAGCATATCGCTGCACCTGCTACAGTTGCTAATTGTTGTCTGATTGTAGAGGCGAGACCAAATGTGATTAGTTTTTTTTGTTTTTGAAAAAGAGGATATATCCCCGGTCTCTGCATCTGATGCAGCCATATTATTAATTATTTACAAGTCTTTATAAGATATTACATCAGTAAGTTTGAAGTCATCATCTTGACAATACCGGTCACTACTCCTATCCCCATGATGAATGGGTGCCGAATGTCCGAGCCTAATACCAAACGGACATCATATCAACACCTAACATCTCATGTCAGATGCTCCATCCAAGCCACAATACCTGGATTGGATTACACACCAGTCCGACGTACTTTCAGTAGGCACCACATGCGCACGCTGCAAGGGCCGTTACCTACTTCATCCATCGATCCTTCCTTTCATCACATACTGACGCATCAACCTTGTGAGGTCTCTCTGCCAACGATGCCACCACGACGCCAGACAACATCGTCCTCCTGCACGAGTCCATCGCCAACCATCAAACGTCGAGTCTCCACTACGCCACGCCGTCGAGATCCGCCGCCATCGATGTGTAGGATGAAGCATCGCTCCACCACCTATCGACGCCCAACCACCAAGTCGTCTACATGTTCGTCCAGCCGATGAATGTCTCCAAAGATTATGCCCCCACAGGGGTGACGATGAAGATGTCGCCATCATTTGATCCAGGAGGCCCCTCAACGCCTCCAACGAGGCTTGCGATGCCCACGGGCGTCGCCGTCAATGGTAGCCTCCTCCAGATCCGAGGTTCCCCCGGAAACAATGGAGCGAGGGACGCACCCACCATCGCCTTCAACAAGGAAAATGACACCCACAGATGTTGTCGACGATGGTGGCATCCTCACCCACTTCAACAGTTAGGCCACCATCTCCTCCTCCACTTGATCCGCCGTCGAGAAGCCACTGCGAGGCAACACCCACGACCAGATCCCTTTGGACCGACGATGAAGACATCCAAAGGTAGAGGAGGTCACATCCCTGTGTGACCAGCACCATGGACACACACACGTCGTCCCGAGGCGCCCGCTCAAATCCACGGTCACAGCCATGCCTCCAAAGCCACAACGAGGGACGCCCCACCGCCACCATCATCCCCTCGCACTGGCTTTGCCTAGCCGGGATCCGACGGCGACGGGAGGGGAGGCAGACGGGAGGGGAGGCGGACAGGAAGCGGATGGGGTCAGGATGGATCTGGAGGGGAGGGGAGGCGAAGGCAGGCGGGAGGCGGACGAGAGCGGTTGGTTGTACTAATACTAGTCGTAAACCTAAAAAACATCCTTAAAAAATGGAAGAGATTTTCACTTCCCTTCCTCTGCACCAATCAAGGATGTATACGACCATTTTAGTATGAGTACCAACATAAACACGACCCTCATAAATTTTAAATGAGTATGAGGATAATTTTTGATAAGTGGTTCCATCACACATCAAGCTTGATCCTCAATAAATGTAAGAAACTCCTATGCATCACCTGTCAAATCTAAGAATTGTGATTAATGACCCTAAACAATACTTCACGCATGCACCCCTAGAAGCCCACTCAGGGGCACTTGCTAGGTAATTACTCCCCATTTGACGCATTTTGCGGGTGCCCCTATGTGTGCTTCGCACGAGACATAGGGAACTATCGCCTGGAGGCAAATGAAAAATCAGCCGCCCCACACACATGGAAGCCGCAACCTCATTTTTGTACTTTATGTTTTTTGTTTTATATTTTTGTTTATATTTATAAATATTCTAAATAAATATATTTAAAATACAATTTACATAAATATTTTAAAAATGTCGACCAAGAGTTTGATAAATGTTAATGTGTATATAGAAAATGTTTCATATGTATACAAAAAATGTGGACACAAAATATACAATGAGTGTTAAAAGTTGATCATGTATTTCATAATTGTTAATCAGGCATTTGGAAGAAATGTTAAACAAGCATTGAAAAGATTTGGTTAAGCATTTCAAAATTATTAAATATTGACCATGTATCCAAAAAATGTTAATCTTGTTTCTGAGAAATGTTAATCGAACATTCTAAAAAATGTTAAATGTGTATAGAAAATATTTTGACCATGTATTAAAAATAGTAATCTTTTACTTGAAGATTGTTAATCAAGCATTTAAAAAAATTGTGTATAAAAGATGTTGACCACGTATTTATAAAATGTTAAACTTGTATTTGAAAGATGTTAAACATGTAGTAGATATATACTAAAATGTAAAATATATTTGGAAAAAAGTAGGCATAAAAAATATAAGTTTTAAAATATTTTAATCATGTATTTAAAAATGTCGAACATATATATAAAGAATGTTTGATGTATAACAAAGTTGTTGAATGTGTACTGAAAAATGTTAAACGTGTTGAACAAAATACTAAAATGAAGGAACCCAATCAAAACCAAAAAGGAGAAAAAATTAAGAACGAAAGAAACCAATACAAAAAGAATGAAACCAAAAAATAAACAAAGAAAACCAATAAAAATCAAGAAAGAAATAAAGAAACAAAGGTAAAAAATCAAATAAATCAAGAAAGAAACAAATGGGAATAATTTAAAGAGAGAAAACAATGAAAACTGAGAAAGAAACAAAAAACAAACAAATCCAATGAAAAAATAATGCAAAACAAAAAACGAACAAAACCGGGGAAGAAACAATAAAGCAAAAGAGAGAACAAAAGGTGATTTGAAGCTTACCAGCGATAAAAAAAAAAAGATGAATGAGCCAGCCCAGTGGCTATGCAACATAAAGAAGCCCTTCAGTCGAGAGAAACTACTATCTCGCTACAAGCAAGATATAGCTCTCGCGGTATTTTAAGCCTAGTAGTCGACCGTTCACGTAGCAAATGCTTTGGCAGACTGGCCCATTAAGCATCCGATTTTTTTTTAGCAATTCAAAATTTATTCCTCAAATAATAGCCATATTGTTTACAATGTGAGGTAGGATGAAATCAGGGGATCACCTTTCCAAAACTCTGAAGAACAAGTACTAAAACAGTACTTAGCTAGGCTATCAGCAACTAGATTTGCCTCTCTATTATAGTGTACGAATTAAATCTTTGAAAATTTCAAAGATAAAATAGGGGCCTCAGTGATAGTACTAACATCAGGGCCCATATACATCTCCACGCTTGCCATTGCCAAACATTCAAACTATCACTCTCGAGGGAAACTTTTGTGCAGCCAATATTAGATGCTAGAAATATCCCGCTATGGTTAGCGCCGGTCTCCGCCGAGTCAGCCGAGAACACATGCGGTAAACGATATGGTAGTGTTTCCTCGAAATCACTAATTGAGAATTACTCATTTTTAAGATCACTCTTATCTTCTCACATTGTGACAAGTGGTGTACTGCATGTTTGTCACTTGTCGCATCCTGAAAGTTTTTCTTTTTTCCGTAGATCCGTATTTTTAAAATGGTTTATCTCTTAAGCCGTGTATTCAAATCTCGAACCATTTTCGTGGATTTCTCGGGTCAAGATCTTCAAAACTAGATCGCATGTTCATAGGTTTTGGCGAACGAAAAAAACGGACGGAAAAACCGTGCCTCGCTTGATAGAAAAAAAATAAAAAAAATGCGTTGTTTAGTTTTCGAAAGGCACAGCCGCGCCTCTCATGAAGAAACAATCATGCCTCTCACGAAAAACAACCACATAAAACGCATTTTTTTTCGTTTCCGAAAGACACGGACATGCCCCTCACGAAGAAAAAATGCGTCTCTTGCAAAAAAAAAGAAAAAACAGAAATCATGTTTTTTTCTGTTTCCGAGAGGCACGGCCATGCTTCTCGCTAAAACAAAACCGTGTCTCTAAAAAAAACAGAAAACACATTTTTTTTAAGAGACACGCGAAAAAACAGAAAAACATTTTTTCACGCAAAAAGAATTGATATTTTTCTTGAAAAACTAAGAAAGACCGATGAAAAACAGAAACAGAAAAAAAAAGAAAACAAATCAATCTAGAAAGCCAAAATGCATGCGAAAAAAAAAAAACCGGAGGGAATGCTCAGAGCGTTACACATGAAGGCGACTGAGAATGTGGCAAGTTGCGACGCGTGGGAGTGATTGCTGGAAGACTCCTGAAGGAGAGCTCGCTAACTAGTTGCTCTCGTGTTTCCTTTGATTATTTTTTCTTGTTTTTGAAGTTTTTGGTCGATTTTATACTATTTTTTTATAAAAATAAAAATACTTAGTTATTTATTTCAAAACGAATACTTCTAATAAATATTAGAATGTTTTATGAAATTAGGAACATTTTCTGAAAGCTCCAACTATTATTATAATTTTCTAACATATTTTAAGAAACATGTATACTCTAGAAAATTTTGAATATAAAAACATTTTTAAAATTATGGAAACATTTTTAAATTATGAATACTTGGTAAAAATTTGAAAAAACAAACCAATAATACCCAATAAAAACCAATGAAGAAAACAATAAAAATGGAGAAACCAACATAAACTATCTAAAAGCTTCCTAAAAATGTGGCGCTACAACCTTCCCATAATCAAATTTCATAAACAGCAAAAATTACCCAATTGACCAGCCCATTTGCTCACTCAGTTTGCTCCATGGATGCGATTGCTCGACTACTTGACGCAAGGAACATCAAATATCCCCTTCGTTTCATAATGTGGTGCGTATAGATTTTAGAAAAAACCAAACTTTACAAACTTTGATTAAAATTATAAAGTTAAATTATTTATATCTACAATACCAAATAGAAAAAACATATGAAGTTACATCTTATGATGAATCTAACGATATATGTTTGGTATTTTAGTTGTAAATGTTTTTTTCCACAAATATGATCAAAGCTCGTGAAGTTTGACTTTTCACAAAATATACATAGACTTCATTATGGAGCAGAGGGAGTAGTATTTACCCTTCGTAACCAACAATAACCAACTTGCCTACAAGCTACAATGGGTATACATGGACTCTTTTTTGAATTTTTAAAATTGATTGGTATTTGATGTGGCCCATTCCCAGAGAAATTATTTTCTATATTTAAATTAAAGTTTAAACAGTTAGTATTGCTATATAGATTTGAGCAAGGTGCCGTTAAACAACGTTCATGTACAATCGTCACGTGAAGTAGAAAAAATGGGCTATAGCCTTGCTATAGCTGTTTGAGCAGGGTGCCACTATTTAAAACTATCATTAAAATAGGAAGAGGGTATTCCTGGCTAAGGTTATTTTCAATATCTCCACTAGAGATTTTGGTGGATTATTTTAACAAGAGGGATGTGTGGGTTGCATGTGCGTATTCTTTTGTTGGATTTTCGAAAAATAATATACCTTGAACTGAACGTCCCAATAATTAACTTTCAGTCCTTATGCTAGTCATGTTGAGATCTTCAAATCTAGAACCATGGTTGATAGGTTTTGATGATTTTTTTTCCGAGAGCAACTTGTACTCTCATCGAAAAGTAACATATACTCCCCGAAATAACATACACGCAATCCGCTATGAGAACCTGGAATTTACTTCCAGACCCTCCTGTGTATATTTGTCAACTCCAGGATCATTGTTGACAACACAGCGAAATGGTATCATTGCACGATACGTAAAAATTATTTTATTACATATTGTCCCAAGTCATACATTGACAAATGTCTCATGACATTTAATACAACCATAAAACAGCGGAAAATACAATGCGTAGCGACTCCATCTCAGCCATAGGCAGTCGATGTAGTCCACGTGACCTCACTCCTACGGATCACCATAGTGGTCGTAGTCATCACCTTCATCTTCATGTAACTCTGTTGTCAACGAAAGTATTGCCATGAGTACATTACGTACTCAACATGCCTCCTTTGGAGAAGGTCCTAATAGCTACATGTGGCTTCAAAGGAAGGCTATATGGCTCATTTGCATAAAAGCTAATTTTATTTGAAAACAATAGCATTTGGATAAAAGCAGTTTTTGACGAGAACATGTTTATATCGAGAGTAACTTTCATAAAAGTGAGGATCCTCGATCAACTCACACTCATCATAGGTTCCAACAATTGGGGCAAAGAGGAAATAAGCAAGACAGGTCCCGTATGTCAAGAAAGATTCATGTGTCGTCCATGACCGTGGACACGGCTATTAGAATAGTTTTACACTCTGCAGAGGTTATACTCTTTACCCACACGACACAATCCCGACTTGTTGCCACTAGCCGTCGCTAGCGTAGTACACCATTTGGTATACCGGCAGGGAGATTGTGACGATGTCTTTGGACTAGATCCCCCAAAGATGTGACATGCCCACCGGGTCTGGCGCACGGAACTGAGAGTACGTCCTCAAACCGGTCCTCCCATCTGTGCTGAGGATACTCCTCGCAAGGCAACTATCCCATCTGCGGTACGGCGACATCGACACCTAAGGCTGACTAGCTTACTTGACCAAGCCAGTGCCCATATAGCATGTGGTTGTACTGTTTACACAATCTTCAAATCCAAGACTTATTAGGCCTCATGCGGCACGGACAACTGATTGCTCCCTTCACCTTGGGCAGCCAATCGTTCCTTCAATCTTTGATTCAGCTGTCGCCCGCGCCAGTATTCAGATGGTAATTTTCACCTAGAGTAGAAGAGGATAGAGAAGGTCAACAAGGCCAACTGGCCAGCTCAGCTATAAGTTTCAGGTGTCAATGACTCAAAAGGTCAATCAACAAGCACCTATAGGGTAATAAGCATGGCTAAGCATTTCTACTCTACCGGATACTGTATACTTCTACTCAGGTGTCAAATGGATAGGCGACAAGCGGATCAAGGTAATGTGTCAATCGACACGCTACCTACAAGATTAAAAACATGCATATTGTAACCATAAAACTCAATGCGGTTTATAAAACATAGGATAAGTATGATCAAAGAAGGAGGCATGCCTTCGTTGTTGAGTCCTTCTTGAGTAACCTGTGTATCCCCATGTCCAACATCGTCACTCCCTACTCGTCGTAACGATAGCAAATAAAAACACATGAATACCAAAGCAATAGTAAATCAAAAAAACATCCAAAGAAAATCAAGAATGGAAGGATAGTAAGATATCGATCAAGATGGAGATTCCAAAGAGATTCTAAAATGAGATAGCATGGTAGGAAGGTAAGAGATGGAATTCAACGAAGGGAAAAGGTTAGGTTGACACGACTAAGTAAGGCTTGGCGATCAAGACTAACGTTGTGATACGAATTAAAATAAAATAGGATCGACTCCGTTATGTCAAACCAATACTATGGTACCAAGTAATTAATTACCTTAATAGTAAGACACAACTCATGCAATGCATGTGTGTATAGGATTATAAAGATGTGTTAACTAATAACACAAGCATCAAACATACAAGTGATCATGAGAATAATTAAACTAGGAGATGCTCTTTATAAAATGAAATAACAAAAATCCAATTAACTACTAACAACAAGATTATACCCACATGCTTGTAATAGCATGGCAAACTAAGCACACTAAGCATATGAGAAAGGCACAAGTCAATTAACGAAAGATAAACTATCCAATCATGTGATGAACTAATGAAACGAGTATTAAACACTCATAATACTAAAATGATACAAAGCCAAACATCTATACAGAGGAACTAAGTAGGCACGCAAAACATCATGAGGCATGAAAGATGACTAAGCATAGAATAACTCAATAGCAAGGTAACAAATATAACATCTAAACATGGATGATCATCACATGAGATACCACACTAAGCTACCAATATAATACAACTCGTAACTATGAGATAACTTAGTTGATATCAACTATCATGAAGATCAAGCATGGCACTATCATGCAATCTCACATAGTCATGACATGTAAGAACACGAAATCATGAAATAAGCACACAACCCTATCATGTTAGTTAATACAGGCAAGCACGTTCATAAAGAGTAATGAGCATGTAGGCAAGTAAACAACTAGATCATATAATCAACTAATCAACATGTATTATACAACACTAATAACATGATGGCATGCGTTTCTAAATAGTACATCCACACTTGCAAATACATAGAAGCACAACCAAGGCATCATACAACACACGTGTTGGTACACACATGACATGTAAGTCAACTACAGTAATAAAGTAGACCCTAATTGGCACAACACACGGATTGGTACACACATGACATGTAAGCTATCATCTTAGGTAAACAAGACAACTAAGATAATTAACAAGAAGTAATAAAGTAGGTTACATGCTACAACCTAAATCATATGTAAGAATACAAATCTGAAACTGTGACATGAAACAACCAACAATGAATAATGGATAGCAAACATCTATAAAACTACATGATCAAATAGGCGATAACATCTATGCAACGAACTATAATGTAGTCACCTCCACTAACAAAACATTTCATTTGATATCTAACATAATTAACATATGCAACACATGAAATAATACAACTATACTATACTAGACATGCATGACTAAATGTTAGCCGACCAAGATAAATATTTAGATAACTCTAAATATTTGTAAAGATTAAATGACAATTAACTATACGCAACAACCAATGGTTAACCTTGGCTTCGTTTAGCTTATAGCAACTTTAAAACAATATCAACTTACTCTAAAATCTAATGTAACATAACATGCTCATGACAACTAGTAAATGGAAATTAACTATATAACACATATGATTAGATAAGCGCTAACCTACAACATGACATGACTTCTCACATAAGCAACATGATTGAGAACGAATATATGGAACAATCTAATATATTTGCCAAGTTAAACAAAAATAAATTAAATCAAAGGATAAATTATTTTACGCGATTAAACAAAGCAAACAATGAAAATTCTATGCAACTATAAGCATGGCGAACATTGTCAAAGTTGTGTGCGCATGCACAAGTGAGGACTATAAAACTAAAATAAATAAATAAATAAAATCCTTACAAACATGGTAATAATTCACAACACGTGTACGTGCATATATCCTACGACTACTTACAACATAAAAAAAATAACACATGAAATAATATGTTCAACTATTTTCAAAAACTATAACCGGTAAAATAAATCTAACAAATCATTTGCCGCATCAAAATTATGAGACACGTAAAATGCACTCCTAGGCATAAAACGAACTTATGAACAATAACATATTCACGCAAAATTAACCGATGAATAAACTCCGTAAATCTTAACCAAACGACTACACAAATATATATATTACAATACAATTACCAAGCAAGTAATCCAGTTAATTTTATGTAACTCTTAAAACATCACACAAGTGAAAAAAAAAATAGTGCAAGAAACTTGCACTTAGTGAAATTCCTATGTGAACCCAACAAACATATAATATGATATATATATGCAAAATCTAAAACCAAAAACGGGGTCCTCTGACCACTTGAAATGTCTCATGTATTGATAGCTAGATCAAGCAATGAACAAAAGAAAAACAATGGAAAAAAGTCTATAATATTTGGTTCATGCGACGGATAGCATCGACGCGCCCAACAGCCAAACTAGGAGGAACTATGATGTCTAGGAGATAAGACCCGTGATGTTGAGATGGTGTGCAAGAGGAATTGGATAGAGACTCACCGAGCATGAAGATACAAAGCGATGAACTCGACGAACAGTGTATACGGACATGCGGAATTCTTCGCGTGTGGTTGACAAATCACGTTCTTTCTTCTCTGAACGGAGCTGCGGCATGAAGAAGAAGCTTCTGGCGCAAGGATACGGATGGAGACGACCTGAGTCACCAAGTTCATGCACGGGCTTCCATGAAGCTTTACAATTCGAGAGGGATGTCTTGGACAGAGGAGGAAGGCAACAGGGAGGAGAAGTGAGAGGAATGGAAGAGGAGGTCTCGACGCACATATATATGCTCACAGATTTTGAAACGCTCAGAGATCAAGCAAGTTTAAAGGGAGGCACGTTCGTGGCTTTATATTTAGTCTTCTCTGCTGGTTTCATCTTCTCTCCGTCTGTCCCGTGAATGGAGAGATGAAGCTTAAGGAAGGTGCTATCGTTTCCTCTCATGATGTCTCTCTCCGTGTTTTCTCTAATGGATGGACATGTACTTAAAAGAAGAACGGTTCAGCCACAAATTATAAAGTAAATGGGCTAAGGGGCCGAGTGAGAAGGAATAAAAAATAACGGGAAGCATATTGGGCAAGGCCCATTGGGAAAAAGACAAACATGTTGAGAAAGAGACAGATTTGGTCTAAGGATTTCCAAAGTTTAATTTGAGAGAAGCAATGGATAAGATCTTTTGAAAAGAAAAGATTTGAAACAGGAATGGAAACTCAACAAAAGTCAAAAGGAGTTCCAAAAATACAAATGTGCATAATTTAATATGTCAAATACAATAAGCATAAAACCCAACTTAAAGAAAAGAACAAAATTAAATTTTAAATTTAAGTTCACATTAATTAATTTAAACACTAATTGTAAAAGCAAAACTCAACTTAAGCTTTGTTATAACCAAATAAAACAAATAAAATTTTCTCGCCCTGATTTTTTGAAAACTTTTTCTTAAACATTCCGAGAATCGGGATGTTACATCCGCACGGTTATGTACCTTTTTTCTCTGGCGAATATTGTACTCCCGTGCAATGCAAGCTACTAAGCATACTTGTGCTTCACCATGGAGCCCACTTATGTGGCACGGCACATCACACATGTGCTCCGGCTATGTATGACACGAGAAAACCAAGAACAATGAAAAAAAGTAACAAAGGAGAAACCATAGAAAACCAGGGGAAAACCACATGTACCTCTCGTTCTCACTCGCACGACATGCGGCAGGCTCCCATGTACCTCTCGCTCTCACTCGCACGACATGCGGCAGGCTCCCATTGCCCTCACCCCGTAAGCCCACCGCTCCCAGAGATGCTATTCAGCCAACATTGACAGCAAAAGTATATACAGTACAAACACTGTGCATAAAGAGTCTTGAAGTCATTTGACTCTTTCATGTTCATCTATGAGAAAAGATAGGGATCCTACAGTACATTGATACATTACAAGATGTTGCAGGAGGTGTATATACAATATACTATTCTGTGACAAAGAGAAGGCAACATATGCTATCTCAACCATATTTGCTCGACGTCATCTTCGGCAGCAGCATACTGAAAGCACTTCCCAACTATGACAACATTACAAAAATGTATACCGCATTCCCACCCCACCTGCGCCAAAAACTGCCTTGCCTTCAACTACTCTCCCCTAAAAGTGGTTGAGCGCCAGTATCTATGAGGTAAAGAGGAAGGCAACATCAGCGCAACAGACAAGAAACTACATTTGCAATCTCTATAATGAAGATTAATGCAAGTTCGGCATCTTTATCATTACCTGCAGTTCCATACGGCGTGTTACTTGATCTATTCCTCCAGTTTTGAATAATCTGCAGAATCTCTGATTTCACAAGACCTGATAAACACGCTCCAGCAATCAATGCACAAAGTATAAGCATTATGAACACTGAATCCCATCCAGTTTTTGAAATGAAGCCTGTCACAAATGGCCCTAAGGCAGCACCAAGCGATCCTGTCCCGTCTATGATTGCTGTGACAGTGGCCAACGCACGGGAATCTCCTTTGAGAGATTTGTGAGTGCCCAAATCAGCAGAAACTGCAGTTGTTATCAGAGCATAAGGTCCATTAACAAACAAGCCACTGATCATCATCAGGGCAATGTTTGTCACTTTCGAAGTACTGCCATACGCGTGAAAGGCGTAAAGTGTTGGAATCGCCAGATACATAAACATTGCTGCAGTAGTGGCCCTAGCATCGAGCTGATCAGACATGAACCCAGCGAGAATTCCACCAATGATTCCTCCTACATCGAACAAAACTGATAGATAACCAGCATCCGTGACCGACATGTACTCTCCTCCAATGGCTGGAAATATAAGAAGGCGTAAGTACAACCGTATAAGGTTTTAAATTTAGAGTCCACAAAGGCACATAAGAGTGGATGAATAGAGGAGAAATCTACAAAGTCAATACAAAAGAAGGCAGTTAGAAGACACAGGTCAAACAAGTTACTACGCGGTACTTTAAGTAATGAAGAGAACAACCCAGGCCTTTACCAAACAGTGCACATAACCAAAGCTACTGTACCCGTGAGTAAACTGTATCTGGTCTGAAAAAGCAAAATACTACAGTTGGATCAGATAAACAGGACAACAATTTGAGCATGTGAGTCATGTTAGCATTATTCTGTTAAAAGCCACACCCAAGATACGTCATGAATAATCTGGCATGGCATTAGATCCTGCTAAAGTTTGCTACCACAATGCACATTATCATATCATATGAAAGGCAATTACTGCAGCACCTTAAAAAAAATGGTGGCAACTACAACAAACTACGGAATTCTGAAACCAGAGTTCAATAACAATGCACTGTTGATTCTGAAACTACATCATATCAACTGTACATCAAAGTCAATTCTGAAACCAGAATTCAATATAACAAGATAAAAATGCACTGTTAATCGTACCAAATAAATCTCCTCCACAGCTGGAAGATGACAATTCAGAACAATCTAATGTCATAACGTGCATCGCTGCTCCTGGTTAAGTCGCAACAGGTGGCCATACCAGTTTGGGTCAAGTAGAACGGGAGCCAGTACAAGAAGGTGTAGGCGACCAGCTTGGCAAAGAAGAGGCAGACCGCGAAGGTGAGCACACCCGGGATAGAAAATGCCTTCCAAATCCCTACGGCGTCCCTCCTGTCCTCTTCCCCACCCGTGCTGGTGCTGCTGTCCTCCTCGTCGGTGCTCGCTCCACCGGCGTGCTTGGGGTTGGGGGGCAACGAAGCGAAGCCAACGTCCTCCGGGTAAGGCGCTAGGAAGAAGAACACAAGAACGCCACCGAGTGCCATGAGCCCACCGGGGACCACAAACGACCAGCCCCACCCGTACCGCAGCACGGCGGCGGCGATGATTGAGCCGCTGATGTTCCCGACGGAGGTGTGGGCGTTCCATATGCCCATTATGAGGCCGCGCCTCCGGCCGCCGAACCAATTGCCGACGATGGCGACGACCGAGGGCCAGCCGGTGGACTGGAGCAGACCCGCGATCGCCTGGGCGAAGAGGTAGAACACGATGGAGTGCAGGGAGAGGAAGTACCCGGCGCCGAAGAAGGCGACGGCGGCGCCGCTCCCGACCATTCCGGCGGCGAGGAAGAGGCGGAGATCGAGGCGATCCCCGAGGTGGCCGGCGCCGAACATGCCGAGGGAGTAGAAGGCGAGGAACGCGACGTCGGTCTCGCCGAGGAGGGCGGGGTCGTAGAAGGGCGGCCAGGACTTGGAGAGCGCGCGCTTCACAATGCTGGGTGGCTTGCGGGAGGCGTGGTAGAGGGCGTAGGCGAGGAAGGTGAGCCCGAGGACGAGGCCACGGTGGGCGTTGTAAGAGAAGGCGGGTAGGGCGCAGAGGCCCGGCGGCGCGTGGTGGTGGCGCGGCCGCGCCCGCGGCGATGACTTCGGCATGGGCGTCGAGGGTGGAGGTGGCGGTGGCTCCGCCATGTCCGAGACGGTGAGAGGGGAGGGGAAATGGAGTGGACGTGGCGGGGTAACCGGGCCCGTGCACGACACGCGGCCAAGACGGTTATGGCCCGACTTTGAGTTGTGTTGCCGTTTTGCTTTGGTTTCTGGGAAACCTATTTGCCCCTCTATGCGAAGCGGTGTAGAGGCTTCGTATAGAGCGAATGGGTGATCGGCCTGGCCTAAGGCTGCAGTGTCCGGTTTTAGAACATTCTACAGGTTTCTAGCAGGTTTTTCTGTTCTTTTTTTTAAATTACTTGAACCGGTTTTCCTTTTTTGTTTTCTTTTTTACTTTATTCTGTTTTATTCTGTTTCTGTTTCAAAGATGTTATCGATTTATAAAAAATATTCTTAAATTTAAAAATATTTTGGAATTTGAAAAAAACTTCCGGAATTCTAAACAATGTTTTATAATTTGTAAAAATGTTCTAGAATTTGAAAAAATGCTTTGAAATTTTCAAAAAGATGTTTGGAAATAATAAAAATGTTCTGGAATTTACAAAAATATTCTATAATTTATAAAAATATTAAAAAATTTGTAAAAAATGTCTTGGAGAATTTTAAAATGTTTCGGAATTTAGAAAAATGTTCCCAAATTTTAGAAAAGTTGTTCAGAATTTGGAAAAATGTTCTGGAATTTGAAACAATGTTTCAGAATTTGGGAAAATATTTCAGAATTTGAAACAATGTTTCAGAAATTTAACAATTGTGCCGAAATTTGGAAATAAATGTTCAGAAATTTTAAAAATGTTCCGAATTTTATTTACTTTTCCCAAAAATGTTCTGTATTTTTTTTAAATGTTCTGGATTTTCAAAAACAATCCTTTTTTGTTTTTTAGAAAATGTGCATCATTTTATAAAAAAATTGTTTATAATTTAAAAATATTTGAACAATATTTTACAAGAATTCTGCTTCCAAATTTCTTCATATTTTTATAAAATTGTTCTCAGTTTAAAAAAATGATTGGGAAATTCAACTTTAGTTTGTTTTCATAAAAAAAGATAAACATAAAAAAATAAAATCAAAATGAATCAAAAAAATAAAAAAGAGAAAGAAATAAGAAAAAAAAGGAAAAAAGGAACAGAAAAAAATAAGAATGAAAGAACTGGGCTGGTCCAGTCGGGCGATCGCCTTGTGCGGCCGAAGGACTCCCTACCGCATAATTCGGCAGGTAGGAGCTCCCTTGGTTTCTTTGGAGCATCTAAGGGGGGGGCGTCCTATGCGCCGCTCGTTGTGGCCAACGTGACCTCTTATTGGACGCATTGCGCCTCCAATAGCAGTAGCTTCACACAGGCAGGGACGGAGCGGGTCGGGCTGCTAGCGAAGCAACTTGTCCGGTCCAGTTAACAAATTCGTTTTTTCAGCTTTATATTTATTTATTTTCCAATGTCTTTTTTTGAAAAAAAATTCAAATATTCTTTATTTTCTTTTGTGTTTCTCTTTCTCTTCTTTCTCAAAGGTTACTGTTCTCCATTTTTGAAACTTAAACAGCTTTTGTATTTAAGAACAAAATTTGTAAACGGGATTTTTTTTCATTTTTTGTAGATTTTATAAAATCACAAATAATTTTGAAAACAGGAGCATTTTAAAATTTTAGAAAACAATTTCTAGAAAAGAACAATTTTTAAAGCGGGAACATTTTTCAATTTATGTACACTTTTTTAAATACAAACATATTTTGAAGTTACGAACATTTTGTTAAAAGGCAAACATTTTTATAAAATAAAAATCATTTTTTAAAATTTTCGATCATTTTCAAATCATGAACATTTTTAGATTTGGTGAAAAATTATGAAGAAGTTTTGAACTTGTGAACAAATTTTTAAAAAAGAGAAAAAAAAACTGTAAAGCAGGAACATTTTTTATAAAATGTGAAAACAAGAACATTTTTCGAAAAATGTGACCAATTTATGAAAAAAAACATTTTCTGAAATTTGTAAAAAGAATTGAAGTGGGATTTTTTTTCAACTTATGTTTAGTTTTTGGAACACAAATATTTTTTGAACTGACGTACTTTTTTGGAAAATGCAAAACTTTTTTTGAAAATTGTGACCAATTTATGAAAAAAGGAACATTTTCTGAAATTTGTAAACAATTTTTGAAGAGGAACATTTTTTCAACTTTTGTACACTTTTTGAAACATGAACATTTTTTGAACTTATGTATATTTTTTGTAAAGGGAAACATTTTTTAGAAAATGAAGTACATTTTTTCAATTCCCAAACATTTTTAGATCATGAACATTTTTGGAATTGGTGAAAACAATTTGTACAAGTTTTCAATTTCTGAACAAATTTTAGAAAAAGATAAACCTTTTTTAAGAGGAACATTTTTTGAAAAATCATTCGGTTTTTTTAATATGAGAATAATTTTTGAAACACGTACATATTTTTTTTAAGTGAACATGTTTTGAAAGCAAAAACATTTTTTGCATTTCCTGATTTTTTTAGACCGAAAATTTAAATATAAATTGTGACCAAAATTTTAAACATGAGAACAATTTTTAAATTCAGAAAAAATAGAAAATCTCAAAGAAAAAATTAGGAAAGGGAAAAAATAAAAACGAAACAATAACATTTTTTAAAGAGCATTTTCTAAAAATTTCGAATATTTTTTGAAAATATCAAACATTTTTTGAAGTTATGGATTGTTTTAAACAAAAACTGTTTGAAATTTAAAACATTTTTTAAATTTCAAGAACAATTTTCATACATGCACCTAGTTTTACAAATAAAATAACCTTAAAAAAGGAAAAGAAAGAAACAGAAAAAATAGAAGCAGAAACAGAATTACGAAAAAAAGAAAAAAATCGGACGCGCCGCCACCCTTAGAGTTAAATAAAATCATTCCATTCACGATTCTTAAACTAGGCTTAAACGTTTGGGTTGTGCGTGTCCTTCATATCGAGTCCAAATGTTGGGTGGATATGAAATGGTCCGGGAATGTCCATGCGCGTTCGCCACCCTGGTCCATCCCGACTCCATTCTGTTCTAAAAAATATCCTTAATATGAAAACCCTAAGTTCACTCCGCTCTCGCTCTCTCTTCTTGTGTTTCTACTTTGATTTCTTCGATTCTGATCATGTCCGACGACTCCGACGACCGTGTCGACCTTCGGCAGCCATTCCGACTCCAACCTCGATGCCTACGAGGAGCCTACCCTCTGCATTGTCGTATCGTCCGCCGCAAGAGGTAGCGGGCAAGGGAGAGGGATGCAGTGGAGAAATCTGTGTGTCGTCGCCACGGGTTTTCGACGGAGCCCGATGAGGACGACCGGCTCCTCGCTTGGCTCTACCGCTGGTCGCTTATGACGGTGCAGACGGGCGCTTGGCGGCTCCCCTAGAAGAAGGCTAATGCGCCCCGGCTTGCCATTGAGCAATCCGAGCACGAGGCGACGAAAGCAACGGCTCGGCTCGCGAAGCTCAAGCGGCAGGAGGACAGAGCTGTCCTGTGGCTCAAAGGGCTCATCATCCTCTATGACTCCTTCGACAATGATGACGACCACGACGCCACGTCCAACGACTCAGAAGCGCCCCACCAGTCGCTGACACCTACATTTACGAAGCTAACCGGAAGGGAAAAGGGTCGGCGAGGAATTGATGAAGAACCGCTTCCCCATTTTAATTTCAAGTTTTTAGATGTAGTATAAACTTGTTCGCCCTTTATGTGCATTATGTGTCGAGGGAATGATCGTGACAATACTACTAGGGGTACGAATGAGGGGCGTAGCCTAGCTATGACACAGCTGTAACACTCTGATTCTATGAGTTCAGACCCCTCTGTGAGGAGGTAAAGACCCTACGTCTAGTGCGTGAAGGCTTGTGTTTTCTTTGGGGGTTGTGTGAATACGACGAGGTGCTGCACCCTTGTCCAGAAGTGATACTTGTGATCTCCGATTGGTTTTCCATCAAGAGAAACGGGTTATCGCAGCACAATGTGAGTATGTATTTCCCTTGATTATGAAACCAAGGTTTATCGAACAATTAGGAATATCAGCAACAACCATCTTCAGCGGCTGCACATAAAAGAACAAACAATTTGCACCCAACGCGGGCAAGAGGGTTGTCAATCCCCTTGGCCTCGTTATTTGCAAGCAAGTGAGATGTGTAGATAATTGTAAGTTGCAAAATAAAATGAAAAAAAGGAAATGGCAGCAAGGCATTGAAGGTTTTGTAAATATATGGTGAATAGACCCAAGGGACGTAGTTCTTCCTAATGGCATCTCTCATGAAAACAACATACGGTGGGTAAACAAATTACTATTGGACAATTGATAGAAAATTGGATAGTTATGCGATATTCATGGCAATGATCATGTGTATATAGGCATCACGTCCATAAATAAATAGGTTGGCTGCTACCTGCACTTATTACTATTACTCCACTCATCGACCGCTATCCAGCATGCATCTAGGGTATTAAGTAAAACACAGTAATGCATGGAGAACGATGACATGATGTCGACAAAGTAAACTCGAGCAGTATGAATAAACCCAATCGTGTTATCCTTAGTAGCAGCAACATATCAGCAACACAAAGATGCATCTTGTCCCCTTCTATCACTGAGATACAGAAATTCGCCAGGTTGAACCTACTACAACGCACCTCTCTAACCGAAGAAATATCAATCTAGTCGGCCAAACAATTTCAATAGATCGAAGAGAATTACGAAGCTATCATAATCATGCACATAAGAATCATATCAGTATTTAGGAAAGACTCAAATATTTATCATGAATAATCTAAACATAAACCCTCAATTCATTGGATCCCAACAAATGCACCGCACAAAAGGATTACATAATATGGATCAAAGCGAATATGCGATGATCATTGTATTGAAGATCAAGAGATAGAGATTGACATCTAGGTACTTGCTATGGACCCGTATGCCTATGATGAACTATTCACACATCATCATAAGGGAAGCAAGGTTGATGAACATGCCCTCCGTGATCGATCCCCCCTCCGAGTGGGTGCCGGAACGGAGCTCCAGATGGCCTCCCATCGGAAAAGAGACTTGCGGCGGTGTAAAAAGTCTTTCCAGACTACCTTCACTAGTGCAGAATCAGGCAATAGTCCAGGTTTGTAAGGACCTTTAGTGTCGGTTCTGCAACTAGCACTAAAGGGTGGGGACTAAAGCCCCCCCTTTAGTGCCTGTTCGTCACGAACCGGGACCAAATGCCCACCATGTGGCACGAGCCCGCGCCGGGGGGGGGGGGGGGGCTGGGGGCCTTTAGTCCTGGTTGGTTACACCAAACGGGACTAAAAGGTTTAGGGGTTTTGGGTTTATGGTTTATTTTTACTTTTGATTTTGTGTTTTCCATTTAATCCTTTTCATTTCAAACATATTTTACGCTACTACATATTGTACACGTTATGCATATATGAAAATAGAATTTCTCATAGAACCGATCATATATATATCATCGAATTTCTCGCACAACCATTCACACATACACACTTATATATATATACAATTTCTCCTACAATTTTCAGATCATTGGAGACATTACAACTTGTAATGGTATTCTCCTTTAGGGTCTATGACCTGGTCGAGCAAAAATCCCGCTATTTCCTCTTGAATTGCTCGTACGCGATCTATTGGTAGGAGCTGATCCCACTTGTGTTTCATCTTTCTTAAAAAATAAAATCAATATGAATATATTATTTGTGTGTATATATATTATATAATGATAAAAAGAATTATGAATAGTGTTCTGGCAAACGTATCCAAAGTTGTCTATCACTTTTGGACCTTTCGGACGTCATCATGTGAATGTTCTCGCAAACATAGTATGCATATAAATTATTCTGTGACGCCTGCGTGAGGCACTTTAGGAGAACAGAATTCAATAAGGTAATAATTAATCAAGCATGATAATGGTATTGAAACCAGAATTAAAGAGATGGTAGATAGATAGTACTACTTAATTAATTACCTTGGGTCGCACCCATTTCAGCTTTTGTTTCCATGGGCCTTCAACTTGTTTGATGAACTTTTCCAAAGCCCTGTCCGCCGACAAAGAAAATGAATAAATGATTTATTAATTAGTTGATATCAGGAAATGAACTAAAGAGGCCGACATATAGTTCGATAATGATTGAATTTACCTGTCGACCATCCCCCTCACGATTGTGTAGTCTCCATCTTCTTTAAGTAGTGAGTCCAGTACTAGAACTTTTCCCTCGTCAACTTCAATGATTAGCAGGATCCAGTGAAAACTGCATGCGCACACGTTTGTATAATTAAGTGGGCATGTGCATAACTCATCAACTACACTTATTAAACTCTAGTAAGCAAAAATAGAATTTGTAGTACAAGACAGTGTCACTCACCTGAAGTTGTAAGGAAGTAGTATTTCTGGTTGGGTATTTAGTCGCACCAAGAACTCTAGCAAGCTTTTCTCTGTGTCTTTTTGTTCCCATTAACGCGTTCATGTCTCTTCATTAATGCTATTTGCGTCAATGAACCCAATGCCACAGCATCTAGCTTTTTTCATTTCATACGTATTCATTGTGCATAATACCACAAAAAAGAATATATAGTGAGGATAATTACACGTAATGAACGAGCACTACAGCTAGCTAGAGACTTAAATTACAAAAAGAAATCACTTACACACAATATCAACTGACGAGAGATTTTTCGAGTGCGTCTTGATTGAGTAACTGAAACATTTCTTGATACTCAACCCACAATTTTTTTTATGGTAGTAATGATCTGCCCTGACTTTCACCATGAGGGACTCTTGATCGGTAGTCTTTACTACTCTTAGGTACCATTGATGCAATTCATACATTCTCGTTGATAGAAGCGGGATGTGCTCAGGCTTGACCATAGGTTGGCCGCGGACATATTTCCATTTTAGTTGCTCCTCTGTAAACGTTTGGAAGTCCTCGATGCCTAGGAATTGTTCTACAGTGACACCGGCCTCTTTAGCCTGCCTTCTATGATTGTCGGTTATTACCAGCTGCTAATCGGCGGTACTCACATGTGTTTGTAGCGAGGGGTCGATTACACCGCGTGTTCTCCCAGCTGGGGAACAGTTTTCCTGCATTTTTTGCCAGCTGCTTGGCTCGAGCTTGAGATCGACTCCTTTTTTGTGCTTGATATAACTTCTTGATAGAGCGCTCATAGTCTGAGTCTCTGTGCTTGAAAACTAGTTGAACATTATCAATAAATTGTTGTATGACATGCTCACATATGATCTCCTTTGGCGGCGTGGGCGGATTCGGTCCAAAATGGGCCTTCACTTGGGCTTGCACTTCGGCTTCGTTTTCCTCGGCACTCAGGTGGTAAGGCAACCTCGGAAGAGGCTTGAGGCTTGGACCATATCTGAATTTCTTACCTCCTGCTGTATCACTAGCTGACGTAGCTGTGACGCCTCTCTTCTGCTGTTGTTAAGGCGACGGAGCCCGCTGAGGTGGCGGAGGCGACTGACACAGTGCCTGACTTGGAGGAGGAGTCGGCTGACGTGGTGCCGGACTTGGAGGAGGAGGAGTGGGCTGACGCAGTGGCGGACTTGAAGGAGGAACCGGCTAACGCGGTGTCTGTGGCTTTGGAAAGACAATGCAATCCTTTCTCCATGAATGACATGATGTATGGCCTCTCCCAGTGTGCGCTTGTCGTCACCTCCAGGAATGTCAAGCTCTAGCCCCGGATATCCTGCCACCACTTCATCAACCCCGACACGAGCATAGCCAGCTGGAAACGGATTGCATTGGAAGGTTGCTTCAGGGGGATTTGTATAAGCATAGCCGTCAAACACCTTCATGGATATGTTCTTCACTTTTATATGTAGCTCACAAGTTGTCGTATCTATGATATCATCCACAGGGTATCTATCCAGTGCATCATCGCCCGGGGCGGAACCCACACTGCTTTCTCGGCATGGATGGGACGGTGTTATCCAATGCTGGATCCGCTAGCTGTTGCCGCTGTTGAGACCCCCTTTCCTCGCTAAGTGAGTCGATCCGCTGCTGCTGCCGCTGCCGCTTGAAAGCAAGTTCCAACTCCGCGTGCTTTGATTCTACGATGTGAAGTCGGTATTTTTCCTGCTTCTTATGCTCCTCCTCCAGCTTCATCTTCTGCTCCTGCTGCTGCTTCTTCCTCGCATGACTTCTGTAGTCGGTGTTCCAGTCCACAAACCCCTTAAACCACGGAACAACTCCTTTGCCTCGTGTTCTTCTCAGGTGTTCAGGATTCTTCAGGGCGCACATAAGCTCGTCGTTCTCTCTGTTGGGCGTGAACACCCCTGTTCGAGCCTCTTCTATCGCAACAAGTAAACTTTCCTCGACTTCTTTAAGACATGCCCACTCGAAAACCTCACCGTTCTTTGGGTCCAACGCCCCCATGCCCATAGAAACAAGTCCTGCACCTGGGAGACAAGCTCCTTGTAAGTGGAGTGACCCCTGCATCCATCATCTCTTGTTCACGGAGATCCCATTTAGGTCGGGCCACCTCGTAGCCACCTAGCCCCAGCTTATGGTGCCACTTCTTTTTTGCGGCGTTAATCTTGTTTTTTCTCGGCTGTTCCTAAGCTACTTCCGATTCCTTGAAGTTCACGAAAGCTTCCTAGTGATCTCTTGCCTTCTCCAGTGTTCCCTTGAATTCTGGAGTCTGCTTTCCTGCATTGACATACGCGGCCCATATAGTTTTCTTGTGGTTATTGAATGCTATCACCATCTTCTTAAGAGCACCGTTCTTGACTTTCTCCAGATCTGCATCTGTCAAATGATCTGGTAGGATGAAATGTGACATGAGCGATTCCCAAAGCAGATTTTTTGCTCTTTGGTCGACAAAAGTAACATTTGGATCTCCCTTTGCTGGGGTTTTCCATTCTTGAACGAAGATCGGGATTTGGTCCCTGACAATTAATCCGCATTGAAAAATGAACTTCTTTGCATTCTTGTTAGGTTCACCAGGTTCGCCATTAGGTTTGATGGCATCGATGTTGTACTTTATGCCAGCCGACAACATTTTGGCCGTGCCTCGAACTGCTGTGCTGCTTGTAGAAGATTTGCTCAATCTGGAGGGCTAAAAGAAGAAAGATCAATTCGCTAATATATATACAAGTCAATTAAAACATGTGATGATCACTAGATGCCTTATATAGATATACCTCGTTGGTCTTTGTTATTTGAAGAAAAACATTTCCTTCGTCATCATTGTTCTAGACTTCATCTATTCGTTCGTCTTCATCGAACATCATACCATCACCGGTATTGTTCAGATATTACGAGCCTTCATCTTCTTCATTCTCATATGGTTTTGGGGAGCGCATGATCTCGAACAGGGCCTCTTCTCCTTATCTGTCGGTATTTTCCATGGCTTTTATTTAACTAATCCCTGGCTAGGAACAGGATTCAGAATGGATTGTGATTTCTTATATACAAGGAAACTTTAGTCCCTGGATTATGATTTCTTATTTAACTAATTGTCGGTCTTTTTTAAATGCTTGGATTGTGATTTCTTATATACGAGGAACCTTTAGTCCCTGGCTAGGAACATGATTCAGAATCATAACGGATTCTCTTAACCTTTAAGGGATTTAACAAAATTACGCCATTCTGGATGTGCATAAAATGGTCCATATTTTTCCTGATCTCATCTACCCTTCTATATGTCACGTTGTCTAGTATCAAAGGATTCAAGAAAACCATGGCTTCATCATTAGCTAGAAGTAACAGACGCATGATGGTACGAAGCTCTCCAAAGTTGTTTTGGAACGGAGTCCCGGATAGTATAATTAGCTTTTTGGTATGAAGTTCAACAAGAGCCTTCTGAATATCGCTGTTTGGAAGGCCTTTGCTAAACTTCGCACCAAAAAGCGGATTATCCTATCAGGAACTCCATTCCAAAACAACTTTGGAGAGCTTCGTACTATCATGCGCCTGTTACTTATGGCTAATGATGAAGCCATGAATTTCTTCAATACTTTGACATAAGACAACGTGACATATAGAAGCTAGCTAGGGTACGTAGATGAGATCAGAAAAAAATTGGATCAACTTGTGAACATCCATAATGGGGGCATTCTTGATAAATCCCTTATTAAAGGACTAAGAGAATCTATTCTATACATACATATACTAATTAATTGCAAATACATAACAAACTTTTGCAAAAATACAACATTAAAATATGCAACTTTTGCAAATACTAATTGCTATACATTGGATCAAATGTCAAAATTCATCAACATTTTTCTATACATTGTATTCATATATATATATATACTAATTTCTATACATATTGGATCAAAATGTAAAAAATCCTTAACTTTTTTCTATACATCTAATCATCTAGTGAAAAAATGTCAAAATTCTTCTGAAAAATGTCAAAATTGCTATACATATATACTAAAACATACAAAAAATATATGTGCGTGTGTGTGTGTTCATGCATACATGTGTGGGGGGGGGGGGGCTCGGGGAGGGTGGCCATGGAGGCACACGGGGGCGAGGGAGAGGGGGGAGCTCATAGCGGGGCGACGAGGCGACAGCGAGGCGAGGTGGGTCGGGGGCGGCGACGACGTCGACAGCGTGGCAAGGAGCTCGGGCCCGGAGGAGTGGGCGCGGGCGGCATCGGGTCGGGCTGGGGAAGGAGCGAGCGGCGTTGGGGATCGGCGCGAGGAGGCGGGGCGATCGACATCGGGGGCGGCGACGAGCTCCGGCGTCAGGGAGGCGAGACGGCGACGGCACAAAGATGTCCAAGAGGTCAAAGAAACTAAAATTTTGAAGCAGAGAAACTGAAGGAGAGAAAATGGACATTTTGAAGTGCGAGTATATATATGCGAAGACCTTTAGTCCAGGTTGGAGCCGCCAACCGGGACTAAAGGTCGCTTTTGGCCAACCGAAGCGGCGGGAAGCGCATGCCTTTAGTCCCGGTTGGTGTCTCCGACCGGGACTAAAGTGGGGCCTTTAGTCGCGGTTGAAGCCACCAACCATGACTAAAGGCGGTGTGCAGCGAGGCGAGGGGCGCAGGGGATGTTTAGTCCCACCTTGCTAGTTGAGGGGAGTCGACACCTGTTTATAAGCCCCAGCGCAGCCACTACATCGAGCTCCTCTCTAATGCACGTCTTGTGGGCCTACCACACGTTCGTTGCCCTCGTGGGCCTATTGGGCCTTGCAGGCCTACATCGTGGCCCAACTACAAGTTGAATTTCTAGTCGTATGCAGGTCGTTGTGGCCCACTAGGCGGGCTTTTTTTAATTTTTTTTATTTTTTGCTTTATTTATTTTCTTTTGTTTTTGAGTTGCTTTTTTGCTTTATTAGAGTTTCTTTGTGAACCTTTTTGCTTTAGCTTTAAAAATTATAAACTTTCTGTTAGTGCGAGTAGTTCTCAAATTTGAATTATTTGAAATTTTTGTGAATCACTACTTTGTGAATAACTTTACTTTTAAAATAGTTTTTCCAGTGATTCTTTTTTATTCTGTTTAATATTAGTGTGTTTTATCATTATATTTGATTTGGTAGTTCTTAGGTTATTTAAAAAATGGAATGCCTTTGTAAGAGATGATTTTTTGTTCGAAACCTTTATACTTCGAAAGAGATTGTCCATTTTGTACACAAAGTGCATCGAGTTTTTGTCGTTGCCCTCTCAACTTTTTTGCACATGCTATGTGGGTGAAATGATGATACCATGCAAAACTTCAACCTTTTAAGAGTTCATTTGTAGTTATATTCAATATCAGGGTTATTTATTTCAAAAAATAAGTAAATGCATGAAAAATAGCAAATGAAGTCAGACAGGGTTGAAAATTGATGACATGGCTTCAAATGGTGCATACTGAATGCACAAATAGTCTAGAGGTGAAATAAGTTTTAAAAATGAAATGCCTTTGTAACAGATGAGTTTTCGTGTGAAACCCTGATACTTCGAAAGAGATTGTCCATTTTGTACACAAAGTGCATCTAATTTTTGTTGTAACCCTCTCAACGTTTTTGCACATGCTATGTGGGTGAGATGATGATACCATGCCAACTTTCAACCTTTTCAGAGTGCATTCATAGTTCTTTTCAATTTCAGGGTCATTTATGTAAAAAAATCAGTAAATGCATGAAAAATAGCAAATGAAGTCAGAAAGGGTTGAAAATTGATGACGTGGCTTCGAATGGTGCATACTCAACGCACAAAAAGCATGGAGTTGAAATAAGTTTTAAAAATGAGATGCCTTTGTAACAGATGAGTTTTCGTCCGAAACCCTCATACTTCGAAAGAGATTGTCCATTTTGTACATGAAGTGCATCCTATTTTTGCTGTAACCCTTGTCAACTTTTTTGCACATGCTATGTGGGTGAAATGATGATACCATGCCAAATTTCAACCTTTTCAGAGTTCATTTGTAGTTCTTTTTAATTTTAGGGTCATTTAGCTAAAAAATCAGTAAATGCATGAAAAATAGCAAATGATGTGAGAAAGGGTTGAAAATTGATGAGAAATTAGTCACACATAAGTACCCTAACTATTACAAAGATTCCCTCCGGTTTGTCCGAAGTGGGACTTTCTAGATATATAAGTCCGGAAACTCACTAGAGAAGAAAGTAGTGACAGTGAAGTCGATCACATCCTAGAGTGGGATCTTTGGGTGTAAAACTTTTTCTTCGCGTGTGTCCCTTTGCGCCATAACCATGGACAATCTTCATCATTTAAATGGATGCTCAGGTCAATATTCACTGTGAAGGGAGCAATTTCATGAAACTTTTCATAATCTTCACACATGCCTGTCTTGTCCTCCACTCCCATGATGTTTCTTTTCCCTGAAAGAACTATGTGGCGCTTTGGCTCATCGTATGATGTATTATCTTCCTTATCTTTTCACATTCTCGGCTTGGTACACATGTCCTTCACATAGAAAACCTGCGCCACATCATTGGCTAGGACGAATGGTTCGTCTGCTTACGCAAGATTATTTAGATCCACTGTTGTCATTTCGTACTACGGGTCTTCCATTACCCCGCCTCCTATCAGATCGACCCATTTTCACCGAAACAAAGGGACCTTTAAATCACGTCCATAGTCGAGTTCCCATATCTCCTCTATGTAACCATAATATGTGTCCTTTGGCCTATTGGTGTTTGCTGCATCAAAGCGGACACCACTGTTTTGGTTGGTGCTCTTTTTTATCTTGGGCGATCGTGTAAAATGTATTCTCATTTATCTCATACCCTTTGAAAGTTAATATATTCAAAGATGGTAACTTGGACAGCAAGTACAACTCATCTTCAACAACGTCGTCATGCATGAGACGTGTCTGCAACCAACCGGCGAAAGTCCCTATTTGTTCATGTGTAATCCTGTCGTTAGACTGCTCCGGGTGTTTGGAGCGTAGAATATTCTTGTGTTCCTCGATATACGGAGCCACCAAGGAGGAATTTTGTATAACTGTGTAGTGTGCTTGAGTGAGAGAATGGCCGTCCATACATATTATTGCTTTTGGTCCTAGCGTGCCTTTTCCACCCAGTCTGCCCTCATGCCATGATTCAGGAACACCAATCGACTTAAGGTCAGGAATAAAGTCAACACAAAACTCAATGACCTCCTCATTTTCATGGCCCTTGGAGATGCTTCCTTCTGGCCTAGCACGGTTATGAACATATTTTTTAAGACTCCCATGAACCTCTCAAAGGGGAACATATTGTATATAAATACAAGACCCAGAATGGCAATCCGTGAGGCTAGGTGAACCAGGACGTGTGTCATGATATTGAAGAAGGATTGTGCGAACACCAACTCGAAACTGACAAGATATTGCACCAAATCATTCTCTAACCTTGGTATGGTTTCTGGATCTATTACCTTCTAAGAAATTGCATTGAAGAATGCACATAGTTTCACAATGGCTAATCGAACGTTTTCCCGTAGAAGGTCCCTCAATGCAACCGGAAGAAGTTGCGTCATAATCACGTGGCAGTCATGAGACTTTAGGTTCTGGAACTTTTTCTCTGACATGTTTATTATTCCCTTTATATTCGACAAGAAGCCAGATGGGACCTTCATACTGAGTAGGCATTCAAAGAGATTTCCTTCTCTTCTTTGGTAAGATCATAGCTGGCACAACCCTGATGTATGCCGTCTTTTCCATGCATACGTTGCTGGTCCTTCCGTGCCTCCAGTGTATGTTTTTTCTTCCCATACACGGCCAAGAAGCCTAGTAGGTTCACACAAATATTCTTCGTCACGTGCACGTCAATTGCAGAGCGGACCTCTAGGTCTTTCCAATTGGGTAGGTCCCAAAATATAGATTTCTTCTTCCACATGGGTGCACGTCCGTCAGCTTCATTCAGAATAGATTGTCCGCCAAGACCTTTTCTAAAGATTACTTTTAAATCCTTGACCATATCAAGTACATCATCACCAGTACGGTGGCGAGGCTTCTTCCGATGATCTGCCTTACCTTTGAAATTCTTGTTTTTCTTTCTTACGGGATGTGTGCTCAGAAGAAATCGACGATGTCCCAAGTACACATTCTTCTTAGAATTATCCAAATATATACTGTCGGCATCATCCAAATAGTGCATGCATGCATGGTATCCCTTGTTTGTCTGTCCTGAAAGGTTACTGAGAGCAGGCCAATCATTGATGGTCACAAACAGCAACACATGTAGGTCAAATTCCTCCTGTCCGTGCTCATCCCACACACGTACACCTTTTTCATTCCACAGTTGTAAGAGTTCTTCAACTAATGGCCTTAGGTACACATCAATGTCGTTGCCGGGTTTCTTAGGGACTTGGATGAGCACTGGCATCATAATGTACTTCCGCTTCATGCACAACCATGGAGGAAGGTTATACATACATAGAGTCACATGACAGGTGCTATGATTGCTGCTCTGCTCCCCAAAAGGATTAATGTCATATGCGCTTAGACCAAACCATACGTTCCTTGCGTCATCTGCAAAGTGCCGCCACTTCCTCTCAATTTTTCTCCACTGCGACCCATCAGTGGGTACTCTCAGCTTCCCATCTTTCTTACGGTCTTCTCGGTGCCATCGCATCAACTCGGCATGCTCTTTGTTTCGGAACAAACGTTTCAACTTTGGTATTATAGGAGCATACCACATCACCTTGGCAGGAATCTTCTTCCTGGGGTGCTCGTCCTCAACATCACCAGGGTCATCGCGGTTGATCTTATAGCGTATTGCACCGCATACCGGGCATGCATTC
Source organism: Hordeum vulgare subsp. vulgare (assembly GCF_904849725.1). NCBI lineage: Eukaryota > Viridiplantae > Streptophyta > Magnoliopsida > Poales > Poaceae > Hordeum > Hordeum vulgare. Next base: position 405,387,006 of record NC_058523.1, on the reverse strand, counting down.
AAATCCTCGTACTCACTGCGGTAGAGGATGCAGTCATTAGGGCATGCATGTATCTTCTGCACCTCTAATCCTAGAGGGCACACAACCTTCTTTGCTTCATACGTACTGTCGGGCAATTCGTTGTCCTTTGGAAGCATCTTCTTTAACATTATCAACAACTTTTCAAACCCCTTGTCAGATACACCATTCTCTGCGTTCCATTGCAACAGTTCTAGTGTGGTGCCCACCTTTTTCTTGTCAGCTTCATAATTCGGGTACAACAATTTCTTGTGATCCTCTAACATGAGATATAACTTAAGCCTCTCCTTTTCACTTGCATAATTTATCTTTGCATCGGGAATGGCCCGACCAAGATCATCAGCGGGCTCATCTGATGCCTCTTCTTCAGCTTCTTCCCGCATTGCCGGCTCAGCTTCTTCCCCCATTGTTGTACCATTGTATTCAGGGAACCCATGGCCAGGATAGCTATCGTCGTCCTCTTCTTCTTCATTGTCTTCCATCATAACCCCTCTTTCTCTGTGCTTGGTCCAACCATTATAGTAGGGAATGAAACCGGACTCAAACAGGTGGACATGAACGATTCTTGAATTAGAGTAATTCCGATCATTCTTACAGACAGCACATGGACAACACATAAAGCCATCTGCCCACTTGTTTGCCTCAGCAGCAATCAGAAAAGTATGCACACCTTTAACGAACTGGGGAGAGCATCGGTCATCGTGCATCCATTGCCGACTCATCTTCATTACACAACACCGAAAATACCAAATTAATGCAAGTTCATACACACTTATTGTCATAAAACAACATACAAATTCTCTAGCTAAAGCATTTAAATGCAACAACAAATGCGATCAAGATCGCAACTAAGGTGACAATTGATCCAACAACATAATGATAACAAGCCTCACTATCAATGGCATATTTTCTAATCTTTCTAATCTTCAGGCGCATTTTCTCCATCTTGATCTTGTGATCATTAACGACTTCGACAACATACAACTCCAGTTTGATCTTCTCTTCTTCAATTCTTTCCAATTTTTCTTTCAAATACTCATTTTCGTTTTCAACTAAATTTAACCTCTCGACAAGAGGGTTGGTTGGAATTTCTGGTTCACATACCTCCTAGATAAAAATATCTATGACAACTTGATGGGCATAATTGTTGGAATTATGCACTAGAGGCAATAATAAATATAGTTATTATAATTCCTGTATCAAGATAATCGTTTATTATCCATGCTATAATTGTATTGAATGAAGACTCATTTACATGTGTGGATACATAGACAAAACACCGTCCCTAGCAAGCCTCTAGTTGGCTAGCCAGTTGATCAAAGATAGTCAGTGTCTTCTGATTATGAACAAGGTGTTGTTGCTTGATAACTGGATCACGTCATTAGGAGAATCACGTGATGGACTAGACCCAAACTAATAGACGTAGCATGTTGATCGTGTCATTTTGTTGCTACTGTTTTCTGCGTGTCAAGTATTTATACCTATGACCATGAGATCATATAACTCACAGACACCAGAGGAATGCTTTGTGTGTATCAAACGTCGCAACGTAACTGGGTGACTATAAAGGTGCTCTACAGGTGTCTCCGAAGGTGTTAGTTGAGTTAGTATGGATCAAGACTGGGATTTGTCACTCCGTGTGACGGAGAGGTATCTCGGGGCCCACTCGGTAATACAACATCACACACAAGCCTTGCAAGCAATGTAGCTTAGTGTAAGTTACGGGATCTTGTATTACGGAACGAGTAAAGAGACTTGCCGGTAAACGAGATTGAAATAGGTATGCGGATACTAACGATCGAATCTCGGGCAAGTAACATACCGAAGGACAAAGGGAATGACATACGGGATTATATGAATCCTTGGCACTGAGGTTCAAACGATAAGATCTTCGTAGAATATGTTGGATCCAATATGGGCATCCAGGTCCCGCTATTGGATATTGACCGAGGAGTCTCTCGGGTCATGTCTACATAGTTCTCGAACCCGCAGGGTCTGCACACTTAAGGTTCGACGTTGTTTTATGCGTATTTGAGTTATATGGTTGGTTACCGAATGTTGTTTGGAGTCCCGGATGAGATCACGGACGTCACGAGGGTTCCCGGAATGGTCCGGAAATGAAGATTGATATATAGGATGACCTCATTTGATTACCGGAAGGTTTTCGGAGTTACCGGGAATGTACCGGGAATGACGAATGGGTTCCGGGAGTTCACCGGGGGGGGGGGGGGGGCAACCCACCCCGGGGAAGCCCATAGGCCTTGAGGGTGGCACACCAGCCCTTAGTGGGCTGGTGGGACAGCCCAAAAGGGCCCTATGCGCCTAGGAAAGAAAATCAAAGAGAAAAGAAAAAAAAAGAGGAGGTGGGAAGGGAAGGAAGGACTCCCACCCACCAAACCAAGTCCAACTCGGTTTGGGGGGGGGGGAGCCTTCCCCCCTTGGCTCGGCCGACCCCCTTGGGGCTCCTTGAGCCCCAAGGCAAGGTCCCCTCCCTCCCACCTATATATACGGAGGTTTTAGGGCTGATTTGAGACGACTTTTCCACGGCAGCCCGACCACATACCTCCACGGTTTTTCCTCTAGATCGCGTTTCTGCGGAGCTCGGGCGTAGCCCTGCTGAGACAAGGTCATCAACAACCTCCGGAGCGCCGTCACGCTGCCGGAGAACTCTTCTACCTCTCCGTCTCTCTTGCTGGATCAAGAAGGCCGAGATCATCGTCGATCTGTACGTGTGCTGAACGCGGAGGTGCCGTCCATTCGGTACTAGATCGTGGGACTGATTGCGGGATTGTTCGCGGGGCGGATCGAGGGACGTGAGGACGTTCCACTACATCAACCGCGTTCACTAATGCTTCTGCTGTACGATCTACAAGGGTACGTAGATCACTCATCCCCTCTCGTAGATGGACATCACCATGATAGGTCTTCGTGCGCGTAGGAAATTTTTTGTTTCCCATGCGACGTTCCCCAACAGTGGCATCATGAGCTAGGTTCATGCGTAGATGTCTTCTCGAGTAGAACACAAAAGTTTTTGTGGGCGGTGATGTGCGTTTTGCTTCCCTCCTTAGTCTTTTCTTGATTCCGCGGTATTGTTGGATTGAAGCGGCTTGGACCGACATTGCTCGTACGCTTCCGAGAGACTGGTTTCATCGCTACGAGTAACCCCGTTGCTCAAAGATGACTGGCAATTGTCAGTTTCTCCAACTTTAGTTGAATCGGATTTGACCGAGGAGGTCCTTGGATGAGGTTAAATAGCAACTCATATATCTCCGTTGTGGTGTTTGCGTAAGTAAGATGTGATCCTACTAGATACCCGTGGTCACCACGTAAAACATGCAACAACAAAATTAGAGGACGTCTAACTTGTTTTTGCAGGGTATGCTTGTGATGTGATATGGCCAACGATGTGATGTGATATATTGGATGTATGAGATGATCATGTTGTAATAGATAATATCGACTTGCACGTCGATGGTACGGCAACCGGCAGGAGCCATAGGGTTGTCTTTATACTAATGTTTGTGCTTGTAGATGCGTTTACTATTTTGCTAGGATGTAGCTTTAGTAGTAATAGCATGAGTAGCACGACAACCTCGATGGCAACACATTGATGGAGATCATGGCGTGGCGCCGGTGACAAGAAGATCGTGCCGGTGCTTTGGTGATGGAGATCAAGAAGCACATGATGATGGCCATATCATGTCACTTATGAATTGCATGTGATGTTAATCCTTTGATGCACCTTATTTTGCTTAGAACGACGGTAGCATTATGAGGTGATATCTCACTAAAATTTCAAGACGAAATTGTGTTCTCCCCGACTGTGCACCGTTGCTACAGTTCGTCGTTTCGAGACACCACGTGATGATCGGGTGTGATAGACTCAACGTTCACATACAACGGGTGCAAAACAGTTGCGCACGCGGAACACTCGGGTTAAGCTTGACGAGCCTAGCATGTGCAGACATGGCCTCGGAACACATGAGACCGAAAGGTCGATCATGAATCATATAGATGATATGATTAGCATAGGGATGCTTACCACTGAAACTATACTCAACTCACGTGATGATCGGACTTGAGCTAGTGTAAGTGGATCATGAACCACTCAAATGACTAAGAGAGTTGATCATGAATCATATAGATGATATAATTTGATTAAAGTTAAACTCTAATTATCTTGAACATAGTCTAAGTCCACTTTGAATATATTTGTGTTGTAGATCATGGCTCACGCGACAGTCACCCTGAATTTTAATACGTTCCTAGAGAAAGCTAAGTTGAAAGATGATGGAAGCAACTTTGTAGACTGGGCTCGTAATCTTAAGCTAATCTTACAACCTGGGAAGAAGGATTATGTCCTTAATGCTGCGCTAGGAGATGAACCACCCGCTACGGCTGATCAGGATGTTAAGAACGCTTGGTTAGCACGTAAGGAGGACTACTCAGTAGTTCAATGTGCAGTCTTGTATGGCTTAGAAACGGGACTTCAACGTCGCTTTGAGCGTCATGGAGCATTTGAGATGTTCCAGGAGTTGAAGTTTATCTTTCAGAAGAACGCCCGGATGGAGAGGTATGAGACCTCCGATAAATTCTATGCTTGCAAGATGGAGGAAAACTCGTCTGTCAGTGAACATGTGCTCAAAATGTCTGGGTACTCAAACCGTCTAGCTGAGCTGAGGATTGAACTCCCGCAAGAGGCTATCACTGACAGAATCCTTCAATCACTGCCGCCAAGCTATAAAGGCTTTGTGTTGAACTACAACATGCAAGGGATGAACAAGTCTCCCGGCGAGTTGTTTGCGATGCTGAAAGTCGCAGAGTCTGAACTCCGTAAAGAGCATCAAGTGTTGATGGTGAATAAGACCACTAGTTTCAAGAGAAACGGCAAATGCAAGAAGGGTAATTCAAAGAAGAGCGGCAAGCCTGTTGCCAATCCGACGAAGAAACCCAAAGCTGGACCTAAGCCTGAAACGAAGTGTTACTATTGCAAGGGTATGGGTCACTTGAAGCGTAATTGCCCCAAGTATCTGGCAGATAAGAAGGCGGCCAAAGAAAAATCAGGTATATTTGATATACAAGTTATTGATGTGTACTTAACCGGCTCTCGTAGTAGTGCCTGGGTATTCGATACCGGTTCTGTTGCTCATATTTGCAACTCGAAACAGGAACTGCGGAATAGACGAAGGCTGGCAAAAGATGAAGTGACGATGCGCGTAGGAAATGGTTCCAAGGTTGATGCAATCGCCGTCGGCACAGTTTCACTTCAGTTACCATCAGGATTAGTGATGAACTTAAAACATTGTTATTTAGTGCCTGCGTTGAGCATGAACATTATATCTGGATCTTGTTTATTGCGAGACGGTTACTCTTTTAAGTCAGGAACAATGGTTGTTCTATTTCTATGAGTAACATCTTTTATGGTCATGCACCCAATGTGAGAGGATTGTTCATATTGAATCTTGATAGCAATACACACATACATAACATTGAGACCAAAAGAGTTAGAGTTAACAATGATAGCGCCATATTTTTGTGGCACTGCCGCTTAGGTCATATTGGTGTAAAGCGCATGAAGAAACTCCATGCTGATGGACTTTTGGAGTCACTTGACTTTGATTCACTTGACACGTGCGAACCATGCCTCATGGGCAAGATGACTAAGACTCCGTTCTCCGGAACAATGGAGCGTGCAAGTGACTTGTTGGAAATCATACATACCAGTGTGTGTGGTCCGATGAGCGTGGAGGCACGCGGCGGATATCGTTATTTTCTCACCTTCACTGACGATTTGAGTAGATATGGTTATGTCTACTTGATGAAGCACAAGTCTGAAACATTTGAAAAGTTCAAGCAATTTCAGAGTGAAGTTGAAAATCATCGTAACAAGAAGATCAAATTCCTACGGTCTGATCGTGGGGGTGAATATCTGAGTTTCGAGTTTGGTGCCCACTTAAGACAATGTGGAATTGTTTCACAGTTAACACCGCCTCGAACACCATAGCGTAATGGTGTGTCCGAACGTCGTAATCGTACTTTATTAGAGATGGTACGATCTATGATGTCTCTTACCGATTTGCCGTTATTGTTTTGGGGTTATGCATTAGAAACAGCTGCATTCACTTTAAATAGGGCACCATCAAAATCCGTTGAGACGACACCATACGAACTGTGGTATGGCAAAAGGCCAAAGTTGTCGTTTCTTAAAGTTTGGGGATGTGATGCTTATGTCAAAAAGCTTCAGTCTGAAAAGCTGGAATCCAAAGCGGAAAAGTGCGTCTTCATAGGTTACCCAAAAGAGACAGTTGGGTACACCTTCTATCTCAAATCCGAGGGCAAAGTGTTTGTTGCTAAAAACGAAGCCTTTCTTGAGAAGGAGTTTCTCTCGAGAGAATTGAGTGGGAGGAAGATAGAACTTGACGAGGTTGTCGAACCTCTCATCCCTCTGGATGGTGGCGCAGGACAAGGGGATACCTCTGTCGTTGTGACGCCGGTTGAGGAGGAAGTTAATGATGATGATCATGAAACTCCGGTTCAAGTTTCTGTCGAACCACGCAGGTCGACGAGACCACGTGCTGCTCCAGAGTGGTACGGTGATCCCGTCTTGTCAATCATGTTGTTGGACAACAATGAACCTGCAAATTATGAAGAAGCAATGGTGGGCCCGGATTCCAACAAATGGCTAGAAGCCATGAAGTCCGAGATAGGATCCATGTATGAGAACAAAGTGTGGACTTTGGAGGTACTGCCTGAGGGCCGCAAGGCTATTCAGAACAAATGGATCTTTAAGAGGAAGACGGACGCTGACGGCAATGTGACCGTTTATAAAGCTCGACTTGTGGCAAAGGGTTTTTCGCAAGTTCAAGGAGTTGACTACGATGAGACATTCTCACCCGTAGCGATGCTTAAGTCCGTGAGAATCATGTTAGCAATAGCTACATTTTTCGATTATGAAATCTGGCAGATGGATGTCAAAACGGCATTCCTTAACGGTTTCCTTAAGGAAGAATTGTATATGATGCAACCCGAAGGTTTTGTCGATCCTAAGAATGCTAACAAGGTGTGCAAGCTCCAGCGATCCATTTATGGACTGGTGCAAGCATCTCGGACTTGGAACAAGCGCTTTGATGAGGTGATCAAAGCATTTGGGTTTATACAAGTGGTTGGAGAATCTTGTATTTACAAGAAAGTGAGTGGGAGCTTTCTGGCGTTTCTAATATTGTATGTGGATGACATATTGCTGATTGGAAACAATGTAGAGTTTTTGGAGAGCATAAAGGATTACTTGAATAAAAGTTTCTCTATGAAGGACCTAGGAGAAGGTGCTTACATTCTAGGCATTAAGATCTATAGGGATAGATCAAAACGCGTGTTAGGACTTTCACAAAGCACATACCTTGATAAAATTTTGAAGAGGTTCAAAATGGAACAGTCCAAGAAAGGGTTCTTGCCAGTTTTACAAGGTACGAGATTGAGTAAGACTCAGTGCCCAGCAACTGATGAAGATAGAGAGCATATGCGCTCCGTCCCCTATGCTTCAGCCATAGGTTCTATCATGTATGCAATGCTGTGCACTAGACCGGATGTTAGCCTGGCCATAAGTATGGCAGGTAGGTTCCAGAGTAATCCAGGAGTGGATCACTGGACAACGGTCAAGAATATCCTGAAGTACTTGAAAAGGACTAAGGAGATGTTTCTCGTGTATGGAGGTGACGAAGAGCTCGTCGTAAAAGGTTACGTCGATGCAAGCTTTGACACAGATCCGGACGACTCTAAGTCGCAAACCGGATACGTATTTATTCTTATTGGGGGTGCGGTAAGCTGGTGCAGTTCCAAGCAAAGCGTCGTAGCAGATTCTACATGTGAAGCGGAGTACATGGCTGCCTCGGAGGCGGCTAAGGAGGGTGTCTGGATGAAGCAGTTCATGACGGATCTTGGAGTGGTGCCAAGCGCACTGAATCCAATAACCTTGTTCTGTGACAACACGGGTGCCATTGCCTTAGAAAAGGAACGACGGTTTCACAAGAAGACCAGACACATCAAACGACGCTTCAACCTCATCCGCGACTACGTCGAGGGAGAGGACGTAAATATATGCAAAGTGCACACGGATCTGAATGTAGCAGACCCGCTGACTAAACCTCTTCCACGGCCAAAGCATGATCAACACCAGAACTGTATGGGTGTTAGATTTATTACAATGTAATTCGCATGATGATGTGAGGGCTAGATTATTGACTCTAGTGCAAGTGGGAGACTGTTGGAATTATGCCCTAGAGGCAATAATAAATATAGTTATTATAATTCCTGTATCAAGATAATCGTTTATTTCCATGCTATAATTATATTGAATGAAGACTCATTTACATGTGTGGATACATAGACAAAACACCGTCCCTAGCAAGCCTCTAGTTGGCTAGCCAGTTGATCAAAGATAGTCAGTGTCTTCTGATTATGAACAAGGTGTTGTTGCTTGATAACTGGATCACGTCATTAAGAGAATCACGTGATGGACTAGACCCAAACTAATAGACGTAGCATGTTGATCGTGTCATTTTGTTGCTACTGTTTTCTGCGTGTCAAGTATTTATTCCTATGACCATGAGATCATATAACTCACTGACACCGGAGGAATGCTTTGTGTGTATCAAACGTCGCAACGTAACTGGGTGACTATAAAGGTGCTCTACAGGTGTCTCCGAAGGTGTTAGTTGAGTTAGTATGGATCAAGACTGGGATTTGTCACTCCGTGTGACGGAGAGGTATCTCGGGGCCCACTCGGTAATACAACATCACACACAAGCCTTGCAAGCAATGTAGCTTAGTGTAAGTTACGGGATCTTGTATTACAGAACGAGTAAAGAGACTTGCCGGTAAACGAGATTGAAATAGGTATGCGGATACTAATGATCGAATCTCGGGCAAGTAACATACCGAAGGACAAAGGGAATGACATACGGGATTATATGAATCCTTGGCACTGAGGTTCAAACGATAAGATCTTCGTAGAATATGTAGGATCCAATATGGGCATCCAGGTCCCGCTATTGGATATTGACCGAGGAGTCTCTCGGGTCATGTCTACATAGTTCTCGAACCCGCAGGGTCTGCACACTTAAGGTTCGACGTTGTTTTATGCGTATTTGAGTTATATGGTTGGTTACCGAATGTTGTTCGGAGTCCCGGATGAGATCACGGACGTCACGAGGGTTTCCGGAATGGTCCGGAAACGAAGATTGATATATAGGATGACCTCATTTGATTACCGGAAGGTTTTCGGAGTTACCGGGAATGTACCGGGAATGACGAATGGGTTCCGGGAGTTCACCGGGGGGGGGGGGGGGGGGCAACCCACCCCGGGGAAGCCCATAGGCCTTGAGGGTCGCACACCAACCCTTAGTGGGCTGGTGGGACAGCCCAAAAGGGCCCTATGCGCCTAGGAAAGAAAATCAAAGAGAAAAAAAAAGAGGAGGTGGGAAGGGAAGGAAGGACTCCCACCCACCAAACCAAGTCCAACTCGGTTTGGGGGGGGGAGCCTTCCCCCCTTGGCTCGGCCGACTGAGCCCCAAGGCAAGGTCCCCTCCCTCCCACATATATATACGGAGGTTTTAGGGCTGATTTGAGACGACTTTTCCACGGCAGCCCGACCACATACCTCCACGGTTTTTCCTCTAGATCGCGTTTCTGCGGAGCTCGGGCGGAGCCCTGCTGAGACAAGGTCATCACCAACCTCCGGAGCGCCGTCACGCTTCCGGAGAACTCTTCTACCTCTCCGTCTCTCTTGCTGGATCAAGAAGGCCGAGATCATCGTCGAGCTGTACGTGTGCTGAACGCGGAGGTGCCGTCCGTTCGGTACTAGACCGTGGGACTGATCGCGGGATTGTTCGTGGGGCGGATCGAGGGACGTGAGGACGTTCCACTACATCAACAGCGTTCACTAACGCTTCTGCTGTACGATCTACAAGGGTACGTAGATCACTCATCCCCTCTCGTAGATGGACATCACCATGATAGGTCTTCGTGCGCGTAGGAAATTTTTTGTTTCCCATGCGACGTTCCCCAACAATAATTTGTCATAAACACGAAATGCAACAAATAGTTATAAAAGAGAATATACCACATCTAAATCATAAACCGGACGAGGGCCGACGGGGACGGATATCAAAACCATGCCACTATGTATAACAAACAACGTCCGGGTAAGAAAATTATACAAGTAACTATATATCTAAATCACACAAACAATATTCTTTTAATAAATAGATAATAAGAACAAGAGGCTCACCAAGGTGGTGCCGGCGACGGGACGGTGCAGGCGATCGACGGTGGTTAGGACGGGGACGGGAAGGCACTAAGTAAACCACACCTACATATGCAAACTAAGAGTTAATTTGACCTCAAATTGCATATAAATCAAATAAACTACCACATATAGTTACTCCCAAAGTAAAACCCACAAATCACTATACTTATAGAGCATTACAAGAGCTAATCTAGCAATGAGAGATGAAAGAACAAAGTTGCTAACCTTTGTGATCACTTGGATGGATGGGGGCCTTCAAATCTTGACAAATTTTGGGCAAAATGAAGGATGAGCTCGAGCTTTGGGGAAGAACACAGAGAAGAGGAAAAGGGGAAGAACAGAGAGCTCGATCACGGGCTGGATGAAGGGTTTATATAGGAAAACATTTAGTCCTGGTTCATGAAACAAACCGGGATTAAATGTGAGCTTCTAGTACCGGTTCGTGCCACGAACCGGGACTAAAGGTTCTAGTGGGGCCCCAGCCTGCCACCAGCCTGCCACCACCCCTTTAGTCTAGATTCACGTTACAAACCGGTACTAGAGGTTCACCACAAACTGGGACTAATGATGCCCGCCCCCTAGCCGTTGGAAACGACACTAATGGTCACATTAGTGTCGGTCCGTTTTAAAAACCGGGACTAATGTATTTCACGTAAAGTAATTTTTCTACTAGTTCTTTAGGGGTTTTGGGATATATGAGAATTTATAAGCCAGAGAACGGAGTCGGGAGAGCCTTGAGGGCCCCACAAGCCATCACGGTGCTCCGAGGCCATGCCAGATTGGCTTGTGGGGCCCTTGTGTCCTCTAGCCTTCTTCCGATTCTCATTGGTCTTCTTTTGATTCAAAAAAATCTCCAAAAGTTTTAGGTCAACTGGACTTCGTTTGGTATTTAAAACTTGGAAAGTGGAAAACATGTAGAAAACAACTAGCACTAGGCACTAGGTCAATAGGTTAGTGCTAAAAAATAATATAAATTGGTAAATAGATACCCAAAAAGTGTCCTAGATTGATAATATATGAGCATGGAACAATAAAAAATTATAGATATGTTGGAGACGTATAAAGGAGCTCGTGGGTGGCTTATATAGAGTTCGCCAGGACCCACCGAGCATCATTACAAGGGTGAGTTAATGCCATTATGAAGGTGGTTTTTAGTAACGGCAGCCTTTAACTATAGGAGTGAAAGCACAATTTCTCCCTAAGGTGGTTTTCATAATCGATCACAACATATGCATCATTGGACTAATGATCTTATCCAAGTATATTTCAGAAAATTTCAAAGATGCCTTGGCTATATGTTTGTGAGGAGAAGCCCCTTGATGCAAGGAAAGGAATAGGATTTCCTCAAGCTTCAAGCAAGAAGACTCTGCATTATACATTTGTGAGAGATCACTATGAGTCCATAGGAAATCCAATACTATTAAAAGGGGGTGAGGTATTATGGTGAATTGGTTGCTCAAGTGCGTAGAGGTAGCCACCAAAAATACTCAGCCATTCTCCCACAAAATATCTCTATCCAAAGCTAAACCAGAAAAATCGGTGGCACCAACTATTTCTACTCGGCCCTACCGATTTTACACTTGATGCATCCTATGCCAAACCCTACCATGTCGGTACCACCAACTTTTACATCGGTGCCACCGAGATTAAGTGACCAAATTTTTGTTGAGAAGATTTCAAGAATTAGAATTTCCGAGTTTGAAATCGGTCTCACTGAGATTTGGAAACTGGTCTAGGTCATCATATCGGTACCACCGAGGTTCATATATCGGTCTTATCGAGAATTCAAAAGTTGCCACATTTAGTGCAACTCGGTACCACCGAGATTCATTTCGGTGTCATCAAGTTGGGAAATAATGTTCTAACAGTTGGATTTTTGGGGATGCCTATATATACCCCTCCACCTACCTCTCATTCATAGAGGAAGCACTCAGAACACACTTGCCAGATCCATTTTTCTGAGAGAGAGACACCTATTCACGTGTTGAGATCAAGAGATTCCAATCCAACCATTTGAACCTTGATTTATAGCCTCCCCAAGTTGAATTCCACAAGATCAATCTCTCCTGCCCATGCCAAATCTGTGGGAGAGTGATTGAGTATTGAGGAGACTATCTTTTGAAGCACAAGAGCAAGGAGTTCATCGTTCTACCACATCTATTACCTTTTGGAGGGTGGTGCCTCCTAGATTGGTTAGGTGTCTCTTGGGAGCCTCCTACTTCATGTTATCGAGTTGAACCAAGAAATTTGTATGGGCAAGGAGATCGCCTACTTCATGAAGATCTAACGTGAGTGAGGCTAGTCCTGTGTGGACGGAAGCCGTGGTGGAATGGACAAGGCCACTTCTTCGTGGACCCCTTGTGGGTGGAGCCCTCCATGACTCTCGGAGCCGTTACCCTCTGTGGTTTGAAGTCTCCACTAACATGGACGTACGATAGCGCCACCTATCGGAACCATGTCAGATATCGCCGTGTTAACCTTTGCATTTGATCTCCCTACCTTACCATCTACTTTACATTTGCATGTCGTTACTTTTTGCTCCTATACTATTAGATGTGCGTGTGTAGGGTGAACTTGACTAGTCATAATTGCTAAAACTGGCCCACAACTAAAAATTGGGAAAAGGCTAAGTTTTTATCTTGTCAAGTAGTCTAATCACCTCCTCTAGACATACTTTCAATCCTACAAGTGGCATTAGAGCTTTTGTCTCTATTGCATTGGTTTCACAATCTAGGAGAGTATGGGGTATAGTGAGGGAAATTATCACCGTAGAGGTCCATATTTTGATGGTACAAACTTCTCTAGTTGGAAGCATAAAATGAAAATGCATATTCTTGGTCATAATCCTGTTGTTTGGGTTGTTGTTCGTGTTGGTGTGCAAGGTGATTTCTTCGGAGAAGGAAAAGAACCGGATGGTGATGCGACAATGGATGAGCTGAAGATGTTGCAGTACAATGCTCAAGCCTATGATATCCTGTTCAACTACTTGTGTCCCAAAGAATTCAGCAAAATCGGTCGCCTTGAGAATGTAAAGGAAATTTGGGATACTTTGATTGATATGCACGAAGGTACTGATTCTGTGAGGGAATCTAAGTTGGATGTGCTTCAGAGTCAACTTGACAAGTTCAAGATGAAGGATGGTGAAGGAGTTGCTGAGATGTATTCTAGGCCAGCTCTCATCACAAATGAGATTGCCGTCTTAGGAATGGAAGAGATGACCGACAAATTCATCATCAAGAAGATACTTAGAGCCCTGGATGGAAGATACGACACCGTGTGCATGCTAATCCAAATGATGCCAAACTACAAGGATCTCAAGCCAACTGAAGTCATTGGAAGGATTGTTACCCATGAAATGTCACTCAAGGACAAAGATGAGTTGCACAATAAGTCAAGCGGTGCTTACAAAGCTTCAAGTGATACTCCCGCTACTTAAAATGAAAACCTTGTTACGAATGAAGAGATCAGCCTCATGGTTATAAAATTCAACAACTTCTACAAGAATAGAGGCAAAGAGAGAAGCTCAAGCTCAAGATATGATGAGAAGCATTCATCTAGTCGTGACCGAAACTGCTACAACTGTGGAAAACCGGACACTATTCCAATGGGTTCTCAGCTCCCCACAAACAAAGAGAAGAGTCACCTAGAGGACGAAGCTCAAGAGATGAGCCACCTCGCAGAGAGAGGATTAGAGAAGATCATTATGAATTAAGACACTCCCACAGAGGCAAGGAATCGAAGAAGAAGGACAAGTACACCAAGAGTAGTTCAAGAAGAAGACATCAAGCTCACATTAGTGAATGGGTTTCTGGCTCCGAGTGTCACAACCAATCTGAGAGAAGATATCACTCCAACTCCGACTATAGTCAACATGAAGGTGTTGCCGGTCTTGCACTCGTTTCCTCCAACTCCCATGACTTATTTGATTCACCAAATGAAGGGATTGTATACTGCTTCATTGCAAAAGGCCCCAAGGTATCACACCTCGAGTACATTAACTTTAATAGTGATGAGGATGATTTGTTAGGGGAAGATGACTTGCTCTTTGATAGGACTAGTGATAACATTCAAAATGAACTTGAAAATAGTCAGGCTAGTCAAGAGAAGTCGTATGATGATGATAAGAAAGAGATTGAATGACCAACTAAAGAAGTAAACACTCTTCAGTTAGCACATGAAACTACTCTAGAAGATCATAGAGAGCTTGCAAGAAATCTTGAGAAGCTACGCTTTGAGAAGCTAAATTTAGAGCAAGAGCATGAGTTCCTAAAAGCAATCAATGATGATATTCTAAAGAAGAGTTCTTCTTATCTAGCCAAACAATTACTCTTGTCTACTTTTGTTCCACAAGTTAAACTTAAGAACACTAGTAACAAAGGCAAGAAAGTTTCTTCATCTAGTAACAACAATGCCAAAACTAGATCAAATGATGTTGTTGCTAGTATCTCTCTTGATTCCACTAATGATTCTCTTAGCCAAGTTACACTTGAGCAAGGAAATGATTTGTTAAAAGGAATTATAGAGAGAGGTGTCTTGCAGGGTCATGCCGGAAGCAAGAAATTCGAGGAAATTATGCGCAATCAAGGAGGACATCGGAAGTAGCAAGGTGTTGGCTACTTCAATGACAACAGAGATGTTTAGGAAGAAGGTTTCTAAAGGATAGCGCTGCCTTGTCTCTCCTTAGGCTGGAGGACTGCGTCGATTATGTAATGGCTTGTTTCAAGCAGCTTCAATCGGCCGTTGGAGACATTGACCAGGAGAAGGCGCCTGAAGATGCTCCCGTGAAGGATGCCCAGTCTGTTGTGAACCGCGTGAAGGCCATTTCGAATGAACTCAAGTCTTGGAAGAAGTCATCAGTAAGGGCCAGAGCTGACATTACCCTTTCGCTCGTCTGCATCCATTGCAAGCGGGTGGATGAAGAGAAGCTAAAGAATCTCCGGGTCGTCAACCGCAAAAGCGCCAAGTTTGAAGATTTCATGGAGATGTTCATGACGGCGGCCATGCAGATCACAGAGGGAATTGATGGTTGCTGTGTATCCCTTGCAATGGCGCCAGAAATAGTTGTGTCGACGGCACCAGGAATCCTTCAGCTACGGCTACGCCTTAAGGGACTTCCTAGGCAAGTATGCAAAGGATTTCCCCCGTGGCCTCGGAGCCTTGCGTTGGTGTTCCATCGAAGCGGAAAGGGTGATGTAGCACAGCAACGGTAAGTATTTCCCTCAGTTTGAGAACCAATGTATCAATCCGGCGGAAGAGTATCTCAAGATCCTGCACAAACACAAAAGCTTGCACCCAACGCTATGAAGGGGTTGTCAATCCCTTATAGATTGTTTGCCAAGTGAGAACTGAAAGCAACAAAGTAACAAAGCAAAGTAAAAGCAGAGATGTAAACGATGGATGTGAATAGACACGGGGGCCGTAGTGTTTACTAGTGGCTTATCTCATGAAAGCAAGTAGACGATGGGTGAACAAATTACTGTCGAGCAATTGATAGAACTATGCAGAGTCGTGACGATATCTATGCAATGATTATTTCTATAGGCATCACATACGAAACAAGTAGACCGATACTTTCTGCATCTACTACTATTACTCCACACGTCGACCGCTATCCAACATGCATCTAGTGTATTAAGTCCATAAGAACAGAGTAACGCCTTAAGCAAGATGACATGATGTAGAGGGATAATCTCAAACCAATGATAAAAACCCCATCTTTTTACCCTTGATGGCAACTGCTTGATGTGTGCCTTGCTGCCCCTACTGTCACTGTGAAAGGTCACCACATGGCAGAACCCAAAACCAAGCACTTCTCCCATTGCAAGAATCATAGATCTAGTTGGCCAAAGAAAACCCAAGACTCGGAGAGACTTACAAGGATATCAAATCATGCATATAAGAAATCAGCAAAGACTCAAATATATATCATAGAGAATCTGATCACAAGTCCACAATTCATCGGATCTCGACAAGCACACTGCCAAAGAAGATTACATCGGATAGATCTCCATGAAAATCATGGAGAACTTTCTATTGAAGATCAAAGAGACAGAAGAAGCCATCTAGCTACTAACTACGGACCCGTAGGTCTAAAGTGAACTACTCACGAGTCATTGGAGGGGCGATGATGATGATGAAGAAGCCCTCCAACTCCAAAGTCCCCTCCGGCGGGGTGCCGGGAAGGGTCTCCAGATGAGATCTCGTAGAAACGGAAGCTTGAGGCGGCGGAAAAGTATTTTCGAGGCTCCCCTGATTTTTTGCGGAATATTTGGGAATATATAGGCGCAAGACCTAGGTTAGGGGGCGGCCAGGGAGGCCACAAGCCTGCCCACCGTCGCCTCCCCCTGGTGGTGGAGTGGGGGCTTGTGGGCTCCCTGGAGCCCATCCGGCTTGGCCCAAAAGCCCCCTGGACTTCTTCCGTTCGGGAAAAAATCATTTCAGGGTTTTTCTTTCGTTTGGACTCCGTTCCAAAATCAGATCTGAAAAGAGTCAAAAACACGGAAAAAACAGGAACTGGCACTTGGCACTGAATTAATAAGTTAGTCCCAAAAAGATATAAAAAGGTACATAAAACATACAAAGAAGGCAAGATAACAGCATGAAACCATCAAAAATTATAGATACGTTTGAGACGTATCAAGCATCCCCAAGCTTAACTCCTGCTCGTCCTCGAGTAGGGAAGTGATAAGAATGAATTTTTGATGCTTTCATGCTACCTAGCATAAGTTTCCTTTGTAATTCCTCTTATGTGACGTGAATGTTCAGATCCATTAGATTCAAAACAATAGTTTGCTATTGACGTGGAAACAATAATAATTCAAGCAAACTAGCAAAGTAATCATGAACTTTCAAAATAACAAGGCCAAAAGAAAGTTATCCCTACAAAAGCATATAGTCTGGCTATGCTCTATCATCATTGCACAACGGATTTAAATCATGCACAACCCCGGTATTGGCCAAGTAATTGTTTCACACCTTTACTTTATCAAACATTTTCAACCCTCACGCAATACATGAGCGTGAGCCATGGTTATAGCACTATAGATGGTGTGGAATGTGGTGGAGGTTGCAAGACAAAAAAGAAAAGATAGTCACATTAACTAGGCATATCAATGAGCTGTGGAGATGCTCATCAATAGATATCAATGTGAATGAGTAGGGATTGCCATACAAATGATGCACTAGAGCTACAAGTATGTGAAAGCTCTTAAAGAAAACTAGTGGGTGTGCATCCAACTTGCTTGCTCACAAAGACCTAAGGCAATTTTGAGGAAGCATATCATTGGAATATACAAGCCAAGTTATAGAATGAGAATTTCCCACACGCTATATGGTGGTGACAAAACGAGAGACTCTCAATCATGAAAATCATGGTGCTCAATATGCACAAGTGTGAAAAAATGGTAGCATTGTCCCTTCTCTCTTTTTCTCTCATTTTTTTATTTTGGTGGGCTCTTTGGCCTCTTTTTAATGGGCTTCTTTGGCCTCTTTTATTTCCTCACATGGGACAATGCTCCAATAATGATGATCATCACACTTTCAACTCAAAACTTAGAGCAATTATGACTCTATACGGAATGCCTTCGGTAGTGTACCGTGGCAATGATCTAGCATGGCATAGACATCAATGTAAACATCATGCTAGCTATCTTACGATCGTGCAAAGGCAATGTATACGTGGTGGCACATATCATGGTGGTAGTTGCATGGCAATTCGGAATGACTTTGAAAAAGCCATAGTAGGTAGGTATGGTGGTTGTTTTGAGGGAGGCTAATGGTGGGTTTTGTGCACCGGCGAAAGTTGCGTGGCACTAAGAAGATAGTGATCGTGGAAGGTGAAAGTGCATATAAACCATGGACTCAACATTAGTCATGAAGAACTCATATACTTGTTGCAAAAGTTTTATTAGTAATCGAAACAAAGCATTCAACGCGTACTCCTAGGGGAAGGGTTGGTAGGTATAAACCATCGCGCGATCCCGACCGCCACGCAAAGGATGATAATCAATATACTAATCATGCTCAGACTTCATCACATAGCGGTTCACCATACGTGCATGCTACGGGAATCACTAACTTCAACACAAGTATTTCTAGATCCACAACACCTTACTAGCATGACTTCAATATTACCATAACCACAACTCAAAACTAATTGAGATGAATCAAACTTCTCTAACTATTCAATGCACATGAAGGTGGAAGTTTTCGTATCCCTTTGGATAACTACCCCTTTTGAGACTACTTTCAAAGCATAGATCAACTACCAAGCCACGCACCGCTGCGCTCTAAAAGATATAAGTGAAGCACATAGAGCAAAAGTATCTAGCTCAAAAGATATAAGTGAAGCACATGTGAGCTGAATTGTCTACCGAAAGATATAAGTGAAGCTCGAAAAAATCACGGTGTGTGCATGTCTCTCTCTCTCTAGGTGTGCAGCAAGGATGATTGTGACACAACAAAAATAAAAGACTCCTACAATACAAGACGCTCCAAGCAAAAACACATAACATGTGGTGAATAAAAATATAGCCCCAAGTAACGTTACCGATGGATTGAAGACGAGAGAGGGGATGCCTTCCCGGGGCATCCCCAAGTTTAGACTTTTACGGCATCCTTGAATATCTTGGGGTGCCTTGGGCATCCCCAAGCTTGAGCTCTTGCCACTCTTTATCTTTTTGTCCATAAGAACTTCACTCAAAACTTGAAAACTTCACAACACGAAACTTAAACAGAAACTCGTGATAACATTAGTACAAGAAAGCAAACCACCACTTCCTTAGGTACTGTAGCAAACTTAAATTATACTTGTGCTGATGTTGGGTTACTGTACTTTCAATCTTCCATGGCTAATACCCCCCGATACTATCCATAGTTTCATCAAAATAAGCAACCAACACAACAAAAACAGAATCTGTTAACAGCTGACCAGTCTGTAGCAATCTGTAAGTTTCGTATACCTATGGTACTTCAACAATTCTTAAAACTTACGATAGTCTGAAGAATTTGCGTAGCAATCAGCATAAAAAAGAATCAACTCAAAAGCTCTTACATAGAAAAAATGAAAATTCTTTTCGTGAGCAGAAAGTTTCTGTCTTTTCCAGCATGACCAAACGATCATCCCCAAGACTAATCATAACGGTTTTGCTTGGCACAAACGAAAAAAGAAACACAAAAAACACAATCATAACAGAATTATGAAAGTGTGGAAAACAGAAAACAGAAACAAAAATGATAGATTCGTTGGGTTTCCTCCCAACAAGCGCTTTTGTTTAACGCCCTTAGCTAGGCATTCAATGATGCTCACACAAAAGACAAGAGTTGAAGCACAACGAGAGCATCATAAAGCATGTGAAAATCACATCTAAGTCTAACATACTTCCTATGCATAGGCATTTTATAGGAAAACATATCGTCAAGACAACCAATAGTTTCCATATGCAAGGAAGAAGAAAGAGACAATAGCAATCTCCACATAACGAGAGGTTTGGTAACATGAAAGTTTCTACCAAAATATTTTCCTCTCTCATAGCAATTACAAGTGGGATCATACTCAAATTCAACAATATAGCTATCCCATAGTATATTCTTTTCATGATCCACATGCATGCAAAGTTGACGCTCTTCAAAAATAGTGGGATTATCATCAACTAAAGTCATGACTTCTCCAAACCCACTTTCAATATCATTGCAAATATCATATTCATCATGAGGTTTAAATAAATTTTCAAGATCATAAGAAAGATCATAACCCCAATCATGATTATTGCAACAACTAGGGGACATAGAAAAACTAGCATCCCCAAGCTTAGGGTTTTGCATATTTTTAGCATGATTTTCACTAATAGGATTTATAGTGAAACCATTTCAATCATGCTTGTCATCCAAGGAGCCCTCGTGAATCACTTCATGAATTTCTTCATCACGATTTTCAGATTCACGCATCTCAAGCAAAACTCCATAAAAATAATCAATTGCCCTCAAGTCACTAGCAATTCGTTCCACAATAGTGGGCCTCTTAAAGAGACTAGCTAGTGGATGAGGATCCATATCAATGGATTTTTAGCAAGCAAAGATGCAAGCTAAAAGAAGGCACATGGTAACACAAGCAAACAGAAAGCAAGCGGAAGAAGGGCGAACGGAAAAAGGCAAATGAAAACGGCAAATGTGAAGTGGGGGAGAGGAAAACGAGAGGCAACTAGCAACAAAAGTAAATGCAAGAGATGAGTTTGTGAGACCTACTTGGATAGATCTTGATTTCTCTTCCCCGTCAACGGCGCCAGAAATACTTCTGATGGTTGCTGTGTATCCCTTGCAATGGCGCCAGAAATAGTTGTGTCGACGGCACCAGGAATCCTTCAGCTACGGCTACGCCTTAAGGGACTTCCTAGGCAAGTTTTCCAAGTGAGAACTAAAAGCAACAAAGTAACAAAGAAAAGTAAAAGCGGAGATGTAAACGATGGATGTGAATAGACCCGGGGGCCGTAGTGTTTACTAGTGGCTTCTCTCATGAAAACAAGTAGACGGTGGGTGAACAAATTGTTGGAAATATACCCTAGAGGCAATAATAAATTAGTTATTATTATATTTCTTTGTTCATGATAATCGTTTATTATCCATGCTATAATTGTATTGAATGGAAACACAATACTTGTGTGGATACATAGACAAAACACTGTCCCTAGTAAGCCTCTAGTTGACTAGCTCGTTGATCAAAGATGGCCAAGGTTTCCTGGCCATAGGCAAGTGTTGTCACTTGATAACGGGATCACGTCATTAGGAGAATCACGTGATGGACTAGACCCAAACTAATAGATGTAGCATGTTGATCGTGTCATTTTGTTGCTACTGTTTTCTGCGTGTCAAGTATTTGTTCCTATGACCATCAGATCATATAACTCACTAACACCGGAGGAATTCTTTGTGTGTATCAAACGTCGCAACGTAACTGGGTGACTATAAAGATGCTCTACAGGTATCTTCGAAGGTGTTAGTTGAGTTAGTACGGATCGAGACTGGGATTTGTCACTCCGTGTGACGGAGAGGTATCTTGGGGCCCACTCGGTAATACAACATCACACACAAGCCTTGCAAGCAATGTGACTTAGTGTAAGTTGCGGGATCTTGTATTACGGAACGAGTAAAGAGACTTGCCGGTAAACGAGATTGAAATAGGTATACGGATACTGACGATCGAATCTCGGGCAAGTAACATACCGAAGGACAAAGGGAATGACATACGGGATTATATGAATCCTTGGCACTGAGGTTCAAACGATAAGATCTTCGTAGAATATGTAGGATCCAATATGGGCATCCTGGTCCCGCTATTGGATATTGACCGAGGAGTCTCTCGGGTCATGTCTACATAGTTCTCGAACCCGCAGGGTCTGCACACTTAAGGTTCGACGTTGTTTTATGCGTATTTGAGTTATATGGTTGGTTACCGAATGTTGTTCGGAGTCCTGGATGAGATCACGGACGTCACGAGGGTTTTTGGAATGGTCCGGAAACGAAGATTGATATATAGGATGACCTCATTTGATTACCGGAAGGTTTTCGGAGTTACCGGGAATGTACCGGGAATGACGAATGGGTTCTGGGAGTTCACCGGGGGGGGGGGGGCAACCCACCCCGGGGAAGCCCATAGGCCTTGAGGGTGGCGCACCAGCCCTTAGTGGGCTGGTGGGACAGCCCAAAAGGACCCTATGCGCATTGGAAGAAAAATCAAAGAGAAAAAGGAAAAAAAGGAGGAGGTGGGAAAGGAAAGAAGGACTCCTCCCACCAAACCAAGTAGGACTCGGTTTGGGGGGGGGAGACCTTCCCCCCTTGGCTCGGCGAGCCCCTTGGGGCTCCTTGAGCCCCAAGGCAAGGCCCCCCTCTCCCACCTATATATACGGAGGTTTTAGGGCTGATTTGAGACGACTTTTGCCACGGCAGCCCGACCACATACCTCCATGGTTTTTCCTCTAGATCGCGTTTCTGCGGAGCTCGGGCGGAGCCCTGCTGAGATTAGATCACCACCAACCTCCGGAGCGCCGTCACGCTGCCGGAGAACTCATCTACCTCTCCGTCTCTCTTGCTGGATCAAGAAGGCCGAGATCATCGTCGAGCTGTACGTGTGCTGAACGCGGAGGTGCCGTCCGTTCGGCACTAGATCGTGGGACTGATCGCAGGACGGTTCGCGGGGCGGATCGAGGGACGTGAGGACGTTCCACTACATCAACCGCGTTCACTAACGCTTCTGCTGTGCGATCTACAAGGGTACGTAGATCGGAAATCCCCTCTCGTAGATGGACATCACCATGATAGGACTTCGTGCGCGTAGGAAATTTTTTGTTTCCCATGCGACGTTCCCCAACAGTGGCATCATGAGCTAGGTTCATGCATAGATGTCATCTCGAGTAGAACACAAAAGTTTTTGTGGGCGGTGATGTGCGTCTTGCTGCCCTCCTTAGTCTTTTCTTGATTCCGCGGTATTGTTGGATCGAAGCGGCTCGAACCGACATTACTCGTACGCTTACGAGAGACTGGTTTCACCGCTACGAGTAACTCCGTTGCTCAAAGATGACCGGCGAGTGTCGGTTTCTCCAACTTTAGTTGAATCGGATTTGACCGAGGAGGTCCTTGGATGAGGTTAAATAGCAATTCATATATCTCCGTTGTGGTGTTTGCGTAAGTAAGATGCGATCCTACTAGATACCCATGGTCACCACGTAAAACATGCAACAACAATTAGAGGACGTCTAACTTGTTTTTGCAGGGTATGCTTGTGATGTGATATGGCCAATGATGTGATGTGATATATTGGATGTATGAGATGATCATGTTGTAATAGTTAATATCGACTTGCACGTCGATGGTACGGCAACCGGCAGGAGCCATAGGGTTGTCTTTAAACTAACGTTTGTGCTTGCAGATGCGTTTACTTATTGCTAGGACGTAGCTTTAGTAGTAATAGCATGAGTAGCACAACAACCCCGATGGCGACACGTTGATGGAGATCATGATGATGGAGATCATGGTGTGACGCCGGTGACAAGAAGATCGTGCCGGTGCTTTGGTGATGGAGATCAAGAAGCACATGATGATGGCCATATCATGTAACTTATGAATTGCATGTGATGTTAATCCTTTATGCACCTTATCTTGCTTAGAACGACGGTAGCATTATGAGGTGATCTCTCACTAAAATTTCAAGACGAAATTGCGTTCTCCCCGACTGTGCACCGTTGCGACAGTTCTTCGTTTCGAGACACCACGTGATGATCAGGTGTGATAGACTCAACGTTCACATACAACGGGTGCAAAACAGTTGCACACGCGGAACACTCGGGTTAAGCTTGACGAGCCTAGCATGTGCAGACATGGCCTCGGAACACATGAGACCGAAAGGTCGAGCATGAATCCTATAGTTGATATGATTAGCATAGAGATGCTTACGACTGAAACTATTCTCAACTCACGTGATGATCGGACTTGAGATAGTGGATTTGGATCATGTACCACTCATATGACTAGAGAGATGTACTTTTTGAGTGGGAGTTCTTAAGTAATATGATTAATTGAACTAATTGTCATGAACATAGTCTAATGGTCTTTGCGAATTACGATGTAGCTTGCGCTATAGCTCTACTGTTTTTATATGTTCCTAGAGAAAATTTAGTTGAAAGTTGATGGTAGCAAACTTTGCAGACTGAGTCTGTAAAGCCGAGGATTGTCCTCGTTGCTGCGCAGAAGGCTTATGTCCTTAATGCACCACTCGGTGTGCTGCACCTCGAGCGTCGTCTGTGGACGCAGTGAACATCCGACATACACGTTTCTGATGACTACACGATAGTTCAGTGCAAAATACTTAATGGCTTAGAAGCAAGGCGCCGAAGACGTTTTGAAACGTCACGGAACATAAGTGATGTTCTAAAGAGATGAAATTGTGATTTCATGCTTGTGCCCTTGTTAAGAGGTATGAGACCTCCGACAAGATTCTTTGTCCACAAAGTAAAGGAGAAAAGCTCAATTGTTGAGCGTGTGCTCAGATTGTCTGAGTACGACAATCGCTTGAATCAAGTGGGAGTTAATCTTCCAGATGAGATAGTGATGGTTCTCCAAAGTCACTGCCACCAAGTTGTGAGAGCTTCGTGATGAACTATAACATATCAAGGATAGATACAATGATCCTTGAGCGATTCGCGATGTTTGACACTACGAAAGCAGAAATCAAGAAGGAGCATCAATAGTTGATGGTTAGTAAAACCACTAAGTTTCAAGAAAGGCAAGGGCTAGAAGGGATAGTTCGTGAAATGGCAAAACAGTTGCTGCACTAATGAAGAGACCCTAGATTAAACCCAAAGCCCGGGACTAAGTGCTTCTGTTATGAGGGGAACGGTCACTGAGGCCGAGCAACTCTAGATACTTGGTAGATAAGAAGGCTGGCAAAAGTCGAAAGAAGTATATTTGATATACATGATGTTGATGTGTACTTTACTAGTACTCCTAGTAGCACGAGGGTATTGGATACCGGTTCGGTTGCTAAGTGATTAGTAACACGAAATGAAAGCTACGGCATAAACGGAGACTAGCTAAAGGCGAGGTGACGATACATGTTGGAAGTGTTTCCAAGGTTGATATGATCAAACGTCGCACACTCCATCTACCATCGGGATTGGTGTTAAACCTAAATAATTGTTATTTGGTGCTTGCGTTAAAGCATGAACATGATTGGATCGTGTTTATTGCAATACGATTATTCATTTAAAAGAATAATGGTTACTCTATTTGCTTGAATAATCACCTTCAATGGTTTATTGAATCTCGATCGTAGTGTTACACATGTTCATGATATTGGTGCCAAAAGATACGAGGTAATGATGATAGTACCACTTACTTGTGGCACTGCCGCTTGATTCATGTTGGTATAAATTGCATGAAGAGGCTCCATGATGATGGATCTTTATACTCACCTGATTTTGAATCACTAGTGACATGCAAATCATACCACATGAGCAAGGCCTTGTTTTCATTGAGATGAAACAAGATAGTAACTTGTTGGAAGTGATACATTTTGACGTATGCAGTACAATGGGTGCCGAGGCACGCAGTGGATATCATTATGTTCTTACTTCAATGACGACTTGAGTGGATACAAGAGTATTTACTTAATGAATCACAAGTCTGAAATATTGAAAAGTTCAATTCTGTTTCGGAGTGAAGTTCGTCATAACATGAGGATAAATTGTCTATGATATGATCATAGAAATGAATATCTGAGTTACGAGTTTTGGTACGCAGTTAAGACAATGTGGAAATTGTTTCGCAGTTCATGCCACCTGGAACATCATAGTGTGATGATGTGTCTGAACGTCATAGCCACACACTATTTGGTATGGTGCATGCTATGATGTCTCTTGTCGAATTACCACTATCGTTTATGGGTTAAGCATTAGAGACAACCGCATTCACTTTAAATAGGGAACCACGTATTTCCGTTGAGATGACACAGTATAGACTGAGGTTTAGAGAAATCTAAACTGTCGTTTCTTGAAAGTTTGGGGTTTCGACACTTATGTGAAAAAGTTTCAGTCTGATAAGCTCGAACCCAAAGCGGATAAATGCATCTTCATAGGATATTCAAAACAGTTGGGTACATCTCCTATCTCAGATCCGAAAGCAAATGGTTTGTCGAGGAAAGGTTTCTCTCGAAAGAATTGAGTGGGAGGGTGGTAGAACTTGATGAGGTTATTGAACCATCACTTCAACCAGTGTGTAGCAGGGCGCAGGAAGTTGTTCCTGTGGAGCCTACACCAATTGAAGTGAAAGCTCATGATGGTGATCATCGAGCATCGGATCAAGTTACTACAAACCTCGTAGGTTGACAAGGTCGCGTACTACTGCAGAGTGGTACGGTAACCCTGTCTTGGAGGTCATGTTGTTGAGAAACAGTGAACCTACGAGTTATGGAGAAAGCAATGGTGGGCCCGGATTCTGACAAATGGCTGGAGGCCATGAAATCCGAGAGAGGATCCATGTATGAAAACAAAGTGTAGACTTTGGAAGAACTACTTGATGGTCATAGGACTATTGAGTAAAGATGGATCTTTAAAATGAAGACAGACGACGATGGTGATAAGTCACTATTAAGAAAAGCTCGACTTGTCGCAAAGATGTTTCCGACATGATCAAACAGTTGACTATGGTGAGACTTTCTCACTCGTAGCGATGCTAAAAGTCTGTTAGAATTATGTTAGTAGTTGTTGCATTATTTTTGAAATATTGCACATAGGATGTCAAAACATTGTTTCCTCGACGATTTCCTTGAGCAAACATTGTATGTGATACAACCAGAACGTTTTGTCGATCCTAAAGATACTAACAAGTATGCAAGCTCCAGCGATCCTTCAATGGACTGGTGCAAGCATCTCGGAGTTGGAATATACACTTTGATGAGATGATCAAAGATTTTGGGTTTGTACAAGGTTTATGAGAAACTTGTATTTCCAAAGAAGTGAGTGGGAGCACTATAGAATTTCTGATAAGTATATGTGGTTGACATATTGTTAATCAGAAGTAATGTAGAATTTCTGTGAAGCATAAAAGGTTGTTTGAAAGGAGTTTTTCAAAGGAATACCTGGATTGAGCTACTTGAACGTTGAGCATCAAGATCTAAGGAGATAGATCAAAACGCTTAATAGAAGTTTCAACAAGATGCATGCCTTGACAAGTTTTTGAAGGAATTCGAAATAGATCAGCAAAGAAGGAGTTCTTGACTGTGTTGTAAGGTGTGAATTTGAGTAAGACTCAAAACCTGACCACGGCAGAATAAAGAGAATAGACGAAGGTCGTCTTCTATACCTTGGCCGTAGAATCTGAAGTATGCCATGCTGGGTACCGCACCTGATGTGTGCCTTGACTCAAAGTCTGTTAAGAGGTACAGAGAGTGATCCATGATTGAATCACTAGCAGCGGTCAAAATTTATCCTTAGTAACTGATGGACTAAGGAATTTTTCTCGATTATGGAGGTGGTTAAAAAGTTCGTCGTAAAGCGTTACGTCGATGCAAGCTTTGACACTAATCCGAATAACTATGAGTAGTGAAACGGATTCGTATAGTAGAGTAGATATTTGGAGTATTTCCGAATAGCACATAGTAGAAGCATCTATAAGATGACATAAAGATTTGTAAAGAACACACGGATCTGAAAGTTTTAGAACCGTTGACTAAAACCTCTCTCACGAGCAAGACGTGATCAGACCCCATAACTATATGGGTGTTGGATTCGTTGGAATCACATGGTGATGTGAACTAGATTATTGACTCTAGTGCAAGTGGGAGACTGTTGGAAATATGCCCGAGAGGCAATAATAAATTAGTTATTATTATATTTCTTTGTTCATGATAATCGTTTATTATCCATGCTATAATTGTATTGATTGGAAACACAATACTTGTGTGGATACATAGACAAAACACTGTCCCTAGTAAGCCTCTAGTTGACTAGCTCGTTGATCAAAGATGGCCAAGGTTTCCTGGCCCTAGGCAAGTGTTGTTACTTGATAACGGGATCACGTCATTAGGAGAATCACGTGATGGACTAGACCCAAACTAATAGACGTAGCATGTTGATCGTGTCATTTTGTTGCTACTGTTTTCTGCGTGTCAAGTATTTGTTCCTATGACCATGAGATCACATAATTCACTGACACCGGAGGAATGCTTTGTGTGTATCAAACGTCGCAACGTAACTGGGTGACTATAAAGATGCTCTACAGGTATCTCCGAAGGTGTTAGTTGAGTTAGTATGGATCGAGACTAGGATTTGTCACTCCGTGTGACGGAGAGGTATCTCGGGGCCCACTCGGTAATACAACATCACACACAAGCCTTGCAAGCAATGTGACTTAGTGTAAGTTGCGGGATCTTGTATTATGGAACGAGTAAAGAGACTTGCCGGTAAACGAGATTGAAATAGGTATGTGGATACTGACGATCGAATCTCGGGCAAGTAACATACCGAAGGACAAAGGGAATGACATACAGGATTATATGAATCCTTGGCACTGAGGTTCAAACGATAAGATCTTCGTAGAATATGTAGGATCCAATATGGGCATCCAGGTCCCGCTATTGGATATTGACCGAGGAGTCTCTCGGGTCATGTCTACATAGTTCTCGAACCCGCAGGGTCTGCACACTTAAGGTTCGACGTTGTCTTATGCGTATTTGAGTTATATGGTTGGTTACCGAATGTTGTTCGGAGTCCCGGATGAGATCACGGACGTCACGAGGGTTTCCGGAATGGTCCGGAAACGAAGATTGATATATAGGATGACCTCATTTGATTACCGGAAGGTTTTCGGAGTTACCGGGAATGTACCGGGAATGACGAATGGGTTCCGGGAGTTCACCGGGGGGGGGGGGGGGGCAACCCACCCCGGGGAAGCCCATAGGCCTTGAGGGTGGCGCACCAGCCCTTAGTGGGCTGGTGGGACAGCCCAAAAGGACCCTATGCGCATTGGAAGAAAAATCAAAGAGAAAAAGGAAAAAAAGGAGGAGGTGGGAAAGGAAAGAAGGACTCCTCCCACCAAACCAAGTAGGACTCGGTTTGGGGGGGGAGACCTTCCCCCCTTGGCTCGGTCGACCCCCTTGGGGCTCCTTGAGCCCCAAGGCAAGGCCCCCCTCTCCCACATATATATACGGAGGTCTTAGGGCTGATTTGAGACGACTTTTGCCACGGCAGCCCGACCACATACCTCCATGGTTTTTCCTCTAGATCGCGTTTCTGCGGAGCTCGGGCGGAGCCCTGCTGAGATTAGATCACCACCAACCTCCGGAGCGCCGTCACGCTGCTGGAGAACTCATCTACCTCTCCGTCTCTCTTGCTGGATCAAGAAGGCCGAGATCATCGTCGAGCTGTACGTGTGCTGAACGCGGAGGTGCCGTCCGTTCGACACTAGATCGTGGGACTGATCGCGGGACGGTTCGCGGGGCGGATCGAGGGACGTGAGGACGTTCCACCACATCAACCGCATTCACTAACGCTTCTGCTGTGCGATCTACAAGAGTACGTAGATCGGAAATCCCCTCTCGTAGATGGACATCACCATGATAGGACTTCGTGCGCGTAGGAAATTTTTTGTTTCCCATGCGACGTTCCCCAACACAAATTACTGTCGAGCAATTGATAGAACTGTGTAGAGTCGTGACGATATCTATGCAATGATTATTTCTATAGGCATCATGTCCGAAACAAGTAGACCGATACTTTCTACATCTACTACTATTACTCCACATGTCGACTGCTATCCAGCATGCATCTTGTGTATTAAGTCCATAAGAACAGAGTAACACCTTAAGCAAGATGCCATGATGTAGAGGGATAATCTCAAACCAATGATTAAAGCCCCATCTTTTTACCCTTGATGGCAACTGCTTGATGTGTGCCTTGCTGCCCCTACTGTCACTAGGAAAGGTCACCACATGGCAGAACCCAAACCAAGCATTTCTCCCATTGCAAGAATCATAGATCTAGTTGGCCAAACAAAACCCAAGACTCGGAGAGACTTACAAGGATATCAAATCATGCATATAAGAAATCAGAAAAGACTCAAATATATATCATAGATAATCTGATCACAAGTCCACAATTCATCGGATCTCGACAAACACACTGCCAAAGAAGATTACATCGGATAGATCTCCATGAAGATCATGGAGAACTTTGTATTGAAGATCCAAGAGAGAGAAGAAGCCATCTAGCTACTAACTACGGACCCGTAGGTCCGAAGTGAACTACTCACGAGTCATTGGAGGGGCGATGATGATGATGAAGAAGCCCTCCAACTCCAAAGTCCCCTCCGGCAGGGTGCTGGGAAGGGTCTCCAGATGAGATCTCGCGGAAACGGAAGCTTGCGGCAGCGGAAAAGTATTTTCGAGGCTCCACTGATTATTTGCGGAATATTTGGGAATATATAGGCGCAAGACCTAGGTCAGGGGGCGGCCTGGGAGGCCACAAGCCTGCCCACCGCCGCCCCCCTGGTGGCGGAGTGGGGGCTTGTGGGCTCCCTGGAGCCCACCTGGCTTGGCCCAAAAGCCCCCTGGACTTCGTCCGTTCAAGAAAAAATCATTTCGGGGTTTTTCTTCCGTTTGGGCTCCGTTCCAAAATCAGATTTGAAAGAGTCAAAAACACGGAAAAAACTGGAACTGGCACTTGGCACTGAATTAATAAGTTAGTCCCAAAAAGATATAAAAAGGTACATAAAACATACAAAGAAGGCAAGATAACAACGTGAAACTATCAAAAATTATAGATACGTTTGAGACGTATCAGGAATTGATCTTGACACCTTCATCGATGTGGTGGAATCTTCGGCCTCCGAGTGATGCTCGGAGGAAAAACATTTAAGCTATAATTTGCCTCGGGATGCCGAGTGATTTTATGTAACCTCAAACTTCAAGTGGGGTCTGGGTCCTCTCTTTTGCGTACCTTTAGCTGAACTTGATCCCATTTATCCGCAATTGATTTTGGATCTTATTCGCTTAGTCGTGTTTGTTTGGGGTTGTTTATACTCAGTCGAAAGCTGGTTCGTGTCCAAGTCGCCAAGTGTGGAAGTTGTCCTCACTCGGGATTGTTTGTGACCTAGGTGAAAGCTGGTTCGCGGTTAAGCCCCCGAGTGTGGAGGTTGTTCTCCCTTGGGATCATTTCTCCCTAGGAGAAAGTGAAATCGTAGTTTGGGATGATTGTTCTATTCATCTTGGCGTCTGAATGAAGATCTTGCTCCCATTCGGAACCACTTTAACTTAGGCGAAAGCGGGTTTGTGGCTAAGCCCCCGAGTGTGGAGACCGTTCTCACTCGGGGAAGGGTTTACCTTTGGCGAAGCAGGTTTGCTACCAAGAAATGTTTGTTTTGTTCATCTTGGCATCCGAATGAAGATCTTGCCTTCATTCGGAACCACTTTAACTTAGGCGAAGGCTGGTTCACAGCTAAGCCCCCGAGTGTGGAGGTTTCCACGATCATTCGGGGAAGGGTCTACCTTAGGCGAAACAGGTTCGCTGCAAATAAATGTTTGTTTTGTTCATCTTGGCGCCCGAATGGAGATCTTGACTTCATTCGGAACCACTTTAACTTAGGCGAAGGCTGGTTTGCAGCTAAGCCCCCGAGTGTGGAGCTTTCCATTATCACTCAGGGAAGGGTCTAACTTAGGCGAAACAGGTTCTCTACCAAGATGGTTTGTTCTTGTGAACATGGCTTGGGCAAAAACTAGTTCGCCGCTAAGCCCCTGAGTGAGGAGATTGTCCGCACTCGAGGCAGGTTTTACCTTAAGCGAAAACAGGTTCACACTTAAGTATTTTCCACCCACTGGGGGTGTGTTTCACCGTAGTGAAGGGTCCAAAGATAGTTGAGAAGAAAGTAAGCACTTTATTCTTCTATTCATTCAGATTCATTACATGAATGAAAAAAGGTGAGTTCTATGTGTAGAACTTGCGGAGCAGGTCCACGTTCCAGGTTCTGGGTTCCTCTGCATTGTTATCGATGTTGTATAGTCGATAAGCTCCATTGTGCGCGACTTTGGAGATGGCGAATGGCCCTTGCCACGGGGGTGCCAGCTTGTGGGGTTTCTATTGGTCCATTCGGAGGACTAGATCTCCCTTTTGAAATGCTCGACCCCTGACTTGTTTGTCATGGTAGCGTCGAAGGTCATGCTGGTACGTCATGGATTAAATGAGGGCTAGCTCCCTCTCTTACTCGAGAAGATCCAAATTGTCTTGGCGTGCTACTTCAGCTCTGTCTTTGTTGCAGTGCTCCACTCGGGGAGAGTTCTAACGTAAGTCACTCGGCAGGAAGGCTACCGACCCATACACCATGAAGAATGGAGTATGCTTGGTTGAACGATTTGGAGTCATTCGCATACCCCACATGACGGATGGTAATTCTTCGACCCAAGCGCCAACGACATATTTGAGGTCTCTCATCAGTCGGGGCTTCAGTCTTTAAAGTATAAAGCCATTTGCCCGTTCCGCCTGCCCATTCGACTGTGGGTGCACCACGGAGGTGTAGTTAACCCGAGTGCCCTGGGAGTGGAAGAACTCGCGAAACTCATTTGAGTCGAAGTTGGTTCCTTTGTCGGTGATGATTTCATGAGGGACTCCGAATATGAAGATAATCTACCAAATGAAGCTGACGGCAGCCGCTGCGCCCAAGTTTTTGATGGATTTAGATTCGACCCACTTGGTGAACTTATCCACCGCGACTAGCTGGTGGGTGTATCCGCTCGACCTGGTGCGCAAAGGGTCGACCATGTCGAGGCCCCATACGGCGAATGGACAAGTGAGCGGAATCGTCTTGAGTGCGGATGGAGGCTTGTGCGACTGGTTCTTGTAGAACTGGCACCCGATACACACGTTCACAGAGTCCCTTGCGGCCTCACTGGCTCGGGGCCAATAAAAACCTGCTCGAAAGGCCTTGGCCACCAAGGTTCGAGAGGACGCATGGTGTCCACAGGTTCCCGAGTGGATCTCGTGCATGATTTGTAGTTTTTCCTCTAGAGAGATGCACTTCCGGCTTACTCCTATAATGCTCTTCTTGTACAGTTTGTCCCCGAGTAATTCGAAAGCTTTAGACTGTCGAACGATCTGACGGTCTTCCTTGTCGTCTCGGGAAGCTCTCGCCGGAGTAAGTAAGCTACATAAGGTTCTGTCCATTCGGGAGTGATGACCAGCATCTTGTGCACGAAGTCAACCACGGGCAGGACGTTGATCTTAGTCAGATTAGACAGACCAATTGCTTGTGGGGGCTCTTCAGTGAAGGAATCCTCCTTGACCGAGGGGGTGCGTAAATGCTCGAGGAACACGCCCTTCGAAACGATTTTCCAAGTGGACCCGATCTTTGCCAAGTTGTCAGCCCCTTGGTTCTTGGCTCGGGGCACATGGTGTAGTTCCAACCCTTCAAAGTTTTTTCTCCAACTTTCTGACAATGTTGTAGTAGAATGTCATTGCTGGGATTCTGATGTCCCATTCCTTCATGACTTGGTTGACAACGAGATCCGAGTCGCCATAAACCTTCTATCGCTGGATTCCGAGTGAGATGGCCATGCAGAGCCCATACAGGACGACCTCGTACTCGGCCTCACTGTTGGACGAGACAAAGTGAATTTGGAGCACGTAGCTCAATCGATCTCCCTTGGGGGATACAAGAACCACTCCAGCCCCCGAGCCATGGAGCATCTTGGATCCATCGAAGAACATGGTCCAATGCTCGGGGGTGACTGGAGCCGGCTGCTCTTGCTCTACCCACTCGGCAAGAAAATCAGCCAGAGCCTGATACTTGATTGCTTTCTTGGCTTCAAACTTGATCTCCACTAGAAGGAGCTCAATCGCCCATTTGGCCACTCGGCTAGTTGCATCCCAATTGTGCAGAATTTCCGCTAGGGGGGCGTCATTGATGATAGTGACTGAGTGATCTCGAAAATAGGATACCACCTTCTTCACAGTTAGGTAGATCCCATAGACCAGCTTCTGGTAGTGTGGATACCTTTGTTTTGAAGGGGTCAACACTTCGGAAATGTAGTAGATGGGCCTTTGTACCTTGTACACTTTGCCCGCTTCTTCTCTCTCTACGGTGAGTACGGTGCTAACTACTTGGCTAGTTGCAGTGATGTACAGGAGCAAGGGCTCTTGGCTTCTTGGAGCAGCCAACACCGGCTGGGTGGAAAGGAGAGCTTTAATTTTGTCGAATGCGACCTGCGCTTCATCGGTCCACTCGAACATGTCGGATTTCTTCATCAATCGGTAAAGAGGCAGGGCCTTCTCACCGAGTCTTGAGATGAAGCGGCTCAGGGCTGCGAGGCAGCCTGTAAGCCTCTGCACATCGTGGATGCGCTCCGACCGTCTCATCTGGATGATGGCTCCGATCTTGTTAGGATTGGCATTGATACCTCGTTCGAAAACAAGGAAACCGAGTAGCTTACCATCCACTAAACCAAAGGTGCATTTGGCTGGATTGAGCTTAATCCTGAAGCATCGAAGCTTTGCGAAGGTTTCAGCGAGGTCGGCCAGGAGGTCAGTGTTGGGGAACATCGCATGGGTAACAAAAAATTTCCTACGCGCACGAAGACCTATCACGGTGATGTCCATCTACGAGAGGGGATTTCTGATCTACGTACCCTTGTAGATCACACAGCAGGAAGCGTTAAGAAATGCGGTTGATGTAGTGTAACGTCCTCACGTCCCTCGATCCACCCCGCGAACCGTCCCACGAACCGTCCCGCGATCCGTCCCACGATCCGCTCCGATCTAGTGCCGAACGGACGGCACCTCCGCATTCAGCACACGTACAACTCGACGATGATCTCGGCCTTCTTGATCCGGCAAGAGAGACGGAGAGGTAGATGAGTTCTTTGGCAGCGTGATGATGCTCCGGAGGTTGGTGGTGATCTATCTCAGCAGGGCTCCGCCCGAGCTCCGCAGAAATACGATCTAGAGGAAAAACCGTGAAGGTATGTGGTCGGGCTGCCGTGGCAAAGTTGTCTCAAATCAGCTCGAATACCCCAGTATATATAGGAGGGAGGGGGGCCTGCCTTGAGGCTCAAGAGAGCCCCAAGGGGTCGGCCGAAGCAAGGGGGAGAGTTCTCCCCCTCCAATCCTCCAACTAGGATTGGAAGGTGGAGTCCTTGTCCACTTTCCCACTTCCCCCTTTTTTTTCCTTTCTCTTTGATTTTTCCTATCTCCTGTGCATAGGGCCTCTTGGGCTGTCCCACCAGCCCACTAAGGGCTCGTGCGGCACCCCTAAGGCCTATGGGCTTCCCCCGGGTGGGCTGCCCCCCCGATGAACATCCGGAACCCATTCGTCACTCGTGGTACATTCCTGGTAATGCCGAAAACTTTTCGGTAATCAAATGAGGTCATCCTATATATCAATCTTCGTCTCCGGACCATTCCGGAAACCCTCGTGACTTCTTTGATCTCATCCGGGACTCCGAACAACATTCGGTAACCAACCATATAACTCAAATACGCATAAAACATCGTCCAACCTTAAGTGTGCACACCCTGCGGGTTCGAGAACTATGTATACATCACCCGAGAGACTCCTCGGTCAATATCCAATAGCGGGACCTAGATGCCCATATTGGATCCTACATATTCTCCGAAGATCTTATCAGTTGAACCTCAGTGCCAAGGATTCATATAATCCCGTATGTCATTCCCTTTGTCCTTCGCTATGTTACTTGCCCGAGATTCGATCGTCAGTATCCGCATACCTATTTCAATCTCGTTTACGAGCAAGTCTCTTTACTCGTTCCGTAATACAAGATACCGTGACATACACTAAGTCACATTGCTTGCAAGGCTTGTGTGTGATGTCATATTACCGAGTGGGCCCCGAGATACCTCTCCGTCACACGGAGTGACAAATCCCAGTCTTGATCTGTACTAACTCAACGGACACCTTCGGAGATACCTGTA
Source organism: Hordeum vulgare subsp. vulgare (assembly GCF_904849725.1). Taxonomy (NCBI): domain Eukaryota; kingdom Viridiplantae; phylum Streptophyta; class Magnoliopsida; order Poales; family Poaceae; genus Hordeum; species Hordeum vulgare. The sequence goes on along the minus strand of NC_058523.1, from coordinate 405,351,225 downwards.
GAGCATCTTTATAGTCAGCCAGTTACGTTGTGACGTTTGATACACACAAGTCATTCCTCCGGTGCCAGTGAGTTTATATGATCTCATGGTCATAGGAATAAATACTTGACACGCAGAAAACAGTAGCAACAAAATGACACGATCAACATGCTACATTCATTAGTTTGGGTCTAGTCCATCAGATGATTCTCCTAATGATGTGATCCCGTTATCAAGTGACAACACTTGCCTATGGTCAGGAAACCTTGACCATCTTTGATCAACGAGCTAGTCAACTAGAGGCTTACTAGGGACAGTGTTTTGTCTATGTATCCACACAAGTATTGTGTTTCCAATCAATACAATTATAGCATGGATAATAAACGATTATCACGAACAAATAAATATAATAATAACTAATTTATTATTTCCTCTAGGGCATATTTCCAACAGTCTCCCACTTGCACTAGAGTCAATAATCTTTTTCACATCACCATGTGATTCTAACGAATCCAACACCCATATAGTTCTGGGGTCTGATCACGTCTTGCTCGTGAGAGAGGTTTTAGTCAACGGTTCTGAAACTTTCAGATCCGTGTGTTCTTTACAAATCTTTATGTCATCTTATAGATGCTGCTACTACGTGCTATTCGGAAACACTCCAAATATCTACTCTACTATACGAATCCGTATCACTACTGATAGTTATTCGGATTAGTGTCAAAGCTTGCATCGACGTAACCCTTTACGATGAACTCTTTAACCACCTCCATAATTGAGAAAAATTCCTCAGTCCATTAGTTACTAAGGATAACTTTGACCGCTGCTAGTGATTCAATCATGGATCACTCTCTGTACCTCTCAACAGACTTGAGGCAAGGCATACATCAGGTGCGGTACTCAGCATGGCATACTTCAGATTCTACGACCAAGGCATAGAAGACGACCTTCGTCTATTCTCTTTATTCTGTCGGGGTCGGGTTTTGAGTCTTACTCAAATTCACACCTTACAACACAACCAAGAACTCCTTCTTTGTTGATCTATTTTGAACTCCTTCAAAAACTTGTCAAGGCATGTATTTTGTTGAAACTTCTATTAAGCGTTTCGATCTATCTCCATAGATCTTGATGCTCAAAGTTCAAGTAGCGCATTCCAGGTATTCCTTTGAAATAACTCCTTTAAAACAACCTTTTATGCTTTACAGAAATTCTACATTACTTCTGATCCACAATATGTCAACCACATATACTCATCAGAAATTCTATAGTGCTCCCACTCACTTCTTTGGAAATACAAGTTTCTCATAAACCTGTTACAAACCCAAAAGCTTTGATCATCTCACCAAAGCGTATATTCCAACTCCGAGATGCTTGCACCAGTCTATAAAAGGATCGCTAGAGCTTGCATACTTGTTAGTATCCTTAGGATCGAAAAAACCTTCTGATTGTATTACATACAATCTTTCCTCAAGGAAACCGTCGAGGAAACAATGTTTTGTCTTCCTATGTGCAATATTTCACAAATAATGCAGCAACTACTAACATAATTCCAACAGACTTTTAGCATCGCTACGAGTGAGAAAGTCACATCATAGTCAACTCTTTGATCTTGTTGAAAACATCTTTGCGACAAGTTGAGCTTTTCTTAATAGTGACTCATCACCATCATCGCATGTCTTCCTTTTAAAGATCCATCTTTACTTAATAGTCTTACTACCATCAAGTAGTTCTTCCAAAGTCTACACTTTGTTTTATACATGGATCCTCTCTCGGATTTCATGGCCTACAGCCATTTGTCGGAATCCAGGCCCACCATTGCTTCTCCATAACTCGTAGGTTCATTGTTGCTCAACAACATGACCTCCAAGACAGGGTTACCATACCACTCCGTAGTAGTACGCGACCTTTGTCGACCTACGAGGTTTGTATTAGCTTGATCCGAAGCTCCAATGATCACCATCATCAGCTTCCACTTCAATTGGTGTAGGCACCACAGGAACAACTTCCCGCGCCCTGCTACACACTGGTTGAAGTGACGGTTCAGTAACCTCATCAAGTTCCACCACTCTCCCACTCAATTCTTTCGAGAGAAACCTTTCCTCGAGATAGGATCCGTCTCTAGAAACAAACACTTTGCTTCCGGATCTGAGATAGGAGATGTATCCAACTGTTTTGGATATCCTATGAAGATGCTTTTATCCGCTTTGGGTTCGAGCTTATCAGACTGAAACTTTTTCACATAAGCATCGCAGCCCCAAACTTTCAAGAAACGATAGTTTAGATTTCTCTAAACCTCAATCTATATTGTGTCATCTCAACAGAAATACGCGGTGCCCTATTTAAAGTGAATGCGCTTGTCTCTAATGCATAACCCATAAATGATAGTGGTAATTCGATAAGAGACATCATAGTATGCACCATATCAAATAGGGCGTCGCTATGACGTTCAGACACATCATCACACTATGGTGTTCCAGGTGGCATGAGCTGCGAAACAACTTCCACATTGTCTTAACTGAGTACCAAAACTCGTAACTCAGATATTCATCTCTATGATCATATCGTAGACAGTTTATCCTCTTGTCACGACGATCTTCACTCTGAAATAGCTTTGAACTTTTCAATATTTCAGACTTGTGATTCATCAAGTAAACACTCTTGTATCTACTCAAATCGTCAGTGAAGTAAGAACATAACGATATCCACTGCGTGCCTCAGCACTCATTGGACTGCACACATCAAAAATGTATTACTCCCAACAAGTTACTCTCTTGTTTCATGTGGCATGATCTGCATGTCTTAAGTGATTCAAAATCAAGTGAGTCCAAACGATCCATCCGCATGGATTTTCTTCATGCGTTTCATACCAACAGGTATGGTTTGCATGTCTCAAACGTTTCAAAAATGAGTGAGTACAAAGATCCATCAGCATGGAGCTTCTTCATGCATTTTACACCAACATGACTCAAGTGGCAGTGCCACAACTAAGTGGTACTATCATTATTACTTTGTATCTTTTGGCACTAATATTATGAACATGTGTAACACTACGATCAAGATTCAATAAACCATTGAGGGTAATTATTCAAGCAAATAGAATAACTATTATTCTCTTTAAATGAATAATCGTATTGCAACAAACACGATCCAATCATGTTCATGCTCAACGCAAACACCAAATAACAATTATTTGGGTTTTACCACCAATCCCGATGATAGAGGGAGCGTGCGATGTTTGATCATATCAACCTTGGAAACACTTCCAACACTTATCGTCACCTCGCCTTTAGCTCGTCTCCGTTTATTCCGTAGCTTTCATGTCGTGTTACTAATCACTTAGCAACCGAACCGGTATCCAATACCCTCGCGCTACTAGGAGTACTAGTAAAGTACACATTAACATCATGTATATCAAATATACTTCTTTCGACTTTGCCAGCCTTCTTATCTACCGAGCATCTAGGGTAGCTCCTCCTCAGTGATCGTCCCCGTCTTAACAGAAGCAATTAGTCTCGGGTTTGGGTTTAATCTTGGGTCTCTTCATTAGTGCAGCAACTGTTTTGCTGTTTCACGAAGTATCCCTTCTAGCCCTTGCCTTTCTTGAAACTTAGTGGTTTTACTAACCATCAACCATTGATGCTCCTTCTTGATTTCTACTTTCGCAGTGTCAAAAATCACGAATCGCTCAAGGATCATTGTATCTGTCCTTGATATGTTATAGTTCATCACGAAGCTCTCACAGCTTGGTGGCAGTGACTTTCGAGAACCATCACTATCTCATCTGGAAGATTAACTCCCACTTGATTGAAGCGATTGTCGTACTCAGACAATCTGAGCACACGCTCAACGATTGAGCTTTTCTCCTTTACTTCATGGACAAAGAATCTTGTCGGAGGTCTCATACCTCTTAACAAGGGCACAAGCATGAAATCACAATTTCATCTCTTTAGAACATCTCTTATGTTCTGTGACGTTTCAAAACGTCTTCGGCGCCTTGCTTCTAAGCCATTAAGTATTTTGCACTGAACTATCGCGTAGTCATCAGAAACGTGTATGTCGGATGTTCACAACATCCACAGACGACGCTCGAGGTGCAACACACCGAGTGGTGCATTAAGGACACAAGCCTTCTGCGCAGCAATGAGGACAATCCTGAGTTTTACAGACTCAGTCCGCTACTATCAACTTTCAACTAAATTTTCTCTAGGAACATATAAAAATAGTAGAGCTATAGCGCAAGCTACATCGTAATTCGCAAAGACCATTAGACTATGTTCATGACAATTAGTTCAATTAATCATATTACTTAAGAACTCCCACTCAAAAAGTACATCTCTCTAGTCATTTGAGTGGTACATGATCCAAATCCACTTTCTCAAGTCCGGTCATCACGTGAGTCGAGAATAGTTTTAGTGGTACGCATCTCTATGCTAATCATATCGACTATACAATTCATGCCCGACCTTTCGGTCTCATGTGTTCCGAGGCCATGTCTGCACATGCTAGGCTCGTCAAGCTTAACCCGAGTAATCCGCATGTGCAAATGTTTTGCAGCCGTTGTATGTGAATGTTGAGTATATCACACCCGATCATCACGTGGTGTCTCGAAACGACGAACTGTCGCAACGGTGCACAGTCGGGGAGAACACAATTTCGTCTTGAAATTTTAGTGAGAGATCACCTCATAATGCTACCATCGTTCTAAGAAAGATAAGGTGCATAAAGGATTAACATCACATGCAATTCATAAGTGACATGATATGGCCATCATCAAGTTCTCCTTGATCTCCATCACCAAAGCACCGGCATGATCTTCTTGTCACTGGCGCAACACCATGATCCCCATCATCACGATCTCCATCATCGTGCCGCCATCGAGGTTGTCGTGTATGCTATGCTATTACTACTAAAACTACGTCCTAGCAATATAGTAAACGCATCTGCAAACACAAATGTTAGTTTAAAGACAACCCTATGGCTCCTGCCGGTTGCCATAGCATCGACGTGCAAGTCGACATTAACTATTACAGCATGATCATCTCATACATCCAATATATCACATCACGTCGTTGGCCATATCACATCACAAGCATACCCTGCAAAAACAAGTTAGACGTCCTCTAATTGTTGTTCATGTTTTACGTGGTTGCCATGGGTATCCAGTAGGATCGCATCTTACTTACGCAAACACCACAACGGAGATGTATGAATTGCTATTTAACCTCTCTCCAAGGACCTCCTCGGTCAAATGCGATTCGACTAAAGTTGGAGAAAACGACACTCGCCAGTCATCTTTGAGCAACGGGGTTGCTCGTAGCGATGAAACCAGTCTCTTGTAAGCGTACGAGTAATGTCGGTCCGAGCCGCTTCGATCCAACAATACCGCGGAATCAAGAAAAGACTAAGGAGGGCAGAAAATCATGCATCACCGCCCACAAAAACTTTTGTGTTCTACTCGAGATGACATCTACGCATGAACCTAGCTCTGATACCACTGTTGGGGAACATCGCATGGGAAACAAAAAAATTCCTACGCGCACGAAGACCTATCATGGTGATGTCCATCTACGAGAGGGGATTTCCGATCTACGTACCCTTGTAGATCGCACAACAGGAAGCGTTAAGAAACGTGGTTGATGTAGTGGAACGTCCTCACGTCCCTCGATCCGCCCCGCGAACCGTCCCACAAACCATCCCGCGATCCGTCCCACGATCCGCTCCGATCTTGTGCCGAACGGACGGCACCTCCGCGTTCAGCACACGTATAGCTCGACGATGATCTTGGCCTTCTTGATCCAGCAAGAGAGACGGAGAGGTAGATAAGTTCTCTGGCAGTGTGACGACGCTCCGAAGGTTGGTGGTGATCTATCTCAACAGGGCTCCGCCCGAGCTCCGTAGACATACGATCTAGAGGAAACACCGTGGAGGTATGTGGTCGGGCTGCCGTGGCAAAGTTGTCTCAAATCAGCCCTAGTACCCCAGTATATATAGGAGGGAGGGGGAGGGACCTGCCTTGAGGCTCAAGAGAGCCCCAAGGGGTCGGCCGAAGCAAGGGGGGGAGTCCTCCCCCTGCAATCCTAGTCCAACTAGGATTGGAAGGTGGAGTCCTTCTCCACTTTCCCACTTCCCCTTTTTTTTCCTTTCTCTTTGATTTTTCCTATCTCCTGCGCATAGGGCCTCTTGGGCTGTCCCACCAGCTCACTAAGGGCTGGTGAGGCACCCCTAAGGCCTATGGGATTCCCCCAGGTGGGCTGGCCCCCCTGGTGAACATCCGGAACCCATTCGTCACTCGCGGTACATTCCCAGTAATGCCAAAAACTTTCCGGTAATCAAATGAGGTCATCCTATATATCAATCTTCGTCTTCGGACCATTCCGGAAACCCTCGTGACATCCGTGATATCTTCCGGGACTCTGAACAACATTCGGTAACCAACCATATAACTCAAATACGCATAAAACATCGTCCAACCTTAAGTGTGCAGACCCTGCGGGTTCGAGAACTATGTAGACATGACCCGAGAGACTCCTCGGTCAATATCCAATAGAGGGACCTGGATACCCATATTGGATCCTACATATTCTCCGAAGATCTTATCGGTTGAACCTCAGTGCCAAGGATTCATATAATCCCGTATGTCATTCCCTTTGTCCTTCGCTATGTTACTTGCCCGAGATTCGATCGTCAGTATCCGCATACCTATTTCAATCTCGTTTACGAGCAAGTCTCTTTACTCGTTCCGTAATACAAGATACCGTGACATACACTAAGTCACATTGCTTGCAAGGCTTGTGTGTGATGTCATATTACCGAGTGGGCCCCGAGATACCTCTCCGTCACACGGAGTGACAAATCCCAGTCTTGATCTGTACTAACTCAACAGACACCTTCGGAGATACCTGTAGAGCATCTTTATAGTCAGCGAGTTACGTTGTGACGTTTGATACACACAAGTCGTTCCTCCGGTGCCAGTGAGTTTATATGATCTCATGGTCATAGGAATAAATACTTGACACGCAGAAAACAGTAGCAACAAAATGACACGATCAACATGCTACGTTCATTAGTTTGGGTCTAGTCCATCAGATGATTCTCCTAATGATGTGATCCCGTTATCAAGTGACAACACTTGCCTATGGTCAGGAAACCTTGACCATCTTTGATCAACGAGCTAGTCAACTAGAGGCTTACTAGGGACAGTGTTTTGTCTATGTATCCACACAAGTATTGTGTTTCCAATCAATACAATTATAGCATGGATAATAAACGATTATCACGAACAGAGAAATATAATAATAACTAATTTATTATTGCCTCTAGGGCATATTTCCAAAAGTCGGAACCTTTCCTGATTCCAAAAGTTTCGTCCATGTATGCTTCGGCATTCCAACTGATCTATTTTTGTAGATATTTTTGAATCATGCGCTGAAAGGTAGCTCTAGCAGTTTTGAGACCGAATGGCATTGTGATGTAACAAAAACACCTGAATGGGGGTGATGAAGGCTGTTTTTATTTTGTCAGGTCCATACATTCAAATCTGGTGGTACCCCAAGTATGCATCCAGGAACGAGAGGCGTTCACATCCGATAGTCAAATCTACGATTTGATCTATGCGGGGCAAAGGGAATTGGTCCTTCGGGCAGGCCCGATTGAGGTGCTTCAAGTCAATACACGTTCGAGTGAATTGTTCTTCTTTGGCACCAGGACGACGTTCGCCAACCATTAAGAGTGGTAGACCTCGCGGATGAACTCAGCGGCTAGGAGCCAAGCGATCTCCTCGTCGGTTGCCTTATGCTTCTCCACGGAGGAGCAGTGCACGTGTTCCTTGACGGGATTGACCTTCGGGTGCACTTGGAGGCGATGCTCGGCCAGCTCCGTGGGAACACCCGGCATGTGAGACGGCTTCCATGCGAAGATATCCCAATTCTCATGAAGGAACTGGATGAGCTCGACTTCCTATTTCTTTTCGAGTGAGGTGGATATGTTGGTCGCAGAAGCACTCGGACCAGTGGGGTTGACGTGAACCTTCTTCGTCTCACAGGCCAACTGAAAAGGAGACTCGGTAGTCGGCCACTTTGACTTGAGAAGATTTGCGGTGTCCACTGCCTTCTTGTACCCATCAAGTTCGGCTGCGAGGACCTGCTCGTTGGCAATCCTAGAGCCTTGCTGGAGGCACTCTTCGGCAACCTTCCGATTGCCAGTCACCGTGATCACGCCTTTTGGCCCTAGCATCTTAAGCTTAAGACACACGTAACATGGACGGGCCATGAAACATGCGTAGGCGGGCCTACCCAGGATGGTGTGATAGGCGCTGTGAAAATCGACCACTTCAAAGGTCAACCGCTCCTTCCGATAATTCTTCTCGGTGTCGAAAAAATCATTCAAAGTGATTCGGCCGAGTGATTTAGCCTTCTTTTCGAGGATGACCCCATGAAATTGCATGTTACTCTTGCTCAGCCGGGACAACGAGGTTTCCATGGCTTTGAGAGTGTCCACGTAGATGACATTGAGGCCGCTGGCTCCCTCCATGAGGACTTTCCACAGTCGGAGCCCATTGACCGTGGGATCGACCACCAATGTCTGCCTTCCAGGGGTGGTTATGTTGGCTGGGTGATCCGACTGGTCGAATGTGACGGGCATCTTTGTCGAGTTGAGGTACTTTGTGACAGCCGAGGTTGCCATGTTCACCTCCCGATTGATAACCTTTAACCGACTCTTGCTCTCGATGTCAGTGAAGATCATGAGGGTTGCCTCAATGTTCGAATATCTGGAGGCATCCGTCGGGGTGTCCTCATCTTCCTTGTCCCTGGAGGGCTCTCCGCCTAGCACCTTCTAGAGCAGGTGGCAGTCGCGAGCTTTGTGCTTGGCGGGGATGGTCTCCCCTTCCTTGTCCTTGCGACAATGCATCGGACATGGCAGGTCCAATAGGCTGCTCTTCGACTTGGCTTTCTTCTTGCTAGCCCAGTCCTTCTTGTTTTTCTTGGATTTATTTTGGCTCTGCCCTGGGATAGTAGCTACTTTGGGTTTTCCCGACTAGTCGCCTTTTCGCTTCTGCTTCTTCCCAGCATTGCCCGACTGAGGGGCTTCGCTCGCTCAGGCATTGCCGCTACGGAGGCGGTCTTCCTCTTTGCCATTCACGTATTGATTAGTGATTTCCATGGCCCGACTGAGGGACAAATCCCCCGATCGGCCAAACTTGAGAATTAGCTCCAGATACCGAGTGTGTGCTTTGAAGGCGCACACGGCCTAGTGCTCAGTGACGTTCCCAATGGTGTTGTGCAGTGTGGTCCACCGCTGGATGTACTCCCTAGGAGTCTCGTTGCTCTTTTGGACACAATGCCACAACTCTGTCAGGCTGCCTAGTCACTTGTATGTACCCTCGAAGGTCTTGACAAACACTCGGGGTGAGATCAACCCAGCTGTGGATGCCGGTAGAGGGTAGTTGATTAAGCCAAGCCCTCGCAGACCCCTCCAACATGAGGGGCAAATGCTTCATAGCGACATAATCGGTACCGCCACCGATCTAGACGGCCACTCAGTAGTCTTCCAGCCAGGTCTCTCGCTTCGACTCGCCATTGAAATTTCCGATCCCCTTTTCCAATCTGTAGTTGGAGGGGATTTCTGCTTCATGGATGTGTCCACCAAAGCACTCGAGGCTGGACACTGCCCGACCAGCTCACGGTCGATCAACCACGTGTTGTGTGATTATAGACCAAGCGTTGAACTCGGGGGGGGGGGGGAATAGTTGTTGCCCTCATTACCGCGGTGCCGATTAGGGATTGGCCCGCGGTTGTGAGGACAACGACTGAGTGAGCCCCTCCCCTGGGGGGTGACCAGCTTTGGTCTCGGTGACTGTGCCTCGAGTCTCCGTGCGGTCCTCTCGGAAGAGGAGGAGACCTTTGGCGCCATCTGTGCACGTGTAGGCTATGAGCCGACTACATGGTGTCCGCCTGGATGGACTTGCTATGAATGTGATACCGCGATTACGATACTGCGGAATTCTGCTCCATGGAAGTCTTCAACAGAGCCTGAATCTGTCGAATGCCTTCTCCAGCCGCGCTGTCACTCAGCTGAACTGAATCAGCGATCTGAGTGGCTGCGGCCAGGTTCAGCAGAGGTGTCCGCATCACCTCAGTGCGCCGCTGGTAGTCATTCGGAAACAATTGTGTGCGACTGTGGCTGGATCTCGGTTGATCCCTCATGGCCCGAGCATCGAACAACCACTGGAGTCGCTGGAGTCGCTCGCGTTCGACCAGATTGGCCAAACGTGCGTTCTCCAGTGTGATCTCCTCCGGGGTGTTCCCGGTGATGGGGGTGCGGAGAGCTTGATCGCTCCTCCATCGAAGTTCCTCCCACTGCTGCCCTGTGAGCGGCTGTGAAACGTGGTGGCTATCGTCGCCGTGGCGACGCTCTCTGCCGTCACGCACGGGCGAATTCTCCGTGGTGTAACCTGTGTTGCCTCCTCTGTTGGTGTCGTCCATCAAGATCTCGGCGGCATCCCTGCTGCTTTCGCAGTCGGTGACTCCTCGCTTGATGAAGGGAAGAGTCTGACAGTGGGCTCATCAGAGCTGAGCATGCCACCTACCCGAAAATGGTCTGGTTGGCCATGGCGTGCTTGATCCACCACTACATCCACGAGTGCCCAGAGCAATTGCGGCAAACAGCAGCTGGACGCGGGGGTACCGAGTGATACGACATCAACAACTATCGGGTCAGGACTCCATGCACGACTGCACTGAAATGTGACATACCTCATGCAGGGAGGGCGTTGGTGTCTAGTGGCGCATCCTGCAGCCATGTCGAGTCATCAACAATGAAGCCGAGGGAACCAAAGAGGATATCTTTGCCGAGTGTCATCATGTTGACAAAAAATGCGATAAATCTCAAACCGCACTGGATTTGCTAAACGCGTAGCCTCACGGTTGATGCCAGCTGTCGTGGGAATGACCCTGACAATAGTACCTAAGGGTACGAACGAAGGGGCGAGGTCTAACTAGGCATAGTGGATACTCTCAGATGTATGAGTTCAGGCCCCACTCGGAAATGGTAATAGCCCTACGTCTCGAGCCCTGAGACTGATGTTTTCTTATGGGGTATGAAATATTACAAGGTGCTAAACCCTTGAGATGGAGCCCAGGAGTGGCTTATATAGTTGCTCCCACGATCGGTCAAGCTTCATTACAAGGTAATTAATGCTAATAAACAGGGAAGTTACTAGAAACGGCAGCTATAACTCCCCGCGTTACTGGTAACACGGGCCTTCACTTCACTTCATGTGATGGATTAAGTCCTTAGCCATTGCAGCCTCTTCAGTGCCTTCACCTTGATGTGGTTCGTGTGGGAGGATGCGTCCGACTAACACAAGGTGATCTGAATGACTCTAGGCAAGCCGAGTGACGGTTGTTGAACCGAGTGAGGTTGAGACTACAACGGTGACTTTAAGGACACTGATGTCCGTAAGGGCTCCTAGGTGGGCCTAGGGAAGCAGGTCAGTAGGCCTACCCCTAATGTACAACCCCATCACAGTCGACCTTTCTCGTACCATCATCTTCCTATCCATGCATTATTTCCATCATGGGGCGAGTGTTGCAGCAAATGGACTACCCAATGCAGATATGCATGACCTTGGTATCAAGAATGATTATATGCATGTCTAATTGGTGAATTTTATTTTGTAGCTCAAATTTTTCTCCATGATATACCGACAACTAAAACAACAAAGAGTGCATTTGAAAATAAGCATTAGGTTTATCACATTAGATTGAGAGGCATAATTATTTTATTTTATTTTATTTCTCAAATTTAAGACCTACGACAACATCCTCACCTTCACCCTGCACGATCATGTTGTGCATGATCACACAACGTGTCATCAACTCCCCCAAGGTCTTTGGATCCCATCATTTAGCATGTCCACGAACAACTGCAAAATGTGCTTGTAGAACTCCAAATGACCTCTTTGTTGGAAATATGTCCTAGAGACAATAATAAAGTGGTTATTATCATATTTCCTTGTTCATGATAATTGTTTATTATCCATGCAAGAATTTTATTGATTGAAAACTTAAGTACATGTGTGGATATATAAACAACATAGTGGTAGTGAGCCTCTACTAGACTAGATCATTGATCAAAGATGGTTAATGTTTCCTAACCATTGACATGAGTTTTCATTTTATAACAAGATCACATCGTTAGGAGAATGATGTGATGGAAAAAGCCCAACCATAAGCATAGCGTTTAATCGTGTCATTTAGTTTTATTGCCGCTACTTTCTTGATGTCAAGTATCTGTTCCTAAGTCCATGAGATCATGCAACTCCCTGACACCCGAGGAATGCCCTGTGTGTATCAAACGTCACTTCATAACTGGGTGATCATAAAGGTGCTCTACGGGTATCTTAGAGGGTATTTGCTGGGTTGGCATGGATCAAGACTGGGATTTGTCAATCCATATGATGGAGAGGTGTCTTTGGGCCCTCTTGGTAATAAAACATCACAAGAAGAGTTGGGGATATTATCTGTTGTGTGACCCGCCCTGGTTGGGCCAGGTCACCAAGCGGGCGACTCATCCATTGGCGATTTAAGCTTTGGCCCAATAAAGCCCAGGAGCTAGATGGCGGTTCAAGATCTTGGTGTAGAATCGATCATTGGGAAGCTCTTCAAGTCTTGGAAAGCACGACGACTTAGAGATAGGAAGAATCATGACTTGCGTAATGGCAAGGACTCTTGTAAATCTTAAGGGCCTGACCTGTATATAAAGGTGAGCCCCGAGGAAGGAGAGGGCAGGTTAGAAATCATCGAGAGCTAGGTCAGGCGAGTTACACCCTCCTTGTAATCAAAACATCATCAATACAACACAAAGCAGGACGTAGGCTTTTACCTCCTCACGAGGGGCCGAACCTGGGTAAATCTCTGTCTCGCTCCCGTTCAACCCCTTTGAGTCGCCACCAAGGTGCGATGGCTCCAACACTAAGTCCTTTTACAAGGACATGCGCCGTGACAAAACCACGATAGTTGGCGCCCACCATGGGGCCTACGCACGGTGGAGTTGAGTTCTCAAAGGGAGCCCTACCAGGGTCAGGGAGCTACGCGGCGGGGCTCATGACTCGGAGCCGCCGTGGAAAGTACTACATCAATAACTCGCTGTGGGGACCCGTGGCCGATTCAATTGAATCCGGCAACAGAACCCCCTTCGGCAAGATCAACATCTTTGTCGGCATGGTTGGATCGCATGCGCCTGAGCCAGACATCTTCATCGACATCGTCGAGCCTGCCACGTATGTCCGCCCTGTTGCGACGCCAAACCTAACCCGCCCGGTCTTTGTTGGTTTCACATAGGGATCTGAGGAACCAGAACGATCGGCGCCTCAGGAGACTATGCCGGTCAACTCGGATGACGAATCATCCATGGGCGACACAGATTCAATTCAGTCTCTACACGGGGGCTGCCTCGGAGGCCTGTCACTGGCAATGGACCCCGAGGTCCTCGACCAGACCCGCCATCAGATCGCCGTGTACATGGCAGGGGCGACTCAGCCCCAGCAAAACCCTGCAGGCAATGATGGGACTGGCGAAACATCCACGAGCCCAGCTGCGACCTTGGTGGACTTGGCGACGGAGATAACAAGGATCATGGCGACCCCTATAACAGCAGAAAACCAGGGCACGATAAATGCCGAGTTGGCAAAACTAAGAGATGGGGTGGCAAAGGCTCAGCGAGATGCTGAAACAGAAGCCGCCAGGATTGAGACCCGGCAAGCTCAGATCACCGCTGAGACATCCCGCTTGAACACCGAAAACTGGCGGCTTGAGAGGCATCAGCGCGCATCCGACGCTGTTCATCAGAGGAGGCACCAGGGGCGTTTACCCCCTAATCTCAACCCTACATGCCTTTTCGACACTCCACGCACCCCCGGGGCAGGAGACGCTCCATGAGGAGGGCCGGGTCAGCCGCCAAACCCGCCGCTTCAGCCAGCAGTTGATCGCATTCCCTGGTTCCACACACCTCGGGGTCACTTTTCCAACCCCGTGGACAACGTGCTCGCTGCGACTCGCCATTTAGAATCCCTTCCGATTCATGGCAACACCTCAGCCGAAATAGAAGCAAGAAACACCATTGAGATGTTGAAGACGGCGGTGGTTCAAAACGCCCAGTTCTCGCACAGCCTCGATCGGCTACATTCCACCCCCAAGCAAGCCGCACCAGGAGCCGGCCGGAGGACCAGCCCGCTATAACCAGCGGACCGCGACCCCTGCCCTAGGTTAACCCGCTTGACCATCAGGACCCGCTGGGTCAGGATCACCCGGACATTCAAACCGGCCAGCACCACTTGTTGGAGGCGGTAGGCAGGTAGGGGTGCCATGCTTGGCCCCCGCCCTTCGCAATGAGTGGATGCCGAAGGGATTTAAAGGACCAAGGAAGGTGCCTAATTACACCTCGGACCTTGAGCCGACGTCATGGGTTGAGAGTTACGAAATCGCCATGGACATGCTCGATGTAAATGAAGCAATCTGCGCCAGGTACTTCACAATGATGCTCGAGGGGACGACGCGTACTTGGTTGAAAAACCTGCCACCCAACTCCATCCAAACTTGGGCTGAACTGAAAGAGCGTCTCATCAAAAATTTCCGGGGAACTTGCAAGCGCCCAATGACAATAGTTGATTTACAGCACTGCGTTCAGCGCCCCGATGAGTCGGCTCACCACTGGACGCGCCGGGTCGCAGAAATCATCCACTCGTCGGACGGCATCACAGCGGCTCAGGCTGTGCTGATCTTGGAGCAAAACTGCCACTATGAACCCTTGGTATAGAAGTTGGGGAGACTCAAGCGAAAGGTCCAGGATATGGGGGAACTGATGGACACCCTCACTAGGTACGCCGAAGCGGACGATACCAAAGATCCAGGAGAGGATGGCAGCAAGGCCAACTCGCCGAGGAAAGGTGAGTCATCCAAAAATCATACCCGGCTTCAGGGACGCGCCCACCATAATCATGGGGGGAACGGCAAAAGAAGGCAGCAGGAAGGATCCACGGACTTCGTCGCCAACACCAATGCCAACAACGGCAACCAGCGCCAGAAGAAGAGGGGTTACAGTGGCAAGAAGCCGCGCAATTATAATGAGATACTCAAGGGCCCCTGCCCGCACCATGCCATGGCGGACGGGCCGGCAACTCACTCTTGGGAGGACTGTTACGTGATGTAGGAATTTCGGGCGGAGGCAATCAAAAAGGCCCAATACGGTGACCAGGGCCAACGGCAGGAACAGTTCTGCGCACCTAATCAACGCCAGAACCCGTTCGGCAGCTTCCTCGAACCGGGGGCTCAGGGCAGCTCGCAGCCAAGCAGCGGCCAGTATCCAGTGCATAACCAACAGCGGTATAACCCGCCCGGAGTATTTCAGCAGCCACCCCCCGCAGGGGGCTCCATAGGGGCAAGATGATCATGGCGGGTTCCGCAACAATCCCAAACAATTAAGCAACGGGCAATACCACGTGTTCACCACCAATGCCTGCAAGCATGATAAGAAGGTGAGTCACCGAGCGTACAGTGTATCTGAGCCGACGCTCCCCAGGTACTTCCACTGGTCCGAGCAGACTATCTCGTGGAGTAGGGAGGATCACCCGCCCAGAATTGACAACCCCGGCGACTTAGCATTGGTCGTGGCTCCTCAAGTCGGGGGATATACCCTATCGAAGGTGCTAATGGATGGTGGTAGCAGCATCAACATATTATACTTCGACACCTTTCGAAGGATGAACCTGCTGGAGAAAGACCTAATGCCGTCAACCACGGTATTCCATGGAATTGTCCCAGGTAAGTCAGCATACCCCATAGGCCGGGTTAAACTCACAGTGGCGTTTGGAACAACATCCAATTACAGAGTGAGTCACTTATATTTGAGGTGGTCAAGTTAAAGAGCCCTTATCATGCGTTGTTCGGGCGACCGGCTTACGCCCGTTCCATGGCTCGCCCCTGCTATGTTTACCTTAAACTCAAGATGCCTGGTCCTAAGGGACCCATCACGGTTGATGGTGACAGGAGGATATCAAGAGAGTGTGAGGAAGGGGATGTGGCTTACGCAGAAGTCGCCTGTGCTGCAGAAGAGCTCAAGTATCACCAGGCCAATGTTGATCCAGCAGATATGTCACCTCTCAAGAAGCCAACAACAGACGATGAGCCGCCCCTCAAGTTCAAACCAACAGATGACACTAAGATGGTGGATTTCGTTCCTGGCGACTCATCCAAGCAGTTTACTATCGGGGCAGGTCTGGATCCTAAATAGGAAAGCGCGCTCATCGAATTCATCCATGAGAATCGGGACATCTTCGCGTGGAAACCTTCTGACATGCGTGGTGTACCGAGAGAATTCGCTGAGCACCATCTTAATGTTGACCCAAAAGCAAAGCCGATTCAGCAATATCTTCGCAGGTTCAATGAGGAATGACGCAGGGCAATCAGGGAAGAAGTCGCCCGTCTTTTGGCCGCCGGATTCATCGTAGAGGTCTTCCACCCCAAGTGGTTGGCTAACCCGGTCCTGGTGCTCAATAAGAACGACACCTTCCGCATGTGCATTGATTACACAGATCTTAACAGAGCTTGTCCAAAGGACCATTTCACCCTTCCCTGCATCGATCAAATCATTGATTCAGTGGCGGGCTGCGAGCGTTTGTGTTTCCTGGACGCTTATTCCAGATATCACCAAATCAAGATGGCTGTGGAAGATCAGGAGAAGACAACTTTTATAACCCCCTTCGGGGCTTTTTGTTATGTGTCCATGCCGTTCGGGCTCAAAAGCGCTGGGGCGACTTACCAGCGTTGCATCCAAAATTGTCTCCGTGGTCAAATCGGACGCAACGTCCACGCTTACGTTGATGACATTGTGGTTAAAACTCATAGGAGGGAGACACTCTTGGAAGACCTAAGGGAAACTTTTGACAACCTGCGGGTATATCAAATGAAGCTTAATCCCACCAAGTGTGTCTTTGGCGTTCCCGCAGGAAAGTTGTTGGGTTTCCTGGTGTCCGAACGCGGCATTGAGGACAACCCGGACAAAATTGAGGCAGTTACTTCGCTTGGGAAACGAGCGAATATCAATCAAGTTCAACGAATGGCGGGTCGTATCGCGGCTTTAAGTCGCTTCATAAGCCGCCTGGGGGAGAAAGATATTCCCCTCTATCAGTTGCTTAAGAAATCTGACCGTTTTCTTTGGACAGACGAGGCCAATGAAGCTTTTGAAGCCTTGAAGTAGCAGCTGGTCAACCCGCCAGTTTTGGCCGCCCCGACTGAAAAAGAACCTATGCTTCTGTACATCGCGGCGAACTCCAAGGCGGTGAGCGTGGCAGTAGCTGTCGAACGGAAGGAAGAAGGGAAGGAATATCCGGTACAACACCCGGTGTACTTCATTAGCGAGGTGCTAACCCTCTCCAAGCAACATTACCCGCACTGGCAGAAGCTGGTCTATGGGGTCTTTATGGCGAGTCAGAAGCTCAAACACTATTTCCAAGAGCATCCCATCACGGTGGTTAGCTCCGCTCCTCTCCGGGACATCATCCAAAACCAAGAAGCGACAGGGCGAATAGCCAAATGGGCGATCGAACTTGGGCCGCACCACGTGCAGTACACCCCTCGCACGGCCATCAAGTCCCAGGCATTCGTCGACTTCGTCAACGATTGGACCGAATTGCCGATTCCAGAAGACAGGCCTGACCTCATGTACTGGACTATCTACTTTGATGGGTCTAGGCAATTAAAAGGCTCGGGGGCTAGCGTGGTGTTGATTTCGCCCCAGAGAGACAAATTCTGTTATGTTCTCCGACTCATGTTTCCATGCACCAACAACGCTGCAGAATATGAAGCCTTGCTTCATGGTTTGCGACTCGCCAAGGAGATGAACCTCACGCTTGTCAGATGTTTTGGCGATTCTGATCTGGTGGCCCAACAAGTTTCAGGTACCTGGGATTCTCGGGACCCCGTGATGGCGTCTTACAGAAGGGTTGTGTCTGATGTGGCGGGTCATTTCCATGGCTATCAAGTTGATCATATCGACCGGTGCCTTAACGAAGCGGCTGACGCCCTTTCACGTCTCGGCTCACAACGTAAGCCGGTTCCTCCCAATGTTTTTCTGGATATTTTGCATAACCCTTCCGTGAGATTGCCCTCAGAAGAGGAGTTGGCAATACCCGACCCTGAGTCCCAGTTCGTGGCGGCTCTCCGTGTTACGCCGGATTGGGTTCTTCCTTATTTGGCATATCTTGCACGAGGCGAGTTACCTTCAGATGAGGTGTTGGCTCGCCAAATCGTTCATCGGAGCAAATCCATGGTCATCATCAATGGCGAATTATATAAGCGAAGCACTTCTGGGGTATTCCAACGATGTGTTTCTTCCGAAGAAGGATGCGTAATTCTGAACGACATCCATGCCGGAGATTGTGGGCATCACGCCGGGTCATGTTCCCTGGTCTCAAAGGCGTTCCCTCACGGATTCTTTTGGTTGACGGCTCATGCAAATGCAGAAGAGATAGTTCGTCGATGTGATGGTTGCCAGCGTTACGGACGACAGGCTCATGTGCCGGCTCAAGAACTAAGGATGATACCTATTACTTGGCCTTTTGCGGTCTGGGGACTAGACATGGTTGGCCCCTTTAAGATGTCATCCAACAAAAAAACTCATCTACTGGTGGCGGTTGATAAATTCACCAAGTGGGTCGAAGCAGAACCTGTTGGTGCTTGTGATGAGGAAACAGTGGTCAAGTTCTTGAAAAAACTGACCTTCCGGTTCGGATATCCACACAGCATTATTGCTGATAATGGTACTAATCTATCACAAGGAGCGATGCAGGAGTTTTGCCATCGTGAGCACATTCGGCATGATATATCTGCGGTTGCTCATCCACAATCTAATGGGCAAGTGGAACGGGCGAATCAGGAATTTTTGCAAGGAATCAAGCCCCGACTTATGGTTCCCCTCGAGCGCACCCGAGGGTGTTGGGTTGAGGAGTTGCCTTCAGTACCGTGGAGCATCCGAACCACCCAAACCGTTCTACGGGTCTTACTCCCTTTTTCCTGGTATACGGAGCAGAAGCTATTCTTCCCACTGACATTAGGCATGACTCGCCCAGAGTTGCTGCTTATGTGGAGCAGGATAACGAGTTGGCGCGTCAAGATTCTTTGGACGCTTTGGAGGAAGTACGCGACTTGGCAGCCGTCCGATCGGCTATTTATCAACAGGACTTGCGGCATTACCATAGCTACCGGGTCAAGAGCCAAACTTTTTAGGAGGGTGACTTAGTGCTTCGATTGATCCAAGATCGCACTGGCATGCATAAGTTATCACCAACATGGGAAGGACCGTTCGTCGTCAGCAAAAGCCTTCGCAACGGGTCATACTATCTCCTGGATCTTCGGCCTGATCGGCCAACCACGGAGGCTGAGTCAACTCGCCCCTGGAACATAGCCCACTTGCGACCTTATTACACTTGAGCTATTGGCTCTGTTTTTTTATTCTCTTGAAAATTTGAAGTCTTTCATTTTTAAAAAGCAATGAAATTGATGCCCACGAATTCTGAGGGCTTTCCTGCTATTTCATCTTATTGAAAGTATGGATTTTTATTGCTCTTCGACAAGTCGCCCAAGCATGGACGCTATCCATACCATAGAGCATAAGTCGCCATGCTGCACTTATTACGACAGTGGGTATCGATAAGCCAAAGAGGATCAAGTTGCTACGAGCGCGCGATTCAAACATAGGCGCCTTATATGATTCTGTGGATTAGGTCGGCTTACTTGGGGGTTATTTGCTCCCAAGTCGTTTTGTGGTAAGAGCGTATAAGCTTCTACAATCCTATGACCGGTCTTTCCCCTAATCATAGGTCACTTGGGGGCTTCCTCTCATTGAGATCAGCCTTACTACCCATTTGGCCTGCGAAAAATTACCGCATTACAAATGGTTATACTGGACTGTGTGTTGGCCGAATCGCCATATGGACCCATGAATTATTGGCGAGTTACTCCGCTTTATGAACCCTGAACTCGCCTTGGTTAAAAGATGCATGGTACCGGCTAGCGCCCCACATGGAAAATAGAGAATCCATTGGTTCACTGAACCTACTTCACTGAAGCTTGACTCGTGCCTGATCAGCCGGTCTAAATACTTGAGCTTTTTTACACAAAAAGTCTCCCTCGGGTAGCACTTGAGTTTACATAACTCGTCATATCCTACCGCGACTTGAACGAGCCGACAAAATTCTTACTTTCACCTTCCTGGCACTGCCAGAAAGTTTTGCAATTTTTTCCGACTCACCGGAACATCCTGAGTCAGTTATCATTTATTATCATCCATTACTCACTGAGGTGGTTTGATGTATGTTTTTAGCCTAACATATTGATGATCAAAATCTCTACTGACATGGCGGGTCAAGCATCATAAGGCGCCCTGAGGGCGACACAAGGGCTTTAAAGAAATCACGGAACAAGGTTGTTTTCTACAAATAACGTATTACATGGTTCTGATGGCCAATTCCATGAAGAACTACTCTGCTGATGTCCTCGGGTCAGCTTGCTTTGAGCTCTGGCCGACTTCAAGTTGTAAGTTTCCCAACACCCAATTACACTTGGATAAGGCGGCGAATTCATCTTCATCATTCAAAAATGTCGAGAGGTCCGCGTCCAAATCAAAAGGGTTCTTGGGTCGACGCGGAGTCAAGCTGGTTGTCACAAAGGTTGGCGGATTTACTTTCCTATTCTTGTCATCATAAGCAGCTTGATACTTTGACAAATCCAAGCTTGCTGCAAGCGGAGTCGCCGCCGAGCGAGATTCTTTGACAACGCGCTGATAATCATCTTGAGTAAATTCTGACCCACCGTCCTTGAGCTGTGGAAATCCTGCTGCTACTTCTTCGGGTTTTAGCTCGAGAGCGTATGCTAAGCACCGACTCAACATAGTCAGTACCCCTTTCCGGGCAGCTGATCGGGTTAGCTCACTTATCTGAGGCGGAAGGGTAGATAAGCAGCCAAGCATCTTTTTGATTGATGTTATGGGTTCCTTGGCGCCCATCACTCCTTCACGGTCAGCACGCTTCCGGTATACAGTTGCTCTGTTAATGTGTAAATCGCCTTTAGCATCAAGATACAGTCATGTTGAAGGTTGGCGGCTCTTGGACCTATATAAGGGATAATGATGGTCAGTAACTTCTTCATACTAAGTTTTTTTTCTTACAAAGTACAAGATCAGGGCTTGCTTCTTACCAAAGATAGCCTGTGCCATGTTGGAGATATGTTGCTTTAAGCCGGCCAGCTCTTGTTGCACGGTTTCCAGTTTTGCTTCAGCTTTTTCCGCTCGCTTTACCGCGGCGCCTTGATCAGCTTGAGCCTTCTTGTGGGCGGCCTTCAACTTCTCCATCTCAGATAAGATCACTTGACATGTTTCTTCTGATTTAGCCCGCGTGTCTTGCTGGTCGGCTAAACTTTTCTTTAAGTCGCCCAACGCCGACTCGGCTTGGGCAAGAGATTCCTGTCAAAATATATTATCAAGGGGCAAGTCTCAGAATTATTGCAAGCAACATCTCTGACACTTGGGGGCTAATGTATAATTTTTTAGACAAAATTATACAAGATCAAGACCCGGCTCATCTTTCAACAGATGACCCGGCCCTTGGGGGTTACAGGTCGAAAGATGTTTTCTAATATCAAGACCCGGCTCATCTTTCAACAGATGATCCGGACCTTGGGGGTTACAGATCGAAAGATTTTTTCTAATATCAAGACCCTGCTCATCTTTCAACAGATGATCCGGCCCTTGGGGGTTGCAGGTCAAAAGATTTTTTCTAATATCAAGACCCCGCTCATCTTTCAACAAATGACCCGGCTCTTGGGGGTTACAGGTCGAAAGATTTTTTTTTTCTAATATCAAGACCCGGTTCATCTTTCAACAGATGACCCGGCCCTTTGGGGTTACAAGTCGAAAGATTTTTTTTCTAAATATCAAGACCTGGTTCATCTTTCAACACATGTCCGGGCCCTTGGGGGTTACAGGTCGAAAGATTTTTCTAATATCAAGACCCGACTCATCTTTCAACAGATGACCCGACCCTTGGGGGCTAATAAGGACGGCATGCATTAAGGCGTACCTCATGTCTATTCTTCATCATAAGGAGTAGACTCTTCTCCATTTCATAAATCGCCTCCAGGCGAATTGCAAAGCCGGAGCAGAGCTCTTTAAATTCAAGATTTTCGTATTGGGATAGTTTGGCCTTGGAAATCTCATGTCCAGTAGAAGGCTGGGTTAATGTTGATACATGCTTCGACAAGACTGCCGAAGCCGGCTTAGAGAAGCTAGTACCAGTGATGATTACAGCATCTGGATCCTCTGCCATTTTCAACGGACTCGACGGATTGGGTGTTTCCGTGCCTTCCTTGGGAGAACTTGGGAGGTCCGCTTGGTCATCAGGTTTATCCTTTGCCGAGTTAGCCTGAGTCGGCGTCGGTTTTTCAATAGGTTCCGGAGCTGTAGTGGAAGTTGATCCGCCAGTTTTCCGTTTCTTCGCTTGTGCCCTAAAAAGAGAAGGGGATATGCTTAAAAACAGACATCATCATCATCAGGACAAATGTAAGTATTATAAGGACTTACCCTGGAACGCGGATCATTGGTGGAAGGGCTGACATCACTGAGTCTCCTGACGAAGGGGGAGAATTCTGCAAAAGTAATACCTCAAGATATGAGCAAGTTATAAGTATGATTCAAAAGGAAGCAAAGGAGGACGCTACTAGACAGATACCTCATTCTGCCTCTTCTTGGTAGGAGTTTTCGCTGGTAACCCGGACACCAAGTCTCCAGAGTGACTCCGAGTCTTCCGATAGGAAGCATGTTGTGCTTTCTTCAAAAGGAAATTAGGATCCAGACAAGCATTTGGGTGAGACATGGGAACCTTCCCACAAACCCGCCTGGCCGGCTTAGGCGGAGGAGAAGACAAGTCGGAAGAAATAGAAATTACCTCTATGGAGTCTTCTTGGCTTTCGTTGCCATCATTCTATACATAAGAAATACAGAGGTATAAACACAAATTATATCAATGGGTGTCAAGACAAAGAAGAGAGAATTTTACCTCTGAGGATACGTCGCCGATTTGGGATTCGTCCACATCAGACGGTTCAGTGATGGCGGCTTTCTTTCTGCTCTTGGATTTCTTTTTTGGAGGCGGCCGGGCTTGCTTCAGGGCCATCTTTTTCGGCCTCTTGGACCATAATCGGTCACCTTTCTGAAGTGGAATTTTTATTATGCGGATCAGAATTCAAGTAAGTCGGAAAGAATAAATCAAAGGCGGGTTAAGTTGTTTACCTTAGGAGCCGGGTTGATCTTGCAGAATGGCTTAAGCCCTATTTGGCTACACTTGGCCAAGGGCTTGCCAGTCAGCTTCTTGATGATGGTCACGATATCATTTTCCGTCAGTGATGTATGAAAGTAGCATTGGGGATGGTCCAAGGTGCCATCAAACTCAAACATTAAGCCATCTCGGTGACTTAAGGGAAGGATGCGCCATTCTACCCAGCAGCGGATCAAATCAATCCCAGTGAGACCATTGTTTGTCAAAGATCGTAACTCGGATAGCACCAGAATAAAATCCGACTCCTCTTCTTCAGTGAGCTTGTCCGGAAGTTTAAAGTTTGTAGGAAGGCGTTCCTCCCTATAGCCAAGGAGCGTGTTTTCACCCTCAGGAGAAGTCTCTTGGCAATAAAACCAAGACTCGCCCCATCCTTTGGGATGGCTTGGCATGGCGAGTGATGGGAATGAGCTGTCCCTGCGGCGTTGAACATTGATGCCTCCAAGTTCTAAGCTAGGGCCATTGGAAAATTCGGTCTGGCGATTCAAATGAAAAAAAATACCAGAACAAAGGAACTGAAGGTTCCATACGCAAGTAGGCTTTGCAAAACAATTGGAACTGACATAAGTTGCTAATCGAGTTGGGTCCTAACTCTTGGAGGCGGACGTTCATGAAAGTCATGGCATCTCTGAGGAATTTTGACCCTGGCGGCTTAAACCCCCGTTCGAGGTGTTCAGCAAAGACAACTATTTCCCCTTCCTTCGGGTTGGGAATTTCTTCTCCAAACACGGATCGCCATCCGATAACCTCTTTCGGGTCGAGATTTCCAGTCTTCACACAGTCGTTGAGAAAAGCTTCATCAACTTTGGTCGGGAGCCAATCGGCTTTGAAAACGGTACCCATGGCTACAAAGGAAAATATTACGGATAAATTAACTCACCGAGCGCTTACTGAGTGGTTAAAAGGATCAATTAACTCGCCGAACATTTGTCAGGTGATTAAGGGAGTCTGTTGACTCACCAACAAGGGACCGGGCCAGGATACAAGGGCGATTTAAGAATTTCCTATTGTTTGAGGGAGACAACTCAGAGCTTTAGAGATGTTCGCTAAAATGGTGAAGTACGGATCTACAAACAGGTTTTATGCAGCAGACAGTAAAACATAGATCTACAAAGCAGGCGAAAATGAATGGAAAAAGCCCTAGATAAAATAAAAAACAGCCTATGGCTAGGGTGAAAACAGTAAAACTGATTTGACATAAGCCTTTTTAGTCCCTTGGTAGGAGTTAATCGGTTGAGAGTGTGGTTGAAATTACCGTGCCTAGCACTACTGCAAATTAATCAGTATGTAAATGGAAGGATTCGAGGTGCGCTAAGGAACCGGTGGACAATGAACACCGAAGAACTTAGATCTGTTTCTAATGGTGAAAGGCTGACCTGATGGTGGTGTCCGGTGGCGACCAAGAGAAATCCGCGGTGAGTGCAGCGTCCTTGGGCGGCCTGGAGACACGTCAAACGAGGTGGCCGGAGGTGGAGTTTTCCTCGGGCGGCGGTGAAGCTCTCGATGTGGTCGCGAGGAAGAAGAAGACCAGCGAAATGGGTAGGTGAGGATGCGCCCTGCCTCCTTCCCCGAGCCTATTTATTGGGTCGGGCACTGGAATCAAGGTGCCTTGCGCGGGAATTGAAACAGGGTAAAAGATTCGCTTTAATAGCGCCAAGATTTTCGGGATATCTGTGCCGAAAGATCCGTTGGAGATTGCGTCATCATTTCTTCCGAGATTAAAGGGATAAGATGGTGTCAACAAGAAACGGTTCGGCGATTTGGATATTTCAACGAAAGATGGCGGATTAAGCGTATGATGCGTAAAAGAACAGAGTGAATCGCCCCTAACTAGGTAAGAATTGGCGGGAACAGGTTCAAGTCAATCTGGGGCCTAATGTTGGGTATATTATCTGTTGTGCGACCCGCCCTGGTTGGGCCGGGTCACCAAGCGGGCGACTCATCCATTGGCGATTTAAGCTTTGGCCCAATAAAGCCCAGGAGCTAGATGGCGGTTCAAGATCTTGGTGTAGAATCGATCATTGGGAAGGTCTTCAAGTCTTGGAAAGCACGGCGACTTAGAGATAGGAAGAATCATGACTTGTGTAATGGCAAGGACTCTTGTAAACCTTAAGGGCCTGACCTGTATATAAAGGTGAGTCCCGGGGAAGGAGAGGGTAGGTTAGAAATCATCGAGAGCTAGGTCAAGCGAGTTACGCCGTCCTTGTAATCGAAACATCATCAATACAACACAAAGCAGGACGTAGGCTTTTACCTCCTCACGAGGGGCCGAACCTGGGTAAATCTCTGTCTTGCTCCCGTTCAACCCCTTTGAGTCGCCACCAAGGTGCGATGGCTCCAACACTAAGTCCTTTCTCGAGGACATATGCCGTGACAAAACCATGACAAGAAGCGTGCAAGCAATGTGATTAAGGAGTTAGTAAAGTGATCTTGTATTATGAAATGAGTAAAGAGACTTGCAAGTAACGAGATTGAACTAGGTATGGAGATACCGACGATCGAATCTCACGCAAGTAACATAACGATGGACAAATGAATTGTATACATGATTAACTGAATGGTTGACATCGTGATTCGGCCGATGAAGATCTTCGTGGAAATGTAGGAACCAATATGGGAATCCATGCCCCACTGTTGGCTATTGATCGGAGAGGTGTCCCAGTCATGTCTACATGATTCTTGAATCCGTAGGGTCTGCACGCTTAACGTTCGATGATGATATAGTATTATTGGCTTATGTATGTTGGTGATCAAATGTTGTTCGGAGTCCTGGATGAGATTTGGACATGAAGAGGAGCTCCGGAATGGACTGGAGGTAAGGATTCATATATGCAAAGTTGGTATCCGGATTCCGAAAAGGTTCCTTGCATTACCGATTTTTGTCGAGGATGTCGAAAAGAGTTTTCGGGGAGGTCCACCTGCCCCGGAGGGCCTTATGGTCTAAGAGAGGGGGTGCACCAGTGCCTGGTGGCTGGGAGACACCCCCTCCCAAGTCCCATGCGGCCAGGGTTTGGCAAAATCCTAGGGGTGGCTCCACCCCTTGCCTTGGGAACCAATGCAACCCCTAGGGTACCATCCACCCCTTGGGGAAACCCTAAGGGGGCGGCCACCCTCCCCTTGCCCCTATATATAGAGGAGAAGATGGTGAGCTGCCCTCGCACGTTTCCCATGCCTTCGCGGGAGCCCTCCCTCTCTCCCATTGCTCCTCCATCCTCATTCTCGTAGCGTTTGGTGAAACCCTGCTGGACTAGCTCCACCACCACCTCCACCATACCGTCGTGCTACCTGAGAACCCATCTACTACTCCACTCTTGCTCGCTGGAACGAGGTGGAGGAGACATCATCGAGCTGCACGTGTGCTGAATGTGAAGGTGTCATCTGTTCGATGCTTGACCGAGATGGATCATGATTGTATCATGAAGACGTGTGACTACATCAACCATGTTTTTAATGCTTCTGCTTAACGATCTACAAGGGTACATAGACACACTCTCCCTCTCGTAGTATGCATCTCCATGGATGGACCTTCCGTGTGCGTGGGAATTTTTTGTTTCCCATGCAATGTTCCCCAATAGTGGCATCATGAGATATGTCTATGCATAGATAATATGCACGAGTAGAACACAAAGAAGTTGTGGATGTTGATGTTTCAACTGCATACCTCACATGTCTTATTTTGATTCGTCGGTATTATGGGATGAAGCGGCTCAAACCAACCTTACCTGTCCATGCACATGAGACCGGTTCCATCGATTGACATGCAACTTGTTTTACAAAAAGGCGAATGACGGGTGTCTATCTCTACTATTTTAGTTGAATTGGATTCGACAAAAGGGGGCCTTGTGAAAGGTTAAAAGGAAGCTTGATTATCATTGTTGTGGCTTTGTGTAGGTTCGACCGTTTCTTGCTAGTTGCCCATAGCAGCCACGCAAAACTTACAACAACACAATATATAATGTTTACCTTGTTTTTGTAGGGTATGTTGTGATGTGATATGACCAACACGTGATTTGATATATGTGATGTATGAGATGATCATGTTTTCTAATAATTATCACGACTTGCATGTCTATGAGTACGACAACTCGCATGAGCCATAGGGTTGTCTTTAAATTATTCTATTCCATTCCTTTACTTTCTCACCATGATTTATAAATAGTTCTGGAAGCAATAATTGTCAAGGCAACCACGTGATGACACGATGATGGATATCATGATGTCATGCCGGTGATGATGGAGATCACGCCGATGCTTTGAAGATGGAGATCGAAAGCACAAGACAATGATGGCCATATCATGTCACTTATTGATTACATGTGATGTTTATCCTTTTATGCATCTTATTTTTCTGAGGACGGTGGTAGCATTATAATATGATCCCTTACTTAATTTCAAGATAAAATTGTGTTCTCCCCAAGTATGCACTGTTGCAAAAGTTTGTCGTTCCCAAGCACCTCGTGATGATCGGGTGTGATAGACTCTTCATTCGCATACAACGGGTGTAAGCCAGTTTTGCACATGCAGAATACTTGGGTTAAACTTGACGAGCCTAGCATGTACAGACATGGCCTGAGAACATAGGAGACCCAAAGGTCGAACATGAGTCATATAGTAGATATGATCAACATGGAGGCATTCACCATTGAAACCACCTCATTCACATGATGATCGAACTTGGGTTGGCGGATTTGGATCATGTCACACTTAGACAACCTGAGGGATGTTGATTTGATTGAGAGTTCATTAGTGATTTGATTAACTAAACTTATTATCATGAACTTAGTCTAAAAAATTCTTTGCAAATTATGTTGTAGATCAATAGCTTGCGCTGTAGCCCCCCTGTATTTTGGTACGTTCCTAGAGAAGACTAAGTTGAAAGATGATGGTAGCAATAATGCGAACTAGGTCCATAATATTAGGATTGTCCTCATTGATGGACAAAAAGATTATGTCCTTCATGCACCGATCAGTTCGCCACCCCCTGAAGCATCGTCTATGGATGTTGAGAACGTCTGGTAGGCATGTTCTGATGACTACTCGATAGTTCAGTATGCCATGTTTTATTGCTTAGAAGCGGGGCTTCAAAGATGTTTTGACCACCACGGAACATATGAGATGTTCCAGGAGCTGAAATTTGTATTTCACACTCATGCCCGTGTCGAGAGTTATGAGACCTCTGACAAGTTCTTTGTCTACAAGATGGATGAGAACACCTCAGTTGGTGAGCATGTGCTCAGACTGTTTGGGTCCTACAATTGCTTGAATCAAGTGGGAGTTAATCTTCCAGATAAGACAGTGACTGACAGAATTCTCTAATCACTACTACCAAGCTACTAGAGCTTCATGATGAATTATAACATACAAGGGATGGAGAAGATGATCCCTGAGCTATTCGTGATGTTTTACGCCTCAGAGGTAGAAATCAAGAAGGGGCATCAAATGTTGATGGTTCATAGGACCACTAGTTTCAAGAAGTACAAGGGAAAGAAGGGAAACTTCAAGAATGGCAAGCTAGTTGCCACTCCAGTGAAGAAACCCAAGGTTGGACCCAAACCCGAGACCGAATGCTTCTAGTGTGAGGGGAATGGTCACTGGTAGCGGAACTGCCCCAAATACTTGGTAGATATGAAGTCTAGCAATGTCAATGAAAGTATATTTGATATACATGTTACTGATGTGTACCTCGCTAGTGCTCGTAGTACCCCTTGGGTAATCGATACCAGTTTAGTTGCTGATATTAGTAACTCAAAACACGACTTGCGGAATAAACAAGACTAGCTAAAGATGAGGCGACGATGTGCATTGGAAGTGTCTCCAATGTTGATGTGATCGCATTGGCGCTCTCTCTCTACCTTCGGGATTAGCATTAAACCTAAATAAATGTTATTTGGTGCCTGCATTGAGCAGGAACAATATATCTAGATCTTGTTCATTGCAAGACGATTATTCATTTAAGAGAGTAATGGTTGTTCTGTTTACATGAATAATATATTTTATGATCATGCACCCAATGTGAATGGTTTATTGAATCTCGAGAGTAGTGATACACATTTCCATAGTATTGATTCCAAATGATGCAAAGTTAATGATGATAGTACCACATACTTGTGGCATTGCTGCTTAGGTCATATTGGCGTAGAGCACATGAAGAAACTTCATGTTGATGGACCTTTGGACTCATTCGATTTTGAATCTCTTGAGACATACAAACCATGCCTCATGGGCAAGATTCCTAAGACCCCGTTTTTTGGTATGATGGAGCAGGCAAGTGACTTACTAGAAATAAAACATATTGATGTATGCAGTCCAATGAGTGATGAATCACACAGTAGATATTGTTTTTGTCTTACCTTCACAAATGATTTGAGTAGATATGGTTATATTTACTTGACGAAACATAAGTCTAATTTTTTTGAAAGGTTCAAGCAATTTTGGAGTGAATTTGGAGATCATTGTGAGAAGAAGATAAAATGTCTACGACATGATCGTGGAGGTGAATATCTGAGTTACGAGGTTGATATGCATTTAAGACAATGTGCAAATTGTTTCACAACTCACGCCACCTCAAACACCTCAATATAATCGTGTGTCTGAATGTCATAATTGTACTCTACTGGATATGGTGCATTCTATGATGTATCTTATCAATTTGCCACTGTCGTTTTGGGGTTATGCATTAGAGACAGTTGCATTCACTTTAGATAGGGCACCATCTAAGTCCACTGAGACGACATCATATGAATTATGGTTTGGCAAGAAACCTAAGGTATTGTTTTTGAAAGTTTGAGGATGCAACACTTATGTCAAGAGGCTTCGGCCTCATAAGCTCGAACACAAAGCGGATACGTACGTCTTCATAGGGTACTCTAAGGAGACAATTGGGTAAATTCTGATTGGAAAGCAAGATCTTTGTTGCTAAGAATGGATCCTTTCATAGAGAAGGAGTTTCTCTCGAAAGAATTGAGTGGGAGGAAGGTAGAACTTGATGAGTTCATTGAACTGTGATTTCAATTAGAGAGTAGAACGACACAAAAAGATGTTTCTATGATGCCTACACCAATTGAAGAGGAAGCTAATGATGATGATCATGAAGCTTATGATCAAGTAACTAATGAACCTCATAAGTCGACAAGGGCATGTACTACCCCTGATTGGTATGGTAATCCTGTCTTGAAGGTCATGTTGTTAGACAACGGTGAACCTACGATCTATGAAGAAGCAATGGTGGGCCCGAATTTTGAAAAATGGTTAGAGGCCTTGAAATCTGAGATATGCTCCATGTATGAAACAAAGTATGGACTTTGGAGGACTTACCAGATGGTTGTAAGGCTATTTAGAACAAATCGATCTTTAAGAAAAAGATGGACGTGGATGATAATGTCCCTTTCTATAAAGCACGACTTGTGGCAAAAGGGTTTTCACAAGTTCAAGGAGTTGACTACGATGATATGTTCTCACCTGTAGTGATGCTTAAATCCGTTAGGATTATGTTAGCAATAGTTGCATTTTACGATTATGAAATTTGGTAGATAGATGTCAAAACAGAGTTCCTTAATGGTTTCCTTAAGGAAGAGTTGTATATGATGCAACCAGAGGCTTTTGCCAATCCTGAAAATGCTCACAAAGTATGCAAGTTCCAGCGATGCATTTATGGACTGGTGCAAGAATCTCGGAGTTGAAATCTTTGCTTTGATGAGGTGATCAAAGCATTTGGGTTTATAAAAGTTTATAGAGAAGCTTGTATTACAAGAAAGTGAGCGGGAGCTCTATAGTGTTTCTAATATTATATGTGGATGACATATTGCTGATTGGAAACAATATATAACTTCTGGAAAGCGTGAAGATATATTTCAACAAGAGTTTTTTAATGAAAAACCTCAGAGTAGTTGCTTACATATTAGGCATCAAGATCTATAGAGATTGATCGAGATGCTTAAAACGGTTTCACAAAGCACATATCTTGATAAGGTTTTGAAGAAGTTCAAAATGAATTAGTCTAAGGAAGGGTTCTTGCCTGTCTTACAAGGTGTGAAGTTGAGTAAGACTCAATGACCTGCAACTGTAGAAGATAGAGAGAAGATGAGAGTCGCGCCCTATGCCTCAGCCATAGGCTCTATCATATATGCAATGTTGTATACAAGACCAGATGTGAGCCTTGACATAAGTATGGCCGGAAGGTTTCAAAGTGTTCTAGGAGTGGAACACTGGACATCGGTCAAAAATATCTTGAAGTGCCTGAAAAGGACTAGGGACATCGATGCTAGCTTTGCCACAGAACTGGATGACTCTCAATCTCAAATCGGATACATATTTATTTTGAATGGTGGAGCAGTTAGTTGGTGTACCTCCAAGCAAAGCATGGTAGCAACATCTGCGTGTGAGGCTGCAACTTGTTGCATAAAGATGACTGGTGGGTGTTGATACGTCTCCATCGTATCTACTTTTCCAAATTCTTTTGCCCTTGTTTTGGACTCTAATTTGCATGATTTGAATGGAACTAACCCGGACTAATGCTGTTTTTAGCAGAATTGCCATGGTGTGGTTTTTGCGCATAAATAAAAGTTCTCGGAATGACCTGGAAATGTACGAGGATTTTTTGTGAAATATATAAAAATACTGGCGCAAGAATCAACCAGAGGCGTGGAGCGAGGAGCCCACAAGCCCACGAGGCGCGGCCCCCCTGGCCGCGCCTAGCACGCTTGTGGGGCCCTCGGGGCTCCGCCGCCTCCAACTCTAGCTCTATTTAGTCCCTTCCGTCCAGTAAAAAATAAAGGAGAAGAGTTCATCGCGTTTTACGATACGGAGGCGCCGCCACCACCTATTCTTCCTCTGGAGGACAGTTCTGGAGTCCGTTCTGGGCTCCGGAGAGGGGAGATCGTCACCATCATCATCACCAACCTTCCTTCATCGCCAATTCCATGATGCTCTTCACCGTTCGTGAGTAATCTCATCGTAGGCTTGCTGGACGGTGATGGGTTGGATGAGATCTATCATGTAATCAAGTTAGTTTTGATGGGAATTGATTGTTGGGGAACGTCGCATGGGAAACAAAAAATTTCCTACGCGCACGAAGACCTATCATGGTGATGTCCATCTACGAGAGGGGATGAGTGATCTACGTACCCTTGTAGATCGTATAGCAGAAGCGTTAGTGAACGCGGTTGATGTAGTGGAACGTCCTCACGTCCCTCGATCCACCCCGCGAACAATCTCGCGATCAGTCCCACGATCTAGTACCGAACGGACGGCACCTCCGCGTTCAGCACACGTACAGCTCGACGATGATCTCGGCCTTCTTGATCCAGCAAGAGAGACAGAGAGGTAGAAGAGTTCTCCGGCAGCGTGACGGCGCTCCGGAGATTGGTGATGACCTTGTCTCAGCAGGGCTCCGCCCGAGCTCCGCAGAAACGCGATCTGGAGGAAAAACCGTGGAGGTATGTGGTCGGGCTGCCGTGGAAAAGTCGTCTCAAATCAGCCCTAAAACCTCCGTATATATAGGTGGGAGAGGGGGGACCTTGCCTTGGGGCTGCCGTGTAAACCGAGTTGGACTTGGTTTGGTGGGAGGGAGTCCCCCTTCCTTCCCACCTCCTCCTCTTTTTTTTCTCTTGATTTTCTCTTCTTGGCGCATAGAGCCCTTTTGGGCTGTCCCACCAACCCACTAAGGGCTGGTGTGCCACCCTCAAGGCCTATGGGCTTCCCTAGGGTGGGTTGCCCCCCCCGGTGAACTCCCGAACCCATTCGTCATTCCCGGTACATTCCCGGTAACTCCGAAAACCTTCCGATAATCAAATGAGGTCATCCTATATATCAATCTTCGTTTTCGGACTATTCCGGAAACACTTGTGACGTCCGTGATCTCATCCGGGACTCCAAACAACATTCGGTAACCAACTATATAACTCAAATACGCATAAAACAACGTCGAACCTTAAGTGTGCAGACCCTGCGGGTTCGAGAACTATGTAGACATGACCCGAGAGACTCCTCGGTCAATATCCAATAGCGGGACCTGGATGCCCATATTGGATCCTACATATTCTACGAAGATATTATCGTTTGAACCTCAGTGCCAAGGATTCATATAATCCCGTATGTCATTCCCTTTGTCCTTCGGTATTTTACTTGCCCGAGATTCGATCGTCAGTATCCGTATACCTATTTCAATCTCGTTTACCGGCAAGTCTCTTTATTCGTTCCGTAATACAAGATCCCGCAACTTACACTAAGTTACATTGCTTGCAAGGCTTGTGTGTGATGTTGTATTACCGAGTGGGCCCCGAGATACCTCTCCGTTCACACGGAGTGACAAATCCCAGTCTTGATCCATACTAACTCAACTAACACCTTCGGAGATACCTGTAGAGCATCTTTATAGTCACCCAGTTACGTTCCAACGTTTGATACACACAGAGCATTCCTCCGGTGTCAGTGAGTTATATGATCTCATGGTCATAGGAATAAATACTTGACATGCAGAAAACAGTAGCAACAAAATGACACGATCAACATGCTACGTCTATTAGTTTGGGTCTAGTCCATCACGTGATTCTCCTAATGACGTGATCCAGTTATCAAGCAACAACACCTTGTTCATAATCAGAAGACACTGACTATCTTTGATCAACTGGCTAGCCAACTAGAGGCTTGCTAGGGACGGTGTTTTGTCTATGTATCCACACATGTAGACGAGTCTTCATTCAATACAATTATAGCATGGATAATAAACGATTATCTTGATACAGGAATTATAATAATAACTATATTTATTATTGTCTCTAGGGCATAATTCCAACAGTCTCCCACTTGCACTAGAGTCAATAATCTAGCCCTCACATCACCATGTGAATTACATTGTAATAAATCTAACACCCATACAGTTCTGGTGTTGATCATGTTTTGGCCGTGGAAGAGGTTTAGTCAGCGGGTCCGCTACATTCAGATCCGTGTGCACTTTGCATATATTCACGTCCTCTCCCTCGACGTAGTCGCGGATGAGGTTGAAGCGTCGTTTGATGTGTCTGGTCTTCTTGTGAAACCGTGGTTCCTTTGCTAAGGCAATGGCACCAGTGTTGTCACAGAACAAGGTTATTGGATTCAGTGCGCTTGGCACCACTCCAAGATCCGTCATGAACTGCTTCATCCAGACACCCTCCTTAGCCGCCTCCGAGGCAGCCATGTACTCCGCTTCACATGTAGAATCTGCTACGACGCTTTGCTTGGAACTGCACCAGCTTACTGCACCCCCATTAAGAATAAATACGTATCCGGTTTGCGACTTAGAGTCGTCCGGATCTGTGTCAAAGCTTGCATCGACGTAACCTTTTACGGCGAGCTCTTCGTCACCTCCATACACGAGAAACATCTCCTTAGTCCTTTTCAGGTACTTCAGGATATTCTTGACCGCTGTCCAGTGATCCACTCCTGGATTACTTTGGAACCTACCTGCCATACTTATGGCCATGCTAACATCCGGTCTAGTGCACATCATCGCATACATGATAGAACCTATGGCTGAAGCATAGGGGACGGAGCGCATATGCTCTCTATCTTCATCAGTTGCTGGGCACTGAGTCTTACTCAATATCGTACCCTGTAGAACTGGCAAGAACCCTTTCTTGGACTGTTCCATTTTGAACCTCTTCAAAACTTTATCAAGGTATGTGCTTTGTGAAAGTCCTATCAGGCGTTTTGATCTATCCCTATAGATCTTAATGCCTAGAATGTAAGAAACTTCTCCTAGGTCCTTCATAGAGAAACTTTTATTCAAGTAATCCTTTATGCTCTCTAAAAACTCTGCGTTGTTTCCAATCAGTAATATGTCATCCACATATAATATTAGAAACGCCACAGAGCTCCCACTAACTTTCTTGTAAATACAAGATTCTCCAACCACTTGTATAAACCCAAATGCTTTGATCACCTCATCAAAGCGTTTGTTCCAACTCCGAGATGCTTGCACCAGTCCATAAATGGATCGCTGGAGCTTGCACACCTTGTTAGCATTCTTAGGATCGAAAAAACCTTCGGGTTGTATCATATACAACTCTTCCTTAAGGAAACCGTTAAGGAACGCCGTTTTGACATCCATCTGCCAGATTTCATAATCAAAAAATGCAGCTATTGCTAACATGATTCTGACGGACTTAAGCATCGCTACGGGTGAGAAAGTCTCATCGTAGTCAACTCCTTGAACTTGTGAAAAACCCTTTGCCACAAGTCGAGCTTTATAAACGGTCACATTACCGTCAGCGTCCGTCTTCCTCTGAAAGATCCATTTGTTCTGAATGGCCTTGCGGCCCTCACGCAGTACCTCCAAAGTCCACACTTTGTTCTCATACATGGATCCTATCTCGGACTTCATGGCTTCCAGCCATTTGTTGGAATCTGGGCCCACCATTGCTTCTTCATAATTCGCAGGTTCATTGTTGTCTAACAACATGATTGATAAGACGGGATTACCGTACCACTCTGGAGCAGCACGTGGTCTCGTCGACCTGCGTGGTTCGACAGAAACTTGAACTGGAGTTTCATGATCATCATCATTAACTTCCTCCTCAACCAGCGTCGCAATGACAGAGGTTTCCCGTTGCCCTGCGCCACCATCCAGAGGGATGAGAGGTTCGACAACCTCGTCAAGTTCTATCTTCCTCCCACACAATTCTCTCGAGAGAAACTCCTTCTCGAGAAAAGCTCCGTTTTTAGCAACAAACACTTTGCCCTCGGATTTGAGATATAAGGTGTACCCAACTGTCTCTTTTGGGTAACCTATGAAGACGCACTTTTCCGCTTTGGGTTCCAGCTTTTCAGGCTGAAGCTTTTTGACATAAGCATCACATCCCCAAACTTTAAGAAACGACAACTTTGGCCTTTTGCCATACCACAGTTCGTATGGTGTCGTCTCAACGGATTTTGATGGTGCCCTATTTAAAGTGAATGCAGCTGTTTCTAATGCATAGCCCCAAAATGATAACGGTAAATCAGTAAGAGACATCATAGATCACACCATCTCTAATAGAGTACGATTACGACGTTCGGACACACCATTACGCTGTGGTGTTCCAGGCGGTGTTAACTGTGAAACAATTCCACATTGTCTTAAGTGAGCACCAAACTCAAAACTCAGATATTCACCCCCACGATCTATGATTTTCCACTTCACTCTGAAATTGCTTGAACTTTTCAAATGTTTCAGACTTGTGCTTCATCAAGTAGACATAACCATATCTACTTAAATCGTCAGTGAAGGTGAGAAAATAACGATATCCGCCGCGTGCCTCCACGCTCATCGGACCACACACATCGGTATGTATGATTTCCAACAAGTCACTTGCACGCTCCATTGTTCCTGAGAACGGAGTCTTAGTCATCTTGCCCATGAGGCATGGTTCGCACGTGTCAAGTGAATCAAAGTCAAGTGACTCCAAAAGTCCATTAGTATGGAGTTTCTTCATGCGCTTTACACCAATATGACCAAAGCGGTAGTGCCACAAAAATATGGCGCTATCATTGTTAAATCTAACTCTTTTGGTCTCAATGTTATGTATATGCGTATCGCTATCAAGATTCAATATGAACAATCCTCTCACATTCGGTGCATGACCATAAAAGATGTTACTCATAGAAATAGAACAACCATTATTCTTTGACTTAAAAGAGTAACCGTCTCGCAATAAACAAGATCCAGATATAATGTTCATGCTCAACGCAGGCACTAAATAACAATGATTTAAGTTCATCACTAATCCTGACGGTAACTGAAGTGACACTGTGCCGACGGCGATTGCATCAACCTTGGAACCATTTCCTACGCGCATCGTCACTTCATCTTTCGCCAGCCTTCGCCTATTCCGCAGTTCCTGTTTCGAGTTGCAAATATGAGCAACAGAACCGGTATCGAATACCCAGGCACTACTACGAGAGCCGGTTAAGTACACATCAACAACATGTATATCAAATATACCTGATTTTTCTTTGCCCGCCTTCTTATCTGCCAGATACTTGGGGCAATTGCGCTTCCAGTGACCCATACCCTTGCAATAGTAACACTCCGTTTCCGGCTTAGGTCCAGCTTTGGGTTTCTTCGTCGGATTGGCAATAGGCTTGCCGCTCTTCTTCGAATTGCCCTTCTTGCCTTTGCCGTTTCTCCTGAAACTAGTGGTCTTATTCACCATCAACACTTGATGCTCTTTACGGAGTTCAGACTGTGCGACTTTCAGCATCGCAAACAACTCGCCGGGAGACTTGTTCATCCCTTGCATGTTGTAGTTCAACACAAAGCCTTTATAGCTTGGCGGCAGTGATTGCAGGATTCTGTCAGTGATAGCTTCTTGCGGGAGTTCAATCCCCAGCTCAGCTAGACGGTTTGAGTACCCAGACATTTTGAGCACATGTTCACTGACAGATGAGTTTTCCTCCATCTTGCAAGCATAGAATTTATCGGAGGTCTCATACCTCTCGATCCGGGCGTTGTTCTGAAAGATAAACTCCAACTCCTGGAACATCTCAAATGCTCCATGACGCTCAAAGCGACGTTGAAGTCCCGGTTCTAAGCCATACAAGACTGCACATTGAACTATGGAGTAGTCCTCCTTACGTGCTAACCAAGCGTTCTTAACATCCTGATCAGCCGTAGCGGGTGGTTCATCTCCTAACGCAGCATTAAGGACATAATCCTTCTTCCCAGCTTGTAAGATTAGCTTTAGATTACGAGCCCAGTCTACAAAGTTGCTTCCATCATCTTTCAACTTAGCTTTCTCTAGGAACGTATTAAAATACAGGATGACTGTCGCGTGAGCCATGATCTACAACACAAATATATTCAAAGTGGACTTAGACTATGTTCAAGATAATTAGAGTTTAACGTAATCAAATTATACGCTAAACTCCCACTCAAAAAGTACATCTCTCTAGTCATTTGAGTGGTTAATGATCCACTTACACTAGCTCAAGTCCGATCATCACGTGAGTTGAGTATAGTTTCAGTGGTAAGCATCCCTATGCTAATCATATCATCTATATGATTCATGATCGACCTTTCGGTCTCATGTGTTCCGAGGCCATGTCTGCACATGCTAGGCTCGTCAAGCTTAACCCGAGTGTTCTGCGTGCGCAACTGTTTTGCACCCGTTGTATGTGAACGTTGAGTCTATCACACCCGATCATCACGTGGTGTCTCGAAACGATGAACTGTAGCAACGGTGCACAGTCATGGAGAACACAATTTCATCTTGAAATTTTAGTGAGAGATCACCTCATAATGCTACCGTCGTTCTAAGCAAAATAAGGTGCATAAAAGGATTAACATCACATGCAATTCATAAGTGACATGATATGGCCATCATCACGTGCTTCTTGATCTCCATCACCAAAGCACCGGCATGATCTTCTTGTCACCGGCGCCACACCATGATCTCCATCAACGTGTTGCCATCGGGGTTGTCGTGCTACTCATGCTATTACTACTAAAGCTACATCCTAGCAAAATAGTAAACGCATCTGCAAGCATACACGTTAGTATAAAGACAACCCTATGGCTCCTGCCGGTTGCCGTACCATCGACGTGCAAGTCGATATTTCTATTACAACATGATCATCTCATACATCCAATATATCACATCACATCATTGGCCATATCACATCACAAGCATACCCTGCAAAAACAAGTTAGACGTCCTCTAATTTTGTTGTTGCATGTTTTACGTGGTGACCATGGGTATCTAGTAGGATCGCATCTTACTTACGCAAACACCACAACGGAGATATATGAGTTGCTATTTAACCTCATCCAAGGACCTTCTCGGTCAAATCCGATTCAACTAAAGTTGGAGAAACCGACACTTGCCAGTCATCTTTGAGCAACGGAGTTACTCGTAACGATGAAACCAGTCTCTCGTAAGCGTACGAGTAATGTCGGTCCAAGCCGCTTCAATCCAACAATACCGTGGAATCAAGAAAAGACTAAGGAGGGCAGCAAAATGCACATCACCGCCCACAAAAACTTTTGTGTTCTACTTGAGAAGACATCTACGCATGAACCTCGCTCATGATGCCACTGTTGGGGAACGTCGCATGGGAAACAAAAAATTTCCTACGCGCACGAAGACCTATCATGGTGATGTCCATCTACGAGAGGGGATGAGTGATCTACGTACCCTTGTAGATCATACAGCAGAAGCGTTAGTGAACGCGGTTGATGTGGTGGAACGTCCTCACGTCCCTCGATCCGCCGCGCGAACAATCCCGCGATCAGCCCCACGATCTAGTACCGAACGGACGGCACCTCCGCGTTCAGCACACCTACAGCTCGACGATGATCTCGGCCATCTTGATCCAGCAAGAGAGACGGAGAGGTAGAAGAGTTCTCCGGCAGCGTGACGGCGCTCCGGAGGTTGGTGATGACCTTGTCTCAGCAGGGCTCCGCCCGAGCTCCGCAGAAACGCGATCTAGAGGAAAAACCGTGGAGGTATGTGGTCGGGCTGCCGTGGAAAAGTCGTCTCAAATCAGCCCTAAAACCTCCGTATATATAGGTGGGAGAGGGGGGACCTTGCCTTGGGGCTCAAGGAGCCCCAAGGGGGTCGGCCGAGTCCAAGGGGGGAGCACTCCCCCCCCCCCCAAACCGAGTTGGACTTGGTTTGGTGGGAGGGAGTCCCCCTTCCTTCCCACCTCCTCCTCTTTTTTTTCTCTTGATTTTCTCTTCTTGGTGCATAGAGCCCTTTTGGGCTGTCCCACCAGCCCACTAAGGGCTGGTGTGACACCCTCAAGGCCTATGGGCTTCCCCGGGGTGGGTTGCCCCCCCCTGGTGAACTCCCGGAACCCATTCGTCATTCCCGGTACATTCCCGGTAACTCCGAAAACCTTCCGGTAATAAAATGAGGTCATCCTATATATCAATCTTCGTTTCCGGACTATCCCGGAAACCCTCGTGACGTCAGTGATCTCATCCGGGACTCCGAACAACATTCGGTAACCAACCATATAACTCAAATACGCATAAAACAACGTCGAACCTTAAGTGTGCAGACCCTGCGGGTTTGAGAACTATGTAGACATGACCCGAGAGACTCCTCGGTCAATATCCAATAGCGGGACCTGGATGCCCATATTGGATCCTACATATTCTACGAAGATCTTATCGTTTGAACCTCAGTGCCAAGGATTCATATAATCCCGTATGTCATTCCCTTTGTCCTTCGGTATGTTACTTGCCCGAGATTCGATCGTCAGTATCCGTATACCTATTTCAATCTCGTTTACCGGCAAGTCTCTTTAGTCGTTCCGTAATACAAGATCCCGCAACTTACACTAAGTTACATTGCTTGCAAGGCTTGTGTGTGATGTTGTATTACCGAGTTGGCCCCGAGATACCTCTCCGTTCACACGGAGTGACAAATCCCAGTCTTGATCCATACTAACTCAACTAACACCTTCGGAGATACCTGTAGAGCATCTTTATAGTCACCCAGTTACGTTGCGACATTTGATACACACAAAGCATTCCTCCGGTGTCAGTGAGTTATATGATCTCATGGTCATAGGAATAAATACTTGACACGCAAAAAACAGTAGCAACAAAATGACACGATCAACATGCTACGTCTATTAGTTTGGGTCTAGTCCATCATGTGATTCTCCTAATGACGTGATCCAGTTATCAAGCAACAACACCTTGTTCATAATCAGAAGACACTGACTATCTTTGATCAACTGGCTAGCCAACTAGAGGCTTGCTAGGGACGGTGTTTTGTCTATGTATCCACACATGTAAATGAGTCTTCATTCAATACAATTATAGCATGGATAATAAACGATTATCTTGATACAGGAATTATAATAATAACTATATTTATTATTGTCTCTAGGGCATAATTCCAACATTGATCCCTAGTATCCACTATGTTCTGAGATTGATATTGCTACTACTTTGCCATGCTTAATGCTTGTCACTAGGACCCGAGTGCCATGATTTCAGATCTGAACCTATTATGTTCTCGTCAATATATGTGTGTTCTCGATCCTATCTTGCAAGTTGTAGTCACCTACTATGTGTTATGACCCGGCAACCCCGGAGTGACAATAGCCGGAACCACTCCCGGAGATGACCGTAGTATGAGGAGTTCATGTATTCACTAAGTGTTAATGCTTTGTTCCGGTTCTCTATTAAAAGGAGAACCTTAATATCTTGTAGTTTCCATTAGGACCCCGTTGCCACGGGAGGGATGGACAATAGATGTCATGCAAGTTCTTTTCATAAGCACGCATGACTACATACGGAATACATGCCTACATTACATTGACGAACTGGAGCTAGTTACATATCTCCTCATCTTATAACTGTTGCATGATGAATGTCATCCGACATAATTATCCATCACCAATCCAATGCCTACGAGTTTTTCCTACTGGTCCTTGCTATGTTACTTTGCCGC
The DNA here is from genome assembly GCF_904849725.1 of Hordeum vulgare subsp. vulgare. Lineage (NCBI taxonomy): Eukaryota > Viridiplantae > Streptophyta > Magnoliopsida > Poales > Poaceae > Hordeum > Hordeum vulgare. The sequence goes on along the minus strand of NC_058523.1, from coordinate 405,309,441 downwards.
TACTGCTGTCACTGTTGTCACTGCTACTACTGTTACCGCTACTGTTGTCACTGCTGCTACTGTTACCATTGCTACTGTTGCTATCACACTACTTTGCTACTGATACTTTCCTGCAGATACTAAGTCTTTCAGGTGTGGTTGAATTAACAGCTCAATTGCTAATACTCGAGAATATTCTTTGGCTTTCCCTTGTGTTGAATCAACAAATTTGGGTTGAATACTCTACCCTCGAAAACTTTTGCGATCCCCTATACTTGTGGATTATCAAGACTATTTTCTGGCGCCATTGCCGGGGAAGCATAGCACTATTCTCCGAGTCACTTGGGATTTACGTCTGTTGATCACTATGAGGAATCCGAGAGATCCAAAAACTAAAGTCTTGCCCTCAACTACGAGGACGGGTAAGGAACTGCCATCTAGCTCTGCACTTGATTCACCTTCAGTTATGAGTAAGTTTGCGACACAACCTCCTGCTAGAAATTTTGATATGTCGCCTGTGCTTGATGATGCTACTTCTGCTATCCATGATGCTTGTGATGATGCTTTGCTTGATACTGCTTTGCCACTAGGTGCATTCCTAGATGCACAAATTGCTAGAGTTGCTGCTGAATGCGATGATACTTCTGAGACTGCTGAGATTATTGAAGTAGAACCTGCTATTTCACCTGTTAGAACTAGCTCTCCTAGATACGGATTGCCTGATATAGCTGAGGGTTATGTTATGGATGGAGAGATAGCTGAGGACTTTCTTGCTTGTAAGGATAGCTATGATCTTGAGGAATTACTGCGCAATGGAAAGAAAAATCTCTGAACGCTAGGATGAAATACGACCTGAAGTTTGCTACTCACCTATCTTTGTGACTGATAAGGATTATGAATTCTCTGTCAATCCTGAGTTAATCACTATGGTTGAATCTAATACTTTTCATGGTTATGAGTCTGAAACGGTTGTAGCACATCTTACTAAGCTGCACGATATAACCACCCTATTCACGAGTGAGGAAAAGATCCGCCACTACTATATCCTTAAGCTGTTTCCTTTCTCGTTAAAAGGATGATGCTAAGACTTGGTTCACTTCTCTTGCTCCTCATTGTGTGCGTAGTCCCCAGGATATGATCTACTACTTCTATGAAAAATATTTTCCTGCCCATAAGAAACAAGCTGCCTTGCAGGAAATATATAACATTGTGCAAGTTGAAGAAGAGAGTCTCCCACAAGCTTGGGGGAGGCTTGTCCAGCTGCTGAATGCTTTGCCTGATCACCCTCTTGAGAAAAATGAAATACTTGATATCTTCTATAATTGACTAACTGATGCTTCTAGGGACCACCTAGATAGTTGTGTCGGTTGTGTTTTTAGGGAACGAGCTATGGAACAAGCTGAGATTCTATTGAATAATATCTTGTGCAATGAGAATGCTTGGACTATTCCCGAACCACCTCCGAAGCCAACTCCGAAGAAAAGAGGTATGCTATTCCTCAGTCCTGAAGATATGCAAGAAGCTAAGAAATCTATGAAAGAGAAAGGCATTAAATCCGATGATGCCAAAAATCTACCACCTATCGAAGAGATCCATGGCCTTGATAACCCAACACAGGTAGTAGAGGTAAATTCTCTTCGTAGATTCAATGAGAGTGATATTCCTTGTGATAAACCTGCTAGCTTATGCCTAGATGAATTTGATAACTTTGTTGCCAAACAACAAAGTTTCAATGATTATGTTAGCAGAAAATTGGAATAGAATGCTTGTATGCTTAGTCATTTAAGTGCTTGTGTGGATAGAAATGTCAATGACCTTAAGCTTTTGAGTAAACATGCCTCTATGGTCACCACTCAGGTAGAAGAAGTACTTAAAGCTCAAAATGACTTGCTCAATGAGTTGAATGACAATTCTGTTAGAGTCGTCACTAGAGGTGGTAGAATGACCCAGGAACCTTTGTATCCTGAGGGTCATCCTAAGAGAATTGAACAAGATTCTCAAGGAGTTAGCACTGATGCACGTAGTCATCCTAGGAAGAAAAAGAAAGATGATAGGAACTTGCATACTAGCAAACATGCTGCTGTTACACCCGAGAATCCAAATGATATCTCTGTTTCTGATGCCGAAACACAATCTGGTGATGAACATGAGCCTAGTGATAATATCGATAGTGGTGTTCATGACGATGCTGAACCTAGCAATGATAAGGATGTGGAGATTGAACCTGTTGATCTTGATAACCCACAACCTAAGAATAGGAGATATGATAAGAATGACTTCATTGCTAGGAAGCATGGTAAAGAAAGGGAACCATGGGTTCATAAACCCATGCCCTTTCCTCCCAAACCATCCAAGAAAAAGGATGATGAGGATTTTGAGAGCTTTGTTGAAATGATTAGACCTGTCTTTCTGCAAATGCATTTGACAGATATGCTCGAAATGTCTCCTTATGCTAAGTACATGAAGGATATTGTGACTAATAAGAGGAGGATACCTGAGGTTGAGATTTCCACCATGCTCGCTAATTACACTTTCAAGGGTGGAACTCCTAAGAAACTAGGTGATCCCGGAGTGCCCACTATACCTTGCTCCATTAAAGGAAACTATGTTAGAACTACTTTATGCGACCTTGGAGCCGGTGTTAGTGTTATGCCTCTCTCTCTTTATCGTAGACTTGAATTGGACAAGTTGACACCCACTGAAATCTCTCTGCAAATGGCCGACAAATCAACTGCTTTCCCTATCGGCATTTGCGAGGATGTGCCTGTTGTGGTTGCTAACGTTACTATCTTAACAGACTTTGTTATTCTGGATATTCCCGAGGATGATGCCATGGCGGTCATCCTTGGAAGACCCTTTTTAAACACTGCAGGGGCTGTTATTGATTGCAACAAATGCAATGTCACTTTCCATGTCAATGGTAATGAGCATACGGTGCACTTTCCGAAGAAACAATATCGAGTACATTGCATCAATGCTATTGAAAAAACTTCATCGATTCTTATTGGGAGCCTTGAATGCCCTATACCTACTCTTAAGATGAAGTATGATTTGCTTGTTGGGGATATGCACATCCCCATTGAGGTAACCTACTGACTATTGGAAAATTCTCCTTTTTTTATGCGATTCAAAAAAGTTTTTCAAGGAGACTTGATCAACCTCATTGATAGATTTCTTTCGATGACCATGAAATGGATGAATCTAGGAGTCACAACCCTCTGTTCCAAACCTTTACCTTCGGTTGCTTAGAAGAAAAATGATAGATTTAGCTTTAGTTTCTCCTGATTTCTGCTTTTTGCGTCCCGTAGAAAAGTGTCCCGAAAATAAAAGTTCTTCAAATGCCCTGAAAATCAAGTATGAGTTTTTCTGGAATTTTTGAAAAATTCTGAGACAGAGAGCTAGTCAGGGGGATGCACAAGTGGGCAACAAGCCCAGGAGGCGCGGGCACCCCCCTGGCCGCACCTACCAGGCTTGTGGGGTCCACGTGCCCCCCTCCACTTATTCTAGCTCCCATCTCCTTCTCCTACCTCCAAAAAAAATCATTCTACAGCTCAAACCCGTGTTCTTGCTCTTCTTGCTGCAATTTTCGATCTCCTTGTGCAAATCCCCATTCACCAAACTATTTTGGAGGAATTGTTCCTTGGTATGTGACTCCTCCATTGGTCCAATTAGTTTTTGCTCTAGTGCCTTATTCGTTGTGTATTATTGTTGCCTTGGTGACCCTGTTCTTGAGCTTTGCATGCTAATTTTAGTTGGTCCCAAGTAGTTTCGATGCATGATATGGCTCTAGGCACTTGTAGGAGTAGTTGCTATGAGTTTCGTTGAGCCTTGTTCACTTTTCCTTTGAGTCACTAAAAATTTCAGAATTTTTCAAAGAAAGGAAAAGGAAAAGATGAGGAGGTTCCTAAGAGGCTCTTCAAGACGTGACCCCAAGGATGATGAAAATGAGAAGAAGAAACCCAAGTATCCATTCCCCCGAGTTGCGGAAGTTCGAGCGTGCGAGTGGCCAAGCGATGTGTTCTTACGTGCCGTCGGTCTTTACGAGGATTTTTATTACTTGGTGGAGAACGCAGGCCTTACCGCATTCGTTGAAGATAAGTGTCCACAATACCTCCTCCTCACTAATATTTTCGTGCAAAGCTTTAACTTCTATCCAAGGAAGAGTCCTCCTATGATTGAGTTCAAGCTATATGATATCCCCCAGCGCATGTCACTTCAGGATTTTTGCAATGTCTGCAAATTACCTTATGTTGGGGATATTCATGAACCTCGTCCACGGGACATGGAGGCTTTCATTGATAGTATTGTTGTAGGAGAGGAGAGAGGAGTATCTTGCGCTAGAGTTGCTAGCATACATTTTCCCGTGCTTTGGTACTTCTCATTATTTGTGGGAAAGTGTTTGATTGGTCGTGGGAAAGCTGGAGCCCTTAGCTCCCCAAATCTTGCGATCTTGCGCGAAGCTCTTTATAATGATAAAACTTATAGCTTGGGCGCTATAGTGGCTCAACGGTTGAACACGAACCGTACTAAAGGCGTTGTTTATGGAGGTATATATGCTACCTGTCTTGCTAGACATTTTGAGATACCTATTAGACTGCACGAGGAAGAAGAGATTCTTCTTCCTGAGAGATATCTAGATTATGATAGCATGGTTCGCCATGACTTTCTTGATAAAGATATAAATAAGAGGATGATTTATAACCTGGTATTTAGTCAGGGTACTCGTGAGACTATTACCTTGCCTGCTCCTTGCTGCGGCAACAAAAGTCCTTCCCTAGCGCTTAGGAATTCTTCTTGTTACTTCTCTGGTTTGCGTCGGTTTTTCCCTTGAAGAGGAAAGGGTTATGCAGAACCTGAGCAGTAAGTATTTCCCTCAGTTTGAGAACCAAGGTATCGATCCAGAAGGAGGGCCTCGTCAAGTCCAGAGTACCTGCACAAACACAAACAAGCTTGCACCCAACGCTTCAAAGGGGTTGTCAATCCCTTCAAGATTGTTTGCAAAGTGAGATCTAAAGGCAGAAAGTGCAACGAAGTAAAAAGTGTAAGGCTGAAAATATGGTGTGGAGTAGATCCTAGGGGCCATAGTGTTCACTAGAGGCTTCTCTCATAATAGCAAATATCACGGTGGGTGAACAAATTACTGTCGAGCAATTGATAGAACCGCGCAAAGTCATGACGATATCTAAGGCAATGATCATGCATATAGGCATCACGTCCGAGGCAAGTAGACCTATACTTTCTGCATCTACTACTATTACTCCACACATCGACCGCTATCCAGCATGCATCTAGTGTATTGAGTTCATGACGAACAGACTAACGCCTTAAGCAAGATGACATGATGTAGAGGGATAATCTCAAACAAATGATGAACACCCCATCTTTTTACCCTTGCTGGAAACAACACGATGCGTGCCTCGCTACCCCTTCTGTCACTGGGTGAGGTCACCGCACGGTATGAACCCAAAACCAAGCACTTCTCCCATTGCAAGAATCATAGATCTAGTTGGCCAGACAAAACCCACAACTCGAAGAGAATTACAAGGATATGAAATCATGCGTAAGAGAGATGAGAAGAAACTCAAATAAGATTCATAGATAATCTGATCATAAATCCACAATTCATCGGATCTCAACAAACACACCGCAAAAGAAGATTACATCGGATAGATCTCCATGAAGATCATGGAGAACTTTGTATTGAAGATCCAAGAGAGAGAAGAAGCCATCTAGTTACTAGCTATGGACCCGTAGGTCTATGGTGAACTACTCACGCATCATCGGAGAGGTCATGGTGTTGATGAAGAAGCCCTCCGTGTCCGAATCCCCCCTCCGGCAGGGCACCAGGAAGTGCCCCAGATGGGATCTTGCGGAGACAGAAGCTTGCGGCGGCGGAAAAGTACTTTCGATGATCTCCTGATTTTTTTGGGATTTTTAGGGAATTTATAGGTGCAACCCCTAGGTCAGGAGACGCTCAGGGGGCCCACAAGCATGGATGGCGCGACCTCCCCCCTGGTCGCGTGGTGGGGGCTTGTGGGGCCCCTGAGGCTCCCCTGCCTTGGCTCCCAAGCTTCCCGATCTTCTTCCGTTCTAGAAAAAATCTTTTCTTGAATTTTCTTCCGTTTGGACTCCGTTTCAAAATCTCCTATGAAAGGGGTCAAAAACATGGAAAAAACAGGAACTGGCACTTGGCACTGAGTTAATAAGTTAGTCCCAAAAAATATATAAAAGGCATGAAAAACATCCAAAGTTTGACAAGATAATAGCATGAAACCATAAAAAATAATAGATACGTTGGAGACGTATCAAGCATCCCCAAGCTTAACTCCTGCTCGTCCTCGAGTAGGGAAGTGATAAAGAATGAATTTTTGATGTGGAATGCTACCTAGCATAGTTGTCCTTTGCAACTTATTTCATGTGACATGAATGTTCAGATCCGTAAGATTCAAAACAATAGTTTGCTATTGACATGAAAACAGTAATACTTCAAGCAAACTAGCAAAGTAATCATGAACTTTCAAAATAACAAGGCCAAAGAAAGTTATCCCTATAAAATCATATAGTCTCGCTATGATCCATCATCCTCACACAACTAATGTAAATCATGCCCAACCCTGGTATTGGCCAAGTAATTGTTTTCACACTCTTACTTTCTCAAAAAATTTATAACCATCACGCAATACATGAGCGTGAGCCATGGATATAGCACTATAGGTGGAATAGAGTGTGGTGGTGGTTGTGAGACAAAAAGGGAGGAGATAGTCACATTGACTCGGCGTATCAATAGGCTATGGAGATGCCCATTAATAGATATCAATGTGAATGAGTAGGCATTGCCATACAAGAGATGCACTAGAGCTATAAGTATGTGAAAGCTCAAAAGGAGAACTAGTGGGTGTGCATCCAACTTGCTTGCTCACGAAGACCTAGAGCAATTTTGAGGAAGACCATCATTGGAATATACAAGCCAAGTTATATAATGAAGATTCCCACTAGCATATGGTAGTGACAAAGCAAGAAGCTTTCAATCATGAAGAACATGGTGCTATCATGAAGCACAAGTGTGGAAAAAGATAGTAGCATTGTCCCTTCTCTCTTTTTCTCTCTTTCTTTTTTTCATTTGGGCTCTTAGGCCTCTTTTTTTTCTTTTTTTTTCTCCCCCCTTTTTTTGGGCTCTTTGGCCTCTTTTTTTCCTCACATGGGACAATGCTCTAATAATGATGATCATCACACTTTTATTTACTCACAGCTCAAAGATCACAATGATGATGACTCCATAGGAAATGCCTCCGGCAGTGTACCGGGATGTGCAACGATCTAGCATGGCGTATGACGTTGAAACATCTTGCTAGCTATTTTACGATCATGCAATGGCAATATGAGAGTGACGGCACAAGTCATGAGACAGAACGGTGGGAGTTGCATGGCAATATATCTCGGAATGGCTATGAAAATGCCATAGTAGGTAGATATGGTGGTTGTTTTGAGGAAGGAATTTGATGGGTTTGTGTACCGGTGAGAATTGTGTGGCACTAGAGAGGCTAGCAATGGTGGAAGGTGAAAGTGCATCTATACCATGGGCTCACATTAGTCATGAAGAACTCACATACTTGTTGCAAAAGTTTTTATTAGTAATCGAAACAAAGTGCTAAACGCATACTCCGAGTGGAAGGGTTGGTAGGTGTAAACCATCGCGCGGTCCCGACCTCAACACAAAGGATGACAATCAATAGATCAATTATGCTCCGACTTCCTAACATAGCAGTTCACCATACGTGCATGCTACGGGAATCACTAACTTCAACACAAGTATTTCTAGATTCACAACACCCTACTAACATAACTCTTAATATTACCAAATCCATGTCTCAAAACTATTTGAGAGGAATCAAAACTTCTCTTTCTACTTAATGCACATGAAGATGGAGGTTTTTACATCCTCTTTGGGTATCTATCACCTTTGGGACTACTTTCATAGCATAAGCCAACTACCAAATCACGCACCGCCGTGCTCCAAAAGGTATAAGTGAAGCACATAGAGCAAAAGTATCTAGCTCAAAAGATATAAGTGAAGCACTATGAGCATTCTAGCAAAATCACCATGAGTGCATGTCTCTCTCTCTCAAAATGGTGTGCAACAAGGATGATTGTGACAAAACAAAAAGAAAAGACTCCTAAGATACAAGATGTCCAAGCAAAACACATATCATGTGGTGAATAATAATATAGCTCCAAATAATGTTACCGATGGATTGAAGACGAAAGAGGGGATGCCTTCTCGGGGCATCCCCAAGCTTAGGATTTTTGGTGTCCTTGAATTAGGCTTGGGATGCCTTGGGCATCCCCAAGCTGGAGCTCTTTCCACTCCTTATCTCTTTGTCCATGAGAACATCAACCAAAACTTGAAAACTTCACAACACAAAACTTAAACAGAAACTCGTGATAACATCAGCACAAGAAAACAAACTACCACTTCTTTTGGTACTGTAGCAAACTTGAATTATATCTATATTGGTGTTGGGATACTGTATTCTCACTTTTCCATGGCTAGTACCCCCCCCCCCCCCCGATACTAACCATAGTTTCATCAAAACAAGCAACCAACTCAACAAAAACAGAATCTGTCAAAAACAGACCAGTCTGTAGCAATCTGTATACTTCGTATACTTCTGGTACCTCAAAAAATCTTAAAAATTACGAAGGCCTGGAAAAAAAGCATATCAACCAGAATGAAAAAGAATCAACTCAAAATCTCTTTCTGAATAAAAATGAAAAATCATCTCGTGAGCGAAAAGTTTCTGTCTTTTTCCAGCAGGATCAAACAACCATTACCAAGACTTCTCATAAAGGTTTTGCTTGGCTCAAACACAAAAATAAACACAAAAAACACAATCACAACAGAATTATGAAAGTTTGGACGCAACAAAATAGAAAGACAAAGATAAATTCATTGGGTTGCCTCCCAACAAGCGCTATTGTTTAACGCCCTTAGCTAGGCATTGATAATTCAATGATGCTCACACAAAAGACAAGAATTGAAGCACAACGAGAGCATCATAAAGCATGTGAAATTCACATCTAAGTCTAACATACTTCCTATGCATAGGCATTTTATAGGAAAACAGATTGTCAAGACAACCAATAGTTACCATATGCAAGGAAGAAGAAAGAGACAATAGCAATCTCAACATAACGAGAGGTGATTTAGTGATATGAAAGTTTCTACCACCATATTTTGCTCTCTCATAATAATTACATGTGGGATCATATTCGAATTCAACAATGTAACTATCACATAGGATATTCTTTTCATGATCGACATGCATGCAAAGTTGACACTCCTCAAAAATAGTGGGATTATCATCAACTAAAGTGATGACTTATCCAAACCAACTTTCAATAATATTGCAAATATCATATTCATCATGAGGCTTAAACAAATTTTCAAGATCATAAGAAAAATCATCGCCCCACTCATGATCATTGCAACAAGTAGTGGACATAGCAAAACTAGCATCCCCAAGCTTAGGGTTTTGAATATTTTTAGCATGATTGTCACTAATAGAATTTATAGTGAAACCATTGCAATCATGCTTTTCATCCAAGGAGCCCTCGTGAATCACTTCATAAATTTCTTCCTCATAATTTTCAGATTCACGCATCTCAAGAAAAACTCCATAAAGATAGTCAAGTGCACTCAACTCACTAGCAATTGGATCAACATAATTGGATATCTTAAAGAGATTAGCAGGTGGATGAGGATCCATATCACTAGATTTTCAGCAAGCGAAGATGCAAGCATATTGAAGGCACATGGCACAAAAGCGAACAGAAAGCAAGCGAGAGAAAAGGGCAAACGAAAAGGCGAATGAAAAAGGCAATTTGGTGAAGTGGTGGAGAGGAAAACGAGAGGCAAGTGACAAACAAAGTAAATGCAAGAGATGAGTTTGCTACACTTACTTGGATGAGTTCTTGACTTGATCCTCCCCGGCAACGGCGCCAGAAATCTTCTGCTGCAGCAACAAAAGTCCTTCCCTGGCGCTTAGGAATTCTTCTTGTTACTTCTCTGGTTTGCGTCATTTTTTCCCTTGAAGAGGAAAGGGTGGTGCAGCACAGGAGCAGTAAGTATTTCCCTCAGTTTGAGAACCAAGGTATCGATCCAGAATGAGGGCCTCGTAAAGTCCAGAGTACCTGCGCAAACACAAACAAGCTTGCACCCAACGCTTCAAAGGGGTTGTCAATCCCTTCAAGATTGTTTGCAAAGTGAGATCTGAAGGCGGAAAGTGCAACGAAGTAAAAATTGTAAGGCTGAAAATATGGTGTGGAGTAGACCCTGGGGGCCATAGTGTTCACTAGAGGCTTCCCTCATAATAGCAAATATCACAGTGGGTGAACAAATTACTGTCGAGCAATTGATACAACCGCGCAAAGTCATGACGATATCTAAGGCAATGATCATGCATATAGGCATCACGTCCGAGACAAGTAGACCGATACTTTCTGCATCTACTACTATTACTCCACACATCGACCGCTATCCAGCATGCATCTAGTGTATTGAGTTCATGACGAACAGAGTAACGCCTTAAGCAAGATGGCATGATGTAGAGGGATAATCTCAAACCAATGATGAAAACCCCATCTTTTTACCCTTGATGGCAACCACATGATGCGTGCCTCGCTACCCCTTCTGTCACTAGGTGAGGTCACCGCATGGTATGAACCCAAAACCAAGCACTTCTCCCATTGCAAGAATCATAGATCTAGTTGGCCAGACAAAACCCACAACTCGAAGAGAATTACAAGGATATGAAATCATGCGTGAGAGAGATCAGAAGAAACTCAAATAAGATTCATAGATAATCTGATCATAAATCCACAATTCATCGGATCTCGGCAAACACACCGCAAAAGAAGATTACATCGGATAGATCTCCATGAAGATCATGGAGAACTTTGTATTGAAGATCCAAGAGAGAGAAGAAGCCATCTAGTTACTAGCTATGGACCCGTAGGTCTATGGTGAACTACTCACGCATCATCGGAGAGGTCATGGTGTTGATGAAGAAGCCTTCCGTGTCCGAATCCCTCCTCCGGCAGGGCACCAGGAAGTGCCCTAGATGGGATCTTGCGGAGACAGAAGCTTGCAGCGGCGGAAAAGTACTTTTGATGATCTCCTGATTTTTTTGGGATTTTTAGGGAATTTATAGGCGCAACCCCTAGGTCAGGGGACGCTTAGGGGGCCCAGAAGCCTGGATGGCGCGGCCTCCCCCTGGCCGCGGGGTGGGGGCTTGTGGGGCCCCTGAGGCTCCCCTGCCTTGGCTCCCAAGCTTCCCGATATTCTTCCGTTCCAGAAAAAATCTTTTCGGGGATTTTCTTCCGTTTGGACTCCGTTTCAAAATCTCCTCTGAAAGGGGTCAAAAACATGGAAAAAACAGGAACTGGCACTTGGCACTGAGTTAATAAGTTAGTCCCAAAAAATATATAAAAGGCATGCAAAACATCCAAAGTTTGACAAGATAATAGCATGAAACCATCAAAAATTATAGATACGTTGGAGACGTATCACTCCTTCTTTGTTCAATCTTCATCTAGGTAGGTACATTATTATGCCCTCGGACATCTACGCATATTGGGGCATAGCGCCACCATAGGTGCCCGTGCCCGAGCTACCAGTCGAGTACCAGACGCCAGTTTATCACTGGAAGCCAGAGGAGCTCACTCAACAGTGGCACCCTCAATACACTCCGGAGTACCCCGAAGACGGTTACTTCCCACCTTGGGAGTAGACCAACTTAGGCCAAAAGCCTAAGCTTGGGGGAGTACGTGTTTCTCACCGACTTTATATTCTTGCTCACGCTTTCACTTTGTTAGTCGGTGTTCACACCTTGCCACTGTATCATCCATGCTAGTTTATTTCTTTTTCTCGCTTTCTTCTCATGTGTTTGTTTAGATTGAGAAAACCCAAAAAGGTTTCATGTTGTTCTTTTGCTTGTTGGGAGCTTTCCCGTGTAAATAGTTTTCTTTTTCTTTGGGTCAAGGTAGAAGACCATGGCTATAATGTTTAGTGGCTCTCACATGCATATCTGTTTATCTGTCAAAGAGCCATATTACTTTGTCTTCTCCTTTGTGTTTGCTTGCAAATTCCAGCTTAGTCCAATGCATGAACACTCTTATTATTGTTCACATCATTCGATCGTGCAAGTGAAAGGCAATAATGACGATATATGATGAAGTGACTGAGCCTGGAAAAGCTGGTATGAACTCGATCTATTTTGTTTTTGTAAATATGACTAGCTCATCATTCCCAATTCAGCTTTGTTATGAGAGAAACATGTTTACAATGACAACTTAGAGATCATAGTTTCTGATGCCATGCTTAATTATTTAGGAGCTTATAATGGTTTGTCTTTGATGCCAACATGAATTTCAAGATGATTATGATGTAGTATGATAGGATGGTATCCTCCTTTGAATGATTCGAGTGGCTTGACTTGGTGCATGTTTACGCATGTAGTTCAAACAAAATCAACATAGCCACTATGATATTCATGTTTATGGTGATGTATGTCCTACTCATGCTTGCACTCAATGTTGGTTAATCTCAATGCATATTGATGACTGTTGTCACTCTCTAGTTGGTCGCTTCCTAGTCTTTTGCTAGCCTTCACTTGTACTAAGCGGGAATACTGCTTGTGCATCTACTTCCAAAAACCCAAAGTTGTTCCATATGAGTCAACCATACCTACCTATATGTGGTATCTACCTGCCGTTCCAAGTAAATTTGCATGTTCCACTCTCTAAACCTTCAAGAAATAATCTGTTTTGCATGCCCGAACCACTCATGTGGTGACAAGGGGCGATCAGTATCTTCCATGCTAGACGTGTTATCCTTGATATGTGTTTATTCGCTATCACTCACGTGAAAGGGGTCGGTAATTGGAATGCCCAGTTCCATGCTCAAATCGAAAAGATAATTGCAAACAAAACTCCCCCTGGATTGTTGTTGGTATGGACGGCACCCGAGTATTCGGCTAGTCGTGGAGTGTGATTGATCGGTGGTGGGGGAGTCAAAACTTTACTTTTCTGTTTGGGAACCGCCTATAGCATGTGTAGCATGGAAGATGGTGAAAACTCTTGGTCATCGCGTTGACAATGGAAGCATGCCACCCAAAATTATTGATGTCTGTTTTAAAAGCTTGAGCTCTGGCACCTCTGCAAATCACTGCTTCCCTCTGTGAAGGGCCTATCTATTTGTGTTTCTGTTGAGTCATCCTCTCCTTATAAAGGCACCAATTAGAGAGAACCTCCGTCATTTTTATGCTTTGCTATTAATTGTTATTGAGTATGACTGTGACTGGATCTTCTTTGCCATGAATTACAATGTTCAGTCAGCCCTTGGTCTTTCAAGGTGCTCTGCATTTATGTTTTGCGGTCTCAGAAAGAGCAAGCGAGATACCATCTGTTCATATTGCTTCATGATTGTTTTGATTGAAGTGTTGATGTTTCAAACTTATCATTATTCCTCGCTAGTTGATTATGCCATTGATATGAGTACATCATGAGACCTAAATGTCATTGCTTATGTGGTTAGCTTATGATCTTGCTGAAAATCCGAATATGAGTCAGACATAATTACAACAACAAGATCAAACATAGTTCGTAAAAGTTTTTCTTTTGTCTCTTTCAGTTTGTCAACTGAATTTCTTGAGGGCAAGCAAGGCTTTAAGCTTGGGGGAGTTGATATGTCTCCATCGTATCTACTTTTCCAAACTCTTTTGCCCTTGTTTTGGACTCTAATTTGCATGATTCGAATGGAACTAACCCGGACTAACGCTGTTTTCAGCAGAATTGCCATGGTGTTGTTTTTGCACAGAAATAAAAGTTCTCGGAATGACCTAGAAATTTACGAGAATTTTTTGTGGCATATATACAAAATACTAGCGCAATAATCAACCGGAGGCGTGGAGCGAGGATCCCACAAGCCCAGGAGGCGCGGGCCCCCCTGGCCATGCCTAGCAGGCTTGTGGGGCCCTTGGGGCTCCGCCGCCTCCAACTCCGACTTTATTTAGTCCCTTTTGTCCAGAAAAAATCAAGGAGAAGAGTTCATCACGTTTTACGATACGGAGGCGCCGCCACCACCTGTTCTTCGTTTGGAGGACAGATCTGGAGTCCGTTCTGGGCTCCGGAGAGGGGAGATCGTCACCATCGTCATCACCAACCTTCCTTCATAGCCAATTCCATGATGCTCTTCACCGTTCATGAGTAATCTCATCGTAGGCCTGCTGGACGGTGATGGTTTGGATGAGATCTATCATGTAATCGAGTTAGTTTTGATGGGGATTGATCCCTAGTATCCACTATGTTATGAGATTGATGTTGTTACTACTTTGCCATGCTTAATGCTTGTCACTAGGGCCCGAGTGCCATAATTTCATATATGAACCTAGTATGTTCTCGTCAATATATGTGTGTTCTCGATCCTATCTTGCAAGTTGTAGTCACCTACTATGTGTTATGACCCGGCAACCCCGGAGTGACAATAGCCGGAACCACTCCCGGAGATGACCATAGTATGAGGAGTTCATGTATTCACTAAGTGTTAATGCTTTGTCCCGGTTCTCTATCAAAAGGAGAACCTTAATATCCCGTAGTTTCCATTAGGACCCCGCTGCCACGGGAGGGATGGACAATAGATGTCATGCAAGTTATTTTCATAAGCACGTATGACTACATACGGAATACATGCCTACATTACATTGACGAACTAGAGCTAGTTACATATCTCCCCATGTTCTAACTCTTGCATGATGAATGTCATCCGGCACAATTATCCATCACCGATCCAATGCCTACGAGTTTTTCCTACTGGTCCTTGCTACGTTACTTTGCCGCTACTGCTGCCACTGTTCTCACTGCTGCTACTGTTACCGCTACTGCTGTCACTACTGCTACTGTTACCGTTGCTACTGTTGCTATCACACTACTTTGCTACTGATACTAAGTCTTTCAGGTGTGGTTGAATTGACAACTCAACTGCTAATACTCGAGAATATTCTTTGGCTTCCCCTTGTGTCGAATCAACAAATTTGGGTTGAATACTCTACCCTCGAAAACTGTTGCGATCCCCTATACTTGTGGGTTATCAGGTGTGTGTTTCTTCAACTTTAGTTGAATTGGATTTGACCGAGGCAGTCCTTGGAGAAGGTTAAGTAGAAATTTGCATATCACCGTTGTGGCTTTGCATAAGTAAGATGCGATCATACTAGATACCCATAGCTGCCACGTAAAATTTGCAACAACAAATTATAGGACGTCTAACTTGTTTCTGTAGGGTATGGATGTGATGTGATATGGCCAAAGACATGATATGATATATTGGATGTATGAGACGATCATGTTGTAATATTTAAATATCGACTTGCACGGCGATGCTACGGCAACCAGTAGGAGCCATAGGGTTGTCTTTAAACTAACGTTTGTGCTTGCAGATGCTTTTACTATATCACTAGGTTGTAGCTTTAGTAGTGATAGCATAGATAGTGCGACAACTTCAATGGCGGCACGATGATGGAGATCATGATGATGCAGATCATGGTGCGACGCTAGTGACGATGGAGATTATGCCGGTGCTTTGGTGATGGAGATCAAGAAGCACAAGTTCATGGCCATATCATGTCACTTATGATTTGCATGTGATGTTAATCCTTTTATGCACCTTATTTTGCTTAGGACGACGGTAGCATTATCAGGTGATCCCTCACTAAAATTTCAAGATGAAATTGTGTTATCCCCGACTATGCAACGTTGTGACGGTTCTTCATTTCGAGACACCACGTGATGATCGGGTGTGATAGACTCAACGTTCACATACAACGGGTTGCACACGCGGAACACTCGGGTTAAACTTGACGAACCTAGCATGTACAGACATGGACTCGGAACACAAGAGACAGAAAGGTCGAGCATGAATCATATAGTTGATATGATCAACATGGAGATGTTCACCATTGAAACTAATATCAACTCACGTGATGATCGAACTTGAGTTAGTAGATTTGGATCATGTGCCACTCGAATGACTAGAGGAATGTCTATTTGAGTGGGAGTTCTTAAGTAATATGATTAATTGAACTCATTATCATGAACATAGTCAAAATGTCTTTGCAAATTATGTTGTAGCTTGCGCTGTAGCTCTACTGTTTTGATATGTTCCTAGAGAAAATTTAGTTGAAAGATGATAGTAGCAATTATGTGGACTGGGTCCGTAAACTGAGGATTGTCCTCATTGCTGCATAGAAGGCTTATGTCCTTAATCCACCGCTCAGTGTGCTAAATTCCGAGCGTCGTCTATAGATGTTGCGAACATCTGACATACACGTTTTTGATGACTAAATGATAGTTCAGTGCGTAATGCTTAAACGACTTAGAAGTAAGGTGCCAAAGACGTTATGAACGTCACGGGACATAAGAGATGTCCCAAGATATGAAATTAAGATTTCAGGCTCTTGCCCGTGTTGAGAGGTATGAGACCTTTGACATGATTCTTTGCCTACAAAAGTAAGGGAGAAAAGCTCAATCGTTGAGCATGTGTTCAGATTGTCTGGGTGCTACAATCGCTTGAATCGAGTGGGAGTTGATCTTCTAGATAAGATAGTGATTGACATAGTTCTCCAAAGTCACTACCACCAAGCTATAGAGCTTCGTGATGAACTATAACATATCAGCGATAAAGTTGATGATCCTTGAGCTATTTGCGATGTTTGACACCGCAAAGGTAGAAATCAAGTAGGAGCATCAAGTGATGATGGTTAGTAGAACCACTAGTTTCGAGAAGGGTAAGGGTTAAAAGGGATGCTTTATGAAATGGCAAAACAGTTGCCACTCTAGTAAAGAAACCCATGGTTGAACCCAAACCCGAGACTAAGTGCTTCTATTATGAGGGGAACGGTCACTCAAGCGGAACTACCCTAGTTACTTGGTAGATGAGAAGGCTGGCAAAGTCAACAAAATTATATTGGATATACATGATTTTGATGTGTACTTTACTAGTACTCCTAGTAGCACCGGGGTATTAGATATCAGTTCAGGTTGCTAAGTGTTAGTAACTTGAAATAAAAGCTATGGAATAAACGGATACTAGCTAAAGGCGAGGTGACGATGTGTTGGAAGTGTTTCCAAGGTTGATGTGATCAACATCGCACGCTCCCTCTACCATCGGGGTTAGTGTTGAACCTAAATAAATGTTATTTGGTGTTTTCGTTAAGCATGAACATGATTGGATCATGTTTATTTCAATATGGTTATTCATTGAAGTCGGAGAATAAAAGGTTGTTCTGTTTACATGAATAATACCTTCAATGGTCATGCACCAAAGTGAATGGTTCATTGAATCTCGATCGTAGTAATACACATGTTCATAATATTGATGCCAAAATATGCAAAAGTAGTAATGATAGTACCACTTACTTGTGGCACTGACACTTGAGTCATATTGGTGTAAAACGCATGAATAAGCTCCATACTGATGGATGTTTGGACTCACTCGTTTTTGAATCATTTGAGACATGCGAACCATGCCTATTGGTGTAAACGCATGAAGAAACTCCATGCAGATGGATCGTTTGGAATCACTTGATTTTGAATCACTTGAGAAATGCAAATCATGCCACATGGGCAAGATGACTGAAGGCCTCGTTTTCCATTGAGACGGAATAAGAAAGTAACTTGTTGGAAGTAATACATTTTGATGTATGCGGTCCAATGAGTGTTGAGGCACGCAGTGGATATTGTTATGTTCTTACTTCACAAATGATTCAAGTAGATATTAGTATATTTACTTGATGAAACACAAGTCTGAATTATTGAAAGGTTCAAGTAATTTCATAGTGAAGTTGAAGATCGTCGTGACAAGAGGATGAAATGTCTACGATATGATCTTAGAGATGATTATCTGCGTTGCGAGTTTGGTACACAATTTAAGACAATATGGAAATTGTTTCACAACTAATGCCACTTGGAACACCATAGTGTGATGGTGTGTTCGAATATCATAGTTGCGCCCTATTAGATATGGTGCATATTATGATGTCTCTTACCGAATTACCACTATAGTTTTGGGGTTACGCATTAGAGACAACCGCATTCACTTTAAATAGGGCACCATGTAATTCCGTTGAGATGACATCGTATGAACTATGGTTTGGAGAAACCTAAGCTGTCGTTTCTTAAAAGTTTGGGGCTGCAACGCTTATGTGAAAATTTTCAGTCTGATAAGCTCGAACCCAAAGCGGATAAATGCATCTTCATAGGATACTCAAAACAGTTGGGTATATCTCCTATCTCAGATCCGGAAGCAAAATGTTTGGTTCTAGAAATGGGTCCTTTCTCGAGGAAAAGTTTCTCTCGAAAGAATTGAGTGAGAGGATGGTGGAAACTTGATAAGGTTACTGAACCGACGCTTCAACCAGTGCGTAGAAGGGCGGAGGAAGTTGTTCCTGTGGCGCCTACACCAACTGAAGTGGAAGCCGATGATAGTGATCATGAAGCTTCAGATCAATTTAGTACAAACCTAGTAGGTCAACAAGGTCACGTACTGCTCTAGGGTGGTAAGGTAACCCTGTCTTGGAGGTCATGTTCTTAGACAACAATGAACGTACGAACTATGGAGAAGCGATGGTGGGCCCGGATTCCGACAAATGGCTGGAGGCCATGAAATCCGAGAGAGGATCCATGTATGAAAACAAAGTGTAGACTTTGGAAGAAACTACTTGATGTTCATAAGACTGTTAAGTACAAATGGATTTTTAAAAGGAAGACAGACGATGATGGTGAAAAGTCACCATTAAGAAAGCTCGACTTGTCGCAAAGATGTTTCCGACAAGTTCAAAGACTTGACTATGATGAGACTTTCTCACTCGTAGCGATGCTAAAAGTCTGTTGGAATTATGTTAGCAGTTGTTGCATTATTTATGAAATCTTGCAAATAGGATGTCAAAACATTGTTTCCTCGATGGTTTCCTTGAGGAAAGGTTGCATGTGATACAACCAGAAGGTTTTGTCGATCCCAAGGATGCTAACAAGTATGCAAGCTCCAGCGATCCTTCTATGGACTGGATCAAGCATCTCGGAGTTGGAATATACACTTTGATGAGATGATCAAAGTTTTTGGTTTTATACAAAGTTTATGAGAAGCTTGTATTACCAAAGAAGTGAGTGGGAGCACTATAGAATTTCTGATTAGAATATATGATTGACATATTGTTGATCGGAAATAATGTAGAATTCATGGAAAGAATAAAAGGTTGTTTGAAAGGAGTTTTTTAAAGGAAAACTTGGATAGAGCTGCTTGAACATTGAGCATCAAGATCTATAAAGATAGATCGAAACGCTTAATAGAACTTCCAATAAAATGCATGCCTTGACAAGTTTATGAAGGAGTTCAAAATAGATCAGCAAAGAAGGAGTTCTTAGTTGTGTTGTAAGGTGTGAATTTGAGTAAGTCTCAAAGCCCGACCACGGCAGAAGAAAGAGAAAGGACGAAGGTCGTCCCTATGCTTTAGTCGTATGCTCTATAGTATGCTATGATGTGTACCACACCTGATGTGTGCCTTGCCATGAATCTGTCAAGGGGTACGAAAGTGATCCAGGAGTGGATTGTTGGACATCAGTCAAAAGTTATCCTTAGTAACTAGTGGACTAGGGATTTTTTTTCTCGATTATGGATGTGATAAAAGAGTTCGTCGTAAAGGGTTACGCCAACACAAACTTTTCACTAATCCGAATGACTTTGCATAGCAAACCAGATTCATATAGTGGAGTAGTCATTTAGAATAGTTCCAAATGGCACGTTCTACACGATAACATAACAATTTGTAAAGCACACACATGTCTGAAAGGTTCAGACCCGTTGACTAAAAACCTCTTTCACATGCAAAGGCGGTTGAGTATCATAAGCAAAAGTCAATTCTTAACTTCCCCCATTGTCGTGAGTACGCGCGGTTCCTCACGCCGGAGAACATAAGGATATGCACTAGGGCTGAGGAGAAGGAGAACCTCCAGACTGAGCAAGATTTGTTCGAACCATTAGTGACAGAGCTTGCCAGAGATGGGAAACTCTTAGATTCCAACAAGATGATGCTTCTTCAGTATGCGGCGCGGAAGTAGTGATGGGGTTGCAAGAGATTAGAAACTCTTAGCTACCAACAAAATGACACGCCTTCAGTATGCTGCGAGGAAGAGCACAAGGGAGGATCCCGTAGATTGGGATAACCTGGGGCACGAGAGGAGGAAGAAAGGAGGAGGAGGTGCAGCTGCTCCAGCGTCGTCATAGGGACGACCACGAGACCGACCCCTTTGGCCAGTTGCTTACTAGATGATGGACGTAGCACTATATTGTTGGAAATATTGCCCTAGAGGCAATAATAAATTGGTTATTATTATATTTCCTTGTTCATGATAATCGTTTATTATCCATGCTATAATTGTATTGATTGGAAACTCAAATACATGTGTGGATACATAGACAAAATACTGTCCCTAGTGAGCCTCTAGTTGACTAGCTTGTTGATCAAAGATGGTTAAGGTTTCCTAGCCATAGACAAGTGTTGTCGCTTGATAACAGGATCAGATCATTAGGAGAATGGTGTGATGGACAAGACCAAACTATAAACGTAGCATGTGACCGTGTCAGTTTATTCCTACTGTTTTCTGCATGTCAATGTATCTGTTCCTATGACCATGAGATCATGCAAACTCCTGGACACCGGAGGAATACCTTGTGTGTATCAAACGTCGCAAAATTATTGGGTGACTATAAAGGTTCTCTACAGGTATCTCCGAAGGTGTCTGTTGGGTTAGCATGGATCAAGACTGGGACTTGTCATTCCGTGTGACGGAGAGGTACCTCGGGGCCCACTCGGTAATACAACATCACAACAAGCCTTGCAAGCAATATGACTAAGGAGTTAGTCACAAGATCTTGTATTATGGAACGAGTAAAGAGACTTGCCGGTAACGGGATTGAACTAGGTATGGAGATATAGATGATTGAATCTCGGGCAAGTAACTTACCAAAGGACAAAGGGAACAACATACAGGCTTAACTGAATCCTTGACATAAAGGTTCAACCGATAGAGATCTTCGTAAAATATGCAGGAGCCAATATGGGCATCCAGGTCCCGCTATTGGTCATTGACCAGATTGAAAGGACGTGGATGTTGCCTAGAGGGGGGGTGAATAGGCGCTTTAAAATAATTACGGTTTAGGCTTGAACAAATGCGGAATAAAACTAACGTTTAATTTGTCAAGCACAAAACCTAAAACAACTAGGCTCAACTATGTGCACCAACAACTTATGCTAAGCAAGATAAACAACTAAGTGATAGCAAGATATATGACAAGAAACAATATGGTATCACAAAGTAAAGTGCATAAGTAAAGGGTTCGGGTAAGAGATAACCGAGGCACGTGGAGACGATGATGTATCCCGAAGTTCACACCCTTGCGGATGCTAATCTCCGTTGGAGCGGTGTGGAGGCACAATGCTCCCCAAGATGCCACTAAGGACACCGTAATCTCCTCGCGCCCTCGCACAATGCAAGATGCCGTGATTCCACTAAGGGACCCTTGAGGGCGGTCACCGAAACAGTACAAACAAGGTTGGGGCAATCTCCACAACTTAATTGGAGGCTCCCAACAACACCACGAAGCTTCACCAGAATGGCATATGGCTTCGAGGTGACCACAAATGCTCGAGGCATTCTCCACAACTTAATTGGAGACCCCGCCTCTCGCCCGGAGCTTTACACCACAATGATTGAGCTCCGAGGCACCACTAAGCTTCTAGGGGTACCAAGTACCCAAAGGTAATAAGCTTCTCAACTTCTCACTTCCACGTATCACCGTGGAGAACTCAAACCGATGCACCAAATGAAATGGCAAGGGCACACGGAGAGCCCAAATCCTTCTCTCCCAAATCCCACCAAAGCAACTAATGCTAGGGAGGAAAACGAGAGGAATAACGAAGAAGAACATGAAGAACTCCAAGATCTAGACCCAATGGGTTCCCCTCACTTAGAGGAGAAAGTGATTGGTGGAAATGTGGATCTAGATCTCCTCTCTCTTTTACCTCAAGAACTAGCAAGAATCATTGGAGGGATTGAGAGTTAGCAAGCTCGAAGAAGGTCAACAATGGGGAAAGAACACGAGCTAAAGAGATGAGGTTCAATGGGGAAGAAGACCCCCTTTTATAGGTGGGGAAAAATCCAACCGTTATGCTTCACAACCTGCACAAAGCGGTACTATCGCTCATGGGAGCAGTACTACCGCTCGGTAGGTTCACCAACCATGCAAGGATGTGAAAAACAGTCCGACGGAGCGGTACTACCGCTAGGGAGCGGTAGTAAAAAATTACCACCGCTCCGGGGCGGTACTACTCGATAGTGAAACATCTCTAACTTTCGCATACGGACTCCGAATTCAACGAAACCAAGTTTGTTGGAAAGATAACGACATGGACTAACAGAATCTTGATAGAAATATCAATAAGAAGCAAGTGAGAAAAGTCCCATAAGAAAATGGTGAGAACCCTTCTTCGAATAAGACCGGTAAAAACTCCCAACATCAAAAACATCATAGAAGATGCATATGGACTCCGTTTTCGATGAACTCGAGCTTGTCCTGAAGATGAACACAAGCTCTAAAACTCAGAAAGAAACACCAAACAAGAACCAAGAAGTATGATGCAAGGATGCAAATGGTTTGAGCTCTCAACGAACGATACGATCAAGCTACTCACTTGAGAGCCCCCCTTGACAGTACGACAATCTATCCTAATAGAGAAAACCTATCAAGGGAAAACCTATACCTTGCACCTCGTCCTCTTGAGATAGATGAAGATGATCTTGCCTTCCTCAAGATGGACCACCTTTCTTGATTATGTTTGCTTGATGAAGACTAGTTGATTGCTCCCCCATACACACTATGGGTGAGCCGCTCTTCAGCATATCTTCACAAGTCCATTGCCACCATCCTCCACCACTTGACGTCATCCTCCATGGGTTGTATGAGGTCTTCCTCTTGACGCAATCCCATGGAAACACACCTAACCACACATAGAACTCTCACGAAGACCATGGGTTACTACACAAATACATAATGGACAATGCTTACCATACCATGGGACTACTTGATCCCTCTCGGTACATCTTGTACGCTTTGTGTGTTTATCATCTTGATTTACTCTTTGTGTGACGATCTTGATCAACCTTGTGTCTCTATGACCATTCTTTGGATAATACCTTGAATACCACCTTGGTCATAATATAAACTCCTTGAACCCTACAGATGGACTTCAAGAAGTGCCTATGGACAGATCCTATAAATATAACTTAAGGCAACCATTAGTCCATAGGAATTTTCATCAATTACCAAAACCACGTATGGAGATATATGCTTTAACAATCTCCCCCATTTTGGTAATTGATGACAACCACTTCAAGGAAGTTTATATAAGGAAATAAGCATAACCAAGCGCATACATACAAAGCAATAATGCATGTGTGCAAGATGTAAATGCTTACGCAATAAAAGCAAAACCCTCTAAACATATCCAAAGTAAACTCTCTAAACTTCTCCCCCATTGGCATCGATTGCCAAAATGGACGAAAAGTTTAGAAAACCAATATAGTAGGTGGTTCTCCAAAAAGTGTGTACTTCTCAGCAAATGAGTGCAAAGAAATACACAAATACAATGATAAGTAGTTGGAGGAAAACAAACTATATTGAGGACCCAAAGATTGCAAAAAGAAGGACCGTATGTCACAAAGACATACAAAATAGAAGCAAGCAATCAAAAGATACCATATGGAACAAACAATCACATGGTCCTTCAAACCACATGAATAAAAGATACCATGATAAAGGCACAGGAGTGTTTTATCAAAACTAGAGAAGCTCCCCATGATTTGTGCACTAATAAGAGATTTTTGTATTTGATACAAGTGCACAAAATAGGATCGTTGCTCCCCAAAAATTAATAAAACACACAACAAGTGCAAGAAGATAGATGAGACAATAATCATATCACTTGCGCAAAACAAATGGTTGAGCAACATGTAAAAGAAGCAACTTAAGATAGGCTCAACCAAAATAATGTGTGTGAGTCATGGCAAAGAACTTGAGAAGACTAAGATAAGGATGAGCATTACTCATCAACATAGTCTTGATGAAATGAGAAACAAAGTGCAAGACATATGCTTCCCACACACACACTATTAGAAAATGGGTTCACAAGCTTACTAAAAAACAAATTGAGAACCAACGCTTGTGACAACCCATGGTGAAGATAGGAAATAATAACCTTGTCAAGAGGAGGGATACCAATCGAAATCGCAAAACCCTCATCAAGACAAGCATGAGGAAAAATAATCTTCACCACCAAAGAGTGCATCAAGATGCAAGAATATAAGATACGCACTCAAGACAAATCCTTTCGCGAAACCACCAAAAACAGAAAAAGGAAATGCAACGGTGGACGTGAAAGAAAAGAGGATATCAATTAGAGATGTAACTTTTCTCATGTGTAAAAGATTCTAGGTAGAAGACAACCATGATGATATATATCCACAAAGAAGGATGTGCATACGAAATGGTTACAAAGAAGATATCAAAAAGGAAGTCATAAATATATCAATAAGGTCTTTGCTTGGAAGCATAGCACATGGCCTAATATTTTCTTATTGTACAATATGAACTTCCAACATACGAATATCAAAGACATCCGAACTAGCAATAAGACATCATTGTTTGGATGATTTGAGAAAGGAATCAAGTACCACAACAACGAATCAAGAGATTCATGCCAAGATGCAACCTGGAGAGAGAGACAGAACCACGAGAAGAGGGTATAACCCCTCGCGGTCCCGACGGCGCGGTAGTACCGCACATCATCACGGTAGTACCACCTGGCCATCAGTTGTAAAATTTTACTACCGCTCGCTGGGCGGTAGTACCGTTCGTCCAGTGGCAACAGAAATACTGACATGCTGGATGCGATAGTACCGTGTCGGTGCTGCTACTACATGAGTGCGGCAGTAACACATCTCCAGCGGTAGTATCGTGGCTACCCATGGTAGTACCGCTCAGCCAAGAGAAGACATGTTCGAGCCTTGCAAGGAATGTATGCATGAAGTAGATACTTGTTACTGAGACATCATTGGATTGATGTAGTAGATGGTTGTTCGTTGATCATCCTAACTTGGCTTCATTAAGAACACGGTGTCAACACCTTCCTTGTAGGTGAGCCGAGCATCCAATGCATCTCCAATTGTTCCTAGAACAACAAACAAACAAAATGATGGCCAAACTCATTGGGACCAAAGAGTTAGAAAACAACAATACATAGGACAAACTCCACATAAATATGTGCATATAGATATGAAATTGAATTCCATGCACGGTTTAGCCAATTTATGACAAGGTGGAGTTTCTCCTATATATCGGGTCAAGGAAAGAAAGCAAGCAAAAGAAGCTATGAATAGTAAATATGCATGCTCAAGGCTCTCAAGAATCAACTCAACACAAAGTTGATAAGTCACCAAAAGACAAGGTATCA
This sequence comes from Hordeum vulgare subsp. vulgare, assembly GCF_904849725.1. NCBI lineage: Eukaryota > Viridiplantae > Streptophyta > Magnoliopsida > Poales > Poaceae > Hordeum > Hordeum vulgare. The sequence continues at coordinate 405,283,846 of NC_058523.1, read as the reverse complement.
AGTGATAATAAGATCCCAAACGAAAAACTATCACTTGAAGGATATCAATTAAAAGATACCTCAAGGAATGAGATATCCATTGACACATGCCAAATAAAAGGAAATAAGATACCAATTGAAGGAAAACAAACATGACGTATCTAGTTTCCAAGAGAGAGCTAGGTTCCAAACAAACCAAACCCTCGACAAATTTTCATGATGGCACAAAGCATCATAAAGATCAAGACTTGCCTCACATCAACACACTTGATGGGGATCAAAAGATTTTATGATGGACGAATAAAGAGAGTGTTCTAAAGAAAATAGGATAACTCCCCAAGGGATGTTCATTATATAGAATTCACATTTAAATACAAAATGCACAATATGGGATCATCACTTTCTCTATATCTATAAAACACTAGACATGTTAAAATATATCCACAAGAGGCAAGGAAGACAAACGAAACACAAAATCCAATGTAAAGACGATTAGCAATTCCTACCACATGATGGGAATACCAATTGTCAAGGACACGAAGTTTTTTGGAAATAATACTCGTTGGTAGATCGCAAATATATCCAACATCATCTTTACCCATAAAAAGCAAGCAAATGACACTTGTAGAGCTAACATGCCACCTAGGAACAAGATAGTTCACAATATCAACACTAAGTGGCAATACCTCAAATGTACACATTTTCTAGGCTTGTAATATGCACATAGCATATTACTCCCCCATAATGTGATAACCCAACAATATTAACAAGTGGCAAATTAACACCAAAAAGAGATAATTAATGGACGATATAGAATTTGAATTTATCATGAGTAAGACATACCACATAGAAACTAGATAATCTTGAAATATCAATACTAAGTGGTATTCCCCATGTATACACATTTATAGTATTGTTAGGTGTGCAAAGCACATCACTCCCCCACAATGGGATAATCCATTAATCTCTCACAAGAGCCAACAAAGATACAAACAATATGCAAAAAGGCTCAATACAAGACTCACATGTACATGATGTGCAAACCAACATACACATACTATATTACTCAAGATAAGCAAGTTGGAAGCACAACATATACAAACACATGCAAGGTACAAAACCACAACATGCAAAGGGGCAAGTAACTAACAATGTAAACAGTTTAAGTACAAGTTACCGTAAGGAGGCACATTGGATATAAGATAAAACTCGATAATCCAAATGACTTGGCTTGAGATAATATGAATGACGAAGACCCCTTAATTCTTCATTATGTATCAAAGTCTCCAATGTCCTCCACATTCACCTATTGACCAAGTTTGAGCTTGTTGGTTCCCAACCACGTTGGGTCCTAAGAGGTTAGTCACAATAGGCTTGACAACCCAAATGGTACTTTTCTTGACACCACTTTGAGTACCAACAAACTTGGCAAACACATTGCCAACCTTATCCTTCCCAAGAGAATAGATATCATCAATAGTGATTGGGTTGGATAAATTACCTCTCGTGCAAGAATAAGTGAAGTGACCCTTCTCACGACATAAGTAGCAACATCTACCCTTTAATTTCTTCCCTATTGATTTCTCAACATGAGGAGTGTTGGATTGGGTCTTCTTGGGAAGGGGCCTTTCTTCAACTTGGAGTTGAGTATGTGATTGAACTTGTGGCTGCTTCCCTTGTTGCTTGTGACTTTGGGGCTTCTTCTTTAGTGGGCAAGATCTAACATGGTGCCCTTCAATTTTGCACTTGAAGAAAATAATCTTGGCCGAATTCTTGACTTGTTCTCGACCCTTCTTCTTGAAGCTTTTGGACTTATTCTTCTTGTTGGAGTTGAATCCAAGTCCATCTTTGTCATTTGGGGATTTTTGCCCACACAAGACATTGTTGAGTGTGGACATTCCTTCATGACTCTTTTCCAAGTCTTTCTTCAAGGAAGTGACTTGGGCCTTGAGCTTTTTGATTTCCTCTACATGGTTAGTATCAACACAAGTACTAGAGGAAGTATAAGCTTCATTGTTAGAGCAACAAGGCATGGAAAGTAATTCATCACAAGATGTAGCAACATTATGAGTAGATGAATTACGAGGACTAGCACATGGCAATATAGCTTTTCGAATAGAAGTAGTGCTAATGTCCACGTGAGGCTCACTCGATGTTACCTTGGTAGTAATAGCCCCATGAGCTAAGTTTAGCACATTATGGGATACTAGAAGATCATCATGAGAGCTTGTGAGCATTACATGACTTTCTTCCAATTTCCCATAATTGCTAGATAGCAACTCAAGTTGAGCCCTTAGCTCAACATTCTCCTTTAAAATGGATGCTTCACAAGAAGTAGAGTTAGTAGCACAAGCATCATTATTAACAATAAGAGGAGAAGGCAACTTGGCAAGCTCTTTAGCATATGAATCTTCAAGTTGAGCATGAGACTCGGTGGGTTCGATGAGCGAACTCTTAATAGTCCTTGAGCCATTTTCGAGGTGCTCATAGTCCTCAACGAGTTTAGCATGTGCAACTTCAAGATTATCGTTTTTAGTTCTAAAATCATTAGCCACCTCGAGAGCTCTATCATGGGATTCCTTTAATCTAGATAATTCTATAGCAAAGGTTTCCTCAAGAGATTCCTTGGTGGTTTGTTCATTTTCAAGAGCTTGAGATAGCTCGGCTATATCGTTAGCGTAATCACGCTCATGACCTTCCATTGTCTCAATGGTGGCCTCATGCTCCTCGAGATGAGCTTCCAACTCCTCAATGTATTTCTTGCCCTCGGTGGCAATAGACATGATTTCCAAGAAGTTGGAACAAGCAAGTTTATTCTTATAAAGAGATTTAAAAATCATCTCACCCTTAATTTTTATGGATGCAATAATATCACTCTCTTCATCATTATTATCATCCTCATTATCATCAATATCATCATCATGAGATACATTGGGATTCAAAGTAGGAGATACCTTTGAAGCCTTAGCCATAAGGCAAAAGTGAGTAACAATAGATGATGATGTAGGATCCCTTGAAGCATCATTAAAGGTCACATCTTGTTCCATGGAGTGATGAATTTCCTCTACATTGTTAGCACAACAACTCGAGGAAATATATACATTTTTATCATGGCAACAAGATATAGGAAGCATATCATCATGAGATTTAGTCAAGCAGTTTTTACATGATATGCAAGGACTATCAACACCAGCATGTAAAACATTTCGAGTGCTCGAAGTGTTAATGCCCAAAGATGAAGCATTACAATAATATAGTGATGAAGGATGATCAACAATAAACCCACTATCATCATTGCAATGATCACCACTACTCAACATATCATTACCTTGTGGCAATCCACATGTAGGTGAAGTAGATGAAGTTGAGAAGACCGCACTACCGGAGGTGGAGGGAGAACAATCATTCCCACAAATCTTGGACGTACCGTATTTATCTTGAAGCTTTGTCCACAACTCATGAGCATCCCAGAATGGCATGAGTTGAAATATAACTACATTGCTCAAAGCATCAAAAAGCACATTAGAAGCTTGAGCATCGAGATAAGAGTTTTTCTCATCCTCTAAGGATATATTTTGAGAATCCTTTGGAGGAGAAAAACCCATATCTACAATTTGCTCTAAATTTGGGTCCAAGACCCGAAAGTGATTAAGCATGCGAATTACCCAAACATCAAATTTTTTGCCATCGAAACTAAGAGTGTCAGTGAACCCTAAACCCCTAGTCGACATCCTTACTATCTAGGTGGTTAAACCTAATAAAGAGAGACCTAGCTCTGATACCAATTGAAAGGACGTAGATGTCGCCTAGAGGGGGGGTGAACATGCGCTTTAAAATAATTACGGTTTAGGCTTGAACAAATGCGGAATAAAACTGACATTTAATTTGTCAAGCACAAAACCTAAAACAACTAGGCTCAACTATGTGCACCAACAACTTATGCTAAGCAAGATAAACAACTAAGTGATAGCAAGATATATGACAAGAAACAATATGGCTATCACAAAGTAAAGTGCATAAGTAAAGGGTTCGGGTAAGAGATAACCGAGGCACGTGGAGACGATGATGTATCCTGAAGTTCACACCCTTGCGGATGCTAATCTCCGTTGGAGAGGTGTGGTGGTACAATGCTCCCCAAGATGCCACTAAGGCCACCGTAATCTCCTCACGCCCTCGCACAATGCAAGATGTCGTGATTCCACTAAGGGACCCTTGAGGGCGGTCACCGAACCAGTACAAACAAGGTTGGGGCAATCTCCACAACTTAATTGGAGGCTCCCAACAACACCACGAAGCTTCACCACAATGGCATATGGCTTCGAGGTGACCACAAAAGGCTCGGGGCAATCTCCACAACTTAATTGGAGACCCCGACGCTTTCCCGGAGCTTTACACCACAATGATTGAGCTCCGAGGCACCCCAAGCTTCTAGGGGTATCAAGTACCCAAAGGTAATAAGCTTCTCAAATTCTCACTTCCATGTATCACCGTGGAGAACTCAAACCGATGCACCAAATGCAATGGCAAGGGCAGACGGAGTGCCCAAATCCTTCTCTCCCAAATCCCACCAAAGCAACTAATGCTAGGGAGGAAAATAAGAGGAAGAACAAAGAAGAACACGAAGAACTCCAAGATCTAGACCCAATGGGTTCCCCTCACTTAGAGGAGAAAGTAATTGGTGGAAATGTGGATCTAGATCTCCTCTCTCTTTTCCCTCAAGAACTACCAATAATCATTGGAGGGATTGAGAGTTAGCAAGCTCGAAGAAGGTCAACAATGGGGGAAGAACACGAGCTAAAGAGATGAGGTTCAATGGGGAAGAAGACCCCTTTTATAGGTCGGGAAAAATCCAACCGTTATGCTTCACAGCCTGCATAGAGCGGTACTACCGCTCATGGGAGCGGTACTACCGCTCGGTAGGTTCACCAACCATGCAAGGATGTGAAAAACAGTCCGACGGAGCGGTAGTAAAAAATTACTACCGCTCCGGGGCGGTACTACTCGATAGTGAAACATCTCTAACTTTCGCATACGGACTCCGAATTCAACGAAACCAAGTTTGTTGGAAAGATAACGACATGGACTAACACAATCTTGATATAAATATAAATAAGAAGCAAGTGAGAAAAGTCCCATAAGAAAATGGTGAGAACCCTTCTTCGAATAAGACCGGTAAAAACTCCCAACATCAAAAACATCATAGAAGATGCATATGGACTCCGTTTTCGATGAAATCGAGCTTGTCCTGAAGATGAACACAAGCTCTAAAGCTCAGAAAGAAACACCAAACAAGAACCAAGAAGTATGATGCAAGTATGCAAATGGTTTGAGCTCTCAACGAACGATACGATCAAGCTACTCACTTGAGAGCCCCCCTTGACAGTACGACAATCTATACTAATAGAGAAAACCTATCAAGGGAAAACCTATACCTTGCACCTCGTCCTCTTGAGATAGATGAAGCTGATCTTGGCTTCCTCAAGATGGACCACATTTCTTGATTACGTTGGCTTGATGAAGACTAGTTGATTGCTCCCCCATACACACTATGGGTGAGCCGCTCTTCAGCATATCTTCACAAGTCCATTGCCACCATCCTCCACCACTTGACGTCATCCTCCATGGGTTGTATAAGATCTTCCTCTTGACGCAAGCCCATGGAAACACACCTAACCCCACATAGAACTCTCACGAAGACCATGGGTTAGTACACAAATACGTAATGGACAATGCTTACCATACCATGGGACTACTTGATCCCTCTCGGTACATCTTGTACGCTTTGTGTATTTATCATCTTGATTTACTCTTTGTCTGACGATCTTGATCAACCTTGTGTCTCTATGACCATTCTTTGGATAATACCTTGAATACCACCTTGGTCATCATATAAACTCCTTGAACCCAACAGATGGACTTCAAGAAGTGCCTATGGACAAATCCTATAAATATAACTTAAGGAAACCATTAGTCCATAGGAATTGTCATCAATTACCAAAACCACATATGGAGATAAATGCTCTAACACGAATAATGTCTCAGGTCATGTCTGCATAGTTCTCGAACCCGCAGGGTCTGCACACTTAAGGTTCGGTGACGTTTTCGGTATAGTTGAGTTATAGGTGTTCGTGACCGAAGGTTGTTTGGAGTACCGGATGAGATCTAGGATGTCACGAGGAGATCCAGAATGGTCCAGAGGTAAAGGTTGATATATAGGAAGTCATGTTTTGGTCACCGGAAAAGTTTCGGGCTCATCGGTAGTGTACCGAGAGTGTCGTGAGGGTACCGAGGGACCACCGGGAGGCATGTGACGACCCAAAAGACCTCACGGGCTGTGGGAGGAGTCAAACCAGCCCCTAGTGGGCAGGCCGAACCAACCACTAAGGCCCATGCGGTTAGGGGTGGGAAAACCCAAAGGTGGGAAAGGTTTCCAAAGGGAGAGGGGGAATATTCCAAGTGGGAGGAGTCCTACTTGGAGTAGGATTGGAGTAGGACTCCTCCACCTCCAATTTCGGCCAAACCTTGAGGGTTTGAGGATGCCTCCTCCCCTCCCTCCCTCCTATATATACTAGAGTATTTAGAGGGGAGAGCTAACCCTAATTGCCACGTGCTCCCTCTACTTCTCTCTAGATCTGTTTCTCTAGTCTATTTCAGCGGTGCTTAGGCCAAGCCCTGCTGAAATAGTTCCACCACCATCACCACCACGCCGTCGTGCTGGAGAACTCATCTATCTCTCCGCCCCTCTTGCTGGATCAAGAAGGCGGTGATCGTCATCGAGTTGTACGTGTGCTTAACGCGGAGGTGTCGTCTGTTTGGCACTAGATCGGGATGGATCGTGATGGGAACGCGGGACGGATCGTGATGATATTGCGGGACGGGCTGCGATTTGGATCGCGAAGATGTTCCACTACATCAACTGCATTATATACTCTTCCGCTTAGCGATCTACAATGGTATGTAGATTCACTCTCCCCACTCGTACACGATCATCACCATGGATAGGTATTGCGTGTGCCTAGGATTTTTTTTGTTTCCCATGCTATGTTCTCCAACATATACGACTAGCTATTTCATATATGAATGATTGTTTAACTTTATGCATGTTATTACATATTTGAACCATGCACCATTTGTAGAATTGCTTAATTACTAGTACTAGCTAAATACCCGTGTGTTGCCATGGAACAACATAACAGTGTTGAAAATTCTCGACACACATCTTATTTATCTTACCCGACAAAACCAATTTGCTCTTCCTCCGCTTTTATCTTAGTATATATTCCTTGCTCTAGCTTCAGTGTCATTACACTATTTTTATTCCATGTAGTTTCATTATGACATGATAAGGTCGCTCTTATTTGTCATTTGTTATTTTTATGGATCGGTAAGGTTCATATGTAGGTGCATGTTTTTCAAGTATCTGTCTTTTGGACTACCACACCATTCAAAAAATGCTTCCTATGATTTTCTTGAGCTGAACATATTGTCATTGTCTGGTCAAAGCAAGCGTTGCATAAAGTCATAAACATACTGGTTTTGGAAGATGAAAACAAAAAATGCATGAATTCTTACAGGAATCTTGTAAGGATATATAGAAACTTTAGAGAGTTTCATTGGTACATGCTTGCCCATCAGATGGAACCAGAGACATGTGAGAAATAATCTAAGTGCGTATTGAATGCCATATCATTTATTTTCAAAGTCACTGAGTGAAATTTTAGGACCATGTATTGATTTAATTGGTCTTCTTTCAAAAACCGTTCACAAACTGGAATATTTTTCTTCCACTTCCCTCCATTATTGGCGATGATCATGTCTCTTAATCCACATGTAAGTCCATCCAAAACACAAATAGGTAAAGTTTGATGATGGTCTTCATGTTCCTTCATTGCTTCTCTGTGCGGTCTTCATATGTGCCTCTGGCTTGCATTACCTTCTTTCATATGTGTGCACTTCTTCCAACTCCAAAGAATTCTAATAAAGAATTCAGAAACTTTAATCTAACCTTGCTCAATATGGTATATTTCCTCGATCAGCCCGCACGAGTGCCTCCTCCCTTCTTTTTGGACTCCTCGATTGTGCGAACAGGCTCTCCATGGGAGAACATGAGCTCCCACCCATAACCAGCTACAAGCTCTCTCCTCCTCAACTAAAAAAATGTACAGAATGACTTACATTCCAAGAACTGAATTTTACCCAAGAACTGAAATCATGTCACAGGAACCATCAAAGTGTATGCATGAGGTTTATACCAAAGAGTACGGTTTAAAATGCCACTGTCCAGCTTGTCGGCCAACCAGTCATCCACGGGCTTGGGCGCCACGCCACGCCGTCGTAGCCATCATTGTCCCCCGACACCAGTTCCTTATGTAGCCACATTTGTATGCCAGTGGAAGCTGCACAAGTTGTCATCGGAACTCATATTTTTTGCCGACTCCATGTGATTTCTAAGCGTGCACGGTAAGAATCCAAGTTGGAGTTGGTTGGTTACCCTGTGCAGGTTGAAGCTGCTCTCCCCAAATTGGATGGTAATATCACTTGGGAATTCTTGTAAAGGGATCCTGCACCAACCAGTTCAAAAAGCTATAAATACCATTATATAATATAACACACTCCATTGGTAATCAAACTAAGCTTCACCGTGTAGGAGCAAATTAATAGCAGAGAATTAGAAATGATCAAATGAAGCTAGTAATTAGAAGTACTAAAGTTTATAGTACCTTTGCCTTCTTTAAATCAAATTGTTCCATTCTTATGCAACTTGTATCTGCGTTAGCCGAGCAACCCCCTGACTGGAATCTGTCACTAGCCTCGTCGCTCGGTCCCCAACCCACAGTGTTGCAAAAGCATTCTACACCGGCAACATCCGTCTAGGGGGTCCAAGTCGATGGATGGCTGGGCGGCGCGGCCGCGGGAGGGAAAGCTCCAATAATTAGGCGCCCGCCACAAAGGATCATGGTTGGCGCCAGCGACTCCCTATCTCATCCCTTCGGACAGGGACTTAGTCCCAATCGATGTGATTTGGTTTGAGCGCTTGCCTTGCATGCTCCACCGTCGACCATGACGTACACATAGTAGCGAGGGCTAAGGGGGGTCTAGGCCATGGGGGATTGGTGGAGGCAACAAGGTGAGGGCTCTGGCGTTTGTTGCTGTTAATCAAGTGTACGCACTATTGCTGTTAAGCACTGTATGATTAACTGTAGCAAAATGCAGGCATGTCAATACATGTAATCACGAGGAAAGAAGAATATATACTGCTATGTGTGAAAACCACAAATAGCATCATGTTGTTGTTTTCAGCTCTGATACATAACAAGGTTTCAAAAGTAACAAGGTATAATAACAGCTCTGGACAGCAAGAGAGTTACCAGAAAGGATTACTTGATGCGTAATGTTAATTCCGATGGCCAAAATATCAGCGCCGCATGTAAAAACTACATCAGCCGCATCAGGATCGCCAAATATCTATTAATAAAGAAAGCCAATTAACCAGTGAAGTCAATGTGATGAATTATCGGAGTTGCAACTTTGAATATGTAAACCGATGCTCTAAAACACGAAGCTGCACTCTTCTCCAAATTCAACAGGACTGACTCACATTTTCCTCAGCTGCAGGGTTGACATTTCCATTAACTGAATAAGCACCACCCAGGATAATGATCTGCCCAATCTTCTTGGGGAAAGAAGGGTCAAGCTCGACGGCCGGCGCGAGGTTGGTGAGGGGGCCGAGGGCGACGACGGTTACTTGTCCGGGGTAGAGGTTCGCCTGCTCGACAAGGAAGGCGGCGGCAGACTGCTCCACCGCCTTGCCGGCCGGCGGATGGAAGTTCTGGTTGTTGAGGCCATCCAAACCATGGACGAAGCTGGCAATCCGTAGCTTGGTGGCTTTATGAATTTTATTCACGGAGAAGCGCACAGACATTCAGTCTAAGTCAGCAAACACTTGATCGATCGAGATGTCACAAATTTTGACTAAATGAGATGCCATACAGACAAACACACACATACATTGATACATACATGATGTAATGGATTGAGGGTACCTTGATTGTTACATGGGAACCCTCCGCGACGGGGATGTCGGTCCTCCCAGCGGTCTCCAGCTGAAATCAAGCTAGAGATCTGTTCGATTATCATCGGAAAGACCCATTCGTGAGAACGGAGAGTCGAGCACGGGGGAGGGGAGTGGAGTGGAGTGGACCGACGAGGTGCAGCACGTCACGGGTGGCAAGGGCAGTGTAGACGTTGCCGAAGATGGTGGTGAGGCCAACCACCTCCAGCTCCGGCGACCTCAGCGCCACGAAGATGGCCATGGCATCATCTGCGGTTCATCCACCCCACCGCAAGTTTGCGAACAATGCGAGATTGGTTAGGGGGTGGGATAGGATAGATCGATAAGACAGGGGGAGGAACGAGGGACAGGTGGATACGGACCGATCCGTGGGTCGGTGTCGATGATGACCTTGTTCTTCTTGGTGACGACGACCATGGACATGGATCCCGGGATCGATCACGGCGGCGTCGGTTGCGCTGGCGGATCGAGTGAGGTGGAGAAGAAGATGTGTACACGTCTCAACTTAACTACTTGAGAGAGACAGAGAGAGGGGGGGGCATCCAGGATGCTCAGTTGGGAGCATCGCAGGAGGGGATCGTGCGTTCGTGGGTGCGTTATTTTTTTTATGTGCAGGGTCGTACAAGGAGGTGGATCGTGCGAGGAGGAGGTCGAACTATCGAGGAAAGTCGAACCATCACGACGTTCGATCCTCCTTTAATAGTAGAGATATGTTCTATTTTGATGTGTTAGTTATTTAGTTTAAGGATCTATGTTTACTTTGATCAACGATATTGACAGCAGTATGGATGCCACGTGTAAGAACTATGGTGCTTTGTTATGCCAGAAGGATAGGAAGTTCTTCATCGATCTTTTGAAAGACTTCACCACTAAGACGGTATATATATGATTTAGTTCAACATGTTCTAATTGAGTTTCATATGGTACGGTTGTGGCCAAAATTGTCGAACTAGTTATTTTTCCAATTTTACTCACGTCATCCCTTGCGAGGCAAGGCGTGACTTCTTAGATAAGTTTCAGTTCCGCTTGATGCAACCATCATATTTCAATGCACCCTCATGAAGATGTTGACGACCCAACGATTCAATTGTCTTGTCACCAATGAGCCAACTCACACCTATTTCGGTTGCCCTGGTTCGACAACTCTTGCAACTGCTTACAAGATCGAAGCTAGGGTGAGAGCCACATTCTACTTTGACTACGATCGTGACAATATCATGGTCTACTACAGGCCTGCTGGCAGGGATGATGATGGTCCACTTACTCCAGACTATGATCGTGACTCCGCCCGCCGTAATGTCGAGTTAGCTAGATAGTAGGCTTACAGTTGCCATGTCCCGTTTCATTGAACTTGTGTACTTGTGTTATTTTCCTACTTTTGATACTTTTTGAATAATGTCAAATAAATGGGTACTGTTGAACTTAGATTCTAGTATTTGAATTGTACTATTTAATTACTATTCTAAACTTTGATTATGTTGTCATTCTCGTTTGATCGTGCTGTTGTACAGATTTAGTTTAAATCTGAAAATGAAATTGCTTGCATCACACTAACATGCAATGCCACTACTAACATATATTAGTGCTGGCGTTGGCCACGTGGCATGTCATAAACATGTCAAATGTTGCTCACCAATGCCAACACTATTTTTTAATAGTGGCTCGATATTGTGGCGTCGGGTGCCTATGCCACCAAGGCCATTTTTGCCACGCCATAGCTAGGCTTTTATACACTAGTGCGCTATTGGTTATTGATAGGGGAGGTTATTGGGTTATGTATGTTGGTGACTGGATGTTGTTCGGAGTCCGGGATGAGATCCTAAACATGACGAGGAGCACCGGAATGGTCCATATGTAAAGATTCATATATAGAAAGTTGGTATTCGGGTTCCAGAAAGGTTCCGAGTTTTGCGGTTTTTGACGAGGATGATGTAAAGGGTTTCATGGGTCCACTGGGGAGGTCCACCTGCCCTGGAGGGGCTTATGGGGTGCGAGAGGGGGCGCACCAGCCCCTGGTGGGCTTGGAGTCACCCCCTTCCAAGGCCCATGCGGCCAGGGTTTGGGGAAACCCTAGGGGTGGCCGCCACCCCTTGCCTTGGGGGCCAATGCAGCCTCTAGGGTGCCACCCACTTCGGGAAACCCTAAGGGGGCTGGCCAACCTCCCTTTGGCTCTATATAGAGAGGATAGGAGGAAGATCTTCCCTCGCACCTTTCCCATGCCCTGATGGCAGCCCTCCCTCTCTCCCGTTGCTCCTCCGTCCTTGTTCTCATAGCACTTGGCCAAGCCCCGCTGGAGTAGCTCCACCACCACCTCCATCACGCCGTCGTGCTGCCGGAGAACCCGTCTTCTACTCCACCCTCGCTCGCTAATTTGTGGAGTAACCAGACGTCCTCGAGCTGCACGTGTGCTGAACGCAGATGTGTCGTCCGTTTGACGCTTGATCAAGACGGACCGTGATTGGATCATGAAGATGTACGACTACATCAACGGTGTTTTAATGCTTTCGTTTAGCGGTCTACAAGGGTACGTAGACACACTCTCCCTCTCTTAGCTATGCATCTCCATGTATAGATCTTGCGTGTGCATAGGAATTTTTTTGTTTCCCATGCAACGTTCCCCAACACTCTCAACATCATTTCTAACTGCTTCTTGTTTTGGGGCAAAGTGAGACTTTTTATGGACAACGGGGTTAATTATAATCTTCAAAAGCTGGCCCACAAAGGATATATGCCATCAACTAGATAATAGCCCATTGGCAGTATAGTGGCAAGGAGGAGCTTTCCCTTCAGTCAGCCAGGCAAACCATGGTGATCGCTCTAGCACATTCATGTCATTGTGAGATCCAAGCATGACAAAGAGAGTATGCCAAATCCAAAGATCATGTGATGCAACTACTTCAAGAATGATGGTGGGCTTTTTACCATGACTCTGATATTGCCCTTGTAGAGGCATGGGAAGCTTTTCCATCTCCAATGCAAGCAGTTAACATATTGGGGCAAACATGGCCGCCCTCTTACCTCACACATTGGCAAGATCCTCTATTTGTATGTGACAGTTGGTTCTCTCAGGTACTGAGGTCCAAACATCGAGAGCACGATAGTAGCAAGTCTTAACAAGGCATATTCACATGTGCTCTCAAACAACCGTAGGTATTCGTCCCATGAATTAGGGATCGTGTACTTGTGGTAACCAGAGAACACCGTCCTTCCCACGACATCCTTCTTCAAGATGAAGTAGTCATCAAAGCACCGAACACCATGGTAAATATGACCGAAGACATTTTATGCATGCGAAAGCGGCGGTGAAAATTGCCAGCAAATAGGGCATCCAGGGCAAAGTAGTCGTCCATCAATGTCAAATGATTGCACGCACTATTGCGGTGAGCACTCAATGACCCTTGATCCAATCCTTGAAATTTAGAACATGCCCTTCCACAGGCTTTGCTTCTGCAAGGACCGCCTACATCATCATCATCTCATGTGTGTAGTCCTCCTTGTCAGAGGATCCGTCCGACTACTCAACATAGTGATCGTATATATAGTTCATACCTGAATCCATTGCTTCAAAGAAGAAGGGCCAAACTCACAAAAAATTTAACATGAGCAATTCATCAAACACTTGCCAGTACCGTAGGGGAGGATGGTACCTGAGCGGCAAATAGAGGAAATGTCTGGAATGGCGGTGGAGGAGAAGTGACATCGAGCCCGGGTGTAGCTTCAGAGGAGGTGGAGTCGTCGAGTTCCGGTAACAATGTGGCTAGGTGGCCGGTGTGGTGGACTAGCTACGGAGGCAAGAGAGAAAACGAATGATAGAAAGATGGGAGGATGGACGCGCGGGGTTCACGAGAAGTTTTGGGTGGGGCTTTTGGGCGGCCAGGGTGTCAAAGTTCTACGTGGCTGTTGTCCGGACTCCCACAAAGCCCCCCAAGTTTGTTTTGAATTTACGAAAAAGTGCGTCTGGACCAGTTGGTAGACCGACACATGCATGCATTAGATGGCAAAACACGTTGACCACGTGGTCCGGACGGTTGTGAGTGGTTTCATGGTCCGCTTTGGAGATGCCCTAAGTTCCTATCCCGACCATACATGGCACCTAATTCAACCAGCTTGTCAACTTCATCCATTTACAATCTACTTCTACTTTTCGTCTCTATGCTCACTAACCACATTTTTGCTCTTCCCACCTTTCTCCTTAAAGTTTCTAGTATGTAGTTCCATTCATCCATGACATTTCTATTGCCATATAAGAGTTCTAATCAGACTAAAAATGTCAATAGGTTCATGTTGGGGAACGTCGCATGGGAAACAAAAATTTTCCTACGCGCACGAAGACCTATCATGGTGATGTCCATCTACGAGAGGGGATGAGTGATCTACGTACCCTTGTAGATCGTACAGCAGAAGCGATAAGAGATCGCGGTTGATGTAGTGGAACGTCCTCACGTCCCTCGATCCGCCCCGCGAACAATCCCGCGATCAGTCCCACGATCTAGCACCGAACGGACGGCACCTCCGCGTTCAGCACACGTACAGCTCGACGATGATCTCGGCCTTCTTGATCCAGCAAGAGAGACGGAGAGGTAGAAGAGTTCTCCGGCAGCGTGACGGCGCTCCGGAGGTTGGTGATGATCTTGTCTCAGCAGGGCTCCGCCCGAGCTCCGCAGAAACACGATCTGGAGGAAAAACTATGGAGGTATGTGGTCGGGCAGCCGTGAGAAAGTCGTCTCAAATCTGCCCTAAAAGCCCCATATATATAGGAGGAGGGAGGGGGACCTTGCCTTGGGGTCCAAGGGATCCCCAAGGGGTCGGCCGAGCCAGGGGGGAGGACTCTCCCCCCCCCCCCAAACCGAGTCCTACTTGGTTTGGTGGGAGGGAGTCCTTCCCCCTTCCCACCTCTCCCCCTTTTTTTTCTTTCCTTTGATATTTTCTTTCTTGGCGCATAGGGGATTGGTGGGCTGTCCCACCAGCCCACTAAGGGCTGGTGTGACCCCCCCCCAAATACCTATGGGCTTCCCCGGAGTGGGTTGCCCCCCTCCGGTGAACTCCCGGAACCCATTCGTCATTCCCGGTACATTCCCGGTAACTCCGAAAACCTTCCGGTAATCAAATGAGGTCATCCTATATATCAATCTTCGTTTCCGCACCATTCCGGAAACCCTCGTGACGTCCGTGATCTCATCCGGGACTCCGAACAACATTCGGTAACCAACCATATAACTCAAATACGCATAAAACAACGTCGAACCTTAAGTGTGCAGACCCTGCGGGTTCGAGAACTATGTAGACATGACCCGAGAGACTCCTCGGTCAATATCCAATAGCGGGACCTGGATGCCCATATTGGATCCTACATATTCTACGAAGATCTTATCGTTTGAACCTCAGTGCCAAGGATTCGTATAATCCCGTATGTCATTCCCATTGTCCTTCGGTATGTTACTTGCCCGAGATACGATCGTCAATATCCGCATACCTATTTCAATCTCGTTTACCGGCAAGTCTCTTTACTCGTTCCGTAATACAAGATCCCGCAACTTACACTAAGTTACATTGCTTGCAAGGCTTGTGTGTGATGTTGTATTACCGAGTGGGCCCCGAGATACCTCTCCGTCACACGGAGTGACAAATCCCAGTCTTGATCCATACTAACTCAACTAACACCTTCGGAGATACCTGTAGAGCATCTTTATAGTCACCCAGTTACGTTGTGACGTTTGATACACACAAAGCATTCCTCCGGTGTCAGTGAGTTATATGAGCTCATGGTCATAGGAATAAATACTTGACACGCAGAAAACAGTAGCAACAAAATGACACGATCAACATGCTACGTCTATTAGTTTGGGTCTAGTCCATCACGTGATTCTCCCAATGACGTGATCCAGTTATCAAGCAACAACACCTTGTTCATAATCAGAAGACACTGACTATCATTGATCAACTGGCTAGCCAACTAGAGGCATGCTAGGGACGGTGTTTTGTCTATGTATCCACACATGTAAATGAGTCTTCATTCAATACAGTTATAGCATGGACAATAAACTATTATCTTGATACAGGAATTATAATAATAACTATACATTTATTATTGCCTCTAGGGCATAATTCCAACAGTCTCCCACTTGCACTAGAGTCAATAATCTAGCCCTCACATCACCATGTGAATTACATTGTAATAAATCTAACACCCATACAGTTCTGGTGTCGATCATGTTTTGGCCGTGGAAGAGGTTTAGTCAGCGGGTCTGCTACATTCAGATCCGTGTGCACTTTGCATATATTTACGTCCTCCTCCTCGACGTAGTCGCGGATGAGGTTGAAGCGTCGTTTGATGTGTCTGGTCTTCTTGTGAAACCTTGGTTCCTTTGCTAAGGCAATGGCACCAGTGTTGTCACAGAACAAGGTTATTGGATCCAGTGCACTTGGCACCACTCCAAGATCCGTCATGAACTGCTTCATCCAGACACCCTCCTTAGCCGCCTCCGAGGCATCCATGTACTCCGCTTCACATGTAGAATCTGCTACGACGCTTTGCTTGGAACTGCACCAGCTTACTGCACCCCCATTAAGAATAAATACGTATCCGGTTTGTGACTTAGAGTCGTCCGGATCTGTGTCAAAGCTTGCATCAACGTAACCTTTTACGGCGAGCTCTTCGTCACCTCCATACACGAGAAACATCTCCTTAGTCCTTTTCAGGTACTTCAGGATATCCTTGACCGCCGTCCAGTGATCCACTCCTGGATTACTCTGGAACCTGCCTGCCATACTTATGGCCAGGCTAACATCCGGTCTAGTGCACAGCATCGCATACATGATAGAGCCTATGGCTGAAGCATTGGGGACGGAGCGCATATGCTCTCTATCTTCATCAGTTGCTGGGCACTGAGTCTTACTCAATCTCGTACCTTGTAACACTGGCAAGAACCCTTTCTTGGACTGTTCCATTTTGAACCTCTTCAAAACTTTATCAAGGTATGTGCTTTGTGAAAGTCCTATCAGGCGTTTTGATCTATCCCTATAGATCTTAATGCCTAGAATGTAAGCAGCTTCTCCTAGGTCCTTCATAGAGAAAATTTTATTCAAGTAACCTTTTATGCTCTCCAAAAGCTCTACGTTGTTTCCAATCAGCAATATGTCATCCACATATAATATTAGAAACGCCACAGAGCTCCCACTCACTTTCTTGTAAATACAAGATTCTCCAACCACTTGTATAAACCCAAATGCTTTGATCACCTCATCAAAGCGTTTGTTCCAACTCCGAGATGCTTGCACCAGTCCATAAATGGATCGCTGGAGCTTGCACACCTTGTCAGCATTTTTAGGATCGACAAAACCTTCGGGTTGCATCATATACAACTCTTCCTTAAGGAAACCGTTAAGGAACGCCGTTTTGACATCCATCTGCCAGATTTCATAATTGAAAAATGCAGCTATTGCTAACATGATTCTGACGGACTTAAGCATCGCTACGGGAGAGAAAGTCTCATCGTAGTCAATTCCTGAAACTTGTGAAAAACCCTTTGCCACAAGTCGAGCTTTATAAACGGTCACATTACCGTCAGCGTCCGTCTTCTTCTTAAAGATCCATTTGTTCTGAATAGCCTTGCGGCCCTCAGGCAGTATCTCCAAAGTCCACACTTTGTTCTCATACATGGATCCTATCTCGGATTTCATGGCTTCTAGCCATTTGTTGGAATCTGGGCCCACCATTGCTTCTTCATAATTTGCAGGTTCATTGTTGTCTAACAACATGATTGATAAGACGGGATTACCGTACCACTCTGGAGCAGCGCGTGATCTCGTCGACCTGCGTGGTTCAACAGAAACTTGAAATGGAGTTTCATGATCATCATCATTAACTTCCTCCTCAACCGGCGTCGCAATGACAGAGGTTTCCCCTTGCCCTGCGCCACCATCCAGAGGGATGAGAGGTTCGACAACCTCGTCAAGTTCTATCTTCCTCCCACTCAATTCTCTCGAGAGAAACTCCTTCTCGAGAAAAGTTCCGTTCTTAGCAACAAACACTTTGCCCTCGGATTTGAGATAGAAGGTGTACCCAACTGTCTCTTTTGGGTAACCTATGAAGACGCATTTTTCCGCTTTGGGTTCCAGCTTTTCAGGCTAAAGCTTTTTGACATAAGCATCACATCCCCAAACTTTAAGAAACGACAATTTTGGTCTTTTTCCATACCACAGTTCGTATGGTGTCGTCTCAACGGTTTTTGATGGTGCCCTATTTAAAGTGAATGCGGCTGTTTCTAATGCATAGCCCCAAAATGATAACGGCAAATCAGTAAGAGACATCATAGATCGCACCATCTCTAACAAAGTACGATTACGACGTTCGGACACACCATTACGCTGTGGTGTTCCAGGCGGTGTTAACTGCGAAACAATTCCACATTGTCTTAAGTGAGTACCAAACTCGAAACTCAGATATTCACCCCCACGATCAGACCGTAGGAACTTGATCTTCTTGTTACGATGATTTTCCACTTCACTCTGAAATTGCTTGAACTTTTCAAATGTTTCAGACTTGTGCTTCATCAAGTAGACATAACCATATCTGCTTAAATCGTCAGTGAAGGTGAGAAAATAACGATATCCGTCGCGTGCCTCCACGCTCATCGGACCACAGACATCGGTATGTATGATTTCCAACAAGTCACTTGCACGCTCCATTGTTCCGGAGAACGGAGTTTTAGTCATCTTGCCCATGAGGCATGGTTCGCACGTGTCAAGTGAATCAAAGTCAAGTGACTCCAAAAGTCCATCGGCATGGAGTTTTTTCATGCGCTTTACACCAATATGACCTAAGCGGCAGTGCCACAAAAATATGGCGCTATCATTGTTTACTCTAACTCTTTTGGTCTCAATGTTATGTATATGCGTATCGCTATCGAGATTCAATATGAACAATCCTCTCACATTTGGTGCATGACCATAAAAGATGTTACTCATAGAAATAGAACAACCATTATTCTCAGACTTAAAGGAGTAACCGTCTCGCAATAAACAAGATCCAGATATAATGTTCATGCTCAACGCAGGCACTAAATAACAATGATTTAAGTTCATCACTAATCCCGATGGTAGTTGAAGTGACACGGTGCCGACGGCGATTGCATCAACCTTGGAACCGTTTCCTACGCGCATCGTCACTTCGTCTTTCGCCAGCCTTCGTCTATTCCGCAGTTCCTGTTTCGAGTTGCAAATGTGAGCAACAGAACCGGTATCGAATACCCAGGCACTACTACGAGAGCTGGTTAAGTACACATCAATAACATGTATATCAAATATACCTGATTTTTCTTTGCCCGCCTTCTTATCTGCCAGATACTTGGGGCAATTGCGCTTCCAGTGACCCATACCCTTGCAATAGAAGCACTCTGTTTCAGGCTTAGGTCCAGCCTTGGGTTTCTTCGGCGGATTGGCAACAGGCTTGCCGCTCTTCTTCGAATTGCCCTTCTTGCCTTTGCCGTTTCTCTTGAAACTAGTGGTCTTGCTCACCATCAACACTTGATGCTCTTTACGGAGTTCAGACTCTGCGACTTTCAGCATTGCAAACAACTCGTCGGGAGACTTGTTCATCCCTTGCATGTTGTAGTTCAACACAAAGCCTTTATAGCTTGGTGGCAGTGATTGGAGGATTCTGTCAGTGATAGCTTCTTGCGGGAGTTCAATCCCCAGTTCAGCTAGACGGTTTGAGTACCCAGACATTTTGAGCACATGTTCACTGACAGACGAGTTTTCCTCCATCTTGCAAGCATAGAATTTATCGGAGGTCTCGTACCTCTCGATCCGGGCGTTCTTCTGAAAAATAAACTTCAACTCCTGGAACATCTCAAATGCTCCATGACGCTCAAAGCGACGTTGAAGTCCCGGTTCTAAGCCATACAAGACTGCACATTGAACTATTGAGTAGTCCTCCTTACGTGCTAACCAAGCGTTCTTAACATCCTGATCAGCCGTAGCGGGTGGTTCATCTCCTAGCGCAGCATCAAGGACATAATCCTTCTTTCCAGCTTGTAAGATTAGCTTAAGATTACGAGCCCAGTCTACAAAGTTGCTTCCATCATCTTTCAACTTAGCTTTCTCTAGGAACGTATTAAAATTCAGGATGACACTTGCGTGAGCCATGATCTACAACACAAATATATTCAAAGTGGACTTAGACTATGTTCAAGATAATTAGAGTTCAACTTAATCAAATTATATGCCAAACTCCCACTCAAAAGGTACATCTCTCTAGTCATTTGAGTGGTTCATGATCCACTTACACTATCCCAAGTCCGATCATCACATGAGTTGAGAATAGTTTCAGTGGTAAGCATCCCTATGCTAATAATATCAACTATATGATTCATGATCGACCTTTCGGTCTCATGTGTTCCGACGCCATGTCTGCACATGCTAGGCTCATCAAGCTTAACCCGAGTGTTCCGCGTGCGCAACTGTTTTGCACCCGTTGTATGTGAACGTTGAGTCTATCACACCCGATCATCACGTGGTGTCTCGAAACGACGAACTGTAGCAACAGTGCACAGTCAGGGAGAACACAATTTCGTCTTGAAATTTTAGTGAGAGATCACCTCATAATGCTACCGTCGTTCTAAGCAAAATAAGGTGCATAAAAGGATTAACATCACATGCAATTCATAAGTGACATGATATGGCCATCATCACGTGCTTCTTGATCTCCATCACCAAAGCACCGGCACGATCTTCTTGTCACCGGCGCCACACCATGATCATCCATCAACGTGTTGCCATCGGGGTTGTCGTGCTACTTATGCTATTACTACTAAAACTACATCCTAGCAAAATAGTAAACGCATCTGCAAGCACAAAACGTTAGTATAAAGACAACCCTATGGCTCCTGCCGGTTGTCGTACCTGTTGGAATTATGCCCTAGAGGCAATAATAAATGTATAGTTATTATTATAATTCCTGTATCAAGATAATAGTTTATTATCCATGCTATAATTGTATTGAATGAAGACTCATTTACATGTGTGGATACATAGACAAAACACCGTCCCTAGCATGCCTCTAGTTGGCTAGCCAGTTGATCAATGATAGTCAGTGTCTTCTGATTATGAACAAGGTGTTGTTGCTTGATAACTGGATCACGTCATTGGGAGAATCACGTGATGGACTAGACCCAAACTAATAGACGTAGCATGTTGATCGTGTCATTTTGTTGCTACTGTTTTCTGCGTGTCAAGTATTTATTCCTATGACCATGAGCTCATATAACTCACTGACACCGGAGGAATGCTTTGTGTGTATCAAACGTCGCAACGTAACTAGGTGACTATAAAGATGCTCTACAGGTATCTCCGAAGGTGTTAGTTGAGTTAGTATGGATCAAGACTGGGATTTGTCACTCCGTGTGACGGAGAGGTATCTCGGGGCCCACTCGGTAATACAACATCACACACAAGCCTTGCAAGCAATGTAACTTAGTGTAAGTTGCGGGATCTTGTATTACGGAACGAGTAAAGAGACTTGCCGGTAAACGAGATTGAAATAGGTATGCGGATACTGACGATCGAATCTCGGGCAAGTAACATACCGAAGGACAAAGGGAATGACATACGGGATTATACGAATCCTTGGCACTGAGGTTCAAACGATAAGATCTTCGTAGAATATGTAGGATCCAATATGGGCATCCAGGTCCCGCTATTGGATATTGACCGAGGAGTCTCTCGGGTCATGTCTACATAGTTCTCGAACCCGCAGGGTCTGCACACTTAAGGTTCGACGTTGTTTTATGCGTATTTGAGTTATATGGTTGGTTACCGAATGTTGTTCGGAGTCCCGGATGAGATCACGGACGTCACGAGGGTTTCCGGAATGGTGCGGAAACGAAGATTGATATATAGGATGACCTCATTTGATTACCGGAAGGTTTTCGGAGTTACCGGGAATGGACCGGGAATGACGAATGGGTTCCGGGAGTTCACCGGAGGGGGGCAACCCACTCCGGGGAAGCCCATAGGTATTTGGGGGGGTCACACCAGCCCTTAGTGGGCTGGTGGGACAGCCCACCAATCCCCTATGCGCCAAGAGAGAAAAAATCAAAGGAAAGAAAAAAAAAGGAAGAAGTGGGAAGGGGGAAGGACTCCCTCCCACCAAACCAAGTAGGACTCGGTTTGGGGGGGGGAGAGTCCTCCCCCCTGGCTCGGCCGACCCCTTGGGGATCCCTTGGACCCCAAGGCAAGGTCCCCCTCCCTCCTCCTATATATATGGGGCTTTTAGGGCAGATTTGAGACGACTTTCTCACGGCTGCCCGACCACATACCTCCATAGTTTTTCCTCTAGATCGTGTTTCTGCTGAGCTCGGGCGGAGCCCTGCTGAGACAAGATCATCACCAACCTCCGGAGCGCTGTCACGCTGCCGGAGAACTCTTCTACCTCTCCGTCTCTCTTGCTGTATCAAGAAGGCCGAGATCATCGTCGAGCTGTACGTGTGCTGAACGCGGAGGTGCCGTCCGTTCGGTACTAGATCGTGGGACTGATCGCGGGATTGTTCGCGGGGCGGATCGAGGGACGTGAGGACGTTCCACTACATCAACCGCGTTCTCTAACGCTTCTGTTGTACGATCTACAAGGGTACGTAGATCACTCATCCCCTCTCGTAGATGGACATCACCATGATAGGTCTTCGTGCGCGTAGGAAAATTTTTGTTTCCCATGCGACGTTCCCCTACAGTGGTATCAGAGCTAGGTTATGCGTAGATGTCTTCTCGAGTAGAACACAAAAGTTTTTGTGGGCGGTGATGTGCGTTTTGCTGCCCTCCTTAGTCTTTTCTTGATTCCGCGGTATTGTTGGATTGAAGCGGCTTGGACCGACATTACTCGTACGCTTACGAGAGACTGGTTTCATCGCTACGAGTAACCCCGTTGCTCAAAGATGACTGGCAAGTGTCGGTTTCTCCAACTTTAGTTGAATCGGATTTGACCGAGGAGGTCCTTGGATGAGGTTAAATAGCAACTCATATATCTCCGTTGTGGTGTTTGCGTAAGTAAGATGCGATCCTACTAGATACCCTTGGTCACCACGTAAAACTTGCAACAACAAAATTAGAGGACGTCTAACTTGTTTTTGCAGGGTATGATTGTGATGTGATATGGCCAACAATGTGATGTGATATATTGGATGTATGAGATGATCATGTTGTAATAGAAATATCGACTTGCATGTCGATGGTACGACAACCGGCAGGAGCCATAGGGTTGTCTTTATACTAACGTTTTGTGCTTGCAGATGCGTTTACTTTTTTGCTAGGATGTAGCTTTAGTAGTAATAGCATAAGTAGCACGACAACCCCGATGGCAACACGTTGATGGATGATCATGGTGTGGCGCCGGTGACAAGAAGATCGTGCCGGTGCTTTGGTGATGGAGATCAAGAAGCACGTGATGATGGCCATATCATGTCACTTATGAATTGCATGTGATGTTAATCCTTTTATGCACCTTATTTTGCTTAGAACGACGGTAGCATTATGAGGTGATCTCTCACTAAAATTTCAAGACGAAATTGTGTTCTCCCCGACTGTGCACCGTTGCTACAGTTCGTCGTTTCGAGACACCACGTGATGATCGGGTGTGATAGACTCAACGTTCACATACAACGGGTGCAAAACAGTTGCGCACGCGGAACACTCGGGTTAAGCTTGACGAGCCTAGCATGTGCAGACATGGCCTCGGAACACATGAGACCGAAAGGTCGATCATGAATCATATAGTTGATATGATTAGCATAGGGATGCTTACCACTGAAACTACTCTCGACTCACGTGATGATCGGACTTGGGATAGTGTAAGTGGATCATGAACCACTCAAATGACTAGAGAGATGTACTTTTTGAGTGGGAGTTTAGCATATAATTTGATTAAGTTGAACTCTAATTATCTTGAACATAGTCTAAGTCCACTTTGAATATATTTGTGTTGTAGATCATGGCTCACGCAAGTGTCATCCTGAATTTTAATACGTTCCTAGAGAAAGCTAAGTTGAAAGATGATGGAAGCAACTTTGTATACTGGGCTCGTAATATTAAGCTAATCTTACAAGCTGGAAAGAAGGATTATGTCCTTCATGCTGCGCTAGGAGATGAACCACCCGCTACGGCTGATCAGGATGTTAAGAACGCTTGGTTAGCACGTAAGGAGGACTACTCAATAGTTCAATGTGCAGTCTTGTATGGCTTAGAGCCGGGACTTCAACGTCGCTTTGAGCGTCATGGAGCATTTGAGATGTTCCAGGAGTTGAAGTTTATCTTTCAGAAGAACGCCCGGATCGAGAGGTATGAGACCTCCGATAAATTCTATGCCTGCAAGATGGAGGAAAACTCATCTGTCAGTGAACATGTGCTCAAAATGTCTGGGTACTCAAACCGTCTAGCTGAACTGGGGATTGATCTCCCGCAAGAAGCTATCACTGACAGAATCCTCCAATCACTGCCGCCAAGCTATAAAGGCTTTGTGTTGAACTACAACATGCAAGGGATGAACAAGTCTCCCGGCGAGTTGTTTGCGATGCTGAAAGTCGCAGAGTCTGAACTCCGTAAAGAGCATCAAGTGTTGATGGTCAGCAAGACCACTAGTTTCAAGAGAAACGGCAAAGGCAAGAAGGGCAATTCAAAGAAGAGCGGAAAGCCTGTTGCCAATCCACCGAAGAAACCCAAAGCTGGACCTAAGCCTGAAACAGAGTGCTTCTATTGCAAGGGTATGGGTCACTGGAAGCGCAATTGCCCCAAGTATCTGGTAGATAAGAAGGCGGGCAAAGAAAAATCAGGTATATTTGATATACATGTTATTGATGTGTACTTAACCAGCTCTCGTAGTAGTGCCTGGGTATTCGATACCGGTTCTGTTGCTCACATTTGCAACTCGAAGCAGGAGCTGCGGAATAGACGAAGGCTGGCGAAAGACGAAGTGACGATGCGCGTAGGAAACGGTTCCAAGGTTGATGCAATCGCCGTCGGCACCGTGTCACTTCAAATACCATCGGGATTAGTGATGAACTTAAATCATTGTTATTTAGTGCCTGCGTTGAGCATGAACATTATATCTGGATCTTGTTTATTGCGAGACGGTTACTCTTTTAAGTCTGAGAATAATGGTTGTTCTATTTCTATGAGTAACATCTTTTATGGTCATGCACCAAATGTGAGAGGATTGTTCATATTGAATCTCGATAGCGATACGCATATACATAACATTGAGACCAAAAGAGTTAGAGTAAACAATGATAGCGCCATATTTTTGTGGCACTGCCGCTTAGGTCATATTGGTGTAAAGCGCATGAAGAAGCTCCATGCCGATGGACTTTTGGAGTCACTTGACTTTGATTCACTTGACACGTGCGAACCATGCCTCATGGGCAAGATGACTAAAACTCCGTTCTCCGGAACAATGGAGCGTGCAAGTGACTTGTTGGAAATCATACATACCGATGTATGTGGTCCGATGAGCGTGGAGGCACGCGGCGGATATCGTTATTTTCTCACCTTCACTGATGATTTAAGTAGATATGGTTATGTCTACTTGATGAAGCACAAGTCTGAAACATTTGAAAAGTTCAAGCAATTTCAGAGTGAAGTGGAAAATCATCGTAACAAGAAGATCAAGTTCCTACGGTCTGATCGTGGGGGTGAATATCTGAGTTTCGAGTTTGGTACTCACTTAAGACAATGTGGAATTGTTTCGCAGTTAACACCGCCTGGAACACCACAGCGTAATGGTGTGTCCGAACATCGTAATCGTACTTTGTTAGAGATGGTGCGATCTATGATGTCTCTTACTGATTTGCCGTTATCATTTTGGGGCTATGCATTAGAAACAGCTGCATTCACTTTAAATAGGGCACCATCAAAATCCGTTGAGACGACACCATATGAACTGTGGTATGGCAAAAGACCAAAATTGTCGTTTCTTAAAGTTTGGGGATGTGATGCTTATGTCAAAAAGCTTCAGCCTGAAAAGCTGGAACCCAAAGCGGAAAAATGCGTCTTCATAGGTTACCCAAAAGAGACAGTTGGGTACACCTTCTATCTCAAATCCGAGGGCAAAGTGTTTGTTGCTAAGAACGGAACTTTTCTCGAGAAGGAGTTTCTCTCGAGAGAATTGAGTGGGAGGAAGATAGAACTTGACGAGGTTGTCGAACCTCTCATCCCTCTGGATGGTGGCGCAGGGCAAGGGGAAACCTCTGTCATTGCGACGCCGGTTGAGGAGGAAGTTAATGATGATGATCATGAAACTCCAGTTCAAGTTTCTGTTGAACCACGAAGGTCGACGAGATCACGCGCTGCTCCAGAGTGGTACGGTAATCCCGTCTTATCAATCATGTTGTTAGACAACAATGAACCTGCAAATTATGAAGAAGCAATGGTGGGCCCAGATTCCAACAAATGGCTAGAAGCCATGAAATCCGAGATAGGATCCATGTATGAGAACAAAGTGTGGACTTTGGAGATACTGCCTGAGGGCCGCAAAGCTATTCAGAACAAATGGATCTTTAATAAGAAGACGGACGCTGACGGTAATGTGACCGTTTATAAAGCTCGACTTGTGGAAAAGGGTTTTTCACAAGTTCCAGGAATTGACTACGATGAGACTTTCTCTCCCGTAGCGATGCTTAAGTCCGTCAGAATCATGTTAGCAATAGCTGCATTTTTCGATTATGAAATCTGGCAGATGGATGTCAAAACAGCGTTCCTTAACGGTTTCCTTAAGGAAGAGTTGTATATGATGCAACCCGAAGGTTTTGTCGATCCTAAAAATGCTGACAAGGTGTGCAAGCTCCAGCGATCCATTTATGGACTGGTGCAAGCATCTCGGAGTTGGAACAAACGCTTTGATGAGGTGATCAAAGCATTTGGGTTTATACAAGTGGTTGGAGAATCTTGTATTTACAAGAAAGTGAGTGGGAGCTCTATGGCGTTTCTAATATTATATGTGGATGACATATTACTGATTGGAAACAACGTAGAGCTTTTGGAGAGCATAAAAGGTTACTTGAATAAAAGTTTCTCTATGAAGGACCTAGGAGAAGCTGCTTACATTCTAGGCATTAAGATCTATAGGGATAGATCAAAACGCCTGATAGGGCTTTCACAAAGCACATACCTTGATAAAGTTTTGAAGAGGTTCAAAATGGAACAGTCCAAGAAAGGGTTCTTGCCAGTGTTACAAGGTACGAGATTGAGTAAGACTCAGTGCCCAGCAACTGATGAAGATAAAGAGCATATGCGCTCCGTCCCCTATGCTTCAGCCATAGGCTCTATCATGTATGCGATGCTGTGCACTAGACCGGATGTTAGCCTGGCCATAAGTATGGCAGGCAGGTTCCAGAGTAATCCAGGAGTGGATCACTGGACGGCGGTCAAGAATATCCTGAAGTACCTGAAAAGGACTAAGGAGATGTTACTCGTGTATGGAGGTGACGAGGAGCTCACCGTAAAAGGTTACGTTGATGCAAGCTTTGACACAGATCCGGACGACTCTAAGTCATAAACCGGATACGTATTTATTCTTAATGGGGGTGCAGTAAGCTGGTGCAGTTCCAAGCAAAGCGTCGTAGCAGATTCTACATGTGAAGCGGAGTACATGGCTGCCTCGGAGGCGGCTAAGGAGGGTGTCTGGATGAAGCAGTTCATGACGGATCTTGGAGTGGTGCCAAGTGCACTGGATCCAATAACCTTGTTCTGTGACAACACTGGTGCCATTGCCTTGGCAAAGGAACCAAGGTTTCACAAGAAGACCAGACACATCAAACGACGCTTCAACCTCATCTGCGACTACGTCAAGGAGGAGGACGTAAATATATGCAAAGTACACACGGATCTGAATGTTGCAGACCCGCTGACTAAACCTCTTCCACGGCCAAAACATGATCGACACCAGAACTGTATGGGTGTTATATTTATCACAATGTAATTCACATGGTGATGTGAGGGCTAGATTATTGACTCTAGTGCAAGTGGGAGACTGTTGGAATTATGCCCTAGAGGCAATAATAAATGTATAGTTATTATTATAATTCCTGTATCAAGATAATAGTTTATTATCCATGCTATAATTGTATTGAATGAAGACTCATTTACATGTGTGGATACATAGACAAAACACCGTCCCTAGCATGCCTCTAGTTGGCTAGCCAGTTGATCAATGATAGTCAGTGTCTTCTGATTATGAACAAGGTGTTGTTGCTTGATAACTGGATCACGTCATTGGGAGAATCACGTGATGGACTAGACCCAAACTAATAGACGTAGCATGTTGATCGTGCCATTTTGTTGCTACTGTTTTCTGCGTGTCAAGTATTTATTCCTATGACCATGAGCTCATATAACTCACTGACACCGGAGGAATGCTTTGTGTGTATCAAACGTCGCAACGTAACTGGGTGACTATAAAGATGCTCTACAGGTATCTCCGAAGGTGTTAGTTGAGTTCGTATGGATCAAGACTGGGATTTGTCACTCCGTGTGACGGAGAGGTATCTCGGGGCCCACTCGGTAATACAACATCACACACAAGCCTTGCAAGCAATGTAACTTAGTGTAAGTTGAGGGATCTTGTATTACGGAACGAGTAAAGAGACTTGCCGGTAAACGAGATTGAAATAGGTATGCGGATACTGACGATCGAATCTCGGGCAAGTAACATACCGAAGGACAAAGGGAATGATATACAGGATTATACGAATCCTTGGCACTGAGGTTCAAACGATAAGATCTTCGTAGAATATGTAGGATCCAATATGGGCATCCAGGTCCCGCTATTGGATATTGACCGAGGAGTCTCTCGGGTCATGTCTACATAGTTCTCGAACCCGCAGGGTCTGCACACTTAAGGTTCGACGTTGTTTTATGCGTATTTGAGTTATATGGTTGGTTACCGAATGTTGTTCGGAGTCCCGGATGAGATCACGGACGTCACGAGGGTTTCCGGAATGGTCCGGAAACGAAGATTGATATATAGGATGACCTCATTTGATTACCGGAAGGTTTTCGGAGTTACCGGGAATGGACCGGGAATGACGAATGGGTTCCGGGAGTTCACCGGAGGGGGGCAACCCACTCCGGGGAAGCCCATAGGTATTTGGGGGGGTCACACCAGCCCTTAGTGGGCTGGTGGGACAGCCCACCAATCCCCTATGCGCCAAGAGAGAAAAAATCAAAGGAAAGAAAAAAAAAGGAAGAAGTGGGAAGGGGGAAGGACTCCCTCCCACCAAACCAAGTAGGACTCGGTTTGGGGGGGAGAGTCCTCCCCCCTGGCTCGGCCGACCCCTTGGGGATCCCTTGGACCCCAAGGCAAGGTCCCCCTCCCTCCTCCTATATATATGGGGCTTTTAGGGCAGATTTGAGACGACTTTCTCACGGCTGCCCGACCACATACCTCCATAGTTTTTCCTCTAGATCGTGTTTCTGCGGAGCTCGGGCGGAGCCCTGCTGAGACAAGATCATCACCAACCTCCGGAGCGCCTTCACGCTGCCGGAGAACTCTTCTACCTCTCCGTCTCTCTTGCTGGATCAAGAAGGCCGAGATCATCGTCGAGCTGTACGTGTGCTGAACGCGGAGGTGCCGTCCGTTCGGTACTAGATCGTGGGACTGATCGCGGGATTGTTCGCGGGGCGGATTGAGGGACGTGAGGACGTTCCACTACATCAACCGCGTTCTCTAACGCTTCTGCTGTACGATCTACAAGGGTACGTAGATCACTCATCCCCTCTCGTAGATGGACATCACCATGATAGGTCTTCGTGCGCGTAGGAATTTTTTTGTTTCCCATGCGACGTTCCCCTACAGTACCATCGACATGCAAGTCGATATTTCTATTACAACATGATCATCTCATACATCCAATATATCACATCACATTGTTGGCCATATCACATCACAATCATACCGTGCAAAAACAAGTTAGACGTCCTCTAATTTTGTTGTTGCATGTTTTACGTGGTGACCAAGGGTATCTAGTAGGATCGCATCTTACTTACGCAAACACCACAACGGAGATATATGAGTTGCTATTTAACCTCATCCAAGGACCTCCTCGGTCAAATCCGATTCAACTAAAGTTGGAGAAACCGTCACTTGCCAGTCATCTTTGAGCAAAGGGGGTTACTCGTAACGATGAAACCAGTCTCTCGTAAGCGTACGAGTAATGTCGGTCCAAGCCGCTTCAATCCAACAATAGCGCGGAATCAAGAAAAGACTAAGGAGGGCAGCAAAACGCACATCACCGCCCACAAAACCTTTTGTGTTCTACTCGAGAAGACATCTACGCATGAACCTAGCTCATGATGCCACTATTGGGGAACGTCGCATGGGAAACAAAAATTTTCCTACGCGCACGAAGACCTATCATGGTGATGTCCATCTACGAGAGGGGATGAGTGATCTACGTACCCTTGTAGATCGTACAGCAGAAGCGATAAGAGATCGCGGTTGATGTAGTTGAACGTCCTCACGTCCCTCGATCCGCCCCGCGAACAATCCCGCGATCAGTCCCACGATCTAGTACCGAACGGACGGCACCTCCGCGTTCAGCACACGTACAGCTCGACGATGATCTCGGCCTTCTTGATCCAGCAAGAGAGACGGAGAGGTAGAAGAGTTCTCCGGCAGCGTGACGGCGCTCCGGAGGTTGGTGATGATCTTGTCTCAGCAGGGCTCCGCCCGAGCTCCGCAGAAACACGATCTGGAGGAAAAACTATGGAGGTATGTGGTCGGGCAGCCGTGAGAAAGTCGTCTCAAATCTGCCCTAAAAGCCCCATATATATAGGAGGAGGGAGGGGGACCTTGCCTTGGGGTCCAAGGGATCCCCAAGGGGTCGGCCGAGCCAGGGGGGAGGACTCTCCCCCCCCAAACCGAGTCCTACTTGGTTCGGTGGGAGGGAGTCCTTCCCCCTTCCCACCTCTCCCCCTTTTTTTTCTTTCCTTTGATATTTTCTTTCTTGGCGCATAGGGGATTGGTGGGCTGTCCCACCAGCCCACTAAGGGCTGGTGTGACCCCCCCAAATACCTATGGGCTTCCCCGGAGTGGGTTGCCCCCCTCCGATGAACTCCCGGAACCCATTCGTCATTCCCGGTACATTCCCGGTAACTCCGAAAACCTTCCGGTAATCAAATGAGGTCATCCTATATATCAATCTTCGTTTCCGGACCATTCCGGAAACCCTCGTGACGTCCGTGATCTCATCCGGGACTCCGAACAACATTCGGTAACCAACCATATAACTCAAATACGCATAAAACAACATCGAACCTTAAGTGTGCAGACCCTGCGGGTTCGAGAACTATGTAGACATGACCCGAGAGACTCCTCGGTCAATATCCAATAGCGGGACCTGGATGCCCATATTGGATCCTACATATTCTACGAAGATCTTATCGTTTGAACCTCAGTGCCAAGGATTCGTATAATCCCGTATGTCATTCCCTTTGTCCTTCGGTATGTTACTTGCCCGAGATTCGATCGTCAGTATCCGCATACCTATTTCAATCTCGTTTACCGGCAAGTCTCTTTACTCGTTCCGTAATACAAGATCCCGCAACTTACACTAAGTTACATTGCTTGCAAGGCTTGTGTGTGATGTTGTATTACCGAGTGGGCCCCGAGATACCTCTCCGTCACACGGAGTGACAAATCCCAGTCTTGATCCATACTAACTCAACTAACACCTTCGGAGATACCTGTAGAGCATCTTTATAGTCACCCAGTTACGTTGCGACGTTTGATACACACAAAGCATTCCTCCGGTGTCAATGAGTTATATGAGCTCATGGTCATAGGAATAAATACTTGACACGCAGAAAACAGTAGCAACAAAATGACATGATCAACATGCTACGTCTATTAGTTTGGGTCTAGTCCATCACGTGATTCTCCCAATGACGTGATCCAGTTATCAAGCAACAACACCTTGTTCATAATCAGAAGACACTGACTATCATTGATCAACTGGCTAGCCAACTAGAGGCATGCTAGGGACGGTGTTTTGTCTATGTATCCACACATGTAAATGAGTCTTCATTCAATACAGTTATAGCATGGACAATAAACTATTATCTTGATACAGGAATTATAATAATAACTATACATTTATTATTGCCTCTAGGGCATAATTCCAACAGTTCAGTCCTAAGCAACAATCATTGCTCAAAGGGTCACCTCAAGTGTCAATTCATATAGGAGTATGATAGTCCCACAAGTCCCTAGGTTTTCTTCTTTCCGAAAAGCAAGATAGAACTCGGTCTCTACATCAAATAATGCACATAACCGTATAATATTGTGTATCCGGTTCATTTGAACATGCCTCACAAAAGTATGAAAAGTGTCTAATTAGTGAACCTTCTTGATACCAAGGTCATACACGCCTAATTAGTGAATTTTATTTTGTAGCAACCATTCTTGATACCAAGGTCATGCATGTCTAATTAGTGAATTTTGTTCTGTAGCTCATTTTTTTCTCCATGATATACAACAACCAAAATAACAAAGGGTGCACTTAAAAATAAGTAGTAGGTGTAACCGACTAGATTGAGTGGGATAATTGGATTAAGAGTTGAGACCATAGTTTCTTCCTAAAGTATATGCAGTGTAACCCATAACAACACATTGGTGTTCTACTAGTACTATAAATTTGCAATCTCAAGTGTTCCATATCTCTACAGAAGTTAATGGAATAACTCATAATCTAGCCCAATAGGTTCTTCGCTCAAATGTGGAACCTCAAGTTTGTTGTTTTCCTTCATCTCATAGGCATATCCCTTGCCCTGTGATGTCTCTTCTTTCTATTTTTTAGGTACAGGAGTTTGTAGTTCATGTTGTGCATTGCTACTGAGCTAACATGGAGGTTTGCATGGACAAAACTATGAATCGAATTTACATGCATGATCGCATAATGCAACACAAGTTTTCAAGACCTGCTAAGTGAAGCGATGACTCTTATCCTTCATGCTAAGATCGCAACAACTTCAGACAATACCAACCTTTTTTATGGTCTACCTCTTGCAAAAGTGCGTGAATTCAATAGTTGGATGCAAATGACTGCTTCTTCTTGGTCCCGTGTTATAGTCTTCTTTCTTTCATTTTTGTAGTTAGCTCAAGGATATGTTGAATGTTGCAGCTCTTCACGTTCTAAGTTGCTCTATGAAATCTCTCTTTGGTTGTCTTTTTTGAGTCATAGGCATATACTTTATTCTTTCCTTTCTTCAATCTCTCGGATGCAATTTCAGGTCTTTGTAATACTTGTTATACTACGCATTTGAGTTGAATGAACTTGGCGCCTTCTGGTGCCTTTTCTTGTTCAAAACATAAATATATACGCCTCAGAAACAAAATTACGCCAATTGCCATCATCTTGACAATGGACGGTTCGGATCGTTTACAACCTCTGGATAGAACGTGGGCCTACATGCAGCGGCACTGACCCTTCCAACAAAAAGGATAACGTTCATCCCCAATCCTCCCCCCGCCCCCGTCCGGCACCTCTCTCTCGCTTCTTCCTCCGGCCCATGCGACGGCAGTGACATCTTTGCCCGCCTGACCTTTCGATGGCCGCCGCCGCCACCGCCGCCGCCGCGACCGGCACACTTCTTCCCCACGCACTATTGAATCACCGCTCGCCTCCGCCGCCGCAGCTGCTCGCGCTGTCCTCCTCCTTCCGCCGCCTCTCCTTATCCGCCTCCCATCGCCGGACCACCCATTTAGTCGCCCACGCAGACGCCGGCACCGCAGAGCCGGAGCCCGTGGCCGAGCCTGCTCCTGAGGGCGAGTCTGTCGTTGCCTCTGCTGACTCCGAGGAGGGGGAGGCGGAGGGGGCCGTCGCATTGGCGGAGGACGAGGAGGAGCCGGCGCCGAGGCCCAAGCCTATTAAGTTCGGCGAGATCATCGGGGTAAGCATCTCTTCCGCATACATTGCCTCTTCCATTTGTAGAAATGCAAGCCGCCGGTCAAGTTCGACGAAATTGTTGGCGGTGGAGAAATGCAGGTAGCGAAGCAGCAGGTCAACGAGGGGTGTCATTTCTTTGCTTAATATGCAAAATTGTAATCTCGATATGAATAGTTTTGAGTTGTCTGTTGAGTTGCTAGCAGCATAGTCTCTCGAGCACCATCGCATTAAGTTGTACTAACGTACTCCCTCGGTCCCAAAATAAGTGTCGCAAATGTAGTACAGTACTAAGTTAGTAGAAGTTTTGTAGTAGACCAAGGGCACTGATTTGTGAATTTGGCAACGAAAAGGATAACTGTTTTTTCTCGTCGAGGGTTCAGATAGAGGAAGATGTGGCTTGCTAAAATAAGTTTCATGACTGCATTAGTATGCGTGAATGGAGTTTGGTGGTTCCTTGGATTTCTGTATACTTTTACTTGTTATATGCAAGACCATTTTGGTCCTTTGGAGCGCTTGACGTGTGACATACTATTCCTTGAATTGTTTGGTACCATAGATTCTGAACAAGCAGTTCATCGAGGAGGCTGAGAAGGTGAAAGTACTTCCGGATTTGAAGCCCGGTGACATCATCGAGCTTAGAATGGTGAGATTGTTCACTACTCTTGAATGTGTTTTTTTTTAATTCTAATTTGGGGGTTATTGATGTCCTAAGCAAATGTTGTTGCAGCAACGTCCCAACAAGAGGAGATTGTCTCTCTTTAAGGGTATAATCATTGCAAAGCACAAATCTGGTGTTCACACCACGATCCGCGTCAGGAGGATTATTGCCGGTGTTGGAGTTGAAATTACATTCCCCATGTAAGTTGGGTTTACTTAATTTACTGAGTTTTTAATTTAATATGAATACCATTACATGTATCAAATGGTGACAGTGAGTTTGTATTGAATCTATAATTGCAAAACATTTCTGTGTATCTTTTGTTCGCTTTAGCTACAAGAAATTTGGACTATGCACATGTCTTTATACCGGCGTACTAATCTTAGTTATATCAACACGTGTGTATGAAATTTTTGGGGTCGTTGGCTTTCACATACTTGATCGCGTACTTTAGGTTTTCTAGTGTCCACCTTAAAATTTGTTGAATTGCTATTTATATCAAATTTACAATGAAGTGAGCGCCCAAGATACTCCTTTCATGATTAATAACTCATGATCTGTTTGGTCTAAGATACTAGTGCGTAGGTTAATTTGGAATTTCCCTTTGAATGTTTCAAAGCTGTGAAGCATTACCGCTCAAAATGCATTACTTGTGTCCGTACGGAAGAGGCACATTTACAAAACCAGTTAATTGACGCAACTTGGAATTTCTCTCTGAGAGATTGGACAGCTATCAAGCAGGAGTTGAATCGTTCAATTAATCGCCCGATATAGTCCTTTCGTACTTAAACAGCTCATTGCTAAATTCTGTTTGGCATTGACATTGTTGCACTATCATGGGTGTGAAACTTTGGATTAAGCAAGTAGCTTTCCAGTTACTCTTCTTCTACTCACTACTCAGATAGGGTTATCCAACTTACAAATGCTCTCATTTCTGCAAATAAAATAGAAGACCCTATTTGCTATGATTCACTTTGCACATTGCTGCTGTTGAATGTTTTTATTTGCATGCATCTTCAGTAGTAACGAGAAAACGGCTGGCCCATCGTCTCATGTGTAATAATTGAAATCATATGAGCAGTGGCCCTTTATTTGTGTTAAATGTCACGTTTTGCTTTTTGTGCACCTGAAAATAGAAATGCTTGTAGATACTTACTCGGCCTATACATTCCACTGCAGATACTCACCAAGGATCAAGGAGATCAAAGTAATCAGACACAAGAAGGTGAGGAGGGCAAAGTTGTACTACCTGAAGTACAAGCTTCCCCGTTTCTCAACCTTCAAGTGAGATTAGACACGCTCCTCACACTAGCATATGTCGATTTCTCCTTGGCAAACGAGTTTCCACCATCTTGTTCAGATCTGTGCATCCACTGTAATGATCTCTGAACCTCGAGTCGCATAATTTTACATCTTTTTCCGATTTGCGTATATCACGTCTTGCGTTGTGGAGTGTGTTTCATTCTGAGTGTGTAAAATTCCTAGCAGCGCTCCGGTATGAACATGGTGATGTTTATGATTGTGCCCTTTCCTTGCTCCCAGCTACCTACCAGAGTCCCAACTCCCAACTGTTGGTTAACAGTACGTAACGCTGCTGTTAAGAAAGAAGAACAGTTGTTATGAATAGTAGGTCTGGGCTCTTATTGTTACGAACAGAGTAATGAATAAGGGTTGAAGTTTTCTGCAGTACCACTGGTTGGTTTGATGGCGGGTCATATCGTATCAATTTTCTCTCCGGCTAGGAAACTTGTGTCCAGGGGTTACACGACATTGGGTGTACATGTGCCCGTGGCATTGCTGCCCCTGGAAACTCATATTGCTTGCTCGGTCCAGAAACACAATGAAGGTTTCACTCAGTTGGCAAATCTGTATGGCATGGAGGTTTCATGCCATACTAGGTGTGGTTATTATTATTATTATTTTTTGCTGAAGATGCGAGTTATCTATAATTTTCTTACTGGAGCATCCACATCCAAGTTTGAGCCTAAGTTTATCTAGCTCTTAAGCTAGGAAGAAAGATCAGCTCTTGTGTTTCATTAAAGCAAGCAAATAACTGGGTCCTACGTCGTTGATTTTCTCGTGTCTTATTCGTAATGGCGAAAATGATTGAAAACCTCGTCAGCTACCGCTAGCAATTTGTGTTTTGTAGGGCACCTACTGACCGTGAGTACAATAAGAGCAACGAATACTGCAATTATTTGTTGAGAATAGTAGTAGTACCGAACGGAAGGGCAAATTATTATATAATCAGACAAGAATATCCTCCCTTCGGATCCCCTTTTTGTACTTCTTATATTAATTAATGCGCAATGTAGGAGTGTATTTAATCACTGTGGCCTTTTTACGTTTTCTCGGTGGGCAAAGGCAAGCATGGCAGCATGATCTCACTGTTGCTCTTACTATTACGCTCGAACTTTTCTGGTGATTTCTGCTACATTAAACATGTAAGAAAAATGTACTATACAGATTGTTTGAGAGAGCAAGCAATTCATCTCCAGTGCATTTTTGGTGGGGGGGGGGGGGGGTGGTCCGGAAAGGAAACATGATAAAAAAAAAATCACCGGCCAAGTGGGCTTGACAAGAACACACGGGAATAAAGTAGTGGTAGCATAAATCACCAACCGGCAATAAAATATGATATGATTAGATAAAGGAAGAGTGCTGTTCACTCGCGGAAAAAAAGGGGGAGAGGAAAACGCAAACTGCCAGCCACGGGCCCAAGAAGTGAGTGCTGCCCCGTCAATGTCGCCCGGGAGCCAAGAAAGGCAAAGCGAACCCATTCATTTCCCTCTTTCTTCCTCCCCGACCCTCCACCCTCCCTCCCCATTTCTGCTCCGAATCGCTGCTCGTCGTCGATTTTCGCTTCCGCCCGGTTCCTGCCTTCCTTCCTGAAGACAAAGGTTGGGATCATCCTCCTCCTCCTCCTCTAAACCAGCAGAAACCACCTCCTCCCACTCTCTACCTCTCTCCCAATGCATCGATTTATGAGCTTCTTCTCCGTTTCTCTGACCAGGTTCAGGTGTCGCAATGGTGGGAGGAACGCTGATCTCGGTTTACCCGGACGACCTCACCTTCCTCTGTAAGTTGTTCCTGAGATTTTCTCCGCATTCTGCAAGAAAAACAAAATGAAAAAAGGGGCTCTGGAACTTCCGTGCTTTTCTCTGAGGTTGGTTGAATTGAATTCCTGTGCCTAGTCGAGCTGGACAAGCCGTGCTACTGCAATCTCAAGGTGGTGAACAACAGCGAGCACCATGTCGCGTTCAAGGTCCGTGCCATTTCCGTTTCTCTGGATTTCCTCTTTGCATTTCTGTGAAACTCTCGGAGACGAGGTTCAGGTTTGATCAGAATTTGTTACTTTGCTCTTTCTTTTTCTCAGGTCAAGACGACGTCTCCGAGGAAGTATTTCGTCCGGCCGAACGCCAGCGTCGTCCAGCCGTGGGATTCTTGCACGATAACAAGTAAGCATGCATACATACATACATACCTTGGTTCTCTCTAGAATTCTTCATTTGGTTCTGATGTGTGTGCATCCGCCTTCTTGTTTTGGGTTATAGTTACCCTACAGGCACAGAAAGAGTACCCTCCAGACATGCAATCCAAGGATAAATTCTTGATTCAGAGCACCAGGGTGGCTGCCAGCACCGACATGGACGAAATCCCCCCTGACACAGTGAGCATAGTAAAACTCATAATGACTGGTTTCTGCTATGATCTAGCGTCGCAATGTCATCGGAATAAATGATTAGCATTCCACCAACTATATTCAACCTTTATATGTATTCCTCAGTTCAACAAGGATGGTGATAAGGTGATCGAGGAAATGAAGCTCAAGGTTGTCTACACATTGCCCAGTGGAAGCTCGGACGACTCTGGTGTCACATCTTCGGCAAATAGGAGCTTCAAGCAGGGCGGCGACGATCTCTCGGTGAGACTGACTAGCTCTATGATCTATGTAGGAAACATATGTTGGATCTGCTAATAAATATTTAGTGCAAAGGCTAACTGTAGTTCACATGTTTATACTTTACCTTGCAGATGCTGAAGAATGCAAGCATTGAAGAGGTAATGCGTTCTATCCAAGCAGAAATCTCGCAACGTTTACTTAGAAACCTGACCAAAACCTGCCACCAAAGACATTTCCCCTGATGAATTTTGAGAAAGAATTATTCTACCATTTTAGACATGTCAGGCTTAAAGCCTCTACGAACCCTGTAATTTTGCGTTGTGCATTTCCAAAAAATATACATTACTTTAATCTTGGGATTTTTATACTTTGCAGTACGTTTTTGCACTGATGCAAATACTGTTCCTCTTGTTATAAGCCATGCCAATACTATTTCTCTGTTAGGTTCTTAAATGTAGAAGCAAATACACACTGCCTTTGCTTATATAATATTGTTAAAAGAGAAAATATGTAGAAGCACCATCAAATCATTGTTGAAATCAGCATAAAGTTGAGCGTGAGAAAAAGGTACCTATACTTCCAGGCCGGCGTCATAATTGAGGTAGGAAGGGATGCTCAGAAGCCCACGAGCATGTTGCCCTATGTACTGTAGTTAATTGTGTAATGGGACCAGAATTTGGAAAAAAAATCCCACTTTTGTTCATCTGGACCAGAGTATCTTCCTTTATCCTGATAGACATATTCCAACTCAAACTTTTTTCGAGAAAACATGATTCTAAAGTGCGTCCTGGATGAGATATGCTCATTGTGCAGTAATTATGTACTTTTATGATCAAGCTGTTACTAATAAAAAAACATATTATGCCTTTTGTCCTTGTTACTCAGTAAATTGTGCTTTTCCTTTTATCCAGATCCAGACAATACAGCGTTTGAAGGACGAAAGGGATAACAATCTTCAGCAAAATCAGCAAATGCAACGTGAACTGGTGCCGTATATTCACCTTTTCACGCTACATGTCATTTCTACTCACCGTTTACTTTATTTCAGCTCCTAGTTTGCTTAATCATATTAACATTTGGATTTTGATGCTCTTGCTTGTTTCTCAATGTTTGAATCCATGACTAAATCTGTAGAAGGCAGATAATATCTAATATTATTTCATAAAAAGTATGACTTTGGAGCAAATGAAAAAGAATATGTTGGTCCTTGATGAGTCATTAATAACATTTTATTTTATAAATACAAATTGGGCCTGGTTACCCTTTTTTCCTTGTCATAAATTACTGTGTTGGATGTTCTTAGCAAAACAAGTCAAAGCATATATTATTTTGTCCTGCTAGATCATTTATTTATCGTGAGGACACATACTAAGAGTTGGACTTCGGAAATAGCAAAGCAGTTAAGTCAGACTTGATACTATATATGGATATGCTATGGTGTGTGCTGTTTCGGTCCTTTTTCTGCCAGCAGTTAATATGGTCGCTTTAGATGCTGATATAACCGAAAATGAACAGAAATGTGAGGTGCCACCTGCCAATCATGCGAAGTTCATTTCCATATTTCTATTACTTTTCACTCTAAAATGTAGATTGTCGGTTGATATCGAAGTACTAAACCTAGCTTAACTTCTCTGTGAAATACTGATTGCCTACATATACTTCCTCGCTTATATTGGATTTCTCCCTAAATGAAATAATAATAATATTTCAGGACATGCTGAGGAGGCGCAGAAGCCGCAAAGGTGATGCTGGTTTCTCTTTGACCTTTGCTGCTTTTGCTGGGATCATAGGTCTCCTGGTTGGGCTCTTGATGAGCCTCATCTTCTCTTCCCCACCAGCGACTGCTTAGATGCCAGGATTGAAGCCTAGAGTAACATTATTCAGCTCAGTTTCCTGATGCTTTGGGGAGAAAGATGGAAAAAATATATCACTCTAGTCTCAACTATCATTCTTTGTTCTTTGCATTGTAGGTATACATGCCTTATCACAGCGGGTTTGCAATGTTTAGCCCGTGTTTGCTTCGTCTTCCATTTGTATTTATATTCCTCTACTGTGTATTTTTTCTGTATAATTAGTTTGGCATATATCAGGAAGACAAGTGTATGCGTTCACCTATTAGGAATGTAAAGGCTGGAAAGGAAGTATGTGTTATGTGTCCTAGTGACTCTTCCAAAATGTAGGACGTATTTTGTTCGTAGACTTTGACCAACAGTATGTAATTTGTTTTATAAAAAACTGATACCGATTCGTATTCAAAAACATTATATTCCTTTTATTTGCCATGTCATAGCTATAACAGTATATCCTTCTCTAAAAAACTATAATATGCAAAATGAAGATTTTTTCTTTGATGGAGTTCATTAATCGGATCAAGGAGGAGATTAGGTTCTGGTTTATAAACATACAGTGATGTGGCTTTCCTTCTTTCCCTTTTATCCGTGCTTGTTTCTCTCTCTCTCTCTCTCTCTTTATCTGTGTGCCCAAACACCCAGTAGAGATTGGCGACGGTTCTTTTAGATCCTTTGGTTGTGTAATCCGTACTCATTCGGGTTTTATCCCTAGATCACCTTCTCCTTAAGGCCTTGTTTGGTACTAGGGTTTTTGAGGAAATTGGTAGGGATAAGGATCAGAGGGATTGGGCGAAACCTTCACCCAATCCCTTAAAATCCTCATGCATCCCCAATCCACTAGATAGAGTTAATGTATTTGGTATTGAGAAAAATACACTAAAGTTTAGGGATTTTTGGGGAAATATGAGGATGAAACATGTCAAATACATAAGAACCAAACGATGTTTTGGGATATGTGGGGATTTAGTGGTTTGACCGGGATAATTCCTACCAGTTCCTTAAAATACACTAGTATCAAACAAGGCCTAACAGATCACATGCAGTTCTCCTAACAGATCACATGCAGTTCTCCTGCATGGTTCAAAGGAAAAAAATGTCATGACATGTTGGGAAAAAACAAGAATATGTGACTAAAGTTGCTTGGTCCACAAGAACAATGCACGAATTACTTCGAAAAATTGGGTGTTTGCTATAGTTGTTATAGAAACAATTCCATAAGGTTGTACTCATTCAAATATTTCCTTCAAATGCGAGTTGAGCGTAGTTGTTCAAATCCTAGACTTGACATTGGTGGTCGCATTTCCCGGATTTAGTTCAGGCCTTCCGATGATATGCATTTAGTGAGAGGAGACGTTCTTATCAATTACGAAGGCGTCTGTGGCGACTTCATCAATCTCAAGATGATGTGTCGGTTCAGTCTTTTAACTTGGAGGTGCTCATAGGACTAGGGTGTGCATGCGTTCATAGGGATGAGTGTATGTGTGTATATATGAGCATCTGTGTTTGTACTGCTGCGTTCAAAAAATATATTTCATTTGAATTATGTGCAAACTAGTTTATAGGGAAAAACTTCAATGTTTTGCGAACAAATCAAACAACCCCTATGAAAAATAGAAAACTACAAGTAATGCATTCCTCTAAATATCCTATTCAACAAAAACACACTTACTTATTATTTCCCTCATGACGGGACTAGATTATAGTCAGCTCAGGAATCCTTCACTTATCACCCATCCTCTAAAATAAGGGATTGCAGAAAGGTCTTGATTGCAGTTCTCGAGTGAGAGTTTTTGCTTTTGAGAAGATTTCTTGCCTTTTATTATTTCAAGTTTTCTATTCCTAAGTCAAGTGAGAAAATAGTAATTGGTATGTTGGACAAAGTTGCGCACCATGAAATACATATGTGTTTATTTAGTATCCATTAGATAAAAAAGCAACATACATGATTGTTGTCCTAGAAATTAAATTTCCTGGATGACATATGATTTTTATTTTTTAGAATATATGAAGTGCATATACATGATGCCCCATTTTATTCCTTCTATTTGCCATGTCATAACTATACCGTCAACTTTCATGTGAGGTTGAAAATTGATGGATTCAGGTGGGCACTCGTGGCTGTGTATGGGGCGGCACAGTGAGAGTTCAAATCTGATTTCCTTGCAGACCTGGCCAGAGTCTTTGGGGAAGAGAGGTTACCATTTTAGTCAAAGGTGACTTCAACATCATTAGAAGGAGAGAAGAGGAAAATAATGATGACTTTGATGCGAGATGGTTATTCATGTTCAACGTTATCATTGAGAGCCTTGACTCGAGGGAGAATGAACTCTCAGGCATGCAATACACTTGGGCAAACACTTTGGATAACCCAACTTATGAGAAGTTCACCTAGTACTGACTAGTGTAGAATAGGAGCATACATTTTCCTTGGTAACGGTGCAAACTATTAGAGCATATTTCTCCATATGTGGTTTTGATAATTGTTGACAATCCCTATGGACTAATGGTTGCCTTGAGTTATATTCGAAGGATTTGTTCATAGGCACCTCTTGAAGTACATGTGTTGGTTTCAAGGAGTTCATATGGTGACCAAGGTGATATGTTAGGTTTTATCCAAAGATTGATCATGTCAGAGTTGAGCTAATTACAAGCATGTCTTGAAGAAGAAGATTGTGTGCACATTCATGTTTACCTGCAAGACATCATCTTTATGAAGAGAGAAGATAAGATACAAGGTCGATCAAGACTAAGTCAAAGAGTGTACAATTTGATCAACACACAAAGCGTACAAGATAT
Source organism: Hordeum vulgare subsp. vulgare (assembly GCF_904849725.1). NCBI lineage: Eukaryota > Viridiplantae > Streptophyta > Magnoliopsida > Poales > Poaceae > Hordeum > Hordeum vulgare. The sequence continues at coordinate 405,240,660 of NC_058523.1, read as the reverse complement.
ACCAAGAGGGTCAGCGGTACAACCGTATCAAGAAACCCTAAAAACCCTAAACCCTAAACCCTAAACCGTACCGCTGACCCTAGTGCTTGTACCGCTCGCTCGTGTCATCCGGTCTAACCGCCACTCCAGGGTGATACCCTCGGGGTGCTACCACTGAGTGGTCCCCATCGGTTGTACCCCCCCCCCCGGGCGGTTCTACCGCCCACATTTGGGTGACCCAGGATGGAAGCCCTGGGCGGTTGAACCGGCCCAGCACCGGGCTTCAACCGGACACAGTTCTGTTGAGCTCCGGTTGTTGGGCGGACGTGGACCGGTTGTACCGCTATTTTATATAGCTCGATACTACCGGTGTTCCAGGCGGTTATACCACTTGGGACTTTGCCGTGTCCAGCGCTCGAGTTGAGCGGTTGCACCGAGGTGGAACCACCAGCCACGTTTCTGTTGTGGTCCGGTGGTTGGGCGGTTGTACCGGTCATGCCAGTTGTACCGCTCGCATCACCGGTTGTACCACCACTATGTAGTTTTGCACATAACGGGCAGATTTGTGGGGACCCATTTAAGGGGGTCTTCTTCCCCAATGGTTCACCAACTCTTGAGCTTGTGTTTACCCCCCATTATTGTCCTTCCAAGAGCTTGCTAACTCTCAATCCCTCCAATGATTTTTGCTAGTTATTGAGTGAAAAGAGAGAGGAGATCTAGATCCACATTTCCACCAATCACTTTCTCCTCTATGTGAGGGGAACCCCTTGGATCTAGATCTTGAAGTTCTTTGTGTTCTTCTTCGTTCTTCCTCTCATTCTCTTCCATAGCATTAGTTGTTGTGGAGGGATTTGGGAGAGAAGGACTTGGGCATTCCGTGTTCCCTTTACATTGCATTTGGTGCATAGGTTTAAGTTCTCCACGGTGATACGTGGAAGTGAAGTTTGATAAGATTATTACTCTTGGGTGTTTGGTACCCTAATACATGTTCTTCTTGGGTGCTTTGGCATCCTAGAAGCTTGGTAGTGCCTCGGAGATCAATCATTGTGGTGTAAAGCTTCGGGGTCTCCAATTAGGTTGTGGAGATTGCCCCGAGCATTTGAGGTTACCTCGAAGCCATATTTCATTGAGGTGAAGCTCTGTGGTGTTGTTGGGAGCCTCCAATTAAGTTGTGGAGATTGCCCCAACCTTGTTTGTACGGGTTCGATGACCGCCCTCAAGGGTCCCTTAGTGGAATCATGGCATCTTGCATTGTTGACGGCGTGAGGAGATTACGGTGGCCTTAGTGCCTTCTTGGGGAGCATTGTGCCTCCACACCACTCCAAACGGAGATTAGCATCCGCAAGGGTGTGAACTTCGGGATACATCGTCATCTCCGTGTGCCACGGTTATCTCTTACCCAAGCCTTTTACTTATGCACTTTACTTTGTGATAGCCATATTGTTTCTTGTTATATATCTTGCTATCACTTAGTTGTCTATCTTGCTTAGCATAAGTTGTTGGCGCACATAGGTGAGCCTAGTTGTTTTAGGTTTTGTGCTTGACTAATTAAATGTCAATTTTATTCCACATTTGTTCCAGCCTAAACCATAATGATTTTAAAGCGCCTATTCACCCCCCTCTAGGCGACATCCACGTCCTTTCACAAACGTTACAAAGAGGAATTTCTGATCATATACCCCTGCTTGTTGACTCCGGTGAAGCTGTTCATCGTGGCAACAAAGATATATTTTCTTTCAAAACTTCGTGGTTCGAGAGAGAGGACTTCATTGCTTTGATTGCGAGGGAATGGACAAAAGAGCGGAGAGGACACATGAACACTGACGGATGGCAATTTAAGATTTAACATCTATGATAGTTATTGAAGGGGTGGGCTAAGAATGATAGTGGAGTATATAAGCAACAGAAAGAGAGACTGCTTAATTTAATTAATGATCTCGATATAGAAGCTGAGAGATGTAACCTAAGTATAGATGAAAGGTTGACCAAACGAGAAGTTGAGGCTAGTTTAGCTAAGCTCCTTCGAGAGGAAGAGATAAAATGGGCACTTTTATAGCAAAAGTAGCACAAGTGGTTGAACGAGATAATAATACACAATTTTTCATATGATCGCCAACGGAAGACATAGGAAAAAGAGGGTCATGCAACTGGAACATGATGAGCGCACGATAGTAGGACACGAAAACCTCAAAATGTATATTTCCAATTTTGATCTGAAACTGTTTGGGCTCCCTATGGACAACTATGTTACTCTCAAAGAGGATTTGGTTGAGGACATAGATAAGCTGGGAGAGGATCAGAATGAAGTTCTCACCAGCCCGTTTATAGAAAAAGAAGTTTTTGAGGCGATTTCTCAAATGAAAAATAACAAAGCACCTGGTCCGATGGGTTTCCTACAAAATTTTATAAGAAATGCTGGGATGTTATTAAAGGAGACCTCAAGCCGATGTTCCATGATTTATTTAATGTCACTCACAATTATTTAAGCTGAACTTTGGGACAATTACACCGGTACCAAAGAAGGATGAGGTGGTTCGCATTGAGCAGTTCAGACCGATATGTATGCTTAATGTTAGTTTTAACATATACACAGAAGTCAGTATGAATCGCCTCACACAGATTACACATTATGTGGTTCAGCCGACTCAAACAACATTCATATCTGGATGACATATACTCGAAGGGGTGGTCATTCTACATGAGACCCTTCATGAAATCCACTCCAAAGGAACTTGATGGGGTAGTTTTCAAGGTGGATTTTGAGAAGGCTTATGATAAAGTGAAGTGGCTTTTTTTACAACAAGCATTGTGTATGAAAGGTTTTGATGCAGCTTGGAGGCAGAAGGTCGAATCTTTAGTACATGAAGGTAGTGTAGGAATAAAGGTTAATGACAACATAGGTCATTATTTCCAGATGCACAAAGGATTGAGACGGGGAGACCCTATGTCTCCCATACTTTTCTTGAAAAGATATCAGAAGATCTGCTACTATTCATTAAGAGGAAGTGGTAAAGAAACCAATGCTTGGTTAATTGAGGAAAACTGAGGTAAAACCTTTACAAGAGCACATGACACCTAGCAAGCTAGACTGAAGCACAATAGGACATACATGAGCGTCTAAGGGCCAACACAACACAAACTTAAAGACAAAAACAGCATCATTGTATATCACCCATCGCACACATGGCCCCGCGACTTCGTCTTCGCTTCAACCTCACCAAAGAGCATCATTTAGTTGTCTTGGACAAGGACACCACAAGCATGGTTGATGACATCACCATCACCGGAGAGAGACTACATGTCCGATGGAAGAGGAGCAAACATGTGCCACTCCGATCAGGAGAGGGTGCCCAACAAGACTCGCCTAATGCTGCAAGCATGTAACCGTGCTCCAAGTGCCCAACACTGCCGACAAACTACCACCTCAGATGGACACGCATCGCGTACACCACCTCACCTCGCCACCGCCAGTGTTGGAGATATGCCCTAGACGTAATCATGTATGATGATATTTCCTATGTGTTTATGAATAAAGATAGTCTTTGGACATTATCAATGATGTGTATTAACAAGTACGTGACTTGTTTGTGAGACTATACATTGTAAGATGACTGTCCTAAATGGTCCCTAGTCGAAAGAGTTGTGTGGACGCGCAACCAACTAAACTAGCATATGATACAGTGGATGGTTCGGTCTCACTAACCATGTAGCATTGTATGCTAACTAGATAATATGGACTCACAAAGATCTGGTCGGATTCGACATAGTTGGATCCGAGTCGAGATAAGGTCTAAGTTGGACAGACCCAACTATGAGATGCAGTGATATGTCATCTATGAGTGTCTAGCACAACATACGATCTATGTCCTAAGACCTAAGATGGCGCATGTACTCAGGATGGGGACATACTTGCTTTGGGCCGACCAAATGCTACTCCGTGACTGGGTAGTTACAAAGGTAGGTTTCGGGCTTGAACAGACCCATGCCACGAGACGTGGTTGAGCAAGATGGGATTTGCCCCTTCGATCAGGAGAGATATACTCTGGGCCCCTTTGGTGATCTGACCTGGATAAGCATTGCCATGCGTTCAGGATTATGAGGTAATCCGAATGTTGGTTAGATTAATCGGAACGAGAAAGAGGTCGTGCAACAACAAGGATGAACATGTCGCCTTGGGCACACCAATGTATATCGTGTGGCAAAGGGAACATAAGTATGAAGTACATGTTCGCCTAACCAGCTTCATCGGATACTTGGAGTCGGCATGTCTTGCTAGAGGCTGCTATCGACTAGCCGAGTCGGACGTGGTCTAACTCGTGACCAAGTGAACGAGAACCTAAGGGGTCACATGGTTAAGGGAAGGAACACGTGGGCTTTAGGGTCCATGCGAGGCCCAAGGGTTGAGCCTGCGCCAAACGCCTATATATACTGGAGGTGCGGCACACTTAATCAGGGGATCGCTTCGGCGCTGTCATTAGGGCTGTGCATGTGTTGCACCTAGCCACCTCCACTCGCCGCTGCCAACTATGTGATCCGGACCTAGCAGTCCACCGCACGGTGTTCCTCCTGCAGACGCGTGGATACTGTTAGAGGCAGTGCACCTGCGCCGCTTCGGCGAACCTGTACGTGGGATCCGATGACCGACTGTTCGCGGGAGAGGGATCCGAGGACCAGCTGTTCAAGGGAGATCAGACGAGGAGGAGACGGACCATGCAGACGTGCTGCCACATCTACTTCCGCTGCATGGCACTTCACGTCTAGTGGTAAAAAAAACTGTGATTCATCTCCGTACCATGTTCTTGGTTGTTCTTCGCGTAGGAAAATTTTAATTCGAATGCGATGCGCCTACGGTAGAACCCAACAGCCAGCACCCGACCAACTACTATGCTGTAAACCAGGTGCTCCTGCCGAGAGGTCAACTCTCCAACAATGATGCTTCCATCAAAGAAACAACGCCAAAGGCGACACCATTACCAATCTAACAAGGTAGATCTTGGTTTTCACCCAGAGAGTATAGCACAAGGACATGGTGATACGTCTCCGTCGTATCTACTTTTCCGAACTCTTTTGCCCTTGTTTTTGACTCTAATTTGCATGATTTGAATGGAACTAACCCGGACTGACGCTGTTTTCAGCAGAATTGCCATTGTGTTGTTTTTGTGCAGAAATAAAAGTTCTCGGAATGTCCTGAAAATTTACGGAGATCTTTTCTGGAATAAAAGAAAAATACCTCCGCAAAGATCCACCGGTGGGGGCGTGCCAGTGGGCCAGAAGCCCACAGGCCGCGGCCACCCCCTAGGCCGCGCCGTGCAAGCTTTCTCCATCGACATCATCAACCTTTCTCCATCGACAATTCCATGATGCTCTTCATCGTTCGTGAGTAATCTCATCGTAGGCTTGCTGGATGGTGATGAGTTGGATGAGATCTATCATGTAATCGAGTTAGTTCTTGACGGGGATTGATCCCCAGTATCCACTATGTTCTAGATTGATGTTGCTACTACTTGGCTATGCTTAATGCTTGTCACTAGGGCCCGAGTGCCATGATTTCAGATCTGAACCTATTATGTTGTCGCCAATATATGTGTGTTTTAGATCCTATCTTGCAAGTTGTAGTCACCTACTATGTGTTATGACCCGACAACCCCAGAGTGACAATAGCCGGAACCACTCCTGGAGATGACCATAGTATGAGGAGTTCATGTATTCACCGCGTGTTAATGCGTTGGTCCGGTTCTTTATTAAAAGGAGAACCTTAATATCTCGTAGTTTGCATTAGGACCCCGCTGCCACGGGAGGGATGGACAATAGATGTCATGCAAGTTCTTTTCCCTAAGCACGTATGACTACATACGGAATACATGCCTACATTAGATTGATGACAAAGAGCTAGTTACATATCTCTCTGTGTTATAGTTGTTACATGATGAATCACATCCGTCATACTCATCCATCACCGATCCACTGCCTACGAGTCTTTTACTACTGGTGCTCGCTACGTTACTTTGTCTAGGCTTGTCCCTTGCTACAAAAGGGATTGGGCCACTTTGCTGCTACTGTTGCTACTGCTGTCACTTTGTTGTTGCTGCTACTGCTGTTCCTTGCTACTCCGCTGCTACTTGTGCAAGACCTTTTCTGGCACCGTTGCCGGGGAAGAATATTTCCCGTCCACGGGCAACTTACTGGCGCCATTGATACAACAGTTAGGAATAGTCTTCCTTGTCACCAGATCGTTTCTGGCACCGTTGTTATCATACTACTTTGCTACTGATACTTTGCTTGCAGACACTAATGTTTCAGGTGTGGTTAAACCTGACACATTCAGCTGCTAATACTTGAGAATATTCTTTCGCTTCCCGTCGTGCAAATCAACAAATTTGGGTTGAATACTCTACCCTCGAAAACTGCTGCGATCCCATACGCTTGTGGGTTGTCAAGGCTTTTTCTGGCGCCGTTGCCGGGGAGGCACAACTATATTCTCTGAGTCACTTGGGATTGACATCTGCTGATCACTATGAGGAATCCAAAAGATCCAAGAACTAAAATCCTGCCTTCCACTACGAGGAGAGGTAAGGAACTGCGATCTAGCTCTGCACTTGATATACCTTCCGTTTTGAGTAAGTTTGCGACTTCACCTCCTGCTAGAAATCTAATATGTCGCGTGTGCTTGATGATGCTACTTCTGCTGTCCATGATGCTATGCTAGATACTATGCCTGATGATGCTATGCTAGATACTATGCCTGATGATGCTATGCTAGATACTATGCCTGATGATGCTATGCCTGATACTGATTTGCCACTTGGTGCATTCCTTGATGCACAACTTGCTAGAATTGCTGCTAGATGTGATGATACTTCTGAGACTGCTGATACTATTGAAGTAGAACCTGCTACTATGCGTGAATTGCCTGTTATGCCTGATACACGCTATGTTATGGAGGGTGAGATAGCTGAGGATTTTCTTGCGTGTAAGGATAGCTATGATGTTGAGAAACTTCTGCGCAAGTGGAAAGAAAAATCTCTGAACGCTAGGATGAAATATGACCCGAAGTTTGCCACTTCGCCTATCTTTGTGACCGATAAGGATTATGAATTCTCTGTCGACCCTGAGTTAATAACTCTGGTCGAATCTGATCCTTTTCACGGTTATGAGTCTGAAATGGTTGTAGCCCATCTTACCAAACTGCACGATATAGCCACCCTATTCACTAGTGAGGAAAAGATCCGCCACTACTATATGCTCAAGCTGTTTCCTTTCTCACTAAAGGATGATGCTAAGACCTGGTTCACTTCTCTTGCTCCTGGTTGTGTGCGTAGCCCCCAGGATATGGTCTAGTACTTCTCTGAAAAATATTTCCCTGCCCATAAGAAGCAAGCTGCCTTGCAGGAAATATACAACTTTGCTCAAGGTGAAGAAGAGAGTCTCCCACAAGCTTGGGGGAGGCTCATCCAGCTACTGAATGCTTTGCCTGATCACCCTCTTGAGAAGAATGAAATACTTGATACCTTCTATAATGGACTTACTAATGCTTCTAAAGACGATCTAGATAGTTGTGCCGGTAGTGTTTTTAGGGAACGAACCGTAGAACAAGGTGAGATTCTACTGAATAACATCTTGTGCAATGAGAATGCTTGGACTATTCCCGAACCACCTCCTAAGCCAACTCCGAAGAAAAGAGGTATTCTATCCCTCAGTCCTGAAGATATGCAAGAAGCCAAGAAATCTATGCGAGAGAAAGGCATTAAATTTGAAGATGTAAAAAAACTACCACCTATCGAAGAGATCCATGGTCTCGATAACCCGATACAGGTAGTAGAAGTAAATTCTCTGCGTAGGTTTGATGAGAGTGATATTCCTTTTGATAAACCTGCTAGCCTATGCATGGATGAATTTGATAACTTTGTTGCCAAACAACAAAGTTTCAACGATTATGTTAGCAGACAATTGGAAAAGAATGCTCGTATGCTTAGTCATTTGAGTGCTTGTGTGGAAAGAAATGTCAATGATCTTAAGCTTCTGAGTAAACATGCCTCTATGGTTACTACTCAGGTAGAACAAGTACTTAAAGCTCAGAATGACTTGCTCAATGAGTTGAATGACAATTCCGTTAGAGTCGTCACTGGAGGCGGTAGAATGACCCAGGAACCTTTGTATCTTGAGGGTCATCCGAAGAGAATTGAACAAGATTCTCAAGGAGTTAGCACTGATGCACCTAGTCATCCTAGAAAGAAGAAGAAAGATGACAGGAACCTGCACGCTAGCAACCCTGTTGCTGCTACACCTAAGAGTCCAAACGATGCCTCTGTCTCTGATGTTGAAACACAATCTGGTGATGAATATGAGCCTAATGATAATATCAATAGTGATGTTCATGAATATGCTCAACCTAGCAATGAAAAGGATGTGGAGATTGAACCTAGTGTTGATCTTGATAACCCACAGCCTAAGACTAGAAGATACGATAAGAATGACTTCGCTGCTAGGAAGCATGGTAAAGAAAGGGAGCCATGGGTTCAGAAACCTATGCCCTTTCCTCCCAAACCATCCAAGAAAAAGGATGATGAGGATTTTGAGCGCTTCGTTGAAATGATCAGACCTGTCTTTTTGTAGATGCATTTGACTGATATGCTCAAGTTGTCTCCATATGCTAAGGACATGAAAGATATTGTGACTAATAAGAGGAGGAAACCTGATCTTGAGATCTCCGCCATGCTTGCCAATTACAATTTCAAGGGTGGAACTCCGAAGAAACTAGGTGATCCCGGTGTGCCCATTATACCTTGCTCCATTAAAGGCAACTACGTTAGAACTGCTTTATGTGACCTTGGAGCCGGTGTTAGTGTTATGCCTCTCTCTCTTTATCGTAGACTTGAACTGGATAAGTTGACACCCATTGAAATCTCTCTGCAAATGGCCGACAAATCAACTGCTTTCCCTATCGGCATTTGCGAGGATGTGCCTGTTGTGGTTGCTAACACCACTATCTCAACAGACTTTGTTATCTTGGATATTCCCGAGGACGATACCATGGCTGTCATCCTCGGAAGACCCTTTTTAAACACTGCAGGGGCTATTATAGATTGCAACAAAGGCAATGTCACTTTCCATGTCAACGGTAATGAGCATACGGTGCACTTTCCGAAGGAACAATATCGAGTACATTGCATTAATGCTATCAAAAAGACTTCATCAATTCTTATTGGGAGCTTTGAATGCCCTATTCCTCGTGTCAAGATGAAGTATGATTTGCTTGTTGGGGAGATACACATCCCCATTGAGGTGACCTAGTGACCATTCGAAAATTCTCCGTCTTCTTTTGCGATTCGAAAAGTTTTGTCGAGGGGATTTGATCAACCCCATTGATAGATTTCTTTCGATGACCAAGAGATGGATGAATCAAGGAGTCACAAACCTCTGTTCCAAGCTTTCACTTTAGGTTGCTTAGAAGAAAAATGATAGATTTAGTTTAGTTTTCCCTGTTTTCTGTTTTAGCATCCGGTAGAAAAGTACCCCGAAAATCAAAGTTCTCCGAACGTTGTGAAAATCAAGTATGATTTTTCTGGATTTTTTGAAAAATACTGGGACAAAGAGTCTGTCTGGGGGCCACACGAGTGGGCCACAAGCTGTAGGGGCGCAGGCACCACCTGGCTGCGCCACCTAGGCTTGTGGGGCCCACATGCACCCCCTCCACTCATTCTTGCTCTCATCTGGTTCTCCTACCTCCAGAAAAAATCGTTTCGCAGCTCAAACCCGTGTTCTTGCTCCTCTTGCTGGGATTTTCGATCTCTTTGCTCAAATCACCGTTCTCTGAACCATTTTGGGGGAAATTACTCCTTGGTAAGTGACTCCTCCATTGGTCCAATTAGTTTTTGCTCTAGTGCCTTACACTCCGCGTATTTTTGCTGCCTTGGTGACCATGTTCTTGAGATTTGCATGCTGATTCTAGCTGGTCCCAAGTAGTTTTGATGCGTAATATGGTCTCTAGGAACTTGTTGGAGTGGTTTCTACTAGTTTAGTTGAATCTTGTTCACCTTTACTTTGGGTCATTGAAAATTTTAGAAAAGGAAGATGTTCAGGAGAAACTTTCATGGTGGTTCCTCAAGCAAGAGAGGTCCCCGTGTTGCGATTCGGGAGCCTGATCCTTACAAACCTAGGGACGTGCAGGTTCAACCATGTGAATGGTCTTCTGATGAATTTATGATTGAGGCAAGCTTCAAAGATGAGTTTGATGCACTTGTTCACAATGTCGGACTCGAAGAATTCAGCTCCGATAATGTGAACAATATGTTTCTCTCACTGCCTCTTTTGTTCGTAGATTCAAATTTTCAGCTGGCCGTGAGCCATCGGTACTGTTTGATCTCTATGATAAATCGTATACCACGGATTTAGAGGATTTCAATAGAATTTGCAAAATACCTACTTGGGGTAGCCTCAGTGATCCTCCTAAATCTTCGGTTAGAGATTTTTGCGCTGGTATTACGGTTGGAGAAACTAGAGACATTACGCAAGCTACCATGGGGAGTATTCATTTTCCTGCCTTGCATTACTTTGCCCTCTTCATAGGCAGATGCATTAATGGCAAGATTGAGCATTGTCACCTCTGCGCACCCGACCTTAGTATCCTTAAGAGCGCAATGACGGGTGACAAAAGCTTCAACATGGGAGCTATTATAGCAAGGAGGCTGAATAAGAATGCTATTGAAGGGGATTTCTTTGGTGGCATCTATGCCACTCGCATAGCAAATTTTTTGGGAGTACCCATCCGCGAAGGAGATCCCCCGCTCCATACAGCTTTCCTTGATCGCGTAGCTTTGACACGCTACCAGTTCCTTGAGAGGGATGATGAATCCCTCCTATACCATCTGATATTTAATCGGCAGCGTGTTTTCCATATTACCCTTCCTGCTCCCGCTCTCTTTGACTTTCAGGTAAAACGGAGATATTACAAAACCAGAGGAGAGGCAGAGGAGTATGAGAGGGAGGCAAAGGCTGCTCGTCTCCGTGAGGCAGCTATTCAGGCAGTGGCTGCAGCGCTCCCGTATAACCCCCATTATGATTTTGGGTTTCGCCAGGACCATCCTTGGGAGTAGACCAAGTTAGGCCAAAAGCCTAAGCTTGGGGGAGTACGTGTTCTCACCGACTTTACATTCTTGCTTATGCTTTCACTTTGTTAGCCGGTGTTCACACTTTGCCACTGTATCATCCATGCTAGTTTATTTTCTTTTTTCTCGTTTTCTTTTCGTGTGTCTGTCTAGTTTGAGAAAACCCAAAAAGATTTTCTTTTTCTTCTTTTGCTTGTTGGGAGCTTTCCCGTGTAGATAGTTTTCTTTTTCTTTGGGTCAAGGTAGAAGATATTGGTTACAATGTTTAGTGGCTCTTGCATGTATACCTGTTTAGCTTTCAAAGAGCCATATTACTTTGTCTTCTCCTTTGTGTTTGCCTGCAGATTCCAGCGTAGTCCAATGCACGAGCACGCTTATTATTGTTCACATCATTCGGTCGTGGAAGTGAAAGGCAATAATGACGATATATGATGAAGTGACTGAGCCTGGAAAAGCTGGTATGAACTCGATCTATTTTGTTTTTGTAAATATGACTAGCTCACTGTTCCTAGTTCAGCTTTGTTGTGAGAGAAACATGTTTGCAATGACAACTTAGAGATCATAGTTGCTTATGCCATGCTTACTTAGCTAGGAGCTTATAATGGTTTGTCTTGGTTGCCAAAATGAATGTTGAGATGACTATGATGTAGTATGATAGGATGGTACCCTCCTTTGAATGATTCAAGTGACTTGACTTGGCGCATGTTCACGCATGTAGTTGAAACAAAATCAACATAGCCTCTATGATGTTCATGTTCATGGTGATTTATGTCCTACTCATGCTTGCACTCAATGTTAGTTACTCTCAATGCATTTTGATGACTGTTGTCGCTCTCTAGTTGGTCGCTTCCCAGTCTTTTGCTAGCCTTCACTTGTACTAAGCAGGAATACTGCTTGTGCATCCACCTCCATAAACCCAAAGTTGTGCCATATGAGTCCACCATACCTACCTATCTGCGGTATATACCTGCCGTTCCAAGTAAATTTGCATGTGCCACTCTCTAAATCTTCAAGAAATAATCTGTTTTGCATGCCCGAACCGCTCATGTGGTGACAAGGGGCTATTGGTATCTTCCATGCTAGGCGTGTTATCCTCGATATGTGTTTATTCACTATCATTCACGAGAAAGGGGCCGGTAATTGGAACTCCCAGTTCCATGCTCAAATCGAAATAATAATTGCAAACAAAACTCCCCCAGGATTGATGTTGGTATGGAAGGTACCCGAGGATTCGGCTAGCCGTGGAATGTGATTGATTGGTGGTGGGGGAGTCAAAACTCTACTTTTTTTGTTTGGGAACTGCCTATAGCATGTGTAGCGTGGAAGATGTTGAGAACTCTTAGTCATTGCCTTGACAATGAAAGCATGCCACCCAAAATTATTATCTCTGTTTTCAAAGCTTGAGCTCTGGCACCTCTGCAAATCAATGCTTCCCTCTGCGAAGGGCCTGTCTATTTATGTTCATGTTGAGTCATCCTCCTCTTACAAAAGCACCAATTAGAGAGCACCTCTGTCATTTTTATTCTTTGCTTTTAACTGTGTTGAGTATGACTATGATTGAATCTTCATTGCCTTGAATTACAATGTTTAGTCAGCCCTTGGTCTTTGAAGGTGCTCTGCATTTATGTTTTGCGGTCTCAAAAAGAGCTAGCGAGATACCATCTATTCATACTGCTTCATGTTGTTTTGATTGAAGTGTTGACACTTGAGGCTTATTATTATTTGCTCGCTAGTTGATTATGCCATTGATATGAGTTTACCGTGAGACCTAGATGTCATTTGCTTATGTGGTTTGCTTGTGATCTTGCTGAAATTCTTGTTATGAGTTAGACATAGTTGCAACAACAAGATCAAACAGAGTTCGTCAAAGTTTTTCTTTTGGCTCTTTCAGTTTGTCAACTAAATTGCTTGAGGACAAGCAAGGCTTTAAGCTTGGGGGAGTTGATACGTCTCCGTCGTATCTACTTTTCCGAACTCTTTTGCCCTTGTTTTGGACTCTAATTCGCATGATTTGAATGGAACTAACCCGGACTAACGCTGTTTTCAGCAGAATTGCCATGGTGTTGTTTTTGTGCAGAAATAAAAGTTCTCGGAATGTCCTTAAAATTTACGGAGATTTTTTCTGGAATAAAAGAAAAATACCTGCGCAAAGATCCACCGGAGGGGGCGTGCTAGTGGGCCACAAGCCCACAAGCAGTGGCCACCCCCCTAGGCCGCGCCGTGCAGGCTTGTGGGGCCCACGTGGCACCACCGCCCCCAAACTCAGCTTTATATCTTCCGTCTCGCCCGGAAAAAAATCAGAGAGAAGGTTTCATCACGTTTTGCGATACAGAGGCGCCGCCACATCCTGTTCTTCATCTGGAGGGCATATCTGGAGTCCGTTTCGGGCTCCGGAGAGGGGAAATCATCGCCATCGTCATCATCAACCTTTCTCCATCAACAATTCCATGATGCTCTTCATCGTTCGTGAGTAATCTCATCGTAGGCTTGCTGGACGGTGATGAGTTGGATGAGATCTATCATGTAATAGAGTTAGTTCTTGACGGGGATTGATCCCTAGTATCCACTATGTTCTAGATTGATGTTGCTACTACTTGGCTATGCTTAATGCTTGTCACTAGGGCCCGAGTGACATGATTTCAGATCTGAACCTATTATGTTGTCGCCAATATATGTGTGTTTTAGATCCTATCTTGCAAGTTGTAGTCACCTACTATGTGTTATGACCCGGCAACCCCGGAGTGACAATAGCCGGAACCATTCCCGGAGATGACCATAGTATGAGGAGTTCATGTATTCACCGCGTGTTAATGCGTTGGTCTAGTTCTTTATTAAAAGGAGAACCTTAATATCCCGTAGTTTCCATTAGGACCCTGCTGCCACGGGAGGGATGGACAATAGATGTCATGCAAGTTCTTTTCCCTAAGCACGTATGATTACATACGGAATATATGCCTACATTGGATTGATGAATGGAAGCTAGTTACATATCTCTCCGTGTTATAGCTGTTACATGATGATTCACATCCGTCATACTCATCCATCACCGATCCACTGCCTACGAGTCTTTTACTACTGGTCCTTGCTACGTTACTTTGTCTAGGCTTGTCCCTTGCTACAAAAGGGATTGGGCCACTTTGCTGCTACTGTTGCTACTGTTGTCACTTTGCTGCTGCTGCTACTTCTGTTCCTTGCTACTCCGCCGCTACTTGTGAAAGACCTTTTCTGGCACCGTTGCCGGGGAAGAATATTTCCCGTCCACGGGCAACTTACTAGTGCCATTGATACAACAGTTAGGAATAGTCTGCCTTGTCACCAGATCGTTTCTGGCACCGTTGTTATCATACTACTTTGCTACTGATACTTTGCTTGCAGACACTAAGCTTTCAGGTGTGGTTGAATCTGACACATTCAGCTGCTAATACTTGAGAATATTCTTTCACTTCCCGTCCTGCGAACCAACAAATTTGGGTTGAATACTCTACCCTCGAAAACTGCCGCGATACCATACGCTTGTGGGTTGTCACATGGGAAGGGCCGAATCTCCTTGGTTACGCCTCCAATAAGGGAACAACATCGACAAGCATTGTTTTCACCGGCCAGGGGCAGGACTACCGTCTGGAGATATTGCACACCTATGCCGGGATGATGCCTTGTGCACACCCTACAGTCAGGTCTAGAGACGAACTCCTCACATCCAGGCCGGAGCATAGCCTGCGACACCACTGCCCTCCTCAAGAGCCGTACCAGAAAGCCACCACGAGGTGCACTGCGTCCAACCCACCATAGTGCTTGGACATGTCCAGATCGAGTGCCCGCATACCTGTAAACGCCCTTGAACACTCGCCGGAGTACTAGCATCAACCCCCGCCTGGGGCACCATTGAACAACCCGGACGAGGCAGATCCCGCCCAGCCACGTGAGCCCGCGGAAGGCCCGTGTAAGCCCAGATCGGGCCTGTCCCGCAGACAACTGAAGTTGTACGCCCACCAGAGGGATGCAGAGGGGTAACGACATGGAGCTCCATCGCGCACCTCGTCCAACCACCACCATCGCCGGCTTCGAAAGAAGCGACCTTCGGATCCACCTGCCTATCGACGAGCGAGGCTTCTGAAAGCACAATTGCTCCCTAAGATGGTTTTCGTAATTAATCACAACATATGTGTCATTGAATTAACGATCTTATCTAAGTATATTTCAGAAAAGTTCAAAGATGCATTGGCTAAGGATTGTGAGGAGAACCCCTTGATCCAAGGAAACGAATAGGATTGGCCAAGCATCAAGCTACAAGACTCTACATTTTATATTTGTGATAAATCACATTTGAGTCCATAGGAAAGCCAATACTACTAAAAGTGGGTGAGGTATCTATGATGAATTGGTTGCTCAAGTTCTTAGAGATAGCCACCAAAAATACTCAACCATTCTCCCACAAAATTATGTGTCCAAAGCCTAAACATTAAAATTGGTGCCACCAATATTTTCCACTTGGCCCTACCGATTTTTCCAAAGACAGAAGCTATGCCAGACTCTAGAATCTCGGTACCACCAACATTCCATTTGGTGCCACCAAAAATCAGTGACCAACTTTCTGGTTAGTCGTTTTCAAGAATCGGAAATTCTAAGTCTTGGAATCGGTCTCATCGAGATATGGAAACTGCCCTAGGTTACCATATCGGTACCATTAACATTCTTATATCGGTTTCGCCGAGAATTAGAAAGTTGCCATATTTTGTGCAAATCGATGCCACCGAGATTCACTTCGGTTTCACCGAGTTGGGCAATAATGTTGTAACAGTTGGATTTTGGGAGATGCCTATAAATACGCATCCACCACCTCTCATTCGCAAAGGAAGCACTCAGAACACACATACACTTCCCATATCCATTTTTCTGAGAGAGAGCCACCTACTCATGTGTTGAGATCAAGATATTCCAATCCTACCATTTGAATCTTGATTTCTAGCCTCCCTAAATTGCTTTCCACCCAATCAATTTCTTCTACCCATGTCAAATCTATGAGAGAGTGATTGAGTGTTGAGGAGACTATATTTTGAAGCACACGAGCAAGGAGTTCATCATTCTACCGCATCTATTACCTTTTGGAGGTTGGTGCCTCCTATGTTGGTGAGGTGTCGCTTGGGAGCCTCCTACTTCGTGTTGTGGAGTTGAACCAAGAAGTTTGTAAGGGCAAGGAGATTGCCTACTTCGTGAAGATCTACACCGAGTGAGGCTAGTCCTTTGTGTACGTAAGACATGGTGGAAGATACAAGCCCACTTCTTCGTGGACCCCTTATGGGTGGAGCCCTCCATGGACTCTCGCACCTGTTACCCTCATGGGTTGAATTCTCCACTGATGTGGTCGTATGATAGCACCACCTATCGGAACGACGCCAAAAATCACCATGTCAACCTTTGCGTTTGATCTTCATATCCCTACCCTCTACGTACATATGCATGTCATTACTTTCCACTGCAATACTATTTTACTTGAATGTGTAGGGTGTGCTTGACTAGTTACAATTGCTAAGACTTGCGCACAACTAAAATTCGGAAAAAGGCTAAGTTTTTGTTTGGTCAAGTAGTCTAATCTCCCCCACTAGACATACTTTGGATCCTACAAGTGGTACCAGAGCTTTGGTCTCCATTGCATTAGTTTCACAACCTAGGAGAGCATGGCATATAGTGAGGGAAATCATCATCGTAGAGGTCCATATTTTGATGGTACAAACTTTGCTAGTTGGAAGCATAAGATGAAAATGCATATTCTTGGTCATAACCCTGCCGTTTGGGCTGTTGTTCGTGTTGGTTTACAAGGTGAATTCTTTGGTGATGGAAAGGAACTGGATCATGAAGCGACCGCGGAATAATTGAAGATACTGCAATACAACGCTCAAGCATCCGACATTCTGTTCAACTACCTATGCCCCGAAGAGTTCAACAAGATCATCCGTATTGAGAATGGCAAGGAAATTTGAGACACTTTGATTGGTATGCACGAAGGTACCAAATCTATTAGGGTATCTAAGTTGGGTGTGCTACAAAGTCACCTTGACAAGTTCAAGATGAAGGATGGTGAAGGAGTCGTTGAGATGTACTCTAGGCTAGCTCTCATCACAAATGAGATTTCGGCTCAGGAAGCAAAGAGATGACCAACTAATTCACCATCAAGAAGATACTTAGATCCTTGGATGGAAAGTACGACACTGTGTGCACATTGATCCAAATGATGCCAAACTACAAAGATCTCAAGCCAATGGAAGTCATTGGAAGGATTGTTAACCATGAAATGTCACTCAAGGACAAAGAAGAGTTGCACAACAAGTCAAGCGGTGCTTACAAAGCTTCAAGTGATGCTCCCACTACTTCAAATGACAACCTTGTCACCAATGAAGAGATAAGCCTCATGGTCTAGAAATTCTACAAGTTCTGCAAGAGTAGGTGCAAAGAGAGAAGCTCCAACTCAAGATATGAAGAGAAGTATTCATCTAGTCGCGACCGAAACTACTATAATTGTGGAAGGCCCGTACACTACTCCAATGAGCGCTCGGCCCCACACAAAAGAAGAGATGTATCACCTAGAATACGAAGCTCAAGAGATGAGTCACCTCGAAGAGAGAGAAGGCATAGAGAAGATCATTCTGAACGAAGATCCTCCTGGAAAAGCAAGGAATTGGAGAAGAAGGACAAGTGCACCAAGATCCACTCAAGAAGAAGACATCAAGCTCATGTTGGTGAATGGGTATCCAGCTCTGAGTCCGACAACCAATCCGAGAGAAGCTACCAGTCCAACTCGGACTATAGTCAAGATGAAGGTGTTTCTGGTCTTGCACTCGTATCCGCCAACTCCTATGACATATTTGATTCACTAAATTAAGGGATTGGAAATTGCCATGGCTAAAGGCCCCAAGGTATCACACCTGAGTACTTTGACTTTAATAGTGATGAGGATGTCTTCCAAGGAGAAGATGACTTGCTCTTTGATGAAACTAGTGATAATAACGAAAATGAACTTGATGATAATCATACTAGTCAACATAAGTCTTGTGATGATGGTAAGAAGGAGATTGAGTGTCTAACTAAATAATTAAACACTCTTAAGTTACCTCATGAATCTACTATAGAAGATCATAGAGAGATTGCAAGAACTCATGAGAAGCTACGCTCCGAGAAGCTAAATTTAGAGCAAGAGCATGAGTTTCTGAAAGCAATCAATGATGATCTTCGAAAGAAGAGTTTTCCTTATATAGCCAAACAATTACTCTTGTCTACTTTTGTTCCACAAGTTAAACCCAAGCACACTAGTAACAAAGGCAAGAAAGTTTCTTCATCTAGTAACAACAATACTAGTGCTAAATCAAATGATGTTGTTGCTAGTAGCTCTCTTGATTCCACTAATGATTCTCTTATCCAAGTTACACTTGAGAAAGAAAATGATTTATTGAAAGGAATTATAGAGCGAGGTGTCTTCAAGAGTATTGCCGGAGTTAAGGAATTTAAGGAGATTATACGCAAGCAAGGAGGGCACCAGAAGAAGCAAGGTGTTGGCTACTTCAATGCCAACAGAGTTGAATGGGAAGAAGGTCAATACCCCATCTCGAAGTTTGTTCCCCAAAAGTAGAAGTATGATCCTACTCTCCCCAATGGAGCAGGCTCTCAGGATGACCTTCCACCACAATACCACAAGGGCAAGAACAAGCATTGAAGAGGAGATTAACTCATTTGAGGAAGAACCCCAAGCATGGTCAAGTGGATTCCCATGTCCACTACTAGTTCTACTTCATAAAATTCTACCATAACTCCAAGGATCCCCATCAAGCTAATGTGGGTACCCAAGAAGAAGAAGTAGAGAAGTTCTTGTGGGGTAACTCCCCCAATGAAATTCAATCTTACTCATTTTGGCAAGAACTAGTTGCAATCAACCCAAACCTTATGCATTAGTTCAAGGAGTCACACATTCCCTCAAAGGTAAGCAAGGGAGAAGGTAATTAATGCATCAATGGACAACATCTCATATGTACTTGATTCCATGTCCATAAATAACATTGTATTTTTCCCTTGTGTATGGGACTAACCCATGTAGGCAAGAAGTGTAAGAAACAACAAGGATTTCTCCCAACTCAAGATGATATTTATCAACAATGAGCATCCACCACTACTAGACCTATATGAAGTATTCTACAACAAGACTCAATGTTAGTTTATCCCTCTTAGGGGGGATGTCACATCAAGGGGGGGCTTTGCTCTAAGACTTGAATTAAGGCATCTCTTAAGATGTGAGCACATATGAAAGATTTATGTAAAAGTGGCAACCCCACTTGTTCTTAAATGATGAGTATGACCTATGATCAAGTATTCTTGCTTGGATCCTAAGTCAATATACTCATATATATATGACATTGTCATCGCCTAAGTGCTTGGTAGATACTAGATTGGTTGTGCATGTTTTCCATGTTTCATTTGACATCTTATTGTGTGAGCATGTTGGTATGCAAATCTTTACTCATTCAAGGATATCCAATTGTTTTTATTTGGCTTTCCATTTTTATTTGGCCAATTGGATATACAGGAATACCTAAGTACCCCTCTCTAGCTATATATGCTTTCTCATCTCAAATTATATCCATGCTACATCACAAAATTTGAGCAAGCACTTTAGGGACACTCTGTGTGAGGAGCACTCGGAGATCCGCCTCCAATGTTCCACTCGGTGTGACCAACCCCAAATTCTCGGCCCCATTGAAGCACTAGGGTTGATATGGTTTTTTCATCTTGGTACCACCAATTTGTAAATCTTGGACTCACCGAGTTCCATTGTCACCTGACAGTTATGGAACTCGGTGTCACCGGCATTTCCAACTCGGTGGCACTGATAGCAAGGGCATATATATATTAGAGGACTCGAATTTTGAAATTCACTCTCCAACATCGTCTCCTGCAAGCCCCTGTTGAAGTGCTATCATCTCCAGGACATCTCCCTTCATCTCCCGTGTGCCCTCGCCGCACGAGTCCTCACCGTCGACGAAAATCTCTCCCCCCGTCACCGTCATAGGAGTTCTTCACCAAGAGTAGGCTAAAGATCCCGCCCCTTTGCGCTCCTTATCCGATTCCTTTGCATTAGTCTCAGTTCCAAATCTTTCCATAGTATTAGATTGATTCATCCGCAAATCAAATCTTGTATTACAGACGAACGATGATTTTAGGGTTAGATCTCCATGTTTCGTCATCGGATGAAAGGGACCGGTGTCACCGATTCCTGTACTAGGGTTTCTGAGGACCATCTCGGTGAGACCGAGTCTCACTTTCCGGTGCTACTGAAAAGTGTGACCAAGTCTCTGTTGAGCAGATGGTCAGTCTCGGAAGCTCCAAGTTTTTCATCTTGGTGGAACCAAAACTCACAAAAACTGATACTTAGAACTAAAATTTGGAGTTCAACTTTTGAAAATATCTACGTTTTGTGATGCTCACCCATTCCTACTCTTCTACTACTATTCACTGGGTCATCTTGTTTGCTTGTGAGGTTATCAACATATCAGGTTCTAATGACAACCAGAATGTTTCTAGAGATCCAAGTGTGTAAATGGACTCAGGCACTAGTCGTGAGAAGACTCCATCTGATCCAGGTACTCCAAGTTCACATGATATGCCAAAGGCAGCAACCATCTCAAGAAAGAAGCTAGATTCAAATGAGGAGGATGCTGACTTCATCCTTGAAGAAAGCATTCCTCACAAGCAAAAAGGAGAGGGTCATAGTCAAGAAAACTGTGAGAAAGGAGTAAGCCAAGGTTGATACTATGAGAGCTCGAGAGACTGCCAAAAAATGGATGAAACTGACCCTTGAGAACCCCTCCTCCAAGCAAGCTAAGAAACCAGGGCACGAGAGAGCTAGGAAGAGAGTTGTGCATGTTATCGGAAGGCCAACTTCTATGTATGAAGATCCAACGGGAGCTGTCGAGGAGGAAGAGGAAGAGGAACCTCCTAATGCACCTCCTTCCAAGAAGAAGAAGTTGATGGTTGATGCTATGCCTAGCAAGTCTGCTCCAAAGAAAAATTCTTCTGCTCCCAAGGCCAAGAAGCCTGTAGCTACTAAGACCAAGAGGAGCACTAGAGATATTCCTACAGAATAATAAAGGCTCTGCATCCAGAGATGTTGCTGCAGAAGAAGAATAAGACCATGATGTGCTGAGGAAGTTGAGAGCTCACCTGCCATTGCATAATGATGCTCATCCTATAGCAGAGGACATGAAGAAGAGAAGAGGTCAGTGTCACGCCCAAGATGCGACCCTATCCTCAATTTGGCACGAAGGCCTCGTGAGGGATAGAAGCACATCTCCTCGTGTCGCAAGAATGGATATCGTTACAAGTACATGTACTGAAAAGAAGAGATATATATAAAATTGGCTTACACTCGCCACAAGCTACATCAGAGTCACATCAGTACATTACATATTCATCAAGAGTAAGAGCAGGGTCCGACTACAGACGGAAATAAATGACAAAAGAAGAACGACGTCCATCCTTGCTATCCCAGGCTGCCGGCCTGGAACCCATCCTAGATCGATGAAGAAGAAGAAGAAGAAGCAACTCCAAATGAACAATCAATGCACTCGTGTCAAGTAACCTTTACCTGTAGCTGCAACTGGTGTTGTAGTAATCTGTGAGCCACAGGGGACTCAGCAATCTCATTTCCAAAGGTATCAAGACTAGCAAAGCTTAATGGGTGAGGCATGGTTAAGTGGTGAGGTTGCAGCAGCGGCTAAGCACAAATTTGGTGGCTAAACTTACGAGTACAAGAAATAAGAGGGGGGAAGATCTACGCATAACGGACGTTACTACTGAAGGTTAAATGAATGATCCTAAACACCTACCTACGTCAGACATAACCCCACCGTGTCCTCGACCGGAGAAGGAACTCACGAAAGAGACAGTCACGGTTACGCACACAGTTGGCATATTTTAATTAAGTTAACTTCAAGTTATCTAGAACCAGTGTTAAACAAAGTTTCCACGTTGCCACATAACCGCGGTCACGGCTTTCCGAAAAGATTGAACCCTGCAGGGGTGCTCCAACTAGTCCATCACAAATTACCACAAGCCACATAGAAATCCTAAATCACGAAGCTCGCGATCTCGTCGGATTCCCTAGTGGAAAACCTCAACTCTGAGATTACCCAAAGCATCACCGGAATCCCGATGCACAAGATATTCCGTCAAAGGTAAAACTAATCCAGCAAGGCCGCCCGACGCGTCGACGATCCTGATAGGAGTCGCGTACCTCGTTCTCAGGACACGACGGATGGGTCACACTAGGAGATACCAAACCTCGGGTTGCCCCGCGGTGGCCCCGTAGTCTGCCAATTTGGACCAACACTCATGAGGAGCACTGGCCCGGGGGTTGATTAAATTTCCTCGGGTTAATTACTCCCTATGCAGTTCATTAGTTATTAGGCAAATGTAGTACCAAAGTTGGGCCTTGCCAGACCAGCTTTAATCTAAAACGAATTATCAAGGGGGTCCCCATAACAACCCCGATCGTGTTAGGAGCGCTCGTTTATGGAACATAACACCGGTAGCCGAAACTAAGGGGGCAAAGGTGGAACAAAACACCAGGCTAGAAAGGCCGAGCCTTCCACCTTTTACCAAGTATATAGGTCCATTAAAATAAATAGCATTTAATATGGTGATATGACAAGGAATCCATGTTTTCACATGGAGGCAACTGCACCTGCAACTAGCAACGCTAACAACATGGATAAGCAAGAGGTAACATAGCCAATCAGTGGTTTGCTAGGTTGAATAGGTTGAAGGTTATCATGGCATTGTTTAGAGGCTAATATTAACATGTGGTAGGCAACGAGACATAATCGATAGCATCGAAATAACTAGCATGGCAATGATAGTAATGGTATCTGGGGAAATGGTCATCTTTCCTGAGATCCAGCTTGGAAGAAGAACAACTCCGAGATGTCGGCGAACCAACGTAGTCGAACGGGTCCTCACATTCCGACACGCTTGCGGAACTCTATCGAGACAAAGCAAACCGGAAACAAACATCAACACATATATTCACCACACGATGCACAACATGATGCACAACCTACTATGATGCATGATCAGGTCAACATGCAAGGGATGGCATGGCAAAACACCTCATGCAAACACTACACATTAAATGAAGCTCGATATGCAACGGGTTGCATATCGACGAAACTCCACGATTAATTATTTAATTCACTCCCGATTCCTTACGCGGCATATTATAGTTGTTAACATGGCAAGGGATGAAGCGATGATTCTACTTGCCATCCTAGACGGTTAACACGCGGAGCATAGAACGGAGCTACGGCACAAGAGGCATGCAACACATGATATCATGCCATGAATGCGTCATGCATGCGAGTTCAAACAACCTGGCAAGAAGAGAAAGAAACAAGTGTCGCCACGGCGAGCGAAAGGGAACCATGGCGACAAGTCGGACACGATGCCACGGCAACGTTCCTATCCCAAAAACTCGTCGAGATATCGTGCCAATGAATAGGGAGCCTGTGCGGGAACGCTAAATAAAGAATGGGGTGATCCCGGTTACCGGGTTCCCATGTGTCGAGGGCACGACGAAAAGGAAGACAACGTGCACGGGCAAACACACGGCGCATACATACGACACAACTCATACAACATGCATACGGTTCACGACACGTTCCAATGGTATACCTTCGAAGCATGCAAATCGGAGGGGTTCGGTTCGTAGCGGACGTCGGGGAAGTCGTGGAGTCGTGGTACACGGGTCTCGTCGATGGTAGTCATTCGCTTGCGTCGGTAGACGGGCTTCGGCGACAGTAGTCGAACTGGCTTCCGAAGATGGTCGGGGTCGTCGAGGACGTAGTTGTACACGGCGATCTTGTCGGTTCCATGAAGGAGGGGATGGCGCACGTGGCGACGGCAAGCGGCAGCACAAGCAAGCAATATCTACTAGCATGCAAGCTACGTCACTAGCTAGCTAGCACGCATGCAAACTACAGCGACAACAGCTAAGCAACATCTAACTACAGCGGCGGCGGCAGGCAACAGCTACTAGCAGGCAAGCAAGCAACTAGCAAGCAGTACCAGCAGCATCAGGCAATGATAGCAAACAACATCCGGCATCCTAGCATCTATCTAGCGACAACAAGCAACAATCTACAGCAGCTAGCAACCTAGCCTAGCAGCAGCAACTAAATACAGCAACACGCAAGCAAGCAAAGCAAGCTAGCATTAGGCACGGCAAGCACGAGGCAGCAGCAACGGCAGCAGCAAGAGCAACAACTAATTAGCAGCAAGAAACACGGCGGCTAAGCGACAACAAACAACATCAGCCACCACCGGCAAGTGGCAACACGACGGCATCATTAGCTAACAGCAGGCGGCGGCAAGCAGCAAGCAACATCTACATCATCGGTGACAGCATGCAATGCAAGCAGCAGCAGACAGCTAGCAGCGGCAAGCAAGCAGAGCCACAGCAGCATAGCGGCTTCGCAGCAGGCAGCAGGCAGCAGCGGCAACACAAACTGCACGCGGCGACAGCAGCTAACGCGAGCAGCAAGCAATAGCTTCAGGCTTCAGCAACTGGCGGCGACGGCAGCAACAACTAGCAGCCTCGGCGACAGCAGCAGGCACGCAACAAACAACAACAGCAGCAGTCGGCGACGGCAAGCTCGGCATGGGAGACGAGCACGGCGGGCACGGCAACCGGAGGCGGGGACGGACGAGCTGCGGTGGGGCCTGGCCTCCGGCGACATCCGGCACGGGGCCTTGCAGCAGTCAGCCATGGCGGCGGGACCAGGGCTGGTGCACGGGGTGGAGCAGCCCGGCTGCTGCCCAGGGCGACGGCGGCGCAGGGCTCGCGGCGACGGCTCACGACAGGACGGCGGCGTCGCGCAGAGGCCTCGGGCTGGCCGGGAACGAGACGGCGGTGAGCAACCGACGATGGGAGGCGCGGGCGACGCAGGAGCTCGGGACGAGGGGCCCCTGGCACGGGAGCTCCTCTGGCGCGAGCGAGGTGGTGACCAGGGAGAGGGGCGGCTCGCGAGGTTCTCCGGCGGCGAGGGGGACCTCCGGTGGCAGGGGAGAGGCACGGGGCGGGTCGAGGCCATGGCGGCGGCGCGCAGGGGCGGAGGGGATCGGCCTGGGAAGAAGCTGCGAGGTGGGATGGGGGCTGTCGCGGTAGGGCAGGGGAGGGAGCCGGCTGGGCATGGGCCGGCTCGGGAGGCTGGCTCTCTCCCCCATTTGGTTTTTTTCCTTTAAATAAATAAAAAAACAGAGAACAAACATAAAGAAAAAATAGGTTTTTAACAAAATGAAGAAAATGCCTTTTACTCCTTTTAAATAAATATACCCAAATTTAAAAATAGATTGGCATTTTTTAAACGAATAAAAAACTAAAACCTTTTAAAGAATTAAAAATTAAAACCCTTTTGAAGAATAAAATAAAACCTCTTTTATATAAGAATAAAATAAAAGCCCTTTAAAAGAGAAAAGTAAATGAGACGTTTTTAAAATAAAACCAAAGGAGAAAATAAAGAAAACCCAAGGGTTGCCCTGCATTTAATAAAAGGACTTTTTAAAAGAAGACACTTTTTTTAAAGGAGGTTAAAACGGAAACTTAGCAAAACCTCAAAAATAAAAGAGAGGGGAGAGAAGGTTTAGGTCGGCGGTGCAACAGGGTTTAGAGGTAGCCCTCACGCACCCACTCTCAGCACATCAACAAACGACGCCACTCACAAGGCACTCACAAGCAACAACACAGAGCAACAAGCAACAGCCACAAAACACAGTTGACATGATGCCATGCATGATGCGACGATGCAAACTAAATGATGATGCAACCAACAAAATAAAATAGCCACACGACGGAAACGGAAATGAAGGGGAATCTTCTAGAACGTCGGTCTCGGGCTGTCACAGTTAGGGTCTGAGATTGTCGAAAGCTATAGATCCCTATGCTGTTAGGAGAAGAACAATTGTTGATGCTCGCTTTCACACCAAAGAGCAACATGATTTCTATGAGACAGTGTTGTTGTACAAGAGTCCCACAGTGAGTGATATGAGATTTGTAGATGGGCCTACATCAAGAAACATGAGGACTTCTTTCCTCGTGTGAGAGAAAACTTGAGGGCTATTGATATTGAAGATTTTGTTGGTAGAGAGATGACTGCCTGGAATGATGAGATGATCATGCAATTCTACTACACTGCACATTTCTATCGTGATGGCAGAATTGTGTGGATGAGTGAAGGTCAGAGATATGAGTCAATTATTGAGAATTGGCCCACCATCATAGGTACTCCAAAGGTCCAAGAGGGTGACTTGGATGTCTACTCTGAGGCCAAAATGAATCATAACTCTATGGAAAATATGTACAATCCAGTGCCCCACAAGTAGCCGAAGACACACAAGCTTGGCTCTGTCTATTTCCTGCAAGCAAGAATACCCACTACCAACACAATTATGAGGTACACCCTGATGCCTAAATGAGGAGATGATAAAATGATCAGAGGTTATTCCACTCAACATGCTGCACCACACTGACACTCACACCAGGATTACAGTGATGGATATGATAGTTGAGATAGTCAGGAGGACTGGTTCTGATTAGAAGAGATCCTGTGGATATGCTCCATACATCCAGATGTTGATCAACTCCAAGATGGAGAAGAATGCATATCTACTTGATCGTCCTCATTTTCCACTACAACTTGAAATTGAAGATAATGAAGTTGTGATGGACCTCAACCATCCCAGTTCAACATCATCTCGTTTACACGCAGAGGTAGAGAGGTACATATGACATTTCTTGTCAGCACGATCGAGGGGATGGAGAATAAAATTGCACACATCTTGCTGAACCAGAAGAGTCTTGAGAGGATCGTGGAGATAAAATTCCATGACCTGGACATCACAATGACGGAGCTGGCTACCACTGTTGAGCAGTTGAAACAAGAAGTTGATGTTGTGCACACACCTCGCTCTAGCAGCGATGATGAGTATGATACGTATCTTCCCACTACCACTCAGTTCACGGCTCATGCCAGATGTACAACTCTATTAGTTCCGGAAGCCACACCAATTTCATCCGCCCAAGTATCAGCACCTTCAGCTCCATCAGCTCCACCAAGTCCTACACCTCCATTGTCAACACCTCCACCTCACAGGACTTCATCCAACCCCTTCGCCGACGCTCTCTTGTCGACTCCATCAACTGCTACCGGAGGAGATCGATCCCAGAGCGACTCTTAGTGCTGGACCTTTGAACTTTTTGGTAACTCGTTGCCGAAGGGGGAGAAGTGTATAGATCTATAAGGATTCGAGAGATAGAGAGTTCTGCTTTTTATTGCTCTCTTTGTTTTTTCAAAACATTTGGTCTTTTGGATGTCTTAAACTTCATTGTGTTTGATCATACGCTTTGATTGTTGATGCTACTACTTTATATCCTTGAGCTATATACATGATGATCATTCACTAATTGTTTGGCGTTATGTGCATTACTATTTATTCATATCATTTGTGCGCACCACCAAGATGTATGTGACAAGGAAGAGTAACCCATGATCATAATCGATTGTGCACTTGAATTCAAACACAAATTTAAAATAATGCACGGATTTAGGTGTAGCTCTTACTTTTCACATACTTATCAAAGCGTCGATGCTAATCATTGATTATATCTTTTGTCAAAATCTTTGATCTATATGTTGTCATCAATTACCAAAAAGGGGGAGATTGAAAGCACAATTTCTCCCTAAGGTGGTTCTCGTAATTAATCACAACATATGTGCCATTGAACTAATGATGTTATCTAAGTATATTTCAGAAAAGTTCAAAGATGCATTGGCTAAGGATTGTCAGTAGAACCCCTTGATGCAAGGAAAGGAATAGGATTGGCCAAGCTTCAAGTTCAAGCTACAAGACTCTACATTTTATATTTGTGAGAAATCACATTTGAGTCCATAGGAAAGCCAATACTATTAAAAGGGGGTGAGGTATCTATGATGAATTGGTTGCTCAAGTGCTTAGAGATAGCCACCAAAAATACTCAGCCATTCTCCCACAAAATTCTGTGTCCAAAGCCTAAACATCAAAATTGGTGCCACCAATATTTTCCACTCGACCCTCCAATTTTTCCAAAGACAGAACCTATGCCAAATCCTAGAATCTCGGTACAACTAACATTCCATTCGATGCCACTGAAAATCATTCACCAACTTTCTCGTTAGTTGTTTTCAAGAATTGGAAATTTCGAGTCTTGGAATTGGCCTCAACGAGATTTGGAAACTGCCCTAGGTCCACATATCAGTACCATTGAGATTCCTATATCGGTCTCACCGAGAATTCAAAAGTTGCCACATTTCATGCAGATCGATGCCACCGAGATTCACTACGGTTTCACCGAGTTGCGCAATAATGTTGTAATGGTTGGATTTTGGGCGATGCCTGTATATACCCATCCACCACCTCTCATTCGCACAGGAAGCACTCAGAACACACATACACTTTCCATATCCATTTTTCTAAGAGGGAGCCACCTACTCATGTGTTGAGATCAAGATATTCCAATCCTACCATTTCAATCTTGATTTCTAGCCTCCCCAAATTGCTTTCCACCCAATCAATCTCTTCTACCCATGCCAAATCTATGAGAGAGTGATTGAGTGTTGAGGAGACTATGTTTTGAAGCACAAGAGCAAGGAGTTCATCGTCCTACCACATCTATTACCTTTTCGAGGGTGGTGCCTCCTAGGTTGGTTAGGTGTCGCTTGGGAGACTCCTACTTCGTGTTGTGGAGTTGAACCAAGAAGTTTATAAGGGCAAGGAGATTGCCTACTTCGTGAAGATCTACCCCGAGTGAGGCTAGTCCTTTGTGAACGTAAGCCATGGTAGAAGATACAAGGTCACTTCTTCGTGGACCCCTTGTGGGTGGAGCCCTTCGTGGACTCTCACAGCCGTTACCTCCGCGGATTGAAGTGTCCACTAACGTAGACGTACGATAGAACCACCTATCGTAACCATGCCAAAAATCACTGTGTCAACCTTTTGTTTGATCTTCCTATCCCTACCCTCTACTTACATATGCATGTCATTACTTTCTGGTGCAATAGTCTTAGACTTGCATGTGTAGGGAGTGCTGGACTAGTTACAATTGCTAAAACTTGCCCACAACTAACATTGGAAAAATGCTAAGTTTTTATTTGGTCAAGTAGTCTAATCACCCCCTCTAGACATACTTCGGACTACAGTCGTGCTTTCGTGAGTCGCCACAAAGCCATGGGAAATGCCCCGCCGCCGCCATCCTATGAGCCGGCCGTGCTTTCCGGCGATCCCTTCAAGAGGCGACGAAGGAAGGGAGGAAGGTGGAGGGAGGGCCGGTCGGTTAGGTTTTCTCCCACGATGCGCGGGGGGGGGGGGGGGCTCCGTCCAAAGATGTCTCCGATCCTTTTCAATGTGGTCACCGATATGCTGGTTGTTCTAAGTAATAGAGCTAAGGAGGATGTCTAGGTAAGTGGACTGATTCCACACCTAGTTCATGGTGGGGTGTCCATTCTACAATATGCGGACAACACCATCACTACTTTAGGATGGTCCGAAGACGACACATCAATCACATACCCTTTGACGAAACTATGTGTGATCCACCAATCATAAACGGTATAGTTCAAGCTTCGTCACCAATAACTAAAATTGTGTGTGATAGTGGATCCATCAAATATGATTTAGAAAAAAGTTGCGCATGCGATTGGTGGCAAGCTGTTTACCAAGATAAACTGTATGTGACAGGACAAAATAACGCAAATAGTTAACAAAATAAAAGTGTGTGCAATGTATGACATATAGTTAACCCTGATTAATTGTTTGTGCTTATCCAAGAGAACACATATGATTTTCCACATGATTATTTGTGCAATAGATGACATACAGGTCAGCCGGACAAACCGTTTGCGATGACATAAAATAACACAAACGATTACCCAGATCAAGATGTGTGAGATAGACGGCAAACACATTGTTCGTATGAACTGTTTGTGATGAGACAAACTAACACAAACTGTTGCTCACATGAGGGTGCGTGTGATATTCAATATACATGTCACTCTTGGATGTGCTGTGGGCAAATGATTGCTGGTAAATAACTATCAACCATTGATGAAATCATTACCGACGGATTTAGTAGTTTAATCCGTATATAGTGCGATTTGCTTAGTCTATGCACAAACATCTATGCTCTCTGCAGAAGAACATGATTGCATAACCAATTTAAACGTCCAAATGCATAAGTGACTACATACATAACATTGGCACACCACACCTCAATAATTTTTTTACACATAACAACATGATTGCATAACCTAATTAAGCATCTAAATACATAAGTGACTACACACATAACATTGGCACACACCTCAATAAACTATTACATGCATAATAAACTTAGCCTACTAAACCTATAAATATTTTGGCATAGAGTGAGTATGGGAAAACGACCATCAAATCATCTACTTCCTGTGACACTTGCCGCCACCGCTACGCTTGTGGCTCGATCCCTCGACTTATTCAGGTAGGAGGTAGTTCCTCATGTCAACGAGCTGCTTGAACATCTCGTAGCATGTGCACGCTTCCTTGGTCGCGGTCTGGATGTGATGTTCATCCAGTCTCTTCACCCAGGTCCTGTGCCAGGCATGCTTGTTCTTGCCACACTCAGCCTTCATGCTTCTGTAGTAGGGGTCGATGATGCCCTCTGCTAGGTCAACATGGGATTCCATGTCCTTATTGTTGCCCCAGATCTTGTAGCGGTCATGGATGTCGACAAGCTTTTGGCAGGCCAAGCCCGAAGTCTTGACCACCTTTGGATCGTTGGTGGTATCCACCGTAGCGAACCTGTACTCGGGGTTGTGGACAAACCTGGTGAAACACTCACAAGGCATTGTGGACAAGCAATAGTGGTGGAGGAAGACATGATGGCGCACACTAAACTGGGCGACAACAACCTTATGATCATGGCCGACACGACCGCCGGTGAAAGCAAGGTCAAAGCCGACCACTTTGTACTTGTCATCCTTAGCAAGCAACCGCTCCATAGTGTTGATGGAGTCCTCCACCATGACCGGGTCATTAATGTACACCACGTGAGGTCTGTCTTCCTCATGTGGGTCTCCACAGGATGCGTGTCGAACTCCATTAGAGCGTCGCTGGATATCCTCTCTGTATGCATCGTCGAGGGTGTGCTTATTGTGTTGTGGGGCGCAATCGAAAGCATGAATAGACTATGGTTAATTGTCGAAGGTATAAATGGGGGCGAGACTCTTGGAAAACCGACACGTCAAGATGGCAGTTTTTGCAAGGCGTGATTCAATCGTGAAGCACATAACTTCATGGGGCGACGGGCATGGTGCAACCGCGTGCATATGAAGCCCCAAACGTGACAATTGGCATGCCCCAACCACTGGTAGAACTTGCACAGAGGGGCGCAAGAGCAGAGCACGCAGAGGGACGAGAGAGTAGAGTGCCAGGAGAAACGTGAGGTTGAACCGAACTATTTTGTACTTGTCCTCTTCAAGCAACTAGTCAATAACGTTGGAGTTCTCCACCCAGATCAGATTGGTTGGTGTACACCACCAAGAGCCTTGTAAGTGAACCTTCTATGTGTGTCCACTACAGCATACATGGTGAACTAGCGCTCGTCGTCGGTAGCCGTTGGGAGCACCATTGGGGCCGAAGGATACCCTTGGTCGTGGTTTTGATCCTTAAGGTCCAGATATTAATTGTCAATTGCATATTAAGTTCCATATCTTAATTGTCCATTGCATACTATGAAAAATAGTACTACCAAAATACGGGTCTCGTACAATGCCATTTGAATGACTGTATCATAAATGACAAAAATAGTACAAAGATTAAAATTCCAGCATTACAAGGCTCAAATTCGAAGATTACAAGGTTCAAACTGATAAAAGTAATGAGATCCAGCTTAGAGAGAAACCTTGTCATGCAGCTCTAGAAGCTCATGATGATCAGCTGAACATGAACATATGAGAGGTTCATGCTGATATTACAACTATTTTCGCAACTTCAATAGTTCTGCAAAGGGATCTGCCACTGACATGTCATGTATGGGCTTGACATAAGTACTTCCGAATAGTCTGTCAGTTGAAGTTACAAAATGAAGTTGACTTCTGCAGAGCCTTTTCCATTCTGTCCTAGTTGCGGGAGATGATCAGCAAACCATTCTTTTTGTGGAGTAAATGTAGGGAAAATCTCATTATCTTTAGCATACTTTCTCTCGCAACAAAGAACCTGGCGAATATAATCTCCAGTAAGGTCCCTCGATAGGAGTTCAAAGTAATTTCTGAGAGATGGATATCGATGCATTTGATGAGATTGTTATATTGTATCACATTATCCACTACCTGGCCTAATTGTATCTGCAAAATAATAGAAGGTATTAGTGCTTGGACAGACAAGGGGCCTATTTGATTTGCAGGGTTTCCAAAATTAAATTCCCAACTGGTTAGCATTTAACATGAAAGGATCATCACCTCGATATATAGCTTCTGCACGCATGGAAAGAATCTCACAAATCTCACAACTTGGTTGAGGCAGGGGCCGATAGATTCCAGTGCCAAGACCTTCACTGTGTGCAGATATGGGGTCGATCTTGTTGGAATCATTTTCTAGATGACAGATGAACATATATCTTGAATAGAGAAAAATAAATGTTAATTTCAATAAGGATAAGAAGGCAACTGTTGTACCTCGAGGGTTATGGATCCAATAACAAGTTCAGAGAAGCTGACGGGCGAGAAGACAAACACTGTCAACTTCGTCGCATAAATGACCCTAATTCTTGTTGGACCTTGTTCATCAACTATAAGTAATCTCTCTAGTAAAGGCACGTCCTCAATGACCATTTGGTGATTCACCTTGTGTGATCTCTTGTTGTAGCACCAACAATACACATAAATTGTCCAGAGACTCATGGAGGTGATATGGAGGCTACTCAACCCATTGATTGCCTAAAGATGAAGGTACTCGAGCGCAGTACAACCATGGAGGAGGCGCTCCATGTCATTAATGAGGATGCATACGGCGACGAGCTCAAGGTGCTTTAGTCGAGGTAGAAAAAGAGAGGGATCGGCGTTAATCTCGGGAAATGGCAGCTCATGAACCTAGCGATGGGCAACGTTGGTGTGAGGTGCAGTGCAGAGGGTGGAAACGAACACATATCTCCATCATTAAAAGTGAGATCCTCGATTTGAGCAAGGACAGTGTAGAGGGTGGAAACGAACACATATGTCCACCGGAAGAGGACGGTTATGCGCAGGCCATCTTCGATTGGGAGGAAGGAGATGATCACGGAGATGATCACTATTAACATATCATCGAGGAGGCTGTTGATGAAGTCTAGGCCTGCCGGAGGCGCTTGTGTTTCTATCTCGGCCCGCCTCCGCTTGTTGGCAACCTCGTCCCCCACATCCGGAGTATCAGCGGCAGCAACACTTTCTATCATGAGTAGAGCAGTGGGAGGATAGTGATTATGTAGCTAGATCAGGGCAGAAGAGTGGTGCGTTGGTAATTACAAGTTACTAGGTAGGAACATACTTAACAGATTCAGAAAATGAAATCCCAATTGGTTGCTGAAATACCACACAATTACTTTGATATTGCTACACAAGTCAACATGCACACACTAGAAAGAACACTTGCTTCCAACAAAGTACGGACGGATGATTTCGGGAATTTAGTATATATCGTATGGCCAGGCTCTTTCAGGTGCAACACTATCTTAGTGCCAACTTTTAGTACATAAAACTTAGAAATTTCTGGCCAAAGTCCTATATCAAAATAGGAGTGACAATCTTCATCAAATTTTATAGAAACAACAATTGTAAATCCATGGTTTGTGCTCAATATGATATCCCTGGAGTCTTCTATTATGTAAAGTCCAAAATTTATCGCTACAGTTGTTTTTGCAAAGCAAGAGATGTATTGCAGGAATTAATTAGATTGTTAAAGAACAGGGCAACATGCTAGTATGGGAGTAGTTAAAAGAACTATGCATCAGTTGATATGAAAGGGAAAAAATATAAGTAAACATATAATGTAACCATGATGTCATGCAAATATATATGAGAGTAAACAAAAGAAAAATATTAGAAGAAGAGAAATCACCTTTGACGTATATGCTGCATGTGGCACCTTTTATTCAGATGTAGCAATATATAGTATAGGTTCACGAAAAGTATAGGCCATGTCAACCTAGGTAGTGTGAGACTGAACATACCGTGCGCTTCATTAAGTCGTCTGGTGTGGTGAGATGGAACTCCTTGGCTGTCTAGCCTAGGCCGCATAACCCTGATGTGTCCTTGCACTGTACACTCTATGAATGAAAACCCTCTAATCAGCTAGAAGATTTTTTTCCAAAAAGGAGGATAACCCCGGAGCTAGAAGGAACGTGAATCCACGATGATTTCTGCAGGGTGATTAAAAGGGGCAGATGGACTGGGATAAGAGATGAACGGAAATATTTAAGTAGATTATAGTTACCTGCTTCTCCATGAGGGGGGCCAGTACCAAAGAGTCCCCAATTGGGCGAGCAACGTCGAGAAACTTAGTGCCGATAAGTCGCGGCAAGCGACAGTGGCGAAATGAAGTGGAGTTTGGTGGTGGCCGGCGGCGGCGACATGCCTCGAGCTAAGTGGTTGTCGCGGGGATAGGCGGTGACATGGAGAGGCTCGGAGGAGTACTGTAGGTGCTACTCGAGACGTGGAGGGGAAGGGGCTGTGTTTTTTGACGTGTGGGTGCTGAGGGTTTTCTGTCCTAGAATAATGTTCTTCCGAGGCAACAGTTCATACAACTAAGTGTGTGTGGTAAATCTAAATATTATCCCAAAATATAATGTGCTTCAGAGGCAAAGGTTTACAGACCCAACGGTGTGTGATAAATCAAAAATGTCACTCTAAAAAAACTAGCACTCTTGTGTGATGGAGATACGAACAACCGTTTGATTTGTGTACGTCCCGCGGTTCACACATGTGATCCATGAGGAAGCGTTCTGGCCAATCAAAAGACAAGTGATGAAATTCATCGCACACACTTCAAAAGTTGTGCGTGTTGTGGGAAAATGATTTCTATTATAAAGCTATGTCGAAAGACTGAAAGTAACACAAAGGATTCATGCTAATAAGTTGTGTGCGCTCTGATGAATCATAGGTTGGTCTAAGATACACATAAAAGCAAATAAACTAGACTAATTGCAGCTTAAGACTGCAATTACATTGCACTATTAATTCACTAGACATAGTCTCACCAACATGTAGTACAGCCGATAAACATATATAGTCAAGCATAGATATAATACAGACAAACTAGATAGATTCAATCCAACATCTCATCATCATGCTTCATCATTAAGATTCTCTAGGAACTCAACATACAGGGCATGTGCCATCCTGCGAGAATACTTCTGTGTGAAGGAGCCAATGACTCGTCCCCTTGCATGCGCGAGAACACTAGTATACATGTTGTTAATCTTATGGTTGCAGATCGGGCATCCATAGCCCCCATTCTTTGAGACACGCCTATTATGCTTTCCAACCTTAAGCTCCCTAAGGGTTTGCCTCTTGAACCTCTCCTGGATGTCTTTATCCTGGCTGTGGATATCGTAAGATAGCACCAATACATATAGCATGATGTTGGTATATTTTATAATGTGAATTCAACAAGGCAGAGTTTATGAAACATAATATATCATGTGAGAACCCTAAATATCAAGTGATATTGGCGAAAGAAATGCATATATTGAGACCTGGCTACGAATGGATTGTAAGGTCTAGCTACATGAATGGATTGTAAGGTCTGGCTACACAAATGGATTGCAAACACAACTACATGTCCAAAAACTGGCAATCATCTATGTAGGACATTCAAATGGATTATATGATCTGACTACGAATTAGCGTGATCACTTACCCTAGTCGATCAAATTATTTGCAAAATCATTTGTACACATGATTTGTAAACACAGAAAACCTATCACAATGTTTTACCAAAAATGGTTATAGATGACCAACTGGTTCTTCATTAGAGTCGTTACTGTCACCGGAGTGGTTGTCAAAATAGTTGTGGACCACCGACTCCGGCTTGGGAAGCACGACATCAAGGTCGCGCTGCTGTCCGCGCGACACATCATCTGCGGCGACGGCAGTCTCTGTGCCCTGATCTGCAATCTCTGGCATCAGCTAGACGAATGCTTATGACAACAAACCTTCTCCTGCAACGGCACCAGAAGAATGCTGATAGCACTCCCCAGTAATGAAACAAGAAGAATGTTGTTGACGGCCCACAAGCGCATGGGTTCACAGCAGTTTTCGAGGGTAGAATATTCGACCCAATTTGTTGATAAGCCAGTCGGGAGGTGAGAGTATACTCTCAAGTATTAGCAGCTGAATTTGTCAAATTCAACCACACCTGAAAGATTAGTATCTGGAAGCACAGTAGTAACAACAAAGTAATATGATAACAACGGTGTCAGAAACAATCTGTTGACGGCAAACTATTCCTAACGATTGTATCAATGGCGTCTTCATTTCCGCGTTGATGGAAGTTGTCAATTCCCGTCAACGGTAGGTGAACCAACAGTGTAACAGGTAGTAGAAGTGTAACGAGCAATAGCAGTGGCAAGGAACAACAGTAGTGACAGCAGTAGCAAGTAGCAACAGAAGCAAGCGATAGTAACAACAACAGTAGCCGCAGAGCAAGACAAGTAACAACAGTAGCAACAGTAGTAGCAGCACCAGAGCAAGACAAGTAACAACAGTAGTAGGACAAACTCATAGGCAATGGGTCGGTGATTTGTTTGGATGATATTCATCATGCAACAGCTATAACACGGAGAGATATGTGGCTAGCTCCCGTTCGTCAATGTGATGTAGGCATGCATTCCGTGTGTCGTCATACGTGCTTAGGGAAAAGAACTTGCATGACATCTATTGTCCATCCCTCCCGTGGCAGCGGGGTCCAAAAGGAAACTATGGGATATTAAGGTTCTCCTTTTAATAAAGAACCGGACCAACGCATTAGCACTTGGTGAACACATGAACTCCTCAAACTATGGTCATCACCGGGAGTGGTTCCGGTTATTGTCACTCCGGGGTTGCCGGATCATAAGGTAACTACAACTGCAAGATCGGATCTAAAACACACATATATTGGTGACAACATAATAATTTCAGATATGAAATCATGGCACTCGGGCCCTAGTGACAAGCATTAAGCATGGCAATCCCAGAACATAGTGGATACTAGGGATCAATCCCCATCAAAACTAACTCGATTACATGATAGATCTCATCCTACTCAGAACCGCCCAGCGAGCCTACGAATAGATTAGTCATGAACGATGAAGAGCTTCATGGAATTGGAGAGGGAAGAAGGTTGATGATGACGATGGCGACGATTTCCCCTCTCCGGAGCCCAAGACGGACTCCAGATCTGCCCTCGAGATGAAGAACAGGAGGTGGCGGCGCCTCCGTATCGAAAACGCGACGAAAACTTTTTTTTTTCTGGGACGAAAGGCAACTTATAGAGCTGGAGTTGGGGGCGGCAGGTGCCTGTGGGCCCCACAAGCCTGCCCACCGCCACCAGGGGGGGTGGTGGCGGAGCAGGGGCTTGTGGCCCACTAGCCCACCCCCTGAGGTGGAACTTGGCGCAAATATTTTTGATATTTTCCAAAACTGCTCCCCGTAAATTTTCAAGACGTTTGGAGAACTTGGATTTCTGCACAAAAATAACACCAAGGCAATTCTACTGAAAACAACATCAGTCCAGGTTAGTTCTATTCAAACCATGCAAATTATAGTCCAAAACAAGGGCAAAAGAGTTTGGAAAAGTAGATACGATGGAGACGTATCAACTCCCCCAAGCTTAAAACCTTGCTTGTCCTCAAGCAACTCAGTTGACAAACTGAGAGAGAAAGAAAAACTTTGACAAACTCTGTTTGATCTTGTTGTTGCAACTATGTCTAACTCATAACCAGAATTTCAGCAAGATCACAAGTTAACCACATGAGCAAATGACACAAAGGTCTCAGAGTAAACTAATATCAATGGCATAATCAGCTAACGAGCAAATAATAATGAGTTTCAAATACCAACACTTCAATCAAAACAAGCATGAAGCAATATGAATAGGTGGTATCTCGCTAGCTCTTTCTGAGACCGCACAACATAAATGCAGAGCACTTTCAAAGATCAAGGGCTGACTAAACATTGTAATTCATAGCAACGAAGATCCAGTCATAGTCATACTCAATATCAATCAAAAGCAAAGCATAAAAATGACAGAGGTTCTCTCTAATTGGTGCTTATATAAGAGGAGGATGACTCGATAGGAAAATAAATAGACAAGCCCTTCGCAGAGGGAAGCATTGATTTGCAGAGGTGCCAGAGCTCAAGCTTTTGAAAACAGAGATAATAATTTTGGGTGGCATGCTTTCATTGTCAACGCAATGACCAAGAGTTCTCAATATCTTCCATGCTACTCATGCTATAGGCGGTTCCCAAACAGAGAAGTAAAGTTTTAACTCCCCCACCACCAATCAATCACACTCCACGGCTAGCCGAATCCTCGGGTACCGTCCATACTAACATCAATCCCGGGGGAGTCTTGTTTTACAGTTATGTTTTCGATTTAAGCGTGGAACTGGGTATCCCAAATACCGGCCCCTTTCTCGTGAATGACTTTGAATAAACACATGTCGAGGATAACACTCCTAGCATGGAAGATACGAAAAGCCCTCTGTCACCACATGAGCGGTTCGGGCATGCAAAACAGATTGTTTCTTGAAGGTTTAGAGAATGGCACATGCAAATTTACTTGGAATGGCAGGTAGATACCGCAAACAGGTAGGTATGGTGGACTCTCATGGAAAAACTTTTGGGTTTATGGAAGTGGATGCACAAGCAGTATTCCCACTTTGTACAAGTGATGGCTAGCAAAAGACTGGGAAGCGACCAACTAGAGAGCGACAACAGTCATCAAGATGCAATGAGTTTGACTAACATTGAATGCAAGCATGAACAAGATATAAATCACCATGAACACGGACATCATAGAGGCTATGTTGATTTTGTTTCAACTACATGCATGAACATGCGCCAAGTCAAGCCACTTGAAACATTCAAAGGAGAATACCATCCTATCATACTACATCATAGTCATCTCAAAATCTATGTGGACATTCAAGACAAACCATTATAAGATCTCAGCTAAATAAGCATGGCATCAGAAACTATGTTCTCTAAGTTGTCATTGCAAACATGGTTCTCTCACAACAAAGCTAAATCTGGGCCGACAAGCTAGTCATATTTACAAAAACAAAATAGATAGAGTTCATACCAGCTTTTCAGTCTCAGTCACTTCATCATATATCATCATTGTTGCCTTTCACTTGCACAATTGAACGATGTGAACAATAATAAGCGTATTGGACTAAGCTGAATCTGTAGGCAAACACAAAGGAGAAGACAAAATAATATGGCTCTTTGAAAGCTAAACATGTAAGCATGCAAGAACCACTAAGCACTGTAACCAATATCTTCTACCTTGACACAAAGAAAAAAAGAAAACTATTTACACGGGAGAACTCCCAACAAGCAAAAGAAGAAAGAAAAACCTTTTTGGGTTTTCTCAAAAGGACAGAAAACAAGAAAACACAAAAACGAAAATAAACTAGCATGGATAATACATTGGCAAAGTGTAAACACCGGCTAACAAAGTGAAAGCATAAGCATGAATGTAAAGTCGGTGAGAACACGTACTCCCCCGAGCTTAGGCTTTTGGCCTAGCTTGGTCTACTCCCAAGGTGGGAAATCACCAGCTCCACGATACTCCGGAGCAGACTGTGGATGCCACTGCTGTGTGAGCTCCTCTGGCTCCCACTGATAAACTGGCGTCTGGTACTCGACTGGCGGCTCAGGCACGGGCGCGTGTGGTTGGGCCAAGCCCCAATATGCGTAGATGTTCGCGGACATAATAGTGTACCTGCCTGCATGAAGATCGAACAAAGAAGGAGCGGGCAAAGTAATAGTCTCTCGAGTACCCTGACTAAACACCAGGTTATAAATCATCCGTCTACTAGCATGTCTATCCAGAAAATCATGGCGAACCATGCTGTCATAATCCAGATATTTCTCAGGGAGAAGCATCTCTCCTTCCTCTCCCAGTCTAATCGGTATCTCAAAGTGTTTGGCAAGACGGGTAGCATAGATACCTCCATAGAAGACACCTTTAGAACGGTTCAGGTTCAACCGTTGAGCTACTATAGCTCCCAAGCTATAAGTCTTATCGTTATAAAGGACTTTGCGCAAAACCGCAAGGTCTGGAGAACTAAGTGATCCAGCCTCCCCACGGCCAATCAAACATTTTCCCACAAATAGTGAGAAGTATCGAAGCACAGGAAAATGTATGCTAGCAATTCTAGCGCGAGACACTCCTCTCTCCTCTCCAACAGCAATAGAACCAATGAAATCCTCCAAGTCCCATGGACGAGGGTCACGGATATCCCCAACATAAGGTAATTTGCATACATTGCAAAAGTCCTGCAGCGTCATGCACTGGGGAACATCGTATATCATGAACTCAACCATGGGAGGATTCTTCCTCGGATAAAATTTGAAGCTTTGAATGAAAATATTGGTGAGGAGGAGATATTGTGGGCACTTATCTTCAACGAACGCAGTAAGACCTGCGTTCTCCACCAAGTAATAAAAGTCTTCATAAAGTCCGGCGGCGCGCAAAAATTCATCACTTGGCCACTCGCACGCTCGAACTTCTGTGACTCGAGGGACTGCGTACTTGGGGTTATTCTTCTCGTCCTCCTTGGGGTTAAGGCTTGAAGAGCCTCTCAAGAACCTCCTCATCTTTTCCCTTTTCTAGCTCTGAAAAATTCTGAAATTTTTAGAGGCTTCGACAGAAAAGTGAATAAGGATTAACTCAACTTGTAGCAACTACTCCTACTAGTGCCTAGAGACCGTATCACGCGCTAAAACTACTTGGGACCAGCTAAAATCAACCTTTCAAGCTCAAGAACAGGGTCACCAAGGTAGCAAGAATACGCGAGGGATAAAGCACTAGAGCAAAAACTAATTGGACCAATGGAGGAGTCACTTACCAAGGAGTAATTTCCCAAAACAGTTCGGAGAATGGTGCTTTGAGCAAGGAGATCGAAAATCACAGCCAAATGAGCAAGAACACGGGTTTGAGCTGCGAAACAATTTTTTCTGGAGGTGGAAGAAGAGGCTGGGAGCTGGAATGAGTGGAGGGGGTGCCTGTGGGCCCCACAAGCTTGCACCCCGCCACCAGGGGGGTAGGTGGCGGTGGGGGCTTATGGCCCACCGGTCAGGCCCCCAGGCCAGCTCTCAGGCCCAGAAATTTTCAAAAATTCCAGAAAAAATCATACTAAATTTTCAGGACCATCGGAGAACTTTTATTTTTGATGTATTTTTCTCCGGGACGCTAAAACAGAAAACAGGAAAAGCTAAACTAATTCCATCATTTTTCTTCTAAGCAACAGAAAAGGAAAACTCCATACAGGGGTATGTGACTCTCTGATTCATCCGTCTTATGGTCATCGAAAGAAATCCGTCAATGGGGTTGATCAAATCCTTATGAAAAAACCTTCTCGAATCGCAAAAGAGAACGGAGAATTTTCGAATAGCCACTAAGTCACCTCAATGGGGATATGTATCTCCTCAACAAGCAAATCATACTTCATCTTGACACGAGGAATAGGGCAGTCAAAGCTCCCAATGAGAATCGATGAAGTCTTTTCGATAGCATTGATGCAATGTACTGGATATCGTTTCTTCGGAAAGTGCACTGTGTGCTCATTACCGTTGACGTGGAAAGTGAAATTACCTTTGTTGCAATCTATAACAGCCCCTAAGTGTTTAAAACGGGTCTTCCGAGGATGATAGCCATGGCATCGTCCTTGGGAATATCCAAGATAACAAAATGTGTTAAGATAGTGGTATTAGCAACCACAACAGGCACATCCTCGCAAATGCCGATAGGGAAAGCAGTTGATTTGTCAGCCATTTGCAGAGAAATTTCAGTGGTGTCAACTTATCCAACTCAAGTCTACGATAAAGAGAGAGCGGCATAACACTAACACCGGCTCCAAGGTCACATAAGGCAGTTCTTACGTAGTTTCCTTTAATGGAGCAAGGTATAGTGGGCACTCCGGGATCACCAAGTTTCTTAGGAGTTCCACCTTTGAAAGTGTAATTGGCAAGCATGGTGGAGATCTCAAGATCTGGTATCTTCCGTTTATTAGTCATGATATCTTTCATGTACTTGGCATACGGAGACATCTTGAGCATATCAGTTAACCGCATCTGTAGAAAGACGGGTCTTATCATCTCAACGAAGCGCTCAAAATCCTCATCATCCTTTTTCTTGGATGGCTTAGGAGGAAAGGGCATAGGTCTGTGAACACATGGCTCTCTTTCTTTACCATGCTTCCTAGCAGTGAAGTCATTCTTTTCGTATCTCTTAGGTTGTGGATTATCAGGATTAACCGTAGGTTCAATCTCCACATCCTCATCATGGCTAGCTTGAGCATTATTATGAATATCGCTGTCCATGTTGTCACCAGGTTCATGTTCATCACCAGATTGTGTTTCTTTAGGTGTGACAGTATTTGGTGAACTGGCGTGCAGGTTCCTATCGTCCTTCTTCTTCTCCTTAGGATGACTAGGTGTATCAGCATTGATTCCTTGAGAATCTTGATCAATTCTCTTAGGATGACCTTCAGGATACAAAGGTTCCTGAGTCATTTTGCCTCCTCTAGTAATGACTCTGACAGAGTTGTCATTTAATTCATTGAGCAGGTCATTCTGAGCTTTAAGTACTTGTTCTACCTGAGTAGTAATCATAGAGGCATGTTTACTCAGAAGCTTCAGAGCATTGACATTTCTGTCTACACAAGCACTTAAATGGCTAAGCATACGAGTACTTTGTTCCAAATGTCTGCTAACATAATCATTGAAACTCTGTTGTTTGGCAACAGAGTTGTCAAATTCATCAAAGCATAGGCTAGCAGGTTTATCAAAAGGAATATCACTCTCGTCAAACCTACGCAGAGTATTCACTTCTACTACCTGTATCGGGTTATCGAGACCATGGATCTCTTCGATAGGTGGTAGATTTTTGACATCTTCAGATCTAATGCCTTTCTCTTGCATAGATTTCTTGGCTTCTTGCATATCTTC
Organism: Hordeum vulgare subsp. vulgare; assembly: GCF_904849725.1. NCBI lineage: Eukaryota > Viridiplantae > Streptophyta > Magnoliopsida > Poales > Poaceae > Hordeum > Hordeum vulgare. Next base: position 405,197,279 of record NC_058523.1, on the reverse strand, counting down.
GGGACTGAGGAATAGAATACCTCTTTTCTTAGGAGTTGGCTTAGGAGGTGGTTCGGGAATAGTCCAAGCATTATCGTTGATCAATAGGTTATTCAGTAGAGTCTCAGCTTGTTCTACAGTTCGTTCCCTAAAAACACAACCGGCACAACTATCTAGGTAGTCTCTAGAGGCATCGGTAAGTCCGTTATAGAGGATATAAAGTATCTCGTTCTTCTTAAGAGGGTGATCAGGCAAAGCATTTTGTAGCTGGACGAGCCTCCCCCAAGCTTGTGGAAGACTCTCTTCTTGGAGTTGAGCAAAGTTGTATATTTCTTGCAAGGCAGCTTGCTTCTTATGGGCAGGGAAATATTTCTCACAGAAGTAATAGACCATCTCCTGGGGACTACGCACACATCCATGAGCAAGAGAGGTGAACCAGGCTTTAGCGTCATCCTTTACAGAGAGGAAACAACTTAAGGATATAGTAGTGGCGGATCTTCTCCTCATTAGTGAAAAGGTTGGCTATTTCGGATAGTTTGGCAAGATGGGCTATGACCGTCTCAGACTCAAACCGTGAATAGGATCAGATTCGACTAGAGAGATTATCTCAGGGTCGACAGAGAATTCATAATCCTTATCGGTGACAAAGATAGGCGAAGTGGCAAACTTCGGGTCATTTTTCATCCTAGCTTCCCGAGATTTTTCCTTCCACTTGAGAGGTAATTTCTCAGCGTTATAGGCATCCTTACACGCAAGAAAATTCTCAGCTATCTCTCCCTCCATAACGTAACCCTCAGGTATATCAGGCAATTCATATCTAGGAGAGCTAGATCTAGCAGGAGCAAAAGAAAGTTCTATCTCAATAGTATCGGCAGTATCATAAGCATCACGAGCATTGGCAGTAACTCTACCAATAAGAGCATCAAGGAACACTCCTAGTGGAACATCAGGCAAAGGAGTATCTCTAGCAGTATCAAGCATAGCATCATCAAGCAAAATAGCATCTCTAGCATCATCAGGCAAAGCCGTATCAAGCATAGCATCTCTAGCAGTATCAGGCATGGTATCAAGCATAGTATCATCAGGCATAGTATCAAGCATAGTATCATCAGGCATAGTATCAAACATAGCATCTCTAGCAGTAGTATCACAAGCATCATCAAGCACAAGCGACATATCAAGATTTCTAGCAGGAGGTGATGTCGCAAACTTACTCATAACTGAAGGTGAATCAAGTGCAGAGCTAGATGGCAATTCCTTACCCCCCCTCGTAGTTGAGGGCAAGACTTTGGTCTTCAGATCCTTCAGATTCTTCATAGTGATCACCAGATATTAATCCCAAGTGACTCAGAGAATATAGCAATACCTCCCCGGCAACGGCGCCAGAAAAATGCTGATCTGCAATCTTTGGCGTTAGCTAGACGAATGCTTATGACAACAAACCTTCTCCTGCAACGGCACCAGAAGAATGCTGATAGCACTCCCCAGTAATTAAACTAGAATAATGTTGTTGACGGCCCACCAACGCGTGGGTTTGCAGCAGTTTTTGAGCGTAGAGTATTCGACCCAATTTTTTGATAAGCCAGTCGGAAGGTGAGAGTATACTCTCAAGTATTAGCAGCTGAATTTATCAGATTCAACCACACCTGAAAGATTAGTATCTGCAAGCACAGTAGTAACAACAAAGTAATATGATAACAACGGTGTCAGAAACGATCTGTTGACGGCAGACTATTCCTAACGATTGTATCAATGGCGCCTTCGTTGCCGCGTTGACGGAAGTTGTCAATTCCCGTCAATGGTAGGTGAACCAACAGTGTAACAGGTAGTAGCAGTGTAATGAGCAATAGCAGTGGCAAGGAAAAGCAGTAGTAACAGCAGTAGCAAGTAGCAACGGTAGCAAGCGACAATAATAGCAACAGTAGCAGCAGAGCAAGACAAGTAACAACAGTAGCAACAGTAGTAGCGGCAGCAGAGCAAGACAAGTAACATCAGTAGTAGGACAAACTCGTAGGCAATGGGTCGGTGATTTGTTTGGATGATATTCATCATGCAACAGCTATAACACGGAGAGATATGTGGCTAGCCCCCGTTCGTCAATGTGATGTATGCATGCACTCCGTGTGTCGTCATACGTGCTTAGGGAAAAGAACTTGCATGATATCCATTGTCCATCCCTCCCATGGCAGCGGGGTCCAAAAGGAAACTACGGGATATTAAGGTTCTCCTTTTAATAAAGAACTGGACCAACGCATTAGCACTTGGTGAACACATGAACTCCTCACACTACGGTCATCACCGGGAGTGGTTCCGGTTATTGTCACTCCAGGGTTGCCGGATCATAACACATAGTAGGTAACTACAACTTGCAAGATCGGATCTAAAACACACATATATTGGTGACAACATAATAATTTCAAATCTGAAATCATGGCACTCGGGCCCTAGTGACAAGCATTAAGCATGGCAAAGTATAGCAACATCAATCTCAGAACATAGTGGATACTAGGGATCAATCCCCCTCAAAACTAACTCGATTACATGATAGATCTCATCCTACTCATCACCGCCCAGCGAGCCTACGAATAGATTAGTCACGAACGACGAAGAGCTTCATGGAATTGGAGAGGGAAGAAGGTTGATGATGACGATGGCGACCATTTCCCCTCTCCGGAGCCCAAGACGGACTCCAGATGTGCTCTCCAGATGAAGAACAGGATGTGGCAGCGCCTCCGTATCGAAAACACGATGAAAACTTCTCTTTTTTTTCTGGGATGGAAGGCAACTTATAGAGCTGGAGTTGGGGGCGGAAGGTGCCTGTGGGCCCCACAAGCCTGCCCACTGCCACCAGGGGGGTGCTGGCGGAGCAGGGGCTTGTGGCCCACTGGCCCACCCCCTGAGGTGGAACTTGGCGCAGATATTTTTGATATTTTCCAAAACTGCTCCCCGTAAATTTTCAGGACGTTTGGAGAACTTTGATTTCAGCACAAAAATAACACCAAGACAATTCTGCTGAAAACAGCGTCAGTCCAGGTTAGTTCCATTCAAATCATGCAAATTAGAGTCCAAAACAAGGGCAAAAGAGTTTGGAAAAGTAGATACGATGGAGACGTATCATGCCCCACTTCACGTTGTGCTTGTCTTCTTTGCCTGCCTCGATGTGGTCACTCCCTCCCATGGTGCACTTAGGGGAGGGTTCTGCTAACGACTGAGAGTGACGACGAGGATGTAGGGGAGAGGATTGTGTGTGTAGAGAGAGTGTGGAGTGCGGCCGCATGTTAAAACCAGCGTCCCGGGCGCCGTAAGGGAGGCGGGCGGCGGTTCAAAGGGGAATCTCGCCTCCCGATGAGCCTGCATACCGTCAATTCACACACCTGATGGCACGTCTCTCTATGATACTACGGAGCAAACACGCCTCCCACCAATTCATGCACCTGTTTGCACGCCTCCCGTCAGCCTAGGCGGCGGGCATAACATGCGTCTTGTTAAATCAGAACTGCCTGCACGGATCGCGTGGCGTGTATTGTTTTTTGTTTTTGAGGATTAATTTTGCCGCTCGATTATTACTTAAGAGAAGCTACAACACATGCAGCGTTGTTTTAATGGCAATGGGTTGGATTAATAAACCATTTGCGATGTTACTGTGACAGTTCTGTGTTGCATCTATCAAGCTTAGATGAAAACATTTCTCAAATTGTATGATTTATTTACTAGGACCTATTTGTTCCATATCATGAAATCATGTCAATGTTTCATGAATTCTAACTTAGTAGGTGATTTGCTGGAATTTGAAAACCAAGACTCTCAATCTTTGTGTCGAGCCACAATGCCAAGATGTTTGAAATTTATTGTCTTTGGTTGCATGGGGACTAAACATGCACCCAAGACGTAAATTTTGATTTTCTAATCCATTTCGGCGCACAATCGCGTGTGTTTATAGTTGAAATTGGAAATTTATAAATTAAATCACCGAGGAAACAATTTAATCTATAAAATATATTAATGTTCTCTAAAACTTGAAATTTTACCACGACGCTCTTATTGTCACATGTACACTAAGAAAAGGATGGACATGCATGCCTCGAAGTGGCGGTGGTGTGGTGGGACAGGTTGGTGTGTCTGTGTGTGTGGGGTGGGGGGGGGGGGTCTGGCACACTATGTGTCATGAGCCACTGTGTGGGGTTGTCCCATTTGTGAGGCACGTGCCAAATCAAAAGTCATGCATTAGGTATTTAAAGCATCTCATGCCCTTTTCATGCATATGTTTGTGTCACATGCGGTGGTGGTCCTTGTACACTCCCTCATGCGGTTACCAGCGACACACCCATTCGATGTCCCCATGCGGTCGATCAATTTGAATGGCACGGCGAGGGGGGTTGATCAAAGGTAGATTCGTAGTTTGGTATCTGTTTCAGTGTAGATCATGGTGAGATTCCACATAAAAGTTTGAGCACATGTGAACATGTGCTCCCACTAGCTACAAGTTAGTGTACACGTCGTGTACCTCCGGGGGAGGGGGTCCGATTTGCAAAGGTGACACATCAAAGGTGTGCATTGGGTATTCCAAACATCACACATCATCTCCGTACATATGTTAGTACAGTATGGAGGTAGTGTTTGTCGTCGTACATAGCCCCCCTCACGCAGTTATCACCGTCGCTCCCATGTGTGGTCCATCACTTTGACCGAAATGCGATAGATTAATTACCATGGATTCTTTTTTTGGTTCGTGCTTGCGGTAGGTCATGGTGTGAGATTATTTCATGGTATAATTTGAGTGCATGTGTACGCATGAATGCCTCCCGCCAGCTCGAATTGGGGGGGGGATATATATACTATGTGTCATGAACTTCGCTGCGCGTGGGGACTTTGTGATTAGCAAGGATGATACATCAAAGTTTGTGTGTTGGGTATTTAAGCATCACACAATATTTCCATCCATATATTGATCCACACTTAGACGATGCTTGTCTTCGAACACTCCATCCTAAGGTTGTCGATGGGAAGCATTCATGGGCCCGCATGGATGTCCATCGGAATGACTGACAACGAGAGAGTGGTTACCATGGTGGATTCTTCCTTGTTTGTGTTATGGTATATATATTAGGTCAGTGAGTTTCCTAATTATCAAAGTCTGGGCGCACGAATACGTATGTGTGAATCGTTCCCATTGATGCTCGACGGACTAGCTATATGCGCCATGAACCCTTACTCTTGTGTGTGTGGGGGGGGGGGATTTTTGGTTCCAAAGCATGTGAGATCAAATTTCTGTATGAGGTATATATATATATATAAATTAATTCAAATGCAACACAACACTTCCGTACATATGTTTGTACCACATGCATGTGATTGTTGCCTTCGGACACTCCACCACGTGGTTATTGGCGACACGCTCCATTTGTGGGACTCTATGGACGTCCATCACTTTGACCGACAACAAGAGAGGTTTGACCAAGGTCGATTATTTGGTCTGTGTTAGAGGAAGTCTTGGTGAGATGCCCTCCAACTGATTCGAAGTCTCTCTCTTTCTCTCTCTCTCTCTCTCTCTCTCTCTCTCTCTCTCTCTCTCTCTCTTTCTGTATGTGTGTGAGGGGGGGCTATAATGCGTGTACATCATGAACCTCAGTGGGGACGGGGATGTCCGTGTTGCGAGGAGCATGTGCCACCGTCCACCTTTGACCAGAAGTGGGGGGGGGGTGGTTTGACCATGCTGGATTCATGTAGCTTTCATTTTCGTGGACAACATGGTGAGATGTGAGACCTATTTGGGGGCATGTATTCGTAGCTACGATTCCCGCTTAGGTATTTGGGTATTTGAACATATCAAACCACCCTTTGCATATATATTTTTGTTCCACGTGCATGTGTGTTTTTGTTGTGACCCATTTTCTGCATTTTTTGGCAAAAATGATAATTTACATTATTATTATTATAGGAGTAAATAGCAGACGGTTCCAACAAATGACTGTTTGTGATTGTACACTCAACGAACACAATTCCTCCGAGGCTCCGACTACCCGTGTGCCACAGTCGTGCCCTGTCACATCAGTACGGTCACACATTAGGTTCCACGATACCCCCCTCACAATCTCCAAAATATCTACCGCCTTGATCGATTTGAAAAATGACGGTTATGTGGGTTTCTTCCTATTTAATAGCACACACTTATTATGTTTGGGTCGTGTGCGATGTTTTTGCTCCCACGCGGGCATCGGCCACTTCAATCCCGTAACCTAAATTTTCAGTAGCCCTGTGATACGTCCCAAACTTATCTATAATTTCTGCTTGTTTCATGATCTTTTGGGTGACATTGTTATATGTTTTGCTACACTTTTATATCATTTTACACATATTTGGACTAACCTACTAACTCAGTGGACCCAGTGCCAGTTTCTGTCCGCTGATGTCTATTTTGCACGGGCTTTTACCCAATTTTCCGAAGCCCTAAAAAATCCAGAAAAAATATATAAGAATCAGAAAAACAGAATCTTCCGGATCACCGAAGGAGGGCCAGAGGTGGGCCAGGGGCCTCCCAGGCGGCCTGCTAGCGCGGCCACGCCCTAGGCCGCGCCAGGAGGTCGCCTGGGAGGGTCCCACCTCCTCAGGTGCCCTCCTTTGGCCTATATTTAAAGTCCCGAGAGGAAACCCTCACAGACTTTCTGGAATCGCGAATTTCTCCATCGTTCCGCCGCCGCAGCGCTTCCAAGACCGGGAGCGTCAGGAGACCTCTTCCCGGCACCCTGCCGGAGGGAGGATTGACCTCCAGGAGCTTCTCCACCGCCATGGACGCTTCCCGGACATGCCATGAGTAGTCCTCCTTGGACCATGAATCCATGACCAGTAGCTATGTGATGTCTTCTCACAAATCTTGTGCTTTAATGGTTAGTCCTTGTGATATTCCCTACATGATCAAGGCATCTATGTAATTCTCTTGCTATTGCTATGCTCAGTTTGTTGGGATCCGTTGGATTATGAGATTATGTTCAGATTGTTATGAGTTATATATTTTATTATCCTTTTATATTATGTTCCTTAGTGATTTAGGCATGTTCTCCGTTGCTTTTTATTGCTTTGGCCAAGTAGTAGATCGTAACTCCAAGAGGGAGCATTATGCATGATTGTGTGTTCGGGCCCCTTGATGTCTAGCTTGAGTGACATAAACATGAGACTCGGGGATGTGCTTGTTGCCACCAGGGAGAAAACAACGGTGCTTGTGGACACGGTTGCAAGGATTGTTTACCATACGCATAGTTCGTTAATGCAGTTGTCCGTTGCTTTGAATTTACACTTTGGGTGGGGCTCGCAACTTAATACCGGAGAGATGTTTTGGATAGATATCTCAAGGTGGATGATTAGTAAGTAGATGCTGGTGAATAAACGGTCTACTTGTCTTGGCGTACTTCCCATTACTATTGAACCTCTAAGTATCGAGGAGCATAATTAGCATTGCGATGCGTTCATAATTCTGTGAGTTGCCCAACTATGATTTGTTTACCCTAGCATAGTTTTTTATCGTCTTTTGGGAGAGAGACATCACTAGTGAACATCATGTGACTCCGGTCCATATCACCATAATTGTTTACACCTCCATCATTTACCGTTTTCATGTACTTTTCCGTTGCAATCACTATTACCTTCCCTCTTGTGTTTTGATCCTTTGCAAACTAGAAGGCTAGAGAGATTTACAACCTCTCCGTACTCGTTAGGAGAAAAAAAATATTTGTTGTGTGTTCAGGTCCACGTCTTCTGCTAGCGCCAGGGTGGAAGACACCTACTTGTTGATCCTAGGAGTCCTCTTGGTTCGATAAACCTTACAATCTCTGTGTAAGGGAAATTTGCTGCTAACTACGTCTTCACCTTCCACTTGGGGTATCCAACGAGGGGCGAGAAGCATATACATTATCTCGTCATCAAGCGAATTTCTAGTGCCGTTGCCGGGGACTCTAGTCTTCAAGATAGGGGAGTTGCACACTATCTTTTACCTTTGCGTTTTAATCTTGTTAGTTTGCTTTTCAGTTTTTTCTTTAGAGTCCTATACCAGAAACCATAAAAAATTAGTTACTTTGCTTTGTTTAGTCAGTATGCCTAAATCCTTTGCCTCTAGTGTTGCACCCGAAGGAGAGATTCTCATCTTCAAACGAAGGGTTGGAGAAAGTTTGAATGATGCTTGGTATAGAATTAAAAATTCTCAAGATAGAGATACCAAGAAGCAATCCACCACTATTTTGCTTAGAAATTTTTATGTTGGTATTACTTCTTGGCATAGGTTTGTTCTAGATATATCTATAGGAGGGAATTTGTTGGAAGGTCCCGTTGGGGAGGCTCTTAACGTTATGGAAAATCTTGTCGGAATCCCACCTACTGTTGACATAAAGGATGATATCACTTTATCTCTTGTTATGAGTAAACTTGAGAAAATAGAGGTAGAGATGCCAAGCATGAGTAAAATTAATGAAGTAGATCGTAGGATTCAAGGGAACTTAAATAGACTTGATAGCTCCATGAACAAAATTTACAAAATTTTGGAGACCCTTAAATCCCATGATGTGGATCCTTCTAGGATTGATAAGATCGAGGATATTTTTGAAACATTAGGAGCTACTCTATCCTCCATAAATACTAAAAAGGTAGAAACCCCCACAAGGGAGGGACCCAGGTTCATTAACGTACCCAAGGTTCCTCGAACCAAAACAAGTATACCTATTGCTAAGGGTGTTGAAAATGTGAAGACGTTGGAAGAGATACCTCTCTTAAATAGAATTAGAAATGAAATTCCAATTGGTCTTACTACCTTCGCTTTTGCTCCTAGAAGTGTTTCCACTAAGCCTCTCTTTGAGTCCTCTTAAGACTAGTTGTATTATTGAATTGCTCTTTGATGATCATGATGATGGTTCAATTGATACAACCTGATCTTCTTGCAGTATGCCTAGCTCAAAGGCATAAAAGAAAGCGCTTGTTGGGAGGCAACCCAATTTGTTTTTTACTTTATGTTTTAGTGGTCTTGATGTGTGTTACTACTGTAGCAACATCATTGTATCTTTATTTTTAAGCTTTGTGCCATGTTATAGCCTCCGATTGCAAGAAAGTTCAAAAATTGTGACATGCTGTCGAGAAACATATTCTGTCTGCTTGACGAAAAAATTCGCCAAAAAACACTAGATCATCTTTTTGATCTGAATTCTTTTGACAGCATGATCTATATAATTGTATTTCTGGCATGTGTTCTGAGTTTTTTGATTTGAGTTGCAGAAGTGCCTCGAATAAATTATTTACTACCTGTTGTTCCGGTTTTTCACAGATTCTTCCATGTTTTGTGTTTTCATTGTTTTGCAAATACTAAGCTTGCTTTTTATTTGCAAAAACCCTTTGGCATTCATAAGAAGCAGTAGATTTTTCATGAAAATGTTTATTTCCAACAGGTATTGAATTATTTTATTAAGGGAACTAACCACTCTAATGAGCTTATGATGAGTTTCGTATGAAGGGAGTTTTCAAGTATGCGATGGGAGAGATGATGAAAGAAGATAAAGGAGTGTCAAACGCTCAAGCTTGGGGATGCCCCCATGCACCCCAAGAAATATTCAAGGAAACTCAAGCGTCTAAGCTTGGGGATGCCCCCATGCATCCCCTTCTCTATCAACAATCATCAGTTCGTCCATCTCCATGCTATATTTTTATCACTTCATATGTTATGTGTTAAGCTTGGAGCATCGCACTATTTGCTTTTTCGTTTGGTTTAGTTTTTCTTGCTGTTCATAACAAGTCGGAACCTAGCCTACCTTGTTTGGGAGATACACACGCTCCATTCCACTCTAGAACACAACATAGTTTTCATCCTTATCTTGTATGTGTGTTCTCCATCTTTTCGTAGCTACTGTCATGGTTAGCTCTTAGTTTTCATGCTTATATTTTTAAGAGCTATTATTTAGGTTGAGTTAGGAACTCTCTTGAGTTATCATGCTTATCTTGTTTAGAGAGTTGGCTAGTTGCACTGAGTTGTGTGTCTTGCAGGAGTAGGTAATTCAGATTGCTATTTAAGTATAGTAGTAACTTGCAATAGTTTTGAGGTATTGATTTGAGTAATGTTAGGACTATTGGTGCCAAGAGCTTGAGCCTATTAGTGATAGGTGTCGTATTTTCGTAAATCCGTGTGTTTTTCAAAAACTAAAAATTAGTTGAGAACTCTAGGTATTGAATTGATCGGTAACCTCTTGAGGGGTTGGAATATATAGAGTACCCTCACGTTACCATGAGTCGAGGATGCGCAAGGATAACCAAACCCCAAACACTCCTCCTTTGGGTACTTGTCTCTTTGTGAATTTCCTACCTAGATAGAGAGTAACCGATAATAAGTGTATGAGTTCTTCGGAGTAATGTGAGTATTAGATTGTTGGCACTTCCACCATCCATATTTTTCTAGCCTATTCGGTAACGTGCATTGCCCTTTCTCACATTGAGAGTTGGTGCAAACTCCGCCGGTGCATCCAAACCCATGACATGATACACTCTGTCATACATAAGCCTCATTATATCTTTCCTCAAAACAGACACCATACCTACCTATTAAGGCATTTCCATAGCCTTTCCGAGATACATTGCCATGCAACATCCACCATATCATGACTTGATCTTCATGTCATACATGTTTTTGCTTGATCGTAGAGCCGCATGCTAGTTGGGGCTTGCCCTAATTACTGCTACATGACGCACTAGTATCATTGCATGTCCTGCTACACTGGTAGAGGCATACATTTGCATACATCATGATAGTTTTCACTTGTCTTTATGTTGAGTACTTCTTATAAAGTGTGACGATTTTTCTTTCTATTCATGTAAAACATAGATTGTCGCCCTTAAGTGGGGAAAAGATCCCAAAGAGGACAAAACAGAAGATCCCAAAGAGGACAAATGAGAGATAAAAGAAAGAGCCAAAAGGCCACAAAAAAGAAATAAAAGAAATAAAAAGAGAGAAGGGGGCAACACTACTATTCCTTTTGAAAGATCCACACTCGTACTCCATTGCTATATTGGTACTACATAGAGATTATCATTCATGCATAACTATGTGGGGACCCTTACACTATAGCACTTGGTTTGCATATTCCAATGATGAGCCTCCTCAAATGAGCTCTAGGTCTTCATGAGCGAACAAGCTGGATGCACCCCCGCTAGTTCCATTGGGGAGCTTACCTTAGATCATATGTGCATCCTTTACATGGCAATTCCTACTCCTCACATCATATCTATCATTTTGCTTTCTCTCGCCTATGGTGGTCCTCATTGATGTGAGCCTTTCACAACTTTTTGTCTTCCTTCCCCATCATTATTCTATTTGCCATCCTAAGTGCCAACATATCTTGCTTACCCTCATCCATTCCATGAGTGCTCAAAATCGAAAGGGAGAGGATCATTTAGATTTGTGCGTGACAAGTGGTCTGGGGATGAATCAAAATAAGATTCCAAAGGAGACTAAGTGTGAGGTTTGGTAGATTGAGTTCTCAATTTAAAAAATATTTTATCTCTGAACCCATCTCCCACTTCTTGCACGCAAAGACCATTTGGAGACATTCGAGTCACGGACAACGAGAGCTCTTGCACCTTTATGTTCTTACTTTGCTAAATTTAATACTAGATATAGACTCTTGCTTGTTATTATCTTGACTTGAGTTGCATATATTACTTGCTTTACTTTGAAGTTCTTATATTTGTGTTAGCATGTCACCACACAAATTATTTTGTTATCATTTATATACTCGAGGACGAGCATAAATTAAGCTTGGGGATGTTGATACGTCCCACACGTATCTATAATTTCTGCTTGTTCCATGATCTTTTTGGTCACATTGTTATATGTTTTGCTACACTTTTATATCATTTTACACATATTTGGACTAACCTACTAACTTAGTGCACCCAGTGCCAGTTTATGTGTGCTGATGTCTATTTTGCAGGGGCTTTTACCCAATTTTCTGAAGCCTGAAAAAATCCAGAAAAAATATATAAAAAATCAGCGAAACAAAAGCTTCCGGATCACCGAAGTAGGGCCAGAGGGGGCCAAGGGGTCGCCTATGTGGGTCCCACCTCCTTCGGTGCACTCGTTTGGCCTATATTTAGAGTCCCGAGAGAAAACCCTTGGAAAATTTTTGGAATCGCGAATTTCTCCATCGTTCCGTCGCCACAGCGCTTCCAAGATCGGGAGCGTCGCGAGACCTCTTCCTGGCACCCTGCCGGAGGGAGGATTGACCTCCGGGAGATTCGCCACCGCCATGGACGCTTCCCGGACGTCCCGTGAGTAGTCCTCCTTGGATAATGAGTCCATGACCAGTAGCTATGTGATGTCTTCTCTCCAATCTTGTGCTTCAATGGTTAGTCCTTGTGAGCTGCCCTACATGATCAAGGCATCTATGTAACTCTCTTGCTATTGCTATGCTCAGTTTGTTGGGATTCGATAGATTATGAGATTATGTTCAGATTGTTATGAGTTATATATTTGATTATTATTTTATATTATGTTCCTTAGTGATTCATGCATGTTCTCCGTTGCTTTTTATTGCTTTGGCCAAGTAGTAGATTGTAACTCCAAGAGGAAGCGTTATGCATGATTGTGGGTTTGGCCCCTCGATGTCTAGCTTGAGTGATAGAAACATGAGACTAGGGGATGTGCTTGTTGCCACCAGGGAGAAAACAACGGTGCTTGTGACCACGGTTGCAAGGATTGTTTACCTTACGCATAGTTAATGCAGTTATCCGTTGCTTTGAATTTACACTTTGGGTGGGGCTCGCAACTTAATACCAGAGAGATGTTCTGGATAGATCTCTCAAGGTGGATCATTAGTAAGTAGATGTTTGTCGGGACCCCGATCCTAAGCCATAGGAATCTAGCCTATAACACATCGCATCCCTTTGCGGTCTCACGCACGGTTAACCCCACGGCTGCAGCCTTACCTTAGCCGGGACCGTTTGCGCCTTTTGACTCACATATGCAATTGTGTCGCTAGCATTCCAATGTCAAAGAACCCGGATCGACAAGTCTAGTCATAAACCAAAGTGGCAGTACCGCACAAGGACAGGCATACATGACCCAACAAAGCAGGTGTCGGTCACCAGCGAATGTAGACGAGTCGTAGCAAGCTACAAGGACTCCATTACATCGCGTGACATTTCCCCAAAGGGGACAAACACAACAGCTAAGAAGGACACACGCCGGTCAACCAATGTGTCCGGAGCAGTAGCGAGCTACCATGGCTCGTTGGACCACAAAGGGGCATTTCCCTGTAAGGAGTGCTACTAAAGATTACGACTAGGTAATCGAACCCCATACATATCAAGTACGGCACACGTACGCATGGCATACCGATATGTATAGATACATCGATGGCATCACAACATAACCATAAACATACAAGCTTTATTTAAGAGGCTCGGAAGAGCCACACACATAATATTACACAGTAAGGGTCTCACGACCCATAATAGCAGTCATTGTGTTACAAGCCAGCGGAAGTGTTTAAAACTGTCTGAGTACAGAGAGGTGAAACTAGAAGGCACATGGCCTGACTATGCTACAGACCCAACCTAGGGCCAGATCGTAGCTGGGACACCAGCTACTCGTCGTCGTCGATGTCTATGAAGAACCCTCCATTAGGGTCATTAGCAACCTCTGCAACGTTTATCAAACAAACATGAGTACGTAGGTACTCAGCAAGACTTTAGGATAACTATCTGCTCATGCAATGTATCAATAAGGTATTGTGGGGTTTCATGCGGAAAGCCAGCATTTGACTCGTGGCTAGACAACTTGTATTTTTAAATAATTTTGACAACTTGATTTCTCGCACACGAGTCCACTAACACCACAACAATACTCCATCGTGGAGTTATTCCCTCTCCATACGGAAATGCCGTCCACGACACTCACGCTTATCTTGACAATTTTATGAGTAGCCATTTAAGTTATCTATGAACAACATATGTCTCCAAGTAGTCCATATCCGCGGACGCGGCTATTCGAATAGATCATAACCCTGCAGGGGTGTACTTCGTCACACACGCTCTCGCCACTTATCGCCATGTGCATGTCATGCACCTCGGCAACCTTCAAGCGGAAGCCCAGCGAGGGAGTCGGCCACGACCGTTAACCACATTAGTACCTAGTCCAGGTCTATCGCCTATCTGAGGGTAACCCGCACGGAAGTCCGGCCGAGGTTTCCGCCACGGCCCCAAACGATGAGCGTAGGGTTCCCAAGCCCACCATCCGGGTGCTACTTGGTACACCGTGCCACTGCCTACCGCATCACAGCCCACCTCTCAGGTCAGCACCATGCACGGCCTCCAGCATGACTATAAACACCAGAAACTACTTGCAACTCCTGGACCGAGTACTAAGCGATTAATAAGTCGAGCGGGGTCATATTTCAGGGCCCAGCATGTGGTAGTATCTCGTCTTGGATTACATACACGGAACTCAGTTCCTAAGGACGGTTCCAATGAAACAACCCGCCATGTACTCCTACACAGCCTTTCACCGGTACCTTTACCAAATCAGGTTAAACACACAACCTTTGCTTACCGAACACATTCTCACAATTCTGTTCATCTCCCAGATGACAGACCATACACAACACTAAGCATAGCATGCATAGCAGGATAAGGCACATCATGGCTCAAGCAACTACCAGGTATGCTAGGTTGCAAGGTTCAGCTATTTACTGTGACAAGGATAGGTCATGCAAAGGAAGTGGGTTCAACTAACGTGGCAAAAGTATTTGAAGCATTTGATCCTAATGCAATAAGTAAGTGCAGGAGCAAGAACATGGGATTTATCGGGATGATCAAAATGGTTGCTTGCCTTGTTGCTCAGAGGAGGGACAATATCCATCAGACGGATATTCAGTGGAATCCGAGGGAGTGGAGCCTACCGAAAGGAATGACAACAATCAATAACAAACATATGCAACAAGATGATGCATGAGCATGGCATGAAGATGCAAAGTGGTATACTATTATAGCTAACATTTATTAGGTTTGAAGTTGATTTGAATCAAATTCAAATATCACTTCAAACGGGGTATTCTTGAATACCATTTTAATTGATTCGACCTGATGCTCAGATCACTTGCTTTTAACATGCATGGAAAAAACATGTTAGGTTGCTGGTTTGTGATTTGAACATTGTTTGATCATATTATTTGTAGTGAAATTTAAATATTTTCCAAATTCCATCTCCAAAGTATTTATGAAATTAGCTTATTCATTAATCCATATGTTTGGGTTCAGTAACATTTTCAAACGTGTTTGAAAATGACATATTCCGATTCCTTGAATTTTTCTGATACTTTTTCATATATAAATTATTTTCATTGGAGTTACAGATTAATTTCTATGGTTTTTAGAAGTTTTGGCATTTTTCTGGAATTCTTTTAAATCAGAAATTCACTTATTGCGTCATAACTGCATCATCATGGCGTCAGCAGGTCAACTGACCTGATCAGGTCAAACCTGACAGGGGGGACCCACTGGTCAGCGTCTCAGGGGCTAATCCCGCGCTGACCAGCCCCTAAGTGGGTTTGGCTTGGCCTTGGGCCCACTGTCAGTGAGCGATTAGGGTTTAAACTACTGGGTTAAGTTGGCCACGTCGTTCCCCGCCGAAGCCTGGCCGACGGCGACCAGATCCGCGGCAGAACCTCGCCGGAGACACGCTATAGCGTGCTGTGGTGCTCGGAAAAGGATGCCGAGAGCACTGGGATGATCCCCAGGCTCGACCTTATCCAGCGCTGGCCTCAGGGAGGGCTATAGGTGGCCGGAGCAAGCCGGCGACGAGCCGGGGCGGCTGCCGGAGTACGGGTTCGATGGTCCAGTGGATAGGGGGCACGGATCCGAGGGAAAGGAGAGGGGAAATGATCGCAGGCTCATGGTGGAGGTGAAGCTAGGCTCAGACTGCTCGGGGAGGGGCTGTAGCCGGCGTTTCACCGTCGATTTGCTGGCGACCGAAGGTTGAAGACGATGGCGTTGGGGACGTTGCAGAGCTCGGGGAGGCTTCAGCCTTTGCAGAGAGAACTAGCTCGACGAGGCAAAGCTACTGGACTACTCGGAGGGGAGGTCCTGTGGCTAGAGGCGCGGCGGCTCGAGCTCGAGCTCTTGGCAATGGCAGTAGAAGGAGGGAGGAGAGATCCCGAGAGGAGGGGGAAACTAGAGCTGGGGAACGGATAGAGACGGGCTCGGGGTGGATATCCCCGCTGTCGCGCTGTCCTGCGGGGAACTAGAGGTCGCCACGGCGAAGCAGGAGGTGGAGGGGGCCGCCGTGGTCGATCTCCCCTCTGCCAGAAGGCAGAGGAAGAAGACGACCCTGCCCCTGGTGGGCTGGGCCTCCTCAGGCGACAGGTAAGGTTTTCCTCTTTTCTTTCTGTTTTGTTTTTCTGATATTGCTAACTATTTTGATTTGCTTTTTATTTCAGCTCTAAAATAGTTTATAAAAATATTTTGAACACACCAGAATATTAGTTGGGATGTGTCCAACCATTCCTAAAGTTTTCAACATTTTTGAAAACTTAAAGTTTTTGAATTCAAAATTAAAACTTGAAACCAGTAGCTTTTTGCATTTATTTAAAATGCCAAGTATAAAATAAATGGTTTCCTTCGTTGCTTATTTGTTTCCAAGAATTATCAGAAAAGTTGAACTTTTCTTGAGGCCATTTTGGGTTCATTGATTTTAACTAGTTTGAAATTTCCTTTAATTTGAGAAGTGGCTAGGGTTTTTTTTTGAGTTTTCCTTCACCACTTACTTTGTTCTTGTTGAAAATTTCCTAGATGCAATGCAAAGAAGACATGAGCACAAAGCTAACTTGATTAAGGTGTCAGGGATTTGACAATGTTGATGAATAAACGGTCTACTTGTCTTGGCATACTGCCCATTACTATTGAACCTCTAACTATCAAGGAGCATAATTAGTATTGTGGTGCATTCATAATTCTGTCAATTGCACAACTGTGATTTGTTTACCCTAGCATAGTTGTTTATCGTCTTTTGGGAGAGAGACATCACTAGTGAACATCATGTGACTCCGGTCCATGTCACCATCATTGTTTACACCTCCATCATTTACCGCTTTCATTTACTTTTCCGTTGCATTCACTTTTCCTTTGCAAACTACAAGGCTGGAGAGATTGACAACCTCTCTGTACTCGTTGGGAGCAAAGTTATTTGTTGTGTGTGCAGGTACACATCTTCTGCTAGCGCCAGGGTGGAAGACACCTACTTGTTGAGCCTAGGAGTCCTCTTGGTTTGACAAACCTTACAGTCTCCGTGTAAGGCAAATTTGCTGCTGACTACATCTCCACCTTCCACTTGGGGTATCCAATGAGGGGCGAGAAGTATATACATTATCGCGTCATCACCCTAGCATCCGAGTATTATACTCCCGCCTAGTAAAATTTTCAGTGGCCGTGAAATTTACTCAAACACCACCTGCCCCCTCCCCTCCGTGCACTACAAAAACTTTGCTCAGATTATGTCAAAAAGTAGAAGAGGAAAACGTTCGCTCACACACACCACTCCTCCCTCGCTCTAACCCTATCTAGCTCCCGGCCATTACCGCTGTCGCCCGGCCCGACTGTCATCATGAAGATCCATCATAAGGGGTTGGACTAGAGTCGTGCATGCATTCGACAATAGTGCTCATCCATGTCGAATACACGTACGACTCCGGTCCACCCACTTGTGTCGGCCTGCGAAAGACCCCCTTTCCCATAGATCCCCATCCCCATCCCCACCCCACCCCCACTCCACAGTGTTGCAGTTCGGCTACGCTTCCCGAGGAGCTCAAGAGAGAATGGCAAACAAGAGGTATAATGAGGCTTGTCCGCTCGACGATGGCGAGGTCGCCCCGAGCCCCCCTGGGAAATCTCACTACGATGATTCTCTAAGGCTTTAAATAAGCGGGCTCGCACATGTCTATATGTCGTGGCATACAGCTACTACATCGAGCTCGTCGACAGCGATGGCTTGACGCGGGATATGCCACAGGTTAAGTGGAGCACCCCCACCCCTCAGGTTCAACCCATGTGGATCTCCCCCATGGCCCCACCACTGGTATACTCTACTTTGTTGTGAGGAATGTGCGTTCATTTATGAAGGTCGCGTTCCATGGCGGCGTGTCCTCCATGGCCCCATTGGTGATCTACCTTGCTTTGTTGTCAGGAATCTGCCTTCATTTCTGAGGGTTGCGTTCCATGGCAGTGTCTCAGCATCGCCATCTGCCAAGCCATGGCTCACTAGCTATGACAACGACGACAAGGGCGCTCTATCTGTCTCTTTCAAGCGGAAATAGCCCATCCACGACATCAGGGAGGGCACCCTCCAGCTGTGCTCTTCCAAAGGGAAGGAGCCAAGCTGCGACAACAGGGAGTGCATGGTGCGCACCCACCGTCCGAGCTCTTCCAAGGGGTGAGCATATACAAGGTTTAGCTGTTTTTGGTTGTTAGTAGTGAGCATATATATTGTTTATCTATTTTTGGTTATTTGTAGTGAACATATGTCCAGTTTCAATTGCTAGGTTTTTTGTTCAATCATACATTTGGTTCCTGTTTTCTCACATTGTGATGTTCAATCATACAGTTTGATGTTTAAGCACATGGTACATTCTATGCATTCTCAGCAATACCTATATGAGTGACTATTTGGTTGTTGTTAAGTTTGTTGTAGTGAGCATATGCCCCCTTTATATGTTTTTGATTGATTCTGGTTAGCATTTGTCTACTTTCAATTGCTATATTTGGTTGTTTTTGGTATGCCTTGTTTATTTAGTTATTCATAATGTGTAGTACAATTTGATCAATACCAGTTCAATGGCCATATTTGTTTCCTATTAAGCCCGATGTAGGTAATACACCCCTTGTTTGACTATGTGATGTTCAATTATACAATTTGATGTTTAAGTACAAGCTTTGTTCTATGCAATCTCAACAATACCATTATGAATGACTATACTTGGTTGCTCTTAAGCCTGTTATAGTGAGCATATGCCTATTTTGGTTTTTGGTTCCCATGACTATATTTGTTTCCCAAGTTATATTCTCTCCATCCCATAACATAAGATGTTAATACATCCACTATGTTACTGTATTGCATGTAAATTGATCTTATATAGTGATTCAGAGATATAGTATTGTACTACATCATTGTACAATTCTAGTTTAGCTTCTAATATTACTTGTTGCTTATAGGTACATATATCACTCGTAAATATCTGCGTTTATACCCTTTTTGCGTATGGGGCAATGAGGTATTCATGAACCACCATCGTGCGAGGTAACTAATAGAGATTGTTAGTACAACGGGTCAAAATGTGGCAATTAAACTATTTATTTACGATTTGTCCAAGACAACGGTGATCTGCACTATATGAACTCGGAACTCTGTAGCCTTTTTACTGCCCAAAATGAGTTGTTAGCTGACAATGCCCGTATCTTTTTCCTTTGCAGCGATACAAAGTTTACTCAAGATCACCCCTCAAACTACATGATTGTTGGACATGCAAATGTACATGTATTTCTCTCATATTACAATGACTATGTGGAAGTCCTCATGAACATATTAAAGGATGGGTAGTCGACCATCATAAGGGGTTGGACTAGAGTTGTGTGTTCATTCGACATGGAGGAGGGCACACTATAGGCATTCCGCTTCACCTTTCACAGCAATCAAAATATAATTTTCCTCTTTCTTTACCGTCTTTAATACAAGTATTCAACCGTCATTCATCATTCTTTAATTGGTGCTTATGTAATTATTTTGTTGACGTAATTCTTGAACTCTGTACGTGTGAATCTAATAATGCATTGCTTGTTGAACCTATCTATTTGTGCATATGTAAAAACTATTCTCTACTTTCAAATTCAGAGTATGTACAATTTTAAATTGTAACTATTAAAATGGAAAAAGGTGCTCTATGGATAATTACGCCGCACACGGTATGTGAATTTCAATGTTTTTGAAACACATAATAATCCAACAAATTTCACAGATAGGAAATGTGTGCGACCATGCACTCAATTACCGTTTGCAAACCGTGTGTGATGAAAGACAATATCGCAAATGGTGCAATCGAATTCATCATTGATAATAGAACCTTTGTCACACACAATTTAGAAGTATAAACCGTTTGTGATGTAATACGCATTGTAAACATTGCACCATAGAATTGCGCGTGCGATATTTATCCTATCCGATACGAGTACGGTATTCAGAAGATTCTTAAACTTATTCGACACTTGTACGACAGTTAAATTATCTTAGTTAAAAAAATCACAAACGGATTGGAAAATGTGCGTGTTTGTGATATACTCATTATCTTAAACGCTTTATAATCGTGAACTATTTGTGATTTGGTGCATATCGTAAATGGTCGCCACAGGATAGCACGTGCGATGTTAGTGTGATCTCACACGAGTTGCAAGGATGGGTCATATGGGAAGTCGACCATATCTCAAATGGTTAACCGATGACTCGTTTGTGATAGATGCGGACATCCCACATGCTTAGTTTTGCCAAACGTTTGCGTTCGTTGGTCACGATCGCCGATGGTTTTTCTGTGTCGTGTGGGATGGACCCCCTATCGCCCACACATGCAAGGCGACGGTTTAAAAGTACGTTGCAGAAAGGGGTTAAAAACCATTTGTATAGCGTGTCGGTGCACCGGTGCATTATTTTCATGGAACATGATATAACTAAGGCAAGAAATGTGAAATTAATGGTATGCCTTTTTGAACTTCTGTCCAGACTCAAAATAAATTTTAATACGAGTGAACTATTATGCTTTGGATTCGCCAAGGAAGAAAAGGATAACTATAGGCAGTTGTTCGGATGTGAGTTGGTATCAGTGCCATTTATTTACTTGGGGATCCGAGTACATCACAGAAAATTATCTAACAAAGAGTAAAAATGTATCGATGATCATTTCGAAATAATTTGAGCTGCTGGAAGGGCAAGCTTGTATCGTATGGGGGGATCTTGCTCCTCATTAACTCAATATTGACTAGTATGCCGATGTTCCTCCTTTCCATCTTTGAGGTACCTGCAAGGGTACGAAAAAGATTGGATTTCTATCGATCTCGCTTCTTTTAAAAAATTGATGAGAATAAACGAAAATATAGATTGACTAAGTGGAACATTATTTGTAGACCGAAGGACCAGGGGGCTTGGGAGTTGAAAACTTAGAAGTGAAAAATAAGTGTCTACTAAGAAAATGGCTAAAGAGATTGTCGGTTGAGCAGGATGGGGTTTGGTTGCATTTGTTGAGGAATAAATACTTGCATTCCAAGACTCTGTCCAAAGTGACGGCAAGACCGTATGATTCTTCTTTTTGGAAGGGGCTTATGAGGATGAGTGTGTCCTTCTTTAATAGGAGCAAGTTTACAGTTGGCAAAGGTCATGTCACTAGATTTTAGGAAGGCACCTTGTTGGGAGACACACTGTTAGCTTTGGAATACCCTTTATTATACAACATTGCACAGTAAAAATATACTTTCGTTGGTACAGCGTTAAGTGTGGTTCCTCTTAACATTCAGTTCAGGCGATCGCTTGTGGGTGGACGTTGGAATAGATGGCTGCATCTAGTGCATAGGTTAATAGAGGTTAACCTTCCACATGCACCGGATACCTTACAATGGACGATGTGTGTGTTAAGTATATTCTCTGTTAAGTCAATACATACAAACTTGATAAACACTAAGCCTATTCCAAAATTGATCCACATTTGGAAAATTAAGGTGCCATTAAAAATGTAGGTCTTTATGTGGTTTGTGAATAAGGGTGTAATCCTCACAAAGGATAATTTGGCAAAGCATAGGTGGGAGGGTAGTCAAAAATGTTGTTTTCGTAATCAATACGAAACAATTCAACAATTGCTTCTACATTGTCCACTTGCTAGGCTAGTGTGGCAAACTATGCATGCCACGTTTAATGTGTCGCCACCTAAAACGGTTTCACACTTATTTGGAACATGAAGACTGCGACACATATTCGAATTGGAAATTGTGCATTACTTTGGACCATATGAAATTGTAGAAATGACGCTGTCTTTAATAGATA
Organism: Hordeum vulgare subsp. vulgare; assembly: GCF_904849725.1. NCBI lineage: Eukaryota > Viridiplantae > Streptophyta > Magnoliopsida > Poales > Poaceae > Hordeum > Hordeum vulgare. The sequence goes on along the minus strand of NC_058523.1, from coordinate 405,175,210 downwards.
GAACATTACCATTTTCTTGTAGGTTATCTTCGTGGCGTGTGCTTGGATCCGTACGTGGTCGTTACTCAGCCATACGGACCACACGAGGCTTTTGTATATTGGGTGCAACCGATGGGAGATGGTCGCACGAGATACTTACAACCGGATTGCATGGCGGTCTAGTAATAAGATATGTGTTTAGTCATCTTACCCTATTTGTGCCCATTGTGGCAATTTGTATCTTCATTTTTTATGAGAAGTGCAACTTTGTTCGAGACTTTGATTGGAACTTGGTTTTCTAAAAATGTATTCATCAAGAGATGTAGAAGTCGTAGGTTAGACTCCTTTTCGAAAAAATACATGATGGCCCACAAAGTGCATATTGAGTAGTGCCAAGTCCGGAAACATCTCGCGAAGTCATGATTTTTTCCCAAAATAATTATTGACATAGGCACAACATATATCTATCATGTCAGGCAATTTTAATTTAAAACAACTCACATATACCTGAAGAAAAAAGGATAAATATAATTATGAATAGCAACTAAATTAAGTTTTACATTGAATTAGCCTACTAACATTAGTACCATTTTTTTCTCAACATAGTTTCTCTAACATAATCAATGCTTCATGTAAAAGCAGCCCACAAGCCCTAGCAGTGAGCTTGCAGTCCATTATGCAATCCTTGGATCATAATAGTTTATACTATATATTTTTAATTTTTTATATTTTAAAATATTATAAATATATATTGCAAAACAACTCTATAAAAACATTTGTACAATGTTAACTAAGGAATAAAAATTGTTCAATATGTATAAAGAAAATTATAAAAAAAGGTACGCAGATTGATCATGTATTAAGAAAATATTAATCAAGCATTTCAAAAACATTTGAACAAGTATTTGAAAAGCTCTAAATGTATATAATACTTTTTACCATGTATTCAAAAATGATGATTTCTTATCTTGCATATAAAAATGTTAATCAATCATTTCAAAAAATGTTGAACAACTATTTGAAAACCGTTAGTCAAGCATTTGAAAGTGTGTATAGAAAAAACTTTGAACATGTATTATAAAAATGTTGATTTTTTTACCATGCATATGGAAATGTTAATAGAACATTTAAAAATATTGTTGCACAAGTATTTGAATTTTTTAATCAAGCATTTAAAAAAGGTAAAATGTGTATTAAAATGTAAAAAATAATTGAATCATGTGTACAAAAATATTAATCAGCCATTTGAAAAAAAATGTTGAACAAATATATAAAAAATGCTAATGAAATAGAAAAAAACTTGACCATGTATTAAACAAATGTTAATCCGGTATTTGAATGGTACTAATGAAAAACGAGAAAGAAAGAAAGAAAACCGAAGAAAAAAATATAGTGAAAACCGGAAAAGATATGAAGAAAACCAAAGAAAGGCAAGCAATAAGAAAAAAAGACAATAAAACAGAGAAAACGAAGGAAAACTAAAGAAAAACCAAAAATAAATAAAATGGATAAAAACCGGTGAAAAGAAAAGAAAAAATAAAAACAGAAAAAACATGTAAAACTCAATAAAAAGCAAATTATTTTCGGCTTAAGTAAGATGCGCCCATCTACCTTATCACTATCCTCACATAAGTCCGGTAGCTAGGAGCATCATGCATCATGATGCGGTTGAGTAATTGACCCCTGAGTTCCTCCTTTCATGTAGGGGTGGATTAACGAGCTGCTCGGCTCGTTAAGCTCGTGCTTGTTAAGGCTCGACTCGTTAAGCTCGTTAAGATTAACGAGCAGAAAACATTGATCGACATGGCTTTCTTTAAGCTCGTTAAGCTCGTGAGCGCTCGCGAGCGCTCACTAACAGATTCTGATGTGTTACGGTCTACAGGATGAGTGTGTGGATATATTTTTAAGAAGAAAAATGGTGACTATAACAAGAAAAGTAGTAGTTTGTTGCCTCCTATGTAGATTATATTGAATAGATGGACTGATGTGCTATGAAAACTTTGTCGCAAAGGATAAAAATATGTGTTGTGAAGTTACTAATGAGCTTAACAAGCTATTCATGGAAATTGTTAGCTCGTTCATTAAGCTCGTTAAGCTTAACGAGCTAAAATCAATGATCGGCTTTGTTCATTAAGAAGCGAACCACGAGCTCAACAAGCCAAACTATCGAGCGCTCATTAAGCTCGCGAGCTACGAGCTTTTGGTCAACCCCTACTTTCATGGGAGCAACAACCAAGGAGCGCTCTTTGGAAACCACCTCAAGGGTTAGTTGGGGTAGGCTGAGAGCGCGCCAGGTAGCCCGTTCCCAACCGTGTTCATTTTCTTTGGAATTTGTTTCGCACGCGTTTTTGGTTTTTTAAATGGTTTTTCTTTTGGTTTTTTTGGCTTTTCAGTTTTCCATCAGTCTTTTTTAGTTTTGGACAAAAAAATGCGCGAGAAAACGGTTTTATTTCCTTTCACGAGAGACACGATTTTGCTTTCGTGAGAGGCACGACCGTGCCTGTCTTAAACGAAGAAACGTGTTCTCTTTTCTTTTTTGCTTCCGCAAGAGAAACGTTTTTTGCTTCCGCAACAGGCACGGTCGTGACTCTATGAAACAAAAAGAATGTGTTATATCTTTTTCCTTTCGCGAGATGCACGGTTTTGCTTCCGCGAGATGTATGGATTTGTTTCCGCAAGACGCACTGTCGTACCTCTCAGGAACGGGAAAAAAATAGTGTTTTTCCCTTCTGCGTGAGGCACGGTCGTGCCTCTGGAAAACCTAAAAAGCGCATTTTTTCCCTTCTTGAGAGACACGATCTAGCTTCCTCCAAAGGAATGGATTTGCTTTCGCGAGAGGCTCGGCTGTGCCTCTCGGAAAGGACAAAAAAGTGCGTCTCGTTCGGGTTTTTCGTCCGTTTTTTCATGAAAATAAGTTCGTCAAAACCTATCAATATGAGATATAGATTTAAATATCACAATGCAAAAAATCCAACGGTGAAAATGGTTTGAGAATTGGATGCACTGTTTAGAAGATAAAACGTTTTGAATAAACAAATCTACAAAAAAAACTCTCATGTTGCGACATGTTGCCTTTATTAACGATGCTCCTTAATTAGTGATTTCGTTTTTTCATTGTTGTTGTTCTTCAAGTTTATGCACGCATAACTAGCCGACCCGATACTGTTTCTATGGACACGAGAGCTTCTTCCGTCTTGTCTAATGCGATACATAGCTCCTGCGCCGAGGGAAGCCCACAGTTCCCTGTGAGGCACCATAGCAGAAACGACCATTTTCTCAAAGAATAAAAGTGTAAAATAAACTACAGGTTTCAGGTACTTAAACTTGCAACATGAGCTCACTTTGGTCAATGTACTTTCAAATACGGGCACTAGAGTCACTTTATACAATGGGTCATGATTATACGGTCGCTGTTCATATAGATAGCCGGTATGAGGCCGGTTTCACCACCTGCTGATTAATCCCCATGCCAGGTGTTATCTAGAGAAGCAAAGTGCTGGAAAATTCAGAAAAAAGCCCTCATGTCTTCGTTTCAATCTCTGGTCACCCTCCCACCTCTCCACCACCCATGTCTCTCCACCTCCCCCGTCTCGTCGTTTCGGTGGGTGGAGGTGACGACGCGACCGAGGAGGGATCAGGTGATCGCCGACATAATGGTCGGCGATGATTTCCTGTGTCGATTTGGAAGGATCAGCCATGAAGGAGGGTCTGGCCACCCTAGTGAAGACAAGGTGGCACCATCATGTGTGCATTCCGTTGCCCCGATGGAGCCCCTACTCCCTTGTATAGCAAGTGAAGATATCTGGCCTATTTCACATCTAATCGAGTTATGTACACACGAGATTCAGTTTATCTAGGGTTTCTTTGATTATGCCCGAGATTGTAGGGTTTTGTTAAAAGAATTGGGGGGTTCTGGTAGATTTTTGCCACGATTTGCAGTGTTGAATATAGGTTTGATTCTGCGTCCAATTGAGTTTGTTAGTCATGGATAGGGTTTATGGTTCACAAAATGGTTCTGAATTGTGTACTCGTTGGCGTACTAGGTTCAGATTTTGTGCAAGGGTTTTCTAGAAAGAATTGGGGGTTTACTGTAGGGTTTATGGTTCACATAAAAGGTTTGATTTTGGCCAATTTTGTGACAATTATTAGTGTCTCTATTCAATTTGTGTGTTTTTTTGTAGCAGGAGCGTGCAGTGACAAATTCTTGGTGCTATTTCATCATGGGAGCTTTTGCATGGTCAAGGAAGCAATAAAATATACAATGGACATGAAGTGTGGTATGATCAATCTGACAGGTTAACCTGGTCTCCAATCATGGTGGAGCATATGGTGGAGAAGATATAATGGGATAAGGCTATAAGGATAAAAGCATACTACTACATTCCTATTCTTGACATCACGAGAAGTGCATTGAGAAAAATTAGGAGTGAGGATGATACTAATCAAATGATGGAATTTCTATCAATAGGCCATCAATTCTTTGATATTTATCTCGACCATGATGATAGTTTGCATGCTAACAAGGATGCTAATGATGTAGTCAATAATAAAAGAGATCGTCTGCCACCAGTGTTCATCCCTTCCAAAGAAAAGAGCACTGCCAATCATGTATCTAGAAAGTGTGCATGACATACAGAAGAAGAAGATCCTATTCCAGTTCAAATAGTTTATCCAAACAATGCGGAAGTTAAACTTAATGATGACAATCCATTTATCTTTGCAAGGAGGACACAGAACATTGACTCGGACCATTTGGATCATGTGCATCAAGAGAGTATTGTTGAACCAGAACAACATGAAGTGCATTTGGATCCTAGTGGAGCAGAGGCAAACAATAATGGAGTGGGGAGGGAGGAAGACAGTAATAGAAGAGACAAGGAGGGAAGGAAAGAAGGGTTGTGAGCATCACACAATGACTCAGATGACAGTGATTTTGATCCAGCTGACATTTTTGATAGTGACTTTGATATCAATGATTGGATGATGATCTTTATGCTCACAATGTGGATGAAGATGAGCCTGTCCAGTCAAAGTAGAAGATGAAGGAGGGAGATGCACGACACGTGAAATAAGGTCTTGAAACAAAAGATGAATACATCTCTAATTATGAATTAGAAGTTGAGGACTTGTGGACATCATATTCAAATGATGAAACTGAGAACAAGTTATAGCTTTCAGAAAGTAGGACATGTCTTGTCCAAACTTCCATGTGGGTCAAGTATTTGATAATGTTGAATTGTTATGGAAAGGTATAAAGGAGTATAGTTGTAAAAACAGAGTTAATGTGAAGTTTCGAGTGAATGACAAAACGAGAGTGAAGGAAGTATCTCATGTGGAATGCACTCGGTATTTATGGGCATCATATGACAGTAGAACTAAATTCTTCATGGTTAATAGGTATGTGGAAGAGCATGCATGTTGCATAAAATGGAAGATCAAAGCATTTACTGCACCATTCCTTGCAACGAAATATCTTGAGAGTTGTAGGGCAGATCATGATATGAATTTGAGGAACTTCTTAAGAGTAGTATAGAAAGAATGGCACATGACACCATCTGGGACTAAGCTACAAAGGACAAGGAGGGTGTCCATGAAGATAATTCATGGTGATGAAGAAGGACAATACAAGTTGTTATGAGATCATTCAAATGAGATAAGGAGGAGAAACAATGGTAGTTCATTCTTCTTGGCACTTGATGATGAAGCTAGGTTCAGCAAAGCATACATGTGTTTGGATGCTTGTAAAAGAGGTTTCCTTCAAGGATGCGGGCATGTGATTTTCATAAATGGGTGTCATATAAAAACAAGATATAGGGGTCAGTTGCTTGTTGCAATTGACATAGATCCTAACAATTACATTTTCCCAATTGAAATTGGTGTTGTGGAAGTGGATGACATGCCAAACTGCATTTGGTTTCTTGAGAGGCTTAAGATGACCGTCGTTATCAACAAAGCCTCACCATGTACCATTATGTCTGGAAAACAAAAACGGCTCATCAATGTTGTGAATGATATGTTTCCAGATTCAGAACATAGGTGATGCACTGAAGAATTTCTAGCACTTGTATAAAGGTGATGCACTGAAGAACCAGTTGTGGAAGATAGCAAGAAGCATAACAACAATCAAGTGCGAGCAGAACATGAATGAGATGAAGGAACTCAATGAGAATGCATACAAGTGGTTCAAAGAATTAGAACCAAATACTTGGATGAGGATATTCCAGTGACATACCAAGGTGTGAAATTTTGCTAAACAACCTATGTGAAGTTTTCAAAAAGTAAGAAACAATCTACTGTTTACCTACCTAGTTTGTCCTGTTTGTCCTGTTTTACCTATGGTTCCCCTGTGCCATGCTTGCAGGTACATCCAAGAAGCCAGAGAATTGCCAGTCCTATAAATTTTTGAGAGGATCAAACAACTGTGGACTAGTAGGCTTTATACCAAACAAATTTAGGGTGATAAGATGCAAGGAGTTACATGCCCTAAGATAAAGAAGATGGTTGAGAAGATGAAAGATTTGGCAAACACTTGTTATGTATATTAGTCAGGACATGGAGTCTTTAGAGATAGAAGAATAGACTACATTGGGGACATACACACCAAGTCTTTAATTTGCAGGAGATGGCAAAAAACTGAATTCACATGCATACATGTCATTCCATGCTGCACGAATGAGAGAGTTGATCCCCTAACATTGGTGGATAAGTGCTTCTGAGTGGCAATGTTCAAGAAGGCCTACTGCAATACAATTCACCCTTCCAAATACATCATAGAGTGGGAGAATATGAATGCACCCCCTGGATGATGCCACGAGAGTACACAAAACATGTGGGAAGACCTTGCAAGAATAGAAGGAATTCACTAGAAGAAATCATACGACAATGGAGGAAAGAGAATGTCCAGGCATGGTGTCATAATGTGTTTATCCTACTTTGGCAACCCGGACCATAGCAGGAAAGGTTGTAAATATCTTAAGCATGGACTGCCACCTCCAAATGCACGAGCACAAGCTCAAGCACAAGCACCAAAACATAATGTGGATCATATAAAAAATGTGTGTGCGGAGGAACTAGTGGGAACCCAAGTAAATTATAAATTTCATATCTTGTTTTGGTATAGGGGATCAACTAGTTTATGATCTTATGGTAGGCCAATTAGAAAGATTTTCTTAATGTCACAGATTGTTGATCACTTCCCTTCCCCACTGATGGTAACCAAGAGGAAGCATCAACACAATGAGCCCCACCTGTGGATGATCTTATGGTAGACTCTATTCTTGAGTAGGTACCAATGTCCTTATGATAAAAAGTATGATTCAAGCTAACTTATGATGATATGATCATCAATACTAATAGTTTTTCATGACATGTGTAGAGTTACTTGCCAAGAATCATACAACAAACACCACTACCATAATCTGCTTTCTTAGTCAGTGCATAGTCTATGCTCAACCACTCCCAGCCAAGCAGTAGCACCATCACGCAGGTTGATCTTCCTATGAAGTTGCTAGCCATGAAGACACACATAGAGAAGGATTTGGAAGAAAAGAAGCAAGTTGTGCTAGCAGTTAGAAGGGAAGCATATATGAATAAATCGCAATATGATGCTAGGAAGAGGCATGCGTTAGCAGAGAAGAAAGAAGAAGATGCAGAAAGGAAGAACCAGTGTTCGGGGGGTGACCCTCGGGTACCCCAAAGGCGATGAGTCAGACGGGGTGCCCGCTAGCCCGGACCGGCTCCCATGACTCGCACCCGCGGACGGCTGCTCCATCCAGCCGGCTACGACGTCCCATTTAACACGCACAGCCGAGACGGCCATACCCCTCGGCGGTGCACTATTGAGGAGTAACAGTATGTTGTACACGCGTCATGCAGTATCATCGATAGTGTAACTTGTCCACTGGGCGTTGATTTATAAAGCGCCCGAGGGGAGAAGCATGGTGTAGCTCTCAAGCTACGTTCATCTTAACATGTAAGCTACTCACTGTAGCTTACATCCCAAGCAACTTGACATGTAAGCTACCCATTGTAGCTTACATGCCAAGCCACCCATTTCATGCCTATATAAGAGGCTCTCCATGTGCCCTCTCGGGGGCAGACACTCTGCCATCCCACACACTCACGTATGAGGCAGAAGCCCATGGATCTCCTCTCCCATACAGCTCCACGAGCAACTTTGTACTGCATATACACCTCATATACAGACATGCAGGAGTAGGGGTATTATCTCTCTGGAGAGCCCCGAACCTAAGTAAACCACCATGTGCTACTATCCTATCCCGTGCCGGATCTTCCATGGCAGCCTTGCTCTCACCTCGATTAGCCACCCCCTGGCATTTGTCATGAGAAAATGATGACAACCAGACAACTATTCATAATAGAGAAACTCACACAATCTTGAAGCAGGCAGCTGCATAGACAAGGCAGATAATCTTGGAGAATAAAAAGAGCATTGTCATAGAGAATAAAGAGAAACTTGCTACTGAGAAGTTAGCACAGAGAGAGGTTGTTGCTTATGCCAAGAAACTTGCACAGAGCCAAGCAGCTGATGCAAAAAAGGAAGAAGCCATGCAAGTAGCTGCTACAAATAAGAAGGTAGCGACAGAAGTTGCAGCTGCACAGAAAGAAAAAAATGAGAAAGCCGGGAAAGAGAATAGTTTAAGAACTGTACCATATCCCAGGGCTTGATAAGATTCATAGTCATTCCATCAACAATTTATCGTACTTGAAAGACAAACTTGTTCATACAAAAGAGTCATTCCATAACAATATACCGAACTTAAAATAGAAACTAGTTCATACAAAAGAGTCATTAATACTAGTTTATATTAAAGATTCATACATAGATAGTGCTATTAAAAGTACACTTCTTCATCAAAGTGCTAGTTCCACTTGCCATTCCTACTAGTTCTACTTGAAGATATCATATCTTCATCAAGAACCACGAGCTTCAGTTATTCATCAGCAACTAGCAACTTCACTTGTTCATCAGTAACCAACAACTTCACTTCTTCAACAACAACTTGACAGATAGCACAACAAGCAGCAATACACCACCAAGCAGCAGTTTTAGTAGTAACAACATGTGCATACCTAAAGTAAGAAGTGCACCAGCTTCTGCCATGGGGATGTTCATGGTAGCTCCAGGCCCAAACATGAACTCCCCTTCACCTATAACTCTGTCTGCAACCCTTTCTCTCTCTCTCTCTCTCTCTCTCTCTCTCTTGACACATTTGTAGAACACCCATTCATTGTGTTCCTTCGTGCTCGATGCGTAGAACTTCACTTTGAAGCGGCAAAGAGGGCATGAGATGAGCGACACAACCACTGTCTGCCTGCGATGACCAAATCAGACAAAGCTGCTTCTAGACATGGAGGGCGATGATGAAGGTGAGGACGAAGGCACTGGGCGACAGCGGTGGACTAGAAGCTATGGATTCTTTCTAGGAGGGAAACAAAGCTAGGGATTTTGGGGAAGAAGACGAACCTGACTAGCTGGAGGCATTTTTACACATACCCCTCGCCCCAACTTGTGTTGTTCGGTTAAGTAACACCCCCTACATGGCGCTCCTGGACTCGTAAAAACCGGCGGCGTACCGGCTCTGTAACAGTGGAAGTATAATTACATCTCATCATATAAAGTGATAACATTTGAAAATATAGTGACCAAAGCGAGCTCGCGACACAAGTTTAAGTACGTGTACTGCATTTTACTCCAAAAAAAGTAGAGTCGGCCTAAACGGAGCCCAATTCATGACTTCTTCACGAGCACGCAGACCCGTGGCACCCTCCATGCTCCATCCCGCACCGCGCGGGGCTCGCACTATGGCCATGCCAAGCGCGAGGGGCTCCTCCCAAGGTATAGATGTATGCAATGGCAAACATATTTTGGGTCATCAAAAAATCTATGGACCGGACTGTTGGGCCTCACGCAGCACGACACAATGTACGCATCTAGCTAGGAAGGAAGCCAACGATCGATTCATTAGTTCCTAGTTACTACATGCACATTGGGAAAAAAGGAAATTGATTGATCCCTTAAGATTCGTACCTTGGTTAGTAACTGCACGCCAAACAAAGGACTATATTAATCCCTTTATATTCCATCACACACGCATTTAACGCAGCGGTTCCCAATTTCATAGTGTCCGTCGATGCTTCATTTCTTTGCGAACATGATTTTGGTGCTCCTTTTCCCTTTTCTTCTAATAAATTGAATTTCCTCCCTAAACTGGATCCACTGCTGATTTCAATTGCGCCATTGGATCTCGCTTTCCTTTTCGTCCATCAACGATGCGACTATCTGAGCCGATGACTCGGGGGAAGATGACTCCCCCTCTAAGCTAGCAGAAGTTCCTCTTGGCCCGACCGAGGGCGTGGGGTTGTTGGTCTCGCCGGCCTCTCTGGGTTCCAGGAGACTGGGGCTGGACATATGACCTCCATCCTCCCTGTCGTCCCGTGGGGAAGTCTGCTACACCCGCTCGCCAAGGACCCCCCCTGTCATAGCCTTGGGGTTCTCGTCGTTGTTCCCGAGCACTCGGCCGTTGTCGGGGGTTGGGACGATCTCAGCCGACCTCATCTCTCCCGGGGCCGGTGCCAGGGCCCGTACCACCGACTCGTCGTCGGTCATCGCACGCCAAATCGCTGGTCTCTTCGGCTCGAGGGCGTTGATGGACAATCCGGCCCCGACCATCGCGAAAAATGCGTCATTGCGGGCGGCTGCTCGCGACCTCCCCTCAGGTACTTCCTCGCTCGACCCCGCTCCATCTTGTTCTGGCTCCCGCTTTGCAATCCTTGGCTCTGTTACGCTTGGTCATCTAGGCGACGTGGCTTCCGACTGTGACATCGTGTTCTGTGGTGAGAAGGATCCGGGCCTTGAGCAGATCCCGGCTATTTGTGCCAAGGATAGGTTGGATGGTGGGTTGGCCGAGGCCTGTGCTCGTGCAAAGCTGTGGGCTCAGGATGAGACCATTCCCTTCGCTCCTGAGCTTTGGTGGCCTTCAGGTAACCCTTCCTCGGGAGACTCTCGACATCGAGACCAGGCTGGGTTACCTAGGCCTGCCTCCAGCTATCCACGGAGGCCCTGTAGTTGGCAGGGTACCGTGGGGCATGCCGTCCACGCGCCTCCACCCCATCGAGGAAAGGGTGGACGCTCGTGCCGCTAGTGTCGGCCTTCCGTCACTAAACTCTGACACCGCGGAGGCCCCTGCTAGAAAGGCGTGTCATGGGTGCTTGGCCAAACAACCCCCCACTGCGCAGTTGGCAGATGGGCTAGCTCAGCTCCGCCTAAAGGGCCCTCTAGTTCCCCGACCACGGTTCCATCATGAAGCTCCTATGTTGGAACATATGGGGCTTCAGGCACCTTGGCCGGAAGCGACAATTGGTCGAATACTTTAGGCAAGAAGGGATCGATATTATGGGCTTGCAGGAGACCATTCACCAAGACTTCTCCATTCAGGAACTGTAGGGGCTCTCCCACTGCTTGTTTGCTTGGCAATGGCTGCCTTCTGCACGCCTCTCAGGGTGCATCTTTCTCGGGGTCTGGGAGGACACCTTCTCGGTCGAGGACATGGACTGAGGGGAGTTCTTCTTGAGTATGTTCATCACGGACCAACATGTGAACCTTAGCTGGGAGGTGATCATTGTCTATGGCCCGACTGACCCTAGTAGGTCGGCGGACTTCCTGGCTGAACTCAAGGATAAGTCAAAGGACATGGATGTCGCCTAGAGGGGGAGTGAATAGGCGCTTTAAATTTTTTACCGTTTAGGCTTGAACAAATGCGGAATAAAACAAACATTTAATTAGTCAAGCACAAAACCTAAAACAACTAGGCTCACCTATGTGCACCAACAACTTATGCTAAGCAAGATAAACAACTAAGTGATAGCAAGGTATATAACAAGAAACAATATGGCTATTACAAAGTAAAGTGCATAAGTAAAGGGCTCAGGTAAGAGATAACTGAGGCATGCGGAGACGATGATGTATGCCGAAGATCACACCCTTGCGGATGCTAACCTCCGTTTGGAGCGGTGCGGAGGCACAATTCTCCCCAAGAAGACACTAAGGCCACCGTAATCTCTTCACGTCCTTGCACAATGCAAGATGCCGTGATTCCACTAAGGAACCCTTGAGGGTGTTCACCGAACCCGTACAAACAAGGTTGGGGCAAGCTCCACAATTTAATTGGAGGCTCCCAACAACACCACGAAGCTTCGCCATAATGGATGTGGCTCCGAGATGACCTCAAATTCCCGGAGAAATCTCCACAGCCTAATTGGACACCCTGACGCTTGCCCGGAGCTTAACACCACAATGATTAAGCTCTGAGGCATGATACGTCTCCAATGTATCTATAATTTTTTATGGTTCCATGCTATTATCATGTCAACTTTGGATGTTTTGTATGCATGAATATGCTATTTTATATCTTTTTTGGGACTAACCTATTAACTCAGTGCCAAGTGCCAGTTCCTGTTTTTCCGTGTTTTTGACCTTTTTCACAGGAGAATATTAAATGGAGTCCAAATGGAATAAAACATGCAGAATGATTTTTTCCATAACAGAAGACATGGGGGAGACTTGAGAACCAAGGCAAGGGACCTCGGAGGAGGTCACAAGCCACCCAGGCCTGGCCTATGGGGGGTCCTAGCAGGCTTGTGGGCTCCCCGTGGCTTCCCTGCCCTACTTCTTCCGCCTATAAATTCTCCAAAAAACTAAAAACACCATAGAGAGCCATGAAAATACTTTTCCGCCGCCGAAAGCTTCTGTCTCCGCAAGATCCCATCTGGGGCATGTTCTGGTGCCCTGCCGGAGGGGGGATTCGGACACGGGGGGCTTCTTCATCAACATCATTGCCTCTCCAATGATGCGTGAGTAGTTCACCATAGACCTTCGGGTCCATAGCTAGTATCTAGATGGCTTCTTCTCTCTCTTGGATCTTCAATACAAAGTTCTCCATGATCTTCATGGAGATCTATCCGATGTAATCTTGTTTTGCAGTGTGTTTGTCGAGATCCGATGAATTGTGGATTTATGATCAGATTATCTATGAATATTATTTGAGTCTCCTCTGATCTCTTATATGCATGATTTCGTATCCTTGTAATTATCTTCGAGTTGTGGGTTTCGTTTGGCCAACTTGATCTATAATTCTTGCAATGGGAGAAATGCTTGGTTTTGGGTTCATACCGTGCGGTGTCCTCACCCAGTGACAGAAGGGGTAGCGATGCACGCATCGTGTTGTTGCCATCAAGGGTAAAAAGATGGGGTTTATATCTATTGCTTGAATTTATCGCTCTACATCATGTCATCTTGCTTAAGGTGTTACTCCATTTGTTATGAACTTAATACACTAGATCCATGCTGGATAGCGGTCGATGTGTGGAGTAATAGTAGTAGATGCCGACATTATCGGTCTACTTGTCTCGGACGTGATGCATGTATGTATGATCATTGCCTTAGATATCATCATGACTTTGCGCGGTTCTATCAATTGCTCGACAGTAATTCGTTCACCCATCGTAATACTTGCTATCAAGAGAGGAGCCTCTAGTGAATACTATGGCCCCCGGGTCTACTTCACATCATATTTTCAGCTCTACACTTTTACTTTGTTGCACTTTCCACCTTCAGATCACACCTTGCAATTAATCGTGAAGGGATTGACAACCCCTTTATAGTGTTGGATGCAAGTTTGTTTGTTTTTGCGCAGGTATATTGGAGACTTGTCTTGATACTCCTACTGGATTGATACTTTTGTTCTCAAACTGAGGGAAATACTTACTGCTACGATGTTGTATCACCCTTTCCTCTTGAAGGGAAAAACCAACGCAAGCTCAAGAGGTAGCAAGGCACCACTAAGCTTCTAGGACGCCAAGGCACCCAAGAAAAACAAGCTCTAGGGTACCAAGCACCCAAGATTAATAAGATTCTCAAACTTCACTTCCACATATCACACTAGAGAACTCAAACCGATACAACTAATGCAATGGCAAGAACACACGAAGTGGTCAAGTCCCTCACACTCAAAACCCTCCACAATAACAAAAGCTATGGAGGAATATGAGTGGAAAAACAAGGAGCTCATAGAGAACTCTGATACGTCCCAAACATATCTATAATTTCTGCTTATTCCATGATATTTTGGGTGACATTGTTATATGTTTTGCTACACTTTTATATCATCTTACACATATTTCGACTAACCTATTAACTCAGTGCACCCAATGCTAGTTTATGTATGTTGATGTCTATTTTGTAGGGGCTTTTACCCAATTTTTCAAAGCCCGAAAAATTCCCGGAAAAATATATAAAAAATCAGAAAAACAGAAGCTTCGAGATCACCGAAGATAGCCCAGAGGGGGCCACGGGCCGTCCAGGCGACCTGCTGGCGCGGCCAGGCCCTAGGCCACGCCAGGTGGCCGTCTGGGTGGGCCCCACCTCCTCCGGTGCCCTCCTTTTGCCTATATTTAGTCCTCCGAGAGGAAACCCTTCCAGAATTTCCAGAATTGCGAATTTCTCCATCGTTCCGCTGCCACAACGCTTCCGAGATCAGGAGCGTCAGGAGACCTCTTCCCGACACCTTGCCGGAGGGAGAATTGACCTCCGGGAGCTTCTCCACCGCCATGGACGCTTCCCAGATATGCCGTGAGTAGTCCTCCTTGGACCATGAGTCCATGACCAGTAGCTGTGTGATGTCTTCTCTCCAATCTTGTGCTTCAATGGTTAGTCCATGTGGGCTGCCCTACATGATTAAGGCATCTATGTAATTCTCTAGCTATTGCTATGCTCAGTTTGTTGGGATCCGATGGATTATGAGATTATGTTCAGATTGTTATGAGTTATATATTTGATTATCCTTTTATATTGTGTTCCTTAGTGATTCATGCATGTTCGTAGTTGCGATTTATTGCTATGACCGAGTAGTAGATTGTAACTCCAAGAGGGAGCGTTATGCATGATTGTGGGTTCATGCCCCTCGACGTCTAGCTTGAGTGACATAAACATGAGACTAGAGGATGTGTTGTTTCCACCAGGGAGGAAACAACGGTGCTTGCGACCACAGTGATACGTCCCAAATGTATCTATAATTTCTGCTTGTTCCATGATCGTTTGGTTGACATTTTTATATGTTTTGCTACACTTTTATATCATTTTAGACATATTTGGACTAACCTACTAACTCAGTGCACCCAGTGCCAGTTTCTGTCTGTTGACGTCTATTTTGGAGGGGCTTTTACCCAATTTTCCGAAGCCCGAAAATATCCAGAAAAAATATATTAAAAAAATTCAGCAAAACAGAATCTTCCTAATCACCGAAGGAGGGCCAGAGGGTGCCCAAGGGCCTCCCAGGCAGCCTGCTGGCACGACCAGTCCTTAGGCCACGCCAGGAGGTCGCCTGGGTGGGTCCCACCTCCTCCGGTGCCCTCCTTTGGCCTATATTTAGAATCCCGAGAGAAAACCCTCGGAGACTTTCTTGAATTGCGAATTTCTCCATCGTTCCGTCGCTGCAGCGCTTCCAAGATCGGGAGCGTCAGGAGACCTCTTCCCGGCACCCTGCCGGAGGGAGGATTGACCTCCGGGAGATTCTCCACCGCCATGGACGGTTCGCGGACGTGCCGTGAGTAGTCCTCCTTGGACCATGAGTCCATGACCAGTAGCTATGTGATGTCTTCTCTCCAATCTTGTGCTTCAACGTTTACTCCTTGTGAGCTGCCCTACATGATCAAGGCATCTATGTAATTCTCTTGCTATTGCTATGCTCGGTTTGTTGGGATCCGATGGATTATGATATTATGTTCATATTGGTATGAGTTATATATTTGATTATCCTTTTATATTACGTTCCTTAGTGATTGATGCACGTTCTCCGTTGCTTTTTATTGCTTTGGCTAAGTAGTAGATTGTAACTCCAAGAGGGAGCGTTATGCATGATTGTGGGTTCGGGCCCCTCGATGTCTAGCTTGAGTGACAAAAATATGAGACTAGGGGATGTGCTTGTTGCCACCAGGGAGAAAACAACGGTGCTTGTGACCACGGTTGCAAGGATTGTTTACCTTACGCATAGTTCGTTAATATAGTTGTTTGTTGCTTTGAGTTTACACTTTGGGTGGGGCTCACAACTTAATATCAGAGAGATGTTCTGGATAGATATCTCAAGGTGGATGATTAGTAAGTAGATGCTGATGAATAAACTGTCTACTTGTCTTGGCGTACTGTCCATTACTATTGAACCTCTAACTATCAAGGAGCATGATTAGCATTGTGGTGCGATCATAATTCTGTCAATTGCCCAAGTGTGATTTGTTTACCCTAGCATAGTTGTTTATCGTCGTTTGGGAGAGAGACATCACTAGTGAACATCATGTGCTTCCGGTCCATATCACCATCATTGTTTACACCTCCATCACCTACCGCTTTCATTTACTTTTCCGTTGCAATCACTATTACCTTCCCGCTTGTGTTTTGATCCTTTCCGAACTACAAGGCCGGAGAGATTGACAACCTTTGTGTACTCGTTGGGAGCAAAGTTATTTGTCATGTGTGTAGGTCCACGTCTTCTGCTAGCGCCAGGGTGGAAGACACCTACTTGTTGAGCCTAGGAGTCTTCTTGGTTCGATAAACCTTACAGTCTCCATGTAAGGGAAATTTGCTGCTGACTACAGCTCCACCTTCCACTTGGGGTATCCAACGAGGGGCGAGAAGTATATACATCATCTCATCATCAAGCGAATTTTTGGCGCCATTGTGAGGGACTCCAGTCTTCAAGATAAGGGAGTTGCACGCTATGTGTTACCTTTGCTTTTTTAGTCTTGTGAGTTTGCTTTTCATGATTGGCATGACTAGTTAGGCTTATGGAAAACTGCACTCTTAGTTCGCTGCTTGGGGAAGGCCGCTTTACCACACCCGTGGTAGAGAAGTCTCCTCCACGTACTGATTGTATCCCAATCAAAAAACCACTTGGGATAACTGAAACAATTAGGAATGATTGTTATGCAGGAGATGGAACAGTCGATCCTAGTATTCATTTGTTGAAACTTACAAAACTTTGTGAGTTGTTTAAGATTTCAGGTTTGACAAGAGATGGAGTCATGAGGAAATTATTTGCCTTGTCACTAAAAGGAAAAGCATCGGAATGGTATAGGCTACTAGATGATTTTCACCTACGGGATTGGGAAGAGATTCAGTCTCTCTTTTACTCCAAGTTTTATCCTCTTCATGACTCCCATGAGAATAGGAATTATGTTTATAATTTCTATCCTCATGATGGAGAGAGCATAGCTCAAGCTTGGGGGAGACTGAAAACTTTAATGCTAAAATGTCCTAACCATGGGATTCCCAAAGATTATGCTTATGTGGAGAGTAAGAGGACCTTTTTGCATGTGCATCATGGTAACAATGCTTTATGTGATACTCATATTGTTGAGTTTATTCATGATCCCACTTAAAATTATTATGATAAGGGAACATATGCTTATAGATATTTCAATAATATCAAGTTCCCTCTCTTTATGTTGAAGGTTCTGAAGTTGCACTTGTTTTGCCTTCCTATGCTTATTGCTTTGTGCTTCAATGAATTATTCTATTGCAATATTCCTATGCATAGGAAGCATGTTAGACTTAAATGTGTTTGGTATTTGCTTCTTTATGCTCTCTTTTGTTCTACAACTCTTATTCCTACGAGAGCATCATTAAAATCTTAAGCCTATCTTTATGTCTATAAAGAAAGAGCTCTAGGGAGACAACCCTTGTTATCTTTACTTTGAGTTTTTACTTTCACTTTTAGTGGTATTGATGCTCGTTACTACTATAGAAACATCATTGTATCTTTATTTTTCAACATTGTGCCAAGTTATAGCCTCTGATTGCAAGGAAGTTCAAAAATTGTGACATGATGTCCAGAAACAGATTCTGTCTGCTTGACGAAACAATTCGCCAAAAATCACCAGATCAGTTTTTATCTAAATTGTTTTGACAGCACGCTCTATAAAATTGTATTTCTGGCATCTGTTCTGATGTTTTTTGATTTGAGTTGCAGAAGTGCCCCGAATAAATTATTTACTACTTGTTGTTCCGTTTTTCACAGATTTTGCCATGTTTTGTGTTTCCATTGTTTTGCGAATCCTAAGCTTGCTTTTTATTTGCAAAAATATTTTGGCAATAATGATAAGTAGTAGCTTTTCATGACAATCTTTATTTCCAGCAGGTATTCAATTATTTTATTAAGGGAACTAACCACTCTAATCAGCTTCTGATGAGTTTCTTATGAAGGGAGTTTTCAAGTATGCGATGGGAGAGATGATGAAAGAAGATACAGGAGTGTCAAGCGCTCAAGCTTGGAGATGCCCCCATGAATTCCTAGAAATATTCAAGGATATTCAAGCGTCTAAGCTTGGGGATGCCCGATGCATCCCCTTCTCTATCAACAATCATCACTTCGTCCATCTCCATGCTATATTTTTATCACTTCATATGTTATGTGCTATGCTTGGAGCATCCCGCTATTTGCTTTTTCGTTTATTTTATTTTTGCTTGCTATTCGTAACAAGTTGGAACCTAGCCACACGCTCCATTCCACTTTAGAACACAACATAGTTTTCATGCTTATCTTGTATGTGTGTTCTCCATCTTTTCGTAGCTACTGTCATGCTTAGCTCTTAGTTTTCATTCTTATCTTTTTAAGAGCTATTATTTAGGTTGATTCAAGAACCCACTTGAGTTATCATGCTTATCTTGTTTAGAGAGTTGGCTTGTTGCACTGAGTTGTGTGTCTTGCATGAGTAGGTAATTGAGATTGCTATTTAAGTATACTGGTAACTTGCAATAGTTTTGAGGTATTGATTTGAGTAATGTTTGGACTATTGGTGCCAAGAGCTTGAGCCTATTAGTGATAGGTGTCGTATTTTGAGAAATCCATGTGTTTTTCAAAAACTAAAAATTACTTTAGAACTCTAGCTACTAAATTGATCGCTAACCACTAGAGGGGTTGGAATATATAGAGTACCCTCACATTACCATGAGTCGGGGATGCGCAAGGATAACCAAACCCCCAAACACTCCTCCTCGGGGTACTTGTCTCTTTATGAATTTCCTAACTAGATAGAGAGTAACCGATAATAAGTGTATGAGTTCTTCAGACTAATGCAAGTATTCGATTGTTGGCACTTCCAGCATCTATATTTTTCTAGCCTCTTCGGTACCGTGCATTGCCCTTTCTCACATTGAGAGTTGGTGCAAACTCCGTCGGTGCATCCAAACCCATGAAATGATACTCTCTATCATACATAAGCCTCATTATATCTTTCATCAAAACAGCCACCATACCTACCTATTAAGGCATTTCCATAGCCTTTCCGAGATACATTGCCATGCAACATCCACCATCTCATGAGTTGATCTTCATGTCATACATGCTTTTGCTTGATCATAGAGATGCATGCTAGTTTGGCCTTGCCCCCATTACTGCAACATGACGCGCTAGTATCATTGCATATCCTGCTACACTGGCAGATGCATACATTTGCATACATTATGATAGTTTTCACTAGTCTTTATGTTGAGTACTTCTTATAAAGTGTGATGATTTTTCTTTCTATTCCTGTAAAACATAGAGTGTTGCCCTTAAGTGAGGAAAAGATTTCAAAGAGGACAAAACAAAATATCCCAAAGAGGACAAATGAGAGATACAAGAAAGTGCCAAAGAGGCCACACAAAAAAAAGAAAAAAAAGAAAAAAAGAGAGAAGGGGGCAACACTACTATTCGTTTTGAAAGATCCGCACTCGTACTCCATTGCTATATTGGTACTACATAGAGATTATCATTCATGCATAACTATGTGGGGACCCTTACACTATAGAACTTGGTTTGCATATTCCAATGATGAGCCGCCTCAAATGAGCTCTAGGTCTTCATGAGCAAATAAGTTGGATGCACCCCCACTAGTTCCATTGGAGAGCTTTCCTTAGCTCATATGTGCATCCTTTACATGGCAATCCCTACTCCTCACATCATATCTATCATTTGGCTTTCTCTCGCCTATGGTTGTCCTCATTGATGTGAGGCTTTCACACCTTTTTGTCTTCCTTCCCCATCATTATTATATTTGCCATCCTAAGTGCCAACATATCTTAATTACGCTCATCCATCGCATGAGTGCTCAAAATCGAAAGGGAGAAGATCATTTTGATTTGTGCCTGACAAGTGGTCTGGGGATGAGTCAAAATAAGATTGCAAAGGAGACTAAGTGTGAGGTTTAGTAGATTGAGCTCTCAATTAAAAATATATTTTATCTCTGAACCCATCTCCCACTTCTTGCAGGCAAACACCATTTGGAGACATTCGAGTCACGGACAGCAAGAGCTCTTGCACCTTTATGTTCTTACTTTGCTAAATTCAATACTAGATATAGACTCTTGCTTGTTATTATCTTGACTTGAATTGCATATCTTACTTGCTTTACTTTGAAGTTCTTATATGTGTGTTAACATGTCACCACAGAAATTATTGTGTTATCATTTACCTACTTGAGGACGAGCACAAATTAAGCTTGGGGATGTTGATACGTCCCAAACGTATCTATAATTTCTGCTTGTTCTATGATATTTTGGGTGACATTGTTATATGTTTTGCTACACTTTTGTATCATTTTACACATATTTGGACTAACCCACTAACTCAGTGCACCCAGTGCCAGTTTCTGTTTGGTGATGTCTATTTTGCAGGGGCTTTACCAAATTTTCTGAAGCCCGAAAAATATCCAGAAAAATATATAAAAAATCAGCGAAACAGAAGCTTCCGGATCACCGAAGGAGGGCCAGGGGCCTCCGAGGTGGCCTTCTGGCGCGACCAGTCCCTAGGGTGCGCCAGGAGGTCTCCTCGGTGGGTCCCACCTCCTTCGGTGCCCTCTTTTTGCCTATATTTAGAGTCCCAACAGAAAACCCTCGGAGTCTTTCTGGAATTGCAAATTTCTCCTTTGTTCCGCCGCCGCAGCGCTTCCGAGATCGGGAGTGTTAGGAGACCTCTTCCTGGCACCCTGCCGTAGGGAGGATTGACCTCTGGGAGCTTCTCCACCGCCATGGATGCTTCCCGAGCGTGCCGTGAGTAGTCCTCCTTGGACCATGAGTCCATGACCAGTAGCTATGTGATGTCTTCTCTCCAATGGTTAGTCCTTGTGAGCTGCCCTACATGATCAAGTCATCTATGTAATTCTCTTCCTATTGATATGCTCGGTTTGTTGGGATCCGATGGATTATGAGATTATGCTCAGATTGTTATGAGTTATATATTTGATTATCCTTTTATATTATGTTCCTTAGTGATTCATGCATGTTCTCCGTTGCTATTTATTGCTTTGGCCAAGTAGTAGATTGTAACTCCAAGAGGGAGCGTTATGCATGATTGTAGGTTCATGCCCCTCGATGTCTAGCTTGTGTGACCGAAACATGACACTAGGGGATGTGCTGTTGCCACAAGGGAGAAAACAACGATGCTTGTGACCACGGTTGCAAGGATTGTTTACCTTACGCATAGTTCGTTAATGCAGTTGTCCGTTGCTTTGAGTTTACACTTTGGGTGGGGCTCGCAATTTAATAGCGGAGAGATGTTTTGGATAGATATCTCAAGGCGGATGATTAGTAAGTAGATGCTGATGAATAAACGGTCTACTTGTCTTGGCGTACAGCCAATTACTATGGAACCTCTAACAATCAAGTAGCATAATTAGCATTGCGGTGCGTTCATAATTCTGTCAATTGCCCCACTGTGATTTGTTTGCCCAAGAAAAGTTGTTTATCATCTTCTGGGAGAGAGACATCATTAGTGAACATCATGTGACTCCGGTCCATATCATCATCATTGTTTACACCTGCACCATTTACCGCTTTCATTTAGTTTTTCGTTGCAATCACTATTACTTTCCTGCTTGTTTTTTGATTCTTTACAAACTACAAGGACGGAGAGATTGACAACTTCTATGTACTCATTGGGAGCAAAAATATTTGTTGTGTGTGAAGGTCCACGTCTTCTGCTGACCAGGACAGGATACACCTACTT
This sequence comes from Hordeum vulgare subsp. vulgare, assembly GCF_904849725.1. Classification (NCBI taxonomy): domain Eukaryota; kingdom Viridiplantae; phylum Streptophyta; class Magnoliopsida; order Poales; family Poaceae; genus Hordeum; species Hordeum vulgare. Next base: position 405,153,176 of record NC_058523.1, on the reverse strand, counting down.
GTTGATCCTAGGAGTCCTACTGGTTCGATAGACCTTACAGTTTCTGTGTGAGGGAAAGCTTGCTGTTGACTACATCTCAACCTTCCACTTGGGGTAACCAACGAGGTGTGAGAAGTATATACATCATCTCGCCATCAAACTCCAAGATCTAAATCCAAGGGTTCCCCTCAGATAGAGGAGAACGTGATTGGTGGAAATATGGATCTAGATCTCCTCGCTCTTTTCCCTCAAGAACTAGTAGGAATCATTGGAGGGATTGGAAGTAAGCAAGCTCGAAGAAGGTCAGCAATGGGGGAAGAACACAAGCTCAAGAGATAGAAAACCATTGGGGAAGAAGACACCCTTAAATAGTGGTTTGAGCTCTCAATGAACGATACGATCAAGTTACTCACTTGAGAGGCCCCCTTGATAGGAAGACAATCTATCCTATAACCTGGTCTTCCAACTAACACACTGAGACGTTAAAATAGAAAACCAATCAAGGATAAACCTTTGCCTTGCGCATAGTACACTTGAGCTAGATGATGACGATGGTGTCCTCCTTAATATGGACCACCTTTCTCGATTGCATCGGCTTGATGAACACTAGTAGATTGCTCCCCCATACTCCACTATCGTGAGCCACTCTTCAACATATCTTCACAAGTCCATTGCCACCACAACGGACGACAAGCTTCAAGCATGATCTCTTTGTGATGCTCCACTTGAACTTGCACAACAAAAACTTCCATGGGTTGAATTAGACCTTCCTCCTGACGCAAGCCCATGGAAACACGCTTAACACCACATAGAACTCTCATGAAGACCATGGGTTAGTACACAAAGCGTAATGGACAATGCGTACCATACCATGGGATCACTAGATCCCTCTCGTCACATCTCGTATGTTTTGTGTGTTGATCAACTTGATTCACTCTTTGACTTTGTCTTGACCAACCTTGTGTCTTTATGACCAATCTTTGGATAAAACCTGGAGTACCATCTTGGTCATCATATAAACTCCTTGAAATCAACGGATGGACTTCAAGAAGTTCCTATGGACAAATCCTTAGAATATAACTCATGGCAACCATTGGTTCATAGGGATTGTCATCAATTACAATAATCACATACAAAGAAATATGCTCTAACAATAAGGTTAAACGCTGCACTACACCGGTCGTGGGGGCGGGCAATTTCAACCTTGTTCGGCAGGCGGAGGACAAAAGTTCCATCAACGTGGATTGGGGACGGACGCGCATGTTCAATGACTGCATCACCGACTTGTCTCTATGGGAGTTAGCCCGTGTAGGGGCTAGGTTCACGTGGACTAATAAGGAGGCGGACACTATCCGTAGTGTTTTGGATATGGTCCTAGTTTCTCTGCAGTGGGAGATCATGTTTCTGTTTTTGGCTTATGGTGGTCACGCAGATAGGGTCAGATAATGTCCATCTGCTTCTCTCGTCCGGGGACGTCACACCCCCTAGGCCGAGGCGGTTTCACTTTGAGCCCGTGTGGCTCATGCAGCCGAGATTCATGGCGTTGTTGCGCAACCGCTGGGTAGAGGCCGCGGCGCCACCTCCTCGTGCGTACTATGCTACTAACGTTTGGCACCACTATTCGCATCTTACCCGCCAGTTCACAAGAGCGTGTAAGGAGGCGCTTCTTGTCCAGATTAAGGCCCTTGATGAGGTCGCAGATGCTTCTGGCCTCTCGGTCGATTACTGTATGCATCGTTATGCCCTTGAGGCCTCGTTTATGGAGATCTTCAAGGGCGAGGAGCTCTTCTGATAGCGCATGGAGGACAGAAATGGCTTCTACAAGGTGATGCCAATACCACATACTTTCACACGATCGCGAATGGTTGACGCTGGAGATGCACTATCCCGTGCTTATGGGAGGGTGGAAACATTATTGAGCATCTAGACGAGATCCGGTCCCACATATACTCTTTCTACAAGGAGTTATTTTCATGAGGACCCTGATATGTCCCAAACGTAGCTATAATTTATGCTTTCTCCATGCAAGTTTTGGGTGATATTGCTATGTGTTTTGTACACTTTCATACGTTTTTCAACATATTTGGACTAACCTACTAACTCAGTGCACCGAGTGCCAGTTTCTGTGTGCTGATGTTTGTGAATTGCAGGTTTATACCCATATTAAAGTGCCCAAAAAATTCCACAAAAAATATATAAAAAAGGAGGGTTCCAGAAGACTCCAAATGACCGAAGGAGGGCCCGAGGGAGGTCACCAGGCCCCCAGGCGGCCTGGTGGCACGACCTGCCCCCTGGTCGCACAGGGAGGCTGCCTGGGTGGGGCCCACCCCCTCTGGTGCCCTACCTTGGCTCTTATTTTTACCCATGAGGAGGAAACCCTGATTCCGGAACCCTCTTCCCGAGAAGCAATTGCGATCTCCGCCGCCATCCCCAACAAGTTTCGGGGGACCAGAATTCTTGTGTCGGCACCCTGTTGGGTCGGGGAAGTGCCCCAGGATTCATCTCCATCGGCGTTGCTTCCTCCCTCCATGAAGCGGGAGTAGTTCCTCCTCGGGGTTGAGGTCTTCTACAGGAGCTATGTGGTTAATTCTCTCTCCCATGATGTGATCTTGATTGTGATCATGGGCTATTTTAATCTAGGGTGATCCCATGATGTTTCCCCTTCTTCTATATATCGGGTTGATGTACTCACTTGATCTTATCTAGTATAATCCCCGAGACCATGGTGACAGCGGTCTATTGTACATGGATTAGAAGAATATTTTCATGAGTGTTTTCCTATTTTATGAATTGATTAAAGATTGAGAGTCTCTTTGTGCTTGTCTTGACTATCCTTGAGATACGTTGTGGTGATTGTGGTACTCTCTTTGGATGGCCGCGGTGACATTGAGAAATCCATAGAGAGAACTACGAACTCCGAGGTGTGCTTTTGTATCCCTACATAATTCTCGTCCTCTCTTGATCACAAAGGAATGACCTCTTAGTACATCTCCGTTGCATGTTTTAGTGGAAATATCATGTGATTAGACTATGTAAATGTTGTTGGGAGTTGCCACTAGTGAAAGTATGAAGCCTAGACCTTGTTTTCCACCATTGAACACCGTTTACTTTCACTTTTGTTTCATGTTTGCTTGCTGCCATTTTTATTTCAGATTTACAATACCATCTTTTACCATCCATATAACTTGCCTTTTAACATCTCTTCTCCGAACTAGTGCACCTATACAACTGACAATTGTATTAGGTGTGTTGGGGACCCAAGAGACTTCTTGTATCTTAATTGCAGGGTTGCTTGAGAGAGACCATATTCAACCTCTACTTCCCTGAGTTCAATAAACCTTAGGTCATCCACTTGAGGGAAATTGTTGTTGTCCTACAAACCTCTGCGCTTGGAGGCCCAACATAGTCTAGAAGAATAGAAGCGTGCGTAGACATCAGACCCTGTAGTGGGGTGTCGCTGGCCAACAACTTCTGGTCTCCTACCGACCGAGTTTCGAATGCCGAGAATACGGAGCTAACCCTCCCTTTCTCAAAGGAGGAGGTGGGCAGGATGATCACCTCTATGAAGGCGGGATCGGCCCCTCGGCTAGATGGGCTGTGAGTGGTCTTCTTCCAAAAATTCTAGGATGTCATTAAGCCGGTGATTATGCCTATGTTCCATGAGTTCTATATTGGGATGTTTGGCATGGCAGGGATCAATTATGGCCTGATTACCCTCATCCCTAAAATAGTGCGGCTGACGGATATTAGGTAGTTTAGGCCTAACACGGTGATCAATGTGTTAGAGCGCAAATTTTCTAAAGTATGTGCATCATGCCTGGCTCCCGTGGCGGACAGGCTAGATCATCCCCTTCAGGCTTGAAGGGCCGATGGATCCATGATGGGATCTTCGCCCTACAAGAGATTGTGCATGAGGTGCACTCATGCCGCCAGAAGGGCGTGTTCCTCAAGTTGGACTTCCAGAAGGCATATGACCATCTGGATTGGTACTTCTTGAGGTTTGTTCTTAACCGTCGGGGCTTCGATGGCAGATGGTGCTCCTGTATTATGCAGATGGTACAGTCTAGCAAGACGGCCTTTAACATAAACTGCGAGGTGGGACCTTTTTTCTCATCCTAGACTGGTGCGAATCAGGGGGCCCTATCTCAGTCGTCCTCTTCAACCTCATCGTTGATGCCCTGGTGGGCATTCTAGACAAAGCTCGTTTGGCTGGGCATCTTGCTGGGGTGGTGGGATCCCTGATCCCTGGTGGAGGGGTCGCCCACCTCCAGTACACAGATGGTACCATGATCATGGTTGAAGGGTCCAACCTTGATATTGTGAATCTTAAATTCTTCCTGCTATGCTTCGAAGTGATGTTGGGTCTGAAGATCAACTTTGATAAAAATGAGATCTTCGTACTAGGCTACTCGTCGGAGGATCAGCTTTATATTGCAAATAACCTAAATTGCAAGCTATCGGTGTTCCCCACAACTTATCTGGGGATGCCTCTGGGAGAGTCGAAGATCCCGGCGTCGGGGTTTGCCCCCTTCATGAGTCGGGTTGCTTCGCTTCCATAGCTTGTTCAATAAGGAGCTCGCTGGTTCTTCTAGCAGGCCAATGACGGCCACCAGAAGTACCACATGCACTAATGGAATCACAAAATTTGCAATCAGTCTTTTATGTGTCGTCTGCTTGCTGGCAGCAAAGAAGTTCTTTGTCGCCTGCTTCCGCAAAAGAGACATCAAAGAAAGGACTGATGGCAAATATACTATTTGCCATCAGTCCTTTCTTTGTTGTGTGGCAGCAGACGTCAACGCCTCTAAAGGCACACGGAAAGAGCCCAGCTGGGCCCCATTGGACAGTGGGGATGGCTAGGTCATCGGATGTCGTCTGCTTGTTCTTTGTCATCTACTTTTTGGGTCTTTGTCGCCCGCTGGCACACGGCAAAGCCCTTCCCTCGCTAACGACCGTTAGCCCCTACCCCCTATCTCTCTCCCCCACACTCTATCTCTCTCCCCACCCCACACCCCGCAACATGTCGCTGGTAGCAACCCTCCACCACCGCGGTGCCACCCCCACCTTCCCCCACCGTCGGCGCCACCCCTGGCCCCAACCACATTTGACTCTCTCCCCTCCCACCCCGCATCCGCCGCCACCACCTCACCACGGCGCAACCACCCTCATCCCCTCACTACTGGCGTCACCCCCGGCCCTGACCACCTCCTTGTAGCAGGCCACGGAGCCCCCCCCCCCCCGTGTCGGAGCCAGGCTGCGGTGCCCCCTCCCCGCGGCCCTCCTCCACCACCACGGTGCCACCCCCTCCCTCTCCCCCCGCGTGGAGCCAGGGCGCGGTGCCCCCCTCCCCGATATTTGTTTTCCTTGTATTTTTATTTTCCCTTTTAATTAGGTAATTAGGTTAGTTAGGTTACTTAGGTTAGTTAGGTTAGAAAAACAAGGAAGAAGGAAAAGAAGAAGAAGAAAACAAGGAAAACAACAAAAAAGGTAAAAGGAAAAGAAGAAAAGAATAAGAAGAAGAAGAAGAAGAAGAAGAAGAAGAATAAATAGAGGAGAATAGGATAAGAAGAAGAGGAGAAGAAGAGGCGAAGAAGAAAAAGAAGAAGAAGAAGAAGAAGAAGAAGAAGAAGAAGAAGAAGAAGAGGATGAGGAGGAGGAGGAGGAGGAGGAGGAAGAAGAAGAAGAAGAAGAAGAAGAAGAAGAAGAAGAAGAAGAAGAAGAAGAAGAAGAAGAAGAAGAAGAAGAAGAAGAAGAAGAAGAAGAAGAAGAAGAAGAAGAAGAAGAAAAGAAGAAGAAGAAGAAAATGAGGAGAATAAGAAGAGGAGAAGAAAATAGGAAGAGGCGAAGAAAAGAAGAAGAATAAGAAGAAGAGGAGGAGGAGGAGCAAGAAGAAGCAGAGAAGAAAAGGAAGAAGAAGAGGAGAAGAATAAGAAATAAAGGACAAAAAAGTATTGGTATTGAATAATATTGAGAAAGATATTGGATAAAATAGAAGTGGAAAACTATTGAGAAAAATAATAATATAGAGATTTTCTATCGGGACTTAATATTCGTGTTGATCGTGTGGATTTAAATGTGCAGTTGTTTCGTCATTGCAAGGGTCTGGTCTTCAATAACCTCCTCGTGCGTTCGACGAGCTGCCTGTGTTCGTGGGTGAGCGCAAATCGCATCTCCTCCTTCCCCCTTCATTTTCTCTGTTCTGGTCTTTTCGTGCTGATGGTACTTGCTAGATATAGGTATATTCAATCATCAGTATGCGTGACCAGTATGTGTCCCCCGTTCGAAAGGGCGGCATCTATAAATATGCATGTCTTTGCATATATATAACCGCCATCCTTTCGAATTGTCCATGTTATCCATGGACATCGCAAGTACATGTACATTGGATTTCGTAGCTCGTGCTCTACTTGGGTCTGAGGCCGCAAAATTTCGTCCCCGTCACCATATTGTTATCTAGGTACACATTCTATCGGCTTGTTGACGAGACGTGGATCACGAGAACAACATGGAGGTGCTGCCAAAATTTTGCGTAGGATCCAAAGCAGAGCATGGGAAACGAACCTGATCTACAAGTATTCTTGTGGGATTAGGACCCATCTTTACCTATTAGAGATAGATGCAATCCTGTTTCCCTTTTGTATGGTAAAAATAAAACTATGGCATAAAAAATACAACAAAAGTAATTAGTTTTGTATCTTGTCGCAATTACATTCTACATAACTTCATGAATATAAATTTAGTGCACCTACTATCAGTGCTAGTACCATCATGGGTGATCGTGCGTCGATGTACATAGGTCATACTAGTCAGACAGAGATGACCAAAGAATGGTTAACAAAAACCAAGGGGTTTGTAAAATCCCCATTTGCAAATGGCCAGATAAAAACCTGGTGCCCCTGTCGTCGGTGCGACAACTTTAAACAGATGACACAGGATGAAATGGGTAAACACCTACAGAAGAGGGGTTTTAAGTCTGATTTTATGGTGTGGGTATTTCATGGTGAGTCTTCCCAATGTACTAGAGCTGAGGCGGTTCATCATCGCACTGGCGAGCATGGTACCGGGATCAAAGACATGGTGCAAGACTTTGATGATGCTCGAGATTTGGACGATGATATGGAGGAATCTGCAAAGGCCTTCTATGAAATGTTGGAGTCTTAAAAACGTCCTCTCCGCGAGCACACTGAGCTTTGTCAGCTGGATGCCATCACACAAGTAATGGCTTTGAAGGCTCAATTCAACTTGGGCAGAGAATGCTACGACATGGTGATCACACTATTTGGATGCTTTCTACCCAAAAGCCATGTCATGCCTGCAAACTTGTATGAGTCGGAGAAAATATTCCGTGTACTTAAGATGCCTTATGAGAAGATAGATGCCAATCTGAAAGGATGTGCCTTATTTCGGCTTGAGTATGTGGACTTGAACTATTGTCCCATTTGCAAGTATTCCAGGTATGTTGTGGTTGACAATGGTATGGGTGAGAAAAGGCACACCAAGATCCTGTTAATGTTCTTCGGTATATGCCAATCATACCAGGACTTTAATGGCTATTGATGGTCAAAGAGACGGCCACACACATGACACGACACAAATTGGGCAAAAGAACCAAAATAGATGCAGATGGGAATAAGATGTTGGTCACACATTAGATGCTTTTGTGTAGAAACACTTCGATGCGTTGCATATGAATAAAGTGGAAGATCCAAGGCATCCTCGAGTCTGCATCACCACGGATGGGTTCAATCCCTTTGGTATGATGGAAACCCAATACAGTAGTTGGCCTGTATTTGTTATTCCACTCAATCTCCCCCCCCCCTGGACAGATTATGCAAAAAACAACATATTCCTGTCGTTGATAATTCCAAGACCCAACTATCTAGGGAAGAATATGAATGCGTGCATGCAGCCGCTTAAGGATGAATTGCAAAAAGCTTGGGATAATGGGTTCAAGACATACAACACCGTTAGAAAAGAAAACTTCAAAATGCATGTCGGGTACATGTACTCGATGCATGACTTGCTGGCGTATGTGCTATTCACTGGATGGTGTGTGTATGGAATGTTCCCATGCCCCACATGCAAGGAAGCTCTTCAGCTTCATTGGCTGCAGGTGGGTCAGAAGTATTCTTGCTTCGACTTCCATAAATAGTTCCTGGATCCTTGATACGTCTCCGTCGTATCTACTTTTACGAACTCCTTTGCCCTTGTTTTGGACTCTAATTTGCATGATTTGAATGGAACTAACCCGGACTGACGCTGTTTTCAGTAGAATTGCCATGGTGTTGTTTTTGTGCAGAAATAAAAGTTCTCGGAATGTCCTGAAAATTTACGGAGATTTTTTCTGGAATAAAAGAAAAATACCTGCGCAAAGATCCACCTGAGGGGGCGTGCCAGTGGGCCACAAGCCCACAGGCCGCGGCCTCCCCCTATGGCCGCGCCGTGCAGGCTTGTGGGGCTCACGTGGCACCACCGCCCCCAATCTCAGCTCTGTATCTTGGGTTTCGCCTCGAAAAAAATGAGGGAGAAGGTTTCATTGCGTTTTGCGATACGGAGGCGCCACCACATCATGTTCTTCATCTGGAGGGCAGATCTGCAGTCCGTTTCGGGCTCCGGAGAGGGGAAATCGTCACCATCGGCATCATCAACCTTTCTCCATCGACAATTCCATGATGCTCTTCATCGTTCGTGAGTAATCTCATCATAGGCTTGCTGGACGGTGATTAGTTGGACGAGATCTATCATGTAATCGAGTTAGTTCTTGACGGGGATTGATCCCTAGTATCCACTATGTTCTAGATCGATGTTGCTACTACTTGGCTATGCTTAATGCTTGTCACTAGGGCCCAAGTGCCATGATTTCAGATCTGAACCTATTATGTTGTCGCCAATATATGTGTGTTTTAGATCATATCTTGCAAGTTGTAGTCACCTACTATGTGTTATGACCCGGCAACCCCGGAGTGACAATAGCCGGAACCAGTCCCGGAGATGACCATAGTATGAGGAGTTCATGTATTCACCACGTGTTAATGCGTTGGTCCGGTTCTTTATTAAAAGGAGAACCTTAATATCCCGTAATTTCCATTAGGACCCCGCTGCCACGGGAGGGATGGACAATAGATGTCATGCAAGTTCTTTTCCATAAGCACGTATGACTACATACGGAATACATGCCTACATTAGATTGACGAATGGGAGCTAGTTACATATCTCTCCGTGTTATAGCTGTTACATGATGAATCACATCCGTCACACTCATCCATCACCGATCCACTGCCTACGAGTCTTTTACTACTAGTCCTCGCTACGTTACTTTGCCTAGGCTTGTCCCTTGGTACGAAAGGGATTGGGCCACTGATGACCCACAACTATAGGGGATCAATCATAGTCCTTTCGATAAGTAAGAGTGTCGAACCCAATGAGGAGCAGAAGGCTCTGATAAACGGATTTCAGCAAGGTAATAACTGCAAGCACTCAAAGTAGCGGTAACAAGTGATTGTGTAGCGAGGCGAAACATAGCAAGCAAAGAGTAACAAGTAACAAGTAGTAGCAACGGTGCAGCAAGTGGCCCAATCCATTTTGTAGCAAGGAACAAGCCTGAACAAAGTCTTATAGGAGGAAAAACGCTCCTGAGGACACACGGGAATTTCTGTCATGCTAGTTTCATCATGTTCATATGATTCGCGTTCGTTACTTTGATAGTTTGATATGTGGGTGGACCGACACTTGGGTACTTCCCTTACTTGGACAAGCATCCCACTTATGATTAACCTCTCTCGCAAGCGTCCTCAACTACAAAAGAAGAATTAAGACAAAGTCTAACCATAGCATTTAACTAGTGGATCCAAATCAGCCCCTCACGAAGCAACGCATAGACTGGGGTTTAAGCTTTTGTCACTCCAGCAACCCATCATCTACTTACTATTTCCCAATGCCTTCATCTAGGCCCAAATATGGTGAAGTGTTATGTAGTCGACGTTCACATAACACCACTAGAGGAAAAACAACATACAGCATATCAAAATACCAAACGAATATCAAATTCACATGACTATTATCAGCATGACTTATCCCATGTCCTCAGGAACAAAAGTAACTACTCACAAGACATAATCATAATCGTGACCAGAGGTGTAATGAATAGCATCAACGATCTGAACATAAACTCTTCCACCAAATAATCCAACTAGCATCAATTACAAAGAGTAATCAACACTACTAGCAACCTTACAAGTACCAATTGGAGTTGCGAGACGAAGATTGGTTACAAGAGATGAACTAGGGATTGGAGAGGAGATGGTGCTAATGAAGATGTTGATGAAGATGCCTCCCCTCCGACGAGAGGAGTGTTGGTGATGACGATGGCGACGATTCCCCCCTCCGAGAGGGAAATTTCCCCGGCAGGATCGTCCTGCCGGAGCTCTAGATTGGATCTGCTCAAGTTCCGCCTCGTGGCGGCGGCGAAACCACGAAAAAGCTCCCTATTGATTTTTTTTCCAGACCAGGACGCTTCATATAGCAAAAGAGGGGGGCTAGTGGGCCTTCAGGAAGCCCACAAGCCTGCCCTGCGCCACCAGGGGGGTGTTGGCGGTGGGCAAGCTTGTGGGGCCCTGGTGGCCCCCCTTCGGTAGTTCTTTCGCCCAGTATTTTTAATATATTCCATAAAAAATCCACGTAAATTTTCAGGGCATTTGGAGATATGTAGAATAGTGGACTAGGATTTGCTCCTTTTCCAGTCCAGAATTCCAGCTGCCTGAATTCTCCCTCTTCAAATAATCCTTGCAAAATAAGAGAGAAAAGGCATAAATATGGTACCACAAGTAATATAACAGCCCAAGAAGCAATAAATATCAACATGAAAGCATGATGCTAAATGGATGTATCAACTCCCCCAAGCTTAGACCTCGCTTGTCCTCAAGCGAAAACCAAGTTCCATAAACATGTCCACATGTTTGGGGACGAAGGTGTCGATAAAACATAATATGGACATGAGGGCATCATGATCACACATAGAACGGCAATACATCATAAGGATTCGTATGGGAAAGTAACAATTCCTTCACAAAGCAAAGCATGAAGCAAAAACCTTACTGAGAAGTAACCAACAATAGTCCATAGTCATTGAAGCAATTGCAATTTATCACAACATCAGAAAGTGTCAAATAAGAGCTTGTAAGGCAAACCCACATACTCAATCATCTCTTTCGTTTTCCACAATTGTTACAACTCACGTGGTACTCATGGTGTCAAAGTTTCAGCTGGACACAGAGGAAGATATGGGCTTATAGTTTTGCCTCCCAACCATTTACCTCAAGGGTAAAGTCAACAACAATAAAGCATGAGTACTCAACTCCAAGTTGATATATGAATATAGATCTTTCCCAAGCATGTGACGGTAGCCAAGACAAAGGCAAAAATGGAATTGGTGATGATCACCATGACTCTTACAAGGGTAAAAAGTAAAGGTACAAGATAGGCCCTTCGTAGAGGGAAGTAGAGGTTGTCATGCGCTTTTGAGGTTTGAATGCGTGTCCTCTTAGTGCGGAGGAACGCATCTTTATATTGCCTCCTGTGACAAAGAACTTTATTATGCAGTTTGTCGCTTTTATGTATTCCTCATCACAGGTTTGTACAAAGCTTATTTTTCACACACTAATAGATCTTACATATTAGGGAGCAATTTTTATTTCTTGCACCGATGACAACTTACTTGAAGGATCTTATTCAATCCATAGGTAGGTATGGTGGACTCTCATGGCAAAACTGGGTTGGAGGTTTATGTATGCACAAGTAGTATCTTTACTTGGTGCGGGAGTTTTCGCTAATATGAGGTGGAAGAAATCGTCACATGCTAAGGAATCTCTAATCATATAACATTGTTTGGAACTAAGCAAACACAATTCATTATGTTGTCTTCCTTGTCCAACATCTACTCCTAGGCATGTAATAGTTTGGTGAGTGCTCACAATTGTAACAAGTGTCTAAGATGATATATTTATATGTGAACCTATCTTTCCTTATTACTTCTTATTAATTGCAACAATGATTGAGGTCTATGTTGATTTATTCTCAACAAGTTTCAATCATCATACGTGTCATAAGTGAAGCTATCACTTTCCATAAGATCGTCTCATGATCTTTCATGCTATCGTTCTTTTCATACTTTTGATCATGGCACAAAGCAAAGCCCTTAACTAAGACACTCTTTCTTATATAGCTCATAAGCTCGAATACAACGGGGGAGAGGCAAAATCAAAAGTCTCAAACTAAAAACTAAAGACTTATTCCTCTAAAAGAAGAAATAAAAACATAAAAGGAAAGAACTAAAACAAAGGTAAAAGCAAAAGATATAAAGGTGATACCATACCAGGGCAACTCCCCCAAGCTTGGAAGAAACCAAGGGGATTGCCCATACCAATGCTTAGTTGTCTTCCTTTGGTGGTGATGGTGGTGTTGTTGGTGTCGCCTTTGATTCCAAGAGAGCTATCAACCTTTGATTTATACCTTTGAGATATGTGACATGGTTTTCCCGCAAAACAACTTCACGAGAAAGAGAAATATTGCGAGCACGAGTTGTTTCGCAAAACCTCAAGACTTCAATCAAGGATGGAGACAACATGTGGAGGAAGGGTTGGAGAAAGTCTACTCCTTCAACGTCTTCAATGTTGAACAAAGGTTGAACTTCCTCCCTAGCTTGGGTTTTCTCCTTAGCTTGGTCCCTGGCTTCCGTAACTTCTACTCTTTTCAGATCAGCATCTACTTCCTCATGAACTTGGTGAAGATAATTCTCCCCAACAGATTCCTGAGACATCTTTGCTCTAAATCTGCGGCAGACAACAAGCTCAAAACGAAAATAGAGGAAAACTACGCGATACGGAGATCAAAACCTTTGCGCGACTATATATTGATTTTTTTTCTGGTCTAGAAGTAGTCCTCCGCAAGAAAACGGAGTCCTGGAGGCACACGAGGTGCCCACAAGCTTGCCCACCGCCACCAGGGGGGTGGTGGCGGAGTGGGCCCTTGTGGCTGCCTCGTTTGCTCTCCGGACTGCTTTTTATTTTTCTAATTTTCCAAAATTCCAAAACTGAGGAAATTTCCTATTGGAAAAGTATCGGAGTCTAATTTCTTGCCGAAACAAATACATCTTCGTTTTCAAGGTCTGAAACAGGCTGATAAACATCCCTTATGTACTCCTCTGGAGTTATAACATTAATGATATTGGTCTCAACATTTATGGGAGTACCAGAGATGTAATGCTTGATTCTTTGCCCATTCACCACCCTAGGAAATTTTCCTTCCGTGTTATTGATTTTGATGGCACCGGAACGATATACTTCCTCGACAACATAGGGACCTTCCCATTTAGAGAGAAGCTTGGCTGCAAAGAGTCTCAAACGAGAATTGTATAGCAAGACATAATCACCTACATTGAACTCTCGTTTCTGTATTCTTTTGTCGTGCCATCCCTTAACCTTTTCCTTGAACAACCTGGCATTCTCATATGTCTGGGCTCTCCATTTATCTAACGAGTTGATATCAAACAACCGCTTCTCACCGGCAAGTTTGAAATCAAAGTTGAGCTCTTTGATTGCCCAATAAGCTTTGCGTTCCAGCTCAAGAGGTAAATGACATGCCTTACCGTAAACCATTTTATACGGTGACATGCCCATGGGATTCTTATAAGCATTCCTATAAGCCCATAGTGCATCGTCAAGTTTGCTAGACCAGTTCTTTCGAGATCTATTGACGGTCTTTTGTAGGATCAACTTGATCTCCCTATTACTCAACTCAACTTGACCACTAGACTGAGGATGATAAGGAGATGCAACTCTAGGTTGACATCATACTTAGCTAGCATCTTGCGTAAAACACCATGAATGAAGTGTGAACTGCCATCAGTCATCAAGTATCTAGGGACTCCAAATCTTGGGAATATGACTTCTTTAAGCATCTTAATAGCGGTGTGGGGATCAACATTTTTAGTGGGGATAGCTTCTACCCACTTAGTAACGTAATCCACAGCAACTAAGATGTGAGTGTACCCATTGGAACCCGGGAAGAGTCCCATATAATCAAAGCCCCAGACATCAAATGGTTCAATGACGAGTGAATAGTTCATAGGCATCTCTTGACGCTTACTGATGTTCCCTATCCTTTGGCATTCGTCGCAAGACAAGACAAACTTAGGGGCATCCTTGAAGAGAGTGGGCCAATAGAAACCTGATTGCAATACCTTATGGGCAGTTCTATCTCCAGCATGGTGTCCTCCGTAGGCTTCAGAATGACACTTCTGCAAGATCTGTCCCTGTTCATGTTCAGGCACACAACGTCTAATAACACCATCTACTCCTTCCTTATAAAGGTGAGGATCATCCCATAAGTAGTGTCCCAAATCAAAGAAGAATTTCTTCTTTTGTTGATAGGTGAAACTGAGTGGTATGTATTTGGCTACGATATAGTTTGCATAATCGGCATACCACGGTGCACTAAGTGAAGTGCGGATGACATTTAATTGCTCATCAGGAAAGCTGTCATCAATAGGTAGTGGGTCATCAAGGACATTCTCTAGCCTAGACAAGTTATCTGCTATAGGGTTATCAGCACCCTTTCGGTCAATCACGTGCAAATCAAATTCCTATAGCAGGAGAACCCATCTGATCAGCCTAGGCTTAGCGTCCTTCTTCTCCATGAGGTACTTAATAGCAGCATGATCAGAGTGAATAGTGACTTTGGAGTCAACTATGTAAGATCTGAACTTTTCACATGCAAACACGACTGCTAGAAATTCCTTTTCCATAGTGGCATAGTTTCTTTGGGCACTGTCTAGAGTTTTACTAGCGTAGTGAATGACATTCAACTTCTTGTCAACTCTTTGTCCTAGAACAGCACCAACAGCATAATTACTAGCGTCACACATGATTTCAAAGGGCAAGTTCCAGTCAGGTGGTTGAACAATAGGTGCGGTTATCAAAGCCTTCTTAAGTATTTTGAAGGCTTCCTCACAATCCTCGTCAAAAACAAAAGGAACATCCTTCTGCAAGAGGTTGGTAAGAGGCCTAGAAATCTTAGAGAAGTCTTTACTGAACCTTCTATAGAAACCATCATGACCTAGGAAACTTCGTATACCTCTGATATTTGTGGGGCAAGGCATTTTCTCAATTGCATCAACCTTAGCCTTATCAACTTCAATGCCTCTGTCAGAAATTTTGTGTCCTAAGACGATACCTTCATTAACCATAAAGTGGCACTTCTCCCAATTCAAGACGAGGTTGGTTTCTTCGCATCTTTGTAAGATTCGATCAAGGTTGCTGAGGCAATCATCAAAGGAATACCCGTAAACGGAGAAGTCATCCATGAAAACCTCGACAATCTTTTCACAAAAGTCAGAGAATATAGCCATCATACATCTTTGGAACGTGGCAGGTGCATTACATCAGCCAAAAGGCATACGTCTATAGGCAAAGGTATCGAAAGGGCAGGTGAAAGTGGTTTTCTCTTGATCAGATTGTGCAACAGGTATCTGCGAGAAACCTAAATAACCGTCTAGAAAGCAGAAGTGTGTGTGTTTTGATAGCCTTTCTAGAATTTGGTCGATGAACGACAAAGGATAGTGATCTTTCCTGGTTGCCATGTTCAGTTTCCGGAAGTCTATCACCATTCTATAGCCGGTAATAATCCTTTGTGGGATCAGTTCATCCTTATCATTAGGAACTACGGTGATACCTCCGTTCTTAGGTACGCAATGTACTCGACTTACCCAATCACTATGAGCAACAGGATAAATGATTCCTGCTTCAAGAATCTTTAATATTTCTTTTCTAACGACCTCTTTCATCTTAGGATTTAATCTCCTTTGATGATCAGCAACTGGTTTAAAGTCAGGATCAGTTTTAATCTTGTGCTGACATAGAGTAGGACTAATACCCTTAAGATCATCAAGAGTATATCCAATAGCAGCGCGGTGCTTCCTCAGAGTTTTTAATAACTTCTTCTCTTCGCGCTCTGAGAGGAGAGAGCTAATAATGACAGGATATATCTCCTTCTCATCAAGATAGGCATACTTAAGAGTATCAGGCAGCTGTTTAAGCTCGAACACAGGATCACCCTTTGGTGGGGGAGGATCCGCAAGCAGTTCAACATGCAGATTATTCTTGAGAATAGGATGTTGTTCTAAGATAATTCTATCTATCTCATCTCTCTCCTCCATATTCATATCATTTTCATGCTCACACAGATATTGCTCTAAAGGATCCGTAGGAGGTACGGCAATAGAGGCAAGAGCAATGATTTCATCTCTACCAGACAACTCTCTTTCATGGGTTTGTCTTCCAAACTTGGAGAAGTTAAATTCATGAGACACACCCTCGAAACTTACTGTGACAGTCTGCTTAATGCAATCAATGTGAGCATTGACAGTGTTGAGAAAGGGTCTACCAAATATGATGGGGCAAAAGCTATCTTGTGCAGTACCAAGGACGAGGAAATCAGTAGGATACTTCGTCTTACCACACAGGACTTCTACGTCTCTCACAATTTCCAAAGGGCAGATAGTGTCTCTATTAGCTAGCGTAATAGTGACATCAATGGGTTCTAACTCAGCAGGTGCAATCTCATCTCTGATTTCATCATAGAGAGAACGGGGTATTGCACTAACACTAGCTCCCATATCACATAAACCATGGTAACAGTGATCTCCTATCTTAACAGAAACAACGGGCAGGCCAACTACAGGTCCATGTTTGTCTCTCACGTGAGGTTTAGCAATTCTAGCGGAGTCCTCACAGAATTTGATAGCATGCCCGTCTATGTGTTCGGATAAGAGATCTTTGATAATAGCTACACTAGGTTCAACTCTAATCTCCTCAGGGGGTGCAAGTGGTCTAATGTAACCCCTACGTATCACAGTTGGAGCTTTAGAATAATCCTTCATCCTAGCAGGGTATGGTGGTTTCTCAGTGTAAGAACAAGGAACAACAGGATCACTAAAAGCTATGATTTTCTACTCAACTAGATCGGTTTTGGCTATGTTGCTTTCTACAGGAGGATGATATTTAAACCACTTCTCTTTGCGAAGATCAACATGAGCAGCAAAAGATTCACATAGAGAAGCTACTATCTCAGAGTCAAGTCCAAACTTAGTGCTAAAATCTCTAGAAGTGTTTGATTCTCTCCAATAAATTACACTTGTGATCAATATCCTTCTTCATAAAAGAACCGACACAAGAAGTGTCATGCATGGTACGATCTTCATGAGAAAGCCGAGCATAAAAGTTTTGAGTGATGATTTCTCTCGAGAGCTCATGATTGGGGCATGAATATAGCATTGATTTAAGCCTCCCCCAAGCTTGAGCTCTGCTTTCCCTGTCACAAGGCCAAAAGTTATAAATAAAGTTTTTATCACAATGTACTAAATGCATAGGATAGAACTTTTGATGAAATTCCAATTTCAACCGATTGTAGCCCCATGATCCAGCATCATCACATAGCCTATGCCATGTCAACGCCTTATCCTTCAAAGATAAAGGAAAGACTTTCTTCTTTACCTCATTCTCGGGTAAACCTGCAAGCTTAAATAAACCACAAACTTCATCTACATAGATTAGATGAAAGTCTGGATGTGAAGATCCATCTCCTGTAAAAGGATTAGCCAGCAGTTTCTCAAGCATATCCAAAGGAATTTCATAAAAGATATTTTGAGTAGGTACCTCGGATTGAGGAGCAACTCCTCACGCTTCCGTTCGTGGTGAAGATACCCCGAACAAACTCCTCAAAGGAAGAGTTTCCATAGTGACAAGTGACAATAAATTTCAGCACAGTATATAGATGTTTCCTTACCAATTTCCACTTACCAAAGGCGCTTCACTCCCCGGCAACGGCGCCAGAAAAGAGTCTTGATGACCCACAAGTATAGGGGATCAATCGTAGTCCTTTCGATAAGTAAGAGTGTCGAACCCAACGAGGAGCAGAAGGCTCTAATAAACGGATTTCAGCAAGGTAATAACTGCAAGCACTGAAGGTAGCGGTAACAAGTGATTGTGTAGCGAGGCGAAACGTAGCAAGCAAAGAGTAACAAGTAACAAGTAGTAGCAACGGTGCAGCAAGTGGCCCAATCCCTTTTGTAGCAAGGGACAAGCCTGAACAAAGTCTTATAGGAGGAAAAACGCTCCCGAGGACACACGGGAATTTCTGTCATGCTAGTTTCATCATGTTCATATGATTCGCGTTCGTTACTTTGATAGTTTGATATGTGGGTGGACCGGCGCTTGGGTACTGCCCTTACTTGGACAAGCATCCCACTTATGATTAACCTCTCTCGCAAGCATCCGCAACTACAAAATAAGAATTAAGACAAAGTCTAACCATAGCATTAAACTAGTGGATCCAAATCAGCCCCTCAAGAAGCAACACATAGACTGGGGTTTAAGCTTTTGCCACTCCAGCAACCCATCATCTACTTACTACTTCCCAATGCCTTCCTCTGGGTCCCAATATGGTGAAGTGTTATGTAGTCGACGTTCACATAACACCACTAGAGGAAAAACAACATACAACATATCAAAATACCGAACGAATATCAAATTCTCATGACTATTATCAGCATGACTTATCCCATGTCCTCAGGAAAAAAAGTAACTACTCACAAGACATAATCATAATCATGACCAGAGGTGTAATGAATAGCATCAAGGATCTGAACATAAACTCTTCCACCAAATAATCCAACTAGCATCAACTACAAAGAGTAATCAACACTACTAGCAACCTTACAAGTACCAATCGGAGTTGCGAGACGAAGATTGGTTACAAGAGATGAACTAGGGATTGGAGAGAAGATGGTGCTGATGAAGATGTTGACGAAGATGCCTCCCATCCGACGAGAGGAATGTTGGTGATGACGATGGCAACGATTCCCCCCTCCGGGAGGGAAATTTCCTCGGCAGGATCGTCCTGCCGGAGCTCTAGATTGGATCTACTCAAGTTCCGCCTCGTGGCGGTGGCGAAACCATGAAAAAGCTCCCTATTGATTTTTTTTCTAGACCAGGACGCTTCATATAGAAAAAGAGGGGGGCTAGTGGGCCTTCAGGCGGCCCACAAGCCTGCCCTGCGCCACTAGGGGGTGGTGGCGGTGGGCAAGCTTGTGGGGCCCTCGTGGCCCACCTCCGGTAGTTCTTTCACCCAGTATTTTTAATATATTCTAGAAAAAATCCACGTAAATTTTCAGGGCATTTGGAGATGTGCAGAATAGTGGACTAGGATTTGCTCCTTTTCCAGTCCAGAATTCCAGCTGCCTGAATTCTCCCTCTTCAAATAATCCTTACAAAATAAGAGAGAAAAGGCATAAATATGGTACCACAAGTAATATAATAGCCCAAGAAGCAATAAATATCAACATGAAAGCATGATGCAAAATGGACGTATCATCCACTTTGCTGCTGCTATCACTACGGCTGTTACTTGTTAGTTTGCTGCTGCTGCTACTACTGTTCCTTACTACTCCGATGTTACTTGTTGCAAGACTTTGTTGGCGCCGTTGCCGGTCTAGGTAAGCGGCACTTACATCCCGTCAGCAAGACTTTTCCTGGCACGGTTGCTATCATACTACCTTGCTACTGATACTTTGCTTGCAGACACTAATCTTTCATGTGTGGTTGAATCTGACACATTCAGCTGCTAATACTTGAGAATATTCTTTCGCTTCCCGTCTTGGCGAATCAACAAATTTGGGTTGAATAGTCTACCCTCGAAAACTGCTGTGATCCCATATGCTTGTGGGACATCAATCCTCGCCATTAGTTTAGAAAAGACAAGAAGAACTTTATCAAAGGTAAAGCTGTCAAAAACTCACCACCTGCGTTGACAGGCCAACAGATCCTGGATCAGTTAAACGCTCTCGAGCCTGATACAGAGCGTCCAGGGTATTTCGAGGGGTATAATTCGGAACACGCATGGACTCAAAAGACATGCTTGTGAGATCTACCTTACTTGAAAGACCTCCTTCTTCCACAAAACATCGACATGATGCACACTAAAAAGAATATCAGAGAGGCTATTTTTGGTACATTGTTCGGCATAGACGGGAAGTCAAAGGATAATCCTAAGGCTAGGGTCGATCAACAAACTCTATGGGATAGACCATGACAAACATGCGACAATCGAAAGGAAAGCAGAACTGGTCGAAACCAAAGGCCTAGTTCAATCTAAACAGGGGAGCTATGAGGTAAATTATCTTGTGGGTAAAAATGCAGTTGATGTTGCCCATTGAGGGTCTGCTTACTCAACTAGGATTGAGCTGGGAGCACTACAAGGCTGCTCCACCCCCGCCGAAGGAGATGATCGATGGTGTCTTTAGCCACACGAGGGCCGAGATGGTGATCAACAACTTTTGAGTAATTTATCCTTTTACACAATCTTAAATTAACAATAGCTAGTTATTGTACTAATCAGTGTTGTCTCGTTTGATTGCAGTCCCGCTACAGGTGCCCCGCCCCGCCAAGGTTATCTATACCGAGGGCAACTACCTATTACAGAACTTACGCCACGAGGCTCGGCTGCAGGTTGTTCGAGACTACTACACATCGCGTCGTATTAAGAAGGACAAGTCCTTGTACGCGAAACATTTCTGAGGAAGGAGAAGTACATGAAGGTAATTACCGATTCTTAAGGCCTTCTTCTTAGTTTCCTTCATTTGATTCATAGACGTAGTGCTCAAATTTGTCTTTACTAACTTATAACTGCCCCCGAGATGGTGTGCGGATAAGACGGATTGTGGGGAGGCGTTGGTGGATGAGTGGTGCATAGGTCTATGGCAAGTCGTCCACGACAATGCAAAGGACCGACGTGCCCAAATGGTCGGTGTTCCACACCATCAAGGCACTGCCAACTTATTTCAGTTGGGCGGAATTGGGTATGTGGTGTGCTTCATGATTCATGCAATTCATTCTTCATGCTAGCTTGAGCCCTTTACTAATACTCTGTTCCTCTCTTTTAGGCACCTCACAATAACACAGAGGTGCAAGAGGTGTATGACCTCTATTCCATGGCCCATACTACCTCGTACAAGAAGGCCAAGGCATTCTATGATTCTGACCTCGATCATCCAGAGAAGTTCACAAACATCTCCTCCCACCAGAAGCTCATAAGGTACAACGAGGAGGGAAGTTGAGGAAAGGGGAGGACTTTAACCAGAGCTAGCAAGCTTTGGATCCAGAGATGGTGTTGATATCTGGTGGAGGGAGGCCCCATGGCTCGATAGCCATTGGAAATAGGTTGATACATTGTTCTCTCACTCTCCCGGAGATCAAGGCACGCCAAACGAGCTCCTGTCCTGAGATAAGGACTCGTGCACGGCCAGTCGATCTCGCCATCGAGGTTAGTTATACGGACTCACATAACTTTCCTCCATTACATTGTGTGTGTGGCCATCGATGAATACAAAGCTAACGAGGAGTGGTGTTGCATGCTGCTCTTCAGAGAGAGAGAGAGAGAGAGAGAGAGAGAACCCAGGCGCTTCTGCGGGAGAGGGACCGGGTGGTGGCGGATATGGCTCGGGTCGCCGAGGAGAAGATGACTCAGTTGTTGGAGGAGGAGAGGTCACAGAATGAGGCGTCTTGATGTCTACTACACAACTTGTTCTTGTACACTCGTGTTGGGCCTCCAAGCGTAGAGTTTTGTATGAGAGTAGCAAATTTATCTCAAGTGGATGACCTAAGGTTTATCAATCCATGGGAGGCGTAGGATAAAGATGGTCTCGCTCAAACAACCCTCCAACCAAATAATAAGAAGTCCCTTGTGTCCCAACAAACCAAAAACAATGGTAATTTGTATAGGTGCACTAGTTCGGCAAAGAGATGGTGATATAAGTGTAGTAATGATACTAGATATATTTTTTTGTAATCTGAAAATATAAAAACAGCAAGGTAGCAAGTGTAAGAAAGCGAGAAATTTTTTGTATAAATGCTTGGTAATAAGTCCTAGGGTTCGTACTTTCGCTAGTGCAATCTCTCAACAATGATAATATAATTGGATCACGTAACAATACCTCAATGTGTGATAAAGAATCACTCTAAAGTTCTTGTCTAGCAGAGAACATAAGAAGAGTTCATACTAGAATAACAAGTTATCCTTTTCGATCAATATATTGAAGAGTTCGTACTAAAATAGCACCATTGACACATATCAATCAACCCTAATGTCACCTAGATACTCGAATGTCAGCTCAAGTATCCATGGGCTAATTATACAACATGCATCAAACAATTTCAGATTCTTCATATTCAATCCAACACAAAGAAGTTCAAGGAGCACACCAATATTTCTATCATCGATTACCGCAATGTCACCTCGGGAATCCGTGAGTTGAGTGCTAGAACATATATCAAGTGAATCACTTGAATACCCCAATGTCACTATGGGTATCCGCATGCAATACATACATCATGTGCTCTCAAACCCGAATATTCAATCCAACATAACGAGATCTCAAAGTGAATGACTCAATTCATCACAACAATAGCATGGGACAAATGCCACATGATCTAACTATATTAACAAGGCCCGTGATATATCAAGATCATGGCGTCTCAAGAACACGAGAGAGAGAGAGAGATTAAACACATATCTACTGGTACAAACCCTCAACCCCGAGGGTGGACTACTTCCTCCTCGTCATGGCCTCCGCCAGGATGATGAAGATGGCCACCGGAGATCATCTCCACCTCCAGCAGGGTGCTGGAATGGGATCTCGATTGTTTTTTCGTGGCTAAGGAGGCTTGCGGCGGTGGAACTTCTGATCTCGAGTTATTTTTGGCGGTTTCTATATTTATAGGAATTTCTGGCATTGGAATCACGCCAAGATGGTTCACGAGGTACTCACTAGGTATCGGGCCGCGCCAGGGGGCCAGGTGCGCCCTGGTGCCTAGTGGGCACCATCAACCGTCTTCAGCGACTGCACAGAAAGAAACAAACAACTTGCACCCAATGCGGGCAAGAGGATTGTCAATCCCCTTGATCTCGTTATTTGCAAGCAAATGAGGTATGTAGATAATTGTAAATTGCAAAATAAAATAAAACAAAAATAATGGCAGAAAGGTAGTAGTAGCGTTTGTAAATATATAAGTGAATAGACCCGGGGGGTGTAGTGTTCCCTAGTGGCATCTCTCATGGCAAAGGCATATGGTGGGTAAACAATTATTGTTGGGCAATTGATAGAACAGCGAATAATTATGCGATTTTCACGGCAATGATCATGTGTATATAGGCATCACATCCATAAGCAAATAGGCTGACTCATGCATGCACCTATTACTATTACTCTACTTCAAGAGCGCTTCTATGTTTGCCTCTCTATGTATTGAGTAAAAACAGAGTAATGCTTGGATAACAATGACATGATGTAGGCAAATAAACTCAATTAATATGAATAGACCCCATCGTTTTATCCTTAGTAGTAGCAACACAAAGACGCATCTTATCCCCTTCTGTCACTGGGGTATAGAAATTCACCAGGTTGAACCTACTACAACGCACTCTCCAACTTAAGGAACATTAATCTAGTTGCCCAAACTATCTCAATAGATCGGAGAGCATTACGAAGCTATGATGATCATGCAATTAAGAATCATAATAATTAGAGGTGACTCAAATACTTTTCATGAATAATCTGAACATAAACCCAAAATTCATCGGATCCCAACAAACACACCATAGATAGTGATTACATCGGATAGATCAAAACGAAGATGCAATGAACATGGTATTGGAGATCATAAGAGAGAGATTGCCATCTAGGTACTGCCTACATACCCGTAGCTCTGTAGTGAACTACTCAAACATCATGGTGAAGCCGGGCGACAAGGTTGATGTAGAGGCCGTCCGTGATTGATCTCCCCTCCGACAGATTGCCGGAATGGAGGTTTAGATGGCCTCCCATGGGAACACAGACTTGCGATGGCGGAAAAAGTGTTTCGGGAGTGCCCTTAGGGTTTTCGGGTATTTGTGAATTTATAGGCCAAAGAGGACATCGGGAGGCATCCAAGGGGGCACAAGCCATCAAGGCACGACAAAGCCCTGGGTCACACCCTGTTGGCTTGTGCCTCCCTCGTGCGACCTCTCGTCCACTTCCGGTGCTTGTAGGTCTTCATATTGTCCTGAAAAATTATATTAAAGTTTCCTAGCATTTGGACTTCGTTTCGTACGGTGAACCTGCAAAGCAAAAAACACGCAGAAAACAGGAACTGGCACTGGGCACTGGGTCAATAGGTTAGTGCTAAAACATATTATAGGTTGGTATATAAATGCCCAAAAAGATCCTATAATGATAATATATCAGCATGGAACAATAAAAATTTATAGATACATTGGAGACGTATCAGCATCCCCAAGCTTAATTCCTACTCGTGCTCGAGTAGCTAAGTGATAAAAACAGAATTTTTGATGTGACATGATATCCGTAATCTAATCTCTTGTATGTATGATTATTGAGAAATGATGAATTAACAAACAGCAACAAAATAATAATTATTAAGTATAAGCAACACAATTATTGATTTTCAAAGTATAGAATCCTAAAAGAATGTTTACCCCCTATTCATCTTTATTGTATTAGCAAGGCATGACTCCGTCTTCACCACATAAATACAAATGTTAAGCACCATGGTGTTCAAGTCAGGCAATTGGATCGTACTTTTTTAATATGCATCAACATTTTATTCTTCATGCAATACATGAGCTTGAACCATTGGATATAGCATATAGGTGGAATAGAATATGGTGGTAGATATCAAAGGGGTAAAAAGTGGAGAAGATAATCTCACATCAACTAGGCGTACCAACGAGCTATGGAGATGCCCATTGATAGATGTCAATGCAAGGAGTAGGGATTTCCATGCAAATGATGCACTAGAGCTACAACTATATGAAACCTCAACTTAAGCTAAGTGGGGTGTGCATCCAACTTGCTTGCTCATGAAGACCTAGGGTGTTTGAGGAAGCGCGTCATTGAAATATAGAAGCCAAGTTTATTATGATGAGATAATTTCCACTAGCATATGGAGGTGACAACATAGGAGACTCTCGCTATGAAGATCATGGTGCCACTTGGAGGCACAAGTGTGGTAAACGATAGTAGCATTGTCCCTTCTCTCTATTTCTCTCATTTTTTATATGTTGGGCTTTTCTCTTTTTTACCTCCCCTATAATATTATATATATATATGGTGGGCTCATTTGGTCTCCCCATTTTTATTTATTTTTCGTCCAGAGTCTCATCCTGACTTGTGGGGGAATCATAGTCTCCATCATCCTTTCCTCACTAGGACAATGCTCTAACAAGGATGATTATCACAATTTTATTTACTTACAACTCAACATGGAGAACTGATAGGAAGATATGACTCTCTGAGAATGCCTCTGGCAGTGTACCAGGATGTGCAATGATCTATCATGACATGTATCAAAAACATGATCGAAGGTGGTTTTGCCACAAATACTATGTCGGCTCTATATGATCATGTAACGCAATATGACGATGAACGAACTAGTCATGTGAAGTGACGATGGAATTTGCATGGCAATATATCTCGGAATGACTATGGAAATGCCATAATAGGTAGGTATGGTGGCTGTTTTGAGGAATATATAATGAGGCTTGTGTGCAACAGAGTGTATCATGTCGCGGCGTGTGGATGCACCAGCGAAAGTTGCACCAATCCTCGAGGTGAGAATGGGCTATGCACGGTACCGAAGAGGCTAGCAAATATGAGAAGGTAAAGATGCGTATATCCAAGGCATCGCATTATTCATAAAGAACTCACATACTTATTGCGAAGTTCTATTAGTTTTATCACACATCAAAGCACTACTCGCATGCCCCGAGGGAGGAGGTTGGTAGGAGTTAATCGCCGCGCGCCCCGACTCGAGACAACACTAGGATTTTAACGAGGAATAAGAATGCTCACACATCATCACCATGCCTCTTTAATATTTAGATGAACAACAATTTAACGCCCCTTTAATCCCGACACTTATATGAATAAAAAATTATGGACTTACACCTTTTTCATAATACCATATCAATGGCATTAACTCACAATTTCTCTATGTGTGCTACGTGATGGTTGTGATTATCATTCATTGAATGCCTATTATTTTTGGACTAGTCTTATGACCCATGCAAATTATCGTCGCTATTTATTCACCTCTCAAACAAATATTTGTGAATTTATAGGCCAGAGAGGGACGTCGAGAGGCATCCAGGGGGGCCACAAGCCATCAGGGTGCAGCGAAACCCTGGGCCGTGCCCTGTTGGCTTGTGCCTCCCTCGTGCGGCCTCTCGTCCACTTACGATGCTTCCAGGTCTTCATATAGTCCAGAAAACATCATATTAAATTTTCCTGGCATTTGGACTTCGTTTGGTAGGGTAAACGTGCAAAGCAAAAGACACACAAAAAAGGAACTGGCACTACGCACTGGGTCAATATGTTAGTGCTCAAAAATATTATAAATTGGTACATAAATGGCCAAAAAGTATCCTAGAATGATAATATATCAGCATGGAACAATCAAAAATTATAGATACGTTGGAGACGTATCTGGCCTCCTCTTTGGTTGTTCTTTGCTCCTCCTGATGTCTTTTGGGCAGAAAAAAATCTCCAAGAAGTTTCGTGACATTTGGACTCCGTTTGATATTGAATTTTTTTGTGAAGTAAAAAACCAGCAAAAAATAGAACTGACACAGGGCACTATGTCAATAGGTTAGTCCCAAAAAATGATATAAAGGTGTTATAAAATGATTGTAAAACATCCAAGAATGATAATGTAGGAGCATGGAACAATAAAAAATTGTAGATACGTTGGATATGTATCAGCATCCCCAAGCTTAATTCCTGCTCGTCCTCGAGTAGGTAAATGATAAAAATAGAATTTTTGATGTGGAATGTTGCATAACATGTTCATCATATTCTTTTCTTTATATCATGGACATATGGACTTGTAGATGATTCAAAGCAATAGTCTATAATTTTACATGAAAACTTTAATAATCAAGCATATCGAGAAGCAACCAAGTCTTTCGAAATATCAATGCTAAAGAACGCTATCCCTAGCCCATCATGCTCAATCATTGATCCATTCATGCAACACACCCAAGTATTATCAACATCCCAATGCTCAAGTATCATAACAATGTTCCGTAATTGGTGCTTTATAAGATAAGACGGAGACACGAATAAAAATAAAAATTGCATAAAATTAAATAGATAGGCGCTTCGCAGAGGGAAGGAGAGATTTGTAGAGGCGCGAGATCTCAAATCTTAAATTGAGAGACATAATTATTTTTGGGTTACATGCTTTTCCCGTCAACGAAAATGACTAAGAGTTTCCAATATCTTCCATGCTAAACAAATCATAGGCAGTTCCCAAACTAAAAGTAAACTTTATTCCTTTTTCCACCATTCTTTCACACTCCATGGCTAGCCACATCCACGGGTACCGTCCATACCAACACTTTCCAAGGAATTTATTATTTGACAACATAAAATAAATTTTCTTTGCATTTCGGGACTCGGCATCCCTATTACCGCGATACTCTCGTGCAATTACAAGTGAATAAACACTCACCTTGAGAATATCCTATTTAACATGCAAGATACCGGCCACCCCTTGCCACTTCATGAGCGATACGGGCACATAAAACAGAAGTTTACTTTGAATATTAGAGTTGGCACATACAAATGTACTTAGAATGGCACTAAAATACCGAATATAGGTATGGACTCAT
The DNA here is from genome assembly GCF_904849725.1 of Hordeum vulgare subsp. vulgare. Lineage (NCBI taxonomy): Eukaryota > Viridiplantae > Streptophyta > Magnoliopsida > Poales > Poaceae > Hordeum > Hordeum vulgare. The sequence goes on along the minus strand of NC_058523.1, from coordinate 405,125,423 downwards.
TTGGCACTTTGGTTTTAGGATTTGGATGCACAAGCAACATTCCTACTTAGTACAAGTGATGGCTAGCAAATGGATTGAGAAGCACCCAACCAAGGAACGAAAACCATCATAAGAAAATATTAAACATAACTAATACCGAACAATGCAACACAAGTAGGATGTAATTTCATTGCATAATTATTGACTTCATGTGCATGCATAGGTAATCACAAACCTTAACACCAATATTCGTACTAAAGCATAATTACTCATCAACACAACCCACATATCACTATCTTCATATCACAAAACTATTGCAAATAATAAAGTTTAACATCCAATGATCTTCATGAAAGTTTTTATTATATCTCCCCTCGATATCTATCACTTTGGGACCAATTTCAGTTAAAGCAAATTGTCATTGCAAATAACAAGCTCTCAAACAAATATAAGTGAAGACGAGAGCAGACGTTTCTTTAAAATTTCAATTCTCAAAATAATATAAGTGAAGCAAGAGATGATTTGTTCAAAGTTTCTACTAACTCTTTGTAGCGACCTGACTCAAAATGAGTCAAGCCTCTGTGTATCTGTGCCATCCTTGGATCGGTATGCTGGCACACACAGTACATCAATGTATATAACAAAGTGCAATCACATGTAAATAACGTAAAACTGATATATACCTCAAAATCTCAGCGAAAATAGTCAAAGGGAGTGGAGTCCCAATAAACACTAACGGCAGGTTGAGTGCAGACCGTAACCCTGAATTGTACTCTTACTCATCTTAGAAAATATCTGCAACATAAGACGTTGCAGCCGTGCATGTCAGCATATTGAATATGCCGGCAAGTCACAAAAGAGAGGGGTGAAAATATCATTTATACTGCATATATGGCAGGTGGGGTTGTAGTTTAAGTTTTGCGTAAAGCAAATTTTTCCTACAACAAGAGAGAAGGTAAAAGCAAATTTACTACATTGTTTGTTATTAATGAGAAGGTTCCACCAACCAGTTCTCATACCCAAATTAACAATATTTTCCACATCAAATACATTAATGGTGTTGAGAATTCCTGATAGTTTCAGTTCCTTTGGCTCAAGTTGTCCATGACCGTGGACACGGCTAATTGGTTAGGTTTGAGTACTCTGCAGAGTTTTGCACACGTTCCCCACAAGATTTGATCGCCTCCGTTGAAGTCCTCGCACTTCAGGGTGTTTGAGAAACAGATGATCAAAACATGGTCTTCCAAAGGGTTCCTCTGAGACACTGTCGGTGCCCATCCAATCCTACCGTTCTTCTACATCTCGTAGCACCGCCCGTCCAGAGTCTCCACAATGTCCAACCAAGCCAGAGCCCATAATGACTTGTGGCTGTGCAGGTAAGCCTCGGGTCTTGAAGTATCCTTCCATCTCTTTGTGCCTGGGTGAAGCTTTCTGCAAGATGTCATGGCGCTTCCCCATGCATCCTGGGTCATCCACTGGCTTCCCCAGGGTGCCCATCTAAACCGTCCTTCACCCAGAGGTTTATGGCATCATGAGGTCTTGAAAGTCTTGAAATCTTCAGGTCTTGATTATTAAGTTCTCACAACACTCACGATAAACACTCCACCAAACCCTATCTACTAGGAGCACAGCAAATTAACGTCCCGGCCAAAGTAACAAGGGTTTATGGGTGCCCATACTCAAGAATCCAAAATTTCCAAGTACCTACTTTGCATGCAATGGGTGGAGAAAGTTGAAACTAATGCAATAAAATCATAGGTAAAAATATGATCAATGTGAACTTGCCTGGTAGGGTTGATGAAGATAGATATCGATCACACGAAAATAACTGGATAGAACTATTCGTCACTCTCCGATGAAATCTATATAATCAAACATAGTACTCACATAAGCAATTATACCAGCAATCATTCTAACAATCAATATCACAACAACAGATAAAATTTTCAATAAATCAAATAAAACGAGGACCCAAAAGAAACTTCAAACAAAACTCTCGAGCCTTCTACTATAACAATCACTAAATAGTTTTTGTTCTAATTGAACTTAACAGCAAAAGACACTAAAATAGTAAAATAACAGAAAATAGAATATAAAATAACTAAGATAAGAGAAAGTATTTTTCATAAAAAAAAATTATTAGCAACAAGAAGCAATTGAAAAGTTTTTTTGTTAACCTCTACTTATGATCAAAACAATGTTAACCTTGAATTAAATCAAAACAATTTCAACTTCAATACACATTGTTGTTGTCTAAACAAGGTTAACATAGAATAAAACTCATAAAAAAATATAAAGTATTTTCAAATAAGAATTTAATTTGGCAATTACTGAACTAGAATTGATTCCATACAAACAAATAAGAATAAATAAAATAAAATTTTGTTGTTGTTGAAAATTTACTGGTAAAAATCAGAAAACAAAATATAACTTGTCACGATTACAAAAGAAAACAAATAAGAACAATTAATACAAAACGAATAGCAAGAAAACTAAAAAGAGCTAAATCATAATCTGTTTTGCTTAAAACACTAACTTAAAATATCCTTAAAATTCTGAAATTAGAGCTATTGATAAATAAGATCATAGTGATCAGTAGCAAAAAGAATCAACTCAAAACCTATTTTTAAACTCCAGATAATCACAAAACAAGGTTTAAATCAAATCTGTTTAAACTCAAACTTAAAATATGCAAATATGGTCAAATTTTATATCTACAAAAACTGCATAACATTTGCGATCCAATGCAACAAGAATCGTCTAATTTGGAGTTATAGAATAAAAGTTAAAGCCAAAACAAAATAGAAACTTTCTGTTTTTTATAATACCAGCAGAAATAAAATTTCAATCTAGTGAACGGGGTGCTACGTGGCGATTTTCGAGTGGTTAGAGGGTGTGCACTCAGAGGCCTGGCCAACGAACGACCTCAAACTAATAAAAATCTCTTTGCTTAAATATTTACTAACAGAAAACCGGGGGTTTTCTTAACTAAAACGATTTGTTTCCTTTTATTCAAAACAAGAAAGAAAACTAAAATAAAGGGAATAAATCCTACTCCGTAAATATAAGTACTATATATTAAAATGATCAGAAAAATATTTCCCGCAACATGGACATTTTGTTTTACACAAAATAAGAACTTTATAAAAAAAACAACTAAAACCAAATTTGAATTTTCAAATAAAATGGTACTAATTTCGTGGGATCTTTGGGGTGTCATATTACCTCCTCTCATATTTTTTTGCATTTTTGTTTTGCAAGAAAAATTGAATCCTTTCAAACTTTGAAATAGCAATAGGATCAAATACGAAAATGAAACCCAAATAGGAAATATTTTATTAGTTTTCAAATCCACCTTTCAAATTCTTTATAGTTGAACAAGTCATCTTATATTCTCTCACTGATCTTAAAAGGATGAATTTTAATTCATAGGAAAAAGGGAAAGTCATTTTATTCCCTCTCAATCAAAAGTTTTTAAAAGTTTCAAATTTTTGCTCAAATTAAATCACTCAATCAATCAAACCATAAGTCAACTATTTATTATAACATTCCAAATGTTTGGGATTTTACACTCTCAAAATATTCTAAGTGGAGAATGAGCGCATATGACTTCAAAATAATCAGCACCGCCATGCTAAAAAATATATAAGTGAAGTACTAGAGCAATTCAATCGAACTAGTTTCAAAAGATATAAGTGAAGACCAATGAGTAATCAAACATTTAAGTAGCTATGTGAGGACTGTCTATCAATAAATATTTTCAGATCTGATATTTTATTTCAAAGAACAAATAGAACAAAAGGCACTCCAAGACTAACACATATCATGTGGACAATAAAAATTTAGGCTTAACATAGGCTAACTGATAGTTGTGTTGGGTGACGTAGCATAAATTCAAAAAATTTCCTACGCATATTCAGATCTTCCTACGGAGAGACCAGCAACGAGAGAGGGGTGAGTGCATCTTCATACCTTTGAAGATCGCTAAGCGGAAGCGTTACTAGAACGAGGTTGATGGAGTCGTACTCACGGCGATTCAGATTGCGGTGTGATTCCGATCTAGTGCCGAACTACGGCACCTCCGCGTTCAACACACGTGGAGCCCGGTGACGTCTCCCGCACCTTGATCCAGCAAGGAGGAGGGAGAGGTTCGGGAAGAACTCCAGCAGCACGACGGCATGGTGTCGATGGAGAGACGAGGTCTCCCGGCAGGGCTTCGCCAAGCACCGGCAGAGAGGAGGAGAAAGAAGGGCAGGGTTGCGCCGAGGGAGAGGGAAAAGTGTGTACCCCAATGGCCAAAAGTGCCCACTATATATAGGGCGAGGGGAGAGGGGGTGCCACCCCTAGGGTTCCCACCCTAGGTGGTGCGGCAGCCCCCCCACATGGGAGGTGCGGCGGCCAGGGCAGGGAGGAGGGGTGGCGCACCCCTCTGGTGGGCCTTAGGCCCACCTGCGCTAGGGTCCCCCCCCCCTCTCCCCTCTTCCTCCGCCATGGGCTGAGTGGGGGGGCGCACCAACCCACCTAGGGGCTGGTTCCCTTCCCCACTTGGCCCATCTAGCCTCCCGGGCTCGTTGCCCCCTTTCGGTGGACCCCCGGGGCCACCTCCAGTGGTCCCAGTGGTCCCGGTACGTTACCTGTGACGCCCAAAACACTTCCGGTGTCCGAAACCATCCGTCCTATATATCAATCTTTACCTCCGGACCATTTCGGAGCTCCTCGTGATGTCCGGGATCTCATCCGGGACTCCGAACATCCTTCTGTAACCTCGTATAACAATTCCCTATAACCCTAGCGTCATGGAACCTTAAGTGTGTAGACCCTACGGGTTCGGGAGACAGGCAGACATGACCGAGACACCTCTCCGGCCAATAACCATCAGCGGGGTCTGGATACCCATGGTGGCTCCGACTTACTCCACGATGATCTCATCGGATGAACCACGATGTCAAGGATTCAATCAATCCCGTATACAATTCCCTTTGTTTGTCGGTATAGAACTTGCCCGAGATTCGATCGTTGGTATACCTATACCTTGTTCAATCTCGTTACCGGTAAGTCTATTTACTCGTTCTGTAGTACGTCGTCATGTGACTAACTCCTTAGTCACATTGAGCTCATGATGATGTTCTACCGAGTGGGCCCAGAGATACCTCTCCGTCACACGGAGTGATAAATCCCGACCTCGATTCGCACCAACCCAACAAACACTTTCAGAGATACTCGTAGTGCACCTTTATAGTCACCCAGTTACGTTGTGACGTTTGATCACCCAAAGCACTCCTACGGTATCCGGGAGTTGCACAATCTCACGGTCGAAGGAAAAAACACTTGACATTAGAAAAGCTTTAGCATACGAACAATACGATCTAGTGTTATGCTTAGGATTGGGTCTTGTCCATCACATCATTCTCCCAATGATGTGATCCCGTTATCAATGACATCTAATGCCCATGACCAGGAAACCATGATCATCTATTGACTAACGAGCTAGCCAACTAGAGGCTTGCTAGGGACACATTGTGATCTATTTATTCACACATGTATTACTGTTTCCTGTTAATACAATTATAGCATGAACAATAGACGATTATCATGAACAAGGAAATATGATAATAACCATTTTATTATTACCTCTAGGGCATATTTCCAACAGTCTCCCACTTGCACTAGAGTCAATAATCTAGTTACATTGTGATGTATCGAACACCCATAGCATTATGGTGTTGGTCATGTTTTGCTCGTGGAAGAGGTTTAGACAACGGGTCTGCAATATTCAGATCCGTGTGTAGTTTACAAATATCTATTACTCCACTCTGGACTTGGTCCTGGATGCAGTTGTAGCAGCGTTTGATGTGCTTCGTCTTCCGGTGAAACCTAGGCTCCTTGGCTATGGCAATGGCCCCAGTGTTATCACAGAAGAGTGTCATTGCACCGGACGCGCTTGGAACCACTCCAAGGTCGATGATGAGCTCCTTCATCCAAATTCCTTCATGAGCTGCTTCTAAAGCAGCTATGTACTCCGCTTCACATGTACATGCTGCCACGACTTCTTGCTTGCTGCTGCACCAGCTCACTGCCCCACCAGTCAATACAATTACGTATTCGGTCTGTGACTTAGAGTCATCCGGATATGTGTCGAAGCTGGCGTCGGCGTAACCCATTACTACGAGCTCTTCGTCACCTCCATAAATGAGAAACACTTCCTTAGTCCTTTTCACGTACTTAAGGATATTCTTGACCGCTGTCCAGTGTTCCATACCGGGATCACTTTGGTACCTCCCTACCAAACTTATGGCAAGGTTTATATCAGGTCTGGTACACAGCATGGCATACATTAGAGAGCCTATGGTTGAAGCGTAGGGGACATAACTCATCTTCTCTCTATCTGCTTCCGTGGTCGGCGACTGAGTCTTACTCAATCTCATACCTTGCAAAACTGGCAAGAACCCTTTCTTTGAGTTTTCCAGATTGAACTTCTTCAATATCTTATCAAGGTATGTACTTTGCGAAAGACCTATGAGGCGTCTCGATCTATCTCTATAGATCTTGATGCCTAATATGTATGCAGCTTCTCCAAGGTCCTTCATTGAAAAACTCTTGTTCAAATAGGCCTTTATGCTCTCCAACATTTATGTATTGTTCCCCATCAATAATATGTCATCCACATACAGTATGAGGAAAGCTACAAAGCTCCCACTCACTTTCTTGTACAGACAGGCTTCTCCGTAAACCTGTATGAACCCAAACGCTTTAATCACCTCATTAAAGCGAATATTCCAACTCTGAGATGCTTGCACCAGCCCATAGATGGAGTGCTGGAGCTTCCACACTTTGTTAGCGCCCTTAGGGTCGACAAAACCTTCTGGTTGCATCATATACAACTCTTCCTTAAGGTTCCCGTTAAGGAACGCTGTTTTGACGTCCATTTGCCAAATTTCATAATGATAAAAGGCGGCAATCGCTAACATGATTCGGACTGATTTCAGCTTCGCTACGGGAGAGAAATTCTCTTTGTAGTCAACTCCTTGAATTTGTCGAAAACCCTTTGCGACAAGTCGAGCTTTACAAACGGTTACATTACTGTTTGCATCAGTCTTCTTCTTGAAGATGCATTTATTTTCTATGGCTCGCCGGTCATCAGGCAAGTCTACCAAAGTCCATACTTTGTTCTCATACATGGATCCTATCTCGGATTTCATAGCTTCAAGCCATTTGTTGGAATCCGGGCCCGCCATCGCTTCTTCATAGTTCGAAGGTTCACCGTTGTCTAACAACATGATTTCCATCACAGGGTTGCCATACCACTCTGGTGCGGAGCGTGCCCTCGTGGACCTTCGCGGTTCAGTAGTAACTTGATCTGAAGCTTCATGATCATTATCATTAACTTCCTCTTCAGTTGGTGTAGGCGCCACAGGAACAACTTCCCGCGCTGCGGTACTATCCTGTTCGAGAGGGGTGTAATTACCTCATCAAGTTCTACCTTCCTCCCACTTACTTCTTTCAAGAGAAACTCTTTCTCTAGAAAGGATCCGTTCTTGGCAACAAAGGTTTTACCTTCGGATCTAAGATAGAAGGTATACCCAATAGTTTCCTGAGGGTATCCTATGAATACGCATTTCTCCGCTTTGGGTTCGAGCTTTTCTGGTTGAAGTTTCTTCACATAAGCATCGCAGCCCCAAACTTTAAGAAACGACAACTTAGGTTTCTTGCCAAACCATAGTTCATACGGTGTCATCTCAACGGATTTAGACGGTGCCCTATTTAAAGTGAATGCTGCAGTTTCTAATGCGTATCCCCAAAATGATAGCGGTAAGTCAGTAAGAGACATCATAGATCGTACCATATCTAATAAAGTGCGATTACGACGTTCAGACACTCCGTTGCGTTGTGGTGTGCCAGGCGGCGTGAGTTTTGAAACGATTCCACACTTCCTTAGGTGTGTGCCAAACTCGTGACTCAAATATTCTCCTCCACGATCAGATCGTAGACACCAAATTTTTCTGTCATGTTGATTCTCGACCTCACTCTGAAATTCCTTGAACTTTTCAAATGTCTCAGATTTGTGCTTCATCAAGTAGATATACCCATACCTACTCAAATCATCGGTGAGAGTGAGAACATAACGATAGCCACCGCGAGCTTCAACGTTCATTGGACCACACACATCAGTATGTATTATTTCCAATAAGTAGGTTGCTCTCTTCATTATTCCTGAGAATGGAGTCTTAGTCATCTTGCCCATGAGGCATGGTTCGCATGTGTCAAATGATTCAAAGTCAAGAGACTCTAATAGTCCATCAATATGGAGCTTCTTCATGCGCTTAACGCCGATATGACCAAGGCGGTAGTGCCACAAGTATGTGGGACTATCATTATCAACTTTACATCTTTTGGTACTCACACTATGAATATGCGTAACATCACGATCGAGATTCATCAAGAATAAACCATTCACCAGCGGAGCATGACCATAAAACATATCACTCATATAAATAGAACAACCATTATTCTCTAACTTAAATGAGTAGCCGTCTCGCATTAAGCAAGACCCTGATACAATGTTCATGCTTAAAGATGGTACTAAATAACAATTATTAAGGTTTAAAACTAATCCCTATGGTAGATGTAGAGGTAGCGTGCCGACGACGATCACATCGACCTTGGAACCATTCCCGACGCGCATCGTCACCTCGTCCTTGGCCAGTCTCCGCTTATTCCGCAGTTCCTGCTTTGAGTTGCAAATGTGAGCAACAACACCGGTATCAAATACCCAGGAGCTACTACGAGCGCTGGTAAGGTACACATCAATAACATGTATATCACATATACCTTTAACGTTGCCGGCCTTCTTGTCCGCTAATTATTTGGGGCAGTTCCGCTTCCAGTGACCCTTTCCCTTGCAATAGAAGCACTCAGTCTCAGGCTTGGGTCCATTCTTTTTCTTCTTCCTGGTATCTGGCTTACCGGGCGCGGCAACGGCTTTGCCGTCTTTCTTGAAGTTCTTCCTACCCTTGCCCTTCTTGAAACTAGTGGTCTTGTTGACCATCAACACTTGATGCTCTTTCTTGATTTCTACTTCTGCAGACTTGAGCATCGAGTACAACTCGGGAATGGTATTCTCCATCCCTTGCATGTTGTAGTTAAGCACAAAGCCTTTGTAGCTTGGTGGGAGAGATTGGAGGATTCTGTCAATTATAGCATCATCCGGAAGTTCGACTCCAAGTGAAGTTAGACCACCGTGTAACCCAGACATTTTGAGTATGTGCTCACTAACAGAACTGTTCTCCTCCATATTACAGCTAAAGAACTTGTCGGAGACTTCATATCTCTCGACATGGGCATGAGCTTGAAAAACTAGCTTCAGCTCTTGGAACATCTCATATGCACCGTGTTGCTCAAAACGCCTTCGGAGCCCCGTTTCTAAACTGTATAACATGCCACACCTAACCAGAGAGTAGTCATCACTCCGCGTTTTCCAGACGTTCAGAATGTCCTGGGCTGCTGCGGGAGCGGGAGGGTCACCTAGCGGCGCATCAAGGACGTAAGCCTTTTTAGCTGCTTCAAGGATGAGCTTCAAGTTGCGAACCCAGTCCGCATAGTTGCTACCATCATCTTTCATCTTGTTTTTCTCTAGGAATGCGTTGAAATTGAGGTTGACGTTGGCCATCTACAATATTTATAAACACAACTTTTATACTAAGTTCATGACAATTAAGTTCATTTAATCAAATTAAGTATGAACTCCCACTTAAATCGACATCCCTCTAGTCATCTAAGTGATACATGATCCATGTTGACTAACCCGTGTCCGATTATCACGTGAGACGGACTAGTCACCATGGTGAGCAACTTCATGTTGATCGTATTCAACCATACGACTCATGTTCGACCTTTCGGTCTCTTGTATTCGAGGTCATGTCTGTACATGCTAAGCTCGTCGAGTTAACCTAGGTGTTTCGCGTGTGTAAATCTGGCTTACACCCATTGTATGCGAACGTTAGAATCTATCACACCCGATCATCACGTGGTGCTTCGAGACAACGATCCTTCGCAACAGTGCACACTTAGGGGAATACGTTCTCGAAATTTTAAGAGGGATCATCTTATTATGCTACCGTCGTTCTAAGCAATAAGATGAAAAACATGATAAACATCACAATGCAATCATATAGTGACATGATATGGCCATTATCATCTTTGCTCTTTCGATCTCCATCTTCAGGCATCGCATGATCATCATCGTCACCGGCGTGACACCGTGATCTCCATCATCGTGTCTCCGTGAAGTCGTCACGCCAACTACTACTATCACTACTACTATAGCTAACCGTTAGCAATGAAGTAAAAGTAGTAAGCGCATGGCGTTGCATCTCATACAATAAATTAAGACAACTCCTATGGCTCCTGCCGGTTGTCATACTCATCGACATGCAAGTCGTGAAACCTATTACAATAACATGATAATCTCATACATCATACAAGCAACATCACAACTTTGGCCATATCACATCACATGTCAAACCCTGCAAAAACAATTAGACGTCCTCTAATTGTTGTTGCAAGTTTTACGTGGCTGATTTGGGTTTCTAGCACGAACACTTTCTTACCTACGTGACAACCACAACGATGATATGCCAAAGCTATGTACCCTTCATAAGGACCCTTTTCATCAAATCCAATCCGACTAGAGTAGGAGAGACAGACACCCGCTAGCCACCTTTATGCACGGTGTCCATGCCTGTCGGTGGAACCAGTCTCACGTAAGCGAACGTGGTAAGGTCGGTCCGGGCCGCTTCATCCCACAATACCGCCGGAAAAGAATAAGACTAGTAGCGGCAAGCAATTGACAAATCATCGCCCACAACCTTTTGTGTTCTACTCGTGCATAGAATCCACGCTTAGAAAACCTGGCTCGGATGCCACTGTTGGGTGACGTAGCATAAATTCAAAAAAAATCCTACGCATATTCAGATCTTCCTATGGAGAGACCAGCAAAGAGAGAGGGGTGAGTGCATCTTCATACCTTTGAAGATCGCTAAGCGGAAGCGTTACTAGAACGCGATCGACGGAGTCGTACTCGCGGCGATTCAGATCGCGGTGTGATTCCGATCTAGTGCCGAACTACGGCACCTCCGCGCTCAACACACGTGTAGCCCGGTGACATCTCCCACACCTTGATCCAGCAAGGAGGAGGGAGAGGTTGGGGAAGAACACCAGCAGCACGACGGCGTGGTGTCGATGGAGAGACGAGGTCTCCCGGCAGGGCTTCGCCAAGCACCGGCAGAGAGGAGGAGAAAGAAGGGCAGGGCTGCGCCGAGAGAGAGGGAAAAGTGTGTCCCCCAATGGCCAAAAGTGCCCACTATATATATGGGGAGGGGAGAGGGGGTGCCACCCCTAGGGTTCCCACCCTAGGTGGTGTGGCAGCCCCCCTAGATGGGAGGTGCGGCGGCCAGGGCAAGGAGGAGGGGTGGCGCACCCCTCTGGTGGGCCGTAGGCCCACCTGCGCTAGGGTCCCCCCTCTCCCCTCTTCCTCCGCCATGGGCTGAGTGGGGGGCGCACCAGCCCACCTAGGGGCTGGCTCCCTTCCCCACTTGGCCCATCTAGCCTCCCGGGGTCGTTTCCCCCTTTCGGTGGACCCCCGGGGCCACCTCCGGTGGTCCCGGTACGTTACGGGTGACGCCCGAAACACTTCCGGTGTCCGAAACCATCCGTCATATATATCAGCCTTTACCTCTGGACCATTCCGAAGCTCCACATGACGTCCGGGATCTCATCCGAGACTCCAAACATCCTTGAGTAACCTCGTATAACAATTCCCTATAACCCTAGCGTCATCGAACCTTAAGTGTGTAGACCCTACGGGTTCGGGAGACAGGAAGACATGACCGAGACACCTCTCCGGCCAATAACCATCAGCGGGGTCTGGATACCCATGGTGGCTCCCGCTTGCTCCACGATGATCTCATCGGATGAACCACGATGTCAAGGATTCAATCAATCCCGTATACAATTCCCTTTGTTTGTCGGTATAGAACTTGCCCGAGATTCGATCGTCGGTATACCTATACCTTGTTCAATCTCGTTACCGGTAAGTCTCTTTACTCGTTCCGTAGTACGTCATCATATGACTAACTCCTTAGTCACATTGAGCTCATGATGATGTTCTACTGAGTGGGCCCAGAGATACCTCTCCGTCACACGGAGTGACAAATCCCGATCTCGATTCGTACCAACCCAACAGACACTTTCAGAGATACCCGTAGTGCACCTTTATATTCACCCAGTTACGTTGTGACGTTTGATACACCCAAAGCACTCCTACGATATCCGGGAGTTGCACAATCTCACGGTCGAAGGAAAAGACACTTGACACTAGAAAAGCTTTAGCATACGAACAATACGATCTAGTGCTATGCTTAGGATTGGGTCTTGTCCATCACATCATTCTCCCAATGATGTGATCCCGTTATCAATGACATCTAATGCCCATGACCAGGAAACCATGATCATCTATTGACTAACAAGCTAGCCAACTAGAGGCTTGCTAGGGACACATTGTGATCTATTTATTCACACATATATTGCTGTTTCGAGTTAATACAATTATAGCATGAACAATAGAAGATTATAATGAACAAGGAAATATGATAATAACCATTTTATTATTGCCTCTAGGGCATATTTCCAACAAGTTGTTCATGAAGAAAGGTGGTATGTGTAGCATCCCCAAGCTTAGATTCTTGAGACTTCTTGAAATATTTACTTGGGTGCCTTCGGAATCTCCAATCTTGAGCTTTTGTATCTCGTTCAATCCTCTCTTTTCCCAGTTTTAGCTAAGTCTCAAAAACTGCATCCACACAAAACTTGAAAAGAACTCGTGAGATAGGTTGGTACAAAAAATAATAAATCAACACTTCATGTAATGCCAAGACAAGTTGCACAATAATTTTCAAACATTAGGTACTGTATACTCCCTCCTTTTCTTTTTACTCCACGTATAAGATTTGGTCAAAGTCAAACAACATAAAGTTTGACCAAATTTATATCAAAAATATGAATATCTACTATATTAAAATTATACCGATAATGTTGGAGATGAAAGAGGGGATGCCTTCCGGGGAATCCCCAAGCTTAGACACTTGAGTCTTCCTTTGGTATTACCTTGGGGGTGCCTTGGGCATCCCCAAGCTTAGGTTCTTGCTTCTCCTTATTCCCCTCATATTAGTATCTCACCCAAAACTTCAAAATTTCAATCACACAAAACTTAACGAAACTTTGTGAGATGGGTTAGTATGATAAATTTAGATCATTCACTTAGGTAATGCCAATAAAAGATTTATAATTGTTCTCACATAATTTATATCACTAAATATAAGCTATGGAAACACTAAAACAACCAAACTATGCATCAAAAATAGAATCTGACAAAAAAAAGAAAAGTTTGTGAGGATCTGCATGAAAACCATATTTCTGTAACTCGAGAAATTCTGAAATGTTAGGAAAACAAAGAGAATTTGCATACAAAAACTGTGTAAAAATTTAGAATGGTTTGACACTCCGGTAAAATCAAAGAAATTCTGCACTCGGCGTAAAAGTTTCAGCTCGTGGACAGAATCAAACAAGTAAGTATCCACACTATCCCAAAGGATTTACTTGGCACTTTATTGAAATAAAAGCTATAAAACATGATTAATAGAGTACCTTAATCATGTGAACACTCAATACCATAAAGGATAAATATTGGGTTGTTTCCCAGCAAGCGCTTTTGTTTTATGCCTTTTAGCTAGGCATGATGATTTCAATGATGCTCACATAAAAAGTAGTAATTGAAACATGCAAGAGAACATCATGAAGCACATTACAAGCACATTTAAGTCTAACCTGATTCCTATGCATAGGGAGTTTTCAAGAAAACAATTTATTGTAGCAATAATAAACTTGCATGGGAAGGCAAAACAAGCATGACTTCAAAACTTTGAACACATAGGGAGGAAACTTGATATTATTGCAATTCCTACAAGCATATTTCCTCCCTCATAATAATTTCCAGTAGAATCATTAAGGAATTCAACAACATAACTATCACATAAAGCATCCTTTTCATGATACACAAGCATATAATTTTTATTACTACTCACACAAGCAAATTTCTTATCATTCATAGTAGTGGGAGCAAACTCAACAAAATAACTATCATGAGATACTTAATTGATATAATCCATGTGAAAATTAAAATCATGATGACAAGTTTCATGGTTTTTATTACTCCTTATAACATACATGTCCTCACCATAATCATCATAGATAGCAATTTTGTTGTCATAGTCAATTGAAACCTCTTCCAAAATAGTGGACTCATCACTAAATAAAGTTATGACCTCTCCAAATCCACTTTTAGCATTATGAAAAGATTCAACACCCTCCAAAATAGTGGGATCATTAGTACCTAGAGTTGACACTCTTCCAAATCCACTTTCATCAATATAATCATCATAAATAGGAGGCATGATTTCATCATAAAAAATTTGTTCATCAAAATTTGGGGGACTAAAAATATCATCTTCAGCAAACATAGCACCCCCAAGCTTGTGGCTTTGCATATAATTAGCATCATGGATATTCAGATAATTCATACTAACAATATTACTATCATGCTCATCATTCAAGGAACTCACATTAAGCATTTTCATAAATTCTTCCTCTAGCAATTTAGCACAATTTTCCGAACCATGATTTTCATGACAGACATTATAAATATGAAAAATATGAGACCACATAATGCCATTTTTTGTAATTTTATTTTTATAAAACCAAACTAGTGATAAAACAAGAAATTAAAATATTCAGTTGCAAGATCTAAAGATATACCTTCAAGCACTCACCTCCCCGGCAACGGCACAAAAAGAAGAGCTTGATGTCTACTACACAACTTGTTCTTGTAGACTCGCCTTGGGCCTCCAAGCATATAGTTTTGTAGGACGATAGCAAATTTCCCTCAAGTGGATGACATAAGGTTTATCAATCCGTGGGAGGCGTAGGATGAAGATGGTCTTTCTCAAACAACCCTGTAACCAAATAATAAAAAGTCCCTTGTGTCCCAAACACACGAAATACAATGGTAATTTGTATAGGTGCACTAGTTTGGCAAACAGATGGTGATACAAGTGTAGTAATGATAGTAGATATAGTTTTTTGTAACCTGAATATATAAACATAGCAAGGTAACAAGTGTAAAACAGCGAGCAGAACGTTGTATAAATGCTTGGTAATAAAGCTTAGGGTTCGTACTTTCACTAGTGCAATCTCTCAACAATGCTAATAAATTAGGATCACATAACAATCCCTCAAGCAACCCCAATGTATTAAAATAACAATCCCTCAAGAAACCCCAATGTACTAATATAATTGGATCACATAACAAGTTATCCTTTCTGCTCAATCTATTCAAGAGTTCGTACTAAAATATCACCCTTGAAACATATCAAGCAACCCCAATGTCACTTTTGATACTCCAATGTTACCTCAAGTATCTGTGGGCTAATTACACGACATGTATCAAACAATTTTAGATTCTTCATATTCAGTCCAACACAAAGAACTTCAAGGAGCAAACCAAGATTTATATCGGAAAACATAGTACGAAAACGTGCATCAACCCCTATGCATAGATAACCCCAATGTCACCTCCGGAATTCGCGAGTTGAGTGCCAATACATATATCAAGTGAATCACTTGAATACCCCAATGTCACTACGGGTATCCGGATGCAAGACGTACATCATGTGCTCCTAAACCTGAATATTCAATCCAACATAATGAGATCTTAAAGTGGAAGACTCAATTCATCACAACAATAGCATGGGACAAACACCATATGATCCAACTATATGAACAAGTCCCGTGAAGTACCAAGATCATGAAATCTCAAGAACACGAGAGAGAGAGAGAGAGAGAGATTAAACACATAGCTACTCGTACAAATCCTCAGCCCTGAGGATGGACTTCTCCCTCCTCGTCATAGCCTCCACCGGGATGATGAATATGGCCACCGGAGATGATCTTCCCCTCCGGAGGGTGCCGGGGCGGGCTCCCGATTGGTTTTTCGTGGCTACAAAGGCTTGCGTCGGCAAAACTTTCTCTCTCCGGTTATTTTTGGAGGTTTCTCTATTTATAGAGATTTCTGGCATTGGAATCGTGCCAAGTTGGGCCACGAGGTGCCCACTAGGTAACAGGTCGTGCCACGGGGCAGGCGCGCCCTAGTACCTAGTGGGAAGCCTGGACCTCCTCTCTGGTGGTTCTTTGCTCCTCTCGATGCCTTCTAGGCAGAAAAAATTCTCCAAAAAGTTTCATGATATTTGGACTCCTTTTTATATTGATTTTATCTAAAGTAAAAAAAAGAAGGAAAATAGCAACTCGCACTATGCACTATTTCAATAGGTTAGTCCCAAAACATGATATAAAGTTGCTATAAAATGATTGTAAAACATCGAACAATGATAATATAATAACATGGAACAATCAAAAAATTATAGATACGTTGGAGACGTATCACGGCTCACTGGGCCATGTCGTTCTCCTTGTGGTAAGTTTCTTTTTCATATTAGCCAAATCATGCGTGTGATGTCTGTTTCATTACTAACTAATATGAGTGACTTGTCAAAACCAAATGTGCAGTCTATGTGCGAGAGGACCGGTCAGACCCCTCCGTCGATGCTAGGCATTTCTGCGGTTCGAACGATGAGTTTCATTTGAATGGTCATTAGTTACTAGTCTTAACATTTGAGTGCCATCATGCCAATGACCTTTGGTGCTGAATAACTCCCGAGTTGCATCACACAACCATTCTCCAGGTGAAACCGGCCCAAGCAACCCCGGTGATTCACATCCATGATAACAACGACGGTAAGTTTTCTCTAGTGTTCTGCTTATCAAATGCATACTTAGCTTTGTACATGCTAGTTGGCCCTATTATGCCACATACTTAGCTCATAGATTTCATATACTTAGCTTGTTTTCCTCTAAAATGACATAATTAGCTTAGTTAGGTCGAAAATGGCATAATAACCTTGGTTAGCTCATAAATGTCATATACTTAGCTTATTTTATTCCAAAATGACATAGTAAGCTCAAAGGCATAAAATAAAAATAAAGAATAGAAGAGGAAAGAGAAGAAAAAGGATGAATAAAAGAAGAAGAATGAGCTCCTTATTTCTTTCTTTTTCTTATTTTCCTTCTCTTTATTCTTCTTTTCTTCTTCTTCTTCTTCTTCTTCTTCTTCTTATTCTAGTCTTCTTCTTATTCTTCTTCTAGTATTCTTCTTCCTCTTCTTCATCATCATCTTCTTCTTCTTCTTCTTCTTCTTCTTCTTCTTCGTCTTCTTATTCTAGTCTTCTTCTTCTTCTTCTTCTTCTTCTTCTTCTTCTAGTCTTCTTCTTCTTCTTCTAGTCTTCTTCGTCTACTTCTTCTTCATCTTCTTCATCACATCATCATATTCTTCTTCTTCTTCTTCTAGTCTTCTTCTTCTTCTTGTAGTATTCTTCTTATTCTTCTTCTACTACTACTACTTCTTCTTCATCTTCTTCATCACATCATCATCATCATCATCTTTATCTTATTCTTCATCTTCTTCTTCTAGTCTTCTTCTTCTTCTTCTTCCTCCAGTCTTCTTCTTTTTCTTCTTCTTCTTAATAATCTTCTTCATCACATCTTCTTCTTCTTCATAGCTAATTATCCACCAAAATGACATAATTAGCTTATTTAGTTCATTTATGACATAATTAGCTTAGTTAGGTCAAAATGACATAATAACCTTGGTTAGCTCATAAATGTCATATACTTAGCTTATTTTCCTCCAAAATGACATAATTAGCTTAGTTTGGTGAGAAATGGCATAATAACCTTGGTTAGCTCATAAATTAAATATACTTAGCTTGGTTTCCTCTAAAATGACATAATTAGCATAGTTAGGTCAAAATTGGCATAATAACCTTGGTTAGCTCATAAATGTCATATACTTAGCTTATTTTCCTCCAAAATGACATAATAAGCTCAAAAATGGCATAAAAATAAAAAGAAAGAATAGAAGAGGAAAGATAAGAAAAAGAAAGAATAAAAGAAGAAGATTGAGCTTCTTCTTTCTTTCTTCTTACTATTTTCCTTCTCTTTCTTATTCTGTTTCTTCTTCTTCTTATTCTTCTTCTTCTTGTTCTTCTTCTTCTAGTATTCTTCGTCTTCTTCTAGTCTTCTTCTTCTTCTTCTTCTTATACTACTACTACTACTACTACTACTACTGCTACATCTTGTTCATCACATCATCATCATCTTCTTTTTCTTCTTCTTCTTCTTCTTCTTCTTCTTCTTCTTCTTCTTCTAGTCTTCTACTATTACTACTACTACTACTACTTCTTCATCTTCTTCATCACATCATCATCATATTCTTCTTCTTCTTCTTAGCTAATTATCCTTCAAAATGACATAATTAGCTTATTTAGTTCATTTATGACATAATTATCTTAGTTAGGTTAGAATGGCATAATAACCTTGGTTAGCTCATAAATGTTATATACTTAGCTTGTTTTCCTCTAAAATGACATAATTCACTTAGTTAGGTCAAAAATGGCATAATAACCTTGGCTAGCTCATAAATGTGCATATACTTACCTTATTTTCCTCCAACATGACATGATTAGCTTAGTTAGGTCAAACATTGCAGCAAAACCTTGGTTAGCTCATAAATTTCATATTCTTAGCTTGTTTTCCTCCAAAATGACATAATAAGCTCAAAAATGTCACATGTTGTTGTTCTTCTTTTTCTAACTTTCTTCTTCCCATTTTGCATATTTGATTTACTACATGGAAGATGGCATTGCTGGATTTCTTTAGTTTTTGTTTTGATTTGAGTTGATGAACAATGTGGAATTATATGTATGTATATATGTATGAGCACTATTAAAAATTGTATGTATTGCTTCTTTTAATATGTATTGGTTCTTTTGATCCGGCCTAGCTCACTATATATCATATATGTGTCGTGAATTAAATATATTATATATCTATTGTGAAAAGTAGGGAAATAACAAAAAACAAATAAAACAAGGGTAATGTAGGGACTTTGCCGTCAGCCAGCCGACGACAAAGGGCTTTGCCATCTACCAACCAATGGCAAAGCTGCCACGTGGCAGCAAACTGTGCAACCTAGGAGCACAAGGTCTGACCCATTTGGTCATTTTGTCGTTCACTGGCAGACGACAATGGCCTGGTCTGGCAGGCGGCAAAGACCAGCTGAAGCAGACGGCAAAGGGATACACGTGGCTGTTGACGGTAAAGGGGCAGGCATTGGCAGGCACGCAGGCAGATGGCAAAGACCACGCAAGGCAGCCAACAAAGGTTGGCACATCGCAGCTGACGGCAAAAGGCTGCTGTTAGCTACCTAACCAGGCTGACAACTATTCTTTATTTTCTAGCCCCTTTGCCATCTGCTGGTCTAGAAAGACGGGCGACAAAGATCTTTGGTGTCTGCTGCCTCCCCACAAAAGACAAAGAATGTCTTTACCGTGACTTCGAGTGCCAAAAGTTGGGCCGTCAGCCAAAAGACGGTAAAGGTCTTTGTCGTCCGTGACCCGGTCCTTTGCCCTTTTATATGGCAGACGACAAAGAAGGTGATTCCTGTAGTGATGGTCAACTGGGACGATATTTGCCTACATAAGGACTGTGTCAAGTTGGGGATTCTGGCATCCCGTGGAATGAATACCTCCCTCATGTTAAGGTGGGTTTGGAGGATCCTCCGTAACGAGGGTGGTTTGTGTCTCCAACTCCTTTAGGAAAAATACCTAAGGGGTGAGTCACTCCTCGTGTGCTCCCGTACGGGCGGATCCCAATTCTGGCGCGTTATCCAAAAGATCAAATAGGAGATTCACCTAGGAATCTCCTTTAATGTAGGTAATGGGGAAGGGACCCAGTTCTGGCTGGACCCCTCGGATAGGGATGAACCGCCTAGCATGGGGTTTCCTATCCTTTTCTCCATCTGGGAAACCCCGTCCCTTGTAGTCTCTAGAGCCCGCAGCCAAGGGCACTTGGCTATTAGGTTTAGGTGCTCCATCGGACCGATAGAAACGGCCGAGTGACATCGCCTGCCCGACGTCTTGCCACACGTACTCCTGGAGCACCCGGATACGGTTGCCTCACGTCTTTCCCCGTCGCGGGAATTTTTGGTCGGCTCGGCCTATCAAGCCATCTATCGCTACCCCATTATTCCATGGCTAGCACCGCTATGGAAGGCCCCTCTACCCCTAAAGATAAAAAATATTTGTGTGGAAGTTGCTTCGTAACCACATCCCCTCGGGGATAGAGGTGCGGAAGCGGCACAGACCGGGTGATGGCATGTGACCCTTATGCACGGTGCCAAAGTCGGCAACCCATATAATCTTTAATCTTCACGCGCATGGCGGAAATGGCCATGTGGAAATTCACTAGAGAGGCTCTTGGACCCGACTAGGAGGCCCAGGACCTTGTGGAGTTCCTCTAAATCAGGGCCAATCACAATGGGCGATGCCGCCGTTAATTTGGGTGATCTTTGCCGCCATGACTTGGACCCTCTAGACGAGTCGCAATAAGAAGGTGCTAGAACAGAATTTTTTGAGGCAGGCGTGTGACTCCTTCTTCAAATTCCTGGCTTTTATGCAGCATTGGCACCCACTCTCTAGGCAGCGTGACCGGGCGCACATGGATGATATGATGGACGCTCTTCTGGCTACGACGCGACGTCTGGCTTCCATGTAAGACTAAGGTTGTACCGCCACTAGATGTTTTTTTTCTCATTTCTTTTACTTTTTTGGGGCTGGAGTGTGTCGTCGCCTCGACTCCTATGTGTGGGTGAACTTATATGCGGGTATTATGGATCGTTGCTTTATTTGTAAAGCAGGACGAAAGCCTATTTTGAGGTATATCTTTTATTCATATTGAGGTTCCTACTCTTCTAGATGAATAGGTGACATACCGGTTCTGTTCAACAGTATCAATTGGTGCAATTTTATTTATTTTCAACAATTTCTCTAGTCGTCCATAAGCAAGTATCCATCTAGTAGCGATGAAAGGAGGAGGAAGAAAGTTGTGGATGATTTAGTACAATCACACCAACATCAATGACAACAACGCAAGTGGGTGTAAGCATGTAGGTAATTCATCGGATGCGCATGCACAGTCCACTAGTGATGATGATGAACAAGCAGTTCATATTGATGAAATCTATGAAAAATTGAGATTATCTTGATAATAAAGCAAGAGGCATGTTAGTTGAGAAAGGGTCTATGAGAGAGGACAAAAAATGGCATACCATCTAGACAATGTAGGAAGAAGTTTTTTGCTTCTAATATAAGATCTTGAATTCTACCAGTAGTAGGAATGAGAGATCCTTAGCCCATCATGGATTAGGACATTGTTAGGTAATGTGTACAAATTATTTTATATATATATATTTCTACAGTAAATAAAATATTTCCATGGATGATATTGCACATAGTTCATTCCACCTTTATCAATCTAGGTTATCCTTCTTTCTTAACAAAGCACAATGTGATCCCTCTGTTATGGAATTTCAACTTATACCAAAGCTTGTACTTTAGATATTTATGCCGATGAAGGAAAGCCTTGTTAAAGACTACTACTTTTAACTTGCGAAACGTTCGACCAGTCGCATGGCTGTCGTTCGATCCCCTAGATCCAGCGTGTGTCTAGCTCACGGCTGATAACCCACAAGTGTAGGGCATCGCAACAGTCTTTGCGGGTAAGATAACCCAATTTATTGACTCGACACAAGGGGAGCCAAAGAATATTTATACGATTTAACAATTGAGTTGTCAATTCAACCACATCTGAAAGATACTTGCTTGTCAACGAAATATTAGTAGCAACGGTGATATGAAAGTGAAGGTGGGAACGGAAATAATGGTGGCAAAACAATGAAAGTAAAACAGCTAAAGTAGAGCAACTGGTGACTAGCAGGATTAAAACACTGTAGGCTAGGGAATGGATGGTTGGTCATGGATGAGAGATATCATGTATTTAACTTGGGGCACGACACATAGAAAAGTAATGATCATCTAGGCAAATATCAAACATTACGCATATATCCCAAGGTAGTCGTGCGTTCTTGCAATAAGAACTTGCACAACATCTTTTGTCCTACCATCCCGCTACCAACGGGGCCAAAAGGAACTTATGGAGATTAAGGTGCTCATGTCAAAGAGCACCGGAACAAAGCATAACAATCAATGGATACATGGAATCCTCAAACTATATTCTATCCCCTTTGGTGTCCCAAGTTGTCACCATTGGGATCGCCAATCCTAGACTATAATAGGTGCATACTACTCATAGATAGGATCAAGAACACAAATATATTCCTGAAAACATAAGGTATTTAGATCTGAAATCATGACACTCGGGCCCAAAGTGACAAGCATTAAGAGTAACAAGTAGTAGCAAAGATGATAAACACCATAGTAGATGATAGGCAAGATGACCCCAACAATCCGACGAACTATTACATGATCTAACTCATCCAATCCCTACCATCCCCTTCACCTACAGCAGGGAATTACTCACATATGACGGGTGAAGCCATGGAAGGGTGATGGAGTGGTGATGGTGATGATGATGGCGACGATTTCCCCTTTCTGAAGGCCAAGACAACCTCCAGATTAGCTCTCCCGGAGAAGAACTGAGGGTGGCGGCAGCTCCGCGTTGAGAACTTGCGAAACGACTTCTGTTTTGGGATTTCTCCATCACGGATAAAAATAGGAGCCAAAGTAGGGTACAACAGGAGGTGGACCCCACCCAGGCGGCCTCCAGGCGTGTCTAGAGGGCAGGCCGCGCCCAGAGGTCGGTTGGACGCCTGGTGGCCCCCCTCTGGCCCATCTTCTGGCCCAGGGTTCCTCCCGGCGCGTGGATTTTCTCTATTTTTATAGGAATTTTCCGGGACGCTTAAATATCCATTTTCCTGCACACAAGAAAACCATACACACAGCTGTGCTGAAAACAGCATTAGTCCGGGTTAGTTTCATTCAAATCATGCAAGAATGAGGCCAAAACAATAGCAAAAGTGTTTGGAAAATTCGATACGTTTGTGACGTATCAACTCCCCCATGCTTAGCATATTGCTTGTCCTCAAGCAATCCAGTTCAACGAAGCAGACGCGACAAAGAAAACTTTGACAAACTCTTCTGCTTCATCAGATGTATATAAGCATGCACTACGAAGAAGTCCAACAAGTATTGAAGCAATGTTACAAAGACAATGCACGAAGCAATCCTTCGATCATGTGAAGAGTTTCAAATAACTAAGAATGAATAATATGCAACTGAAAATCATGACGAGATCACAATGCACATGACTCGGACATACTAGAGTGGTATCTCACTAGCCCCCATGAGTGAAGCAAAACATAAATGCAGACGCTCCTTCGGGGTCTGATACGTCCATTTTGCATCATGCTTTCATGTTGATATTTATTGCTTTTTGGGATGTCATTACACTTCGAGGTACAATACTTATGCCTTTTCTCTCTTATTTTGCAAGGTTTACATGAAGAGGGAGAATGCCGGTAGCTGGAATTCTGGCCTGAAAAAGGAGCAAGTTTGAGATGCCTATTCTGCGCAACTCCAAAACCGTGAAAATCAACGTGGAATTTTTTGGGAATATATTAAAAATACTGGGCGGAAGAAGTACCAGAGGGGTGCCACCTAGAGGCCACAAGCCTGCCAGGCCCGGCCTACCCCCCTGGCCGGGGCTAGAGGGCTTGTGGGCCCCATGTTGCCCCTATGGCGCTCATCTTTTGCTATATGAAGGGCTTCATCAAGAAAAAATCAGAAGGGATCTTTTTCGTGGATTCGCCGCCGCCACGAGGCGGAACTTGAGCAGAACCAATCTAGAGCTCCGGGAGGACGATCCTGCCAGGGAAACTTCCCTCCCGGAGGGGGAAATCATCGCCATCGTCATCACCAACACTCCTCTCATCGAAGGGGACTCATCACCATCAACATCTTCATCAGCACCATCTCATCTCCAAACCCTAGTTCATCACTTGTAACCAATCTCCATCTCACGACTCCGATTGGTACTTGTAAGGTTGCTAGTAGTGTTAATTACTCCTTGTAGTTGATGCTAGTTGGATTATTTGGTGGAAGAGTTTATGTTCAGATCCTTGATGCTACTCATTACCTCTTTGGTCATGAATATTATTATGCTTTGTGAGTAGTTACTTTTGTTCCTGAGGACATGGGATAAGTCATGCTAATAGTAGTCATGTGAATTTGGTATTCGTTCGATATTTTGATGTGTTGTATGTTGTTTTTCCTCTAGTGGTGTTATGTGAACGTCGACTACATAACACTTCACCATTATTTGGGCATAGAGGAAGGCATTGGGAAGTAGTAAGTAGATGATGGGTTGCTAGAGTGACAGAAGCTTAAACCCTAGTTTATGTGTTGCTTCGTAAGGGGCTGATTTTGATCCACTAATTTAATGCTATGGTTAGACTTTGTCTTAATTCTTCTTCGTAGTTGCGGATGCTTGCGAGAGGGGTTAATCATAAGTGGGGTGCTTGTCCAAGTAAGGGCAGTACCCAAGCGCCGGTCCACCCACATATAAAACTATCAAAGTAACGAACGTGAATCATATGAACATGATGAAAACTAGCATGCAGAAATTCCCGTGTGTCCTCGGGAGCGTTTTTCCTCCTATAAGACTTTTTCCAGGCTTGTCCCTTGCTAAAAAAGGGATTGGGCCACTTTGCTGCACCGTTGCTACTTTTGTTACTTCTTTCTCGCTATGAATCATCTCACCATGCAATTACTTGTTACCGATAATTTCAGTGCTTGCAGATATTACCTTGCTGAAAGCCACTTGTCAGATCCTTCTCCTCCTCGTTGGGTTCGACACTCTTATTTATCGAAAGGACTATGATTGATCCCCTATACTTTTGGGTCATCAAGACCCTTTTCTGGCGTCGTTGCCGGGGAGTGAAGCGCCTTTGGTAAGTGGAACTTGGTAAGGAAACATTCATATACTGTGCTGAAATTTATTGTCACTTGTCACTATGGATACTAATCCTTTGAGGGGCTTGTTCGGGGTATCTTCACCTCAAACGGAAGCACAAATAGTTGTCCCTCAACCTTCTGCACCTACTGAAAATATTTGCTTTGAATTTCCTTCGGGTATGCTTGAGAAACTGCGGGTTAATCCTTTTACAGGAGATGGAACATCACATCCAGACTTGCATCTAATTTATGTAGATGAGGTTTGTGGTTTATTTAAGCTTGTAGGTTTGCCCGGGGATGAGGTCAAGAAGAAGGTCTTTCCTTTATCTTTGAAGGATAAGGCATTGACATGGTATAGGCTATGTGATGATACTGGATCATGGGACTACAATCGGTTGAAATTGGAATTTCATCAAAAGTTTTATCCTATGCATTTAGTACATCGTGATCGGAATTATATTTATAATTTTTGGCCTCGTGACAGAGAAAGCATCGCTCAAGCTTGGGGGAGGCTTAAATCAATGTTATATTCATGCCCCAATCGTGAGCTCTCGAGAGAAATTATCATTCAGAACTTTTATGCTCGACTTTCTCATGATGACCGCACCATGCTTGATACTTCTTGTACCGGTTCTTTTATGAAGAGGGATATTGAGTTCAAATGGAATTTATTGGAGAGAATTAAACGCAACTCTAAATATTGGGAGCTTGAAGAAGGTAAAGAGTCAGGTATGAATTTCTAGTTTGATTGCGTTAAATCCTTTGCTGAAACAAATACTTTTTGTGACTTTAGCGCTAAGTATGGACTTGACTCTGAGATTGTAGCTTCATTGTGTGAATCATTTTCTGCTCATGTTGATCTCCCCAAAGAGAAGTGGTTTAAATATCACCCTCCTTTAGAAGTCAATGTAGTTAAATCCAATCCAGTTGAAGAGAGAGTCATTGCCTATAATGATCATGTTGTTCCGAGTGCTTACATTGAGAAACCACCTTTCCCTGTTAGGATAAAGGATCATTCTAAAGCTTCAACTGTGATACGTAGAGGCTACATTAGAACACCTACAGCCCCTGAGCAAATTAGAGTTCAACCTAGCATTGCTATTATCAAAGATATTTTGTCCAACGATGTTGAGGGACATAGTATTCACTTCTGTGAAGATGCTGCTAGAATTGCTAAACCTCACGCTAGATACAAACATAGTGTAACATCCCAATTTTCGTAAATTCGGATGTTAATAGATCATTCATTTGCATTCCATATTTTATGCATCATTGCGTTCTTCTGAAAAAAATTATCGTTATGTGACTGCGGGCAATTTATCGGAGCGGAGATAATATGACTTCTCCCCTGTGAGTTAAAGTCACCATTTTTGGTTTTTGCAAATTTTTCCAAACTCCGAATTATTTTAGTCGAGTTTTTTTTTCGATCGCGTTGTGTGATCTAATTGCATAATATTTTTTTTAAAAGTTGCATTAGGTGGAACTAGGATTCCTATATATTATATATATATATATTAGTTGTATATGTTATTTTGTTTTCTCCTAAGTTCTAGTGCATATATATATATTAGTTCCTATTTTTTGTTAGCTAGGAATATTTTTTTTTTACTGTTTTGGTTTTCTTTCTTTTCTTTTTTGCTGTTGTTAGTTTGTTTTAAAAAAAAATAGAACTGCCAGGCCGAGCCACAAGGGCTCAGCCCAGCCCCCATGCATGCATGCATGCAGCCCCCTCCCCCACGTCCCAACCTCCCTCTCCCTCCCCACGTTTCCCTCTCTTTCCTAAGTTCTCTCTCTTCTCTTCCCCCACGTGAGTACTCCCTCCCTTTCCTTATTTCTCTCTTTCCTATTTCTACTCCCTCCTTTTCCTTTTATCTCCACCGCCACCTCTCCCTCTCTTTCCTATTTGCTCTCCCATGATCTCCTTCCCAAAGTTCTCCCTCTCCTTCCTTTTACTCTCCTCCCCTAAGCCTATATAACCCCCCCCCACCGTCACCTCTCCCCAACCCTAGCCGCCGTCTCCACCGCCGCCTCCACAAGCCGCCGCCGGCGCCTCACCTCACCGCCGCCCTAGCCGCCGCCGCGAGCAGCGGCAGCAGCCCGAAGTCTGCTGCACCTCGGCCTCGCCGCGGAGGAGGAGCCCTCCCCGAACTCTCTCTCCACCGCCGCCTCTTCCCCGCGGAGGAGGAACCTCACCGCCGCCACCCGACGCCCCACCGCCCGGAGCTACCCCTCCTCCTCGCCGGTCATCTCCTTACTTGCCGGTGCAAGCTACAGCAGCAGGTAGCTATCCATCTCTCTCTCTATTTGCATGCACTCAATCTCGGCCCTTAGATCCCATGCAACACCATGCAATGGCTAGGATTAGATCACCTATACCCCTTCGGTTTAGTCCAGAAAACCAACGGTTCTTTTGGTCACTTAAGATTTAGCCAGTGGTTTTGCAAGCCATGGGACGTTTGCTCCAAACCAAGAAAACACACAGCCACTACAGCCAATAGAACTTGCCACGTGTGCCTCTCTTTAGCACTAGCAATTTTGTAATTTTCTGTCCAGATTTCGAAAACAAAAACTTTCAATCTTGTTTTGATCACAACGTTTTACCCCTACGTCCAATGACATTGATTCTTTTTCCAGTAGCTCACAAGTTTCCTGTAGTTTTTAAAAATATATAATTTTTCTGTGTTTGAAATTTTTAAATATAAGTTAAAGCAGATTTAGTTTAAACACTGTTTTGCCTATTCCAGGAGTTTTAAAAATGATATTGAGTTGATTCTTTTTGCTACTGTTTTCTAGTGATAAAACCTTACTGTAGTAGAATTTTCAGAATTTTCCAAGTATTTTTACTAGTGTTTTCAACAGAAACAAGTTTCTGTCCTACCGACGCGCGATAAAATTCTTTTGCGTAGTCGTTTGCCAATCATTGCATGTGATGTTATTTTTACTCGTGGCATGATTGAATTGCTTATGGTGTGCTTTGTGTTTGTATCGGTAGATCATCCGGAGTGCGAAGCGTGTTACTTAGAGACGCTCGAGCAGGACAACTATCATCAAGGCAAGTCATCTTTGATCATGTTATTTTTACCTATGTTTTCAATGCATAGTAGATCACCTTCTTTGCCCTATTTGCATGCTGCCTAGGTACTTGGAAACTTTAGTCATAGGTGTAGTATCATGTGGTAGGAACACCAACACCCCGATACTTGGCCCCGGGACGACAAAGTTATATATATGCTATGCTTAAGTAGACGGGTTATCGGTTGAGTGTATGCCACGAGAGATGCGAGATTGATATAATAACCAAGACCGGACTAAGACATGATTTTCAAGACCTCGGACGCAATGCAACACTGGGTGAAGGACGGTTGATCGGCTCCTTGGAAAACCGAGTGGATGCCCGGGATGCTGGAGAGGCCATGTCATCCTGCGGAAAGCTTCACCCAGGCTCAAAGGGACGGACGGAGACTTCAAGACTCAAGGCTTACCTGCACAGCCACAAGTCATTATGGGCTCTGGCTTGGTTGGACAACGCGGCGACTCTGGACAGGCGGTGCTAGCAGATGTAGACGAACGGTAGGATTGAATGGGCACCGACAGGGATTCAGAGGGACCCGTTGAAAGACCATGTTTTGATCATCCGGTCTTCAAACACCCTGTAGTGCGAGGACATACTCGGAGGCGATCAAATCTTGTGGGGAACGTGTGCAAAACTCTACAGAGTACTCAACCTAATTGATTAGCCGTGTCCATGGTCATGGACAACTTGAGCCGAAGGCATTGAATTTCCCCTGAACTCTCGACACAATTTAATAATGATGTGGGTGTTAACAACTATTCGGGTACGAGAACTAGTTGGCGGAACCATCTCGTTAACAACAAACATGTAGTAATATTTTGCTTCCGACCCCTTTTGTTGTAGGAGAAAACTAGCTTTATGCAAAACTTATCTCCACCGGCCAAATATGCATGTAGAGATAGTGATTATTATTTTACTCCCTCTCTTGATGATTTGCCAGCATATTCAATATGCTGACCTACACGGCTGCAACGTATCATGTTGCAGAGTACTTTTCCGACCAGGAGTGAGGCTACGATTCTACGCTCAGCGACATGCCCTTGGAGTCGGATGGACTCGTCTACCTGATGCTTCCGCTTAGTCTTCTTTAGATAATCTCATGAGTTGGCCTTCAGCCACTTTATTGTACTCCTTTATTGTAATAAAGTACTCTTTATGAGATTTCGATTAATAAAGTTGTGTGATTGCACTCTTGAATATATACATTATGTACTGTGTGTGTACCAGCATGATCTTGGGATGGTACAGAAACACCAGAGGCTTGACTCGTTGAGTCGGGTCGCTATAGAAATGGTATTCAGAGCACACGCTGACCTTAGGACGTAACCTCTAGGAATGGAAAAGCCTTAGGAAGAAAACTATTTTCTCTTATATCTTCTATTTCCCCCTCTGATCATTTCTGACTTCTCTCCGATTTTCCAATGTTTAGATGGCCACCTTCATCCCTGTTATGTTCACGGAGTTTTGCCAGCCCGACACCACTATGCCGTTCGGAAAAGAGCTGGTGCAGATCACCAAGGATTTGAGGATTGCTCTGCCGACTATCACAGGGAAGCCCACTTCGTCTTACCCGGTGGATTCACGCTACAGGATCAAGGTGCATATTCCCGGAAGGACATTCGAGCCGCGCACTGAGCCGATGGATTTCAAGTTCATCGCACCGAGCTGGATTCTCGGAAGGGACATGGCGATCCATTGTGCACTCGGACGTATCAAGGATGAATACAAAGGCTGCCCTATTTCTCCAGACCTGTTCGCTGTATCCCGGAGAAATGAAGACGGAGACATCATCTCAAACAAGACCAATGACGCTCTCTTGTCTTATGCCCAGACCTTGGAGAAGCACAGCGGAACTCTGGAGTATCACGCGATCAAGGACGCCAGGAAGATCAAGCAACTGTCACTCCGCGAGCTTGAACTTGAAGATGCAGCCCGGGAAGCCCACTATGAGCATGAGCTGGAAGTGAAGGATTTTCTGGAGCGGATCAAGAAGCTGAAGACTCGAGTTGCATACCTCGAGGAGGAACTGGACATGGGCGAGAACCTTCATCCCGAAGGAGACGTAGCCCCGTGATCAGCAACGACGAGGACTATGAAGAAAGCTCCACCGAAGGACCCGACACCATGCTATTCTGAGGAGGACACTTAGACTAGACCACCAAATTTACTTTATCGTTTTACGTGTTAGGCCGATGTTTAGGATTATTGAATTTTGTATCCTTGTGTGAACCTTTGTGATGATTGAATAAAATGTGTGGTGTGATACTTGTGTGTTACATTCATATGGGTAGTGTAATTCCTCTTAGACCATTGTTCTATGCTAATCTCACCCCTCTACAAACATCAGATGCCTCCAAGACGCGCCCCTGAGTCAAACTTTCCGCCGGAACTCACTCAGTTGATCCAGCAACAGAATGCCTTGATGCAGCTGATCATCCAGAACCAGAACAACAACTACCGTCCCCCACCCCAGGCAGACAACCTTACCCGTTTTCTAAGGTTGAACCCTCCAACTTTCTCCAGCAGCATTGAGCCCATTGTGGCAGATGATTGGCTTCGCAAGATGGAGCGTGAACTTATCACTGCTGGTTGTTCTGAAGCTGAGAAGGTGCGTTTTGCCGCGCATCAACTTGAAGGCCCTGCAGCTGCTTGGTGGGAGAACTACACCACCACTTATCCCATTGCTGGAGTCACTTGGGAGCAATTCAAGCAAGCTTTCCACACCGCGCATGTCTCAGCTGGTGCAATGAGTCTGAAGAAGCGTGAGTTTCGCAACTTACGCCAGGGGAGTTGCACTGTGGCCCAGTACGTTGATGATTTCAGCATGCTCGCCCGTTATGCACCTGGAGATGTGGCCGATGATGCGGCCAAGCAGGAGAAGTTCTTGGAAGGACTGAATGATGAGCTGAGCATTCAGTTGACGGTAGCCACCTTCAACAACTATCAGGAGCTGGTTGATAAGGCCCTCATCTTGGAGGGGAAACATCAGCAGATGGAGAACCGCAAGCGAAAATATGGGGTTGGAAAGTTCAACTCCGGCACTCAGCAGAAGCCTCGCTACACCCCCTACTCAGGGAATACCGGGACTGGATCCGGTAAGTTTGGTGGACATGTTCAGCATAACCACCCTGTGCACAACCATGGAGGCCACAACCATGGAGGAAATGGGAATCACCGCAACAACAGCAACTTCAAGAATGGCGGTACTGGCACTCAGCAGAATTCAGCTCCAGCTCAGAAGGATCTGACCCACATCACCTGCTTCAAGTGTCAGAAGAAGGGACACTATGCCACTGATTGTCCCCGGAACAAGCAAGGGAATGGCAACGGCAACGGCAACGGCAACTCTGCAGCAAAGAAGCCCAATCCTTTTCCTCGAGCTCAGGTGAACCACATTGATGTGGAAGAGGTCTATGATCATCCCGATACTGTGGTTGGTAAGTTTTTGCTAAATTCACATCCAGTATTGGTACTTTTTGATTCTGGTGCAACACATTCATTCATATCAAGGGTAGTTGTGGAAAAGTATAGCTTGCCAACTAGAACCCTCGGCCAACCTATTAAGGTCAGTTCCCCAGGAGGCATGATGACAGCCGGGATAGGATGCCATGCTTTGAGTCTCAACATCGGGAACCATAATTTTCCCACCGACCTCATCGTATTAGAGTCCCTAGGATTGGATGTAATTCTAGGCATGGATTGGATGGCCAAGTATGAAGGGAATATCGATTGTGCCCTTAAGTCTATTTTGATCACCACCCCCGAGAAGAAGCGGATTAAGTACGTGTCTCAGCGCCCGACACGGAGTAAGCGAGTAAACTCTCTCACGGGAGTAGTCCAGGAGGAAGTACCGATTGTACAGGAGTACCCAGATGTATTTCCGGAAGAATTACCGGGCATGCCACCCGATAGAGAGATTGAGTTTTTGATTGAGCTATTACCCGGAACAACACCGATATCCAAGAGACCTTATCGGATGCCCGCTAATGACTTGATAGAAATCAAGAAGCAAATTAAAGAGTTATTGGACAAAGGGTATATTCGCCCAAGTTCTTCACCTTGGGGAGCCCCAGTGCTCTTGGTTGAAAATAAGGACAAGTCCCTGAGAATGGTTGTCGATTATCGTGCATTGAACGATGTGACCATCAAGAACAAGTACCCCTTGCCGATGATCAATGATCTGTTTGATCAGTTAGTTGGAGCTCGCATATTCTCAAAGATCGATCTTCGATCCGGGTATCATCAGTTGAAAATTCGTGAACAGGATATACCCAAGACAGCCTTCACCACTCGGTACGGCTTGTATGAGTACACGGTCATGTCATTTGGACTGACTAATGCTCCGGCATATTTTATGAATCTGATGAACAAGGTATTTATGGAATACTTGGACAAGTTTGTCGTGGTGTTCATCGATGACATACTGATATTCTCCAAGAACGAAGAGGAACACAAGGAACATCTGCTTTTAGTTCTGGAGAAGCTTCGAGAGCATAAGCTATATGCAAAGTTCAGCAAATGTGAGTTTTGGTTGAAGGAAGTCGGATTTCTCAGACACGTCATCTCAGGAGAAGGAATAGCAGTGGACCCTGCCAAGGTCGCAGCAGTCACCGAATGGGTAGCACCCACGTCAGTCAAGGAGATCCGCAGTTTCCTCGGACTTGCCGGATATTACCGGAGGTTCATTGAGAATTTCTCAAAGATTGTCAAGCCCATGACAGAGTTGTTGAAGAAGGAATCCAAGTATGTTTGGACTGAGGATTGTGAAACCAGTTTTCAAGAGCTGAAGAAACGTCTTGTTACAGCCCCAGTGCTGATATTGCCGAACATTCGGAAGGATTTCCAGGTTTACTGTGACGCTTCTTGTTAAGGACTTGGAGGAGTGCACATGCAAGAAGGCAAAGTTGTAGCCTATGCATCCAGACAGCTCAGACCTCATGAGTCGAATTATGGCACACATGACTTGGAACTAGCAACCGTAGTGCACGCTCTCAAGACCTGGAGACATTTCCTAATCGGAAATAGTTGTGATGTTTACACTGATCACAAGAGCCTGAAATATATCTTCACGCAGAAGGAGTTGAACCTCAGACAGAGGCGATGGCTAGAGTTGATCAAAGACTATGACATGAGATTACATTATCACCCAGGCAAGGCAAATGTTGTAGCTGATGCATTGAGCCGCAGGAGTTATGTGAACACGCTCACAGCGGGAGGATTACCCCAGGAGTTAGTCGATGATCTCTGAGATCTCAAATTGGAGATAGTTCCAAGAGGATTTGTTGCCACACTGGAAATTCAGTCTACTTTGACGGAAAAGATCCGTGAAGCACAGAAGGCTGACAAAGAGATAGCTGAGATTAAGCAGAAAATGGAAGACGGGAAAGCTAAAGGTTTTCGTGAGGATGAACACGGGACTTTATGGTTTGAGGATCGCATCTATGTGCCCAATGATCCCGAACTCAGGAAGTTGATACTTCAGGAGGCTCATAATTCCCCGTACTCGATACACCCCGGTAACACCAAGATGTATCTGGATCTGAAAGAAAGTTTCTGGTGGACAGGATTGAAGAAAGACATTGCCGAGTACGTAGCTATATGCGATGTTTGTCAGCGAGTAAAAGCCGAGCATCAGAAGCCAACAGGTTTGCTCCAACCTCTGCCGATACCCGAATGGAAATGGGAAAAGCTTGGTATGGACTTCATCACAGGATTACCCAGGACCCGTTCTGGCTATGATTCTATTTGGGTTGTGGTCGATCGTTTGACCAAGGTAGCTCACTTCATTCCGGTAAAGACTACCTACACAAGTGCCAAGCTAGCCAAGATTTATATGACGAGGATCCTATGTCTGCACGGAGTACCAAAGAGCATTGTGTCCGATAGAGGGACTCAGTTCACATCAAAATTTTGGCACCAACTGCACGAAACCTTGGGAACAAGATTGGAGTTCAGCACAGCATTTCACCCGCAGACAGATGGACAGACCGAGAGAGTTAATCAGATTGTGGAAGACATGTTGAGAGCTTGCGCACTAGACTATGGGTCTAGTTGGGATGACAATTTACCGTATGCCGAGTTCTCGTACAACAACAGCTACCAGACCAGTCTGAAGATGGCCCCTTTCGAAGCTCTATACGGAAGGAGGTGCAGAACACCGTTGATGTGGGATGGAGTTGGAGACCGACAACTTTTTGGTCCCGACCTCATCCGAGATTCTGAAGAGAAGGTCAAGCTTATTCGTGACCGACTCAAGATAGCTCAGTCCAGGCAGAAGAGTTATGCCGACACCAAACGCAAGGAAGTAACGTACAAAGTGGGAGATCGAGCATATCTTCGGGTGTCTCCACTTCGAGGAATCAAGAGATTCGGAGTGAAAGGAAAACTAGCACCACGTTTCATTGGCCCCTACAAAATCCTTGAACGTAGAGGCGAAGTTGCATACAAACTGGAACTGCCGGAAGGATTGTCCGGAGTTCACGATGTCTTCCATGTTTCCCAGTTGAAGAAATGCCACGCTGAGATGGCCGATGTTCCGTTGAGAGATACAGTGCCCCTAGAGGCCATACAACTTGACAGCGATCTGACGTATGAGGAGAAACCCGTCCGGATTCTCGAGACCGCCAACAGAGTTACCCGCAGCAAGATCATCAAGTTCTGCAAGGTGTTGTGGAGCCACCACACCGAGGAAGAAGCCACCTGGGAACGAGAAGAGGACCTTCGTCGAGACCACTCGCACCTATTTTCTAGCCAACCCGAATCTCGAGGGCGAGATTCATCTTAAGGTGGGTAGGTTTGTAACATCCCAATTTTCGTAAATTCGGATGTTAATAGATCATTCATTTGCATTCCATATTTTATGCATCATTGCGTTCTTCTGAAAAAATTTATCGTTATGTGACTGCGGGCAATTTATCGGAGCGGAGATATTATGACTTCTCCCCTGTGAGTTAAAGTCACCATTTTTGGTTTTTGCAAATTTTTCCGAACTCCGACTTATTTTAGTCGAGTTTTTTTTTCGATCGCGTTGTGTGATCTAATTGCATAAATTATTTTTTTTAAAGTTGCATTAGGTGGAACTAGGATTCCTATATATATATTATATATATATTAGTTCTATATGTTATTTTGTTTTCTCCTAAGTTCTAGTGCATATATGTATATTAGTTCCTACTTTTTGTTAGCTAGGAATATATATATATATTTACTGTTTTGGTTTTCTTTCTTTTCTTTTTTGCTGCTATTAGTTTGTTTTAAAAAAAATAGAACTGCCAGGCCGAGCCACAAGGGCTCAGCCCAGCCCCCATGCATGCATGCATGCAGCCCCCTCCCCCACGTCCCAACCTCCCTCTCCCTCCCCACGTTTCCCTCTCTTTCCTAAGTTCTCTCTCTTCTCTTCCCCCACGTGAGTACTCCCTCCCTTTCCTTATTTCTCTCTTTCCTATTTCTACTCCCTCCTTTTCCTTTTGTCTCCACCGCCACCTCTCCCTCTCTTTCCTATTTTCTCTCCCATGATCTCCTTCCCAAAGTTCTCCCTCTCCTTCCTTTTACTCTCCTCCCCTAAGCCTATATAACCCCCCCCCCCCACCGTCACCTCTCCCCAACCCTAGCCGCCGTCTCCACCGCCGCCTCCACAAGCCGCCGCCGGCGCCTCACCTCACCGCCGCCCTAGCCGCCGCCGCGAGCAGCGGCAGCAGCCCGAAGTCTGCTGCACCTCGGCCTCGCCGCGGAGGAGGAGCCCTCCCCGAACTCTCTCTCCACCGCCGCCTCTTCCCCGCGGAGGAGGAACCTCACCGCCGCCACCCGACGCCCCACCGCCCGGAGCTACCCCTCCTCCTCGCCGGTCATCTCCTTTCTTGCCGGTGCAAGCTACAGCAGCAGCTAGCTATCCATCTCTCTCTCTCTATTTGCATGCACTCAATCTCGGCCCTTAGATCCCATGCAACACCATGCAATGGCTAGGATTAGATCACCTATACCCCTTCGGTTTAGTCCAGAAAACCAACGGTTCTTTTGGTCACTTAAGATTTAGCCAGTGGTTTTGCAAGCCATGGGACGTTTGCTCCAAACCAAGAAAACACACAGCCACTACAGCCAATAGAACTTGCCACGTGTGCCTCTCTTTAGCACTAGCAGTTTTGTAATTTTCTGTCCAGATTTCGAAAACAGAAACTTTCAATCTTGTTTTGATCACAACTTCTTATCCCTACGTCCAATGACATTGATTCTTTTTCCAGTAGCTCACAAATTTCCTGTAGTTTTTAAAAATATATAATATTTCTGTGTTTGAAATTTGTAAATATAAGTTAGAGCAGATTTAGTTTAAACATTGTTTTGCCTATTCCAGGAGTTTTAAAAATGATATTGAGTTGATTCTTTTTGCTACTGTTTTCTAGTGGTAAAACCTTACCGTAGTAGAATTTTCAGAATTTTCCAAGTATGTTTACTAGTTGTTTCAACAGAAACAAGTTTCTGTCCTACCGACGCGCGATAAAATTCTTTTGCGTAGTCGTTTGCCAATCATTGCATGTGATGTTATTTTTACTCGTGGCATGATTGAATTGCTTATGGTGTGCTTTGTGTTTGTATCGGTAGATCATCCGGAGTGCGAAGCGTGTTACTTAGAGACGCTCGAGCAGGACAACTATCATCAAGGCAAGTCATCTTTGATCATGTTATTTTTACCTATGTTTTCAATGCATAGTAGATCACCTTCTTTGCCCTATTTGCATGCTGCCTAGGTACTTGGAAACTTTAGTCATAGGTGTAGTATCATGTGGTAGGAACACCAACACCCCGATACTTGGCCCCGAGACAACAAAGTTATATATATGCTATGCTTAAGTAGACGGGTTATCGGTTGAGTGTATGCCACGAGAGATGTGAGATTGATATAATAACCAAGACCGGACTAAGACATGATTTTCAAGACCTCGGACGCAATGCAACACTGGGTGAAGGACGGTTGATCGGCTCCCTGGAAAACCCAGTGGATGCCCGGGATGCTGGAGAGGCCATGTCATCCTGCGGAAAGCTTCACCCAGGCTCAAAGGGACGGACGGAGACTTCAAGACTCAAGGCTTACCTGCACAGCCACAAGTCATTATGGGCTCTGGCTTGGTTGGACAACGCGGCGACTCTGGACAGGCGGTGCTAGCAGATGTAGACGAACGGTAGGATTGAATGGGCACCGACAGGGGTTCATAGGGACCCGTTGAAAGACCATGTTTTGATCATCCGGTCTTCAAACACCCTGTAGTGCGAGGACATACTCGGAGGCGATCAAATGTTGTGGGGAACGTGTGCAAAACTCTACAGAGTACTCAACCTAATCGATTAGCCGTGTCCACGGTCATGGACAACTTGAGCCGAAGGCATTGAATTTCCCCTGAACCCTCGACACAATTTAATAATGATGTGGGTGTTAACAACTATTCGGGTACGAGAACTGGTTGGCGGAACCATCTCGTTAACAACAAACATGTAGTAATATTTTTCTTCCGACCCCTTTTGTTGTAGGAGAAAACTAGCTTTATGCAAAACTTATCTCCACCGGCCAAATATGCATGTAGAGATAGTGATTATTATTTTACTCCCTCTCTTGATGATTTGCTAGCATATTCAATATGCTGACCTACACGGCTGCAACGTATCATGTTGTAGAGTACTTTTCCGACCAGGAGTGAGGCTACGATTCTACGCTCAGCGACATGCCCTTGGAGTCGGATGGACTCGTCTACCTGATGCTTCCGCTTAGTCTTCGTTAGATAATCTCATGAGTTGGCCTTCAGCCACTTTATTGTACTCCTTTATTGTAATAAAGTACTCTTTATGAGATTTCGATTAATAAAGTTGTGTGATTGCACTCTTGAATATATACATTATGTACTGTGTGTGTACCAGCATGATCTTGGGATGGTACAGAAACACCAGAGGCTTGACTCGTTGAGTCGGGTCGCTACACATAGGCCTGTTGTTGGCACGCCTGTTGTTTCTGTTAAGATAGGAGATCATTGCTATCATGGTTTATGTGACGTGGGTGCTAGTGTTAGTGCAATACCTCAATCCTTATATGATGAAATCAAAGACGAGATTGCACCTATTGAGATAGAGCCTATTGATGTCACTATTCATCTTGCCAATAGAGATACTATCTGCCCCGTGGGAATTTTTAGAGATGTTGAAGTCTTGTGTGGTAAAACGAAGTATCCTGCTGATTTTCTCGTTCTTGCTACCACCCAAGATAGCTTTTGTCCCATCATATTTGGCAAACCCTTCCTCAATACCGTCAATGCTCATATTGATTGTGAGAAGCAAACTGTCACTCTTGGCTTTGAAGGTATGTCACATGAGTTCAATTTCTCCAAGTTTGGTAGACAACCTCATGAAAAGGAGTTGCCTAGTAAGGATGAAACTATTGCCTTAGCTTCTATTGTCGTCCCTCCTACTGATCCCTTAGAGCAATACTTGCTTGAGCACGAAAATGATATGCATATGGATGAAAGGGATGAGATAGATAGAGTTGTCTTAGAATAATATCCTATCCTTAAGAATAATCTGCGTGTTGAACTGCTTGGGGATCCACCCCCACCAAAGGGTGATCCTGTGTTCGAGCTTAAATAGTTGCCTGATACTCTTAAGTATGCTTATCTTGATGAAAAAGAGATATATCATGTTATTATTAGTGCTAGCCTCTCACAGCATGAAGAAAAGAAGCTACTAAAAACTCTGAGGAAGCACCCTGCTGCTATTGGATATACTCTTGAAGATCTTAAGGGCATTAGTCGCACTCTATGCCAGCACAAGATTAAAACTGATCCTGATTTCAAAGCAGTTGTTGATCATCAAAGGAGATTGAATCCTAAGATGAAAGAGGTAGTAAGAAAAGAAATACTAAAGCTCCTGGAGGCAGGTATTATTTATCCTATTGCTCATAGCGATTGGGTGAGTCTGGTGCATTGTGTCCCTAAGAAGGGAGGCATTACCGTTGTCCCTAATGATAAGGATAAATTGATCCTGCAGAGGATTATTACTGGCTATAGGATGGTGATCGATTTTAGGAAATTGAATAAAGCCACTAGGAAAGATCATTACCCTTTACCGTTTATCGACCAAATGCTAGAAAGGTTGTCTAAACACACACACTTCTGCTTTCTAGACGGTTATTCTGGTTTCTCCCAAATACCAGTTGCACAATCTGATCAGGAGAAAACCACTTTCACCTGCCCTTTCGGTACCTTTGCTTATAGACATATGCCTTTTGGCTTATGTAATGCACCTGCCACCTTTCAAAGATGTATGATGGCTATATTCTGTGACTTTTGTGAAAAGATTGTTGAGGTTTTCATGGATGACTTTTCCGTTTACGGGTCTTCTATTGATGCTTGCCTCAACAACCTTGATCTAGTGTTGCAGAGATGTAAAGACACCAATCTTGTCTTGAATTGGGAGAAGTGCCACTTTATGGTCAATGAAGGCATCGTCTTAGGACATAAAATGTCTGAAAGAGGTATTGAAGTCGATAAGGCTAAGGTTGATGCAATCGAGAAAATGCCATACCCCACAGATATCAAAGGTATAAGAAGTTTCCTTGGTCATGCTGGTTTCTATAGAAGGTTTATTAAAGACTTCTCTAAGATTTCTAGGCCTCTTACCAATCTCTTGAAAAGGATATTACTTTTGTTTTTGACGATGATTGTGAGGAAGCCTTCGAAATACTTAAGAGGGCTTTGGTAACTGCACCTATTGTTCAACCACCTGATTGGAACTTGCCTTTTGAAATCATGTGTGACGCTAGTGATTATGTTGTTGGTGTTGTCCTAGGGCAAAGAGTTGATAAGAAGTTGAATGTTATTCACTATGCTAGTAAAACTCTAGACAGTGCCCAAAGAAACTATGCTATTACGGAAAAGGAATTTTTAGCAGTCGTGTTTGCATGTGAAAAGTTCAGGTCTTACATAGTTGATTCTAAAGTCACTATTCACACTGATCATGCTGCTATTAAGAACCTCATGGATAAGAAAGACGCTAAACCTAGACTTATCAGATGGGTTCTCTGGCTACAAGAGTTTGATTTGCACGTTGTCGACGGGAAGGGTGCTAATAACCCCGTAGCAGATAACTTGTCTAGGTTGGAGAACGTTCTTGATGACCCACAACCTATTGATGATAGATTTCCCGATGAGCAATTTAATGTCATCAATGCTTCACGTAGTGCACCATGGTATGCTGATTATGCAAACTATATCGTTGCCAAATATATATACCACCTAGTTTCACATATCAGCAAAAGAAGAAATTCTTTTTTGACTTGAGACATTAATTTTGGGATGATCCTCACCTTTATAAGGAAGGAGTAGATGGTGTTATTAGACATTGTGTACCTGAGCATGAACAGGGACAGATCCTACAAAAGTGTCACTCCGAGGCCTACGGAGGACACCATGCCGGAGATAGAACTGCACACAAGGTATTGCAATCAGGTTTCTATTGGCCCACTCTCTTCAAGGATGCTCGTAAGTTTGTCTTGTATTGTGACGAATGTCAAAGAATAGGTAATATTAGTAAACGTCAGGAAATGCCTATGAACTATTCACTTTTCATTGAACCATTTGATGTTTGGGGTTTTGATTATATAGGACCTTTTCCAAAATCCAACGGGTATACTCATATCCTAGTTGCTATTGATTATGTCACTAAGTGGGTAGAAGCTATCCCCACTAGTAGTGCTGATCACAACACCTCTATCAGGATGCTTAAGGAAGTTATCTTCCCTAGATTTGGAGTCCCTAGATATCTAATGATCGACGGTGGTTCACATTTCATTCATGGTGCTTTCCGTAAAACTCTTGCTAAGTATGATGTCAACCATAGAATTGCATCTCACTATCACCCTCAGTCCAGTGGTCAAGTAGAGCTAAGCAATAGAGAGATTAAACTGATTCTGCAAAAGACTGTCAACAGGTCTAGAAAGAATTGGTCTAAGAAGATCGATGATGCACTGTGGGCTTATAGAACTGCCTATAAGAATCCCATCGGC
Organism: Hordeum vulgare subsp. vulgare; assembly: GCF_904849725.1. NCBI lineage: Eukaryota > Viridiplantae > Streptophyta > Magnoliopsida > Poales > Poaceae > Hordeum > Hordeum vulgare. The sequence continues at coordinate 405,084,298 of NC_058523.1, read as the reverse complement.
ATGTCTCCGTACAAAATTGTGTACGGTAAAACATGTCACCTACCTCTTGAGCTAGAGCATAAATCTTATTGTGCAATCAAAGAGCTTAACTTTGATTTCAAACTTGCTGGTAAGAAGAGGTTATTTGACATTAGCTCGATTGATGAATGGAGAACTCAGGCATACGAAAATGCCAAGTTATTCAAAGAAAATGTTAAGAGATGGCATGATAAGAGGATACAAAAGCGTGAGTTCAATGTAGGTGATTATGTCTTGCTATACAATTCTCGTTTAAGATTTTTTGCAGGCAAGCTTCTCTCTAAATGGGAAGGTCCCTATATTGTTGAGGAAGTATATCGTTCCGGTGCTATCAAGATCAACAACACGGAAGGTAATTGTCCGAGAGTGGTGAACGGACAGAGAATCAAGAATTATATCTCACGTACTCCCATAAATGTTGAGAGCAATATTATGAATACCATAACTCCGGAGGAGTACATAAGGGATATTTATCAGCCTGTTTCAGACTCCGAAAACGAGGAGGTATGTGCTTCGGTAAGTAAACCGACTCCAAAACTTTTCCCGTAGCAATTTTCCTCCGTTTTGGAATATTTGAAAATATAAAAAAGTTTAAAGCAGTCTGGAAAGTGCCCGAGGAGGCGAGAAGCCTCCTAGCCCCGGCCTACACCCCTGGTCGGGGCTGGAGGGCTTGTGCCACATCGTGCGCCTCCCGGACTCCGTTTTCGTGTGGAGTACTCCTTCTGTTCTGGAAAAAATCATTTATATATTCTCCCGAAAGGTCTGACCTCTGTATCATGCAAATTCCCTCTGTTTTCGTTTCGAGCTTGTTTCTTCTACAGATCTAGATCGCTATGACGTCCCCGAAAGCTCCGAAGGACAAGATCTTCGAGAAGGTTATCAATCCTTACCTAGCGGGAGTGCTGCAACACCCTTGATCTATCAAGATGCGTGAGGGGATGTTGCACATCCGTGATGTTGAGGGGCCAAAGAAAACCAGAAGCATGGAGACGAGGCTCGAAGCAATGGAGCAACAAGTCTTCAAGTGCCAAGGGATGGTGGAGCATGGACTCAACGCCAACCACATGATGATCACGGAGTTCACCAACAAGCACAGGATTGATGCCAATGACATTGGGAAGCACCTCTCCAGGCTCTATGACATGATTGATCAACTCTAGGCCCAGATCTATGACCTGCAGAACCAAAACTGTGAGTATGAGTATAGATTTAAATCAATACGGTTGGCTGTAGATTTGAGGATTCCGGAGACTCGTTCATCTTTCCATTATGGAGCACCTATGCCTTGGAAGACGGAGGATCAAGCCCATGTTGCAACAACTCCACCACCATCACCTCCAAAGTAAGACAACTGAGCAAGGGTATGGGCAATCCCCTTGGCTTGTGCCAAGCTTGGGGGAGTTGACCCGGTATCATATCACCATCATATCTTTTGCCTTTACCTTTGTTTCAGTTTGTCCCTTTTCAGTTTTCTTTTTCTCTAGTAGAATAAAGGCCTTAGAGTTTTAATCTTGAGTTTTGCTTTGTGTCACCCCTGATGAATTCGAGCTCGAGAGCCATATAATAAAGAGTATCTTAGTTGAAGGGCTTTGCCTCTTGCCATGATCAAAAGATCGAGAAAGAACAAAAGCATGAAAGATCATATAGTGATCTTATGGGAAGTGATGGCTTCACATATAAAAAAGGATGATGATGGAAAATTGTTGAGGGTAGACAAACGTAGACCTTGGTCATTGTTGCAATTAATAGGAAGTGATAAAGAAGGAGAGCTTCACATATAAATATATCATCCTTGACACCATCTATGATTGTGAACACTCACTAAACTATTACATGCCTAGAAGTAGATGTTGGACAAGGAAGACAACATAATGAATTGTGTTTGCTTGGTTCCGAACAATGTTATATGATTAGAGATCCCTTAGCATGTGACGACTGCTTCCACCTCATATTAGCCAAAACTCCCGCACCAAGTAGAGATACTACTTGTGCATCCATAAACCTTCAACCCAGTTTTGCCATGAGAGTCCACCATACCTACCTATGGATTGAATAAGATCCCTCAAGTTAGTTGTCATCGGTGCAAGCAATAAAAATTGCTCCCTAATATGTATGATCTATTAGTGTGTGGAAAATAAGATTTGTACGAACCTATGATGAGGAATACATAAAAGCGACAGACTGCATAATAAAGTTCTTTATCACAGGAGGCAATATAAAGTGACGTTCCTCCGCACTAAGAGGACACGCATCCAAACCTCAAAAGCGCATGACAACCTCTACTTCCCTCTGCGAAGGGCCTATCTTGTACCTTTACTTTTTTCCCTTGAAAGAGTCATGGTGATCTTCACCAATTCTTTGTTTCGCCTTTATCTTGGCTAACGTCACATGCTAGGGAAAGATCTATATTCATATGTCAACTTGGAGGTAAGTATTCATGAATTATTATTCTTGACATTACCCTTGAGGTAAGCAGTTGGGAGGCAAAACTATAAGCCCCTATCTTTCTCTGTGTCCAGCTGAAACTTTGATCTCTTGAGTACCGTGTGAGTAGTAGCAATTGTAGAGAACGAAAAGATGATTGAGTATGTGGATTTGCTTTACAAGCTCTCATTTGACTCTTTCTGATGTTATGATAAATTTCATTTGCTTCTATGACTAAAGGCTATCGGTTGTTGATTCTCGGTAAGGTTCTTGATTCATGCTTTACTTGTGAAGAATTTATCACTTTAGCATGAGAGATTATATGTTGGTATTGCTATTCTGATCATGATCATGATGCCTGCATGTTCGTATCTTGTTTAGTCGACACCTCTCTCCCTAAACATGTGGACATATTTATTGAGTTAGGCTTTCGCTTGAGGACAAGCGAGGTGTAAGCTTGGGGCAGTTGATACGTCCATTTTGCATCATGCTTTCATGTTGATATTTATTGCTTTTTGGGATGTTATTACACTCCGAGGTACAATACTTATGCCATTTCTCTCTTATTTTGCAAGGTTTACATGAAGAGGGAGAATGCCGACAGCTGGAATTCTGGCCTGAAAAAGGAGCAAGTTTGAGATGCCTATTATGCGCAACTCCAAAAGCCGTGAAAATCAACGTGGAATTTTTTGGGAATATATAAAAAAATAATGGGCGGAAGAAGTACGAGAGGGGCGCCACCTGGAGGCCACAAGCCTGCCAGGCCCGGCCTACCCCCCTGGGCGGGGCTGGAGGGCTTGTGGGCCCCCTGTTGCCCCTCCGGCGCTCATCTTTTGCTATATGAAGGGTTTCGTCCAGAAAAAAATCAGAAGGGAGCTTTTTCGTGGATTCACCGCCGCCACGAGGCGGAACTTGAGCAGAACCAATCTAGAGCTCCGGCAGGACGATCCTGCCGGGGAAACTTCCCTCTCGGAGGGGGAAACCGTCGCCATCATCATCACCAACACTGCTCTCATCAAAGGGGACTCGTCACCATCAACATCTTCATCAGCACCATCTCATCTCCAAACCCTAGTTCATCACTTGTAACCAATCTCCGTCTCACGACTCCGATTGGTACTTGTAAGGTTGCTAGTAGTGTTACTTACTCCTTGTAGTTGATGCTAGTTGGATTATTTGGTGGCAGAGTTTATGTTCAGATCCTTGATGCTACTCATTACCTCTATGGTCATGAATATGATTATGCTTTGTGAGTAGTTACTTTTGTTCCTGAGGACATGGGATAAGTCATGCTAATAGTAGTCATGTGAATTTGGTATTCTTTCGATATTTTGATGTGTTGTATGTTATTTTTCCTCTAGTGGTGTTATGTGAACGTCGACTACATAACACTTCACCATTATTTGGCCTAGAGGAAGGCATTGGGAAGTAGTAAGTAGATGATGGGTTGCTAGAGTGACAGAAGCTTAAACCCTAGTTTATGCGTTGCTTCGTAAGGGGCTGATTTGGATCCACTAGTTTAATGATATGGTTAGACTTTGTCTTAATTCTTCTTTCGTAGTTGCGGATGCTTGCGAGAGGGGTTAATCATAAGTGGGATGCTTGTCCAAGTAAGGGCAGTACCCAAGCGCCGCTCCATCCACATATCAAACTATCAAAGTAACGAACGCGAATCATATGAACATGATGAAAACTAGCATGACAGAAATTCCCGTGTGTCCTCGGGAGCGTTTTTCCTCCTGTAAGACTTTGTCGAGGCTTGTCCCTTGCTACAAAAGGGATTGGACCACTTTTCTGCGCCGTTGCTACTTTTGTTACTTGTTGCTCGCTACGAATCATCTCACCATACAATCACTTGTTACCGATAATTTCAGTGCTTGCAGATATTACCTTGCTGAAAACCTCTTGTTAGATCCTTCTTCTCCTCGTTGGGTTCGACACTCTTACTTATCGGAAGAACTAGATTGATCCCCTATACTTGTGGGTCATCAGGGTCTTAAAGGAGACTAGAAATAAATATTTCATAATAAGCAATATCATAATCATGTAGAAGACAATGTGGTGATTTGGTACAATGCACATTATACTCAGAATGACAATTTTGATCTCTATAGTTGGTGCTTTTTATAGGAAGAGGATGACTCAACAGTAAAGTAAAATAGATAGGCCCTTCGTAGAGGGAAGCATTGATTTGTAGAGGTGCTAGAGCTTGAGCCTTCAAAACAGAGATGAATCAAAAATTTGGGTGGTATGCTTTCATTGTCAACATAACAACTAAGGGATCTCAATATCTTCCATGCTAAATACATTATAGGCGGTTCCCAAACAGAGTAGTAAAGTTTCTACTCCCCCTCCACCAATCAATCACACTCCACGGCGGGCCGAATCCACGGGTACCATCCATACAAACAACAATCATGGGGGAGTTCTGTTTCATTAAATTTGATTTGACTTTTGAGCATGGAACTGGGCATCCCGGTTACCAGCCACTTTCTCATGAATGATAGTGAATCAACACATATCTTGAGAATAAGCCACTTAGCATGGAAGATACTGATAGCCCCTAGTCACTACATGAGCGATTCGGGCGTACAAAACAAAATATTCAATTGAAAATTTAGAATACGGCACATGCAAATTTACTTAGGATGACACATAAATACCGCATATGGGTAGGTATGGTGGACTCATAGGGCACAACTGGTTTCAAGAATTTTGGATGCACAAGATGTCAGTCCGCTTAGTACACGCGAAGACTAGCAAAAGACGGGGAAGCCACCAACTAGAGAGCAATAACGGTCATAATCATGCAGAGCGACAAAGCAACATTGAATCGGGCATGAAAGTGATATAACTATTCTGAAATAAAAAGATCATCAAGGCTTGATAGACTTCTAGTCATAAACATGTGTAAGAATGTGCCAAGTCAATCCTAAAACTCTCTAAAGGGAAATACCACTTCAATATGCCAAACTATGAACAATGCAATGCAATGCATGCAAATCATTTCAATAACACATTATGCACTCCGGCTATTTGAGACTAGTCACAAAAAAGCATGAACTACTAGGAAAGCATTGTAAACATAGCACTATGTCGCTACAAGCTGGTCTCTAGATCATAAGTACAGGCATATGTACAAAAGTAGAAACAAATAGAGTTCATACTGGCTTTCCTTGTTTCATCCCTTTTGTCGATCTTCGTCATTATTGCATCGTCACTTGCACGATCTAACGTAGAAAGGTATAATCAAGTGCAATTGCAACCATGGACGTGAGCTGAACTCTGCAAACAAGCAAACTAAAGAGAGAAAAGAAATATTTTTGGGTTTTCCAAAGGTTAAATGAAAGCCAAAGAAAAGAGAAATTTTTTTGTTGTTTTCGCAAACAAAGAACAAAGAAGAACAAGCAAAAACTCTGAAAATATTAAAAAGGAAACCACAGATGATACAATGAAAGGGGAGAAGGGTACGTACTCCCCCAAGCTTAGGCTTTTGGCCTAAGTTGGCTTGGCTACTACGGGCTCCAGGAGCTCCCTCCGGCTCCAGAGTGGTACGGGTGGCTCCAAGAATCATACGAGGCCTCGGGCACGTAAACTGATGACCGGCTGTCCTCCCAAGAAGAAGGCTATTCTTCTTGTGGAACAACCCCCTCATGGGGTTGTGGAACTGTTGTTGGATCACGAACTCGTCCAGCTCAATCAAGGTGAAGGACCATCTGTTCTTGCTAGTGTAATCAAACAAAAGTGGTGCAGGTAGACGGATCTCGCGAGTAGTAAGCTCGCCAAACCTCATAGTATAAACAAGGTTACCAAACTCAGAAGTCCTAGTAACAAACTCATGCCTCTTCATAGCGGTAAGATCAAAGCTTACGAATGAAAAAGGCGTATCATCCGTGCGTACAGTGCGCCCTAGATGCTCAAGGATAAGCGTGGCATAAATGCCACCAAAGTGAGGCCCTTTGCCGCTGTTAGCGACGAGGCAACGAGCAATCAAAGCACCAATATTGTATGTGTTATCTCCTAAGAGGGGGGCTGCCAAGATAGCAAGATCCGGAGCCGAAATGTTGCTCGTGTTGTCACGAGCTAACACCCCTCGAGCAATATAGTATGCGGAATACCTCATGTGGGGAAACAAGATGCTGGAGATCTTCCCACGGTGAAAGTCTCGTGGATCCTTGCTGCAAAGGGAAGCGAATAGGGATTTTAGCTCGTAGGGCTGAATTTTCATTTTGGTCGTCTTCCCGACATTCCACACACCTATAGTGTCACAAAATTTTGCCGAAGACATGGTAAAGACATCCTCATATAATCTGTATTCAATCATGGAAGTTTTATCATTATATCTAAACCAGTTGACAAAATAATAGGTGAGTTTTGGATATTGTTGCACACGTCGTGTTACGAGATGTGTGAAACCTGCAGCTGCACATAGGTTATCAAACTCATCCTTAATACCTGCCGCCGTAAGGAAATCTGAACACGGGTATGCCATGGCACATGTCGTGTCCGTCTCACGGAGCAACTCCGGTGGCATGATATCATCATTGTAACTTGTCCTCACAGTAGAGGGTGAAGCTACAACTCTAGTTAGTCTATCGCTAGGCTCGGGTCTCTTCTTTCCAAGCCATCCTTTTGCTTTTCCAAACAAACTCATTTCTGAAATTCGTGATACATCACAAAAATGAAGGTTTAAGCAAAATGAGTTGGAGCAAACTATTCTACTCACTTCCCTGATGCATAAACTTGCGTCAAAACTTCATAAGTAAATTTCTAAACATGCATGCAAGCTCATATGAACAGCACCAAGAACTCCTAAATACTCACAAATAAGACTACCAATCAAAATTATAATTGGAGGAGTCGAGGAGTCACATACCAAGGAGCAAATGCTCAAATTCTCAATGCAAATGATGGGTTGTAGAGAGACATTGAAATTTGCCACCAAGAACAGCAAGAACTCGAGCTCCGGGAGAAAAATCAGGATTTTTGGAGTGAGAGAGAGAAGGGAAGAAGAAGTACCTGGAAAGGGGACCAGGTGGGCCGAGGCGACCTGTGGGCGCGGCCATGGGCCAGGCCGCGCCACCTGGCTGCCTGGACCAAGGGTGGCCCCCCTGGTTGGCCCCAGGTGCCCGTGCGTCTCTTTTTCGATGGAAATTTTTATTATGATTTTCCTGGAATTTTTCTGACAACTTCACTTTTGAAAAAAAAAATCTAAGTACCGAAAGCTGCAAAACTTCCGGAAAGCTTGAAACAATGGTTAAACATATGAAGCTTCAAAAAGATAAAACTTTGGTACATCAAGGAGGATGAAAGATAAAAGAAATGAAAACATAACAAGCTTCTCTTTTTACTCATATAAAAAATATTTGTTAGCAGGTTGATCAAGTCTTACTACCAAACAGGTGTTATATCGAGCAAAAAGTTTCACTTCTTATAAAGCAATCATGGTACCTTTATTTTAATGGATATTGTCCCCACCATAATGATTTTGTATTTGTGGTGCACATGTAGAGGACAATCCCCCTCACGGTCTCAATATTCTCAATAGAATTAAGGTCATGCCTTTTATCAATCTTCTTCGGAAAATATACCGTGTGCTCCTTCTCATTAACATTGAAAGCCACCTCTCCTTTATTGCAATCAATAATAGCACTTGCGGTGTTAAGAAAAGGTGTACCAATAATAATAGACATGCTCCCATCCTCGGGCATGTCAAGCACAACAAAGTCAGTAAGGAACAAGAAATTAGCAACTTCAACAGGAACATCCTCACAAATACCAACATGAACGGTTGTTGACTTATCAACCATTTGAAGAGAGATATTTGTAGGGATTAGTTTATCTAAATAAAGCCTTTTGTAAAGAGAGAAAGGCATAACACTCACTCCTGCACCAAGACCACATAAAGCAGTTCTCACATGATTATTTTTTATGGAGCAAGGAATGGTGGGTATACCTGGATCACCAAGCTTCTTAAGAATCTTACCACTAAAAGAGTAATTAGCAAGCATAGTAGATATTGCCTCATTAGGAACTTTTCTTGTATTAGTAACAATATCTTTCATATACCTCGAGTACGGAGGCAACTTAATAGCATCAGTCAAAGGAATTTGAAGAAAAAGAGGTTTCATCCATTCACAAAATTTATTGTAATGCTCTTCTTCTTTGGTTTTGAAAGACTTACCTCGGAAGGGCATTGATTTCTATACCCATGGTTCTCTTTCCTTCCCATGTCTTCTTGCAACAAAGTCTTCTCTAGTATACCTCTTGCGCTTGTCGGGTGCTTCTTCTTCTTGTACTTCAGGAGGATCATTCTTCTCATTATCTTTATCAGGTCCAGCATCATCTTCAGTTTCAGCATCGGAAATAGATATACTATTAGGATCAAGAATAGGTTCTTCGTCAATTATGGGATCATTGGAGTTGTCAGCTTCCTTGTGTTTCTTCTTCTTCTTCGGGGAGCTGAAAATGTCTTCTTCCTGCATTTGAGAATCTTGCTCAATCCTCTTTGGATGCCCCTCCGGATAGAGGGGGTCCTGGGTGTGTGTACCACCTCGGGTCTTTATACCATATGCCTGCGTATCAACTTGTTTGGTATTGTTAGCAAGCAAATCTTTTTGCACATTAGAAATTTGTTCAAGCTGAGTTTGAACCATATGAAAATGCTTAACAAGACCTTTAACCTCATTAATAGATCTACTTAAAACATCAAGAAAACTTTTGATAGCAAGGGAATTATCATGCAACTGGCTTTGAATCCTCTCATTAAAGTGATTCTTCTTGACAATGAAATTATCAAGCTCATCTAGGCATTGATTAGGGGTCTTACCATGAGGGATGTTACTTGCATTGAATTCTAAAAGAGAGTGTACCTCTACCATAGGTGGGTGAGTGGTAGGCTCACATGATTTCTCAATAGGAGGTAGATTCTTCACATCCTCAGCTTTAATACCTTTCTCTTTAATAGACGTCTTGGCTTCTTGCATAATTTCGGGGCTCGAGAAAAGCATACCCCTCTTCTTGGGTGGTGGAGGTGGTTCAGGAACGGACCAATCATCATGAGTTTTAGCTATTTTGCCCATTATTTCTTCAGCATCGTTCGGTGTTCTTTCCCTGAATACACAACCAACATAACTATCCAGATAGGTTCTAGATTCATCGGTTAGACCAGCATAAAATATATCAACCAATTCATTCTTAGGGACTCCATGTCCTGGTCTATGCTCCCCGGGAACGGCGCAAGAAAATAGTCTTGATAACCCACAAGTGTAGGGGATCACAACAGTCTTCGCGGGTAAGGTAACCCAATTTATTGATTCGACACAAGGGGAGCCAAAGAATATTTAAGCTTTAACAGTTGAGTTGTCAATTCAACCGCACCTGAAAGATACTTGCTTGGCAACGAAATATTAGTAGCAACGGTGATATGAAAGTGATGGTGGCAACGGAAATAATGGTGGCAAAACAACGAAAGTAAAACAGCTAAAGTAGAGAAACTGGTGACTAGCAGGATTAAAACACTGTAGGCTAGGGAATGGATGGTTGGTCATGGATGAGAGATATCATGTATTTAACTTGGGGCACGGCACATAGAAAAGTAATGATCATCTAGGCAAATATCAAACATTAGGCATATATCCCAAGGTAGTCGTGCGTGCTTGCAATATGAACTTGCACAACATCTTTTGTCCTACCATCCCGCTACCAATGGGGCCAAAGGGCACTTATGGAGATTAAGGTGCTCCTGTCAAAGAGCACCGAAACAAAGCATTAACAACCAATGGATACATGGAATCCTCAAATTATAGTCTATCCTCTTTGGTGTCCCAAGCTGTCACCATCGGTATCGCCGGTTCCAGACTATAATAGGTGCATACTACTCATAGATAGGATCAAGAACACAAATATGTTCATGAAAACATAAGGTATTCAGATCTGAAATGATGGCACTCGGGCCCAAAGTGACAAGCATTAAGAGTAACAAGTAGTAGCAAAGATGATAAACACCATAGTAGATGATAGGCAACATGCCCCAACAATCCGACGAACTATTACACGATCTAACTCATCCAATCCCTACCATCCCATTCACCTACAGCAGGCAATTACTCACACATGATGGGGGAAGCCATGGAAGGGTGATGGAGTGGTGATGGTGATGACGATGGCGACGATTTCCCCTCTCTGGAGGCCAAGGCAGCCTCCAGATTAGCTCTCCCGAAGAAGAACCGAGAGTGGCGGCGGCTCCGCGTCAAGAACTTGCAAACGACTTCTGTTCTGGGATTTCTCAATCACGGGTAAAACTAGGAGCCAAAGTAGGGCACGAGAGGAGGTGGACCCAACCCAGGCGGCCTCCCGGCGTGGCCAGAGGGCAGGCCGCACCCACAGGTCGCTTGGAAACCTGGTGGGCCCCCTCTGGCCCATCTTCTGGCCCAGGGTTCCTCCCGGTGCATGGATTTTCTCTAATTTTTATTGGAATTTTCCTCCCTGCACACAAGAAAACCATACACGCAGCTCTGCTGAAAACAGCGTCAGTCCGGGTTAGTTTCATTCAAATCATGCAAGAATGAGGCCAAAACAATAGCAAAAGTGTTTGGAAAAGTCGATACATTTGAGACGTATCAACGGCGTCTTCCTTTTCAATTTTTTTTGCCTTACCTTCTTCTTCCTCCCTCCCCCCCCTGCAACCTCAGGCGTTGTCGGCGAGCGCCGTGGCTTCTCCACCGGCAGCCCCTGCGCCTGACAGCGGTGACCGTGGGTGACCACGCGAGATGCTGCAACTGGGGCGACGGTTGAAACTGTTTTCATATACGGTTGAAGTTATTTCTGTCAACGTTTGTAACTTTTTCCTCGTTGAAGTATTTGGTTGAAGCTTTTTTTTAACGGTTGAAGCTTTTCTATACACGGTTGAAACTTTTTGGTTTCACGATCGAAGCTTTTTTGTAAACGTTTGAAACCTTCTCCATTTTTGAGCAACACTTGGTTAAATCTCTCTCTATCATTTGGTTGAAACTTTTTTCATCTAAGATTGAAGCATTTGGTGTCAGCGGATGTATCTTTCCCTGATTCGCAGTGCCAGCTGAACCTTTTTCCATTTAGGGTTGAAGCTTTTTCATGTGGGGGTTGAAGCTTTTTTTCCAGCGTTTGCAATACAGGGGGTGAGGTGCGACGACCAACGAGTGAAGACCGACGGACATGAGCAGCGGCGAGTGCATCGGCGAGCGGCGGGGGCAGCGAACGGTCGGGACGGGCTGAGTCCCGTACCGCGGTGCAGCCGGGGCGGCGAGCGGTCTGGACGAGCTGAGTCGCGGAGCTGCATCCATGGTGCTTCGACGGCCGGCCGAGGCGGCGAGCGGTCGGGGACGAACTGCATCCATGAAGCTCCAACCGACGGCTGGGGCAGCGAGCAGCCGTGGACGAGCTGAGTGCCGGAGCACGAGGCCGCGAGCGCTCAGGGAGACGAGAACAAGGTAAAAAAAACAGCAGAGGAACTTCGATCTGACGGTGTCACATAGCAGATCGAACGGCTGGGGGCAGACCGGCCGAAAACATTTGACCGGCGCGCCGGCGCCCAGTGTTGCCCTTTTAACCTCCTTTTTTACTCTTCTTTCATCCTCCTGACCAGAACGCTTTTCCTGGTTCAAAAGAATAAGATATTGAAATTGTGGCTTACATATGGAAAATGCCTTCGTCTTGAAGCTACCAATGCACATCACGGTGAAAATGGCTTACATATTGATTTTAGACGCATTTAAGTCTTACTGATAATATTTCATATATATGCACAACACTTTTTATTTTTATGATGACTACATTAAATGCTTCGGGTTTTAGTCTCGCCCTGGCCCAAAAAATCTCAGGCTTTGCATGTGCTCGTTGCTAACCGGCCTCGTCGTCGTCGGGGCAGTTCGTAGTGGGATCGTTTGAATGAGTACTTTCGGATTCGTACAGCAGCGGTATCTGCACGCCGTCGGAGCAAAAAGAGGTCTCGTCACCTCTTCGCAGATCGCCACCATGATCCCCAGAGCGCGGGAGCAAAGTTCGTCGATCCCAAACCTCCGTCGGAGATCTGCGGGGGGTTCGCCGTCTCGGTGCGCCGTATCCACAGCGCGCTCGCGCGGCACGATGCCACCATCTCCAGGGCGAAAGCGAACGTGCCGATACCATGTCCACGCACTGCCGCATTACTCTGTGTCCGTGCTGATCGCGATGCGCGGTCCGTGCGACCACGCGTTGTTTCATGCGCTCGTCATGCGCGCCGCACGCACCAGTCGCCAGTGTGTCGGCCGGTGGCATGGAAAGGCTTCCCCATGCCTTGGAGGGCGGAGATCGGCTCGACTGGTGTGGGCTGCGCGCACGGCAGCGACCGCACCTAGGCATCCACCGCATGTGCGTCGCCGTATTCCTATGCTCCGGCTGACTCAGCGCCAAGCTATTATCTATGGGAGTACTCAGTATGGTCTGCTGAGAATCTGTGGGAGTACGCACGGACGCGTTGCAGTGCCCTCTCGAGATCCCAGGTGGTCAACATGAATGGCCCAAGGTCTGCAGATATCAACATTCAACCATCCCCATGTTCAGAACTGTTGTTCTTGTTGACGGTTTACCTCCTAGCAGTTGGGTGTTCTTGCTGCCACTTTCTCTCTGGAACTTGCACTGCTACTGAATGACGTGCTTTGTGGATATAGTAGTCCTACATGACTTTCATGTAATTTCGGAGATCTAGCTACGAGCCAGTAAGTGGCATTCATACTGCAAATACAAATGTTAGGGCTCCTTTGGTTCAAAGGAATTCTATAGGATTTTTTAAGGATTCAAATACTTACAGATTTTTTTTTACATTGGTCCTTTGATTTATAGATTGGATACCTCCGAATTTTTTCTATAAAATCTCTTGTACTACATTACATATTAAATCTAACATCCACTACAATATTTTTTTACATTTTTTTTTTTTTGGCATCAAACACCACTTGCTAATTCTATAGGGTTTAAATAGACATGTCACTTCAACCTTATAATTTTTCTATTATGACGTTTTCAAGATCCCGCGAATCAAAGAAGCCCGCCTCTTTTGGTCCATGGTGTAGGAAAATCATAGGAATAGAAAAAGTCATAAAAAGTAAGATAACATGTATCTTAAATCCTACGAAGAGGAATAGAAAAGGAGATGCCTTTTGATTCACACCATAGGAATTCTTTTCTATTAAGCCTAGGCTAGTGTTTATTTTAGGCTGCCCGTAATGGGTGGTACTAGTATGATTTTTTTTGAAACGGTACTAGTATGCTATTAACTCTCTCTCTTTCAAACACATAGTAGCATATAATTATTATGATATTAATTATTTTTCTTGATATAATTATACGTCATCTCATTAAAATTTCTTAGTTGACATGCATGATACTATCTATGATATTTTTATTTTAGGCTATCCGTAATGGATGGTACCATAGCTTAGTATCATGTAGTATATGATACTACCTCGGCAATTGAAAGTCCAATTTGGCTCTCGAGAGCATGTGCTCTTGGGCGCGAAAATGATTTTTGAAATGTTAAAAAATCCCAACAGACTTATATGTATCCAAATGCTACATGTAAATTTCTAGGCAAAAGGTTAAACATTTTGGCATCGGCAAAAAAATAAATTGAACATCAAATGTTACCCCAAAATATCACCACAAATTTGTTTTTTCACTCATGAAACACTACTCCTTCGTTTTGCGTGAAAATTGTGAAGCATGCTTGTGACACTAAAACATCCACACAAAAAAGTCAAAATCTTTGTAAAACATCTTACTATTTTTTTTGAGTTATTGTTCATCTAGGAGCAAATGCTCCCCAAAGCCAAAATGCCTCCCCACCTTAATGACTGTATCATATGTTATATGTTAGTATCATACATGACCTTTTTTATTATCATGCATGACACATACTAGTATAGTATTTATTATATTACATTGTCATGAAAGCATCTCCAACGCCGGCTCGCCAATTTCCGCTCGCATCCATCCGTGGGAACAGATGAAGGAGCCGGCCATCCAATTCTACCCTGTATACATTCAACCCCAATTTTTTTAAGTGTGCACATTCAAATAGCCACATATATAGTCTAAAATAGCTCAACGGTTCAAAAGCATTAGTTGTTCTAATTTTAAAAGGTTTGAATATTACGCTCCAACATTGTTGTCCCCCTTAACCATCCATAGATGCTCAATCAGATGTTCCTTCGGCTGCTTGTGAGTTGCTCGATGTTGAATTTGTTGATGCATTTGAACTATCTCTACAAACGTGGCTGAATTCTAGTCACGAAGTTCGATAGGATCACCCATGTTCTCAAATTCAAGAGTTGTTGCAGCATCCTCATCCTCGTCCTTCACGATCATGTTGTGCATGATCACATAAGACATAACACGTCATCACCTCCCACAAGGTCTTCGGATTCCATTGTTTTAGCATGTCCACGAACAACTGCAAAACTCCAAATTGCCTCTGAATATCATTTTTGTTTTTTTATCTTTGGACAAAGTGAGACTTTTTATGGCCAACTGATTAGAGATGGTGTTGACAAAGATAGCCCATGGAGGATAAATACCATCAACCAGATAGTAGCCCATGTTGTACTCATGCCATTGACAGTTTAGTGACAAGGAGGAGCTTTTCCTTCAGCCAGCCTAGGAAAAAATGGTAATTCTTGCAGCACAGTGATGTCATTGTGAGACATGGGCATGCCAAAGAAAGCGCGTCAAATCCAAATATCATGTGACGCAACTGCTTCAAGAATGATGACATGATTCTTAACATGACTCTGATATTGCCCTTGTGAAGTTTTAGGACAATTTTCCAAAGCATGCAGTCAAGAGATCTGAGCAAACCTGGCTGTTAGGGCATATTTCTCCTAAGTGGTTTTAGTGATTGATGACAATTGTTGTGCGGACTAATCCTGTGTCCTGAGCATTTTAGAATATTCTCTTCTAGGCACAAGATGACTCGACGCCCCTCGGAGGTTCTCGAAGACGGATTTTCTTCTACATTTCTCTTCCTAGTTTGAGTCATAGGAAAGTCTTCTTACCAAGAGGGGGTCCGCGTCGGAAAGGTTTGGCTGGAATCCTCACGCACACACCTCATGCACCCACCCATATTTTGGCTTCAATGGAGCACCATTGTGTTTTCCTTGCCTATGCGAAAAAGGGTAAGCGGTAGTACCGCTCTCAGAGCGGTAGTAAAGTTTTACTACCGTTCCAGGAGCGGTACTACCGTCCCAGGTGCGGTAGTAAACTTTTACTACCGCTCCAGGAGCGGTACTACCGCCCTCGGTGCGGTAGTATTAATTTACTACCGCACCGACGGGCTTTTTCCCACATACTTTCCCACGGAGGTGGTGGCACGGTAGTACCCCGGTACTACCGTGGTTGGTGAGGAGTTGAGCGGTAGTACCGCTCTGGGTAGCGGTAGTACCGCTCCAGGAGCGGTAGTACCGCTCGTGCATTTATGTGGTAGGTGGGTAACGGTTGGATCTACCCCCCCTACTATATAAGGGCATCTTATTCTTCCTAGAGCCCACCTTTAACCTCTCTAAGCTCCATTGTTGCTCCACAAGCTCATTTTAGCCCGATCTCTCTCCTTAGCCAATCAACCTTGTTGATTTTCTAGGGATTGCTTGAGAAGGCCTTGATCTACACTTCCACCAAAGGATATTTGATTCCCCCTACTAATCCCTTGCGGATCTTGTTACTCTTGGGTGTTTGCGCACCCTAGACGGTTGAGGTCACCTCGGAGCCACATTCCATTGTGGTGAAGCTCCGTGGTCTTGTTGGGAGCCTCCAAGCTTTGTGTGGAGATTGCCCCAACCTTGTTTGTAAAGGTTCGGTCACCGCCTTCAAGAGCACCTATAGTGCAATCACGGTACCTTGCATTGTGCGAGGGCGTGAGGAGAATACGGTGGCCCTAGTGGCTTATTGGGGAGCATTGTGCCTCCACACCGCTCCAACGGAGACGTACTTCCTGTCAAAGGGAAGGAACTTCGGTAACACATCCTCGTCTTCATCGGTTCCACTTGTGGTTATCTCTTACCTTTACTTTGTATTTGTTGGTGTTGTAGAGTATCTCCTACGTGCTTCTTTACTCGTTGCTAAGTAGCATCATATAGGTTGTCCCCCTAGTGTCATGTTAGTGAACCTTTATGATTGCTACTCCTTACTTATTTAGAAAAGCTAAAAATTGGTAGTTGCCTATTCACCCCCCCCCCTCTAGTCAACCATATCGATCCTTTCAATTGGTATGAGAGCCATGTCTCTTTATTAAGGGTTTCACCACCCGAAGAGTATGGAAGGCGAAGAGGGAGTTCCCCATGGGCAACCCGAGGCCATGGACTTGACTTCGGTCACAAGGGACGACTTGAATATGGCTATGGCCGCCCTCAAGACGTCCTTGACGAACGAAGTCAAGACCATGCTTAAAGAGTTAATTGAGGGAATTAAAAGTTCACCCGAACCGGCGTTGGTGGTTAAACCCACCATCACCGATTCGGAGGCCAATTCCTCTAAGGAAGCGGCTAAAGGTATGTGACCTTCCTCATCTCTCGAAAAGGATCGGACTGGAACCTATGCCTCAGTTCCACCTCCCATGGTCTATGGAGGACCTGTTCCCACACCGCGTCTTAATCCTGTTGGTCCTCCTCCTAAGCTTGTTAAGGGTGATTTTGCTAACTGGGTATTTTCTATTAAGTCTCATTTGAATCACAGCTCAATAAATTTATGGAGAATCATTGAGCAAGGCTACTATCCTCATGACCCAAGCAACCTCACTCCAAGAGAAGAAGCGGACAATCAATATAATCACTCCGCATTGTTTATTCTACAGTCCGCAGTACCGCCTGAAGATCTTCCTCACTTGCGCCCCTTCTCTCTGGACAAGGACTGTTGGGAGCACATTATGGTGCTATACAAGGGAAGCTCTAGCATTCAACGGTCAAACTATGAAGTGGTACTTGATAAGGCCGATGAGTTTGTAATGAAGGAAGATGAGGACCCTCGTGATCTCTATCGGAGGGTGACTGCTATTGATGTTTCTCTCAAGGATCATGGGAGCAAGGATGTGGATGACACATGGGTCAAGCACAAGTTTCTCAAGGCCATCATGCCTTTCAACAAAGCCATGTCATCAGTCATTCGCTAACGACCAGATTTCCACTCCTTGTCTTCCAGTGAGGTGTTGGATGAATTTATTGCAATGTCAATCATGAACGAGACCGCTGACAATGCACTTGCTCGAGTTCGGTCAAAGACAACTTCACCTAACCTTGCTTTGAAGGCAAAGGCTGCTTCTAAAGAAGAAGAGGAGGATGAGGAAGAGGAGAGCTATCGTGAAGACACTAAGTATGCTTATCACGAGCACATGGCTTTTGCGTCGAGGCAATTTTGGGGCAACAAGAGGAACTCAAGACCCAACTTCACCAAGAACAACTCAAGTGGGTTCAAACCCAAGCAACGAGTGAGGACATGCTATAACTGTGGTAATGTGAGCCACTTCGTGGCGGAATGTCCTTATGAGAAGAGGGAAGACAACGGAGGCAAGCTCATTCGCAAAGACAAAACAAAGTCATTCCCAAGCAAGAACAACTTTGTCAAGAAACCCCATCCAAAGGGTATGGTGGCACTTGAAGAGTACCCCTCCGATGATGATGATGCTGATGATGATATGGTGGCAACTGCGACTGTCGCTATCGCCACTCCTTCTCCCAAGAATGTGTCTCTCTTCAACGCCCCCAACGATAATCACATCGCCAAGTGCCTCATCTCCAAAGGTATCACTCAGGTAACACCCAGCATTAAGACCAACATCACTAGTGCTCCCTCATTGTTGAATTGTGTTGATGATAGTGATGTTGTGGAACTTAATGAGCATGATCTTGACAAATTTCTGTGTACTATCAAAGGAGAAACCAAGAGGCACTTTGTTGCCCTTTCGGAACAATTGGGTGAGGCTAATGACCTCATCGAGTCTCATGAGGAGACCATCTCCGAGATGCAAGGTCATAGTCGTGACTATGCCGATGAGATTGCTGAACTTTCTATTGCACTAGAAATGGAGCGCACTCTTCGTTTGGCTCCTGAGGAGTCATACAACGATGACTGCGCTAAATTGCAAAAGAAACTAGATCATGCTACTGTTCTTACTCGTATGCTTAAGTCTGAAAAGGATGCTCTTGGGGTTGACCATGACGGACTCAAAATGGAGTTTGACACACTTGACAAGGCTCACAAGGTCTTGAAAGGTAGTCATTTCTCCCTGAAATAGTCTCATGATCAACTTCAAGCAAAGCTTACCAAGGAAATCTCTACTTGTCCTCCTTTTGTTTTAATTGATAATGCTTGTACAACTAACCCTTGTTGTGAGCATGTACATCTTGTGGAGGAAAATGTCAAGTTGAAGGATAAACTTGAGAAGGGCCTTATGTCATGCATCCAAGGCAAGAAGAGCCTGAACGACCTTTTGAGCAATCAAAAGGGTGTGGTAGGAAAGGAGGGGCTTGGACTTACATCTAAGTCTAAAAGAAAAAGAAAGAACAGGAACAACAGATCCCCCACCCTCATGGACATCTTTGTCAAAGAGGGCGAAGGGACTCAGGAGGTGAACAGGAACAAGGTGGAAAATGGGAGCATCAAGAAGGGCAAAACCATTCCTACCAACACAGCCGACAAACTAAATCCTTCCTATGTTTTATGTCGTGCTGGTGATGGGCATGTTTATGCCAGATTTGTTGGTTCTTACTATGAGTACATTGAATGTGCTATTTGGGTTCCTAATACCCTTGTCTCTAACATTAAAGGACCCATTCAAAAATGGGTACCTAAAACCAAGCCTTGATCTATTCCAGGAGTTTGCTTCCGGAGGGGTGTCATGGTTGCTCGATAGTGGAGCAACAACTCATATGACCGGAAGCAAGGACTTAGTGGTGGATGTGAATCCTTTCCCATCTATGCCCACTCATGTACAATTCGCCGATGCATCATCGTCAAAGGTATTGGGATTTGGTAAGGTGGTCATCTCTCAAGAGTTATCTATTGAGAAGGTCATGCTTGTTGAGTCCCTTACTTATAATTTACTTTCGGTTCGTTAACTTGCAATTATGGGCTTTTCCACATTCTTTAATCTTGATACTGTGGTCCTTTTGTGGAGCAAGACTCTTAAAGTAGCCTATGTTGGACATGTCGAAAATGGTCTCTATGTGGTGAACTTTTCAAAGCGACCCACTAAGACTGCGGCATGTCTAATGGAATCGCCGACTAGCTCATGTCAATATGATATCTTTGCAAAGTCTCCTTAAAGGGGACCATATTCGTGGACTAACAAATGTGAGTTTTGCCAGAGATCGTGCTTGCAGTGCCTGCATTGAAGGAAAAATCCATGAAACTGCTCATCGTCCAACGACTCTCATTTACACTAAGAGACCATTGGAGCTCCTTCATATGGATCTCTTCGGTCCCCCATCATTTGATAGTCTTGGGGGCAGAAAGTACTGCTTGGTGATTGTTGATGATTACTCAAGATACACTTGGGTATATTTCTTCAAGAGGAAGAGTGAGACTCAACAAACTCTTATCAACTTTGCTAATGAAGCTCAACGTCAACATGAAGCAAAGATTTTGATGATCATAAGTGACAACGGCACCGAGTTCAATAACTACACCTTGGATGAGTTTCTAGGTGATGAGGGAATAAAACATCAATATTCGGCACCATATACCCCTCAACAAAATGGTGTGGCGGAAAGTAAGAACCGGACACTGATGGACGCTGCAAGAACAATGATGGGGGAATTCAAATCTCCATATAACTTTTGGGCCGAAGCCATCAACACAGCATGTCATGCGTCCAATTGGCTCTATATCCGCAAAGGCTTGAACAAGACCCCATATGAGATTCTCACCGGAAACAAACCCAATCTCCAGTACTTCTGGGTATTCGGGTGTAAGTGTTTCATTCTCAAGAAAGGTGCACGTTTAGCTAAATTTGATTCTAGAGCACATGAGGGCATCTTTGTTGGTTATGCTACAAACTCTCATGCTTACCGTGTCCTCAACAAGTCCACCGGACTCATTGAGGAGACGTGTAACGTGGAGTTTGATGAAAATAATGGCTCCCAAGTGGAGCAAAGTGGTCTTTGTGATGTAGGTGATGAAATTCCTCCCCAAGCCATAAGAAGAATGGGGATTGGTCAAATACTCCCCATTGAGGAACCCGTTGTGGCCGAAGGAGAAGGACAATGCTCTACTCAAGTGGAGCCATCATCCTCACAAGTCCCACACGCTTCCGATGAACAAAGAGAAGACCCTCAACAAGTTGAACAAACTCAAGATCAAGACCAATTGCCTAAAGATGGTGACATGACCCATGAAGTACAATCACTCACCCAAGGTTCTGAACCTGCTCAAGATCAAGATCAAGTGCAACCACATGATCCAGACCAAATAGAAGCACAAGATCAAGATCAAGATCAAGAGCAACCACAAGAATAAGGACAAACTAGTGAACCTGCTCAAGTCGAAGATCAAGTTGATCAGGATGTTGTCTCTCAATTCCCTTCTGCGGCGCCTAAAAGGGGTACCGGTGCCAAGGGAGGATCAAAATGCAAGGGCAAGCAAAGCAATCAAGTCGATGTTCCCCAGTTATCAAATGAAGAACTCTTGGAGCGTCCC
Organism: Hordeum vulgare subsp. vulgare; assembly: GCF_904849725.1. Taxonomy (NCBI): domain Eukaryota; kingdom Viridiplantae; phylum Streptophyta; class Magnoliopsida; order Poales; family Poaceae; genus Hordeum; species Hordeum vulgare. The sequence goes on along the minus strand of NC_058523.1, from coordinate 405,063,157 downwards.
GCAGCCAAGATTGCGAACAAGCTGAGAGTCAAGTCACATCTTATGAAGAATGTACTTGGTAGTTTGAAAAGGGGAGTATCCACTCGTCAACAAATTTGGAATTATTGTGAGCATCACGCGTTTGTTTCGTATTGTGAACCTCAACAGGTACAAGAAGCGCTCGATGATGAGGATTGGCTTATGGCCATGCATGAAGAACTCAACAACTTCGAGCGCAATCAAGTCTGGGATTTAGTGCCAAGGCCAAAGGAGGAACATAATGTCATCGGGACCAAATGGATCTTCAAAAATAAGCAAGATGCCAATGGGATTGTGATTCGAAACAAGGCAAGATTGGTGGCTCAAGGCTACTCCCAAGTCGAGGGTATCGACTACGGTGAAACCTTTGCCCCCGTTGCTCGTCTGGAATCTATTCGCATGATGCTTGCATTTGCTTCTCATCATAATTTCAAATTACAACAAATGGATGTGAAAAGTGCCTTTCTTAATGGTCCTTTAAATGAGTTGGTCTATGTCAAACAACCCCCAGGGTTCGAACATCCCAAGCTCCCCAATCATGTGTACAAACTTAATAAGGCACTCTATGGCCTTAAACAAGCCCCACGTGCGTGGTATGAGTATCTTACTGAGTTGTTACAAGATCGTGGGTTTGAAATTGGGAAGATTGATCCCACTCTTTTTACTAAGAGGGTCAAAGGGGATTTGTTCATATGCCAACTATATGTTGATGACATCATTTTTGGTTCTCCTAACGAATCTTTCAATGAAGAATTTGCTGCACTGATGACCGAGAAATTTGAGATGTCTATGATGGGTGAGTTGAAGTTCTTCCTCGGGTTCGAGATCAAACAAGGCTTAGAAGGGACTTTCATCAAACAAGCCAAGTACACTCAAGACATGCTCAGGAGGTTTGAGCTAGAGGATGTCAAGCCGGTCAAGTTTCCCATGCCAACACGATGCAAGCTTGACAGTGATCCCAATGGTAAAGCAGTGGATCAAAAGGTATATCGCTCCATGATTGGATCCCTCCTTTACCTTTGTGCATCTAGACCAGATATCATGTTGAGTGTAGGGATTTGTGCACGGTTTCAATCCGCACCAAAGGAAAGCTATTACATGGTTGTCAACCGAATCTTTTGATATTTGGCTCATACCCCAAACTTTGGTCTATGGTATCCCAAAGGAGCAAACTTTAACCTAGTGGGCTATTCTGACTCAGATTGGGCAGGAGACTGTGTGGAGAGGAAGTCAACCTCTGGAGGATGCCAATTCCTTGGTCGTTCACTGGTAAGTTGGTCTTCAAAGAAGCAGAATTGTGTCTCACTATCCTCCACCGAAGCTGAGTATGTAGCAGCTGCAAGTTGTTGTGCCCAGTTGCTATGGATGAGGCAAACTTTAAAGGACTACGTTGTCACTTGTGACAAAGTGCCTCTCCTATGTGACAATCAAAGTGCTATCAAGATTTCTCTCAAACTGGTTCAACACAGCAAGACCAAGCACATTGATATTCGCCATCACTTCATTCGTGAACATATCAAGCTAGGTGATATTGAGATTCACTTCATCAACACTGAAGAGCAACTTGCAGATATTTTCACTAAGCCCCTAGATGAAGCAAGGTTCCGGGAGTTAAGGCATGAGCTAAATATCATTGATTCAAGTAATGTGGATTAAACTAGGCACTTTGCACCTCACTCTACATTACATCTTGCTCTAGATGTAGGCATGGACATAGGGGGGTGTTGTTCTCTCAATGAACTTTCCCTCCCCCCATTATGCATAAATCGATCAAGTCTTTCACTTTGGCCATCACCAAATGGCACTTGTTCTTCAAAGACGAGATATGGTCATGAACCCAAGGATAATTCTTCGCGGTGTCATACCATTTGTCTCAAACATAGGTGGCCTCGGCCACCGCCCTCTCCCCTGGAGACTTTGTGTTGTTTCTTTTCTTTCGGTGTGTCTTTCTTGCTTCCGTGTTTTGTTTTCTCTTGGCTTGATCAAGTTTTTCCACAACCTAAGGAGTAGAGAGTTCATTTTGTGGCCATTTTGTGACTTCGAGCACGGTACTACCGCCCCCAGCACGGTAGTAAAATTTTACTACCGCTGGGAGAGCGGTACTACCGCTCACCAAGTGGTACTACCGCCCCCAGCACGGTACTAATTTTTTACTACCGCTCTGTGCGCGGTACTACCGCATGAGGAGCGGTACTATCACGCTGCCTCGCCCAGGGGACTATTTAAAGGGCTGGGAGGCCTTTCTCTTTTCCCCTCAGCCCCGAGTTCTTCTCTGTCTCTCTCTCTCCTCTCCTCAAAAACTGCCCTAAGGCATCGCCGGATCTCCATATCCGGCCATCGTCCTCCGATTCCGACCGGTGGGACTCTTCCCCACGCGCCATGGACACCGGTACTGCCCCTCATGTGCACTCTTATGCTTGATCTTGATTCAATATAGGGTTAGGGCATATGGTCTCATGGCATCGTGATTGGGATTTAGTGGAAGCTTTTTGGTAGTATGATTCCTTGCATAGGCGGTGTGTGTGTCTAGGCGTGCATAGGATCCAGATCTGAGGTTTTAAATCTTCTTCACAAGTTTTTCCCTGTCAAATTTGCATAGATCTGTGATTAGGCCATCCCGTGCGGTACTACCGCCCCTCGTGACACGGTACTACCGCTCGAGGAGCGGTACTACCGCTTGTAGAGCGGTAGTAAAATTTTACTACCGCTCCACATGCGGTACTACCGCTCCCCTTTGTGCACACACACACTGCTCTATTGTGTTTTATGGGTTTTCTGGTCTTTCTTGATCGTTGCCTTGACTTGTTTCTCCTTTCTTTCATGTTTTGTGTGTTGTTTGCGTGTCCCAGGTGGTGGTTCCCGTCGTTCCAACCCGTATCGCACTGCCAGCTCCAAGCGACCTTCCTCTGATCCGTCTGAAGGCTCCAATGCCCCCAAGCGCTCGTTCAAGAAGCCTGCTCCAAAGAAGCCCTCAGTCAACTGGAACACCATGCCGCTTGCGAGTTCCAACACCGTCGCAAGTTCAACCCATATGCCAACAATAGGGAGAATTTCCCTAGCGGTGAACTATTTTGGAATCGCGATCAATTCTTAATCTATGAAGACGTTCTCAGATCGAAGAAGAACCTATATGTCCTGGTGCAGTGGATTGATCTTGATCATTTGAGGAAGGAAATGTCTTATTTTGGGGAGGCCATTGCTATGGTGGAACAACTTCAGATTGCGGACCTCATCTCGTTTCACCAGGATTTTGATATTTCCATTGTAGCTCACTTCTTTGCTACAGTGCACTTTCACCATGATGAGGCTCATACTATGACTTGGTTGACAAATGGAGTGCAGCTGACTGCTACCTGGAAAGACTTCATGGATCTTCTTCAGGTCAGGGATGAGGGCCTTACTACTGCTGTTGGCTTGCGCCCCCATGCCAAGCCTCAAGCTGCTCCAAAGGAGAAGCTGCTCCCGTACCTCTTTGTGAAGCACACCCCAACTGGCGAGGTATCCTATGTCATGAACCCCTTCTTGGATGTGATGCACCGGATTTTTCGCAACACGTTGTTTCCCAGGGTTGGCAACAATGACCAGGTGCACTCTTACCTGGTAGACATGCTTCTCATGTGTCAGAAAGCGAAGAATCGTCAGTGTCAGCCCCTTGATGTTTCTCATGTCATGTGGACTGAGCTCTACTATGCAGTCATTAACCGTAAGGTCCCAATCTACGGTCCCTACCTATTCCACTTTATCTAGGCCACTTGGACCAAGACCTTCCCCGGGGCTGAGTTTCTGGCTCCTGATTGGGTCCGCCATGAGCCCATCAAGTTGCGTCAAAAGGACAAATGGGCCAACACCTCCTCTCGTCCGGCTGCCCCAAGGGATTCTGATGACGATCTGCCAGGCGCTGAGGATGAGGCTCCTCCAGAGGCTCATCAACAGGGTGAGGGTTCCCACACATCTGCGGAACCATCATGGGCCACACGGCTCACGGACAGGATGAAGACCCTGTTCTGTATGCAGGCCAAGGGCGAGTACAGAACACATGTTGCTCAGAAGGAGAGTCGCCAGCGCGACAAATTGATCATGAGGAAGCTTGACCTGCCCTTCTCCAGCGGTTCTGAGCGTGAGATCGCCCCCGAGGCTGAATGGATGGAGAAGCATCGACTTCAGTGGGCTGCATCTGAGGAGGACACCGACGATGACTCAGATGAGGAGTATCATGATGAGGAGGACACCGACTGATGTTTCTACCACCTGCGTCGTAGGGCTCCTCTCTGCCTTTTTGGTGTTTCGATGCCAAAGGGGGAGAGAGTGTAGGATTTTCTCGTTCTCTAGTTTTTCTGCTCTATTGGTTTGATAAAACTTTGTTGCTTTCGTTCGCTGCTTTTGCTTTATGGTTGATACTGAGTCGTCAGATCCTATCTTAATGTGAGATATATGTTTTATCTTCCTTATCTTTTGTCTCAGTATTATCAGTTTTATCCATATTATTATTAACCTGTGAGACATAGTATCTTATGCCAGTATTCCTTTGCTCACATGATTTGTCATGCTTCAATATTCTTCATCCCTCGTACGTATGTAGTAAGGATGGCTTAGTCTATATAATCTAGGGGGAGTGTTCTCTCTGTGGTTAGTTGTTGGTATGCACATACCCAGAGGAAACTAGCCCCCTTGTGATATCTTTGGAGTTTGCATATGCCTATCTCTATTTTTCTGTGCAAATCCAACATTGTCATCAATCCACCAAAAAGGGGAAGATTGTTAGGGCATATTTCTCCTAAGTGGTTTTAGTGATTGATGACAATTGTTGTGCGGACTAATCTTGTGTCCTAAGCATTTCAGAATATTCTCTTCTAGGCACAAGATGACTCGACGCCCCTCGGAGGTTCTCGAAGACGGATTTTCTTCTACATTTCTCTTCCTAGTTTGAGTCATAGGAAAGTCTTCTTACCAAGAGGGGGTCCGCGTCGGAAAGGTTTGGGTGGAATCCTCACACACACACCTCATGCACCCACCCATATTTTGGCTTCAATGGAGCATCATTGTGTTTTCCTTGCCTATGCGAAAAAGGGTAAGCGGTAGTACCGCTGTACCAGCGGTAGTACCCCTGGCATAGCGGTAGTACCGCTCTAAGAGCGGTAGTAAATTTTTACTACCGCTCTAGGAGCGGTACTACCATCCCAGGTGCGGTAGTAAACTTTTACTACCGCTCCAGGAGCGGTACTACCGCCCGAAGTATGGTAGTAGTTTTTTACTACCGCTCCAAGGGCGGTACTACCGCCCTCAGTGCGGTAGTATTAATTTACTACCGCATCGACGGGCTTTTTCTCGCATACTTTCCCACGGAGGTGGTGGCACGGTAGTACCCCGGTACTACCGTGGTTGGTGAGGAGCTGAGCGGTAGTACCGCTCGAGGAGCGGTAGTACCGCTCGTGCATTTATGTGGTAGGTGGGTAACGGTTGGATCTGCCCCCCCCCCTACTATATAAAGGCATCTTCTTCTTCCTAGAGCTCACCTTTAACCTCTCTAAGCTCCATTGTTGCTCCACAAGCTCATTTTAGCCCGATCTCTCTCCTTAGCCAATCAACCTTGTTGATTTTCTAGGGATTGCTTGAGAAGGCCTTGATCTACACTTCCACCAAAGGATATTTGATTCCCCCTACTAATCCCTTGCGGATCTTGTTACTCTTGGGTGTTTGCGCACCCTAGACGGTTGAGGTCACCTCGGAGCCACATTCCATTGTGGTGAAGCTCCGTGTTCTTGTTGGGAGCCTCCAAGCTTTGTGTGGAGATTGCCCCAACCTTGTTTGTAAAGGTTCGCTCGCCGCCTTCAAGAGCACATATAGTGGAATCATGGTACCTTGCATTGTGCGAGGGCGTGAGGAGAATACGGTGGCCCTAGTGTCTTATTGGGGAGCATTGTGCCTCCACACCGCTCCAACGGAGACGTACTTCCTGTCAAAGGGAAGGAACTTCGGTAACACATCCTCGTCTTCATCGGTTCCACTTGTGGTTATCTCTTACCTTTACTTTGTATTTGTTGGTGTTGTAGAGTATCTCCTACGTGCTTCTTTACTCGTTGCTAAGTAGCATCATATAGGTTGTCCCCCTAGTGTCATGTTAGTGAACCTTTATGATTGCTACTCCTTACTTATTTAGAAAAGCTAAAAATTGGTAGTTGCCTATTCACCCCCCCTCTAGTCAACCATATCAATCCTTTCACAGGCCATCCTCTTGCTTCCAAGATTGCCATGATCCTCTCGGTGTCTACCACAGTTGGTTCTCTCGAGTACCAAGGACCAAGCACGTCGACCACGATAGTTGCAAACCTGACCATGGCATCTCTACATGTGCTCTCAGACATCCGTAGGTACTCATCCCACGAATCAACGGATGTGCCATATGCAATCATCCGCAGTGATGCTATGCACTTCTGGTAAGCAGAGGACCCAATCCTTTCCACAACATCCTTTTTCCAGATAAAGTATTCATCAAAGGATTGGATGCCATGATAGAGACGAATGAAGACATTTTTGAGCATCCAAAATCGCCGGCAAAAATTGTTAATGGGAGGATGGGGTGCGGGGTCCGGGAGCGATTTTGGGTGGGTCGGGGGTGTGAGAGTCCTACTTGGCTAATGTCCGGACTCCCGCAAAGCCTCGATTTTGTCTTGAGTGATAGAGTAAAAGTGTCCCGTTTTTCAATGAGATAGTGACTATCATTTTTGGTGGAGTAGACTTTGACGATCCGACTATGAATGTACGAGGACGTCGCACCTTAGCAATTAATCGCTAAACCAACTCCGAGAGGTTATTGACCACGCTGGAGCACGATCAACGTGACCACGAAGGTCTATTTCCTCGACGCAAACGAATAACAAGAAAGAAACTAAAATTGCAATATGGATATTGCGAATATAAAAGGAAAGCATTATTGATGAAAGTGGGGTTCTATGACATCTTGGTCTAGTTGTGGAACACAAACGAATGACGCGAAGTTACATCGATGGCAAAAATTTTATCTAAAGAAAACCCAAGTCTAAACGGTGCCTTAAGGACTGTAATTATAGGGGGGGGGGGAGGAGGGGATTTCGGTCACCCTTGGCAAGGTGGGACTAAAACACCTCCTAACTCGTTTGCCCTACAATACACACTCTATAACCATCCTAGGAAGTTGTATTTTGAAATTATGTGGGTCTGGACAAAAAATAAGGTGACACAACACTTATGATAAGCTATGAACGAAATTTATGAAAAAGCATCTTGTATATTTTGTTCATGTCCTTGTATGCCATCATGGAGGCTTCAAAGTGCCGATATCTGCACTAGAAACACCGTCCTGATTTCCTTCGCATGTGCCTTCATCTTCATGCTTGATCCCGTTCCAGTCTTCATCCCTCTTGTCCATGCTAGTCCCTTCATTAGTAATCAACACAAATGTATCTAATTTAGGCAGCATCATATTCTCACGAACATTATATTATAATTGTTACCAAGAAACAAAAATACCTTGTAATTTATTTGTCATGCGTGAGCTCTAGTAATTGATTTAGTTTGTATAGCAACACGGATTGTGGGTGTAATAATGGTATTGATGTCCTCATCATTGAGTTTTTTCCAAAAAACAGCGGATCACACATGCCCGCGTTGAATGTCCAAACACGTCTGGACTGTGCAATCCGGATGACTGCGGATGGTTTGAGTGTGAGCTTTGGAGATGCCGTGATATGATAGTTTACCCTTTTTTTCATTTAATTTATGCCATTTCACTAAAATGGTCTCGCTGACATGCATGATGCTAACTATAATACTCCCATTAGATGCAGCATTACAAGTAGCCTTATGAAAAATAAGTGCATGTAAGATGAGGTGATTATTTAGTATCATATGCACGTGTAAAGGAGATAACCGCATAAGTATAGGGCGGTGTAAGATGTATAGGAGACACCCACATAGATAGAGCTAATCGGTTTGTGATAGAAATGTAATGTGGAGGCCACAAGCGTTGTGACTAGGTGTGCTCGCTAGGAATCATACTGGAGAAGTTATCATTTCGTGTTGGGATTGTATTAAGGTGTGCAATAGTATAGATGAAGTAGAACTTAAAGCGAGCCTTACGGGCTGTACATTGGTATTACTCTTTACAAGCCCATTATTTAAAAACCTGGTTGTTTTTTGTGGCTTCTTTTCTTGGAAATGATCTTCTAGACAGGTCTCCTTTAGTTGATCTAAAGAAAGAAGCATTGAGTATTTTTAAGATGATGATAAATTGCAAGATATTCAAGATTATCAGGAGGGCTAATAGGATAGCACACGAGATTGCGAAGTCTAGTTTTCATAATAGGCCTGATGATGTGCTTCTTAATAATGTTCCACCCTATGTGGTTAAAATTGTAATAGATGATTACACTAATGTTTTAATTTAATTAATATATGAGAGGGGGTTTTCAAAAAAATATACTCTATGTTGTCAAATGTATTTATATTGGAGTTCCTTGATTCACTTTAAAAGAATTGGAGTCTTATGACATGCGACCTGATTGATTGCCGTTAATTGATAAGTACAATAGATACCTTTAGTTCATTAACTAGGTGTTAAGTATCAAAGTGGAGTATGAAGCTTGAGCATGCAGGGGAAACATGTCATTTGAAAAAAAAAGTATTTAGTGGTGACTTTAGAACCTTAAACCATGATTACACAGACAGCAGAGTAGGTGGCGTACCTCATGAAAAGAAGCGCCACTAAAGATGAGCTAGCTAAAAGTCACCCCCCTCCATTTTTTTCCCGTGTTATAGTCTTCCTACTTAATCCTCAAATGATGGTATCGTCTGATCTAATCATGTGAGTTTACTCTTTTGAAGTGGTGATCTTTTCACCAGCTAACCCAATACAGGATCGCTACGTCCTGTCACCTAATTAAATACTCGAAGCAACGTCGTGCCTACAAGTTCGTATGCTACTACCTATTCTGATCATTTTGCAAGTCCCAAAGATATACGATGGCATTTCCTCTTTGATTTTTTGTCCTTTTTCCGACAGCTGATTTCATCGAGTCGTCGGTGAGCAACTAAACTCACTCATAGCATGCGTTCATCAAGAAAAATAAGACGGCACAAGCCGTTATTATAGCCCTACAGCTGAACCCCTAAACCCTCCTCAAACATCCGTTCGGTCAGTATCCGGTCACAAAAATTCGACTCAGACATACTTCTCAAACGTTCGAGTATCGATAACCTCATTTCCAGCCCAAATAGAAGGGGATATGGGGAGCCCGGACACGCCCGTCACGTCGGACTGATGACTTGGTCCCACACGGACTCGTCAGAAAAAACCGACGGTCCGACAGGCGCCTCGGTCGTCGGCACAGTGTGAACGCCGTGTGGCGTCGCTGCGGGGTCGGGACAGGCTATTTAAGTCAGACGTCGCCCCGGCCCAAACACATCCGCCTCCTTCCTCTTTTCTCCGCCATCCGAGTACTTCCCTTTCCGAGCCCGTCAGTCATGCCACCACGCCGCCGACATTACACGATCCAACATCGTCTCTTCCTCCTTCAGCAGGTCCGAATCCGAAGGGAAGCGGGGGCTACCTATGGAACCGGAGGTGGATTTCGAGGAGGGGGAGATGGGGGGGGAGCCCGAGGAGGAGCCACATGCGTTGGAGGAGGAGGCGCCGTCGTAAGAGCCGGAGGAGGAGGCGCTAGCTATCGTCGATTTGTGGTCGGAGCAGCTGGTCATCCTCAACTCCATCCGCTCCGAGTTTGCTGTAGTGGCCAAGTGTCAGATGAAGGAAGCGCGTCCGTCGCAGGAGGCGGAGCGGGCGGCTCAGGCTACGTCGCAGGTCATCTTCGATGAGGAAGAAGCTTAATACACTAGTTAGTATGTACTCCCTCTGAAAAAACTAGACTAGTTTTCTCTAACAATAAGTATTATGATATATTATGATACGAAGGAAGTATGATATATTCTGCATATTTTATATGAATATAAAGGATGAAATACGAGAAAAAGATGCTCTTACATCATACTCCTATTTAGCATCCACGTTTTTTTCCCTCGGAGGGAGAGACGGAGTTCGCCAACACTTTCGTTGTCACTACACAAGCGCGACAGTTCCATGGGGTTCCAGTATTCCCTGCCAAGCACAAGAATCCATCCTAGAACTACACCCATCATCGGCCCCCCCTGCTTACGTGACCGCAACCATCCACCCATCCGTCCGACCGTCCATCGACGCGACCGATGCACCGGTAGGGAGGCCGGCCGGGGCGCACATCACATCCATCCGCCCCCACGTTCGAGCGGATACAACGTACGCACGCACGCAAGCACGCAGCGCACGTACACGTTCCGCGCCGGCACTGCCCCGACAGGTTGGTGGCCTGCCGGCGCTCATCATACGCGTGTCGTGGCCGCTCTACACGGACCCCGGGCCTCCGGCGCGGCCGCCCACACGAGTCGAGTCGAGCCAGTGGCCGTCGCCGTCGTCCCCGGCTCGGCACCGCGCGTCGCGACGCCAGCCGTCTCCGTAGCCCGGCCGCGATCGGTCGTTTTCCCGCGGCGGCCACCGGAAGCGGGCGCAGGGCGAGCCCAGCGAGGCGAGTCGTCCGTGTCGTCTGTGCGCCCCACGCGTCCGCCCGTCCGTCCGGCCGTTGCGCGCCCACCACCACCGGCCACCGGCCTAACAGCGGAGCGGGACGTCTCACCGTCGCACATGCATGCCTGCCGTTGCCCTCCCGAGGAACGGCCATTATAGCACGGCGTTGCGGCTGATCACGGCCTTCTTTTCAGCCTGGGTAAGAGTATCTACGCCTCAAATGACCTACATAAGTCCATAGACGCATTCAATCAATGATCGGATAAAAAAAATGACTTAACCAGACACCCTATCATTTCTATACGTTCGGGCTGTTCACAAACATTTATATCCATCTCAAACATGAGAAGGATATGAGGGGTTGCGGACGCATCCCGACACTCCGTCACACAGGACGCGATCCCATCTCGGACCACTTTTTTCTTTTTTTATTCAATCTTTTTTTTTCTCATTTTCTTTTCATCAATCACGTGCAAGTGACCGAACATATGAGAAAAAAAAAGTGTGGCTGCGCGGGCGGACAAATAGAGGACACACCCAATCACTTATCAGTCGGGTCCGCGGACGTTTAAGAGTCATATTTGCAATATCCGGTTGTACACGCTATTATCAGCTACTCCCCCGTTTTTAAATATAAGACCTTTTAAAAGATTAACTATAAACTAGATACGAAACAAAATGTGAATCTACATACTAAAATAAGACTATATACACCATAATAGAATCTTTAAAAGATCTTATATTTTAGAACTAAGGGAGTAGATAAGAGCAACTATAACACTCCCTCCGTCTCAAAATTTGTGTCTTAGGTTTGTTTAGAAATGAATGTATAAAAATACTAAAACGTGACTAGATACATTCATATCTAAACAAATCTAAGACAAAAAAATTTAGGCCGGAGGGAGTAGTAAACTATATGTTCACTTACATGATAGTTTTGTCTACATAAAAAAGACATAATAAAGTAAAAGAAATGGGCTCTTATGCAAGAGTAGCTATATGTGTGTAGATATAGTAAATGAAATAAAAGATATAAAAAATATTAATCTTGTAATCAATTTTGTGGCTAATTTTATTGTATGAGGTCCAATACAACGAGGAATGCTTATGTACAGATGTTTTTTTTTTTAGCGAAATGTACAGATGGTTAAGGAAAGAGAGTATGCTTGCTTCCTAGAAAAAATAGATACCTACAATGGATAGTGCCTTGTGCTTAGACTGGATTAGTACATGTGATTAGGAAGGGAGAGTATGTTCGTGTACCTTCAAAACACTGAAGCATGGTTGGCACCGGAAGCAAACTTTGGTTTCTGTTGCCTCTCTACAGCACCTGGTCAAGCGCCAAGGAGAAAAAAAAAACGTTTTCTTCTTCAAAGCGTTGGTGGAGGCATGTTTGAAAGACTATATGCTCCTTCCGTCTTAAATAACTGTCTTAAAACTTAGTATAATTTTATATTAAAGATAGTATAAAGTTTAGATAGTTATTTTAGAACGAAAGAAGTAATAGTATATTACTATAGATAATATGATAACATTTTATAATCAGTGAGCTCTGTTGTAGACATCTTTTTAGCTCGTGGCGTAAAACTGATGGAGCGAATACTCCAGGGGCGATTTGCTCGTGCCGGGCTTTGTCGTGGCCCCTGACCGGTTGGTCGCTCGTAGGCGTACACGCTAAGTGTTGTTCATGTTTTCGGCAAGATCTAGGCAACTGCTTTGTCAGCTGCGGACTTACGGTGAAATATTTGGTTGCGCTGTTCTGATCGACATCTACTATGTTATACACAGCACATCTTCAAAGCAGGGGCGACATTAAGGGAGCACGTAGCGAGGATGAAAGGTGTCATATTTTAATATAATTGTACTAAATTAGTGGAGTATATAATAGCAGAAGATGAAAGGTGTCGCTGAATTTATTTCTTATCTGGATACGAAAGTAGCAGGCAGGGGCGCATCACGCATGATTAGACCGGCCGATTCCCTGCCTTTTGAAGAGGGACAGATGGGATTAGGTCAGTGGACAGCAACTTACAGCATATGATGCGCGCTCTTGTTCGGTGCAGATCCACTGCCCCAATATTGAATTTGTAGTCATCCGTCATCAATACCAAACTGCTGTTTGGAAGTCTGATGCAACGGTGATGGGGCTGACTCCGCCAAGGAAATGCACACGCATGAAAATCAATAACAACTCAAGTCGTGCAGCTTTTCTGGAAGCTCCTTGGTGGTTGAAGCAGATTCTAGCCTTAGTGGTTATATCCGATGACGAAAACGCTTGAGCGTTCTTTTTTTCTTTTCTGAAGGCATTATTGTTATAGAATTGATCGTTCATGTGGTGTCATGAAACAGTTGGTGTCGATATAATCATTGGTGTAGTTTTGACGATTGTAGATCTGATTGCTTTGGGTCTTTTTTCTTTTCCTTTTTCCTCGCCTATGCATAGCTTTAGTCTTACGACTTTGCTAGTTGTCGATGTTTTGTGTGTGTTGGTGTTGGCGGTTGAAATTACTGGTGAACTTTAGGCCCATAAGAGAATTTCAAAAATCTTCAAGGGTCCGTGTAGGTGGTGGCATGACAAGGTGATGGTGGGAAGTTTAGTTCCATCCCGCTAGTGGAGAAGAAGTTGGATCCCTTTATAAGAGTCTCTCTTCTACATATTATTGGAGAGTGAGAAGAGAAAAGGCCCTCGCGCACTCCTCCGCCGCCCGCCACGCCACGCCTCAGCTCGGCTCGGCTCGGGAATGAGCCGAGCTCATACCTACGCGCTTATTTTTGTCGGTCAGGAACGGAGAATACGTAATGGATGCGCCACGATCTGAGACGTCGGATCGTGGGCTGTTACCGACTCGGGCGTGGGTTCAACCCACGTCTCTCCACACAGTCGCCTATATAAGTAGGGGATAACGCCAACCCTAGCCGTCACGAGATCAGATCGCCTCTGCCTCACGCGCTCGTTCCTTTTGTTGCTGCTGTCGCCGGCGACTCCGTCCCGTTCACCACGTACACGGTCAATGGGAGAGCAGGTCTCTAAAACCCCGCCTCTCTGGTTCCTGTACGGGAGAGGGGCGATTAGGTTTTAGGGGAGCGATTACACGACTGCTCGCCTCCGTTCGTCTGCTTCGTCTACGTCCACGTCGTCCTCGTCATCACCATGGCTGAACCAAGCGAAGCCGACCGTCTCCTCATCGAGAAGGCCGAAGCCGATAAGAAGGCAGCAGAGGACGCTGCCGCCGCCAACGCTGCTGCTACGGCCAAGTGGCCGATCGGAGGGTATAGTCTGTTTATCCCGCTCCTGTTTATTTCTGCCCTAGTAGTACTAGTTATATGTGTAGATGTTTCTGCTATATGCGTAATACTTGCTAGTATGCTCCGTGATTAGTATGTCATGAATCTAGTCAATGCCATGTTAGTAATTATTTCATGGATTAATCTATTCGGAAAATTGCCTATTTACTCAACATTAGTTGTGTCCATCTCAGCTATGTAGAGATCGGATATGTGTTCATCGCGTTTTGTATCTTCTTGATGCTTCATTTTGAGTAAATAAAATTCACCCTTTGTTAAAAAAAAATATTTATATAAAAAACATTTTGCAACTTTTTTTGCGAAAAGGAAGAAGAAAGAAGAAGAAGAAGATTTCTTTGTACTTATCCATCCGTTGCTAGACTGACCACCATTCGAGTACTACTCTCATTGGCGGCCTTGCATGGTCTTCTCGTTCATCAAATGGACATTAAGACAGCTTTCCTGAATGGTGAGCTAAACGAGGAAATCTATATGCAACAGCTAGATGGCTTTGTGATAGATGGTCAGGAAGGAAAGGTGTGTAAGTTGCTGAAATCTTTATATGGTCTCACACAAGCACCTAAGAAATGGCATGAGAAGTTTAATACAACTCTGACATCTGTTGGCTTCGTTGTTAATGAAGCTGACAAATGTGTATACTATCGCCATGGTGGGGGCGAAGGAGTTATATTGTGCTTGTATGTTGATGAGATACTGATATTTGGAACCAACCTCAAAGTGATTGAGGAGGTTATGTCTTTTCTGTCTCAAAACTTTGAGGTGAAGGACCTTGGGGTGGCTGATGTTATCCTGAACATCAAGCTTTTGAGAGATGATGAGGGTGGGATTACACTTCTGCAATCCCACTATGTTGAGAAGATTTTGAGTTGCTTTGGATATTCAGACTCCAAAATTTCTCAAACACCATATGACCCTAGTGTGCTGATTCGAATATTCAAAGGCACAACTATAGATCAATTGAGATTCTCTCAAATTATAGGTTCGCTTATGTATCTAGCTAGCGCAACGAGGCCTGACATCGCGTTTGCTGTGAGCAAACTTAGCCGGATTGTTGCCTATCCGGGCGATGTTCATTGACGTGCTGTTGAAAGAATTATGCGCTACGTGAAATGTACTGTCAACCACGGACTTCACTATACGGGATACCCATCGGTACTTGAAAGGTATAGTGATGCAAATTGGATCTCTGATGCTGATGAGATGAACGCCACTACTGGGTATATGTGTACTCTTGAAGGTGGTGCTGTTTCATGGAAGTCTTGCAAGCAAACGATCTTAACGAGATCGACAATGGAAGCAGAATTAACAGCATTAGCCACATCTGATGTCGAAGCAGAATTTCTTCGAGATCTTTTGATGGACTTACCTGTGGTTGAGAAGCCGGTTCCGGCTATCCTTATGAACTGCGATAATCAGACAGTTATTGTCAAAGTGAAGAGTTCAAAGGATAATATGAAGTCCAACAAACATATAAGAATGAGATTGAAGTCTGCCAGACGTTTGAGAAACTCCGGAGTGATAGCATTGGATTACGTCCAAACGGCTAAGAATCTGGCAGATCCCTTTACTAAAGGGCTATCATGTGTTGTGATAGATAGTGCATCGAGGGAGATGGATATGAGACCCACATGAGTTTCCATGGAAGTAATCCAACCTATATGATCGGAGATCCCGTGAAGTAGGACCTGGGAAAACAAGCCAGTGGTGAACTGAGGAGAGTAACTTTACTAACCCAGTCCGTTGGAGATGCAATGCTCTCGGATACTGTATGGTAGGATGACTATTGTCTTAATGTGTTCAAAAGCTTATGTGTGAGCAAGATGTTGTCCTACAGAGCGATCTTTGGAGGAACACACCTATATGAGTCTGACTGCTGGTCACAGTCTATGAGATTGGGGTGATCTCTAGTAAACTCATGAATAGGGTAGGAGTGTGACTCATATGCTCCACCCGAGGGGTCAGCCTTCGGTAGCCTAGTACTAGTAAGACTTGTGGTGAAGCTTCTTTACGCCAAACTGACAATTCAAGGCATAGTCCATTGTTCAGTTGTAAAGCGGTGTAGCTACTTGTTCTAGGTGAAGCTCAACCTTAACAGGTCTTCATTGAAATGCTGGTATATTAAAACAGTGACTGGAATGAGGGAACACGGTGTGCCCTTGAGATCTGGTGGGGGGTTGTTGAAATTAGTGGTGGGCTTTAGGCCCATAAGAGAATTTAAGAAATCTCCAAGGGCACATGTAGGTGGTGGCATGACAAGGTGGTGGTGGGAAGTTTAGTCCCACCCTGCTAGTGGAGAAGAAGTTGGACCCCTTTATAAGAGTCTCTCTTCTACATGCTATTGGAGAGTGAGAAGAGAAGAGGCCCTCGCGCACTCCTCCTCCTGCGCCCGCCTCACCACGCCACGCCTCGTCACGACGCGCCACGGGTTGCACGAATGAGCCGAGCTCATACCTACGCGCTTATTTTTGTCGGTCAGGAACGGAGAATACGTAACGGATGCGCCACGATCTGAGACGTCGAATCGTGGGTTGTTACCGACTTGGATGTGGGTTCAACCCACGTCTCTCCACCCAGCCGCCTATATAAGCAGGGCTGATGCCAACCCTAGCCATCACGAGATTAGATCGCCTATGCCTCACGCGCTCGTTCCTTTTGTTGCTGGTGCCGCCGGCGACTCAGTCCCGTTCACCGCGTACAAGGTCGACGGGAGAGCAGGCCTCCGAAACCCCGCCTCTCCGGTTCTTATACGGGAGAGGGGCGATTAGGTTTTTGAAGAGTGATCTGGATACGAAAGTAGCAGGCAGGGGCGCATCACGCATGATTAGACCGGCCGATTCCCTGCCTTTTGAAGAGGGACATATGGGATTAGGTCAGTGGACAACAACTCACAGCATATGATGCGCGCTCTTGTTCGGTGCAGATCCACTGCCCCAATATTGAATTTGTAGTCATCCGTCATCAATACCAAACTGCTGTCTGGAAGTGTGATGCAACGGTGATGGGGCTGACTCCGCCAAGGAAATGCACATGCATGAAAAGCAATAACAACTCAAGTCGTGCAGCTTTTCTAGAAGCTCCTTGGCTGGTTGAAGCAGATTCTAGCCTTAGAGCAACTCTAGCAGACCCCGGATCCGTCCGGCCCGCAAAACGTGTTTGTAGTTCGTGAAAAAACGTCTTTACGGCCCGGCGCGCACGGCTGCGGATGCAGACCCCGCATAACGGACCCGTAAAACCTAAATTTGCACCTTAATTTGATCCAACATAATGCATTTTCTTTCTTTATTTACAACATTGAATACACTAGTGAGCATGCACGTGCAACGCACGTAATATCAAAGAGTAATGGTTCATTCTCTCCTAACTTCTCCTGCTAAGGGGAAAATTACGGCGAGAGTTTGCCACTTCCTCTGTCGTCAAGATAGTGGATCCCCGCATCCATATACCACCGCTTCAAACGGGAGGGGAATGCTTCGACTCGAGCGCGCTGAAGATGTCAATGCACCGAAATAATACAACCCACTCTCGTCCACCTCCAAATATTTTTTTGACAAAACATCATTGAAATCATATATTTTTTCTTTTAGAGGAAACAACAGTATATTAGTAAATAGTTTTCAGTGTCACGTACAATCAGTGGCCTAACAACACACCTGCGGTTGGGGCGTCACCGAGTGGCGCCTCCTGAGAGGAGCTTGTGCGGTGCGAGGTTGTAGGCGCCCTTTTTCATTGTTTTTGGATATGATCAGTAGCACTATTGTCTTGATGCCACTCATGTCATCAGTAGAGCTGATTGACTATAGTCAGAGTGCGTCTAACTACCTTAGATCCATTAATTAATGCAGAAACAAAGAAAAAAATGTCTATTACAAGTGAGGGAACATGTATCCAGAGCACAACTACAAACTGCTAGCATAGTATCCAAAGCTTTGTTTAAGATGCTGAAAGAAAGCCAGTTTCCGGGGCACACCACAAGGTTCAACAACTTCAATCGGAAGAACAATACTCAGGCCCTTTACTTTTCCCTCGGTACCAAATGCTCTGATTGCTGCCCTGTTTCTTGCTTGGATGTTCGGAAAAGCCATCAAGACTTTAGAGACAGGCTCCAAACCAGCATTTTCAACCTAAAATCAATACTCCCCTTGTAGCCGTTGATTATAGGAATTAAAACACTCTCCTTCAGTTGTTGATTTTTTCTGAGAACCTGCTCATCAAATAGAAGGCAAACTTTTGACTTTAGTAACTTGTGAAATCATGTAATTATAACTCGTAATTCATCAAGTTCTATATGAATCATACGTTAGTAACTATGCAACGATGTGTACTTCAAAACCATAAGCATTAGAGTGTAGATGCAAACTGAAATGGTAAGTCTGTCTCATTCTAATACCGACACATCAAAAGTGATAGTCTACTAATGCCAAAAACACATTTTGGAAAATCAACAACTGTTTAAATATTATGGCAGCAAGCAAGTAGTGACCCTTGCAAGCAATTTGACAAACAATTCATCTCCTTGGATCCATCACACCAGTCTAGTCAAGGGACGAGCACCTATGCCAGTAGACCAAACATCCATCCCATACGGCACCAATGATCCTCCACCATCTGATTTGCACTTCGCTGCAACCGAATCATCAGAAAACTTTATCACTCTAAATCCATACTCAACTCGATGCCATCTCTTTGCAACTTTGTTTCAGAAAACACAATTATCTTTCATAGAAAATAGATATATCATCTCACAGTACACATGGAGAAAAGAGAAGATCTACTGATGCTACAACGGAGGGCATGTATATTGAAACAGTAGGAAAAAATTGCTTGTCAAATCAAAAAAACGTCGTATTCCCAACATAATTGCAATGTTTACAGTAAACATGATAGTTTCATAGAAGTCAGGAACATTCATTTAAAAAGGAAAGCAAGGGGGGAGAACATGGAAGAAACTGCCACAATTCAAAAAATATTGATAATATTTGTTTAGAATTAATCCTACGCTGGCATTGTTTGGAGCATGGAGGTAAGGTGGTCTTGTTCAATCTATCCTCGTAAGAAATCAATGATCAGGATATATGTTCCACTTCTGATGACTAAAGTACTTTCCTAATAATACAAAATGTTCCAAATTGTTCACTTTTTCTGACAGTATTTAAGCATTATCCCAGGAGATGATTAGCTCGGAGCTCACTACCTGCAGCATGCATGTTCTAGTCTCCTATATGTGAACCAGCAGTACAACCTCATTATGTGTGCATGGAAGCTGACCTTCAAATACATTCATTTCTCTAGAGGATTGTTATTCATACCAAAACATATTCTTAGTGATGAGCGGTTGACATATAATAGTTATTTTAGCTATTGCTGGATTGATGAATGCTCATTATCTCGTAAGTTAATACTGACCTACATATTCAATATATGCTCTCCTGGCTGAATAATTCTTATCTTAAGGAAATCTTCAATTGCAGGATATAGCTTCACCATTACTTCGACAAGAAAAACATGCAGCTCTCCACCAAATTCAACTCGAGTGGGTCCACCACTAATAATCACAATGTGAAGGATCTTCCTTTTCTCCTCTTCGTTTATGTTAGGACGTGATGCCTTTTCAAAGCAGTCACCACACTCTTTTGAGGCATCCTCCACTTACTGGCATAAGTTGCATTATGCCTCATTTTAGAGCTAGAAGAAGTTTGTAGCTATTGATTATAAGAATTGAAATAGTCACCTTCAACCATGCATGTCTTCAGCTGTCGATTTTCTAAGACAGCTTGCTCGTCAAATAGAAATCGGAACTTTGAGTTAAATATCTTATGAAATCATGAAAGTATACCTCTGGAATTCATCAAGTTCTATATGAATCATACGTTAACAATTGTGAAGTGATATGTACTTCAAAACCAAAAGCATTAGATGTACATCAAAACCATAAGCATCAGAGTGTAGATGCAAACTGAAATTGCAAGTAATTTTCATTCTAATACTAACACATCAAAGTGGTAGGTTCCTTTGTCCAAAACACATTAAAAGTAACAACTTATTAGCTGAAAGGAATAACAATTAACATTCAAGAAGATCATCGGCAGTTTAAATGTTATGACACTAAGCAAATAGAATCCTGTAAAATCCTAATCACCCTTGCATTCAATTTGATAAACACTTAAACTTCATGAATCGATCACCTGTAAATTCAATTTTAGTTGTAAAGGAAGAGGGGTGCTCTCCGTGCTCTTCTTCTGCAAAGCCTCCAATCTATAAAATTGGAAGTTTGAAAGCCATCAGAAAATCACCACATGAGTTGAAAACAAAAGAGAACACATGCATAGCTTGGACAGAGGTGACCGGACATACTTTTCGTTCATGAGACACCCATCGGCACATCTGGCAAGTGACCAAATCTTCCTCGGGCTCTCCATGGTCCGCCTCGCCAGCGGCAGGATATGGGAGATGGTAGTGGGGTTCTGCTGACAGCTCGCCGCTCACCATCCCCATTCCCCAAGGCCTCCTCCAACCTCCAGGGGCCTGCTCGGCCAGCTCCAGCACCATTCACAAGCAATCAGTAGCAAGCATTCAAAATAGAACATGAACACAGTACTCCAAAGTGCAGTGGATGCACTTGGGAATCAATAGCATGAGAACATGAACATGGATGTTGCACTCAATTTATCCCAAAAAAAGAAAATCAGAACGCACATGAGTGCAGTTAGTTATAACCATGGTACTTCATGAATCAAGAACATATGTACTACTCACGTAAGAGTCCAGCCATAGGGAATTGATAGCATTTGGATCCCTAAAAAGACCAGAACACACAAGAGTAGTAAACTGTAGCAACCATAACATGAGATTACCTTGTTGTGGTGGGCGGTGCAGCTCCGGACGGTTCAAATGGAGGAGGCAAGGGCCTGCTGGGCGGGCCGAGTCCTGCTCGGGGGCAAGAAGAGTGGGTGAAGCAGCTCCGGGAGACGGTGTGGAGAACCATCGATGGGCACCAGAGGGGAGGTGGCTCCGCCCGGCTGTGCGCGGCGGCGGCTTCGCTATCGGGATTGGGGTCGTCCAACACGACCACCAGATCCATTCCACCCCCGTATTCCTCCGCATCGATCAGGGTAGATGGATTAGGTTGCTTCAGCAGGGGAAGGGGGCGTGTGCGGCAGAGGCGGAGGATCTGGGATGGGGGATGCGGTGTGGGAGAGAAGGAGGGATGAATGAAGGGAGGACTACCTCGACTGCACTAGTGCCCTTACTCAGCCGTCGCCAGCCATATCCAAATCACCGTCGCTGATGGATCTCAGCACGGAGTTCTCAAGCATCACCCCCATCGGCGGTGCGCCGAGAGCACAGTCGAGTCCCGCACAATAAGCGATGCCAGGCCTTTGTTTCTCGCGGTCAGTTCCTTCTCCGTAGTAGGTCGTAGTTGCGGTCGCCTCCCTTCTTGTCGCTCTCCAATCTATTCGAGAAAAGGCCCTGGAGTTTGGTTGGAGAAGACACGTCGCACTTGAGGAGCAGATCGGCGGACATGGGCCATCCCCGCTGCGGCCATGAGCATGCTCCAGGCCGCCTGACGCGGCTGTCTTCCTCGGTTCCGCCGTCGTCGCTTCGCAAACGTGCGTTTCTTGTTGTATTCGTGAGAGACAGGGCGATCAAGGTGAGACGGGAGACAAAATAAAAAATCCTCTGTGGGGTGGAGTATGGTCAGTCAAGGCAAATCACTAAGTGCACACAGAAAAAGAATTAAGGTAAACCTAGTCGTTAGATTAAGTTCAGCAGATCTGATCATACGGTGGTAATTGGTTCGTGTACGTTTTATGGGATGTGCTTAAAAATTCATGTTTGCTCCTTTATTAGTAGTATAGATAAGACATCATCACATCTTTGCTAGAATAGCAAGACAAAAATAATAAGAACCACAGGTATGCATTTTAGAAGATTTTCCACTTCCATAACTGTTCCAACTAGTTGAAGCAATATCTTCTCCATGCACTCATTGTTGATCTGCGGATTCTTGATCTTGCGTTCTTCGTTCTTCATCTTTGGTTCGGAAGAAGTAGAAGTTGCACATGCAGCCGTATCATTATTTTTTATTCTACTAAGGAGTGCATCACCATCTATTAACTTTATTTCTATCAATAAATCAATGTATTGGCATTCCCAAAACCAAAATGAGCATCCATCTTCCTACACAAAAGAATGACCATGTTCGGAATGAGGATCCACAATTTAACCAAAGAATGAGATATCAAAATGAGCTACCGCAAGTGCACGTACCCCGCCGTTTTCGCATTTGAAGAACACCCATCCGGGGTGCTTCGGCGTGGACGAAGTAAACCGCAACACTGCCTGCGTGCAGTCGTCGCACTGTATGAGCGGCAACGGCGAGCCACAGAGCCGCTGCGCGAGAGCCGAGCCTGGTGGATGGCCGGACGAATCCATGCCCGCAAATCGTCAGCGGCGTCGGGAGGACGAAACCGTTCCTGCATGCGGTGATGCGCCCTTGCCGGGGCTGTGGGAGATGCTCCCCCACCACTCCATCGCTTGGCGCAGCCACCGGCGGGCAAAACTCAAATCCAGCGGCCCTGCGATGAAGGTCCGCAGATCCGCAAATTCGATGACCCACCGGAGCAGGGGGGAGGGGAGGCCTCGTGCATGAGGTGGCCTTTCGGCGAGCTCCTGCCGGCTGCTTTCGCTGGAATCTTGGACGGCGGGGTGGCGGCGGCGCGAGGGGGCAGAGGGGAGGTGGTTGTTGAGGGAAGGCACGGGCTGAAATGTCCCCCCACCAACCGCTTCTGCTTATATGCAGGGCATCGCAACGGCGAGGGGGAAACCCGCTAATACGCGGGTTGGGGCCGAGATTTTGCCGCGCCCCCCAAATTTTTTTGCGGGCCGGGGCGGGATGTGGGGTCTGATCGGGCAGGTTTTTCCGCCCCGACCCCCATTTTGACGGTTATTTTTTGGGTCGGGGCGGGATGCGGGGTCTGCTAGAGTTGCTCTTAGTGGTTATATTCGATAAGGAAGACACTTGGGTGTCGCTTCCTTTCTGAAAGTGTTGTTGTTTAAGACTTCGTTGTTCATGTAGTGTCATGAAACAATTGGTACATATATGGTTATTGTTGTTGTTTTGACGATTGTAGATCTGATTGCATTTTTTTTCTTTTCTTTTTCCTCGCCTACGCATAGCTTTAGTCTTATGATTTTGCTAGCTGTCGGTGTGTGTGTATTGGTGTTGGATGTGTGCATCTCAGCTATGCACAGGGCAATGTAGGCTCATTGAAAACATTTGTCGACTCAAAAAAATATAAACATTATTTTTATCTAGTGGTTTTTTAAAGGAGGAAATATCACAACCTTTGCATCGGTTGATGCACACAACCATATTTCATTTTTTTAAATATAATACGAGTAAAAAAATCTAGGATGTCAATCAAGTCGACCTATGAAAAAAATCTAAGGCCATCCACGAAGGACATGCATCGCTACAGCATCTCCAAAACATCCTAGATCTGCCCGATCTGGCAAGCACCATTAGAGCAACTCTAGCACATCCCGCGTCCCGCCCCGGCCCGCAAAATAATCGTACAATTGCGGGTCGGGCCCGGAAAATCGGCACGATCAGACCCGCATCCCGCCCCGGCCCGCAAATTTTTTTGCGGGGCGCGGCAAATCTTCTCCCCCAACCTCTATCTTCATGGGCTGGGAGGCCGACCCGAGCTGAACCCCTATCCGACGCGAGATTTGACGGGAGGGACATTTCCGCGCGCCCTTTCCCTGCTCCCCGCACCCTCCGCCACCATTGCCCCCCTCTGCAAGTTCCGGTTCCTCCTCCTCGGCCGTTCCTCACCGCCATGGAGGACCCCATGTTGTCCCCCGTCACCGTCGAGGTCGCGCATGCTCCTTCCCCTCGGGCGTATCTCGTCACCGACCATGTTGTCCCCGCCGCCGTCGCCCAAGCACACACCGCGCCTTCCCGAAAGAGGCAGGGTAACGTGGTCGTGCAGGGCGCGAATTCGACTGCCCACGCCGCGACGGCCCGCGCTCCGGGCGGCAACGCCGCAGTGCGATCCCTGCCGGCGACGGAGAAGGCCGGCAAGGCCGCGGGCGTAAAGCGGAGGAAGGTTCCAGCTTCAAGGAAGCCACCTTATTCAACCTCTGACTCCCCCCCGCAAGGAGGTGCTCCGGCGATGCCGTTGAACGATGCCGCTCCTCCCGCGGCCGAGGTGTTCGACGAAATGGCCGGAAGGTATGCCTCTTCGGTCTTGGCGATTCGTTTTCATTTTTTGCTAGTCTCGATAGCTCGTGACTTGTTATCGTTTGCTAGAGGGGTGGTTCGAACAATGCAACAACCGAGTTCATGAACATGTTGGACACGGGCGCGGTTGACATTGATCAAGCCTCTTTCGAACCATTCAACTACAACGAAACGGACGGCGGTGTGGATGATCATGGTGCTGCGGACGAATTGGAGGAGATCGAAGCGGAACCGTTTGTGCAATCGCAAGCAAAGGATGGGAAAAGCCAAAGATCGAAGAACTACACGATCTTGGAAGATCAAGCTTTGATCCAAGCATGGAGTGCGGTGTCTCTTGATGCATGCACTGGTGTTTCTCAAACCGCCAAGAGATATTGGCAAAGGATCGACGATCAATACTTCCGCATTATGAAAAAGTATCCTAATAGGACTACACGCACATTTCGGTCACTTCAAGGGCATTGGGAGAATATCAAGCCTATGTGCAGCCGTTGGGCAGCTTGCTTGGAGCAAGTACGCAATGCACCTCCAAGTGGCACCGTGGAGTCTGACTATGTGAGTTTTTTTCCTTTGTTCAAGTTGTGCATCATCATATTGTATCACTTTGTTCACATTTTGTAGGACAAGATTGCTCAACATAGATACAAGGACATGGAAACTTCGGAAGGCAAATTCTTAAAATTTGAGCATTGTTGGGACTTGCTCCAAAAGTGCGAGAAGTGGAAGTTGATCGACAAATAATCCCCACCAAAGAGAGGCACACTTATAAACATGGATGAAGATGAGGATGATGATGGCCCAAGAAATTTTCACAAGCCCGATGGTGACAAGAAGACTAAAGAGAAGATGAAGAGAGAGCAAGAAGCAGCGAGCTTGAGGGAGAAGATTGATGCCATGGTGCAATCAAACGAGTTGATGTTGTTGAAGTCGTTGGAGATCAAGAAAGAGTTGGCCGAGAAGAAGGCAAAAGAGAAGCAAGAAAATAGAAAATGCTCAAGGAAGAGGGGCTCCGCAAAGCTGCCATTGAGGAGAGAAAAGCACACGCCTCTGAAACCAAATCGATGTCATTGTTGCTCGCCGAGGAGAACAAGATCATGTCAATGAACCGCAATGACATGGACGACCTCACCAAAACATGGCATGATATGGCATGAAGAGACATTTTGAAGAGGAGAATGGTCGCCTCGGTCGGTCCGTGTTCCAGTTCCGGTCATGTTTTCTC
The DNA here is from genome assembly GCF_904849725.1 of Hordeum vulgare subsp. vulgare. Lineage (NCBI taxonomy): Eukaryota > Viridiplantae > Streptophyta > Magnoliopsida > Poales > Poaceae > Hordeum > Hordeum vulgare. The sequence goes on along the minus strand of NC_058523.1, from coordinate 405,037,774 downwards.
TGCTCCATATGGTGCCAATGTGGATGATTTCGGTGCGGGAGTTGGAACAAGCGACGGAGGTGGATTCGGTGGCGCTAATGAACTTCAATATGGACTCCATGGCGCAGAGTGAAGATCGACCCCCAAGATGATGCCGGACATGGACGCAAACCTTTGCATGCCCTCTTTTGCGTAATGAACTTTGCTTTTATTTGCGTGCAAGCTGTTTATGTCGTTTGAATTTGAACTTGTTTGCCAAACCCTATGTCAAATACGAGATTTGCAGTTTTTGTGTTTGCGGGTCGTCGCGGTGGAGCCCGAGCAGAACCCGCAGAAGTCGACCCGTAAAAAAGCATATTCCGCGAATATATTTTTTACAGATCCGTTTGGGGGTTCTACATGTGTGCCAGCCCGCACCGGCTCGCAAAAGTGGTTTTGCGGGCCGGCGGGATGCGGGGTCTGCTAGAGTTGCTCTTACCGCCGAGTAACTCGCGAACGCCTTAGAGGGGTCGCACATTGTTTATGCACGTGGTATGTGCCATATATATCAAGGTGCCATGTGGTGTGTGCATACTTTATGGTTTTGAAAATGAAGGATCGAGAAAAAATGTACGATTTGAATGTCAATAGCTTATTGAATCCTTGATGAAACAAAAAACATGCAAGTTGGGTTTCCTTACATCAAACCAACACCGCTCGTTCCAACCCAAAAACCATGGGGAAATGAGATTCCAAGATGTTCATTGTTTCAACTAGGCAATGTTGACAACAAGCGTGGCGTATTCTTGAGAATCCATAATCCTTATGTGCAACCGTGTCGAGAGCTAAGTATTTACCAAACAATGATTTATTGAATACAAAGCTAAATAAGGGTTCCTCTTTTACTTGCCAAAGTATTATGGTAGGTGATGGGGTTATAGTCCGAGGGTAGGGTCATAGGCCTTCCCTATAGGTCCTACCCAAGGACTACCCTTCATAGAGAGCAAGGCCCTTAGACAGTTCCGACTGAACTAAGGACCCCCCATCATCCAGTCGGTGACGAGCATTCGGAGCATATTTATCGTACCGACTGAATTCCACTCCGTACATCGTAACCTCCCAGGAGGGCAACGGTCATACGTTTTCATACACCATTATTAGCATTTAAGGCATACGTTACCTGTAATGTAGGCATTTATTCGCCACTATTCCACCCCTGTCCACCGGGCCGTTGTGGAGGGCCGCACACTCTATATAAGCCGCCCTTCCCCACTGGTGCAGGGGTTGGCATTTACTGTATTCCTATATTCCACTCGACACTAAGCTCCCAAGAGCACTGAGACGTAGGGCTTTTACCTCTACCGTAGAGGGGCCTGAACTCATACAACCTCGCCGTAGCTAAGGCTCTGCCCGTCCTTTTCGTACCCTACACATCTACTGTCAGACTTATACCCACAACAGTTGGCGCCCACCGTGGGGCAGGCGTCTAAGCGACTTCCGGCGAGTTTGCAACTTCACCTTTTCATCATGTTGTCCGGCGGAGATTTATACATGGGTCGTGAGATCCTCTTCGGCGCACTCTCCTTCATCGTCGACGATTCGGCATGGCTTCGGGATGCGTCTCTCGATGTCGAGGGCTCCCCAGTCACGGGGCTACGCACTTCCGTGCCGGTGCCCGCGGCGTCCTTCTTCTCCAGCAATCGGCCCCGGTCTCAATCTTCGCCCCCGTCACGCGCCGCAACAAGCGGTCCCGCCGTCCGCGGCTTCAGCGTTGGGTGCGACACGCCCAGGCGCGACAGAGCGCGTCTTCTCAAGTGGCGGTCCTCGAGTCGGTTGTGGTCGCGCCGCCGTCCCAGTGCTTGGACTCAGTTCCGACTGAGTTACCTTCCGAGTACTTGGGTCGCGGGCCTGCAACCGAAGTTCTCATGGCCAATTCCCATGAAAGTCCCCACCGGACTGGTCGGAACGAGCACGAGGTCGCTGAATCGTCCGAGGCTCGCCATCAACACCACCATTCTGCCAGTCGACGCACTCGTCAGAGCACCGTCGAGGTGTTCCGCACACCCGTCCTCAACCTGGCTGCCGCCGCCAAGATAGCCGATTCCCTCCAACCGACTGATTCAGAGGCTGGTAGAGGGATCGAGCAGATCCGTTCCCTGTTGCACACGGCGCAACAGCAGAATTCGGCGGTCTCCCAGTCGCACAACAGATCCACAACAGTTCTGTTCACGCGAACACGAATCAGTCGGTTTTCAGCCCGACTCTCATCAGCGACGCGGAGGGGGCAGCCGTTCCATGAATCCCGAAGATCGTCGCCGTTCACGCACCACTCCGCGGGGTGGGCCTTACGGGCCCCGACATCACGATGATCGGCGTTCAGTCGGTGACACGTATGATCCAAGGCCCGACGCAAGAGGGTACATCTCCCAGAGGAAGGTCGACAGGAGTCGAGCCCACTGTGATGGTCACGATAGAGACCGTCCGAGTGGAAGCAGGACCATCGTCTCTGGCCCCGAGTGCTTCAGTCGAGCCATCCGTTCAGCTGACATCCCTCCCAACTTTCGATTTGCGACGGGGATCAGCAAGTTCACAGGAGAATCCAAGCGAGAAACGTGGCTGGACGACTACCGAGTGGCGGTCTAGATCGGTGGCGGAGATGACCAGGTCTCCATGAAACATCTCCCCCTGATGCTCGACGGCTCGGCACGAACGTGGCTGAACCAGTTGGCTCCATCAAGCATCTACAGCTGGGTAGATCTGTCCCGATTGTTCATCAGGACCTTCGAGGGCACGTGCAAACGCCCTGCTGGTCTCGTGGAGCTCCAGTACTGTGTCCAGAAGCAGAATGAGCCCCTGCGCGATTTCATCCAGCGCTGGACGACCCTCTACCACACGGTGGAGAACGTCACAGAGCATCAAGCAGTTTGTGCCTTCAAGGCAGGCGTGCGGTACAGAGATCTGTACCTGAAGTTCGGTCGGACAGGCGACATCTCCATGAGCAAGATGATGGAGATAGCCGCACGCTATGCAAATGGCGAAGAAGAGGACCGCATACGTAGCGGCAAGCACAAGGCAGTCGCCGACGGAGATGGGAACATCAATCGGAAGCAAAAGCTGAAAGCTCCATCCACTCCGCAGGCAGAGGCAGCTGCCGTTACAAATGCCAAGTTCAAGGGCAAGGGGAAAGCTCAGTACACTCCCAAGAAGAAGCAGTTCGGGAACTCCATCCTGGATCAGCCATGTCCAATCCACATGAAGATGGATGAAGAAGGCAACGCCATATTCCCGAAGCACATCACTCGGCAATGTCGCCTCCTGATCCAAGGGTTCGGCAAAGGGCAACGGAGTGAAAAGGACAACGAGCAGGATGATGAGGACAAGGAGGATCCGTTCCCCCAAGTCCATGCAACATTGATGATTTTTGCTGACGTGGAAAGCAAGAGTCGACTGAAGCTGGTGAACAGGGAGGTGAACATGGCAACACCAACCAACCCCACATTCCTCAAATGGTCTCAGACTGCGATCACCTTGGACCAGTCGGACCATCCAGCACATGTGCCCACCCCAGGGAGGCAGGCTCTGGTCGTTGACCCGATGGTGGAAGGAGTCCGACTGCGCAAAGTCCTCATGGACGGCGGCAGCTGCTTGAACATCATGTACGCTGACACTCTCAAGGGGATGGGCATTCTGATGTCCAAACTTAGCGAGAGCAGCATGCGGTTCCACGGAGTCGTCCCAGGACGAAAGGCCAAGTCACTCGGCCAGATCGGGTTGGACGTCGTTTTCGGCTTCGACAAGAACTTCCGCAAGGAAAAGCTGACATTCGAGGTGGTGGACTTCCAGAGTGCATACCGTGCGATTTTGGGCCGTCCGTCGTATGCGCGTTTCATGGCCCGTCCATGTTACGTGTATTTGAAGCTAAAGATGCCGGGTCCCAAAGGTGTGATCACGATCACAGGCAATCGGCAGCGGGCCGAGGAGTATCTGCAGCAGGGGTCGAGGATTGCCGACCAGCAGATGGCTATCCTCGAGCTGGATGAGTACAAGAAGACAGCCGACCCTGCTGACTTGATGCGTTCGAAGAAACCAGCTTCGGAGTCCGCATTCCAGTCGGCGGGAGACATGAAGAAAGTCAGCATCCACTCGACGGACGACACCGCCGCCCCGACGAACATCTCCACCACCCTTGATCCAAAATAGGAAGCCGAGCTCATCCAATTCCTCCGTGAGAACTCAGACATTTTCGCATGGAAGCCCGCTGACATGCCAGGTGTACCTAGGGAGTTGGCTGAGCACCGACTGCATGTGGATCCTGCTGCTCGGCCCGTCCGAGAATGCCTGCGTCGGTCCGCCGCACACAAAAGGAAGGCAATCGGAGAGGAGGTGGCTAAACTTTTGGCAGCCAACTTCATTCGCGAGGTACACCACTCCGAGTGGCTCGCCAATGTTGTCATGGTGCCCAAGAAGGACAAGTCTCTCCGTATGTGCATCGACTTCAAGCATCTCAATAAGGTCTGCCCGAAAGATCATTTCCCGCCCCCCCGCATTGATCAAATTGTTGATTCGACAGCGGGCTGCGAGCGTTTATCATTCCTTGATGCCTATTCGGGCTATTATCAGATCCGTCTGTATGGTCCAGATGAATTAAAAACAGCCTTCATCACCCCATTCGGGTGTTTCTGCTACATCACTATGCCATTCGGTTTGAAGAACGCAGGAGCAACCTTTATGCGCATGATCCAAAAATGCCTCCTTGACCAGATCGGTCGAAATGTGGAGGCATATATGGACGATATCGTAGTCAAGTCATGCAAAGGTTCCGACCTGCTGACTGACTTGGCAGAAACATTCGCCAACCTTCGTAGGTACGATATCAAACTTAACCCTGCCAAGTGTTCATTCGGTGTTCCCAGCGGAAAGTTACTCGGTTTCTTCGTTTCCGAACGAGGGATCGATGTCAACCCCGAAAAGATCGGGACCATCGTCCGAATGGAGCGGCCGGTCAGAATACATGATGTTCAAAGGCTCACAGGTTGCCTAGCGGCTTTGAGCAGGTTTATCGCTCGACTCGGCGAGAAGGCGCTACCTCTGTACCGACTCATGAAGAAATCAGATACCTTCGAGTGGACAGACGAAGCCCAAATTGCATTCGACGACCTCAAAGCCCTGCTTTCCACCCAGCCGGTTCTTACTTCCCCGCTCAGTAAAGAACCCCTTCTTCTGTATATCGCGGCTACAAATCAAGTCGTCGGCACTGTTCTTACAGTCGAACGCGAAGAAGAAGGCAAAGCGTACAAGGTTCAGCAGCCAGTATATTATGTCTCCGAAGTCCTGACTCGTTCCAAGCAGAGGTATCCCCATTATCAAAAGCTTATTTATGGGATCTACATGACTCCGAAGAAGGTGGCTCATTATTTCCAAGACCACTCGATGTCTATCGTTTCTGATGCTCCGTTGTCGGAAATCCTCCACAATCGAGACGCGTCAGGCCGAGTGGCGAAGTGGGCTATGGAGATGTTATACTGCGACATCAAGTTCGAAGCCAAGAAGGCTATAAAGTCTCAAGCTCTGACTGACTTCATAGCAGAATGGGTAGAACAACAGCAACCGACTCACATCTACTCGGGTCATTGGACTATGTTCTTCGATGGGTCCAAGATGTGGAATGGCTCCGGCGCTGGCGTAGTGATCATATCGCCAAAAGGTGATAAACTTAAGTATGTGTTGCAGATACATTTCGATTCTTCCAACAATGAGGCTGAGTATGAAGCTCTCCTTTATGGATTGCGCATGGCCATCACACTCGGCGTCCGTCGCCTGATGGTCTATGGCGATTCAGATTTGGTGGTTAATCAAGTGATGAAGGAGTGGGATGTCAGGAACCCCACCATGACTACATACTGCAACGCAGTAAGGAAGCTCGAAAAGAAGTTTGAAGGTCTGGAACTTCACCACGTTTCGCGACTGAAAAACCAAGCAGCTGATGAGTTGGCAAAACTCGGATCCACTCGGAGACCAGTCTCGAGTGATGTCTGCCTCGAGCACCTACATCTCCCTTCGGTGAAAGAAGATCCTTTTACAGAGGAACCGGTACAACTGAAGAGCTCAACAGACCCGACTGAAGTCGAGGTCCCCGCTGTGGTGGATTTGATCATGGAGATTCTTGCTCTCATCCCCGATTGGACTGTGTCGTTCATTGCGTACATCCTAAGGCAAGAATTACCAGAAGACGAAGTCTAAGCGAGGCAGATCGTCCGCAGGTCGAAGTCCTTCACCGTCATTGATGGCTAGTTGTACAAGGAAAGTGTTTTAGGAGTCCTTCAGCGATGCATCTCCCCTGAGGAGGGACAGTTAATCCTGGAAGAAATTCACTTGGGAACCTGCGGCCATCATGCCTCCTCAAGAGCAATCGTCGCCAAAGCATTCAGAGCTGGCTTCTTCTGGTTGCAGGCGAATGAAATGGCAAAGGATATGGTCAACCGATGCGAGGGTTGTCAGTTCTATTCGAACAAGTCCCACAAGCCAACGTCCGCGCTGAAGACAATCCATCTTGTTTGGCCGTTCGCAGTGTGGGGATTAGATACCGTCGGTCCATTCAGAACAGGCAAAGGGGGATTCACTCATTTGTTGGTAGCAGTCGACAAGTTCACCAAGTGGATTGAAGCCAAGCCCATCAAGAAGCTCGACGCCTTTACGACCATCAAGTTTGTCAGAGACATCATCGCCAGATTCGGGGTCCCGCACAGCATAATCACCGACAATGGCACAAACTTTGACTCGGACAGATTCAAGGGTTTTTACACACGCCAAGGTATCCGAGTGGATTTTGCATCTGTGGCGCATCCCCAAACAAATGGGCAAGCACAGAGGGCGAATGGAATTATTCTTCAAGCATTGAAGCCTCGACTCCTGCGAGAAGTTGGACATGCCGTCAGCGCATGGGTCACCGAGCTGCCTTCGGTGTTGTGGGGCCTCCGCACAACTCCGAATAGATCTACAGGGCGATCCCCGTTCTTCCTCGTTTATGGAGCAGAGGCGGTCCTTCCGAGTGACTTGCTTGACAACTCTCCACGAGTCGAACTCTTCTCCAAAGCCGAAGCAGAGCAAGCCAGGCAAGATGGAGTGGATCTACTAGAAGAAGAGCGCGAGATGGCACTGACTCGCTCAACAATTTATCAACAAGATCTCCGGCGATTTCACGCGCGGCACGTCAGGAGTCGCACATTCCAAGCGGGCGACCTGGTGCTCCGAGTGGACCAGCAGAGGCCTCACAAGTTGGCTCCCGCCTGGGAAGGACCCTTCATCATCTCTAAGGTGCTGAACAACGGAGCATATCGACTCTACAACCTCGACAGGGAAACGGACGAGCCGCGAGCATGGAACGGAGATCTCCTGAAGCGCTTCTACACGTGACCGCCGACGGAGGCAATGTAAAGAACAAGTATCATTGAAGTAATACAAAGCAGACTGATTTTTTGCAGGTCCAAAATTCTTCCGCGTTTGCAGACTCTGGTCTAAAAAACTCTCTCCGAGTGTGCACTAAAAGTCGCACCCGGGGACTTAGCTGCGACCCAGAGTCGCCTAAGTAAAAAACTCTCTCCGAGTGTACACTAAAAGTCGCACTCGGGGACTTAGCTACGACCCAGAATCGCCTAAGTACAAACTCGCTCCGAGTGCGCACTAAAAGTCGCACTCGGGGACTTAGGTACGACCCAAAGTCGCCTAAGTAAAAAACTCGCTCCGAGTGCGCACTAAAAGCCGCACTCGGGGACTTAGCTGCGACCCAGAATCGCCTAAGTACAAACTTCCTTCGAGTGCGCACCAAAAGCCGCACTCGGGGACTTAGCTGCGACCCAGAATCGCCTAAGTACAAACTCGCTCCGAGTGTGCACTAACAGCCGCACTCGGAGACTTAGCTGCGACCCAGAATCACCTAAGTACAAACTCGCTCCGAGTGCGCACCAAAAGCCGCACTCGGGGACTTAGCTGCGACCCAGAATCGCCTAAGTACAAACTCGCTCCGAGTGCGCACCAAAAGCCGCACTCGGGGACTTAGCCGCGACCCAGAATCGACTAAGTACAAACTCGCTCCGAGTGTGCACTAACAGCCGCACTCGGGGACTTTGCTGCGACCCAGGATCGCCTAAGTACAAAATCGCTCCGAGTGCACACCAAAAGCCGCACTCGGGGACTTATCTGCGACCCAGAATCGCCTAAGTACAAACTCGCTCCGAGTTTGCACTAACAGCCGCATTCAGAGACTTAGCTGCGACCCAGAATCGCCTAAGTACAAACTCGCTCTGAGTGTGCACTAACAGCCGCACTCGGAGACTTAGTTGCGACCCAGAATCGCCTAAGTACAAACTCGCTCCGAGTGCGCACCAAAAGCTGCACTCGGGGACTTAGCTGCGACCCAGAATCGCCTAAGTACAAACTCGCTCCGAGTGCGCACTAAAAGCCGCACTCGGGGACTTAGCTGCGACCCAGAATTACCTAAGTACAAACTCGCTCCGAGTGCGCACTAACAGCCTCACTCGGAGACTTAGCTGCGACCCAGAATCACCTAAGTACAAACTCGCTCCGAGTGCGCACCAAAATCCGCACTCGGGGACTTAGCTGCGATCCAGAATCGCCTAAGTACAAACTCGCTCCGAGTGCGCACCAAAAGCCGCACTCAGGGACTTAGCCGCGACCCAGAATCGACTAAGTACAAACTCGCTCCAAGTGTGCACTAACAGCCGCACTCGGGGACTTTGCTGCGACCCAGAATCGCCTAAGTACAAAATCGCTCCGAGTGCACACCAAAAGCCGCACTCGGGGACTTATCTACGACCCAGAATCGCCTAAGTACAAACTCGCTCCGAGTGTGCACTAACAGCCGCACTGAGAGACTTAGTTGCGACCCGGAATCGCGTAAGTACAAACTCGCTCCGAGTGTGCACTAACAGCCGCACTCGGAGACTTAGTTGCGACCCAGAATCGCCTAAGTACAAACTCGCTCCGAGTGCGCACCAAAAGCCCCACTCGGGGACTTAGCTGCGACCCAGAATCGCCTAAGTACAAACTCGCTCCGAGTGCGCACCAAAAGCCGCACTCGGGGACTTAGCTGCGACCCAGAATTGCCTAAGTACAAACTCGCTCCGAGTGCGCATGAAAAGCCTCACTCGGAGACTTAGCTGCGACCCAGAATCGCCTAAGTAAAAATCTTCCTTCGAGTGTATCCTTGAGATCCACTCAGAGGCTTAGCAGACCCTCATTGAGGCTCATGTGGATGTGAAGACAACTGACAACTACATGAGTATCAAATCACTCCGAGTGCGCACGAAGAGTCACACTCGGGGACTTAGCTGTGATCCAGAATCGCCTAAGTAAAAAAGCTTCCTTCGAGTGTATCCTCGAGATCCACTCGGAGGCTTAGCAGACCCTCATTGAGGCTCATGTGGATGTGAAGACAACTGACAACTACATGAGTATCAAATCACTCCGAGTGCGCACGAAGAGTCACACTCGGGGACTTTGCTGCGATCCAGAATCGCCTAAGTAAAAATCTTCCTTCGAGTGTATCCTCGAGATCCACTCGGAGGCTTAGCACACCCTCATTGAGGCTCATGTGGATGTGAAGACAACTGACAACTACATGAGTATCAACTCACTCCGAGTGCGCACGAAAAGTCACACTCGGGGACATAGCTGCGATCCGAAATCGCCTAAGTAAAAAAGCTTCCTTCGAGTGTATCCTTGAGATCCACTCGGAGGCTTAGCAGACCCTCATTGAGGCTCATGTGGATGTGAAGACAACTGACAACTACATGAGTATCAACTCGCTCTGAGTGCGCACGAAAAGCCGCACTCGGAGACTTAGCTGCGATCCAGAATCGCCTAAGTAAAAAGCTTCCTTCGAGTGTATCTTCGAGATCCACTCGGAGGCTTAGCAGACCCTCATAGAGGCTCATGTGGATGTGAAGACAACTGACAATTACATGCTCCGCATGTTTGCCCTTGGCTTCACCAAGAAACGCCAAACAAAAACCACGAGCCAAAATCGTGTCAAAAAAAACTTGGCGAAAGAAGAGCAAAATATTCAATTCCAATTCAAAGTTGGATCGGCTCGGTGTGGATCAAGCATATCCACACCGAACCACAAATGTGACGGCCAACAACAGTGGCCAAAGTTTGACATAGATAACACTCGACATTCCGAGGCAAAAGTGCGTTCACCATAAAGTTTTTCAAGCGTCACCAGGACTGGTAGGCTCCACAAAGGAGTCAAGGTCGATCCCGTCTGCGATGCGAGTGGCTGTGTCGATGAAGGTCTCCATGAAATCTTCGAATCGCAGTTTCTTGGTGTTGGCGACCTGCAACGCCTTCAGCTTTTCTTCGCGAGCTTCTTTGCAGTGCACTCGGACTAGATATAGCGCCACGTCCGCACCACAACGAGCGGCAAACTTCTTCCATGCCTGCACTCGGTTCGGGACGTCCTCCAACCGAGTCAGCAACCCTTCTATTTCCTGTCGGGAATCGTCTTCAGGCCATAGCTCCTTGTCGATCCGGCCGATGACTTCTCTCAGGCGGCCGATGAAAGGTCCCACTCTGCCAAGGCGAATATGTGCTCGGAGCATGTCCTGATTGGCTTCGTCGCCGAGTGGAACGTTCGGAACAAACGACCGTTCAATGTCGGCTGCTTCAGCCTCAGCGTCCAGACAAAAATTTGCAAAGAAAAGACGAGCAGAAAGTAAGCGCAGAATGAACTACAAAGTCAAGAAGCAGTCGGCAAAAAGCTTACCACCGAGCAGTGCAATCATCTTCCTTGCGCAGTCGCTGACGTACTTCTACTGCGAAATGCACCGACTGTTCATCAACTTCATCTGACCCATCAGTTCGGTTCTTTGCTTTCCCATTTTCTCAATTTCGTCCACCAATGCCTTGTTGGTCTCCCGGGACTCCTCCAAAGACTTCTCTCGGTCAGCAAGAGCCCCCTTCACACCAGCCAAGTCTTTCACAGCCGCCTCCAATTCCGCAGAAAGCTGAACCTTTTCAGCCCTCAGATCATTGTATGCGGATCCCATTTCGCAAGTCTTCTGCCAAATCAGCGCAAAGGGAAGATCAGACACATTCAACAAGGAAAACAAAAAAAGCTCAAAGTTCTTCAGACCCCTGCCGATGCAAGCACTCGACAGCGGTCTCGGGGACTACACCCAGTGGGTTCACTAAGAGTGACCCCACTGGCATGAAGCTCGAACAGGCCGACCCTATTGAGCTACATGACAAACAGACAAATCTATGACACTACTATCACCCGACCTGAGTAACACTACTCTCGGGGACTACACCCAGTGGGTGCACTCGGAGTGCCCCCACTGGTACCATTCGGGCAGATCAGCTCTGATCTGATAAGGTCATGAAAAATGCATATAAAGACAACTGCCGGTGCAAGCACTCGACAGAAGTCTCGGGGACTACACCCACTGGGTTCACTCGGAGTGAACCAACTGCAAAATAATCCTACTGTATCCGAGTATATCACTTAAACCCTGAGTGGGTTGCAAGAGGAAAGTAAACACCTACTAGCGCACTTACTCGGATATCGTCCCGGAGCTCCAAGCTTCTCTTGTACAAAGACGCGATGGAGTCGTACGCTCCCTTGGCATCACCCACCATCAACTCCACCTACACCATGGCCTCCTTGGCGGCTCCCACTTGGTCTTCCGGGAGGTGTCGGGCATCGTACTGGACGGTCGACAGACCTGGCACGACAGAAGACTCCTTGGGCGTCCCAAGTCCCGCTCCAGTCGTTTCCGCCGCGAGGGGCACCGCCTCAGTCGACGGCATCGTCTCGGTCGGCGACGCGTCCATGGTGGGAGCAGCAGCTGATGGAACAACCTCAAGGACAGGCGCCAAAGTTGGCCCTGATCCCCTTTGGTCGTCCTCCTCCAGATGAATCACCTCCGAAGGAAGCCCGACTGAACAACATGACATTACAGAAAAAGGGCAAGATTAAAGACGGCACTCACGAAACAATAATGCAAACTCTCGGAGTCGTCACAACGTACCTTGCTGGGATGTGGCAGCGTTATCCGTGTCCATGGGATCATCGCCTTGGCGCGGCAGAGAGGTGGCAGAGGTAGCAGCTGTGTCGAGTACAATCCACTCGACGGATAAGCATGAGTTCAACTAGATACTGAAGCAAGATGGGAGAACAAGACACTTACGCTGAGGCGACTGGAACAGCGATCCTCATCCGAGGCAAAGCTTTCTGAGGCTTGGGCCCGCTAGGTTTTTCCACCTTGGATGGCTGTTCCGTGGGCTCGGCAGCAGCGTCCCTAGTCCTCTTCACGCTCCGAGCACTCGGAGCCACGGGAGAGGCTGGCGGAGCACTCGGGGCCGCTGGAGGAGCTGGCGGAGCCGCAGGTTCGTGACGACGCTTAGTCCGAGGCTCTGATGGTGGAGGTGGCGAGCTCTGCTCCCCAACCTCTCCCTCCTCCTCTTCAGTCTCCTCCTCCGTCTCCCCACTGTCGGACACGTACTCGGCGCTATCCACGCTGCCCTCCTGGCTGCCCTCCTCTTCCTCAGCTGGATTCCCGTTCGAGACGGGAGAATACCAGTTGGTCCACTCCTGCACAAAATACAGTCGACAACATCAGGCATCAGGCGGCGGTACAATTAAAGCGATAAATCTAAGAAGATTGAAAGCACTCGACAAGGGGTGCTCACCTCATTCGGAGGAGGATTATCGGCGCGGAAGGGCTTCACCCGCCGGGCTCCTCTGGGGTTGTCGCATGCGCCTGTGATGCCGCGGACCCACGCTGTCACAACCTCCCCGGTCACGCATTCCGGATGAGTCCGAGTGGAGTCCTCAGGCCCCGTGTAGTGCCACATGGCGTGGTGTCGGGCTTGCAGCGACTAGATGCGCCGACCCAGAAAAGTCTATAGCAAATCTGTGCCGGTGACTCCCTTGCGGACGACAGCTATCAGCGCGTCGACCAGAGGTTGGATCTGGATCTTTTCCACCTTTGAGAGCGCAAGCTACCTGGGAGGGGCCGGACGGTCTAGGCTAAAGGACGGCAACCCAGTCGCGGCATTCGGACAAGCTATGTCCTGGCAGTAGAACCAGGTCGACTGCCAGTTCCTAACTGACTCGGACAACTGGAGAGGGGGGTAGCTACTCTTTGTTTTCTTCCCGAAGCCTAAGCCCCCGCAGAGCTGGAGGAGATGAGTTTTACCGTCCGTTTGGCTAAGTTTTTTGACAGTCTCGGACCTAGCGGAGAAGACGTACTTGAAGAGCCCCTAGTGGGCGGGGGACATCCGATAAAGCACTCGCAAAGGGTGACGAATGCGGCAAGATGGGCTATCGCGTTGGGAGGAAAATGATGGAGCTGCGCCCCGAAGTGATTCATAATACCTCTAAAGAAGGGGTGGGGAGGCAAGGAGAAGCCCGTGAACATGTGGTTGAGCAGCAAGACGCGCTCCCCCTCGTGCGGCGCCGGCTCCGTCTCGCCCTCCGTCGGCAGCCTCCATGACTTGTTGGCGATCATGCCGTGCTCCACCAGCTCCAGCAAGTCGTCCGCCGTCACCGTGGAAGGGAGGAAATCCCCCTGGATCCAACCCGCCGACAGTGCCCACTGTCGCCGCTGAGCAGGGGCCGCCCCCTTCTTCTTCTTCTTCTGCGACTCGAGCTTGCTGGTCTGTCCCTTCGTCATGGTGAAGGCGACAGATCCGGCAAGGAAGAGAGGAAGGAGGAGGCTTGGAGCGCGCAGGGAGCTACGAGAAGAGCGGGGTGAATGCAAGTAACAAGGGCAGCGCAACAAGAAACCCCCGCCGGAGAGGCTTAAATAAGCTTCCGACTGGGTCACTAACAGGTGGCCCCAAAATCTTATCCCCCGATCGGCTGCTGCGATGTTAGTGGAGAAGATAACGGCACAGTAATCGAGGCGGCAGAAACTACTCGATGGCGATGTCGACATCCCCGCTGAGCGCGCGACAACCGAAATTTGAGGATCCTAGAAAATCCGCCATTGTCAGTTTGACCGGTCACATCGAAAGATTCCGCGAAAGCACTCGGTCCCTGATGGTTCGTTTCACTCGTTTCACTAAGGACCCCCCCATCATCCAGTCGGTGACGAGCATTCGGAGCATATTTATCGTACCGACTGAATTCCACTCTGTACATCATAACCTCCTAGGAGGGCAACTGTCATACATTTTCATACACCATTATTAACATTTAAGGCATACGTTACCTGTAACGTAGGCATTTATTCGCCACTATTCCACCCCTGTCCACCGGGCCGTTGTGGAGGGCAGCGCACTCTATATAAGCCGCCCTTCCCCACTGGTGCAGGGGTTGGCATTTACTGTAATCCTATATTCCACTCTACACTAAGCTCCCAAGAGCACTGAGGCGTAGGGCTTTTACCTCCACCGTAGAGGGGCCTGAACTCATACAACCTCGTCATAGCTAAGGCTCTGCCCATCCTTTTCGTACCCTACACATCTACTGTCAGACTTATACCCACGACAGTAGGGATTAGTTGTCTAAATCATGGTTATATATGGTGTGTTGGTAATGGTCACAATATTAGTATTTGAGAAGATGCTTATATCCCGAATTGTGCAAATAGAAAAATGTACACCAGTGCAGAAACGGGCATTAGTTCCACTTGGTAAGGGCCTTTAGTTCCCGGTCACCAACCGAGACTAATAACTTGGGACTAAAGGCCCACTCCCTTTAGTCCCGGTTGGCCACGACCCGGGACTAATGCCCCTCCACATGGCTGGCAGGGCGCCCCAGGGGTGGGGACATTTAGTCCCGGTTGCTGACACCAATCGGGACTAAAAGGCAGCCACGCGTTAGCAGCTGCCTTACGCTGGGTTTTTATTTTATTTTTGGAAGGAGGAGTTTAGGGTTTCATATATCAATCATGGGTATTGCTACCTCTTGAGCTTGCGTTGGTTTTTCCCTTGAAGAGGAAAGGGTGATGCAGCATAGTAGCAGTAAGTATTTCCCTCAGTTTGAGAACCAAGGTATCAATCCAGTAGGAGTATCAAGGCAAGTCTCCAAAGTACGTGCAAAAAAACAACAAACTTGCACCCAACGTTATAAAGGGGTTGTCAATCCCTTCGCGATTGATTGCAAAGTGAGATCTGAAGGCGGAAAACGCAACAGAGTAAAAGTGTAGAGCTGAAAATATGATGTGAAGTAGACCCGGGGGCCATAGTGTTCACTAGAGGCTTCTCTCATGATAGCAAGTATTACAGTGGGTGAACGAATTACTGTCGAGCAATTGATAGAACCGCGCAAAGTAATGACAATATCTAAGGCAATGATCATACATATAGGCATCACGTCCGAGACAAGTAGACCGATACTGTCTGAATCTACTACTATTACTCCACACATCGACCGCTATCCAGCATGCATCTAGTGTATTAAGTTCATGACAAACGGAGTAACGCCTTAAGCAAGATGACATGATGTAGAGGGATAAATTCATGCAATAGGTATAAACCCCATCTTTTTACCCTTGATGGCAACAACACGATGCGTGCCTCGCTACCCGTTCTGTCACTGGGTTAGGTCACCGCACGGTATGAACCCAAAACCAAACACTTCTCCCATTGCAAGAATTATAGATCAAGTTGGCCAAACGAAACCCACAACTCGAAGAGAATTACAAGGATATGAAATCATGCATATAAGAGATCAGAGGAGACTCAAATAATAATCATAGATAATCTGACCATAAATCCACGATTCATCGGATCTCGACAAACACACCACAAAAGAAGATTACATCGGATAGATCTGCATGAAGATCATGGAGAACTTTGTATTGAAGATCCAAGAGAGAGAAGAAGCCATCTAGCTACTAGCTATGGACCCAAAGGTCTATGGTGAACTACTCACGCATCATCGGAGAGGCAATGGTGTTGATGAAGAAGCCCTCCGTGTATGAATCCCCCCTTCGGCAGGGCACCAGAACGTGCCACTGATGGGATCTTGCGGAGACAGAAGCTTGCGGCGGCGGAAAAGTATTTTCATGGCTCTCTCCCGTGGTTTCATATTTTTAGGGAATTTATAGGCAGGAGAGGTAGGGAAAAGGAGCCACGGGGGCCCCACAAGCCTGCTAGGCGCCCCCCGAGGCCACGGCTAGGGGGCTCGTGGCATCCCCCGGGACCCTTTGCCTTGGTTCTCAAGCTCCCTGATTATCTTCTGTTCCGGAAAAAATTATTCCGAAGATTTTTTTTTCGTTTGGACTCCGTTTAAAATTCTTCTCTGAAAAGGGTCAAAAACACGGAAAAACAGAAACTGGCACTTGGCACTGAGTTAATAGGTTAGTCCCAAAAAAGATATAAAATGCATACAAAACATCCAAAGTTGACAAGATAATAGCATAGAACCATAAAAAATTATAGATACTTTGGAGACATATCAGGCATCCATCCACTTTAATCAAATATTATGTCGTATAACTCATCATCATATTACTCATCTAACAACTCATTATTATCTTAAACATACCAAGTTAAAATATCATAATACAGAAAACATCATAATAATAACCATCCTAATCGATCATGCCAAGTTAAGATAAACCAGCAAAACTTCTCTCTCATAAGACCTAGTCCTCGCTCCTAGGTAAAATGTCATAAAAAATAATAAAACATATGTATCTGTGATCAAGCAGAGAGATCCAACGGTCTCCTACTTGTGGCTTGTGATCCTTCTTTATTTCTCTACATGCTTCAATTTGGACCCTTTTTGATTTGCGCTCAGTCGAGTATGCAACATCGAACTGAGCCCTCAATGGGCTTTTAATTGTCATATGACCTTTGCCGTGCATCAATAGAAACACTACATCCTTTGGTAGTTGTTGTTGAAGAACATAATAATAGCCTAGTTAGAAATGTAATCAACACCATTTATGTAATAGTAGAGTGTACTTAATTAGCAAACTCTTACCAAGATATTTCGGTGAATGTCATCCGTCCTCAACCTATGCACTAGTGGCATGTGAAATGTATAATTTGGGCCAGTTCCCAAACTATACGGGAAGTTCTTCCTACCAACCTAGATACCAACAAGAAAGTGGATAAGAACATCCTTCTCCTCCCAAGTTAGATGTGATTCATAAGTGTAGTGTGTCATGTCAATTAATTTCCGTAATTCACTCGAAGAAACGAAATAAGCTGTAAATTAACAAATTTAGTATGGATGAACACCAACTATTTCTAAATATAGAATGCAAATTACTTGACAAATATAGTTGAAAAACTCACATTGAGGTAAAACAGGAAGCATATCGACATCCACCAAATGTCGATGTTACCTTCAATATGATCTTGAGGACGAAGATCGAATATTATTTTCATACCCTCCTGAAATGCATATGCCTTGCAAAGAGGTTTCCAATTCGAGCACCCTAATTCCGTGTTATTAAGTACATTCATTACTTTGATCAAAAATGTGTGACCATGTTTAGTCCTCGGGTTAGCTCTCCTCGTCTCCATACTCTCGTGGTCTTCGAAACCAAGCATCTCCAACACATATCTTCTTGCATGGCAAGGGAGGAACTAGTCAAATTATATAAAACATAAATTACACGTTGAGGCAAAGAAACAGAAGTCATGCTTGATTACGAAAAAAACACTTGTCATTGTCGTGTACCACACAAACATTGAAGGTCTCGTCAAGCTTGATGCTAAAGAACCTATCATCTCGTGGGTGAGGCGTGTCGCACACACCCCTATAGTCACCGCAGAGTTCACACTCCCAATAATCATCATGAGACATTTCCTGTTTTAATTTGGCAATTTAACTTATAATCCGTGGAACATATTTGTAAATGCGTAAATAGCAACCTTGATATTATATCTAAAGAATTGAACATGTATAAACATAATTTCAAAACATCTATAATCTAGGAACATGTTTTTTCACTTGTTTTCAATGGACATACATGCATGATGATGCAAGAAAAGATAAACCCGATCTTAGAAGAGTGCAATTTTGGTGCTGAAAAACAAAGTACATTGCATGGCTGCCTTATTCGCATTCCATATAAAATATATAACCATATGTACTATATTCCATATAAAATCTAGCATCCACTCTAACCTCTTGGAAAAAATCCTTTGTTTTTCATGTGATGTAATCAAACAAACTCAAAATCCCATGTTTCTTCTATTCCTCATTTTGTACACAATCCAGTAAATCAAAGAGTATCTTAAAGGGAAACCGAACCTAAGAAAAAGGGAAGCATGGGAACAGAAGAACATCGTTGTAGCATTTGGACCATCACAATGTTGATTTTTTTGTTCAGGAAACCATGAAATTGGGCCATGGCGCCGCCGCGCTCGGGCAGGCCAGTGGCCATGGCACCGCCGCGCTCGGGCATGACGAAGGGCCGGCTCATTTAAATCGAGGACGGAAGGAGAGGCAAGTGGAAGTCATCGTGGAAGGAGGGCCGGTGAGCAGCAGGGGATCGTCAGCGGAAGGAGGGGCTGGTGGAGGAGGCGTGGGCGACTAATTGTCGAGGGCGGCGACGAGTAGGACGGCTTTGGGGGCGGCGGCGAGCTCCGGCAGCATGGCGTCGTTGGGGGCAGGGCATCAACGTCAGGGGCATCGAATGGGAGAGATCGATGCTAAAAACGGGCACGGGTTATATGAAGAGACCTTTAGTCCCGGTTACACCTACAAACCGACACTAATTGGGGGCGGCAACCGGGACTAAAGGTGTGGCGCTTGGCCCACTCACATGCACCTATAGTACAGGTTGTAGCCACTAGCCAGGACTAAAGGTCTATTTTCGGTGACACAAATTCCGCGCGGGAACGGATCTTTAGTCCCGGTTGGTGGATCCAGCCGGGACTAAAGGTCTATTTTCTCTTTTTTTATTGTTTTTTTTTTCTAAACACGACAATTTCTGTTTTTAAATTTGGAATAACTATTAGAATATTTATATTTTTTGAATGTATCTTTTTGGTTTAGGTCAAAAAACTACAAATTTATGCTAGACCTAGTAGATTTCAAATTTACATAGTTTAAATTTGATTTTTTTTAAATTTGTGTGAATCACTGGTTTGTGAATAACTTTACTTTAAAAATAGATTTTTTAGTCATTTTTTTCTGATGTTTAATATTAGTTTATTTTATCATTATATTAAATTTGGTAATTTTTAGGTTATTAAAAATGAAATTCCTTTGTAAGATATGAGTTTTCGTGTGAAACCCTCATACTTCGAAAGAGATTGTTCAATTTGTACACGAAGTGCATCCAGTTTTTGTCGTAATCCTCTCAACTTTTTAGCATATGCTATGTGGGTGAAATGATGATACCATGCGAAGTTTTAGTCTTTTCAGAGTTTATTTGTAGCACTTTTCAATTTCAGGGCCATTTAGCTCAAAACAAATCATTAAATGCATGAAAAACAGCAAATGAGGTCAGAAAGGGTTGAAAATTGATGACGTGGCTTTGAATGATGTATAGTGAGCGCAAAAAAAGCCTGGAGTTGAAATAAGTTTAAAAAATGAAATGCCTTTGTAAGAGATGAGTATTCGTCCGAAACCGTGATACTTCGAAGGAGATTGTCCAGTTTGTACAAGAAGTGCATCCAATTTTTACCGTAACCCTCCCAACTTTTTAGGATATGCTATGCGGGTGAAATGATGATACCATGCCAAGTTTCAGCCTTTCCGGAGTTCATTTGTAGCAGTTTCCATTTTCAGGGTCGTTTAGCTCAAAACAAATCATTAAATGCATGAGGGTTTAAAATTGATGACGTGGCTTCGAATGATGCACATTGAGCGCAAAAAAGTCTGGAGTTGAAATAAGTTTAAAACAATGAAATGCCTTTGTAAGATATGAGTATTCGTTTGAAACCGTGATCACCACTACTCACCATATCATTACGTTATGGTAATCCACATGTAGGTGAAGTAGATGAAGTTGAGAAGATAACGCGATCGGATGTGGAGGGAGAACAATCATCCCTACAAATCTTGGACACACCATATTTATCTTGAAGCTTGGTCCACCACTCATGAGCATTCCGAAATGGCATGAGTTGAAATATAACTACATTGCTCAAAGCATCAAAAAGCACATTAGAAGCTTGAGCATTGAGATAAGAATTTTTCTCATCCTCTAAAGATATATTTTGAGAATCCTTTGGAGGACAAAAACCCATATCTATAATTTGCTCTAAATTTGGGTCCATGACACTAAAGAGATTACAAATGCGATTACCCAAACATCAAAATTTGTGCCATTGAAGCTAAGAGTGTCGGAGAATCCTAATCCCCTAGGTGACATCCTTACTCTCTAGGTGGTAAAACCTATAATAAGAGACCTAGCTCTGATACCAATACAAAGGATGTGGATGTCACCTAGAGGGGGGGGGGTGAATGTGCGCTTTAAATAATTACGATTTTGGCTTGAAGAAATGCGAAATAAAACTAACGTTTAATTTGTCAAGCACAAAACCTAAAACAACTAGGCTCACCTATGTGCACCAACAACTTATGCTAAGCAAGATAAACAACTAAGTGATACCAAGATATATAACAAGAAATATTATGGCTATCACAAAGTAAAGTGTATAAGTAAAGGGCTCGAGTAAGAGATAACCAAGGCACGCAGAGACGATGATGTATCCCGAAGTTCACACTCTTGCAGATGCTAATCTCCATTTGGAGCGGTGTGGAGGCATAATGCTCCTCAAGATGACACTAAGGCCACCATAATCTCCTCACGCCCTCGCACAATGCAAGATGTCGTGATTCCACTAAGGGACCCTCGAAGGCGGTCATCAAACCCGTACAAACAAGGTTGGGGCAATCTCCACAACTTAATTGGAGGCTCCCAACAACACCACGAAGCTTCACCACAATGGCATATGGCTTCCAGGTGACCTCAAATGCTTGGGGCAATCTCCACAACCTAATTAGACACCCTGAAGCTTGCCCGGAGCTTTACACCACAATGATTGAGATCTGAGGCACCACCAAGATTCAAGGATGCCGAAGCATCCACGAAGAACAATCTCTAGGGTACCAAGTACCCAAGGGTAATAAGGTTCTCGAACTTCACTTCCACGTATCACCGTGGTGAACAAAAACCTATGCACCAAATGCAATGGCAAGGGCACACGGAGTGCCCAAGTCCTTCTCTCCCAAATCCCACCACAACAACTAATGCTATGGTGGAAAATGAGAGGACGAATAAAGAAGAACACCAAGAACTCCAAGAACTAGATCCAAGGGGTTCCCCTCACATAGAGGAGAAAGTGATTGGTGGAAATGTGGATCTAGATCTCCTCTCAATTTTCCCTCAAAAAGGAGAAATAATCATTGGAGGGATTGAGAGTTAGCAAACTCTAAGAAGGTCAACAATGAAGGGGAGGAACGAGCTCAAGAGTTGGGGAACCATTGGGGAAGAAGACCCCCTTAAATAGGTCCCCACAAATCTGCCCGTTATGTGAAGAATAACATAGGGGCGGTACAACCGGTGATGTGGGCTATATAACCGGTCAATGTAATATAGCGGTACAACCGCCCCACAACCACCCAAGAACAGCTCCAAAATAGAACCTAGTCCGATGGTAGAGCGGTACATGGCCGGTACAACCTCTGTACCAATTCTGGAGCGGTATGATACGTCTCCGTCGTATCTACTTTTCCGAACTCTTTTGCCCTTGTTTTGGACTCTAATTTGCATGATTTGAATGGAACTAACCCGGACTGACGTTGTTTTCAACAGAATTGCCATGGTGTTGTTTTTGTGCAGAAATAAAAGTTCTCGGAATGTCCTAAAAATTTACGGAGAATTTTTCCGGAATAAAAGAAAAATACCTGCGCATAGATCCACCGGAGGAGGTGTGCGAGTGGGCCACAAGACCACATGCCGCGGCCACCGCCCTCGCCGCGCCGTGAGGGCTTGTGGGGCCCACGTGGCAGCACCGCGTCCAAACTCAGCTCTATATCTTCCGTCTCGCTCGGAAAAAAATTAGAGAGAAGGATTCATCGCGTTTTACGATACGGAGGCGCCGCCACCTCCTGTTCTTCTTCTGGAGGGTAGATCTGGAGTCCGTTCTGGGCTCCGGAGAGGGGAAATCGTCATCATCAACCTTCCTCCATCGACAATTCCATGATGCTCTTCATCGTTCGTGAGTAATCTCATCGTAGGCTTGCTGGACAGTGGTGAGTTGGATGAGATCTATCATGTAATCGAGTTAGTTTTGACGGGGATTGATCCCTAGTATCCACTATGTTGTGAGATTGATGTTGCTACTACTTTGCCATGGTTAATGCTTGTCACTAGGACCTGAGTGCCATGATTTCAGATCTGAACCTATTATGTTGTCGCCAATATATGTGTGTTTTAGATCCTATCTTGCAAGTTGTAGTCACCTACTATGTGTTATGACCCGGCAACCCCGGAGTGACAATAGTCGGTACCACTCCCGGACATGACCATAGTATGAGGAGTTCATGTCTTCACCAAGTGTTAATGCGTTGGTCCGGTTCTTTATTAAAAGGAGAACCTTAATATCCCGTAGTTTCCATAAGGACCCCGCTGCCATGGGAGGGATGGACAACAGATGTCATGCAAGTTCTTTTCCCTGAGCACGTATGACTACATACGGAATACATGCCTACATAAGATTGACGAACGGGAGCTAGTTACTTATCTCTCCGTGTTATAGTTGTTACATGATGAATCACATCCGTCATACTCATCCATCACCGATCCACTGCCTACGAGTCTTTTACTACTGGTCCTTGCTATGTTACTTTGTCCAGGTTTGTCCCTTATTACAAAAGGGATTGGGCCACTTTGCTGCTACTGCTGTCGCTACTGCTGTTACTCTGCTGGTATTGTTGCTACTGCTCTTCCTTGCTACTTTCCTGTTATTTGTTGCAAGATCCTTTTCCGACACCATCGCCGGGGAAGAATAGGTCTTCGTCCACGTGCAACTTACCGGCGCCATTGATACAACAGTTAGGAATAGTCTACCGTCAACAGATCTTTTCTGACACCGTTGCCATCATACTACTTTGCTAGTGATACTTTGCTTGCAGACACTAATCTTTCAGGTGTGCTTGAATCTGACAAACTCAGCTGCTAATACTTGAGAATATTTTTTCGCTTCCCCTTGTGGCGAATCAACAAATTTGGGTTGAATACTCTACCCTCGAAAACTATGGCGATGCCCTACAATTGTGGGTTATCAAGACCTTTTTCTGGTGCCGTTGCCGGGGAGGCACAACTATATTCTCCGAGTCACTTGGGATTGACATCTGCTGATCACTACGAGGAATCCAAAAGATCCAAGAACTAAAATCTTGCCTTCCACTACGAGGAGAGGTAAGGAACTGCCTTCTAGCTGTGCACTTGATTCACCTTCAGTTATGAGTAAGTTTGCGACATCGCCTCCTGCTAGAAATCTTGATATGTTGCGTGTGCTTGATGATGCTACTTCTGCTGCCCATGATGCTATGCTTGATACTATGCCTGATGATGCTATGCTTGATACTATGCCTGATGATGCTATGCTTGATACTATGCCTGATGATGCTATGCTTGATACTATGCCTAATGATTCTATGCTTGATACTATGCGTGATACTGCTTTGCCACTTGGTGCATTCCTTGATGCACATATTGCTAGAGTTGCTGCTAGATGTGATGATACTTCTGAAACTGCTGATACTATTGAAGTAGAACCTGCTATTATGCCTGATACGCGCTATGTTATGGAGGGAGAGATAGCTGAGGATTTTCTTGCATGTAAGGATAGCTATGATGTTGAGATATTACAGCGCAAGTGGAAAGAAAAATCTCTGAACGTTAGGATGAAATACGACCCGAAGTTTGCTACTTCGCCTATCTTTGTTACCGATAAGGATTATGAATTCTGTGTCGACCCTGAGTTAATCACTCTGGTCGAATCTGATCCTTTTCACGGTTATGAGTCTGAAACGGTTGTAGCCCATCTTACCAAACTGCACGATATAGCCACCCTATTCACTAGTGAGGAAAAGATCCGCCACTACTACATGCTCAAGCTGTTTCCTTTCTCGCTAAAGGATGATGCTAAGACCTGATTTACTTCTCTTGCTCCTCGTTGTGTGCGCAGCCCCCAGGATATGGTCTACTACTTCTTTGAAAAATATTTCCCTGCCCATAAGAAGCAAGCTGCCTTGCAGGAAATATACAACTTTGCTCAAGCTGAAGAAGAGGGTCTCCCACAAGCTTGGGGGAGGCTCATCCAGCTATTGAATGCTTTGCCTGATCACCCTCTTGAGAAGAGCGAAATACTTGATACCTTCTATAATGGACTTACCGATGCTTCCAAAGGCCATCTAGATAGTTGTGGCGGTAGTGTTTTTAGGGAACGAACTGTAGAACAAGCTGAGATTCTATTGAGTAACATCTTGTGCAATGAGAATGCTTGGACTATTCCCGAACCACCTCCTAAGCCAACTCCGAAGAACAGAGGTATTCTATTCCCCAGTCCTGAAGATATGCAAGAAGCCAAGAAATCTATGCGAGAGAAAGGTATTAAATCTGAAGATGTCAAAAATCTGCCACCTATTGAAGAGATCCATGGTCTTGATAACCCGATACAGGTAGTAGAAGTAAATTCTCTGCGTAGGTTTGATGAGAGTGATATTCCTTTTGATAAACCTGCTAGCTTATGCTTGGATGAATTTGATAACTTTGTTGCCAAACAACAGAGTTTCAATTATTTTGTTAGCAGACAATTGGAACAAAATGCTCGTATGCTTAGTCATTTAAGTGCTTGTGTGGACAAAAATGTCAATGATCTTAAGCTTGTGAGTAAACATGCCTCTCTGGTTACCACTCAGGTAGAACAAGTACTTAAAGCTCAGAATGACTCACTCAATGAGTTGAATGACAATTCTGTCAGAGTCGTCACTAGAGGCGGTAGAATGACCCAGGAACCTTTGTATCCTGAGGGTCATCCGAAGAGAATTGAACAATATTCTCAAGGAGTTAGCACTGATGCACCCAGTCATCCTAGAAAGAACAAGAAAGATGATAGGAACCTGCACGCTAGCAACCCTGTTGCTGCTACACCTGAGAGTCCAAACTATGTCTATGTCTCTGATGCTGAAACACAATCTGGTGATGAACATGAGCCTAATGATAATATCGATTGTAATCTTCATGAAGATGCTCAACCTAGCAATGATAAGGATGTGGACATTGAACCTAGTGTTGATCTTGATAACCCATAGCCTAAGAATAGAAGATACGATAAGAATGACTTCGCTGCTAGGAAGCACGGTAAAGAAAGGGAACCATGGGTACAGAAACCCATGCCCTTTCCTCCCAAACCATCCAAGAAAAAGGATGATGAGGATTTTGAGCGCTTCGTTGAGATGATCAGACCTGTCTTTCTGCAAATGCATTTGACAGATATGCTCAAAATGTCTCCGTATGCTAAGTACATGAGAGATATTGTGACTAATAAGAGGAGGATACCTGAGGTTGAGATTTCGACCATGCTCGCTAATTATACCTTCAAGAGTGGAACTCCTAAGAAACTAGGTGATCCCGATGTGCCCACTATACCTTGCTCCATTAAAGGCAACTACGTTAGAACTGCTTTATGCGACTTTGGAGCCGGTGTTAGTGTTATGCCTCTCTCTCTTTATCGTAGGCTTGAACTGGATAAGTTGACACCCACTGAAATCTCTATGCAAATGGCCGACAAATCAACTGCTTTCCCTATCGGCATTTGTGAGGACGTGCCTGTTGTGGTTGCTAATGTCACTATCTTAACAGACTTTGTTATCTTGGATATTCCCGAGGACGATGCCATGGTTGTCATCCTCGAAAGACCCTTTTTAAACACCGTAGGGGCTGTTATAGATTGCAACAAAGGCAATGCCACTTTCCATGTCAACGGTAATGAGCATACGGTGCACTTTCCGAAGAAACAATGTCGAGTACATTGCATCAATGCTATCGAAAAGACTTCATCGATTCTTATTGGGAGCTTTGAATGCCCTATTCCTCGTGTCAAGATGAAGTATGATTTTCTTGTTGGGGAGATACATGCTTCCAGTTGCGCAACAATTAGCAATTGTCTTGCAATGGCCCACCAGCGTGTGGGATCGCGGCAGTTTTTTAGGGTAGAGTATTCAACCCAAATTAGTTGGTTCAACACAATGGCACTGAAAGGATATTCTCCAGCATTAGCAGTTGAGTTGTCGGCTCAACCACACCTAAAAGATTAGTATTTGCAAGCAGGATATAAGCAGCAAAGGTAGTATGATAGCAATGGTGCTAGGAAAGAATCTGTTGACGGCAGATTATTCCTAACTGAAGTATCAATGGCGCCAGAAGAGTATTGTAGCAGGTAGCAGCAGGGTAACGAGTAACAGAAGTGGCAAGGAACAACAGTAGTGACAGCAGTAGAAAGTAGCAACAGTAGCAAGTAACAGTAGTAGCAACAGTAGTGGCAGCAGCAGCAGGACAAAGCAAGTAACAGTAGCAGCAATAGTAGTAACAGCAGCAGAGCAAAGCAAGTAACAGCAGAAGCAAGTAACAATAGCAGTGGGACAAACTCGTAGGCAATGGATCGGTGATTTCTTGGATGACATTCATCATGCAACAGTTATAACATGGAGAGATATGTGGTTAGCTCCCGTTCGTCAATGTGATGTAGGCATGCATTCCGTGTGTAGTCATACATGCTTAGGGAAATGAACTTGCATGACATATATTGTCCATCCCTCCCGTGGCAGCGGGGTCCAAATGGATACTACGGGATATTAAGGTTCTCCTTTTAATAAAGAACTGGACCAATGCATTAGCACTTGGTGAACACATGAACTCCTCAAACTATGGTCATCCCCGGGAGTGGTTCCGGTTATTGTCACTCCGGGGTTGCCGGATCATAACACATAGTAGGTAACTACAACTTGCAAGATCGGATCTAAAACACACATATGTTGGTGACAACATAATAATTTCAGATCTGAATTCATGGCACTCGGGCCCTAGTGACAAGCATTAAGCATGGCAAAGTAGTAGCAACATCAATCTCAGAACATAGTGGATACTAGGGATCAGTCCCCGTCAAAACTAACTCGATTACATGATAGATCTCATCCTACTCATCACTGCCCAGCGAGCCTACAAATAGATTACTCACGAACTATGAAGAGCTTCATGGAATTAGAGAGGGAAGAAGGTTGATGATGACGATGGCGACGATCTCTTTGATCCGGAGCCCAAAACGGACTCTAGATCTGCCCTCCAGGGCAAGAGCGGGATGTGGCGGTGCCTCTGGATCGTGAAACGCGATGAACTCTTCTCTCCTGATTTTTTCCAGGATTAAAGGCAATAAATAGCGCTGGAATTGGGGGCGACAGAGCCACGTGGGCCCCACAAGCCTGGTAGCCGCGGCCAGGGGGGAGGCCGCGGCTACACGGCTTGTGGCCGAGTAGCCCGTCCCCTCCGGTGGATCTTTGCGGAGGTATTTTTCATATTTTCCAGAAATATTCTCCGTAAATTTTCAGGACGTTCGGAGAACTTTCATTTACGCACAAAAAAAACACCATGGAAATTCTGCTGAAAACAGCGTCAGTCCGGGTTAGTTTCATTCAAATCATGCAAATTAGAGTACAAAACAAGGGCAAAAGAGTTTGGAAAAGTAGATATGATGGAGACGTATCAACTCCCCCAAGCTTAAAACCTTGCTTGCCCTCAAGCAATTCAGTTGACAAACTGAAAGAGAAAGAAAAACTTTGACAAACTCTGTTTGATCTTGTTGTTGCAACTATGTCTAACTCATAATCAGAATTTCAGCAAAATCACAAGTTAACCACATAAGCAAGTGACACAACGGTCTCACGGTAAACTAATATCAATGGCATAATCAGCTAGCGAGCAAATAATAATGAGTTTCAAGTACCAACAATTCAATCAAAACAAGCATGAAGCAATACGAATAGGTGGTATCTCGCTATCTCTTTCTGAGACCGCAAAACATAAATGCAGGGCATTTTCAAAGATCAAGGGCTGACTAAACATTGTAATTCATAGCAACGAAGATCCAGTCATAGTCATACTCAATATCAATCAAAAGCAAAGCATAAAAATGACAGAGGTGCTCGCTAATTGGTGCTTATATAAGAAGAGGATGACTCAACAGGAAAATAAATAGACATGCCCTTCGCAGAGGGAAGCATTGATTTGCAGAGGTGTCAGAGCTCAAGCTTTGAACATAGAGATAATAATTTTGGGTGGCATGCTTTCATTGTCAATGCATTGACCAAGAGTTCTCAATATCTTCCATGCTACTCATGCTATAGGCGGTTCCCAAACAAAAAAGTAAAGTTTTAACTCCCCCACCACCAATCAATCACACTCCACGGCTAGCCGAATCCTCGGGTACCATCCATACTAACATCAATCCGGGGGGAGTCTTGTTTTACAGTTATGTTTTCGATTTAAGCGTGGAACTGGGCATTCCAATTACCGGCCCCTTTCTCATGAATGACAGTGAATAAACACATGTCGAGGATAACACGCCTAACATTGAAGATACCAATAGCCCCCTGTCGCCACATGAGCAGTTCGGGCATGCAAAACAGATTATTTCTTGAAGGTTTAGAGAATGGCACATGCAAGTTTACTTGGAACGGCAGGTAGATACCGCAAATAGGTAGGTATGAAGGACTCTCATGGAAAAACTTTTGGGTTTATGGAAGTGAATGCACAAGCAGTATTCCTCTTAGTACAAGTGAAGGCTAGCAAAAGACTGGGAGGCGACCAACTAGAGAGCGATAACAGTCATCAAGATGCAATGAGTTTGACTAACATTGAGTGCAAGCATGAGCAGGATATAAATCACCATGAACACAAACATCATAGAGGCTATGCTGATTTTGTTTCAACTACATGCATGAACATGCGCCAAGTCAAGCCACTTGAATCATTCAAAGGAGAATACCATCCTATCATACTACATCATAGTCATCTCAAAATATATGTTGGAATTCAATCCTAGCTAATTAAGCATGGCATCAGAAACTATTATCTCTAAGTTGTCATTGCAAACATGGTTCTCTCTCAAGAAAGCTGAATCTGGGACGACAAGCTAGTCATATTTACAAAAACAAAATAGATAGAGTTCATACCAGCTTTTCCAGTCTCAGTCACTTCATCATATATCATCATTATTGCCTTTCACTTGCACGATCGAACGATGTGAACAATAATAAGAGTGCTCGTGCATTGGACTAAGCTGAATCTGCAGGCAAACACAAAGGAGAAGACAAAGTAATATGGCTCTTTAACAAATGAACAGGTATGCATGCGACAGCCACTAAACATTGTAACCATGGTCTTCTACCTCGACTCAAAGAAAAAGAAAACTATTTACACGGGAAAGCTCCCAACAAGCAAAAGAAGAAAGGAAAATCTTTTTGGGTTTTCTCAAAAGGACACAAAACAAGAAAACAAGAAAACGAAAATAAACTAGCATGGATAATGCAGTGGCAAAGTGTAAACACCGACTAACATAGTGAAAGCATAAGCATGAATGTAAAGTTGGTGCAAACACGTACTCCCCCAAGCTTAGGCTTTTGGCCTAGCTTGGTCTACTCCCAAGGTGAGTAGTAATCGTCTGGAACCTCCGGAGTGGACTGAGGGTGCCACTGCTGTGCGAGCTCCTCCGGCTCCCACTGATAAACTCGTGCCTGGTACTCGTCTGGTGGCTCAGGCGCGGGCAGTTGTGGTTGGGCTAGGCCCCAATACGTGTAGATGTACGAGGGCATAATAATGTACCTGCCTTCATAAAGGTTGAACAAAGAAGGAGCAGGAAAAGTAATAGTCTCTCGAGTACCCTGACTAAATACCAGGTTATAAATCATCCGTCTACTAGCATCTCTATCCAGAAAATCATGGCGAACCATGATGTCATAATCCAGATATTTCTCAGGAAGAAGCATTTCTTCTTCCTCGTGAAGTCTAATAGGTATCTCAAAGTGTCTAGCAAGACGAGTAGCATAGATACCTCCATAGACGACACCTTTGGAACGGTTTGTGCTCAACCGCTGAGCTACTATAGCACCTAGGCTATAAGTCTTATTGTTATAAAGGCCTTCATGATAAACCACAAGGTCTGGAGAGCTAAGTGATCCAGCCTCCCCACAGCCAATCAGACATTTTCCCACAAATAATGAGAAGTACTGAAGCACAGGAAAATGTATGCTAACAATTCTAGCGTGAGACACTCCTCTCTCCTCTCCAACAGCAATAGTATCTATGAAAGCCTCCAAGTACCGTGGACGAGGATCATGAATATCCCCAACATAAGGTAATTTGCACACATTGCAAAAATCCTGTAGTGTCATGCGCTGGGGGATATCGTATAACATGAACTCAACCATAGGAGGATTCTTCCTCGGACAAAAGTTGAAGCTTTGAACGAAAATATTGGTGAGGAGGAGGTATTGTGGGCACTTATCTTCAACGAACGCGGTAAGACCTGCGTTCTCCACCAAGTAATAAAAGTCTTCATAAAGCCGAGCGGCACGCAAAAATTCATCACTTGGCCACTCGCACGCTCGAACTTCTGTGACTCGAGGAACCACGTACTTGGGGTGGTTCTTCTCATCCTCCTTGGGGTTACGGCTTGATGAGCCTCTCAAGAACCTCCTCATTTTTTCCCTTTTCTAACTGTTAAAAATTCTGAAATTTTTAGAGACTTCGAAAGAAAAGTGAGTAAGGATTAACCCAACTCGTAGCAACTACTCCTACTAGTGCCTAGAGACCATATCACGCGCTAAAACTACTTGGGACCAGCTAAAATCAACATTTCAAGCTCAAGAACAGGGTCACCAAGGTAGCAAGAATACACGAAGGATAAAGCACTAGAGTAGAAACTAATTGGACCAATGGAGGAGTCACTTACCAAGGAGTAATTTCCCCAAAACGGTTTGGAGAATGGTGCTTTGAGAAAGGAGATCGAAAATCACAGCCAAATGAGAAAGAACACGGATTTGAGCTGCGAAACGATTTTTCTGGAGGTAGAAGAAGAGGATGGGAGCTGGAATGAGTGGAGGGGGTCCCTGTGGGCCCCACAAGCTTGGTAGCCGTGACCAGGGTGGAGGCCGCGGCTACAGGGCTTGTGGCCCACTCGTGTGGCCCCAGGCCAGCTCTTAGTCCCATTATTTTCAAAAAAATCCAGAAAAAATCATATTTTATTTTCAAGACCATCGGAGAACTTTTATTTTCAGGGTACTTTTCTCCGGGATGCTAAAACAGAAAACATGAAAAACTAAACTAAATCTATCATTTTCCTTCTAAGCAACAGAAAGTGAAAGCTTAAAACATAGGTATGTGACTCTTTGATTCATCCATTTCATGGTCATCGAAAGAAATCCGTCAATGGGGTTGATCAAATCCTCATGACAAAACTTCTTCAAATCGCAAAAGGAAACGGATAATTGTCGAATAGCCATTAAGTCACCTCAATGGGGATATGAATCTCCCCAACAAGCAAATCATACTTCATCTTAATACGAGGAATATGGCATTCAAAGTTCCCAATAAGAATCGATGAAGTTTTTTCGATAGCATTGATGCAATGTACTTGATATCGTTTCTTTGGAAAGTGCACTGTATGCTCATTACCGTTGACATGGAAGGTGATATTGCCTTTGCTGCAATCTATAACAGCCCCTGCGGTGTTTAAGAATGGTCTTCCAAGAATGATCGCCATGGCATCATCCTCAGGAATATCCAGGATAACAAAGTCCGTTAAGATAGTAATGTTAGCAACCACAACATGCACATCCTCGCAAATGCCGACAGGGAAAACAATTGATTTGTCGGCCATTTGCACAAAAATTTAAGTGGGTGTCAACTTATCCAGTTCAAGTCTACAATAAAGAGAGAGAGGCATAACACTAACACCGGCTCCAAGGTCACATAAGGCAGTTCTTATGTAGTTTCCTTTAATGGATCAAGGTATAGTGGGCACTCTGGGATCATCAAGTTTCTTAGGAGTTCCACCTTTGAAAGTGTAATTGGCGAGCATGGTGGAGATCTCAAGATCTGGTATCTTCCGTTTATTAGTCACGATATCTTTCATGTACTTGGCATATGGAGACATTTTGAGCATATCAATTAACCGCATCTCCAGAAAGTCGGGTCTCAACATTTCAATAAAGCACTCAAAATCCTCATCATCCTTTTTCTTGTATGGCTTAGGAGGAAAGGGCATGGGTCTCTAAACCCATGGCTCCCTTTCTTTACCATGCTTCCTAGCAGTGAAGTCATTCTTATTGTATCTCGTAGGTTGTGGGTTATCAGGATTAACCGTAGGTTCAATCTCCACATCCTTATCATTGCTAGGTTGAGCGTTATTATGAACATCGCTGTCCATATTCTCACCAGGTTCATGTTCATCACTAGATTGTGTTTCTGCATCAGACGCAGAAATATCATTTGGTTCTTCAGGTGTGACAGTATTTGGTGAACTGACATGTAGGTTTCTATCATCCTTCTTCTTCTTCTTAGGATGACTGGGTGTATCAACATTAATTCCTTGAGAATCTTGATCAATTCTCTTAGGATGGCCTTTAGGATACAAAGGTTCCTGAGTCATTTTGCCTCCTCTAGTAATGACTCTAACAGAGTTGTCATTTAATTCATTGAGCAAGTCATTCTAAGCTTTAAGTACTTGTTCTACCTGAGTAGTAATCATAGAGGCATGTTTACTCAGAAGCTTCAAATCATTGACATTTCTGTCTACACAAGCACTTAAATGACTAAGCATACGAGTACTTTGTTCCAATTGTCTGCTAACATAATCATTGAAACCCTGTTGTTTGGCAACAAAGTTGTCAAATTCATCAAAGCATAGGCTAGCAGGTTTTTCAAAAGGAATATCACTCTCATTGAATCTACGCAGAGAATTCACCTCTACTACCTGTATCGGGTTATCGAGACCATGGATCTCTTCGATAGGCGGTAGATTTTTGACTTCTTCAGATCTAATGCCTTTCTCTTGCATAGATTTGTTGGCTTCTTGCATATCTTCGGGACTGAGGAATAGAATACCTCTTTTCTTAGGAGTTGGCTTAGGAGGTGGTTCTGGAATAGTCCAAGCATTATCGTTGATCAAGATGTTATTCAGTAGAATCTCAGCTTGTTCTATAGTTCGTTCCCTAAAAACACAACCGGCACAACTATCTAGGTGGTCTCTAGAAGCATCGGTAAGTCCGTTATAGAAGATATCAAGTATCTCGTTCTTCTTAAGAGGGTGATCAAGCAAAGCATTCTGTAGCTGGATGCGCCTCCCCAAGCTTGTGGGAGACTCTCTTCTTTGAGTTGAGCAAAGTTGTATATTTCCTGCAAGGCAGCTTGCTTCTTATGGGCAGGGAAATATTTCTCACAGAAGTAATAGACCATATCCTGGGGACTACTCACACATCCAGGAGCAAGAAAATTGAACCAGGCTTTAGCGTCATCCTTTAGAGAGAAAGGAAACAACTTAAGAATATAGTAGTAGCGGATCTTCTCCTCACTAGTTAAAAGGGTGGCTATATCGTGTAGTCTGGTAAGATGGGATACGACCGTCTCAGACTCATAACCGTGGAAAGGATCATATTTGACGAGAGAGATTATCTCAAGGTCGACAGATAATTCATAATCCTCATCGGTGATAAAGATAGGTGAAGTGGCAAACTTCGGGTCGTATTTCATCCTAGCTTTCAGAGATTTTTCCTTCCACTTGAGAAGTAATTTCTCAGCGTCATAGGCATCCTTACACGCAAGAAAATCCTCAGCTATCTCTCCCTGCATAACATAACCCTCAGTTATATCAGGCAATTCATATCTAGGAGAGCTAGATCTAGCAGGAGCAAAAACAGGTTCTATCTCAATAGTATCGGCAGTTTCAGAAGCATCACGAGCATTGGCAGTAACTCTAGCAATATGAGCATCAAGGAATACCCCTAGTGGCATATCAGGCAAAGTAGTATCTCTAGCAGTATCAAGCATATCATCATCAGGCAAAATAGCATCTCTAGCATCATCAGGCAAGGCAGTATCAAGCATAGCATCTCTAGCAGTATCAGGCATAGCATCATCAAGCATAGTTGCATCATAAGCATCATCAATAGAAGTAGCATCTCTAGCATCATCTAGCACAAGCTAAATATCAGGATTTCTAGGAGGAGGTGGTGTCGCAAACTTACTCATAACTGAAGGTGAATCAAGTGCAGAGCTAGATGGAAGTTCCTTACCTCCCCTCGTAGTTGAGGGCAAGACTTTGGTTCTTGGATCTTTCAGATTCTTCATAGTGATCAGCAGATATAAATCCCAAGTGACTCAGAGAATATAGCTATCCTCCCCGGCAACGGCGCCAGAAAAGAGCTGCTTCCACTTGCTCAACAATTAGCAATTGTCTTGCAATGGCCCACCAGCGTGTGGGATCGCGGCAATTTTTGAGGGTAGAGTATTCAACCCAAATTTGTTGGTTCGACACGATGGGAGTGAAAGGATATTCTCCAGTATTAGCAGTTGAGTTGTCGGCTCAACCACACCTGAAAGATTAGTATCTGCAAGCAGGATATAAGCAGCAAAGGTAGTATGTTATCAACGGTGCTAGGAAAGAATCTGTTGACGACAGATTATTCCTAGCTAAAGTATCAATGGCGCCTAGTAGGTAGCAGCAGGGTAGCGACTAACAGCATTGGCAAGGAACAGCAGTAGTGACAACAGTAGCAAGTAGCAACAGTAGCAAGTAACAGCAACAGCAAGTAACAGTAGTAGCAGCAGCAGCAGGACAAAGCAAGTAACAGTAGCAGCAAGTAACAGTAGCAGCAACGGTAGTAACAGCAGCAGAGCAAAGCAAGTAACATCAGCAACAAGTAAAAATAGCAGTGGGACAAACTCATAGGCAATGGATTGGTGATTTGTTAGATGACATTCATCATGCGACAGTTATAACACGGAGAGATATGTGGCTAGCTCCCATTCGTGAATGTGACGTAGGCATGCATTCCGTGTGTAGTCATACGTGCTTAGGGAAAAGAACTTGCATGACATCTATTGTCCATCCCTCCCGTGGCAGCGGGGTCCAAATGGATACTATGGGATATTAAGGTTCTCCTTTTAATAAAGAACCGGACCAGCGCATTAGCACTTGGTGAACACATGAACTCCTCAAACTATGGTCATCACCGGGAGTGGTTCCGGTTATTGTCACTCCAGGGTTGCCGGATCATAACACATAGTAGGTAACTACCACTTGCAAGATCGGATCTAAAACACACATATATTGGCGACCCAACATAATAATTTCAGATCTGAATTCATGGCACTCGGGCCCTAGTGACAAGCATTAAGCATGGCAAATTAGTAGCAACATCAATCTCAGAACATAGTGGATACTAGGGATCAATCCCCGTCAAAACTAACTCGATTACATGATAGATCTCATCCTACTCATCACCGCCCAGCGAGCCTACGAATAGATTACTCACGAACGATGAAGAGCTTCATGGAATTGGAGAGGGAAGAAGGTTTATGATGACGATGGCGACGATCTCCTTGATCCGGAGCCCAAAACGGACTCCAGATGTGCCCTCCAGGGCAAGAACGGGATGTGGCGGCTCCTCTGGATCGTGAAACGCGATGAACTCTTCTCTCCTGATTTTTTCCGGGATGAAAGGGAATAAATAGCGCTGGAATTGGGGGCGGCAGAGCCACGTGGGCCCCACAAGCCTGGTAGCCGTGGCCAGGGGGGAGGCCGCGGCTACAGAGCTTGTGGCACACTGGCCCATCCCCTCCGGTGGATCTTTGCGGAGGTATTTTTCATATTTTCCAGAAATATTCTCCGTAAATTTTCAGGACGTTCCGAGAAGTTTCATTTCTGCACAAAAACAAGACCATGGCAATTCTGCTGAAAACAGCGTCAGTTCGGGTTAGTTCCATTCAAATCATGCAAATTAGAGTCCAAAACAAGGGCAAAAGAGTTTGGAAAAGTAGATACGATGGAGACGTATCAATACACATCCCCATTGAGGTGACCTAGTGACTATTCAAAAATTCTCCGTTCTCTTCTGCGATTCGAAAAGTTTTGTCGAGGGGATTTGATCAACCCCATTGACGGATTTCTTTCGATGACCATGAGATGGATGAATCAAGGAGTCACAAACCTCTGTTTCAAGCTTTCACTTTAGGTTGCTTAGAAGAAAAATGATAGACTTAGTTTAGTTTTCCCTGTTTTCTGTTTTAGCGTCCGGTAGAAAAGTACCCCGAAAATAAAAGTTTTCCGAACGTTTTGAAAATCAACTATGATTTTTCCTGCAATTTTCGAAAAATTCTGAGACAAAGAGCTTGTCTGGGGGCTGCACTAGTGGACCACAAGCCCTTGGGGCGCGGGCACCCCCCTCACCTCGCCACCCAGGCTTGTGGGGCCCACGGGCACCTCTCCACTCATTCTTGCTCTCATCTGGTTCTCCTACCTCCAGAAAAAATCGTTCGCAGCTCAAACCCGTGTTCTTGCTCCTCTTGCTCGGTTTTCAATCTCTTTGCTCAAATCACTGTTCTCCGAACTGTTTTGGGGAAATTACTCCTTGGTAAGTGACTCCTCCATTGGTTTTTGCTCTAGTGCCTTATACTCGCGTATTTTTTTGTTGCGTTGGTGACCATGTTCTTGAGCTTTGCATGCTGATTTTAGCTAGTCCCAAGTAGTTTTGATGCGTAATATGGCCTATAGGCACTAGTTGGAGTAGTTGCTACTAGTTTAGTTGAGCCTTGTTCACTTTTCCTTTGGGTCACTGAAAATTTCAGAAAAGGAAGATGTTCAGGAGAAACTTTCATGGTGGTTCCTTGCTACTACAACAAAAGACCTTCCAACGGCGCCAGAAACAAGCGTGCTGACGGGAGACTATTCTTGTCTTGATACTACTGAGCAACGGCACCAGGAATCTTTCTGCTATGGCTACGCCTTAAGGGACTTCCTTGGCAAATATGCAAAGGATTCCCTCGTGGCCTTGGAGCCTTGCGTTGGTGTTCCCTCAAAGAGGAAAGGGTGATGTAGCACAGCGGCGGTAAGTATTTCTCTCAGTTTTGAGAACCAAGGTATCGATCAAGTGAAGGATTGTCACAAGTACCTGCACAAACGCAAAGAGCTTGCACCCAACGCTATGAAGGGGTTGTCAATCCCTTATAGATTGTTTGCCAAGTGAGAACTGAAAGCAAAAAGAAACAAAGCAAAGTAAAAGCGAAACTGGAAATGATAGGTGTGAATAGACCCGGGGGCCGTAGTGTTCACTAGTGGCTTCTCTCTTGAAAGCAAGTAGACGGTCGGTGAACGACTTACTGTTGAGCAATTGATAGAACCGCGCAAAGTCGTGGCATTATCTAAGGCAATGATTATATCTATAGGCATCACGTCCAAAACAAGTAGACCGATACTTTTCTGCATCTACTACTTTTACTCCACACGTCGATCGCTATCCAGCATGCATCTAGTGTATTAAGTCCAAAAGAACAGAGTAACGCCTTAAGCAAGATGACATGATGTAGATGGACAATCTCATATCTATGATAAAAGCCCATCTTGTTACCCTTGATGGCAACAACACGATGCGTGCCTTGCTGCCCCTTCTGTCACTGGGAAAGGTCACCACACGGTATGAACCCAAAACCAAGCACTTCTCCCATTGCAAGAATCATAGATCTAGTTGGCCAAACAAAACCCAAGACTCGGAGAGACTTACAAGGATATCAAATCATGCATATAAGAAATCAGCAAAGACTCAAATATATATCATAGATAATTTGATCACAAATCCACAATTCATCGGATCTCGACAAACACACCGCCAAAGAGGATTAGATTGGATAGATCTCCATGAAGATCATGGAGAACTTTGTATTCAAGATCCAATAGTGAGAAGAAGCCATCTAGCTACTAACTACGGACCCGTAGGTCTGAAGTGCACTGCCCACGAGTCATTGGAGGGGCGATGATGTTGATGTAGAAGCCCTCCAACTCGAAAGTCCCCTCCGGCAGGGCACCGGGAAGGGTCTCCAGATGAGATCTTGCAGAAACGGAAGCTTGCGGCGGCGGAAAAGTGTTTTCGTGGATTCCCCTATTTTTTCTGTATTTTAGGGAATATATAGGCGAAGGAGCTAGGTGTGGGGGGCGCCAGGGAGGCCACAAGCCTGGTAGCCACCGCCCCCGTGGTGGCGGCTACATGGCTTGTGGCCCTCCTGTGGCTCTCATGCCTTGGCCCTCAAGTCCCCTGATCTTCTTCCGTTCTGGAAAAATTTATTTCGGGGATTTTATTCCGTTTGGACTCCATTCGAAAATCAGATCTAAAAAGAGTCAAAAACACATAAATAACAGGAACTGGCACTTGGCACTGAATTAATAAGTTAGTCCCAAAAAAGATATAAAAGGTACATAAAACATCCAAAGATGACAAGATAACAACGTGAAACCATCAAAAATTATAGATACGTTTGAGACATATCAAGCATCCCCAAGCTTAACTCCTGCTCGTCCTCGAGTAGGGAAGTGATAAAGAATGAATTTTTGATGATTTCATGCTACCTAGCATAGATGTCCTTTGTAACTCCTCTTATGTGACGTGAATGTTCAGATCCATTAGATTCAAAACAATAGTTTCTATTGACATGGAAACAATAATACTCCAAGCAAACTAGCAAGGTAATCATGAACTTTCAAAATAACAAGGCCAAAAGAAAGTTATCCCTACAAAATCATATAGTCTGGCTATGCTCTATCATCCTTGCACAACGAATTTAAATCATGCACAACCCCGGTATTGGCCAAGTAATTGTTTTCACACCTTTACTTTCTCAAACCTTTTCAACTCTCACGCAATACATGAGCGTGAGCCATGGTTTTAGCACTATAAGTGGTGTGGAGTGTGGTGGAGGTTGCAAGACAAACAAGGAGAAGATGGTCACATTAACTAGGTATATCAATGAGCTGTGGAGATGCTCATCAATAGATATCAATGTGAATGAGTAGGGATTGCCATACAAATGATGCACTACAGCTAAGAGTATGTGAAAGCTCTTAAAGAAAACTAGTGGGTGTGCATCCAACTTGCTTGCTCACGAAGACCTAAGGCAAATTTGAGGAAGCCTATCATTGGAATATACAAGCCAAGTTATATAATGAAAATTTCCCACTAGCTATATGGTGGTGACAAAACGAGTGACTATAAATCATGAAGATCATGGTGCTCAATAAGCACAAGTGTGGAAGGATAGTAGCATTGTCCCTTCTCTCTTTTTCTCTCATTTTTTTGGTGGGCTCTTTGGCCTCTTTTTTTTGGTGGGCATCTTTGGCCTCTTTTTGTATATGGGCTTCGCTGGCCTCTTTTATTTCCTCACATGGGACAATGCTCCATCAATGATGATCATCACACTTACAACTCAAAACTTAGAACAATGATGACTCTATATGGAATGCCTTCGGTAGCGTACCATGACAATGATCTAGCATGGCATAGACATTAATGGAAACATCATGCTAGCTATATTACGATCATGCAATGGCAATGTAGACGTGGTGGCACATCTCATGGTGGTAGTTGCATGGCAATATATCTCGGAATGACTCTGAAAAACCTATAGTAGGTAGGTATGGTGGCTGTTTTGAGGGAGGCTAATGGTGGCGGCTACAGGGCTTGTGGGCCCCTTGTGGCTCTCGTGCCTTGGCCCTCAAGTCCCCTGATCTTCTTCCGTTCTGGAAAAAATTATTTCGGGGATTTTATTCCGTTTGGACTCCGTTCCAAAATCAGATCTGAAAGAGACAAAAACACAGAAAAAACAGGAACTGACACTTGGCAATGAATTAATAAGTTAGTCCCAAAAAATATATAAAAGGTACATAAAACATGCAAAGATGACAAGATAACAACATGAAACCATCAAAAATTATAGATACGTTTGAGACGGATCATTCCTCAAGCAAGAGAAGTCCCCGTCTTGCGATTCGGGAGCCTGATCCTTACCAACCAAGGGATGCGCAGGTACAACCATGTGAATGGCCTTGTGATGAATTGATGATTGAGGCAGGTTTCAAAGACGAGTTTGATGCACTTGTTCGCAACGTCGGACTCGAAGAATTCATCTCCGATAAATGTGAACACTATGTTGCTCTCACTGCCTCTTTTGTTCGTAGATTCAAATTTTCAGCCGGCCGTGATCCATCCTTACTGTTTGATCTCTATGATAAATCTATACCATGGATTTAGACGATTTCAATAGAATTTGCAAAATACCTATTTGGGGTAGCCTCAGTGATCCTCCTAAATCTTCGGTTAGAGATTTTGCTCTGGTATTACTATTGGAGAAACTAGAGACATTACGCAAGCTACCATGGGGAGTATTCATTTTCCTGCCTTGCATTACTTTGCCCTCTTCATAGGCAGATGCATTAATGGCAAGATTGAGCATTGTCACCTCTGCGCACCCGACCTTAGTATCCTTAAGAGCGCAGTGACGGGTGACAAAAGCTTCAACATGGGAGCTATAATAGCAAGGAGGCTGAATAAGAATGCTAATGAAGGGTATTTCTTTGGTGGGATCTATGCCACTCGCATAGCAAATTTTCTTGGAGTACCCATCCGCGAAGGAGATCCCCCGCTCCATACAGCTTTCCTTAACCGCATCGCTTTGACACGCTACCAGTTCCTTGAGAGGGATGATGAATCCCTCCTATACCGTTTGATATTTAACCGGCAGCGTGTTTTCCATATTACCCTTCCTGCTCCTGCCTTCTTTGACTTTCAGGTAAAACGGAGATATTACATAACCAGAGGAGAGGCAGAGGAGTATGAGAGGGAGGCAAAGGCTGCTCGTCTCCGTGAGGCAGCTATTCAGGCAGTGGCTGCAGCGCTCCCGTATAACCCCCATTATGATTTTGGGTTTCGCCAGGACCATCCTTGGGAGTAGACCAACTTAGGCCAAAAGCCTAAGCTTGGGGGAGTACGTGTTCTCACCGACTTTACATTCTTGCTTATGCTTTCACTTTGTTAGCCGGTGTTCACACTTTGCCACTTTATCATCCATGCTAGTTTATTTCTTTTTCTCGTTTTCTTTTCGTGTGTCTGTCTAGTTTGAGAAAAACCAAAAATATTTTCTTTTTCCTCTTTTGCTTGTTGGGAGATTTCCCGTGTAAATAGTTTTCTTTTTCTTTGGGTCAAGGTAGAAGACCATGGTTACAATGTTTAGTGGCTCTTGCATGCATACCTGTTTAGCTTTCAAAGAGCCATATTACTTTGTCTTCTCCTTTGTGTTTGCGTGCAGATTCCAGCTTTAGTCCAATGCACGAGCACTCCTATTATTGTTCATATCGCTCCGCCGTGCAAGTGAAAGGCAATAATGGCGATATATGATGAAGTGACTGAGCCTGGAAAAGCTGGTATGAACTCGATCTATTTTGTTTTTCTAAATATGACTAGCTCACTGTTCCTAGTTCAGCTTTGTTGTGAGAGAAACATGTTTGCAATGACAACTTAGAGATCATAGTTTCTTATGCCATGCTTACTTAGATAGGAGCTTATAATGGTTTGTCTTGGTTGCCCACATGAATGTTGAGATGACTATGATGTAGTATGATAGGATGGTATCCTCCTTTGAATGATTCAAGTGGCTTGACTTGGCACATGTTCACGCATGTAGTTGAAACAAAATCAACATAGCCTCTATAATATTCATGTTCATGGTGATTTATGTCATGCTCATGCTTGCACTCAATGTTAGTTAATCTCAATGCATTTTGATGACTGTTGTCGCTCTCTAGTTGGTCGCTTCCCAGTCTTTTGCTAGCCGTCACTTGTACTAAGCGGGAATACTACTTGTGCATCCACTTCCATAAAATCCAAGTTGTGCCATATGAGTCCACCATACCTACCTATGTGCGGTATCTACCTGCCGTTCCAAGTAAATTTGCATGTGCCACCCTCTAAACCTTCAACAAATAATCTGTTTTGCATGCCCGAACCGCTCATGTGGTGACAGGGGGCTATTGGTATCTTCCATGCTAGGCATGTTATCCTCGATATGTGTTTATTCACTATCATTCACGAGAAAGGGGTCGGTAATTGGAATTCCCAGTTCCATGATCAAATCGAAAAGATAATTGCAAACAAAAACCCCCAGGATTGATGTTGGTATGGACGGTACCCGAGGATTCGGCTAGCCGTGGAGTGTGATTGATTGGTGGTGGGGGAGTCAAAACTTTACTTTTCTGTTTGGGAACCGCCTATAGCATGTGTAGCATGGAAGATGTTGAGAACTCT
Source organism: Hordeum vulgare subsp. vulgare (assembly GCF_904849725.1). Classification (NCBI taxonomy): domain Eukaryota; kingdom Viridiplantae; phylum Streptophyta; class Magnoliopsida; order Poales; family Poaceae; genus Hordeum; species Hordeum vulgare. The sequence goes on along the minus strand of NC_058523.1, from coordinate 404,995,467 downwards.
TAGTCATTGCGTTGACAATGAAAGCATGCCACCCAAAATTATTATCTCAGTTTTCAAAGCTTGAGCTCTGGCACCTCTGCAAATCAATGTTTCCCTCTGCGAAGGGCCTGTCTATTTATGTTCCTGTTGAGTCATCCTCCTCTTATAAAAGCACCAATTAGAGAGCACCTCTGTCATTTTTATGCTTTGCTTTTAACTGTGTTGAGTATGACTATGACTGGATCTTCATTGCCTTGAATTACAATGTTTAGTCAGCCCTTGGTCTTTGAAGGTGCCCTGCATTTATGTTTTGTGGTCTCAGGAAGAGCTAGCGAGATACCATCTATTCGTACTGCTTCATGTTGTTTTGATTGAAGTGTTGACATTTGATGCCTATTATTATTTGCTCGCTAGTTGATTATGCCATTGATATGAGTTTACTGTGAGACCTAGATGTCATTTGCTTATGTGGTTTGCTTGATCATGCTGAAACTCTCGATGTGAGTTACACATAGTTGTAACAACAAGATCAAACAGAGTTCGTCAAAGTTTTTCTTTTTTCTCTTTCAGTTTGTCAACTGAATTGCTTGATGACAAGCAAGGCTTTAAGCTTGGGGGAGTTGATACGTCTCCCTCGTATCTACTTTTCCGAACTCTTTTGCCCTTGTTTTGGACTCTAATTTGCATGATCTGAATGGAACTAACCCAGACTGACGCTGTATTCAGTAGAATTGCCATGGTGTTGTTTTTGTGCAGAAATAAAAGTTCTCGGAATGTCCTGAAATTTACTGAACATTTTTCCGGAATAAAAGAAAAATACCTGTGCAAAGATCCACCGGAGGAGGTGTGCTAGTGGGCCACAAGCCCACAGGCCGCGGCCACCCCCCTCGCTGCACCGTGACGGCTTGTGGGGCCCACGAGGCACCACCGCCTCCAAACTCAGCTCTATATCTTCCGTGTCGCCGGGAAAAAAATCAGAGCTAAGGATTCATCGCGTTTTATGATACGGAGGCGCGGCCACCTCCTGTTCTTCATCTGGAGGGCAGATCTGGAGTCCGTTCTGGGCTCCGGAGAGGAGAAATCATCGCCATCGTCATCATCAACCTTCCTCCATTGATAATTCCATGATGCTCTTCATCGTTCGTGAGTAATCTCATAATAGGATTGCTGGACGGTGATGAGTTGGATGAGATCTATCGTGTAATCGAGTTAGTTTTGACGGGGATTGATCCCTAGTATCCACTATGTTTTGAGATTGATGTTGCTACTACTTTGCCATGCTTAATGCTTGTCAGTAGGGCCCGAGTGCCATGATTTCAGATCTGAACCTATTATGTTGTCGCCAATATATGTGTGTTTTATATCCTATCTTGCAAGTTGTAGTCACCTACTATGTGTTATGACCCGGCAACCCCAGAGTGACAATAGCCGGAACCACTCGCGGAGATGACCATAGTATGAGGAGTTCATGTATTCACCAAGTGTTAATGCGTTGGTCCGGTTCTTTATTAAAAGGAGAACCTTAATATCCTGTAGTTTCCATTAGGACCCTGCTGCCACGGGAGGGATGGACAATAGATGTCATGCAAGTTCTTTTCCCTAAGCACGTATGACTACATACGGAATACATGCTGACACGTCCACTTTGCATCATGCTTTCATGTTGATATTTATCGCTTTATGGACTGTTATTATACTCTATGGAACCTTACTTATGCCTTTTATCTCTTATTTTGCAAGGTTTATTTGAAGAGGGAGAATACCGGCAGGTGGAATTCTGGACTGGAAAAGGACCAAGTCTGAGTCTTCTATTCTGCGCAACTCCAAATGCCCTGAAAATCAACGTGGAATTTTTTGGACTTCATAAAAAATACTGGGCGAAAGAAGTGTGAGAGGGGAGCAACCAGGAGCCCACAAGCCTGGTTGCCGCGGCCTACCCCCCCCCCCCCCCCCCCCGGCCGCGGCAACAGGGCTTGTGGGCACCCTGGTGGCCCACTGGCCCCCCTCTTTTGCTATATGAAGGGTTTCATCCGGAAAAAAAATCAAGGTGGAGCTTTTTCGTAGACTCTCCGCCGCCACGAGGCGGAACTTGAGCAGATCCAATCTAGAGCTCTGTCAGGACGATCCTGCCGGGGAAACTTCCCTCCCGGAGGGGGAAATCGTCGCCATCGTCATCACCAACACTCCTCTCGTCGGAGGGGAGGCATCTCCATCAACATCTTCATCAGCACCATCTCCTCTCCAAACGCTAGTTCATCTCTTGTAACCAATTTCCGTCTCGCGACTCCGATTGGTACTTGTAAGGTTGCTAGTAGTGTTGATTACTCTTTGTAGTTGATGCTAGTTGGATTACTTGGTGGAAGAGTTTATGTTCAGATCCTTGATGCTATTCATTACACCTCTGATCATGATTATGATTATGCTTTGTGAGTAGTTACTTTTGTTCCTGAGGACATGGGATAAGTCATGCTAATAATAGTCATGTGAATTTGATATTCGTTCGGTATTTTGATATGTTGTATGTTGTTTTTCCTCTAGTGGTGTTATGTGAACGTCGACTACATAACACTTCACCATATTTGGGCCTAGAGGAAGGCATTGGGGAGTAGTAAGTAGATGATGGGTTGCTAGAGTGACAGAAGCTTAAACCCCAGTCTATGCGTTGCTTCGTAAGGGGCTGATTTGGATCCACTAGTTTAATGCTATGGTTAGACGTTGTCTTAATTCTTCTTTCGTAGTTGCGGATGCTTGCGAGAGGGGTTAATCATAAGTGGGATGCTTGTCCAAGTAAGGGCAGTACCCAAGCGCCGGTCCACCCACATATCAAACTTATCAAAGTAACGAACGCGAATCATATGAACATGATGAAACTAGCATGACAGAAATTCCTGTGTGTCCTCGGGAGCTTTTTTCCTCTTATAAGACTTTGTTCAGGCTTGTCCCTTGCTACAAAAGGGATTGGGCCACTTGCTGCACCGTTGCTACTACTTGTTACTTGTTACTTTTCGCTTGCTACGTTTCACCTCACTACACCATCACTTGTTACCGCTACTTTCAGTGCTTGCAGTTATTACCATGCTGAAAACCTTTTATCAGAGCCTTCTCCTCCTCGTTGGGTTCGACACTCTTACTTATCGAAAGGACTACGATTGATCCACTATACTTGTGGGTCATCACATGCCTACATTAGATTGACGAACGGGAGCTAGTTACTTATCTCTCCGTGTTATAGCTGTTACATGATGAATCACATCCGTCATACTCATCCATCACCGATCCACTGCCTACGAGTCTTTTATTACTGGTCCTTGCTACGTTACTTTGTCCATGCTTGTCCCTTGCTACAAAAGGGATTGGGCCACTTTGCTGCTACTGCTGTTGCTATTGTTGTTACTCTGCTGCTACTGTTGCTACTGTTGTTCCTTGCTACTTTGCTATTACTTGTTGCAAGATCCTTTTCCGACACCGTTGCCGGGGAAGAATAGTTCTCCGTCCACATGCAACTTACTGGCGCCATTGATACAACAGTTAGGAATAGTCTGTCGTCAACATATCTTTTCTGACACCGTTGCTATCATACTACTTTGCTACTAATACTTTGCTTGTAGACACTAATCTTTCAGGTGTGGTTGAATCTGACAAACTCAGCTGCTAATACTTGAGAATATTCTTCCGCTTCCCCTTATGGCGAATCAACAAATTTGGGTTGAATACTCTACCCTCGAAAACTATTGCGATCCCCTACACTTGTGGGTTATCACGGTACAACCGCTCCAGACAACGGTTGTACTGTACGAGCGGTACAACCTCTCTTAGGGGCGGTACAACCTCTTAGTGAAAAATAGGTAAGACAAAAAAGCCATAACTTTCACATACGAGCTCCGAATTGAGCAAACTCAAGCTTGTTGGATAGAAGACAACAAGTACTATCAAAATGACAAACGGTTATAGCAAGAAGAGGTAGCAGAAAACTTCCAATGAAATAGAGATGTGAAACCTCCATGAATTAAGAACCGACAAAAACTCTAATACCGAAAACATCATAGAACATGCACATGAACTTTCGATGAACTCGAGCTTGTCATAAAGATAACCATAAGCTCTACAACTCACAAAGAGAACCACCAAACAAAAACCAAGAAAGATGATGCAAGCATGCAAATGGTTTGAGCTCTTAACGAACGATACGATCAAGCTACTCAATTGAGAGCTCCCCTTGACAGTACATCAGTCTATCCTAAAATAGAAAACCTATCAAGTACAAAACTATACCTTGTGCATCATCCACTTGAGCTAGATGATGACTATGTCCTCCTCCTCAAGATGGACCACCTTTCTTGATTGCGCTGGCTCAATGAAGACTTGTAAACTGCTCCCTCATACTCCACTATGGGTGAGCCATTCTTCACCACATCTTCACAAGTCCATTGCCACCAAAATGGACGGCAAGCTTCAAGCATGATATCTTCGTGATGCTCCACTTGAACTTTCACACTACAAACTTGATGATGATCACCACGTGACGTCATCCTCCATGGGTTGTATGAGATCTTCCTCTTGACGCAAGCCCATGGAAACACACCTAACACCACATAGAACTCTCATAAATACCATGGGTTCACTACTAGGAAAAACCTTATAGGTAGGAGCCTATTAGTAGCACTGGAAAGTAGAAAGCGTTGCTGCTATTTAGCAGTAGCGCTGGACATAACGCAGTGCTACTTCTAATGTCCTTAGCAGTAGCGTGATACGTCTCCAACGTATCTATAATTTTTTATGGTTCCATGCTATTATCTTGTCAAACTTTGGATGTTTTGTATGACTTTTATATCTTTTTTGGGACTAACTTATTAACTCAGTGCCAACTGTCAGTTCCTGTTTTTTATGTGTTTTTTGACCCTTTTAAGAGGAGAATATTAAACGGAGTCCAAACGGAATAAAACGCCCAAAAAGATTTATTTCGGAACAGAAGATACGCACGGAGCTTGAGAACCAAGCCAGAGGGCACCAGGGGAGGCCACAAGCCCCCTAGCCGCGGCCTGGGGGGCCGCGCCTAGCAGGCTTGTGGGCCCCCTGTGGCTCCTCTGCCCTACTTCTTCCGCCTATAAATCCCCGAAAAATCTGAAACCATGGGAGAGAGCAACGAAAATACTTTTCCGCCGCCGCAAGCTTCTGTCTCTGCAAGATCCCATCTGGGAACATTTTGGTGCCCTGTTGGAGGGGGATTAGAACACGAAGGGCTTATTCATCAACACCATTGCCTCTCCGATGATGCGTGAATAGTTCACCATAGACCTTCGGGTCCATAGCTAGTAGCTAGATGGCTTCTTCTCTCTCTTGGATCTTCAATACAAAGTTATCCATGATCTTCACGGATATCTATCCGATATAATCTTCTTTTGCAGTGTGTTTGTCGAGATCCGATGAATTGTGGATTTATGATCAAATTATCTATGAATCTTATTTGAGTTTCTTCTGATCTCTTATATGCATGATTTCATATCCTTGTAATTCTCTTCAAGTTGTGGGTTTTGTTTGGCCAACTTGATCTATGATTTTTGCAATGGGAGAAGTGTTTGGTTTTGGGTTCATACCGTGCGGTGACCTCGCCCAATAACAGAAGGGGTAGCAATGCACGCATCGTGTTGTTGCCATCAAGGGTAAAAAGATGGGGTTTATATCTATTGCATGAATTTATCCCTCTGTTTGTCATGAACTCAATACACTAGATGCATGCTGGATAGCAGTCGATGTGTGGAGTAATAGAAGTAGATGCAGAAAGTATCGGTCTACTTTTGTCGTACGTCATGCCTATATGTATGATCATTGCCTTAGATATCGTCATGACTTTGCGCGGTTCTATCAATTGCTCGACAATAATTAGTTCACCCACCGTAATATTTGCTATCATGAGAGAAGCCTCTAGTGAACACTATGGCCCCCAGGTCTACTTCACATCATATTTTCAGCCCTACACTTTTACTTTGTTGCACTTTCCGCCTTCAGATCTCACCTTGCAATCAATCGTGAAGGGATTGACAACCCCTTTGTAGCGTTGGGTGCAAGTTTGCTGTTTTTGCGCAGGTACGGTGGAGACTTGGCTTGATACTCCTACTGGATTGATACCTTGGTTCTCAAACTCAGGGAAATACTTACTGCTACTATGCTGCATCACCCTTTCCTCTTCAAGGGAAAAACCAACGCAAGCTCAAGAGGTAGCAAAAAGAATTTCTAGCGCCGTTGCCAGGGAGCATCAAGTGAAGCTTATCCAAGTAACCGTCACAAACGCATCTCTTGCATTTACTTTTTTACCACTCGTTTTCCTCTCCCCTACTTCTGGAAAACAAAAAATTACAAAAATATTTGCCTTTTTCGTTCACACTTTTCTTTCGCTTGCTTTCTGTTCGCTTGAGCGCTTGTCTGCATGCTAAGACCTGTATGGCTCGACCAAGGGGTTATGATGCTTACTACACAAGGTTGGAAGAGATTGAAACTAGTGTTAAAGGCTTCATGTCTACATAGTTTGATTATAATAGTTACTTCCGTAGAGAACTAAGGGAGAAAAATTCTTTTATGGCTTTTACGAATAAAGAAGTTGATGATATGGCCAAATAATTCTTTGCGCTAAATTCTCAGTTTGCTCATCTGGAAAAATTGGTAGGCGAGATTTCTAATACACAGGCTACCTTAGTCAATAAAATGGCTGCTAAACCTGAAATATGTGATGAGAATCACGAAGATCTTAAAGTGCTTGGTGTGACTCCCATTGAATCCTTGTTTTCTAGTGTCAAACCTAATGATGATGGGGCTGGACATGAATCCACTTCGGTTGAAAAAAGCCCCAATGATTCGGAGTCCATCTATCTTGATGCTAAAAGCATTGAAAGTGGTGTAGAGGATTTCAAAACTTTGAGTAGTAATGAAACTACTACTTTGGATTTCAAGGAATTCAATTATGATAGTTGCTCTTCGATTGAATGTATTTCCTTGATGCAATCCATGCTAAACTCTCCACACGCTTATAGCCAAAACAAGGCCTTTACCGATCATATTGTCGATGCTATGATGAAATATCTTGAAGAGAAACTTGAATTGGAAGTTTTTATTCCTAGAAAACTTCATGATGAGTGGGAACCTACTATCAAAATCAAGATCAAAAACTTTGAATGCAATGCTTTGTGTGATTTGGGTGATATTGTTTCAGCGGTTCCAAAGTCTTTATGTGATGTTCTAGGCTTCAATGAGATTGATGAGTGCTCTCTTAATTTGCATCTTGCGGATTCTACTGTTAAGAAACCTATGGCAAGGATCAATGATGTTCTTATTATTGCAAATAGGAACTATGTATCCGTGGATTTCATTGTGCTTGATATTGATTGCAATCCTACATGTCCTATCAGTCTTGGTAGACCTTTCCTAAGGACTATTGGTGCTGTCATCGATATGAAGGAAGGGAATATTAGATTTCAATTTCCATTAAAGAAGGGCACGGAACATTTTCCTAGAAAGAAAATAAGATTGCCTTATGAATCCATGATGAGGGCTACTTATGGTTTGAGTACCAAAGACGACGATACGTGATTCTATCGCCTTATGCCTAGCTAAGGGCGTTAAACAAAATCTCTTGTTGGGAGGCAACCCAATGAATTTATCTTTGCTTTTTTGCTTTCTATTTTGTTGCGTCCACACCATCATAATTCTGTTATGATTGTGTTTTTCATTTCTTTTTGTGTTTGAGCCAAGTAAAACCTTTATGACTAGTTTTCGTGATGGTTGTTTGATCATGCTGGAAAAAGACAGCAACTTTTCGCTCACGAAATTATTTTTCATTTTTATCCAGAAAGAGATTTTTAGTTGATTCCTTTTGCTGCTGGTTTATATGCCAATTTCCCATATTGTAGTAAGTTTTCAGAATTTTTGACATACCAAAAGTATACAAAGTATACAGATTGCTACAGACTGGTATGTTTTTGACAGATTCTGTTTTTGTTGTGTTGATTGCTTATTTTGATGAAACTATGGATAGTATCGGGGGGGGGGGGGGTTAGCCAAGGGAAAAGTGAGAATACAGTAACCTAACACATATATAAATAGAAATCATGCTTGCTACTGTACCTAAAGAGGTGGTAGTTTGTTTTCTTGTGCTAATGATATCACGAGTTTATGTTTAAGTTTGGTGTTGTGGAGTTTTCAAGTTTTGGGTGATGTTCTCATGGACAAAGGGATAAAGAGTGGAAAGAGCTCAAGCTTGGGGATTCCCAAGGCATCCCAAGCCAAATTCAAGGACATCAAAAAGCCTAAGCTTGGGGATGCCCCGGGAAGGCATCCCCTCTTTCGTCTTCAATCCATCGGTAACATTACTTGGAGCTATATTTTTATTCACCACATGATATATGTTTTTCTTGGAGCGTCGTGTATTATAGGAGTCTTTTATTTTTGTTGTGTCACAATCATCCTTGCTGCACACCTTTTGAGAGAGACATGCACTCATCGTGAATTTTCTAGAATACTCATTGAGCATCGCTTATATCTTTTGAGTTAGGCAATTTAGCTCACATGTGCTTCACTTATATCTTTTGAGCTAGATAACTCTGCTCTAAGTGCTTCACTTAGATCCTTTAGAGCATGGCTGTGTCATATTTTGGAGAAATAAGAACTCTCAATCTTCACTTATATCTTTTTGAGAGTGCTCTCTCTGAGTAACTTTGTAGTTGGCTTGTGCTATGAAAGTAGTCCTAAAGATGATAGGCATCCAAAGAGGATACAATAAAACTTCCATATTCATGTGCATTGATTAAAAAGAGAAGTTTGATTCCTCTCAATTAGTTGTGAGACATGGATTTGGTAATATTAAGAGTCATGTTAGTAGGGTGTTGTGAATCTAGAAATACTTGTGTTGAAGTTACTGATTCCCGTAACATGCACGTATGGTGAACCGCTATGTTAGGAACTCGGAGCATAACTGATTTATTGATTGTCATCCTTTGTGTTGCGGTCGGGATCGCGCGACGGTTAACACCTACCAACCCTTCCCCTAGGAGTATGCGTTTAGCACTTTGTTTCGATTACTAATAAAAACTTTCGCAATAAGTATGTGAGTTCTTCATGACTAATGTGAGTCCATGGTATAGATGCACTTGCACCTTCCACCATTGCTAGCCTCTCTAGTGTAGCGCAACTTTCGCCGGTACACAAGACCACCATAGACCTTCCTCAAAACAGCCACCATACCTACCTATCATGGCCTTTTGATAAGCCATTCCGAGATATATTGCCATGCAACTCCCACCGTCCTGTCTCATGACTTGTGCCGTCACTTACATATTGCCATTGCATGATCGTAAGATAGCTAGCGAGATGTTTCAACGTCATACGCCAAGCTAGATCATTGCACATCCCAGTACACTGTTGGAGGCATTTCCTATAGAGTCATCGTCGTTCTAAGCATTGAGCTGTGAGTAAATGAAAGTGTGATGATCATCATTATTAGAGCATTGTCCCATGTGAGGAAATAAAAAGAAAACAGGCCAAAGTTTCCCACAAAAAAATAATATGGAAAGAGGCTGAAGAACCCAACAAAAAAAGAGAGAGAGAAAAAGAGAGAAGGGACAATGCTACTATATTTTTCCAAATTTGTGCTTCATAATAGCACCATGTTCTTCATGATTGAGAGTCTCTTGTTTTGTCACCACCATATACTAGTGGGAATCTTCATTATGTAACTTGGCTTGTATATTCCAATGATGAGCTTCCTCAAAATTGCCCTAGGTGTTCGCGAGCAAGCAAGTTGGATGCCCACCCACTAGTTGTCCTTTTGAGATTTCACATACTTATAGCTCTTAGTGCATCCATTGCATGGTAATCCCTACTCTTTCACATTGATATCTATTGATGGGCATCTCCATAGCCCTTTGATACGCCGAGTCAATGTGACCATCTCCTCCTTTTTGCCTCACAACCTCCACCACACTCTATTCCACCTATAGTGCTATATCCATGGCTCACGCTCATGTATTGCGTGAGAGTTGAAAAAGGTTTGAGAAAGTAAGAGTGCGAAAACAATTACTTGGCCAATACCGGGGTTGTGCATGATTTAAATTCATTGTGTGGGGATGATGGAGCATAGCCAGACTATATGATTTTGTAGGGATAACTTTCTTTGGCCTTGTTATTTCGAAATTTCATGATTACCTTGCTAGTTTGCTTGAAGTATTATTGTTTTCATGTCAATAGCAAACTATTGTTTTGAATCTTACGGATCTGAACATTAATGTCACATGAAAGAACTTACAAAGGACAATTATGCTAGGTAGCATTCCACATCAAAAGTTCAGTCTTTATCACTTCCCTACTCGAGGACGAGCAGGAGTTAAGCTTGGGGATGCTTGATACGTCTCCAACGTATCTATAATTTTTTATGGTTCCATGCTATTATCTTGTCAAACTTTGGATGTTTTGTATGCCTTTTATATCTTTTTTGGGACTAACTTATTAACTCAGTGCCAAGTGTCGGTTCCTATTTTTTCCGTGTTTTGACCCTTTTCAGAGGAGAATATTAAACGGAGTCCAAATGGAATAAACCCTCCGAAAAGAATTTTTTACGGAACAGAAGATATGCAGGGAGCTTGAGAACCAAGGCAGAGGGCACCAGGGGAGGCCACAAGCCCCCTAGCCGTGGCCTGGGGGTGCGCCTAGCAGGCTTGTGGGCCCCTAGTGGCTCCTGTGCCCTACTTCTTCCGCCTATAAATCCCCGAAAAATCTGAAACCACGGGAGAGAGCCACAAAAATACTTTTCCGCTGCCGCAAGCTTCTGTCTTCGCAAGATCCCATCTAGGGCACGTTCTGGTGCCCTGCCGGATGGGGAATTCGAACACGGAGGGCTTCTTCATCAACACCATTGCCTCTCCGATGATGTGTGAGTAGTTCACCATAGACCTTTGGGTCCATAGCTAGTAGCTAGATGGCTTCTTCTCTCTCTTGGATCTTCAATACAAAGTTCTCCATGATCTTCATGGAGATCTATCCGATGTAATCTTCTTTTGTGGTGTGTTTGTCGAGATCCGATGAATTGTGAATTTATGATCAGATTATCTATGAATCTTATTTGAGTTTCTTCTGATCTCTTATATGCATGATTTCATATCCTTGTAATTCTCTTCGAGTTGTAGGCTTTGTTTGGCCAACTTGATCTATGATTCTTGCAATGGGAGAAGTGCTTGGTTTTGGGTTCATACCGTGCGGTGACCTCACCCAGTGACAAAAGGGGTAGCGAGGCACGCATCATATTGTTGCCATCAAGAGTAAAAAGATGGGGTTTATATCTATTGCATGAATTTATCCCTCTACATCATGTCATCTTGCTTAAGGCGTTACTCTGTTCATCATGAACTCAATACATTAGATGCATGCTGGATAGCGGTCGATGTGTGGAGTAATAGTAGTAGATATAGAAAGTATCGGTCTACTTGTCTCGGACGTGATGCCTATATGTATGATCATTGCCTTAGATATCGTCATGACTTTGCGCGGTTCTATCAGTTGCTCGACAATAATTCGTTCACCCACCGTAATATTTGCTATCATGAGAGAAGCCTCTAGTGAACACTATGGCCCCCGGGTCTACTTCACATCATATTTTCAGCCCTACACTTTTACTTTGTTGCACTTTCCGCCTTCAGATCTCACCTTGCAAACAAACAATCGTGAAGGGATTGACAACCCCTTTGTAGCGTTGGGTGCAAGTTTGTTGTTTTTTGCAGGTACGATGGAGACTTGGCTTGATACTGCTACTGGATTGATACCTTGGTTCTCAAACTGAGGGAAATACTTACTGCTAATGTGTAGCATCACCCTTTCCTCTTCAAGGGAAAAACCAACGCAAGCTCAAGAGGTAGCATAGCACTGGCCTTATATTCTGCTCTACTGATAAACACGGACCAACGAGGCCACCCGTAGTAGCTATTGTAGCAGTGTCGTTCCTAATCATGTGCTACTGCTAAGGTCAATATGAGTAGCGCTGCGTAGGATCCAGCGCTACTGCTAAAAGGAGCCCAACGACGTAATGGGCAGTAGCTGTAGTAGCAGCGCCGGCATGGTAAAAGCGCTACTACTAAGTACAATAGCAGTAGCGCTCCTCCGGAACCACCGCTACTGCTATGTTGAGTTAACACCCCGCGCCGTGCCTAAAAATTTCCTAACTTCCCCCCACTCCCCCACCCCCTCTCTCCTTGATCTCGAGTCATCGCCGCCTCCCTCGTCGTCGTCATCGTCGTTGTCGCCGCCTCCCTCGTCGTCGTCATCGTCGCCGTCGCCTCCCTCGTCGTCGCCACCGCCCCCTCCCCTCCCACTCTGGTAAGCCCCCTTCCCCTCCCGCTCTGATAAGCCCCCTCCCCATCCCGCTCCGGTAAGCCCCCCACCCCCCTCCAGGCGCCCCCGCCCCCTCCCCTCCCGCTCTAGGCACCCCAAGGCTGCTGCCATTTTGATTTTAGGGCTATCGGTTCAAGATGTCATCTTGAGATGCATGTTAATAAGAAAATCAACATATGTTTGTTGAAGATCTTTTGATGGGCTAACTAGAAAGAAGGAAAAAAATCATGTTTTTAAATTTCATGTAAGTAGGCACATTAGGTTTGAATTAGACAACCAATGGTTTCAAACGACTTATTTAAACTTTGGAGAGTAAAAAGGGCACATACATATTTCACCAACCTACAATTATCATCCTTTTATTGGTGTTAATGCATAAAACAGTAGTGAGTTTCTCACTTTTAGTTGCTATGTTATGCTAAGTTTTGCCAGAATGTCCGAGTGGCCTATGTTTTGCCGGAATGTTGATTCATTTCCGTTCCGACAAATTTCAGGCGCTCCATATGTCCACTATTTAGCAAACGTTATGCCAAAAATTTCCGTGAATTTTGTCATGACTAGTGCTAGAAACTAGGACATATGGAGTGCTTGGGAATTGTCGGAAACGGCAATGAATCAACATTCCGACCAAATATAGGTTCCTTTTTTAATTATTCATGCTTCTGTTTATATATAGATGTTCAATTATTTCGATATAGTCCCACGGTTATTGTTTACACATTTACCACATTAAAACAGGAAATGTCTGACGATGAATATTGGGAGTGTGAATATTGCGGCGACTGTCGGGGTATGTGCGACACGCCTCACTTGCAAGACGATAGATTCTTCAGCATGAAGCTTGACGAGAATGGAGATATGTTCCTCCCTTGCGATGCAAGAAGATATGTGTTGGAGAGGCTCGGTTTTGAAGACCACGAGAGAATGGAGACGAGGAGCGCTAACCTGAGGACTATACATGGTCACACATTTGTTATCAAAGTATTTAATTCAGTTTTTCACACAGAATTTGGGTGCCCAAATTGGGACGATCTTTGCAAGGCATATGGATTTCAGGAGGGTATGGAAATAACCTTCGATCTTCGTCCTGAAGATAATATGCAAGGCAACATCGACATTTGGGTGGTTGTCGATATGCTTCCTATTTTACCTCCATGTGAGTTCCTAAACCATATTTGTCAAGTAATTTGCAGTCTATATTTAGAAATAGTTGGTGTTCATCCATATACTAAATTTGTTAAATTATAATTTACAGCTTATTTTGTTTCTTCGAGTGAATTACGGAAATTAATTGACACGACACACTACACGTGTGGATCACATCTAACTTGGGAGGAGAAGGATGTTCTTCTCTACTTTCTTGTTGGTGTTTTGGTTTCTAGGGATACCTTCCCGTATAATTTTGGAATTGGCCAAAATTATACATTTTTATATGCCCCTAGTGCATAGGTTGAGGCCGGATGATATTCACCGAAATATCTTGGTAAGAGTTTCCTAATTAAGTACGCTCTACTATTGCATAAATGGTGTTGATTGCGTTGCTAACTAGGTTATTATTATGTTCTTCAACAACAACTGCCACATGATGTAGTGCCTCTACTGATGCACCCAGAAGGCCATATGAAAGTTAAAAGCTGGCTGAGGGTTGAGTTCGATGCTCCATACTCGAGTAACCTCAAATCAAAATCAAAAAGGCTCCAAATTGAAGCATGGAGAGAAATAAAGAAGGATCGCAAGCCACAAGTTGGAGACCGTTGGATCTTTGTGCTTCATCATGGAGACTAGGTGTTATTCTGTTTTATGACATTATACCTAAGAGCGAGGACTAGATCTTATGAGAGACAAGTTATTCTGGTTTATATTAACTTGACATGATCGATTAGGATGCATGCATATGATGACTACTATGATGTTTCTTTGTTTTACTTTATGTGTATCATATGATAACTTGGTATATGATTAAGATGATGATGCGTTGTTAGATGAGTACGTAAGATGATGATGAGTTATATGACATGATACTCCCTTCGTCCCAAAATTCTTGTCTTAGCTTTGTCTAGAAATGGATGTATCTAAATACTAAATTTGACTAGATACATTCGTATCTAAACAAATATAAGACACGAATTTTGGGACGGAGGGAGTACTTTATGTGTATGATGTGATGAAAATTATGCATGTTTATTATGATATCATGAAACCACTGTATAGAGCATGCACAAATACGTAGGGAGGCATAAATATGATGCGAATTAAATATTAAAAGCAGGAATATTAGCACTAGCACTGGAATATTAACAGTAGCGCTGGCTTAGCAGTAGCACTCTATTTATTCCAGCGCTACTGCTAACGTAGATACCAGTAGCGCTTTCAATCCAGCGCTACTGCTAAGAGTTAGTTGTAGCGCGTTAGCAGTAGCGCTGGCCCGAACGCTACTAGTAAGGGTAAAACCAGCGCTACTACTAGGGTTTTCCCTAGTAGTGGTTAGTACACAAAGCATAATTGACAATGCTTATCATACCATGGATCAGTTGATCCCCCTTGTTATATCTTGTACGCTTTTCTGCCTTGATCAACTTGATTCACTCTTTGACTTAGTCTTGATCAACCTTGTGTCTTTATGACCAATCTTTGGATAAAACCTTGAATGCCACCTTGGTCATCATATAAACTCCTTGAAACCAACAGATGGAATTCAAGAAGTGCATATGGAAAAATCCTACAAATATAACTTAAGGCAACCATTAGTCCATAGGGATTGTCATCAATTACCAAAACCACACATGGAGAAATATGCTATAACACACTTATTCTCATAAAACAACATACAAGAGTATCTAGCTAAATCATATAAATGCAACAACAAATGCGATCAAGGTCGCAACTAAGGTAACAATTGATCCAATGGCATAGTGATACCAAGCCTCTTTATTAATGACATATTTTCTCATCTTTCTAATCTTCAAGCGCATTGCATCCATCTTGATCTTGTGATCATCGACGACATCGGCAACATACAACTCCAATTTCATCTTATCTTCTTCAATTATTTTCAATTTTTCTTTCAAATACTCATTTTCTTTTTCAACTAAATTTAACTTCTTGACAAGAGGGTCGGTTACAATTTCTGGTTCACGTACCTCCTAGATAAAAATATCTATGTCAACTTGATGGGCATAATTGTCATAAACCAGAAATGCAACAAATACTTATAAAAGAGAAGACACCACATCCGAATCATAAACCAGACGTGGACCGGCGGGGACGGATATCAAGACCATGGCACTATGTATAACAAACATTCATACATGTAAGAAAACTATCTAAACCATACAAATAAGATTTTTCTTGTATTAAAAGGATAAGAACAAGAGGGTCACCAAGGTGGTGCCGACGATGGGTCGGTGCGGGCGATCGATGGTGGTTAGGACGGAGACAGGAAGGTACCGAGTAAACCACACCTACACATATGCAAATAAGAAGTTAACTTGAGCTCAAATTTCATATAAATCAAATAAACTCCCACAAAATTTCTCCCCAAACTAAAACCCACAAATCACTATACTTATAGAGCATTGCACGAGCTAATCTACCAATGAGAGATGAAAGGACAAACTTGCTAACCTTTGTGAACACTTGGAGAGATTGGGTGCCTCAAATTTTGAAAGATCTTGGCAAAAAATGGAGGATGAGCTCGAGCTAAGGGGAAGAACGGAGAGGGTAATGGAGAAAATAGAGCAATGGGATCGGTTTGGACGAAGGGGTTATATAGAGAGATCTGTAGTCCCGGTTTGTATAACCAACCGGGACTAAATGTCCCCCTCTAGTCTCGGTTGGTGTTGCAAACCGGGACTATTGGGGTTCTCGGGGGCTCCTGTCTGACACCAGCCTGCCACCAACCGTTTAGTCCTGGTTGGTAACACCAATTGGGACTAGAGGTCAAAATAGAACTGTGACTAGTCCAAGCATTAGTCCCGGTCCAAAAGCCAACCGGGACTAATGCTTCGATCCAAAGGCCCGTTTTCTACTAGTGGTTGTCACACCTAGAGGGAGTAATTTGATCTCGAGGGTATCTGACTTATTTAATCATGTTACTAATAATTGGGGCGAAGATCTAGTTACACAAATGTTGTGGCCAGTTGATGAGGATCCTTGCAATTCCTTTGCCCCAACATGACATGTTGGACTTTGTGTCTTGGATCTATTCAAAGAATGAAATATTTTCTATTCGATCGGCCTATGGAGTGCAATGGGAACAACAACATGCGAGAAAATTAAGAATCGATGATATGGGGAATATAACTAGTAATCCTATTCGAGTGAGATTTGAAAGTTATCCCCTCCCTCGAAGGTAAAAAAAATCATTTGAGGAACTTTGCATGGCACTCTTACTTGTAGAGTTACTTTGGCAAATAGAAGCATAAAAGTCACCCCATTGTCGTGCTTGTCCCTTTGGACCATAAGATACAAAGCATATGTTATTTCAATGTCAAAAAGCAATGGAGGTTTGGAGAATGCTGGGACTGGATCAAGTCATTAAAAGAGATTGCGAAATTGATTATGCAAGTTAGGCGGATCTTTATTTATTTTTTACTTTTTATGCGTGAACGGGAGCTGGTTATCTTCAATATTCTAATTGTCAGTGAGATGATTGCAATTACAACTTGGTATTTATGGTTGGAAAGACAAAAGTTGGTCCATAAAGAGAAAACCCAAGATCCTAACCAGGTCTCTACATGGATTCATGCTATTACGTTAAACTTTGTTAGGGCTATATGTGACAGCCCGATGCCGACGTTCCAGAAGATTCCCCTTGTCTTTCCGTTTTCGTCGTGTGTCTATTTTCTTTTGTCGCATCATCATCATATCATTCGCATCATCTGCATTGCATCGGCATCTCCGTTGCCGCCAGTTTTCAAACTTGCATCCATTATTAGTTGCCGGATCACGTCGTTGTCCGTTCTGAGCCCGACCGCTCACGCACGCGCCCGCGGCACCGTCGTAACCCTGTTTTTAAAGTGTGCGTAAAACTTCCTCTGATTGGGGTGAGATTTGACGTGCGGTGTTATTTTAATATAGCTAGGCCGCCTGTCGAATTTCGTCGCGATCGGAGTTCGTCTGGTACCCGAACGGTCGACTGTAGCGGCACCGTATTCGGTCTACCGTCGGACGGTCATCGGTGTTTTAAAAATCGTTGCCGCGCCGCCCGTTGTCCCTCTCATCCCTGCTGAGCCCCTCTACACAGTGCACCGACCATATGCGTAGCCTAGTCGGGAGACCTCCCAAAACCCGAACTGGGTGCTCGTGACCGTTGAGTCCAGATCAACCCGGTTTTACTGTAAATCGTCTTCGGTTTGTCCATTGGACTCCCTACCCTAATTATCTAGACCACCCGATCTAAACCGAAAGGTCCAGATGCCCCTATTACCTAACCCCTAGGCATATATAGACCAACCCTAGACCTAAAACTAGGCTAAGCCTACAAACAAAGCCTCGTCCCATCCATTTCTTTCCCCAACCCCGCAGCGCGCAGCCACCAGCTTCCTCGGGATCTCCTCCCGACCAACCAACGCGAGCCTGCGCTCCAGTCATCCCCTCGTAGCAGATCCCATCGCGCCGGGCCCGGGCGGCCGCCGCTGCATCGCTGCACCGCGCCCCGAGGGCCTCGATGCCGCAGCCTACGGGGCGTTCCCGCTCGATCTGGCTCGAGCCAGGCGCCCTGAGGAGCCGACCTCCCGCGCCTGTGCACAGATGCCGCCGCCGCCCCTCTGTGTTGCATCGGGACGAGCAGGAGGCTCGATCTACTCGCCCCCGCGTTGACCAGCGCGCACCGCCGCGTGGGCCCGTCCCCAGCGCGCCTGGGCCGAGCGCCCTAGGCCCAGCGCCAGCGCCGCGCTCGAGGCCGCCTGAGGCCCAGCACCTCCAGCGCTCGTGGGCCAGATCCGCCCGACGCCTGCCTTGCCTCTCCAGGCCGGCCCAATGGCCCAAGGTGAGACCCCTGCCGCCTAGCCCTCGCCTGAGCACAATTTTATTATCTTGCGCCCTGTAGGCCTGTTGTGCTTCAGATTTGGCCCGAGAGGCATTTTTTTTATTATCTGGGGATTTATTATTTCCAGATTTAATGCTAGATATTCAAGTGCCCGTATCTTTTATTCCGTAAGTCAGAACGTGGCGTGTAGCATATGGATTTTGGGTAGTTTTGCACGTAGAACACGATTTCACAACTTGCATATTTGTTTGACATGGTTTGTCATGTCAAATGTCTAGGTTTATGTGCTGTCCCAATAGGTTTCGACCCGTAGTTATTTTCCCCGCAAGACCGGGTTGCTCGAATGTCGTAGTATAAATGTCCATGTTTTAGGAACCACTTTTCCATGTATTTTAGAGTAGACGTTGGTATTTTTGCGTGTAGGGATTTGCCGCTAGATTATTTTCCGTGTCTAGGCCATTATCTCGCATTTACGTGTGGCATTATTTTTGTTGTGCAACCCCACATATTTTATATGTTTTCGGGGTAGAAAAATCCATGGGATTTTTATGTGTATTTAGATTTAGCTTTTGAGCAAGTTAGTTCGCGCGATATTTTGCCGTGATGCCCTTTTGTTTAATTCGTAGGATTTATTCCGTGCTTCGTTTGAAGGAGTTGTCAACTAAGGAATTGTTCTTGGGTGTTTAGACTAGCCCCTCGTATTTTTAGTTGCAATAGAAATGCATGTTTAGGTGTGGTTTGATTGCCCTCAAGTTGCTAGAAATAGTGCTGATTTGGAGGTGCTGAAATATTTCTAAGTCTGGAATCTGTTATATTTTGTTGCTATTTTGTTTTGCTTCTATCTTGTGATTTGTAGCTCTTTTGAGGTTGGTGCAATGGAGTTAGTTGTAGACTTTGTGTTTGTCTAGCATGTTGTGAATTTTCATGCCATTTAGAGTCCTGTAGCTTATGGTTTTGCTGCTGTCAATATGCCTTCAGATCGAAAACTGCACTTCCATGAATTGTTATTTTCACTAAGTATGAATTAGTGTGTGAGAAGCCATTTTGAGACTTCCTTCACTAGTGATCCATGATGCCATGCTAGTTGTTGTTAGTTGTTTGTTGTAGTGCTTCTTTCCCTCTATCGTCTCATGCCTTGCTTGAGCATATTGGGTTTGTGTAGCTCGTAGTTGTGGGGTGTAGAAAATGCTATGTGGCTGGTTTTGGCAGATTGTAGTGATATCTTGTTTTGCTCGTAGTTGTTGAACCGTAGCTCCGATTTGATCGTGTCCTATATGAAACTTGCTTAGAATCTCGTGTAGTTTCATTTTCTCTTGCTGGCTGTATGTTTTGAAGTGCTCGTGACCATCGTTGCAAACATATTGCATTCATGCCATCATATCTTGCGGTGACCGTAACTTTTGATCAGTAGCTCCGTTGGAGATGTTCTCTATGTGTAGATTGCTTGTAACGACGCGTAGAATCACATGAACCTATTTGTTTTGCTGTTTAACAACTAATTAAATGTGTTAGTTCAGATTTGGACAGAATTGTAAATTAACACGTGAGGTTGACTCGGAGATGCTATATGTCATGTCAGACCTCATTTAAACTGCCTAGATAGGTAGTTTAATTACGCTTCACCTCTTGCCATGTTTAAACACATTTAATATTGCCGTGTACCTATTCGGGATAGAACTAAATAAATAAACGTGGAGTTTCGTCAATATGCAACTCGTTGCATATTGAACCTCATTTAATGTGTAGTGTTAAGTGTTGTGAATTTCCATGCCGTGTCTTGCATGTGATCAGCTGTTCATGCATCATGTGTGTTATGCATCGTGAGATGAATATCGTGTGTTGATGCTTGTGTCCAGTTTTCCCCGTCTCGATAGAGTTCCGCAAGCGTGTCGGAAAGTGAGGACCCGTTCGACTACATCGGTTCGACTGCTTCACGGAGTCATTCGTCTTCCAAGCGGGATCTCAGGCAAGATGACCATTTCCCCAGATACCATTACTATCATTGCCATGCTAGTTTTATCGCTTCTATCGATTATGTCTCGTTGCCTACCACATGTTAAATATCAGCCTCTCAACAAGGCCCAACATTGGTTCTACATTTTCCCAACGTAATAATTTTGTTAACACTGAAATGCACAGGGAGTTAGTGCTACCCGAGGAGTAATTTTACATAAACAGGGGGGCAGTGCTGATGGTGTTGGTCCCAAACGGTGTGCCTGCGGGGCCACGGCGAGGAAACTCGAGGTTTGGCACTCGTAGCTAGTTCCATCCGTTGTGCCCTGAAAACGAGATACGCGGCTCCTATCGAGATCGTCGACACGTATATCTTGTGCATCGGGATTCCGGTGATGCTTTGGGTAATCTTAGAGTTGAGGTTTTCCACTAAGGAATCCGACGAGATCGCGAGTGTCGTGATCGAGGATTTCTATGCGGCTTGTGGTAATTAGTGATGGACTAGTTGGAGCACCCCTGTAGGGTTAAATCTTTCGGAAAGCCATGCCTCGGTTATGTGGCAACGTGGAAACTTTGTTTAACACTGGTTCTAGATAACTTGAAGTTAACTTAATTAAAACTTGCCAACTGTGTGCGTAACCGTGACTGTCTCTTTCGTGAGTTCCTTCTCCGATCGAGGACACGGCGGGGTTATGTCTCACGTAGGTAGGTGTTCAGGATCATTCATTTGATCATCAGTAGTTCACATTCACTATGCGTAGATCTTCCCCCTCTTATTTCTTGTACTCGTAAGTTAGCCACCAAGTATATGCTTAGTCGCTGCTGCAACCTCACCACTTAACCATACCTCACCCATTAAGCTTTGCTAGTCTTGATACCTTTGGAAATGAGATTGCTGAGTCCCCTGTGGCTCACAGATTACTACAACACCAGTTGCAGGTACAGGTAAAGGTTACTCGACGCGAATGCATTGCTTGTTCATTTGGAGTTGCTTCTTCTTCTTCTTCTTCATCGATCTAGGATGGGTTCCAGGCCAGCAGCCTGGAATAGCAAGGATGTACGTGTTCTTCTTTTCTAATTTGTTTTCGTCCGTAGTCGGACCCTGCTCTTCTTCATGATGATTATGTATTGTACTGCTGTGACTCTGATGTAGCTTGTGGCGAGTGTAAGCCAACTCTATTTATATACCTCTTCTTTTCAGTACATGTACTAGTAACGATATCCATTCTTGCGACATGACGAGATGCGCTTCTATCCCTGACGAGGCCCTCTTGCCAAATTGAGGATATGGTCGCATCTTGGGCATGACAACAGTCCAATAAGTGCCGAGGCACGCAGTGGATATGGTTACGTTCTTACTTCACTGACGACTTGAGTAGATACAAGAGTATTTACTTGATGAATCACAAGTCTGAAATATTGAAAGGTTCAAAGCTATTTCAGAGTGAAGATCGTCGTGACAAGAGGATAAACTGTCTATGATATGATCATAGGGATGAATATCTGAGTTCCGAGTTTTGGGTACACAGTTGAGACTATGTTGGAATTGTTTGGCAATTCATGCCACCTGGAACATCATAGTGTGATGGTGTGTCTAAACGTCATAGCCGCGCCCTATTTGATATGGTGCATACTATGATGTGTCTTATCGAATCACCACTATCGTTTATGGGTTATGCATTAGAGACAACTGCATTCACTTTAAATAGGGCACAATATAGACTATGGTTTGGAGAAACCTAAGATGTCATTTCTTGAAAGTTTGGGGTTGCGACGCTTATGTGAAACAGTTTTAGTCTGATAAGATCGAACCCAAAGTGGATAAAATCATCTTCATAGGATATCCAAGACGGTTGGATAGATCTCCTATCTCAGATCCGGAAGCATAGTGTTTGTTCCTCGAAACGGGTCCTTTCTCGGGGAAAGGTTTCTCTCGAAAGAATTGAGCGGGAGGGTGGTGGAACTTGATGAGGTTAGTGAACCGTCACTACAACCAGTGTGTAGCAGGGCGCAGGAAAATGTTCCTATGGCGCCTACACCAGTTGAAGTGGAAACTGATGATGGTGATCATTGAGCTTTGGATCAAGTTACTACTAACCTCGTAGGTCGACAAGGTCGCATACTACTACAGAGTGGTACGGTAACCCTGCCTTGGAGTTCATGTTGTTGAACAACAATGAACCTACGAGCTATGGAGAAGCGATGGTGGGCCCGGATTCCGACATATGGTTGGTGGCCATGAAATCCGAGAGAGGATCCATGTGTAGAAACAAAGTCTAGACTTTGGAAGAACTACTTGATGGTTGTAGGACTGTTAAGTAAAGATGGATCTTTAAAGGGAAGACAGACAATGATGGTGAAAAGTCACTATTAAGAAAAGCTCGACTTGTCGCAAGGATGTTTCCGAGAAGTTCAAAAAGTTGACTATGAAGAGACTTTCTCACTCGTAGCGATGCTAAAAGTCTGTTGGAATTATGTTAGTAGTTGCTGCATTATTTATGAAATATTGCACATAGGATGTCAAAACATTGTTTCCTCGACAATTTCCTTGAGGAAAGGTTGTATGTGATACAACCAGAAGGTTTTGTTGATCCTAAGGATACTAACAAGTATGCAAGCTCCAGGGATCCTTCAATGGACTGGTGCAAGCATCTCGGAGTTGGAATATACACTTTGATGAGATGATCAAAGCTTTTGGGTTTGTACACGGTTTGTGAGAAACTTGTATTTCCAAAGAAGTGAGTGGGAGCACCATAGAATTTCTGATAAGTATATGTGGTTGACATATTGTAGATCGGAAGTAATATAGAATTCCTGTGAAGCATAAAGGGTTGTTTGACAGGAGTTTTTCAAAGGAAAACCTGGATAGAGGTACTTGAGCGTTGACCATCAAGATCTATAAAGATAGATCGAAACGCTTAATAGAACTTTCAATGAAATACATGCCTTTACAAGTTTTTGAAGGAGTTCAAAATAGATCAGCAAAGAAGGAGTTCTTGGCTGTGTTGTAAGGTGTGAATTTGAGTAAAGACTCAAAGCCCGACCACGGCAGAAGAAAGAGAGAGGACGAAGGTCGTCTCCTATGCCTTAGCCATAGACTCTAAAGTAAAGACTCTAAAGTCTGGAATCTGTTATATTTTGTTGCTGTCTTGTCTTGCTTGTATCTTTTGATCCGTAGCTCTTTTGAGGTTGGTCCAATGGAGTTAGTTGTAGCCCTTGTGTTTCTCTAGCATGTTGTGTATTTTCATGCCATTTGGAGCCCTGTAGATATAGGTTTTGCTGCTGTCAATATTGCTTCAGATCGAAAACTGCACTTTCATGAGGTGTAATTTTCACTAAGTCTGAAATAGTGTGTGCGATGCCATGTTGTGTCTTCTTTTCCTAGTGTTCCTTGCTGCCATGCTAGTTGTTGTGAGTTGTTTGTTGTAGTGCTTCTTTCCCTCTTTCGTGTCATGCCTTGGTTGATTATATTGGAGTTTTGTAGCTCGTAGTTGTGGTGTGTAGAAAATGCTATGTGGCTGATTTTGGCAGATTGTAGTGATTTCTTGTTTTGCTCGTAGTTGTTGAACCGTAGCTCTGATTTGATCGTGTCCTACATGAAACTTGCTTAGAATCTCGTGTAGTTTCATTTTCTCTTGCTGGTTGTATGTTTTGAAGTGCTCGTGACCGCCGTTGCACACATATTGCATTCATGCCATCATATCTTGCGGTGCTTGTAACTTTTGACCCGTAGCTCCCTTGGAGATGTTCTCTATGTGTAAATTGCTTGAAATGACGCGTAGAATCACGTGAACCTATTTGTTTTGCTGTTTAACAACTAATTAGATGTGTTAATTCAGATCTGGATAGAATTGTAAATTAACATGTGAGGTCGTCTCGGAGATGCTATATGTCATTTCCGACCTCATTTAAAATGTCTAGATAGATAGTTTAATTTCCGCTTCACCTCTTGCATGTTTGACAACATTAATATTTCCGTGTAAATAACCGGAAGTGAACTAAATAATTCACATGTGGAGTTTCGTCAATATGCAACTCGTTGCATATTGAACTTCACTTAATGTGTAGTGTTTGTTTGTGTGATTTGCCATGACGTGACTTGCATGTATTCAGCTGCTCATGCATCATTTGTGTTGTTGCACCGTTGGTGAATTCCGTGTGTTGATTTGTGTTTCCGGTTTGCTTAATCTCGATAGAGTTGCGCAGCGTGCCGGATTGTGAAGACCCGTTCGACTACGTCGGTTCGTCTGCTTCACGGAGTCATTCTTCTTCCAAGCGGAATCTCAGGCAAGATGACCATTTCCCCAGATACCATTACTATCATTGCCATGCTAGTTTTACCGTTTCTATCGATTATGTCTCGTTGCCTACCACATGTTAAATATCAGCCTCTCAACAATGCCATGAAAACCTTCAACCTGTTCAACCTAGCAAACCACTGATTGGCTATGTTACCGCTTGCTTAACCCTATGTTAGCTTTGCTAGTTGCAGGTGCAGTTGCTTCCATGTGAAAACATGGGTTCCTTGTTATATCACCATATTATTGCTATTTAATTTAATGCACCTATATACTTGGTAAAAGGTGGAAGGATCGACCTTTCTAGCCTGGTGTTTTGTTCCACCTTGCCCCCTTAGTTTCGGCTACCGGTGTTATGTTCCATAATTGAGCGCTCCTAACACGATCGGGATTGTTATGGGGACCCCCTTGATAATTCGTCTTAGATTAAGGCTGGTCTGGCAAGGCCCAACTTTGGTTCTACATTTGCCAAACATAATAATTTTGATAACACTGAAATGCATAGGGAGTTAGCGCTACCCGAGGAGTAATTTTACATAAACAGGGGGGCCAGTGCTGATGGTGTTGGTCCCAAACGGTCTGCCTGCGGGGCCACCGCAAGGAAACTCGAGGTTTGGCACTCGTAACTAGTTCCATCCGTCGTGTCCTGAGAATGAGATATGCGGCTCCTATCGGGTACGTCGACACGTCAGGCGGCCTTGCTGGATTAGTTTTACCTTTGACGAGATATCTTGTGCATCGGGATTCCGGTGATGCTTTGGGTAATCTCAGAGTTGAGGTTTTCCACTAGGGAATCCAACGAGATCGCGAGCTTCGTGATTGAGGATTTCTATGCGGCTTGTGGTAATTTGTGATGGACTAGTTGGAGCACCCCTGCAGGGTTAAATCTTTCGGAAAGTCGTGCCCGCGGTTATGTGGCAACGGGCAAACTTTGTTTAACACTGGTTCTAGATAACTTGAAGTTATTTTAATTAAAACTCGCCAACTGTGTGCGTAACCGTGACTGTCTCTTTCGTGAGCTCCTGCTCCGATCGAGGACACGGTGGGGTTATGTGTGACGTAGGTAGGTGTTCAGGATCATTCATTTGATCATCAGTAGTTCAGGTCTGTTATGCGTAGATCTTCCCCCTCTTATTTCTTGTACTTGTAAGTTTAGCCACCAAATATATGCTTAGCCGCTGCTGCAACCTCACCACTTAACCATGCCTCACCCATTAAGCTTTGCTAGTCTTGATACCTTTGGAAATGAGATTGTTGAGTCCCCTGTGGCTCACAGATTACTACAACACCAGTTGCAGGTACATGTTAAGGTTACTTGACGCGAGCGCGTTGATTGTTCATTTGGAGTTGCTTCTTCTTCTTCTTCATCATCGATCTAGCATGGGTTCCAGGCCAGCAGCCTGGGATAGCAAGGATGGACGTCATTCTTATTTTTCTCGTTTGTTTTCGTCCATAGTCGGACCCTGCTCTTACTCTTGATGATTATGTAATGTACTGATGTGACTTTGATGTAGCTTGTGGCGAGTCCAAGCCAATTCTATTTATATATCTCTTCTTTTCAGTACATGTACTTGTAACGATATCCATTCTTGCTACACGACGAGATGCGCTTCTATCCCTGACGAGGCCTTCATGCCAAATTGAGGATAGGGTCGCATCTTGGGCGTGACACTATATCATCAAAGGCTACTATGATAAGAGGGGGCTGGGTCCAATATCCAAGGAGGTTTGTAAAACTTAATGTGGATGCATCCTTTGATCATGACCTGTTTAGGGGCACGAGTGGTGCTGTTTTGAGGGACTATAAAGGAAAATTCATTGCAGGAGGAATTTGAGAATTGATTGGCGTACGGATGTCCCCGCGGATGAAGCTTTTGCCCTTGATGTGATATAGGAAAAAGTATACAAAAATACAAATGGAGTACTTCTTTTTGAATGTAACAAGTGGTGTATTTGATTACAGTGAGATGGTTGAAAAAATAGTCAAAAAATATTAAACTCCTCAAAAAATAAATTGAATTTTTTTGTGTCTTTATTTTTGAACAGAGTACAATCGAAGTTGATCACATACACGAGCATACACTCACCCTTATCAATGCATGCACACACACCCTACCCCTATTAGTACCTCTGAGAGATTGAGCTGACACATCATTTTGAGATTGACGAAGTCACCATAGACGCCTTCATAGTCGATCGGAACGTCTCGTCCCATTGAACGCACATCGCTGGAAGGCCTAAAATAAATCCAGAAAAATGTCAACACCAATATCAAGTATGGGACTTGAACTCTAGTGGACATGGATACCACTGTCCTCCTAACCATCCAACAATGGGTTAAAATGCCTTTGGTGCGACCTAATGATCCAAAGCTTATGAAATAAAAAATTTGTTCCAAAGATTGCAAGCATCTTTCTTCCTAAATTCCAGCCTTCTCTATTTTAATCATCAAAGAGGCCCTAAACAACTAAAATGCGCCTTCATTCCCATGTTAAGTCGAATAACATGGATATGAGTCACGAATCATGATGACAAGAAAGATATTGTTCAAACTCACTTTGCTGGAGCCATTGGTAAAGACCCCCCCCCCCACGTTGCAAGGACTTCAATTGGTCTTGCATTCCCCCTTCAACTTGTAACCTCTCGGATTTAGATGCCCATTCATGGAAGAGGAAGTTTGTGGTGCAGTTTATGATCTCCCTAGCGAACAGTCCTCGGGTCCGGATGGCTTCACTATTACTTTATTCAAGGAATGTTGGGATATTGTAAAACCCGAAATTGTGCAAGTGATCAACAATTTTGCTTCCCTCCGCGTCTCCAACCTTCATTGGCTCAACTCTGCCGACATTGCTCTCATTCCCAAAAAAGATGGGGCGAAGGACATCTCTGATTTCAAGCCCATAAATCTTATTCATACTATTGCAAAGATCATAACTAAGATGATGGCCACTCCCCTTGCTCGTCACGTGGCCAATACTCAAAGTCCTTTCATCAAGAAAAGGAGTATCCATGATAACTTTATGTATGCCTGCAACTTGGCTCGTCGGCTGCACCGCAACAAAGCTCCATCCTTGCTCTTCAAGATTGACATCAAGAAAGCCTTCGACTCTGTGGGATGGGATTATTTGATGGATTACTTAGACACCACCAGTTTTCGAGCCGGTTTCAAGATTGGGTCTCCGCCCTCCTACCCACGGCCTCATTTAGAGTTTTGCTAAATAGTGTTGCTGGTGATCCAATTAAGCATGGGTGTGGTCTTCAGAAGGGGGATTCCCTCTCCCCTCTTCTTTTTGTTCTTGCTATTGACCCGCTCCACCACATCCTCGCCAAGGCTACCGATCAAGGCCTACTACATCCTCTTTGTGGTCGGCCCATTCGTGCATCCTTGTATGCAGATGATGCTTCTATCTTTGTTGCCGATCAAGGATGATATTCTCTTCTTGGATTCAACTCTGAGCTCCTTTGGGGAAGTTACTGGCCTGGTCAGCAACTACACCAACAACCTTTTGGCACCCATTCGCTACGGCAACATCGACCTTGACGACATTTTGTAGGCCTTCCTGTCTGTATGGACTACCTTCCCCATGCGATATCTTGGTATTCCGTTGTCAGTGACAAGACTAAAGTGCACCAACTTCGAGTATTTGGAGGACAAGGTTGCGAGAAATATTCCACCTTGGTCGACTATGCATGTGGCTACGCTGGGGCAGATTGTTTTGGTCAAGGTAGTGCTCACTTCCATTGCCATTCACCACCTGATGCCTCTTCACCTTCATGTTGAATTGATGAAGAAGATCAATAGCCAGAAACGTGCCTACCTTCGGGCGGGTTGTGATAAGGTGACCGGAGGAAAGTGCAAGGTTAATTGGGACCTCGTCAGCAAAACCAATATTTATGCTAGACTAGGAGTGCTCAACCGCCCTATGCTTGCGTTGGCTCTGGTACGAATGGGATGCTCCACTTAAGACTTGGTCTATTGATGACCCACAAGTATATGAGATCAATCGTAGTCCTTTCGATAAGTAAGAGTGTCGAACCCAACGAGGAGCAGAAGGAAATGATATGCAGTTTTCAGTAAGGTATTCTCTACAAGTGCTATTAGTGACAGTAGTAGATTGTTTTGCAGCAAGATATTTTGTAACAAATGACAAGTAACAATAGTAACTAAGGTGCAGCAAGGTAGCCCAATCCTTTTTACAGCAAAGGACAGGCCAGAAAGTGTTCTTATATGAAGAAAGTGCTCGTGAGGACACAAGGGGATTTTTTATCTAGTCATGTTCATCATGTTGAATATATTCGCGTTCGCTACTTTGATAATTTGATATGTGGGTGGGTCGGTGCTAAGGTGTTGTTCTTACTTGAACAAATAAACCACTTATTATTACACCCTCACGCAAGCATCGACAACTACAAAAGAAGAATTAAGATAAATCTAACCATGGCATGAAACGTGTGGATCCAAATCAGCTCCTTATGAAGTAACGGGTAAACTGGGGTTTCAGATTTTGTCACACTCGCAACCCATAATCTACTTGTTAATCCACAATGCCTTACCTTAGGCCCATAACACGGTGAAGTGTCGTGTAGTCGAAGTTCACACGACACCACTGAGAGAAGCAATAACATACATATCATCAAAATATCGAATGAATGCCAATTTCACATGATTACTTGTGACAAGACTTATCCCATGTCCTCAGGAACAATAGTAACTACTCACACCTCATCAACATGTTCAAGCTCAGAGGTATAATGATGGTGACAAAGGATCTAAACATAATATCTTTCACCAACTAATCCAACAAGCATCAACTACAAGATGTAATCAACACTACTAGCAACCCACAGGTACCAATCTGAGGTTTTGAGACAAAGATCGAATACAAGAGATTAACTAGGGTTGGAGATGAGATGGTGCTGGTGTTGATGTTGATGAAGATCGGTTCTCCCACGAAGGAGGAAGCGTTGGTGATGATGATGGCTTCGATCTCCCCCTCCTGGAGGGAAATTTCCCCGGTAGAATCACACTGCCGGAGAGAAAAAGGGCCTCTGCCTAGGATTGCGTCTCGAGACGATGGTGCTTCGTCCCGACAGTAATGTCTTGATTTTTTCAGGGTAAAACACACCATATAGGAGAAGATGGACGTGGGAGGGCCGGCAAGAGCCCCACAAGCCATCACGGCGCGACGAGTGGCTGGGCTGCACCCTGTTGGCTTGTGCCCAGCTGGCAGTCCTCTTGTGGTGTATTTTTGTTCCAGAAATTCTTAAATATTCCAAAAATATTCCCCGTGAAATTTCACGTCATTTGGAGTGTGATGATTTCTTTGCCTATTCTTCCGTTTTCCGGCCCGGAATCTCAGTTTCCAGATATTTCCCTCATTGTGATGTTCCTTGCATATTCAGAGAGAAAAAGGCATAAGAATTGCATACAAATTTGGAATAATGGACAAGAACAAAGTATAAAGGTACAAGAAATCATGATGCAAAATGGACGTATCAAGTCCCCAAGCTTAGACCTCGCTTGTCCTCAAGCGAAAGCCGTGATCTAAAATAATGACCACATAATTTGAGAGAGAGGTGTCGATAAAAACAAAATACAAGCATGAGAGCATCATGAATAACATCTTCGCAGCAAGTTTTTCATCATATAACTTCTCGTAAACAAGTAATATGCTATTCACAACTGAAGAAACACGAAGCATAATCTTTATTGAGAACCAACAACCAATGCAATTAGTTATTGGGATAATCATAGCTTTTGTACATGAGAGAAGAGTCTATGTAAGAGCTTTGTATTTATAGCAAGTTCACATATTGAACTATAATGTAGCCCTCTATGATTGTTAACACGCATTGTATATTTTGGGACAAGTGATTACGTGGGACACATAATAAGATGGGGGCTTTATTATTCTTGTCACCCAACTTACTTACCTCAAGGATAATGTCAATAGTAATGGAACATGATCGTCTACATTCAACTTGCTATATTTGTTTGAATCTTTCCTTAACACATAATGCTTGCCGCTAAAGAGTTGACCAATATAAAATTTGTAAGAATGTAAAAGACATGCCCTTCGTAGAGGGAAGCAGAGGTCGTCATGAGCTTTTATTTGTTTGATATGTTCAATCTCTTAATGCAAAGGAACATCACTTAATATTGCCCCTTGTGATAGAAAAATTTAGTATGCACTCCGTCGCTTTTATTGCTTCACCATCACAAGATCGTACAGAAGCTTACTTTACCTTACAATAAAAAATCTTACATGATTAGAGGCAATTTTTATCGCCTTATGCAGCAATGACGACTTACTTGAAGGATCTTATTCAATCCATGGGTAGGTATGGTGGACTCTCATGGCAAGAGACTGGGTCTAAAGGTTATGGATGCACAAGTAGTATCTCTACTTAGTGCAACTCTTTAGGGCTACTGAAAGATCTTAAGGAAGAATCACATGTTAAAGGATTCAATACCATATAACTCCTATGCAAATGAAAATAACCATGATCATTATGTTGTCTTCCATGTCCCACTTCAACCCTTGGTCATTATATACTATTTCGATGGGATCTCACAATCATAGCAGGTGTTCAAAATAGTGTATTTATATGTAAATCTCCTCTTCTCTATCATACTTTTGCATAGATCATACCAATTACTAACACTATGTTTGTTAGTTTTCAACACTTCTTATTGCTCGTACCTATTTTCTATGTGAGGTCATTACTTCTCATGAGATAAGCATATGATCTTTTTCTATTATTTTTATTTCCATGCTAAGATGATGGGTGCAAGTGAGGGAGAGGCACATGATTCCAACTAACTTTATTATATAAATCTCGCACTCGATTACAAGGATAGGTAGAGCTCAAAGAAAAAACTCTAAACAAAGCAAATCTGAAATTTTAACTTTCTAAATCATGGAAAACTAAAGATCGAACTGAAGTAGATAGTGGTGATAAAAAGCGATGGTGATACGATACGTGGGAACCTCCCCAAGCTTGGAACAAGCCAAAGGTGGTGCCCATATCCATGTACTCAAGTGTTCTTCGGTGATGGTGGTGGTAAGATGCGATCCTCCATCTTCCAAGATTCCCCATCAAAGAAAGAAGCCCTTGTCTCCGGGATCCTAAAATCAACGGCGAGGCTCATCCTTTTAAACCTAGATTCATACTCATAGTTCTGGAGTTGGAGTTCATAGATTTGATCTTGGAGGCGGTCAATCCGCTGTTGGAGCTTGGAAAGAACCTCCCCCACACTCTTTGTGTCCATCTTGTTCTCCCGGATGAAATCCGTGATCATGGAGTGGTTAGCATTCAGACCATGCACAACCATCCCTTGTCACTTGAAGACCTCCTGCTCCACTGTTGCAAGCCTGGCCTTCTTGCTTCCCTCCTTCTTGGGACCTTGAACATCCCAGATGTGAAACACCCTATCACTCATCTCAATGGCTTGAGGGTGCTTCATCACCTCCGGTAGGTAGGGATTGATGACCTTCTCGAAAAACTTGTCCTTGGATGGCCTTGGTTAAGTCATGACGATCTAAATGAGTCAAAAAACAGCTCGAAACAAGAACAGAGGAGAAACTCGCAATGTGATGGTCAAAACATACGGGAGTATATATAATGATTTTTTCTAGACCAGAATACGTGTTCTAGAATAAATCGGAGTCTGGAGGGCACACGGGGGCCCCACAAGCAATCGCGGCGCGGCCAAGGGCTGGGTCGTGCCCTGTTGGCTTGTGCCCCCCTCGAGAGTCCTCCTGACTCCGTTTTATTTTTGTAATTTTTATAAAATACCAAAAACTTCAGAAATTATTTTTTGGGAATTTTTGGAGTCAGTTTACATACCGTATCACGTACCTACCCCATTTCAGCATTCTGGAGCGTTCCAGAGAGTCTCTCTTATGTGTTCTTCCAGAGTCATAACTTGGATAATGTTAGTTTCAATGTTAAGGGGCGTACCTGAGATATAGTGCTTAATTCTTTGACCATTTACCACCTTCGTGTTTTTGCCTTCGAAGTTATTAATCTTTATAGGACCTAACCGATAGACCTCTTCAACCACATAAGGGCCTTCCCACTTGATAGAAGCTTACCTGCAAAAAATCTAAAACGAGAATTGTACAAAAACACCAGGTCTCCTACACCGAATTCTCGTTTTTGGATTCTTTTGTCATGTCATCTTTTAATCTTTTCCTTAAACAACTTGGCATTTTCATAAGCTTGTGTCCTCCGTTCATCTAATGAACTAATGTCAAATAACCTTTTCTCATCGGCAAGCTTAAAATCATAGTTAAGTTCTTTAATTGCCCAATAAGCTTTATGTTCCAATTCAAGAGGTAAATGACAAGCTTTCCCATAAACCATTTTATAAGGGGGCATCCCCATAGGGTTCTTGTAGGCAGTTCTATAAGCCCATATAGCATCATAAAGTTTCTTAGACCAATTATTTCCAAATCTATTAATTGTCTTTTGCAAAATTTACTTTATTTCTCGATTACTCAATTCAACTTGACCACTAGATTGATGGTGTTTAACATCATATTTAGCTAAGAGTTTACAGAAATCACCATGAATAAAATGAGAACCACCATCAGTCATTAAATATCTAGGGACTGCAAACCTCGGGAAGATAATATCCTTAAGCATTTTAATAGAAGTGTTATGATCAACACTACTAGTAGGAATAACTTCTACCCACTTACTAACGTAATCAACAACAACAAGAATATGTGTGTACCCATTAGAGGAAGGAAAAGGTCCCATATAATCTAATCCCCAAACATCAAATGGTTCAATGGCAAGTGAATAATTCATAGGCATTTCCTGGTGTCTACTAATGTTACCAATTCTTTGACATTCATTACATGAAAGTACATATTTACGAGCATCTTTAAAAAGAGTAGGCCAATAGAAACCAGATTGTAATACCTTGTGTGCAGTCCTATCACCAGCATGGTGCCCTCCATAAGCCTCGGAGTGACATTTCCGTAAGATTTGTCCCTGTTCATGCTCAGGTACACAACGTCTAATAATACCATCTACTCCTTTATAAAGATGTTGGTCATCCCACATGTAATGTCGTAAATCATAGAAGATTTTTCTTTTCTTTTGTTGGTATGTGAAACTAGGTGGCATGTATTTAGCGACTATATAATTAGCATAATCAACATACCAAGGAGTACTTTGTGAAGTACTTATAGCAGAAAGTTGTTCATCATGAAAATTATCATCAATAGGCAGTGGGTCATCAAGAACATTCTCCATTCTAGACAAGTTATCTGCTATGGGGTTTTCAGCTCCCTTCCTATCAACTATATGCAAGCCAAACTCCTGTAGTAAAAGCACCCACCTAATAAGACTAGATTTAGCATCCTTCTTTTCCATTAGGTATTTAATAACATCATGATCAGTGTGAATGGTAACTTTTGAGTCAACAATGTAAGGTCTAAATTTATCACAAGCAAACACAATTGCTAAAAAATCCTTCTAAGTGGTGGCATAATTTCGTTGTGCATTGTCTAAGGGCTTACTAGCATAATGAATAACATTCAATTTCTTGGCTACTCTTTGCCCTAGAATAGCATCAACAGCATAGTCACTAGCATCACACATAATTTCAAATGGTAAATTCCAATGAGGTGGTTGAACAATAGGTGCAGTAATCAAGGCTTTCTTAAGTATTTCAAAGGCTTCCATACAATCATCATAAAAAAGAAATGAAATATCTTTTTGAAGAAGATTAGTTAGTGGCCTAGAATTTTTTGAGAAATCTTTAATGAAGCGCCTATAAAAACCAGCATGACCAAGGAAACTTCTTATACCTTTGATATCTTTTGGGCAAGGCATTTTCTCTATTGCATCAACTTTGGCTTTGTCTACTTCAACACCTCACTCAGAAATTTTATGCCCGATTACTATACCTTCGTTTACCATTAAGTGGCACTTCTCCCAATTCAAGAAAAGATTAGTTTCTTCACATCTCTACAAAACTCGATCAAGGTTGCTTAAGCAATCATCAAAGGAAGTCCCGTAAATGGAAAATCATCCATAAAAACCTCAACAATCTTTTCACAAAAGTCAGAGAATATAGCAGACATACATCTTTGAAAGGTAGCAGGTGCATTGCATAAACCACAAGGCATATGTCTATAAGCATAAGTTGCAAAAGGGCACGTGAAAGTAGTTTTCTCTTGGTCATCCTTAGACACAGGTATTTGAGAAAAAATGGAATATCCATCAAGAAAACAAAATGTGTGTGCTTAGATAGTCTTTCCAACATTTGATCTATAAAAGGCAAGGGGTAATGATCTTTCCTAGTAGCTTTATTTAACTTCCTAAAATATATCACCATCCTATAACGAGTTATAATTCTTTGTGGAATAAGTTCATTCTTATCATTAGGAACAACAGCTATACCTCCTTTCTTGGAAATACAATGAACGAGACTTACCCATTTACTATCAGCAATAGGATAGTTTATACCTGCCTCCAGAAGTTTTAGTATTTCAGTTCTCACCACTTCTTTCATTTTGGGATTTAAGCGGCGTTGATGATCAATTACAGGTTTAGCATCTGGCTCCATATTAATCTTGTTCTAACATAGAGTGGGACTTATGCCCTTAAGATCGTCAAGAGTATATCCAATAGGAGTCGTATGCTTCTTCAGAGTTTTAAGTAATTTCATTTCTTCATGCTGTGAAAGGTTAGCAATGAAAATAACACGATATTTCTTCTTCTCATCAAGATAAACAGATTTCAAGGTATCAGGTAAAGTTTTTAGCTCAAACACGGGATCTCCCTTGGGTCGAGGGGGATCCCCTAAAATATCAACTGGCAAGTTGTGTTTAAGAATAGGTGTTTATCTAAGAAATATATCATCTATCTCATTTCTTTCATTCATATGCATATCATTTTCATGGTCTAGCAAATATTGTTCTAGTGGATCGGTCGGAGGCACGACAATAGAGGGAAGACCAATTATTCCATCCTTACTAGATAATCCCTTATCATGAGGTTTCTTACTAAACTTGGAGAAATTAAATTCATGAGATAGATTGCGAAATTTTACTTTAACCTTTTCAGTTAAACAATTAATTTCAGCATTAACAATACTCAAGAAAGGCCTACCAAATATAATGGGACAAAAATTATCTTGTTCTAAACCAAGTACTAGGAAATCAGTTGGGTACTTAATTTTTCCACACAAGACTTCAACATCTCTAACAATCCCAAGTGGTGCAATAGTGTATCTATTTGCAAGTTTAATAGCAACATCAATATATTCAAGTTCAGAGGGTGTTATGTCATTCTTGATTTCATCATAGAGGGATATAGGTATGGCACTAACACTAGCTCCCAAGTCACACAAGCCATGATAACAATGATCTCAAATTTTAACTGAAACAACATGCATGCCAACAACTGGTTTATTTTTATCGAGC
The DNA here is from genome assembly GCF_904849725.1 of Hordeum vulgare subsp. vulgare. Lineage (NCBI taxonomy): Eukaryota > Viridiplantae > Streptophyta > Magnoliopsida > Poales > Poaceae > Hordeum > Hordeum vulgare. The sequence goes on along the minus strand of NC_058523.1, from coordinate 404,959,435 downwards.
TCACCATGTTTGTTTCTAACAGGTTTTGCAATTCTAGCAGCTTCATCACACAAGTAGATAACCTGACCATCAATATCATCAACTAAAAGATCTTTAACCATAGCAACATTAGGCTCAACAACTATTTGTTCAGAAGGTGTAGGTGTTTTAATGTAGCTCTGATTAACCACAGTTGTAACCTTAGCATGTTCCTTAATTCTAACAGGGAAAGGTGGTTTCTCAATGTAAGTAGTAGGAACAATTGGGTCAACATGGCTAACAATTATTTCTTCCTTCTTAATCTTAACAAGTTCCTCTAATTGTTTCTCAGTGGGTGGATGGTATTTAAGACACTTCTCCTTAGGGAGATCAATATAAGTAGCAAAAGATTCACAGAAGGAAGCTACTATATCAGAATCAAGGCCATACTTATTACTGAATTCATGAAAGGTATTATTTTCCACAAAAGATTTAACACAATCAAACTTAAGCCTTATAACTGACTCTTTACCTTTGTCGACTTCCCAATCTTCAGAGTTGTGTTTGATTCTTCCTAGAAGATCCCATTTGAATTCAATTGTCCTATTCATAAAGGAACCAGTAGAAGAAGAATCGAGTAGTACTTGATCATCATGAGAAAACCGAGCATAAAATTTTGTATAATCATTTTTATTGAGAGTTCATGGTTGGGGCCGGTGTGCAACATTGATTTAAGCCTCCACCAAGCTTGAGAGATACTTTCTCCTTCACGAGGCCAACAATTATAAATAAAATTCCAATCGCGATGAACTAGATGCATAGGGTAAAACTTCTGATGAAATTCCAGCCTCAAGCGATACGAGTCCCACGATCCAATATCATCAAATAGCCTGTACCATATCAATGCTTTTACCTCCAAAGATAAAGGGATTTTTTTCTTAACTTTGTCTCTAGCTAAACCTGCAAACTTAAAGAGTCCGCAAACTTCATCGACAAATATTAAATGATAATCACCATGAGTTGTACCATCATAAGGACTAGCTAGCAGTTTCTCTAACAAACCAAAATGAATATCTTAATAAATATTCTCAGTAGGTTCAGTAGGTTGAGGAGAAATCTTTTCCACTTCCCTTCGAGGCGAAGATACCCCGAACAAGCCACTCAAAGGGTGACCGTCCATAGCAACAAGTAACAGTAAATTTCAGCACTTAGGAAAAATATTTCCTTACCAATTTCCACTTACCAGAGGCGCTTCACTCCCCAGCTATGGCGCCAGAAAAGAGTCTTGATGACCCACAAGTATAGGGGATCAATCATAGTCCTTTTGATAAGTAAGAGTGTCGAATCCAACGAGGAGCAGAAGGAAATGATAGGCAGTTTTCAGCAAGGTATTGTGTGCAAGTGCTATTAGTGAGAGTAGTAGATAGTTTTGCAGCAAGATATTTTGTAACAAGTGACAGGTAACAATAGTAACTAGGATGCAGAAAGGTAGCACAATCCTTTTTACAGCAAAGGATAGGCCATAAAGTGTTCTTATATGAAGAAGTGCTCCCGAGGACACATGGGGATTTTATCTAGTCATGTTCATCATGTTAAATTGATTCGCGTTCGCTACTTTGATAATTTGATATGTGGGTGGACCGGTGCTAAGGTGCTGTTCTTACTTGAACAAACAACCCACTTATGATTACCCCCTCGCGCAAGCATCCGCAACTACGAAAGAAGAATTAAAATAAATCTAACGATATCATGAAACGTGTGGATCCAAATCAGCCCCTTATGAAGTAACGCGTAAACTGGGGTTTAAGCTTTTGTCACTCTCGCAACCCATCATCTACTTGTTACTCCACAATGCCTTCCCTTAGGCCCATAACATGGTGAAGTGTTGTGTAGTTGACGTTCACACGGCACCACTAAGATAAGCAACAACATACATATCATCAAAATATCGAACGAATGCCAATTTCACATGATTACTTGTGACAAGACTTATCCCATGTCCTCAGGAACAATAGTAACTACTGACACCTCATCAACATGTTCAAGATCAGAGGTATAATGATGGTGACAAAGGATCTGAACATAATATCTTTCACCAATTAATCCAACAAGCATCAACTACAAGATGTAATCAACACTACTAGCAACCCACAGGTACTAATCTTAGGTTTTGAAACAAAGATCGAATACAAGAGATGAACTAGGGTTGGAGATGAGATGGTGCTGGTGTTGATGAATATTGGTTCTCCCACGAAGGAGGAAGCGTTGGTGATGACGATGGCTTCGATCTCCCCCTCCCGGAGGGAAATTTCCCCGGAAGAATCACATCGCCGGAGAGAAAAAGGGCCTCTACCTAGGTTTCCGTCTCGAGGCGGCGGCGATTCGTCCCGAAGGTAATCTCTCGATTTTTTGTAGGGTAAAACATACCATATAGGAGAAGATGGACGTCGGAGGGCCAGCAGGGGCCCCACAAGCCACCAGGGCACGACGAGGGGCTGGGCCGCGCCCTGTTGGCTTGTGCCCAGCTGGCAGCCCTCATTTGGAGTGTGGTGATTTCTTTGCCTATTCTTCCGTTTTCCGGTCCAAAATCCCAGTTTCCAGATATTTCTCTCATTGTGATGTTCCTTGCATATTCAGAGAAAAAAGGTATAAGAATTGCAGAACAATTTGGAATAATGGACAAGAACAAAGTAAAAAGGTCCGAGAAATCATGATGCAAAATGGACGTATCATCTGTCTCGGGAACACCTTGCACTAGCAACGACAAAGATCTCTTCGCCTATGCCACACAGGTGTGCATCGGAGATGGAAACAAAGCTAAGTTCCAAGAATCTCCATGGCTGGACGACCTCCGGCCTAAAGATATTGTGCCAAAAAGTTTGAGTTGTCAAAAATGAAAACATGCTTGCCGAGGAAATCTCTTGACAACAACCTTTGGATCCGTCAGATTGACACTCTCCAGGGGCTAACCTTGGCCCATATTCAAGAATTTCCAACCGTGTGGGAGATGCTTGCTAATGTAACTCTCAACGAGGGAAGCCAAGTCACCATAACTTGGAAGTTCATAAATAGTGGCGAGTACTCCGCCTCATCAGCTTACATGGTGCAATTTGCTGGTCTCTCCTTTTTTCCAATGAATGCTACAATCTGGAAGATGTGGGCTCCATCAAAATGCATTTTTTGCTTGGTTGATCTTCCAAAATCATGTTTGGACAGCCGATTGTTCACCACGACAAGGCTGACCAAATTGCAATTTGTGCCCTCTCTGCAAGCAAGTGCAAGAATCTGTTGCTCACCTCCTACTCCAATGTAGGTTCGCTGTTCAGATTTGGACCAAAATTTGCACTTGGCTTGACATCCTTGACTCCTCGCTAATGAAGAATCTGTTTGAGATTGGTGGCTCAAGGCGGTTAATTGTGGAGGTGGCTACAGGAAGGTCATCGCCTCCTTGATGATGCTTATCTCATGGTAAATTTGAAAGGAGCGCAGCACAAGATTTTTTCAGAATGCCTCTGCCCCAACCTCCATTGTTATCGCAAAAAATCAAAGAGGGGGCTATCTTTGGACTTTAGCGGGAACAAAGCAACTTAGTATTGTTATGTTGCGAGTACTTTTTTCCTTTTTGCCGTCTAGCAGCTAAACCTTCTTCAATGGAAATGGTAAGTCTTTTGTCTTGTTTCAAAAAAAACAAAATAAATACTAAGTAAAGAGAGATCTACAACTGCATCTGCAATTTTTCCTAAAAATACTCCCTCCGTGCTTAAATATAAGTTTTTTTAGAATTTTTACTAGAAAACTACATATAGATCTATATTGATATAGATTAAAATGTAGATTCATTCATTTTATTTCGTATATAGTCTTTTAGTGTATACATTAGAGTATTTAAGAACGGAGGTAGAACGAATCTGCAAAAACATCCTGTCATACGCCCCTAAAAAATACACTGAAAACACATATGCCCCGAATCAGATCAGAGGGGAAAAAAAGAAAGAGGAGCGAATCAAAGAGAAGCATGGCACGCTGGGATGGATTATTCATTCATTTATTTGCAGCATCGGTAGCACCACCAGCAGTTCACCAGCGCAGCAGCAACCAGAAAGAGAAAGAGGCAGGCGGCACAGCCAAACCAACCAACTAACCAACGGACGGAAGAGACCGCCGCGAAGCCTCGCCTCGACTCACCTCGCCAATCCGGCCCCCCTTCCCTCCCCTTTTCCTCCCCTGCCCTCCCTCGGGATCCGCCTGCGCGATCCCGCCGCCGAGATCGGAGCTCCGGCCGGCGCATGGACCCCCGCCGTCGCGCCGAGTAGCGGGAGGTAGAGGTGGCAGAGACGCCAGCGCCGCGGGGCGAGGCGGGCATGGACACGAACGCCGGCTCCTTCGTCGCCGTCCGGCGGCTCGCTGGCTCCGACCGCGCGGCCGGCGCCGTCGCGTTCCATCACTCGTCCTCAGGTTGGTTCGGCCGTCTCCTCTTGGCAGTTGATGCTCTTCGTAATGGGATGCTTACGTTACGCTTCGTGTGCTCGCGTGCGCCGGTGCAGCGGAGGTCGTGACCGGGTCGACGGCGTGGATAGGGAGGGGGCTCTCCTGCGTCTGCGTGCAGAGCAGGGACAGCGACGCCCGCCTCTCTTTCGATTTGACCCCCGTTCAGGTGAACATAGCTTCCCCTTCGTTCATTTGATCCCCAGGCTTGCGTCTGTGGCGTCAATGTTGTGCCAGAATTTGGAGAACGATCGCGAGCTTTGAATTTTTTTATTTATTTTTGGCTTCGCGTCCCCGAAAGCTCATCTCGGGTCTGCTAACCCCGGCTCGGATCTCGCATTGCTTTATGCACTTTTTGCATACATGCTGCAGTGCTACTCTGAACATCTTTCAGTTTTTCTCGACTAATTTCGTGGGTTTTCTCGTGTTTTGCCTTGCCTATTCCAGGAAGAGTGCCTACTGAGGTTACAGAACCGGATAGAAATTCAGTATGACAGTTCAAACATAGAGCATCAGGTAACTGTTCATACATGGATCGTAGTTGAGTACTACTTATATTCCATATTGTTCTGTTGTGAAGTGGGGCGTGTGTCATTTTTGCCATTTTTTCTCAACTAATCTCTTCGTACAAGATGACACTTGAAAGTGGAGTTAGTTACTAAGTTAGGTAGTTCTGGTAGTCCATATTGTTTCTTTATGAAGTGGGGGCGCACTATATCTTGCAGGCTTCAATACAAAATGACCCTTCATAAATTGGAACTATTTGTTAAGCTGTGATCTCATTTTTCCTCCATCAGGACGAGCTGAAGGCCCTTTGGTGTGCCTCCTTTCCTGGAACTGAGCTTCGGGGGTTAGTATCGGAACAATGGAAAGAGATGGGCTGGCAAGGGAAAGACCCGTCCACGGATTTTAGGTATTGTATCTATCATACATTACAGTTACTATGCTCCATATCAGTATTCTGTCGCTAAACTACAGAACCTGAGATGTATGATTTTTTGCCGTGTTTGCATTACAGAGGTGGAGGCTTCATCTCCTTGGAGAATTTATTGTTCTTCGCCAGGAACTATCCGGTGAGTGTAGATGTCAAATCCAAGGATATGTGTATCCTATGATTCAATTAGTTACTATTTACAGGATGAAGTTCTGACGCAGTCTTCGCTCTTTAGCAGTTAGCACTTCTGTTTGAGTACAATAGGCATAATATAGACGGCTTGTTCTGCAATGCTGCAGTGCTAAATATGAAATGTGGCACCATTTGCTCTTATTGGATGTAGGGCATGTAGTATTCCTCTGGTAATTGCCTTAATGTAGAAATATAAAGAAGAAAGTATATCCAGGAGACTAAATAAAGCGAATAGAAAGTACACCAGAATAAAATGCAGAAATAGCCCAGTTTTACCTGTAATGTTGATCAATATGACACTGAAACAGTAATCTCGTACACTTAATTTTTTCTATTTATGGTCATCACAGTAAGCAATTTATTTGCTGCGCAGAAATCTTTTCAGGAACTTCTTCGTAAGCAGAATGGTGACCGTGCAATTTGGGAGTATCCATTTGCTGTAGCTGGTGTAAATATAACATTCATGCTCATCCAGATGCTTGATCTACAAGCAGGTTTTGTTGCCAAAAGTTTTGTGCTTATCAAATATTCGATTTGTTTACAGGATAATACTACTAGTTCCTGCAGTGAAATGTGGAATATCCATTTTCATGTTGAACTGACACTTGATCTCCTGTTTCCTCTGCAGTCAAACCAAGGTCATTGTTTGGAGCTGTTTTCCTAAAGCTACTTTCAGGTACAGTCTTTCTTTCATCTTCCCTTTTATGGAAAGGATATGAGAATCTACAAGAGCTGTTTACCATTAGGTTTTTTCCGCCTCAACTGAACAATGTATGCTTGTTACTTACCGATAATTTTTCATTATTAAATTGATAAGGAACATTCTCTGAATTCTCCTTTATGGCCCAAAGCCAGCATATCATACATTTTAGTTATACGAGTACTTATTAAAAGTAGGCACCACATACTACTAGTGCTCCTGATACTTGATACTGATATCTCATTTGTTATTTTTGTAATTCAGAAAACGATCGAGCTTTTGATATCCTGTACTGCATAACCTTCAAGCTGATGGATCAGCAATGGCTTGACATGCATGCTACTTACATGGACTTCAATGTATGATGCCGTTCCAGCCCCCCCAAATTCTTGCAACCAGGAATTTCTCCCCTATTAGGGCCTGTTTGGAACAAATATTGATACTTGAGCAAGAAATACCACTGTTCCAAACAGGCCCTTAACCTTAACACTTGCTGGTTGAAACTACTCATTGGGACTCAAGAGCCCTTCCTGACCTGATTATACTACTAAAATTGCAGACGGTCATGAAATCGACACGACGCCAGCTAGAAAGGGAGCTGCTGCTTGAAGATATTCAGCGGGTCGAGGATATGCCATCGTACAAGCTTCTAGCCCGCTAGCCAGTAACTGAAACCTTAACATGGCTTACACGTAGCGAGGCTTGAATTGCTAAACGATGCAACCAGTGTCCTTATACAGCGAGGGAGTGCCAAAATGTAGATGCCCTTGTATCCTGGTGTTTTAGGTGCTCTGATAACCCGACCTTTTCTTATTTACATAGTAGGGTTTTCTTGATCAGCATGCCACGTAGGGTAACTCCAGTATCCGAACGCAGAGTATTTGTAGGGTGTGTGCGTGCGCGTGTTGTTGAAGTTTGGTTATTGCTCATAATACCACGGAATGTAGTCTCTGTCTCTGTGTCCTTGTAAGCAGGAGCCTCTTGTGAAAGCTAATCTGAGTTTTGGCGGTTTGCAACAGATTGTGGTGACTACCGAAGTTCTAAGTTCTTGGAGTATTTTGGCGGTTTACAGTTTTGGCTGTTGTTGTTAGTAGTCTCCAGCTGATACAGGTCCGATGTTTTCTTCATTGCCCTGATGCATGGGCCTTGTTCTAAATGCAGACCGTTTTGTGGTATGTGGCCTATCTAGCTGCAACTCAGAACACTAGCTATATACCACTACTTTTACTCAAAACAAAAACTATATGCCACTAGTGTTTTTCAAAAAAAAGAAAAGAAAAAAAGGGGAGCTATATAACCGCTACTAGTCAATTAAACCTGCCCGCTCAACCAAATTACCAAAGAATGATGAGATCTTTCACCATAGAGATTAGAGAAGGGGAGTCTGAACAATGGTTACAGCAAATCTGGTACTCTGCAGAAAGTTAGCGTGTTTCACCAGGGGCTGCCTGGGTCAGGTGTGGCTACTCTTTGACCCGTCCAGACCTGAGACAAACGGGTCCCCTCCAACAGGCATGTACTGCATGTAACATGTACAACAGCCTACAAGCGGCTAGCTGATAGTACTGCACCCTCAAAAGTTGTAGAATGGGCACCCTCAAAATAGCTGTTGTTTCAGTCGTGCCGGTATGATGATCTTACTATCGATGGATTTTTCAATTGGGCAATCAATCGATGGCGCTGCACCCAAGCCAGTGGCGGCCGGATCGGAGGACACGCCCTTCAGTTATGTTCGCCATCGTCTGCAGCTAGTTAAATCCTCTTACCACGTGTGGGTATGGTTCTAGGACCGATTGGTAGAGAGATATAGAGAGGTTCCGACCAAATAAACACGCCACTGCTTTGTTTATCTAGATAGACTAGACTCCATAGGGTCATGGCTCACGAGTCGATGCCTTCCCTTTTGGGGATCAAGCTGGGAGTAGGGGTGTCATGGTGTATTTGACATGTGTGCAACCGTGCAGTCGAGGAGACTCGTGTCCATTCGTCTGTCTACCTCGCATGAAGCTGTCGAGGACACACCCAAGGCATCATCATAAGGGCAACTCAATCCAAATGGTCTGTTTGTTCGTTTGGGGATAAATATCAATGTTTGCTTTTAATCCATCCCCTTTGCGAACACGCATGGACGGGCGGGAAGCACGCCCTTGTCCTTCCCTGCCTCGTTCGTCGGGACACTAAAATCATATATGCTTCCTTAATGATTTTGATAATTCATGACAACATACATTGTCTTTTGGACTAACACATTTACCTAGATGTTTCATAAAAAGTTCATGAAGAGTTATGGCTTAAGATTTTTGTGAAGATGTCCCTGGATGCAAGAAAGGATTAATATTGGCTCAAGCTTCAAGCTAGAAGACTCTTCATTTTATATTTGTGAGAAATCATTTTTGAGTTCATAGGAAAACCAATACTATTAAAAGGGGATGATGTAGTAAAATAAACTGATTGCTCAAATGCTCAAAGTTAGCCACCAAAACACTCAGTCATTTTCCCACATATCCACTCTATGAAGATCCTCATACACAAATTCGGTGTCACCAACATTTCCATATCGGACCCACCAAGTTTGACCTCAGACAGAAACCCTAGCCATTCCCACCAAATCGGTGCAACCGAAACCAAGTCGGTGCTACCGAGTTCAGTGTGACCAACATTCTGTTGCCAAGATACACAAAATCGGAATTTCTGAGTTTGAATATCGATGCCACCGAGTTTGGTCATCTGATCGTTAGTCACCTTCTCGGTGCTACCGAGTTTCATATATCGGTCTCACCGAGATTCAAAAGTTCACACCTTTGTGCTAATCGGTACCACCGAGTTTTCAACTTCGTGTCACCGAGTTTGCCCTTTTGTGTGTAACGGTTGGATTTTTGGCTGCTGCCTATATATACCCCTTCACCCACCTCTCATTCATGAGAGAAGCACTCAGAATACACACTTCACTGTCAGATCTATTTTCTGAGAAAGAATCACCTACTCATGTGTTGAGACCAAGATATTCCAATTCTATAATTTGAAACTTGATCTCTAGCCTCCCCAAACTGCTTTCCACCAAATCAACCTCTCCTACCCATGCATACTCTGTGAGAGAGTGATTCGTGTTGAGGAGACTATCTTTAGAAGCACAAGAGCAAGGAGTTCATTGATCTACCACATGTATTAGCTTTTGAAGGGTGATGCCTCCTAGATTGGCCAGGTGTCGCTTGAGAGCCTCCTACTTCGTGTTGTGGAGTTGAACCAAGATGTTTGTAAGGGCAAGGAGATCGCCTACTTCGTGAAGATCTACCATGAGTAAGGCTAGTCCTCCATGGACGAAAGCCGTGGTGGGATAGACAAGGACACTTCTTTGTGGACCCTCTATGGGCGGAGCCCTCCCTGGACTCTCGGAGCAGTTACCCTCCGTGGGTTGAAGTCTCCACTAACATGGACGTACGATAGCGCCATCTATCGGAACCATGCCAAAAATCGCCGTGTCAACCTCATGCGTTTGATCTCCCTACCTTACTCTTCTACATTACACTTTCATGTTTTACATTCCGCTGCTATACTCTTAGAACTGCATGTGTAGGGTGTACTTGACTTGTTATAACTGCTAGATTTCTGCCTTCCTTGAAATTGGGTTAGGCTAGAAATTTTATCTTGACAAGTAGTCTATTCACCCCCCTCTAGACACATCTTCTATCGACCCCTCAATTGGTATCAGAGCAAGGTCTCCAAAACCTTGGTTTAACCGTCATTGGAGGAAGATGAATGTGACTAGTTTTGAGATTTTTAGTTGTAGAGTGCCTATTCTTGATGGGGGTACTTTAGACAATGGAAAGTTGAAATGCTTGTTATATTTAATGAGTTCCATTTGCGCAAGTATGTTGAATATCCCTATGCGCCCCCCATTGATCCCATACATCCTTCTCATGATGATGAAGTTAATATGCTTGGTAACCTGAACACTGTCAATCTAATCATTAGAGGTTTACCATGAAATGTGCTTAATCAATTGCAAAACTTTGAGTGCTCATACCTTGTGGAAAGACTTAGAGAGAATATATCCAAATTATTCCTTGAAAAATCTTGATATCATTTTCCACAAATGCATTGCTTTTCACAAAATGAAGCCAACCGATCCTAACTTCGATAAATGCCTATTTGAGCTTCGTGACCTCATGCGTGCTAAAGGAGATGTCATTATTATTAACAATATCATTGTTGAAGCCATTCGAATGCATAAACATGAACATTGTCATAGTCAGATTTCTGATGAAATTCTTGTTTCTTATGATGAGGGAACTTCATCCGATGATGACAATGTGGAGCATGGCTACTACAATGAAGATGAAGAGTTTGACATCGAGTATGAGAAGACCATAAGGAACCTTAGTCTTATGGCTAACGTTAAGGACTACATGGCTGGTGGAAAGGAGTGGTTTCTCGACAGTGGATGCATCGATCACATGACCGGAGATAAAGACATGTTCCATGAGATTACACCAAACCGTGGACCTGGGAAGTATGTGACTTTTGGAGACAACTCCAAAGGTAAGGTACTTGGTCTTGGTAAGGTGGCCGTATCTCATGACAGTTCCATTCAAAATGTCATGCTTGTTAAATCCCTTGGCTACAATCTTCTTTATGTATCTAGATTAGCAGACTTTGGTTTCGATGTGCTATTTATAAAATTTGAATGCTGAGTGTTTCGTAGCGACAATCATACCATCGTCTTTACTGGTTTCCATAGAGGTGATCTATACATTGTTGATGTCTCTAAGATATCCAAACCCCATACATGTCTTATCGGAAAATCTTCTAAAGGTTGGTTACGGCATAGAAGGCTTGGACATGTTGGTATGCGTAATCTTGACAAACTTATCAAAGGTGATCATATTCTTGGTGTTAAAGATGTCATCTTTGAAAAAGATAGACTTTTTAGTGCTTGTCAAGCAGGAAAGCAAGTTGGTGGAAGTCATCCCGTGAAGAGCATCATGACCACAAGAAGACCCCTCGAGCTGCTTCACATGGATCTCTTTGGTCCCAATGCTTACAAGAGTCTCGGTGGAAATTCTTATGGTTTAGTCATTGTTGATGATTTTTCCAAATTTACGTGGGTGTTCTTTCTCAATGACAAGTCACATGTACAATTGATCTTCAAGAGCTTTGCTCGGAAAGCTGAAAACCAGTTTGAAGTGAAGATGAAGAAGGTTCGGAGAGACAACGGAACGTATTTCAAGAACACTAATGTGGATACTTTTCTTGACGAAGAAGGTATCTTACATGAGTTGTCGGCGACGTACACACCTCAACAAAATGGAGTTGTTGAGAGGAAGAACTGGACGCTCATAAAGATGGCGAGAAGGATGCTTGACAAATACAAGACTCCAAGACACTTTTGGGCAAAAGCCGTGGAAACAACTTTCCACGTCGTAAACCGACTCTACCTGCACAAGCTTCTCGGTAAAACATCATATGAGCTACTCACCGGTAGCAAACCCCAAGTTGGATACTTTCGGGTATTCGACTCTAAGTGATATATTCTCGATAAGCATGGTCGGTCTAAATTTGCACCTAAATATTATGAAGGTTTCCTTCCTGGTTACGGATCAAACTCTCACGCTTACCGTGTCTAAAACAACTTCACTCGAAAAGTTGAAGAGACGGTAGATGTGAGGTTTGATGAGACTAATGGTTCGCAAGTCGAACAATTGCGAATTGATGTAGGAGATAAGGAACCTTTGGAAGCTATAAAAGACTTGTCCATTGGCAAGATTTGTCCCATGTGGGTGAAGGAAAGTACTTCATCAACTCAAGTGGAAGATCCCACTTCACGTCAAGGCGAACCGCAAAATGACATGGAAGCATCCACAAGCGGTACACGACATGATGAAGAAGAGGAAGAAGTACATTGTGATGATCCAGATCAACCTTCCTCACCACCACCCCAAGAAGATGATGACGTCAACGACAACAATCAAGATGATGAATATGATGAAGAAGAAGCTCCTCCATCCAACAAGAAGAAGCTGTCAAGAATTAGAGCAAGAGTGGTCACAGATCATCCGCTGAAACAAATCTACGGTGACATAAAAAAGGGAGAATAACTCGCTCTAAATCTCGATTAGCTAAATTTTGTGAGCATTATACTTTCATCTCTAGTATTGAACCCTTGAAGGTATAAGAAGCTCTTCAACATCCGGATTGGGTGAACGCTATGCATGAAGAGCTACACAACTTCAAGAGGAACCAAGTATGTGCACTTGTTGAAAAACCTGAAGGCGAGCAGAATATCATTGGTACTAGATGGGTGTTTCGGAACAAGCAAGATGAGGATGGACAAGTTGTACACAACAAAGCACATCTCGTATCCCAAGGATACACGCAAGTCGAAGGTAGTGGTGAGACTTATGCTCATGTTGCTAGACTTGAAGCCATTCGTATTCTTCTTGCATATGCCAATCACCATGATATAACTCTTTACCAAATGGATATTAAAAGTTTCTTTATCAATGGAGAAATTGAAGGGGAAGTTTATGTTAAACAACCTCCTGGTTTTGTGAACCCTAAGAAACCTGATCATGTTTACAAACTTCGTAAAGCTTTATATGCTATTAAACAAGCACCTAGAGCTTGGTACAAATGCCTAACGAAGTTTCTCATTGAAAATGGTTTTGAGATTGGTAAAATTGATGCAACCTTATTCACTAAAAGAGTTAATGGAGGACTATTTGTTTGTAAAATATATGTGGATGATATTATATTTGGTTCCACTAACCCACATTTTAGTGAAAAGTTTGGAAAGCTGATGTGAGAGAAGTATGAGATGTCTATGATGAGTGAACTGAAGTTCTTCCTTGGATTACAAATCAAACAATCAAGAGAAGGTACATTCATCTCTCAAACCAAGTACACCAAGGACTTGATCAGGAAGTTCAACATGCAATAATGCAAAGGTATGATAACCCCCATGCCTACTAGTGGACATCTTGACCTCACTAAGGAGGACAAACCCTTTATCAAAAGGTTTATCGATCAATGATTGGTTCATTTTTATCTCTATGTGCCTCAAACCCTGACATCATGCTAAGTGTTTGCATGTGTGCCCTCTATCAAGTAGCACCTAAAGAGTATCATCTATTGGTTGTGAAAAGGATAGTGAGATACCTTATACATACACCAAACTTTGGCATATGGTATCCCAAGGGATCTTATTTTAATCTTGTTGGCTATTCCGACTCGCACTATGTTGGAGACAAGGTTGATAGAAAATCCACCTCGGGTACATGTCAATTTCTTGGGAGATCTCTTGAATGTTGGACATCCAAGAAACAAAACTCTGTATCCTTATCCACTGCCGAAGCCGAATACATTGCCGCTGGATCATGCTGTGCCCAATTACAATGGATGACTCAAACATTTAAGGATTATGGCATTCATGTTAGAAAAGTTCCATTGTTGTGTGACAATGAAAGTGCTATTAAGATTGACTATAATCCTGTGCAACATTCTAGAACAAAACACATCCAAGTGCGACATCACTTCATTCGTGATCATGTTGCTAGAGGAGATATCGATCTCAAGCATGTTCGTACTGACAAACAACTAGCTGATATCTTTAGCAAACCACTTGATGAGAAAGTGTTCTATCATTTAAGGAGTGAGTTGAACATCATTGATGCTTCAAAGTTGATCTAGACTCACTCAAAAGCATGCAAGAGCATGAGCTTGTCTGACTAATCCTTGATGCCATTGATTTGAATAGCTTATATCTTGGAAACTATGTTCCCTTGTATTGCATCTAACCTTTTGTAGGTACATGGAACAAATACACACCACAAGATTGCCATCAACTCCAATCAAAAGCAATCTTGACATGGCCAAGTATCAACAACCCCTCTTCGAGGATGAAGGAAGAAGACAACAAAATCATATCATTGACTATCATTTGATGAAGTTATTCACTCTTGTCATTTGTATATATTATGGACTTCCTTGCATGACTAACCATTGTAGGTGAAAAGTGAATCAAAAACGACATGGATTTCTCCCAACTCAAGATGATCTTCATCAACCTTGAGCATCCACAACAAGCTCACCTACATGCCACGTCATCAAAATCATTCGAAGGTATGTACTCATATCCTTGATAAAGCTCTACATAAATTTATGGAGTAAAGTAACTCAAGTGATATGAAGACATTGAAAAGATTAATCGAAAAATGGTAACCCCATTTCGCGCTTAACGATGAGTATGGCCTATGATCAAGCATCCTTGCTTGACTCCTCAAGTCAAATACTCTAATATAGGTGACCTTGTCACCGCCCCACATCTAGATTGAGATAAATACATGGTTCACATTTGACCTTTCACACTCTAAGAACCATTCAAATCTCATCTACATGTATGTATATATCTTATATCTCTAAACACAAAAAAAATCTTTGTCTTTCTTCTACTTTTATTTCTCTTTCTCAATTGGTATCTTCTTTTACAATTGGAATCTTGGAACAAATCTTCCGACCAACCTATTATCCTGTTAAATAGTTGACTATCATTGCAACTCAGTTTCACCGAATTGGGAACCTCGATCCAAGCGACTTCACCCACGACGCCTGAATATCATACTAATTCTACTGAACCATTAAGCCCCGGTGACTCCGATTTTTCTGATAAACATTATTGCTCTGAAAATTTCTTCTGAACTTATGTTTTAGGGGTTGAAAACTTCTCTTGGGGGGAGAAACACCTGAGTGATCCGATGTTAAATAAGAGGGAGGATCATCTAGGATCCCTAACATAGGAGGAGATAATTCAAGAAACTCTTATTCATTCCAAAGGGAAAGAAAATACAAATTCAAGGAGCCCTTGAAAAAGTGAGAAGTATCTAGGATCCCTTTTCTCTCAATGAGCCCTTACCCTCTGACCTTCTATTTGGCAATTTATGCCAAAGGGGGGTAAATATCAAAATATCAAAGCTTCCATTCAATCAACATACTGATAGTGGAGAAATATCACCAAGAAGATTCTACAAAAGAGGGAGAAACAACACTAAGGGGAGATATTTGTTCCTAAAGGGAGATGTATCAAACCTTACATATTAAGGGGGAGAGAGATAAATATGGCTTTATTGGTTTGAACTTATTTTCCCTGCCTACTCTCAATATCTACATGCTATGATTCAGGGGAGAGGAATACTCACATATCATCTTTAGGGGAGAAAAGTTCTTGTTCTTTGGAGACATATCCTTTCATCAAAGCCTATCTTCAATACATCTTCAATTTCTTGGTATTTTTTAGGCTCTTTGCATCTTTACGATAGGGTACTCTTGTGTTATCTACATTTGTTTTCCCAAGTGTACTCCTATGTCAAGACGCTCACGATCCTCAAGGTAAGTATTGGAAATATGCCCTAGAGGCAATAATAAGTTTATTATTATTATATTTATTTGTTCATGATAATCGTTTATTATCCATGCTATAATTGTATTGATTGGAAACTCAAATACATGTGTGGATACATAGACAAAACACTGTCCCTAGTAAGCCTCTAGTTGACTACCTCGTTGATCAAAGATGGTCAAGGTTTCCTAACCATAGACAAGTGTTGTCACTTGATAACGGGATCACATCATTAGGAGAATCATGTGATGGACAAGACCCAAACTATGAACGTAGCATATAGATCGTGTCGTTTTATTGCTATTGTTTTCTGCGTGTGAAGTATTTGTTCCTATGACCATGAGATCATATAACTCACTGGCACCGGAGGAATACCTTGTGTGCATCAAACGTCACAACTTAACTGGGTGACTATGCAGGTGCTCTACAGGTATCTCCGAAGGTGTCCATTGAGTTAGTATGGATCAAGACTGGGATTTGTCACTCCGTGTGACGGAGAGGTATCTCGGGCCCACTCGATAATACAACATCACACACAAGCCTTGCAAGCAATGTGACTAAGTGTAAGTCATGGGATCTTGTATTACGGAACGAATAAATAGACTTGCCGGTAACGAGATTGAAATAGGTATGCGGATACCAACGATCAAATCTCGGGCAAGTAACATACTGAAGGACAAAGGGAATGGCATACGTGATTATATGAATCCTTGACACTGAGGTTCAACCGATAAGATCTTCGTAGAATATGTAGGATCTAATATGGGCATCGAGGTCCCGCTATTGGATATTGACCGAGGAGTGCCTCGGGGCATGTCTACATAGTTCTCGAACCCGCATGATCTGCACACTTAAGGTTCGGCGATGTTTTAGTATAGTTGAGTTATATGTGTGGTTACCGAATGTTGTTAGGAGTCCCGAATGAGACCACGCATGTCACGAGGGTTTCCGGAATGGTCCGGAAACAAAGATTGATATATAGGATGATTTCATTTGGTTACCGGAAAGTTTTCGGGCATTACCGACATTGTACCGGGAGTGACGAATGGGTTCCGGAAGTTCACCGGGAGGGGGCCAACCCACCCGAAGGGAGCCCAATGGCTTTAGGGTGGCACACCAGCCCTGATTGGGCTGGTGGGACAGCCCAAGAAGGCCTTGGTGCCAAGAAAAGAAAAACCAAAGAGAAAAAAGGGGAGGTGGGAAGGAAGAGGAGGACTCCACCTTCCAAACCTAATTGGAGTAGGATTGCTCCTCTCCTCCTTGGTCGGTGCACCCTCGAGGGCTTGTCCCTCAAGGAAAGCCTCCTCCCCCTCCCTCCTATATATAGTGGTGATTTAGGGCTGATTTCAGACACAACATTGCCACGTGCAACTCAAACCTACACCACGTAGTTTTACCTCTAGATCAGATTTCTGCAGAGCTCGGGCAGAGCCCTGCAGGAGTAGATCGTCACCACCACCGGAGCGCCGTCATGCTGTTGGAGAACTCATCTACTTCTCCGTATTGCTAGCTGGATCAAGAAGGCTGAGATCATCGTCGAGTTGTACGTGTGCTGAACGCGGAGGTGTCGTCCGTTCGGCACTAGATCGGAACGGATCGTGGGACGGATCGAGGGACGGTTCGTGGGACGGTTCGAGGGACGTGAAGACATTCCACTACATCAACCGCGTTTCTTAACGCTTCCTGCTGTGTGATCTACAAGGGTACGTAGATCCAAATCTCCTCTCGTAGATGGACATCACCATGATAGGTTTTCGTGTGCGTAGGAAATTTTTTCTTTTCCATTTAACGTTCCCCAACAATGTCATCATGAGCTAGGTTCATGCGTAGATGTTATCTCGAGCAGAACACAAAGGTTTTGTGGACAATGATGTTCGATTTGCTGCCCTCCTTAGTCTTTTCTCGATTTGGCGGTATTGTTGGATTGAAGCGGCCCGGACCGACATTATTCGTATGCTTACGAAAGACTGGTTTCATCGATTGACATGCAACTTCGTTGTATAAAGATGACTGGCGGGTGTCGGTTTCTTCAACTTTAGTTGAATTGGTTTTGAACGAGGCGGTCCTTGGAGAGGTTAAATAACAATTTGCACATCTCCGTAGTGGTTTTTGCAAAATGCGATCATACTAGATACCCATAGCAGCCATGTAAATCATGCAACAACAAATTAGAGGACGTCTAACTTGTTTTTGCAGGGTATTGTCGGTGAATACTCACAACATATGCCATAGGTAGGCTAAAGTCGGTGAGAACCGAAGGGACAAAGGTGGACGCTGGGAACGAGGTTGGTACACGCATGGGACGCACGATGTACCCAGGTTCAGGGCTCTCCGTAGAGATAATACCCCTAATCCCGCCGTAGTGTTTGATGTATATGAGCAGAGTACAATGTCGCTCCTGGAGCTGTGTTGGGAGGAGGAAGAGGGGAGCAGCCGACTCGTCTCTGCCTCTCTCTCTGTGGTTGGTGAAGGTGTTGTGTTGTATGACTGGTGAATGATCGGCCCCCCTGCATGGAGGGCGGCCGGGGGGTTTTATAGACGAACCCGCGGCCTACAATATGGATAAAGGGTACGAGTGTGGGACCCGGCTGGCAGCCTCGCCGGCTGGCCAGGGGCCCACAAGAGTCTTGTATTGTCGCTTGAGGGGCCCGCCGGCTGCATGGTCTCGATTGCCCGTGGGACCCGCCGGCTGGCCAATGAGGCTCTCGCGCAAGGTTGCCGCCGAGCATGCGCTGTACGTCAAGCGTCGCCCTGCAAGATTCTTCATGGGCAGGTAGTACGGCCGCCTCCACTGTTCCCCACGCCTAGTGCAGTAATGGAGTGGGAGTGTGACGGTCCGACACTATGCTAGGTGATGGATCAGAGCCGGGGTAGGTCAGCGGCATGGCCGCCGACGCTCGTACCTGCCGGGCGCCCTGATCCAGTACCTTTGCTAACGCGTAGCTACCTTTAATCGTGAGGTCTTATCCTGACCTACGATCTGATGTGACCTGTGATCTTCGGCCGGCTAGCCTGCTTGGCTAGCCGGCTTAAGTGCGCCCGCCTCCTCCCAGTCCGGCTGGCGGGACCAGGCCGGCTCAGAAGAGGAGGCCGCCTTGACTCTAGCCGACAGGGGTTGCCTGGCCGGCCAGAAGGATGGCCGCCCCGTCCTCTAGCCGGTAGGTGATGCCTAGCTGGCCAGAAGACTTGGGCCTTGGGAATCTATATACGTTCATGTCCATCGGGCCGGAAATGAAGGAATAGGCTTGATGAGCCTACCCCGGGGTTATCCCCCCGACAGTAGTCCCCGAAGCTGGCGAGGCCTGCCGCCTGCGGGCAGGCGGTCTCACCGGCTTGTTGATTTGTCTTGATATTTTGGCCGCTAATCGCGACAAAGGACGCCGGCTTCAAAACCGGGTGGCTTCGAAGCGACGCCTCGGTCTAGTCGTAACTTTCTCGGAGAATGCCACGTGCCAGGCCCCGCCTGGCGTAATGATGGCGATTACTGCTGACGGGAGATCCTCTGCGGATTTACTGGGTCCCACCATGTCGCCCCCTCGGCCTCCGCACGGGAGATCCTCTGCGGATTTACTCCGCGACGGTTGGGCTTAGGGAAGCGCTACCGCCCGTAATACACGGGGTTAATGGGGCCCGGTGCGCACCGGATCCCCTCCCCACGACGCTTCGTGGGGGTTTAAATGGGATGCGAGGGTTCCGAGGAGGCCATTCGCCCCCCTTCTTGCCCCGCATCCGCGCTCTCTTCCTCCCCGTGCTCTGAGAAGAAGAGCTCGCGCCCTTCGTCTTCTTCGTCTTCGTCGTCGCGACATTGCCGACCACTTCGAGCTCTCGTCACCCGCAGCCATGGCCGATGGTTCTTCCTCGAAGAAGTCGTCGGCGCAGAAGGCGTCCTCGCAGGGAGCCTGGTTGGGCAGCGATGTCGACGAGGGGCACATCGAGGCGCTTCGTCACCATCGACTGCTGCCCCCGGCTTCCCAAGGATTGGTGCGCCTCCCTGGCGCTGAGACCGCTCCTGCACCCACCGCGGGAGAGGTCGTGGTCTTCGTCGAGCACTTCTACCGGGGCTTCGGGCTCCCGGCTAGCTCTTTTTTCACCGAATGGCTCCATTTCTTTGGCCTGCAGCCGCATTTTCTGGCGTCGA
Source organism: Hordeum vulgare subsp. vulgare (assembly GCF_904849725.1). NCBI lineage: Eukaryota > Viridiplantae > Streptophyta > Magnoliopsida > Poales > Poaceae > Hordeum > Hordeum vulgare. The sequence continues at coordinate 404,939,637 of NC_058523.1, read as the reverse complement.
AGGCCATACTGCAGATGGCTGCCTTCGTGGTCCTGTGCGAGGGCTTTGCGGGGATCGAGCCTCGCGTCGATCTGTGGCGCGACCTGTTCTTCTTCAAACAGCAATCCATCGCCATGGAGAAATCCATGGTGGAGAAGCTCACAGGGCCGCGCCCAATGACGCCGTGCGGGGCTGCTTTGGTGCATCACCGCTCGAAGTCCGGCTTCCCACAGATCCCTCTGCAAGAATCCATCAAGCATTGGCAGAAGGGTTTCTTCTACGTGAAGAGCGCCGACCCGGCCCAGGACGCCCTCAACATGCCCCCGTTCGCCATCGCCCCGCCGACGCGGTGGAACTGGGATGCGAAGACTCCCAAGCCGATTCCTGAGGTGGCGCTTATCTGTGCCCACCTCGACATTTTGGAGAAGAGCGACCTCCTTGGCCGCGACCTCCTCACCACCATGGTGGTCCACCGGATCCTGCGCCTGTAGAGGCGGCCGCATCTGGTTTGCCAGATGGGCGGCCGACATGATCCATGCCGGCTATCCACCAAGAGGTTCACCCCAGGTGCTGTAGCGCGAAGGGTGAACCTGATCTCCATCGCCCGCATGGAAGAGAGCTGGGAATGGACGTGGGGGATGTCCCCGTTCAACAGGGCTCATCCGCCTCCGATGGTAGGTGGCTTCTGTCTCCTTTGTTGTTTGCCTTGAAGCTGGTTGTTTTGCTGAGCCGTTGGTTGAATCCTTTTCCGTAGCTGTTCGAGAACCTGCAGGGTCCCTCCGTCCGCCCACTCCCGATGTGGAGGTGTTCGACACCTTAGAGATTGAGGACGAGGGCGTGATGGAATCATGCTCGGACTCCTCCGCCGGCTCGGAGAATCTCCTGGAGTCGGAAGGGACAGAGCCGTCTGGTGAGTACGCACGGCCCGCTGTTGCAGACTGGACGGACGACGACGAGATAGCCTCATTTTGTTCTGGTGCAGCCTTCGAGGAAGACTCTGATGAGGTGGAGGAGGTCACCAGCCCGCCACTGACGCGCGGTAGGTGCCAAAGGGGCGGGGCGACCGCTGCTGACGAGGCAGCCGGGAAGAAGGGCAAGGGTGCCACAGCTTCCCGGCCGGCTTCTAAGCGGCCGGCACCAGGTCCTCCAGCCAGACAGCGAGCAGGCGGCGTCAAGAGACGCCGCGGTGCTGGTCGGAGGCAGGTCCATGTGGTAGCGGGGTAAGATTTCCTCCTCTTTTTCTTCGTCCATCTTAAGATAACCTTTGTTCCTTAGGAGTTTTGCTTGACAGGGCGGCGGAGGATGTGGATGAAGACACCGCCTCCGCAGCCGAGCGGGCTGGCTGGGCAGCAGCCGATGCCGCCCAGAGGGAGCTTGAGACGGAGTCCAAGCGCCGGTGGGATACGGCTGCGGGGAAGGCCGCCGTGGAACAGCCTCGCCCCAGCCAGGTCGAGAGGCCGGTGGAGAAGCGTGCGAAGGCTAGACATGACCCTTCCGCACATGCTCGTGCGGAGGAGCCAGCTAGCGAGGCCGCCTCCAGGCCGGCCCCACGGGTCGAGGAGGCCCGGCCATCAGGGCCGGAAGCCTCGGCGTAGGTGGACCTGGAAACGGTCCCGGACTCTCCCAGGGCCGAGGCGGCACCCGACGCGCCAGAGTTGGACCTAGCCGCGCCGGACACGGCCCTTGACGCTCCAGGGGCGACCATGGATGCGCCGAACGCGGCCCATCCGCCTCCCGCGGAGGAGGTAGTGCCAGCCGGGATGGCGCCCGAGCCGGCTGCCTAGCTGGCACCAGGAGCTGGTGCCATCGTCATCCCCCAGCATGGCCCTGTTGCGCCAGGAGATGAGGGCCGGGCTGGGGGCCGGCCCATGAGGATGTGGCGGGCGGAAAACCTGGCCTGCCTGGGACTGCCCGCTGGCATAGTGCTTTCCGGCGTACCGGAGTTGGTGACGTTGTTTGCCAGCAGCCGGTCCAAGGTGGAGCAGTCGGCCCGCGTGGTGTGCGGTGACATGGAGCGCCTAGAGGCCCGCACCCAGGTAGGTGTTTCCTTCTTGGTTTTTGAACTTTTTTCTCTTCCTTTGGCGTTAGTGGGGGCGCGACAGCGCACCCACTGGGTGTAGCCCCCGAGAATTGGGCCGTTCGATCGTCGATCGGTCCGAATCTCTTGGAGGCCCTTTTCTTGTATGACTTCTTCAGTGGGGGCGCGCTAACACACCCACTGGGTGTAGCCCCCTAGAATCAGGCTGGTTAATTCTTAACCAGGCTGAATCTTAATCTTGTTTCTTTTTTGCTCTTCTGGCAGGAGCTTTATGATGCTCAGGCGCAGGCTTATAATGAGCTACGTACCCAGCACCTGGGGGCTGATAGCCGGATCGCCGAGCTCTAAGCCCGTCTGGGCGAGGCTGCCACGGAGCGGGATGCCCTGCGCAACGCCGGCAACCGGCTCCAGGAGCAGCTGGACCTTCTTCAGACGGAGAAGAAGGAGCTTGAGGCGGCCGGCCGGGTCGAGCTGGAGCGGCTGCATGCCACGTTGCAGGAGAAGGCGGCCTCCTACTCCGCCGACGTGGATCGCCTCGCGTCGCTTCATCTCAAGGAGATGGACCTCAAGGACACCACCTTGAGGGAGAAGGAAGAGGCCCTTGTCTAGAAGCAAACGCAGCTGGCCAAGGCCTTGGAGTCTGCGGCGACTCTCCAGGAGGAGGTTGCCAGCCTTACTCATGCGAGTAAGGTTCGGGAGGGCGAGGTCCTCGAGGTCTCCCATGAGATCGATGGCGCCTTGCATCGTGGGTCTCCCTTCCTTGTCTTGTTTTTAGTCTTTTTGGCCGTCTCCTCTTTTTGCTGTGTTCTTACGCCCTGGCTACCGCCATTCCAGGTCTCTTCCCTGAGACCCAGATCGCGGCCGACACCGCCGTCGAGGTGAGGCGCGAGGAGCGCCACGCGGCCAGGCACGAGGTAGATACTACCTCCGGCTGGAGCATGGAGGAGATCGGGGTGGGCCTTCGGGCCCGCGTGCGTGCCCTGGGCGAGTCTGTGGCTCAGCTCCAGGTCCCAGGCTCTTCGATGGTGGCGGCCTTGTGGCCGGACAGCATGGAGCCGGCGTCTATGAGCCGGCTTGCCCGCTGGCTTGCAGCACGCGGAGATTGCCTGGATGCATGGCGCGCCTCTGCTGCGCGGGCTGGGGCTTACATGGCCCTACGCTTGGCCAAGTCCTGGTATCGGAACCTGAACTTGGGCAAGCTTGCTACCTAGCGTGATGGCTCAGAGGCGGAGCTGCAGGGTATGGAGGAGGCGCTTCGGGTGAGGGCCAGCGCCGTCGCCGAGTACGCAGCCTAGGACGACTTCATTTTGGAGCGGGGTGAAGATGGCGGTGTGATCGCTGAAGATCTGCACGGCCTTCAGCCCTATGATGCCGACGGTAGCTCCGACGAAGCGGCCCGGGCTACAGACTCTGCTCGCGAGAGAGATGGCGCAACCGCCTCGGGAGCAGCTAGAGATGGTGATGCTACCACATCAGGAGCAGCGGCCGGGGCGACCGATGAGGCCGCAGCCCCGTAGCCGGTGTCCTTTTGTGTTTTGTTCTACTCCCGGAGGGATGTAATGAATGTGGGCCGTGGGCCAATGATTTTGTGAATGTATATATTCAGCATTATATTAGTATGCCAAGTGTGTTGTCTTATGACCTTGTCTTTTGATTCCTGGTTGACTCCTTTTTTGAAGCCATCAAGACTTAAAGAACAAAGCATAAGCCACCGACTTGAATGAGATCATATATATGATCGAGCCAGCCCGAGCTGGCGACCCTTTGTAGCCTAACTTTGCATGTATCCGACCTGACCTGGCGTCACTTCGCAAACCAGGCGGCCGGAGCCAGCCCGCAAGCTCGTACGAGGTGACCAGGGATCAGCCGGTTACACTATGTGTTCATTTACAATAGGGAAGGCGTCCGAGCGGCTAGCGAGCCCCTGAGCTTGTTAAATCCAGCAAGGGGCGTGCGCTGCGTAGCCTCCGAGCTTGATTAAGCCAGCAAGAGGTGTACGCGGTGTAGCCCCCGAGCTTAATGAAGCGAGTCAGAGGGCGTACACTGAGTGAAAACTCTCAATAAAAAGAAACATGAAGCATGCTATTTTTATTGCATTTGTTGTTGTTCCCTAAAGAGGGAGAAAGATACATGTGCATGCTCCTTCCTTTGCTTGACTTTTGCCTTTTAGCAATAGAACAGGCGAAGCAACGCCGCGTTCCATGGACGTTCTGTTTCTTGGCCGGAGTCGTCCCTCTTGCGCTTCCTTGGCTTTTGGGCATCAATCAGGTAGTAAGCGTTGTTGTGCAACACCCTACTGATGATGAACGGCCCCTCCCATGGGGATGAGAGCTTGTGCTGGACGGCAGTGCGCTAGATTCTTCTAAGGACCAAGTCTCCCTCCCTGAAAGAGAGAGGCTTGATCTTTTTGCTGTGGTAGTATCTCAGCTTCTGTTGATAGATGGCTGTTCGGCTCAAGGCCAAGTCCCTTGCTTCTTCGAGGAGATTCACACCATCTTCTCTTGCCTCCTTCGCCTCTGTTTCTGTGTATAGGGTGACCTGAGGCGAGTCGAACTCGATATCCGTGGGAATAATAGCCTCAGACCCATATACCAGAAAGAATGGAGTGAAGCCGGTCGACCGGTTGGGCGTGGTGCGGAGGCTCCATAGCACAACCGACAGTTCTTCAATCCAGCAGCCGGCTGACCTGACCAGTGGTGCCACCAGCCTTGGCTTGATGCCGGCCAGAATCAGGCCGTTGGCCCTCTCTGCTTGGCCGTTTGACTGAGGATGTGCCACTGAAGCCAAGTCGTGCCGGATGCCTACCTTGGAACAGTAGAGTGCCAGAGCACCCTTGGCGAAGTTGGTGCCATTGCCGGTGATGATGCTGTGGGGAACGCCATATCGGACAGAGATGTCTGTGATGAACCTGACAGCAGTGGGGCCGTCAAGCTTTTTGATAGGTCTGGCTTCGATCCACTTGGTGAACTTGTCGACGACCACCAAAAGATGTGTCATCCCTCCGCGAGCCGTCTTGAAGGGCCCTACCATGTCCAGTCCCCAGACGGCGAATGTCCATGATAGGGGAATGGTTTTGAGGGCCGAAGGCGGCATGTGGCTCTGCGCACTGAAGCGCTGGCAGCCTTCGCACTTGTCAACCAGATCCACGGCCTCCTCGAGGGCCGTGGGCCAGTAGAATCCATGACGGAATGCTTTGGCCACTAGGGTTCTTGAGGCGGCGTGATGCCCACACTCCCCCTGGTGGATGTCTCTGAGGATCTCCTGCCCTTTTTCTGACTCGACGCAGCGTTGGAACACGCCGGTCACACTGCGTCATACCAGTTCGCGATTGATGATGGCGTAGGCGGCGGATTTGCGCTGGATCTGTCTCGCCTCTGCCTTGTTCCGAGGAAGTTCGCCGCGAAGAAGGAAGGCCAGAATAGTTTGAGCCCATGATGGAGCCGACACAAGGGTCGCCTCTGCTTCTTCTTGACTGCTGGGGGCTTCTGCAGCCCCCGAGCATGAAGGTGTCTCTGGTGCTGTCACTTCAGCCGGCTCACCATCTACCTCCATGACGTCCACCCACTCGGAGGATTCGAGCCCGGGCAGAGCCAGGGTTGTTGTTGTAGCCGGCTCCGCCATTGGAGTTGGTGGGACCAATGGAGCCGGTATAGGAACCACATCCGACGTAGTTGGTGGAGCCAACGACGCTTGCACCGTGGATTCAGTCGGTGCCGCATTTGGAGTCGGCACCGTCAGCGCAGCCGGCGTGGGGTCCGCAGCCGGCGTAACTGACGGAGCCGACGTCGCTTGCGTCGTAGAGTCGGCTGGTACAAAGATCGATGCCGACTCGGGAGATGGCTTGATAGACGGCTTATGGAGTTGCTCGAGGGAGACGCCGGCTGGAATGGCCTGTCTCGTGGAGCCGATCTTCGCCAGTGTATCAGCCGCCTCATTTTCCGCCCTGGGAACGTGGTGAAAGTCACAGCCCTCAAAAGGACCGCTGAGCTGCTGAATGAGGAAGCGGTAGCTTGCCATGTTGGCGTCCTTGGCGTCCCATTCGCCAGAGACCTGCTGCACCACTAAGTCTGAATCGCCGAAGCATATGAGCTGCCGGATGCCGATCTCCTGGCAAGCCGGAGGCCATGAGCGAGTGCTTCGTACTCGACGACGTTGTTGGGGGCGGCGAAATGGATCTGTAGAGCGTACTTAAGCTGGCCCCCTTTCGGAGACGTCAGGACGATGTCGGCTCCCAGTCCTGTCCGCATCTTTGAGCCGTCGAATTGCATTCGCCAATGCGTGGAGTCTGGAGGCGGTGGCTCAAACTGGGTCTCGGCCCAGTCGACTAAGAAGTCGGTCACCACCTGAGATTTGATGGCGATGAGAGGCTCGTACCGAATATCATGGTCCGCCATGGAGATGGACCATTTGACAATCCTGCCCGTGGCATCACGGTTGCCCATGATCTCTGAAAGCGGAGCAGTGCTCACCACAGTGATGGCATGCTCTTGGAAGTATTGCTTCAATTTCTTTGCAGCAAGGTAAACACCATAACACATTTTTTGATAATGTGGATAGTTCTGCTTAGAGGCGGACAAGACCTCGCTAAGGTAGTAGACAGGGCGCTGCACTGGCAGGGCCTTGCCTTCCTTTTTACGCTGAACTACCAACACTACGCTAACCACGCGAGTGGTCGCCGTGATGTATATGAGTATGGGTTCCCTTTCAGATGGGGCTGCCAAGATCAGCAGGCTCGAGATTACCCGCTTGAGGTCACGGAAGGCTTCGTCCGCCTGGTCGTTCCACTCGAACTTCATCGTCTTCTTCATGAGCTGGTAGAGTGGAAGGTCCTTCTCGCCAAGCCGGCTGACGAACCGGCTGAGGGACGCCAAGCAGCCGGCGAACTTTTGGACGTCGAGGATTCGAGCCGGCCGCACCATACGCTCGATGGTGTAGATCTTCTCGGGGTTCGCTCGATGCCGCGGGCGGACACGAAGAACCCCAAGATCTTGCCGCCTAGAACCCTGAAAACACACCTCTCAGGGTTGAGCCGGATCTTGTATTCGCGCAGATTGGCGAACGTGTCCCGCAGGTCGTTGAAGAGGCTGAAGTGTTGCTTCGTATTGACGACGATGTTATCCACATAGATGTGGATGTTTCTGCCAATCTGAGGTAGTAGGCACTGCTGCATGCAGCGTTGGAATGTCGCACCTGCGTTCTTCAGACGGAACGTCATGGTGGTGTAGCAGTAGGCCCCGAAGGGTGTGATGAAGGAGGTCTTCAGGCGATCAACTGGATCCAGCTTGATTTGATGGTAGCCTGAATAAGCATCCAGAAACGACTGCAGTTCGCAGCCTGCAGTGGAGTCGATCACTTGATCTATCCTAGGCAACGCGAAAGGGTCTTTCGGATAGGCCTTATTCAGGCTAGTGTAGTCGATACACATTCACCACGTGTTGTTCTTCTTCAGCACCAGGACTGGGTTGGCCAGCCAGTCCGGGCGGAAAACCTCCATGATGAAGCCGGCTGCAAGGAGCCGGGTGATTTCTTCTCCGATCGTGCGCTGCTTCCCCTCGGTGAAGCGACACAGGGGCTGTTTCACCGGCTTCACATCCGGTCGCACGTGAAGTTTGTGCTCGGCGTACTTCCTCGGAACACCCGACATGTCCTTGGGGGACCATGCAAAGATGTCCCGATTCTCACGGAGGAAGTCGACGAGCTCGCCTTCCTATTTGGGGCTGAGGCCAGCCCCGATGGTGACGCACTGCTTCGGGTTGGCAGGGTCGAGTGGGACCTGCTTGGTCTCTTTAGCCGGCTTGAAAGAGCCCTCGCCGGACGATTGGGACGGAGGAGAAGGAATCGCCGGCTTCTCGGTAGCCTGGGCCACGAGCCGGTCGATCTGTCGCTTCTCCTCAGCAATCACCAAGGCGTCGGCGAGGCGGCTGCTATCTTGGCACACTCGAGCAACTTCTTGTAGTCGCCAACAACAGTGATGATGCCCTTGGGACCCGACATCTTCATCTTCAGGTAGGCATAATGCAGAATAGCCATAAACTTGGCCAGAGCCGGTCTTCCCAGCAGCGCGTGATACGGGCTACTGACATCCATTACCTCGAACCATATGGACTCATGACGGAAGTGGGCTTTGTCGCCGAAGAGGACGTCCGGCTGGATCTTGCCGATGGGCGAGCAGGACTGCCCAGGCACGATGCTGTGGAAGACAGTACTGGTTGGTAGGACGTCCGTCTCCTTGAGCCCGAGCTTGAGGAGAGTGTCGAGGTAGAGAATGTTGATGCTGCTGCCGCCGTTGACCAGCACCCGGGAGAATCGGCAGGTGAGCCTCTTGGAGGCGAAGGTGGGGTCGAGGACGAGTGCGTATGATCCCGGGTTGGGCATCACCGCATGATGGTCCACCCGGCTCCATGTGATCGGTTTGTCGGACCAATGCATGTATTGGGGAACCGGGGGGACCGTGGCATTTACCTCGTGCCGCCTCTGGCGGAGGCTATGCTTGTCGTCGCCTTCGCTGGTGAAGACGACGAACGCTCCATCTTGATGAGGGTAGTCGTCTTGGTGGTGACCGGCGTCGCGAGGCGGCGGCGGCTGAGCCAGAGCGTGGTTGGGAGCGAGGATCAATCTGATCCGCCTTGCGCTTGTAGTTGTTTTGGCCGCCTCGGTTGTCCCCAGCCGGCTTGGGAGTAGCTGGCGTAGACACAACCTTGTCTGAGGCGGTCACCTTGACGCGCATCGACGAGTCGGCCGTGGCGTATTTGTCCGCTTGGCCATGAGCATCGCTAGAGAGGTGGGCTCGGTGCACATGAGCTTGTGCTTGAGGAGGGTGCCGTCTCGGCAGCCGTCGATGAAGTACTGGATGGCTTGTATCTCATGCACCCCCTCGCAGGAGTTATGGAGCTCAGTCCACTAGGTGACGTAGTCGCGGAGGGGTTCGTCGGCCTTCTGGACGCACATAGCCAGCTCGCAGGGCTGGCCAGGGCGGTTGTAGGTGCCAGTGAAGTTGCGGACGAACGCCTCCTCGAAGTCCACCCAGGATTTGACACTGCCGGCCGGGAGGCTATTAAGCCAAGTCCGGGCCGAGCCGGTCAACATGAGTGGCACGTAGCGGACTGCTACGCGCTTGTTGCCCCTGGCAATGCCTGCGGCCATGGTGTAGTCAATCAGCCAGTCCTCTGGCTTGGCCGTGCCATTGTATTTTTGCGTGTCCCGAGGTAGGGTGAAACCTTGGGGGAATGGCTCCCCTCGGATCCGGGGGCCGAAGCATGCCATACCGACGGGTTCGTCTTCCTCTAGGAGGGTTGACTGGGCCAGGACGATGAGACACCGGCGGGCGTCCCGCTCATCCTGGGTGGCGTGAGCGCCAGCCTTGGCGGCGAGAGGGGAGGCGCCTCGTGAGCCAGAGACGTGAGTTCTTCGCAGGGGAAGAATCTCACACTCCGGATCGCCCTCGTCGCCTCCGCAACGCAAGCCCGAAGTGTGCTCACTCTGGCGCTGAGAGCGCCGATCTTGGCTTCCCTCGCACCTCCGGCCGGAAGGGCGATGCGAGGAAGATGCTTCTGCATGGTGCTGGCCGCTAGGGTTGCGGCGTGCCCCTGAGTTGGGTCCCGGGGACTCCGATTGAGCCTGACCGGGGTCAAGCCGGGCGTGTTGCTGGTTGGCGGCATCAAGGAGATCCTTGACCCGCTTCTCCTGGAGGGCGTGCTCCTCGCCTTCCAGGCTTGCCATCTCCTCCATGGCTGCCTGCGCCGCTCGCATGTTGGCCGCAGGAGTCTTGTAGGTGGGCAGATCGCCGCCTAGGACCTCGGCGATGAATCAGCCACGGTTGCGGACCGATCCAAGCCGGCTAGGGGCCTCGAAAATTGGAGTAAGGCCGTATGCGGAGTTATACTCGCGCTGCGTAGCCTCCAACCGATGTTTCACCGAAGCTACGGCGATGCCCTCCTCCAAGATACACTTGCGAGCCTCCTCCAGCGAGGCCCGAGTGTCCGCAGGGTTTGCGGAAGCGGTGACGGGTGTCTTCAGGCCGGCGATGACGTCCCGAAGAGTATCGGCGGTGGCGGCAGCGAGCTCGCCAGCGCCTGCGGAGGCCTTGCCGGGAGCCGTGCTGGTGCCGACGCCGATTACCATCACTTCCACGGTGTTGCAGACGGCAGCAACGTGGTATGGGGGTGAAGAACCCCACCGATGGCGGAGGGCCGTCGAAGATGAGGACGTTGCTGGGATATATGTCGTGGGCAGGCATCTCAGCGATAGAGAGCCTGCTGAAGCTGGCGCAGAGCGCCTCAACGTCGAATTCCTCGCCGAAGTAGCGCGGGCCGTCGTTGAGACGAAGGTCGCTGAAGAGAACGCTGAGGTTCTCCATAGCAACAACGACGACGCTAGGGAGCGCCTTGTCATCGGAATCTTCGTCCGAATCCGCATGGCGGATAGGGACGTCGATCATCATAGGTGTTGCCTCGCCGAAAGCGGGCTCTAGGGGCATGCAAACTGATCCGGACGCGATCCATCCGGTGGTGTAGGTGCGGGGCCCCGCCCAGCGTGTAAAGCCAGCCGATGCCGCGATCGGCCCCACGGTGGGCGCCAAATGTCGGTGAATACTCACAACATATGCCATAGGTAGGCTAAAGTCGGTGAGAACCAAAGGGACAAAGGTGGACGCTGGGAACGAGGTTGGTACACGCATGGGACGGACGATGTACCCAGGTTCAGGGCTCTCCGTAGAGATAATACCCCTAATCGTGCCGGAGTGTTTGATGTATATGAACAGAGTACAATGTCGCTCCTGGAGCTGTGTTGGGAGGAGGAAGAGGGGAGCAGCCGGCTTGTCTCTGCCTCTCTCTCTGTGGTTGGTGAATGTGTTCTGTTGTATGACTGGTGAATGATCGGCCCCCCCGCATGGAGGGCGACCGGGAGGTTTTATAGATGAACCCGCCGGACTACAATATGGATAAAGGGTATGAGTGTGGGACCTGGCTGGCAGCCTCGCCGGTTGGCCAGGGGCCCACAAGAGTCTTGTCTTGTCGCTTGAGGGGCCCGCCGGCTGCATGGTCTCAATTGCCCGTGGGATCCACCGGCTGGCCAATGAGGCTCTCGTGTAAGGTTGATGCCGAGCACGCGCTGTACGTCAAGCGTCTCCCCGCGAGATTCTTCATGGGCAGGTAGTACGGCCGCATCCACTGTTCCCCACGCCGAGTGCAGTAATGGAGTGGGAGTGTGACGGTCCGACACTATGCTAGGTGATGGATCAGAGCCGGGGTAGGTCAGCGGCGTGGCCGCCGACGCTCGTACCTGCCGGGCGCCCCGATCCAGTACCTTTGCTGACGCATAGTTACCTTTAATCGTGAGGTGTTATCCTGACCTACGATCTGATGTGACCTGTGATCTTTGGACGGCTAGCCTGCTTGGCTAGCCGGCTTAAGTGCGACTGCCTCCTCCCCAGTCCGGCTGGCGGGACCAGGCCGGCTCAGAAGAGGAGGCCGCCTTGACTCTAGCCGGCAGGGGTTGCCTGGCCGGCCAAAAGGATGGCCGCACCGTCCTCTAGCCGGTAGGTGATGCCTAGCCGGCCAGAAGACTTGGGCCTTGGGAATCTGTATACGTTCATGTCCATCGGGCCGGAAATGAAGGAATAGGCTTGATGAGCCTACCCCGGGTATCCCCCCGACAGGTATGCTTGTGATATGATATGGACAATGACACGATGTGATATATTGGATGTATGAGATGATCATGTTGTAATAGTAAATATCGACTTGCACGTCGATGGTACGACAACCGGCAGGAACCATAGGGTTGTCTTTAAACTAACGTTTGTGTTTGCAGATGCGTTTACTATATTCCTAGGACGTAGCTTTAGTTGTAATAGCATAAGTAGCACGACAACCTCGATGGCGACACGTTGATGGAGATCATGATGATGGAGAGCATGGTGTGGCGCCGTTGACAAGAAGATCGTGCCGGTGCTTTGGTGATGGAGATCAAGAAGCACATGATGATGTCCATATCATGTCACTTATGAATTGCATGTGATGTTAATCCTTCTATGCACCTCATTTTGCTTAGAACGACGGTAGCATTATAAGGTGATCTATCACTAAAATTTCAAGACGAAATTGTGTTCTCCCCGACTGTGCACCGTTGCGACAGTTCGTCGTTTCGAGACACCACGTGATGATCGGGTGTGATAGACTCAACGTTCACATACAACAGGTGCAAAACAGTTGCACACGCGGAACACTCGGGTTAAACTTGACGAGCCTAGCATGTGCAGACATGGCCTCGGAACATATGAGACCAAAAGGTCAAGCATGAATCGTATAGTTGATATGATTAGCATAGGGATGCTTACCACTGAAACTATTCTCAACTCACGTGATGATCAGACTTGAGTTAGTGAATTTGGATCTTGTACCACTCAAATGACTAGAGAGATGTACTTTTTGAGTGGGAGTTCTTAAGTAATATGATTAATTGAACTAATTATCATGAACATAGTCAAAAGTTCTTTGTGAATTTTGATGTAGCTTGCGCTATAGCTCTACTGTTTTTTATATGTTCCTAGAGAAAATTTAGTTGAAAGATGATAGTAGCAACTTTGCAGATTGAGTCCGTGAAACCGAGGATTGTCCTCATTGGTGCGTAGAAGGCTTATGTCGTTAATGCACCACCTGGTGTGCTGCACCTCGAGCGTCGTCTATGGATGTTGCGAACATCTGACTTACACGTTTTTGATGACTACGTGATAGTTCAGTGTGTAATACTTAATGGCTTAGAAGCAAGGCGCCAAAGACGTTTTGAAACGCCACCGAACATAAGAGATGTTCTAAGAGATGAAATTGATATTTCTACTCGTGCCCTTGTTGAGAGGTATGAGACCTCCGACAAGATTCTTTGTCTACAAAGTAAAGGAGAAAAGCTCAAATTGTTGAGCATGTTCTCAGATTGTCTGAGTGCAACAATCGCTTGAATCAAGTGGGAGTTAATCTTCCAGATGAGAGAGTGATGGTTGTCCAAAGTCACTACCACTAAGCTGCTAGAGCTTCGTGATGAACTATAACATATCAAGGATAGATATTATGATCCTTGAGCGATTCGCAATGTTTGACACTGCGAAAGTAGAAATCAAGAAGGAGCATCAATAGTAGATGGTTAGTAAAACCACTAGTTTCAAGAAGGGCAAGGGCTAGAAGGGATACTTCATGAAACGGCAAACCAGTTGCTGCTCTAATGAAGAAACCCAAGATTGAACCCAAACCCGAGACTAAGTGCTTCTGTTATGAGGGGAACGGTCACTGAGGCGGAGCTACCCTAGATACTTGGTAGATGAGAAGGCTGGCAAAGTTCACAAAATTATATTTGGGATATTGATGTGTACTTTACTAGTACTCCTAGTAGCACGAGGGTATTAGATACCTGTTCGATTGCTAAGTGATTAGTAACTCGAAATAAAAGCTACGGAATAAACAGAGACTATCTAAAGGCGAGGTGACGATACGTGTTGGAAGTGTTTCCATGGTTGATGTGATCAAACATCGCATGCTCCCTCTACCATAGGGATTGGTGTTAAACCTAAATAATTGTTATTTGGTGTTTGCGTTGAGCATGAACACGATTGGATCATGTTTATTGCAATACGATTATTCATTTAAAGAGAATTATGGTTATTCTATTTGCTTGAATAATTACCTTCAATGGTTTATTGAATCTCAATCGTAGTGTTACACATGTTCATAATATTGGTGCCAAAAGAAACATAGTAATAATGATAGTACCACTTACATGTGGCACTGCCGCTTGAGTCAAGTTGGTGTAAAAATGCATGAAGAAGCTCCATGCTGATGGATCTTTGTACTCACTCATTTTAGAAACGCTTGAGACATGCAAACCATACCTGTTGGTATAAACGCATGAAGAAAATCCATGCAGATGGATCGTTTGGACTCAGTTGATTTTGAATAACTTGAGACATGCAAAATCATACCACATGGAGCAAGATATTAACTTGTTGGAAGTAATACATTTTTGATGTGTGCAGTTGTGATCGCCCGAGACCGACGTTCCAGAAGATTCCCCTTCTATTCCATTTTGGTCGTGTGTCTATTTTCTTTTGCCGCATCATCATCGCATCATGCGCATCATCTGCATTGCATCGGCATCTCCGTTGCCACCAGTGTTCAAAACTTGCATCCGTTGTTAGTTGCCGGTTCTCGTCGTTGTCCGTTCTAAGCCCGACCACACACGCACGCGCCGCGGCATCGTCGGGATCTTCTTTTCAAAAGTGTGTGTAAATTTTTTTCTGATTGGGGTGAAACTTGGCATGCGGTCGTAATTATTTATAGCTAGGCCGCGTGTCGAATTTTGTCGCGATCAGAGTTCGTCTGGTACCCGAACGGTCGACCGTAGCGGCACCGTATTCGGTCTACCGTCGGACGGTTATCAGTGTTTTAAAAATCGTTGCCGCGCCGCCCGCTTTCCCTCTCGTCTCTGGATACATTCTCGACACAGCCACTCGTCCGTCCTGCGTTCGTAATCGTCCGATTCCGACAGCACGGTTGGATCCGGAACGAAATTCCGGTTAAACCTAGCCCCCCATTCGTCTATAAATAGACCCCCTCCTATTTTTTAGGCAGACAACCCCCTCTCTCCTCGAAATTCGTGCAAACCCTAGCCTCCACCTTCTGCAGCTAATCATCGGATCCGATCTGAGCAATCTGGACCGTCATATCGAATATCCAACGGCCCAGATCCGCCCCGTGCCCAACCCTTCTCCTTCCCCAAGCTCCTCTGCTCCTCTCCAAGGAGCCCTCGTCGCCGCCTGCGCCCTACCTCGCATGCCCGATGCCGCCTAGGTCCCACGCCCCCTGCTCACGCGCACTGCCTGCCCGCGCGGCCACCGAGAACCTCAGCCAAGCCAGCCCTCGCCGGAGCTCTTCAGGTCCCGCCACCGTGGTTACAGCGCCGCCCCGCGCCAGGTCCTCGCCGCGTCGCCCCTCCAGCCGCCGACCAGCTTTCCGTGTCCCGCCGCCGCCATGCGCCGCCGCTTGCCCCCCGTTCCTACTTCGCGCCGCACTCGTCGCGCGGCAGCAGCCGTCGCCGCCTGCCAGATCGAGCGGGAGTGCTCGATCCCATCGCCCCGTGACCTAGCTGCCTCGTCGCCAGCCTGGGCCTGGCCAGCGCCTCGCCCGCGGCCCAGTCGCCCCGCATCCTGGGCCTGCCTCGCCCCCTCTCAAGCCGAGGCCCAGATCGGCCTCCCCACCAGCTGACCCGAGGCAGGCCACCTCCAGGCCGCCTCCTCCTTTCGGCCTGAGGTGTGACAGCCCGATGCCGACGTTCCAGAAGATTCCCCTTTTTTTTCCGTTTTCGTCGTGTGGGTATTTTGTTTTGTCGCATCATCATCACATCATCTGCGTTGCATCAGCATCTCCGTTGCCGCCAGTTTTCAAAACTTGCATCCGTTGTTAGTTGCCGGTTCACGTCGTTGTCCGTTCTGAGCCCGACCGCACACGCTCGCGCCCGCGGCATCGTCAAAACCCTGTTTTAAAAGTGTGCGTAAAACTTTCTCTGATCGGGTGAAACTTGGCATGCGGTCGTGATTAGTTATAGCTAGGCCGCCTGTCGAATTTCGTCGTGATCGGAGTTCGTCTCGTACCCGAACGGTCGACCGTAGCGGCACCGTATTCGGTCTATTGTCAGACGTTTCATTGGTGTTTCAAATATCGTTGTCGGGCCGCCCGTTTTCCCTCTCGTCTCCGGATAACCACTCCACTCAGCCCACTAGTTCCACCTAACCACTTCCTCCGTTCGTGGTCATCGGATCGCGATCGGACGGGCGAGGTCCACCCCTCGAGAGACCAACCCTATACAAGTATCACCCCCCTAGGGAGGCCTCTCTCACTTCACTAGGGTTCCCCCTAGTCGTTTTTGCAGCCAACCCCCCTAGAAATCCCCACCTGCTAGCCCACACCCTTCAAATCCCGAGCCCAAGCTCCATAGCCTTTCTCAGCCTTCGGATATGAGATATGGGGCTCAGATTCGTCCAAATCCCCATCTACCGGACATGTCCGTGGTCAAATCGGACATGTCCGGGCGACCACAGCTCCTCCCGAGACTCCCGGTGCTGCTTTGAGCTGCCCCGCCGACCCCGTCCAGCCCCGCCGCCGCGCCACTCCGGCGAGATCCCGCCGCCGGCGACCACCGGGTCGAGCCCACCGCCTCTTCCTCCCCATCTCGGTCTCCCTCTCACTCGTCTTCTCTCTTTGTGCATGCAGGAACCCTCCATGGTAGCCGAGTCCCGATCTCCACGCCCTGGCGCCGGCTCAAGCCGCCACCGACGGGAATGGGTCTGGCCGCCCCGGATCGGCCGCCTCCCGGCCGCCTCCGCGCCTTGGCCGGCCGCCATCACCACCGGCCGCCGCCTCCACTCCTGCTGGAGCCCTGTGCGCAGGAGGACGACGGTCGAGCTCTGCACCCCGCCTGGGCCTTCGCTCTCCCTCGGCCTGCCCCGCAGCCACGCAGCCCAGCTGGCCCGTCCAGCCACCTCCTCCCCTCGGCGCTAGAGCCCATCACCAGCCGGCCCGAAGGCCCTGTGGTGAGACCCCCTCCCCCAAGACTATTTCCGGCCTAGGCGTGCATTAGCTATCTTGCGCCCTCGTATTAGGCCCGGTAGATATTTTTTCTTTTTAGGGATTTTCGAAATTAATAAATTCCAGTAATAGACAATAATAAAACGTCCGTAACTTTTAAACCGTTAGTCGGTTTGCGGCGTGTAGTATATGGTTTTGGTGTAGATTTTCGCGTAGAATCTGAATTTGCAACTTGCACATTTGTTTGACGTCGTTTAGCGTGCCTAACGCCTAGTTTAGCATGCTGTCTCGATAGATTTATTGCCGTAGTTATTTTTCGCGCGTGTCCGGTTTGCCCGAATGCCGTAGTAGAAATGCCCATGTTTTAGGAACCCCTTTGCCATGTATTTTAGAGCGGTCATTAGTATTTTTGCGTGTGGGGATTTGCTGCTAGTTTATTTTCCGTGTATAGGTTATTATCTCGCATTTACGTGTGGTGAGATTATTGTGTTGCAACCCCACATGTTTTATATGTTTTCGGGGTATTTTTCTGTGGAATTAGTTTTAGCATTAGAGTAAGTTAGTTCGCGCGATATTTTGCCATGTTGCCCCTTTGTTTATTTCATAGGATTTATTCCGTGCTTCGTTTGACGTGGTTGTCAACTAGGGTGTTGTTCTTGGGTGCTTAGACTAGCCCCTGGTATTTTTAGTTGCAATAGAAATGCATGTTTAGGCGTGGTTTGATTGCCCTCAAGTTGCTAGAAATAGTGCTGATTTGGAGGTGCGGAAATATTTCTATGTCTGAGATCTGTTATATTTTGTTGCTGTCTTGTCGTACTTGTAACTTGTGATCTGTAGCTCTTTTGAGGTTGGTGCAATGGAGTTAGTTGTAGCCCTTGTGTTTCTCTATCATGCTGTGAATTTTCATGCCATTTGGTGTCCTGTAACTTATGGTTTTGCTGCTGTCAATATGCCTTCAGATCAAAAACTGCACTTTCATGAAGTGTTATTTTCACTAAGTCTGAAATAGTGTGTGAGATGCCATTTTGTGTCTTCTTTTCCTAGTGTTCCTTGCTGCCATGCTAGTTTTTGTTAGTTGTTTGTTGTAGTGATTCTTGCCCTCTTTTGTGTCATGCCTTGGTTGATTATATTGGAGTTGAGTAGCTCGTAGTTGTGGGGCGTAGAAAATGCTATGTGGCTGATTTTGGCAGATTGTAGTCAGTTCTTGTTTTGCTCGTAGTTTTTGATCCCTAGCTCCGATTTGATCGTGTCCTATATGAAACTTGCTTAGAATCTCGTGTAGTTTCATTTTCTCTTGCAGGTTGAATGTTTTGAAATGCTCGTGACCGTCGTTGCATACATATTGCATTCATGCCTTCATATCTTGCGGTGTTCGTATCTTTTGATCCGTAGCTCCGTTGGAGATGTTCTCTATGTGTAAATTGCTTGTATTGACGCGTAGAATCAGGTGAACCTATTTGTTTTGCTGTTTAACAACTAATTAAATGTGTCAGTTCAGATCTGGACATAATTGTAAATTAACATGTGAGGTTGTCTCGGAGGTGCTATATGTCATTTCCGACCTCATTTAAAATGCCTAGATAGGTAGTTTAATTACGCTTCACCTCTTGCCATGATTAAAAACATTTAATATTGCCGTTTATCTAATTGGGATAGAACTAAATAAATAAACGTGGAGTTTCGTCAATATGCAACTCGTTGCATATTGAACTTCACTTAATGTGTAGTGTTTGATTGTGTGAATTGTCATGCCGTGACTTGCATGTGTTCAGCTGCTCATGTATCATTTGTGTTGTGCATCATGTGGTGAATTTCGTGTGTTGATTCTTGTTTCTGGTTTCCTTCGTCTCGATAGAGTTCCGGAAGCGTCTCGGATGTGAGGACCCGTTCGACTACGTCGGTTCCTCTACTTCACGGAGTCATTCTTCTTCCAAGCGGGATCTCAGGCAAGATGAATATTTCCCCACATACCATTACTATCATTGCCATGCTAGTTTTATCGCTTCTACCGATTATGTCATGTTGCCTACCACATGTTAAATATCAGCCTCTCAACAATGCCATGAAAACCTTCAACCTGTTCAACCTAGCAAACCACTGATTGGCTATGTTACTGCTTGCTTAACCCTGTTGACAGCGTTGCTAGTTGCAGGTGTAGATGTTTCCCTGTGAAAACATGGGTTCCTTGTTATATCACCCTATTAAATGCTATTTAATTTAATGCACCTATATACTTGGTAAAAGGTGGAAGGCTCGACCTTTCTAGCCTGGTGTTTTGTTCCACCTTTGCCCCCTTAGTTTCGGCTACCGGTGTTATGTTCCATAATTGAGCGCTCCTAACACGATCGGGGTTGTTATGGGGACCCCCTTGATAATTCGTCTTAGATTAAAGCTGGTCTGGCAAGGCCCAACTTTGGTTCTACATTTTCCCAACATAATAATCTTGATAACACTGAAATGCATAGGGAGTTAGCGCTACCCGAGGAGTAATTTTACATAAACAGGGGGGCCAGTGCTGATGGTGTTGGTCCCAAACGGTCTGCGTGCGGGGCCACCGTGAGGAAACTCGAGGTTTGGCACTCGTAGCTAGTTCCATCCGTCGTGTCCTGAGAACGAGATACGCGGCTCCTATCGGGATCATCGACATGTCGGGCGGCCTTGCTGGATTAGTTTTACCTTTGACGAGATATCTTGTGCATCGGGATTCCGGTGATGCTTTGGGTAATCTCAGAGTTGAGATTTTCCACTAGGGAATCCGACGAGATCACGAGCTTCGTGATTGAGGATTTCTATGCGGCTTGTGGTAATTTGTGATGGACTAGTTGGAGCACCCTTGCAGGGTTAAATCTTTCGAAAAGCCGTGCCCGCGGTTATGTGGCAACGTGGAAACTTTGTTTAACACTGGTTCTAGATAACTTGAAGTTAACTTAATTAAAATATGCCAAATGTATGCGTAGCCGTGATTGTCTCTTTCGTGAGTTCCTTCTTCGATCGAGGACATGGTGGGGTTATGTCTGACGAAGGTAGGTGTTCAGGATCATTCATTTGATCATCAGTAGTCACGTCCGCTATGCGTAGATCTTCCCCTCTTATTTCTTGTACTAGTAAGTTTAGCCACTAAATATCTGCTTAGCCCCTGCTGCAACCTCACAACTTAACCATGCCTCACCTAATAAGCTTTGCTAGTCTTGATACCTTTGGAAATGAGATTGCTGGGTCCCCTGTGGCTCACAGATTACTACAACACCAGGTGCAGGTACATGTAAAGGTTACTTGACGCAAGCGCGCTAATTGTTCATTTGGAGTTGCTTCTTCTTCTTCTTCTTCATCATCGATCTAGGATGGGTTCCACGCCGGCAGCCTCAGATAGCAAGGATGGACGTTGTTCTTATTTTTCTCGTTTGTTTTCGTCCGTAGTCGGACCCTGCTCTTACTCTTGATGATTACGTAATGTACTGATGTGACTCTGATGTAGCTTGTTGCGAGTGTAAGCCAATTCTATATATATATCTCTTCTTTTCAGTACATGTACTTGTAACGATATCCATTCTTGCTACACGATGAGATGCGCTTCTATCCCTGACGAGGCCTTCGTGCCAAATTGAGGGTCATATCTTGGGCGTGACACGAGGCCACTCAGGTACCCAGCCCCCCCTGCATCTCTATTTTTTTGCCTAGGGCAATGCATAGTCACTTTACGCCTTGCGCTGATTAGTAATTTAGGCCCGTGTAGTTATTAGGAATTTTCGGAATTATATTAATTCCAGAATATAGACGATATTTAGAATGCCCGTATCTTTTATTCCGTGTGTCAGAACGAAGCGTGTAGCATATGTATTTGGTGTAGTTTTGCACGTAGAATCCAATTACAAAACTTGCATATTTGTTTGACGTCGATTAGCGTGCCATATGCCAAGAAACGAGTGCTGTCTATATTGTTTCGTCCCGTAGATATTTTTCGGCGTGCCCGGATTGCTCGAATGCCTTAGATAAAATGTTCATGTTTTAGGAACCCTCTTGCCATGTGTTTTAGAGTAGTCGGTGGTATTTTTGCGTGTAGGGATTTGCCGCTAGTTTCTTTCCCGTGCTTAGGACATTATCCCGCATTTACGTGTGGCGATATTTTTGTGTTGCAACCCCACATATTTTATATGTTTTCGGGGTAGAAAAATCCTAGGATTTTTCTATGCAATTAGTTTTAGCTTTTGAGCAAGTTAGTTCGCGTGATATTTTGCCATGTTGCCCTCTTGTCTTTTTTGTAGGATTTATTCCGTGCTTCGTTTGATTAAGTTGTCAACTAGAGAGTTGATCTTTGATGTTTAGTCTAGCCCCTGGTATTTTTGGTTGCAATAGAAATGCATGTTTAGGTGTGGTTTGCTTTCTCTCAAGTTGCTAGAAATAATGCTGATTTGGAGGTGCTGAAATATTTCTAAGTCTGGAATCTGTTATATTTTGTTGCTGTTTTGTTTTGCTTCTATCTTGTGATTTGTAGCTCTTTTGAGGTTGGTGCAATGGAGTTAGTTGTAGACTTTGTGTTTCTCTAGCATGCTGTGAATTCTCATGCCATTTGGAGTCCTGTAGCTTATGTTTTGCTGTTGTCAATATGCCTTCAGATCGAAAACTGCACTTCCATGAAGTGTTATTTTCACTAAGTCTGAATTAGTGTGTGAGAAGCCATTTTGAGACTTCCTTCCCTGGTGATCCATGATGCCATGCTAGTTGTTGTTAGTTTTTTGTTGTAGTGCTTCTTTCCCTCTATCGTCTCATGCCTTGCGTGAGCATATTGGGTTTGTGTAGCTCGTAGTTGTGGGGTGTAGAAAATGCTATGTGGCTGGTATTGGCAGATTGTAGTGATATCTTGTTTTGCTCATAGTTGTTGAACCGTAGCTCCGATTTGATCGTGTCCTATATGAAACTTTCTTAGAATCTCGTATAGTTTTATTTTCTCTTGCTGGCTGTATGTTTTGAAGTGCTCGTGACCATCGTTGCAAACATACTGCATTCATGCTATCATATCTTGCGGTGACCGTAACTTTTGATCAGTAGCTCCATTGGAGATGTTCTCTATGTGTAGATTGCTTGTAACGACGCGTAGAATCACGTGAACCTATTTGTTTTGCTGTTTAGTAACTAATTAAATGTGTCAGTTCAGATCTGGACAGAATTGTAAATTAACACGTGAGGTCGACTCGGAGATGCTATATGTCATTTCCGACCTCATTTAAAATGCCTAGATAGGTAGTTTAATTACGCTTGACCTTTGCCATGTTTAGCCACATTTAATGTTGCCGTGTTCCTATTCGTGATAGAACTAAATAAATAAACATGGAGTTTCGTCAATATGCAACTCGTTGCATATTGAACCTCACTTAATGTGTAGTGTTGAGTGTTGTGAATTGCCATGCCGTGTCTTGTATGTGATCAGCTGTTCATGCATCATGTGTGTTATGCATCGTGTGGTGAATATCGTGTGTTGATGCTTGTTTCTGGTTTTCCCTGTCTCGATAGAGTTCCGCAAGCGTGTCGGAAAGTGAGGACCCGTTCGACTACATCGGTTCGTCTGCTTCACGGAGTCATTCTTCTTCCAAGCGGGATCTCAGGCAAGATGACCATTTCCCTAGATACCATTACTATCATTGCCATGCTAGTTTTATCGCTTCTATCGATTATGTCTCGTTGCCTTCCACATGTTAAATATCAGCCTCTCAACAATGCAATGAAAACCTTCAACCTGTTCAACCTAGCAAACCACTGATTGGCTATATTCCTGCTTGCTTAACCCTGTGTTAGCGTTGCTAGTTGCAGGTGCAGTTGCTTCCATGTGATACCATGGGTCCCTTGTCATATCACCATATTATTGCTATTTAATTTAATGACCTATATACTTGGTAAAAGGTGGAAGGCTCGGCCTTTCTAGCCTGGTGTTTTGTTCCACCTTTGCCCCCTTAGTTTCGGCTACCAGTGTTATGTTCCATAATTGAGTGCTCCTAACACGATCGGGGTTGTTATGGGGACCCCCTTGATAATTCGTTTTAGATTAAAGCTGGTCTGGAAAGGCCCAACATTGGTTCTACATTTGCCCAACATAATAATTTTGTTAACACTGAAATGCATAGGGAGTTAGCGCTACCTGAGGAGTAATTTTACATAAACAGGGGGGCCCACTGCTGATGGTGTTGGTCCCAAACGGTCTTCTTGTGGGGCCACCACGAGGAAACTCGAGGTTTGACACTCGTAGCTAGTTCCATCCATCGTGTCCTGAGAACGAGATACGCGGCTCCTATCGGGATCGTCGACACGTCGGGCGGCCTTGCTGGATTAGTTTTACCTTTGACGAGATATCTTGTGCATCGGGATTCTGGTGATGCTTTGGGTAATCTCAGAGTTGAGGTTTTCCACTAAGGAATCCGACGAGATGGCGAGTGTCGTGATCGAGGATTTCTATGCGGCTTGTGCTAATTTGTGATGGACTAGTTGGAGCACCCCTGCAGAGTTAAATCTTTCGGAAAGCCGTGCTCGCGGTTATGTGGCAACGTGGAAACTTTGTTTAACACTGGTTCTAGATAACTTGAAGTTAACTTAATTAAAACTTGCCAACTGGGTGTGTAACCATGACTGTCTCTTTCGTGAGTTCCTTCTCCGATCGACGACACAGTGGGGTTATGTCTGACGTAGGTAGGTGTTCAGGATCACTCATTTGATCATCAGTAGTTCACATTCGCTATGCTTAAATCTTCCCCCTCTTATTTCTTGTACTCGAAAGTAAGTTACCAAATATATGCTTAGTCGCTGCTGCAACGTCACCACTTAACCATACCTCACCCATTAAGCTTTGCTAGTCTTGATACCTCTGGAAATGAGATTGCTGAGTCCCCTGTGGCTCACAGATTACTACAACACCAGTTGCAGGTACAGGTAAAGGTTACTCGAAGCGAGCGTGTTGCGTGTTCATTTGGAGTTGCTTCTTCTTCTTCTTCTTCTTCATCGATCTAGGATGGGTTCCAGGTCGGCAGCCTGGGATTGCAAGGATGGACGTCGTTCTTATTTTCTCGTTTCTTTTCGTCCGTAGACGGACCATGCTCTTATTCATGATGATTATGTATTGTACTGCTGTGACTCTGATGTAGCTTGTGGCGAGTGTAAGCCAACTCTATTTATATACCTCTTCTTTTCAATACATGTACTAGTAACGATATCCATTCTTGCGACAAGGCGAGATGCGCTTCTATCCCTGACGAGGCCCTCTTGCCAAATTGAGGATATGGTTGCATCTTGGGCGTGACAAGTTGGTATCGGAGTAGTACCGACCTAGGAGCCCCCTTGATTGATCGAACTTGGCCGAGTCGAGTCTAGTGAAAAACTACTTTGAGTCTAGTTATATATCGGAGAGTAGGTTTCTTTTTTCTCCTCTTCTTTGCTCTGGTGAGGATTCTTGACGTAATAATTTACTCTACTCCTCTTCTCACTCAAATTTCTTTTAGGATCATGCGGATATTTTTGGAATCTATATGATGTCGATGTGACGGAGTTCTGTCTTGGTGCCTCCTGTCTGACTTGATTTCTTCCGGGGAGTTGAGCTCCAGGGGATTCTCGAGCACATCGTTATCATTCAGATTTCTTTGTATCTCAGAACGAAGGATGTTCGTAATTGCTTCAATACTAGTAGTGGCGAGATAACCCCGATGTCCCCATTACTGGTGCAGATTGTTCGGGGGTACTACCATACTTTGTATCGTTGTGATCACGAGGGTCTATTGTAGATGAAGGTCCGAGATTCTGGTTGTGTGTTGACGGATGTGATACATGTGACGGGTTAGTATAGGAGTTGTGTGATATTACTCCTTGTATCCGTGTACCAGATTGCAAGACCAGAAATTTCGGGAATTCATAGGTGGGAATTCTAGTAGTTGATTATAGGACAATCTTCCAACAAATGCATGATGTTAGGTTGGGATTCAACATCTAGTGGATTCGGTTGTTGACGGTCGACTTACAGCGGTTCTCGTTGTGTCTTAAAGAGTCCTTGTAGCTTGCTACAACTCGGGGACGCTTCGTATGTCGGGTGCACTGCCTTGCACTTGATGGCTACTGTAAGGTTCGAGCCCGTGCGATCCTGTCCACGAAAATATCGGACGAAATCTTTCTCATGAGTTTGTTCTGGCTAATTGCAAGCCACATCCTTTGTTTTGTTGAATGTGGTAATTCCTATTGCTTCGATGTCAAGTGGTGATTTCAGATCTTTTCTAAGCAGTGTTCTCATATCCATATGAGAGTGGTAATCCTTTTGTTCAATCAATTGTCTTATCAATTTTGTCAACCGGAGTCGTCATAACAATTCTTTTTCAATCGATGTGCTTCTCTTCAGGAATGGAATCCTCTCCAATTTTGCAACGTCAATCTCTCAATTCTTATCGGAGTTTGTCTCATCTGTCCCAAGTTGTCTTTGTTTTTCCCGCCCTCCCGCCCTTTTCTTCAATGTTTCAGTCGTCATCCTAGTGCCTTTATATTGAGTGATGCTTCCGCTAATTCTTCTCCCTTTTGTAGCCGGTGATTCATTGTGAAGATTCTCAGGAGATTTGTGTTCATATTTATTCATTCTTGTCATCTTTTCCGGTGAATTCAATTTAATTATCAGTGTCTTCATATCCTTTTCATCTTTGTAATTCTTTCCATGTTGGAAATTCTCATCAGTCTTGTTATTGTCATTTCTCTCTATTCCATCTGGAGTGCTGAAGTATCTCAGTAGTTCCGTTTTCAATTATTTCGAGGTGCTAACCTCTTCTAGTTTTCTTTTACCGGTGCAATATCTCTCTTTCTAAGCAATCTTTTCAACGGTGGTTCTTTTGAGTGGGCCCATAACCCAGAGGTTCTTTCCCAGGATCTTTCCTGGCTCTTTTAATCTTTTCCTGGAGATCATTAATTCCTTTCTACTATGATGTAAGTATGAACTTCATCAGTCATATACCTTCTCCAAGATCTATTCGAATTAATTCTCATATTTGGCTCAACCTTCCATTCTTCTTTAGTCCGGAGTGTCTCAGTTATTCTTGGTGAGATTCTTCTCGTCATTCTCTCCATTGAAGATTCGAAGGAGTGTTTCTCTCAATCTTGGTTCATTCTCTTGGAGATTCATCATTTCAGCTTGTGCCATCATCTTAATTGTTCCAATCATGAGTATCCCTTTCTTGCTATCTGGTGCTTTTCTGAATTGTTTTCATTCTCGATCCTCCGAAGGCCATCATTTCAGAAGACTTCTTTGTTCTCAGCTTGCAGCTTTCGTTCTCTAATTCTTCTCAATTGTTGTCTCTTCGTTCGTCTCTCAATTATTCCGGTGCTTTGTTCAAAGTTTTCTCTCAGCTTGCTCATGATCTCTTCATTCTCATGTATCTCCATTAATTCGTGGTGTTCCCATTTAATTGTGAATTCTTACCAGTGCTTCCTTCGTTTATGCTTCATGTGGTGCATATCTATCTCTCTCTTCAAGTTTCCTTCAAGAAGGATAAGCTGTATGCTAAATCCGTTGCTTGTCATCAATTTAATTTGATGAAGGACGAGCATAACATAATTCTTATTCTTATTCGTAGTATTTTGAATTCTTCTTCCGGAGTGGCTCACGATATCAATTCGTTTTTCTCAAGTGTTCTTATCTTTTCTTTTCCGGAGTTCCAAGTTTTCTCAAGTATCTCTTCATGAAGCTTCATCTAAGTCTTTGCAAGGCTTCAATCTTATTCTTTTCTACCTTCTTATCTTTGCATCATCCTTTTGATATGGAGGCTCGTCATGGTGGTTCTTCAAGGATGTGATTCATTCTCAAGTGTTCTTCAAGATTCTGTTGGAGTACCTCAAGTATTCTTTCTCTTGCATCTCCAGTGCATTGTTCTTACTTTATCCTTTGAGGTGGTGTTATAGCATTCTTGTTAGTGTAGGAGCCTCGAAGAGTTTTTCTTTCAAGAATGAGATAATTAAAACCACCAGTTCTATGATCATGAGATATTTCGACCCATGATTTCTTCATTGAGATATCTGGGTTTGGATTTCACCTAAAGCTTTTCCTATGTATTATGCTATCATGGTGCTTGTCATTAATCCAAGTTCTCAATGTATCCTCTTGGTGTAAGTAATTGTTCATATCTTGTTTCTCCCAATCAACCCTTGTTTCTGTTAGTGGCTGGTTGTCACTTCATTACTTTGAAAAGGTTTCCATAAGCCACAACTATATTGTTCTTTTCGTTGTTGTTTGTCCAACAACTCAGTCTAATTCTTCTTGCAACGATGCTTGCCAAGTTCATTGGAGTTAGTAGTTGTCATTCTCTCTTCATTCTCTTCTTCCGTATGAGCTAGTTCCTATTCTATTGTTCCAGAAGCATTGTGATGCTCCTCTTTTGGGTCTATTATGTTGTTCTACCAAGATCATGGTGTTCCCTTGTTCTATTTAGTTGTTTGTAATGAATATTGTCTATTTCTCCCATCTTATCGAATTTTTGGTCCCAGTTTCCTACCGAAGTGCTGCCGAAAATTTCCGTGAATTCTTGCTTGTTTCTCTTATCATTCCTCATCTCTTTGCAACCTTCAAGGATCGTTGGTTTCACTCGTTTGTCAAAGAAGCGATTAAGTTTTACCTCTTGCTTTCTCATCCCCTCCCCCTTTCATTCTTGGATCTCGGGGCGAGATCCTCTTGTAGTGTAGGAGAGTTGTGACAGCCCGAGGCCGATGTTCCAGAAGATTCCCCTTCTATTCCGTTTTCGTCGTGTGTCTATTTTCTTTTGCCGCATCATCATCGCATCATGCACATCATCTGCATTGCATCGACATCTCCGTTGCTGCCAGTTTTCAATACTTGCATCCGTTGTTAGTTGCCGGTTCTCGTCATTGTCCGTTCTGAGCCCGACCACACACGCACGCGCCGCGGCATCGTCGGGATCTTGTTTTCAAAAGTGTGCGTAAAACTTTCTCTGATTGTGGTGAAACTTGGCAGGAGGTCGTAATTATTTATAGCTAGGCCGCCTGTCGAATTTCGTCTCGATCGGAGTTCGTCTGGTACCCGAATGGTCGACCGTAGCGGCACCGTATTCGGTCTACCGTCGGACGATTATCGGTGTTTTGAAAATCGTTGCCGCGCCGCTCGCTTTCCCTCTCGTCTCCGGATACATTATCTACACAGCCACTCGTCCGTCCTGCGTTCGGAATCGTCTGATTCCGACCGCACGGTTGGATCCGGAACGAAATTCCGGTTAAACCTAGCCCCCCATTCGTCTATAAATAGACCCCCTCGTATTGTTTAGGCAGCCAACCCCCTCTCTCCTCGAAATTCGTGCAAACCCTAGCCTCCACCTTCTCCAGCTAATCCTCAGGTCCGATCTGAGCAATTTGGACCGTCAAATCGAAGATCCAACGGCCCAGATATGCCCCATGCCCAACCCTTCTCCTTCCTGAGCTCCTCTGCTCCTCTCGAGGGAGCCCTCGTCGCCGCCTGCGCCCTGCCTCGCATGCCCGATGCCGCCTAGGTCCCGCACCCCCTGCTCGCGCGCACTGCCTGCCCGCGTGGCCGCCGAGAACCTCAGCCAAGCCAGCACTCGCCGGAGCTCTTCGGGTCCCGCCGCCGTGGTTGCAGCGCCGCCCCGCGCCGGGTCCTCGCCGCGTCGCCCCTCCAGCCGCCGACCAGCTTGCTGGGTCCCGCCGCCGCCCGCGTCCCGTTCCTGCTTCGCGACGCACTCCTCGCGTGGCAGCAGCCGTCGCCGCCTGCCAGATCGAGCGGGAATGCTCGATCTCGTCGCCCCGTGACCTAGCCGCCTCGTCGCCAGCCTAGGCATGGCAAGCGCCTCGCCCGCTGCCCAGTCGCCCCGCGCCCTGGGCCTGCCTCACCCCCTCTCAAGCCGAGGCCCAGATCGGCCTCCCCACCAGTTGACCCGAGGTAGGCCACCTCCAGGCCGCCTCCTCCTTTCGGCCCGAGGCCACTCAGGTACCCAACCCCCGTGCATCTCTATTTTTTTCCTAGGGCAATGCATAGTTACTTTACGCCCTGCGCTGATTAGTAATTTAGGCCTGTGTAGTTATTAGGAATTTTCGGAATTATATTAATTCCACAGTATAGACGATATTTAGAATGCCCGTATCTTTTATTCCGTGTGTCGGAACGAAGCGTGTAGCATATGTATTTGGTGTAGTTTTGCGCGTAGAATCTGATTATAAAACTTGCATATTTGTTTGACGTCGATTAGCATGCCATATGCCTAGAAACGTGTGCGGTCTATATTGTTTCGCACCGTAGATATTTTTCGCGCGTGCCCGGATTGCTCGAATGCCTTAGATAAAATGTTCATGTTTTAGGAACCCTCTTGCCATGTATTTTAGAGTAGTCGGTGGTATTTTTGCGTGTAGGGATTTGCCGCTAGTTTATTTCCCGTGCTTAGGACATTATCCCGCATTTACGTGTGTCGATATTTTTGTATTCCAACCCCACATATTTTATATGTTTTCGGGGTAGAAAAATGGATTTTTCTGTGCAATTAGTTTTAGCTTTTGAGCAAGTCAGTTCGCGTGATATTTTGCCATGTTGCCCTCTTGTCTTTTTCGTAGGATTTATTCCGTGCTTCGTTTGATTAAGTTGTCAACTAGAGAGTTGATCTTTGATGTTTAGTCTAGACCCTGGTATTTTTGGTTACAATAGAAATGCATGTTTAGGTGTGGTTTGCTTGCTCTCAAGTTGCTAGAAATAGTGCTGATTTGGAGGTGCTGAAATATTTCTAAGTCTGGAATCTGTTATATTTTGTTGCTATTTTGTTTTGCTTCTATCTTGTGATTTGTAGCTCTTTTGAGGTTGGTGCAATGGAGTTAGTTGTAGACTTTGTGTTTGTCTAGCATGATGTGAATTTTCATGCCATTTAGAGTCCTGTAGCTTATGGTTTTGCTGCTGTCAATATGCCTTCAGATCGAAAACTGCACTTCCATGAATTGTTATTTTCACTAAGTATGAATTAGTGTGTGAGAAGCCATTTTGAGACTTCCTTCACTAGTGATCCATGATGCCATGCTAGTTGTTGTTAGTTGTTTGTTGTAGTGATTCTTTCCCTCTATCATCTCATGCCTTGCTTGAGCATATTGGGTTTGTGTAGCTCGTAGTTGTGGGGTGTAGAAAATGCTATGTGGCTGGTTTTGGCAGATTGTAGTGATATCTTGTTTTGCTCGTAGTTGTTGAACCGTAGCTCCGATTTGATCGTGTCCTATATGAAACTTGCTTAGAATCTTGTGTAGTTTCATTTTATCTTGCTGGCTGTATGTTTTGAAGTGCTCGTGACCATCATTGCAATCATATTGCATTCATGCCATCATATCTTGCGGTGACCGTAACT
Organism: Hordeum vulgare subsp. vulgare; assembly: GCF_904849725.1. Lineage (NCBI taxonomy): Eukaryota > Viridiplantae > Streptophyta > Magnoliopsida > Poales > Poaceae > Hordeum > Hordeum vulgare. The sequence continues at coordinate 404,909,698 of NC_058523.1, read as the reverse complement.
TTTGATCAGTAGCTCCGTTGGAGATGTTCTCTATGTGTAGATTGCTTGTAACGACGCGTAGAATCACATGAACCTATTTGTTTTGCTGTTTAACAACTAATTAAATGTGTTAGTTCAGATTTGGACAGAATTGTAAATTAACACGTGAGGTTGACTCGGAGATGCTATATGTCATGTCCGACCTCATTTAAACTGCCTAGATAGGTAGTTTAATTACGCTTCACCTCTTGCCATGTTTAACCACATTTAATATTGCCGTGTACCTATTCGGGATAGAACTAAATAAATAAACGTGGAGTTTCGTCAATATGCAACTCGTTGCATATTGAACCTCATTTAATGTGTAGTGTTAAGTGTTGTGAATTGCCATGCCGTGTCTTGCATGTGATCAGCTGTTCATGCATCATGTGTGTTATGCATCGTGTGATGAATATCGTCTGTTGATGCTTGTGTCCGGTTTTCCCCGTCTCGATAGAGTTCCGCAAGCGTGTCGAAAAGTGAGGACCCGTTCGACTACATCGGTTCGACTGCTTCAGGGAGTCATTCTTCTTCCAAGCGGGATCTCAGGCAAGATGACCATTTCCCCAGATACCATTACTATCGTTGCCATGCTAGTTTTATCGCTTCTGTCGATTATGTCTCGTTGCCTACCACATGTTAAATATCAGCCTCTCAACAAGGCCCAACATTGGTTCTACATTTTCCCAACGTAATAATTTTGTTAACACTGAAATGCACAGGGAGTTAGTGCTACCCAAGGAGTATTTTTACATAAACAGGGGGGCAGTGCTGATGGTGTTGGTCCCAAACGGTGTGCCTGCAGGGCCACGGCGAGGAAACTCGAGGTTTGGCACTCGTAGCTAGTTCCATCCGTTGTGTCCTGAGAACGAGATACGCGGCTCCTATCGAGATCGTCGACACGTATATCTTGTGCATCGGGATTCCGGTGATGCTTTGGGTAATCTTAGAGTTGAGGTTTTCCACTAAGGAATCCGACGAGATCGCGAGAGTCGTGATCGAGGATTTCTATGCGGCTTGTGGTAATTTGTGATGGACTAGTTGGAGCACCCCTGCAGGGTTAAATCTTTCGGAAAGCCGTGCCCGCGGTTATGTGGCAACGTGGAAACTTTGTTTAACACTGGTTCTAGATAACTTGAAGTTAACTTAATTAAAACTTGCCAACTGTGTGCGTAACCATGACTGTCTCTTTCGTGAGTCCCTTCTCCGATCGAGGACACAGCGGGGTTATGTCTCACATAGGTAGGTGTTCAGGATCATTCATTTGATCATCAGTAGTTCACATTCACTATGCATAGATCTTCCCCCTCTTATTTCTTGTACTCGTAAGTTAGCCACCAACTATATGCTTAGTCGCTGCTGCAACCTCACCACTTAACCATACCTCACCCATTAAGCTTTGCTAGTCTTGATACCTTTGGAAATGAGATTCCTGAGTCCCCTGTGGCTCACAGATTACTACAACACCAGTTGCAGGTACAGGTAAAGGTTACTCGACGCGAACGCGTTGCTTGTTCATTTGGAGTTGCTTCTTCTTCTTCTTCTTCATCGATCTAGGATGGGTTCCAGGCCGGCAGCCTGGAATAGCAAGGATGTACATGTTCTTCTTTTCTAATTTGTTTTCGTCCGTAGTCGGACCCTGCTCTTCTTCATGATGATTATGTATTGTACTGCTGTGACTCTGATGTAGCTTGTGGCGAGTGTAAGCCAACTCTATTTATATACCTCTTCTTTTCAGTACATGTACTTGTAACGATATCCATTCTTGCGACATGACGAGATGCGTTTCTATCCCTGACGAGGCCCTCTTGCCAAATTGAGGATATGGTCGCATCTTGGGCATCACAACAGTCCAATAAGTGCCGAGGCACGCAGTGGATATGGTTACGTTCTTACTTCACTGACGACTTGAGTAGATACAAGAGTATTTACTGTTGGGGAACGTCACATGGGAAACAAAAATTTTCCTACGCGCACGAAGACCTATCATGGTGATGTCCATCTACGAGAGGGGATGAGTGATCTACATACCCTTGTAGACCATACAGCAGAAGCGTTAGGGAACACGGTTGATGTAGTGGAACATCCTCACGTCCCTCGATCCGCCCCGAGAACAATCCCGCGATCAATCCCACGATCTAGTACCGAACGGACGGCACCTCCGCGTTCAGCACACGTACAGCTCGACGATGATCTCGGCCTTCTTGATCCAGCAAGAGAGACGGAGTGGTAGAAGTGTTCTCCGGCAGCGTGACGGCGCTCCGGAGGTTGGTGATGACCTTGTCTCAGCAGGGCTCCGCCCGAGCTCCGCAGAAACGCGATCTAGAGGAAAAACCGTGGAGGTATGTGGTCGGGCAGCCGTGAGAAAGTCGTCTCAAATCAGCCCTAATTGCTCCATATATATAGGAGGAGGGAGGGGGGGTCTTGCCTTGGGGTCCAAGGACCCCCAAGGAGTCGGCCGAGCCAAGGGGGAGGACTCTCCCCCCCCAAACCGAGTTGGACTAGGTTTGGTGGGAGGGAGTCCTCCTCCCTTCCCACCTCCTCCCTCCTTTTTTTTTTCTTTTCCTTTGATTTCTTATCCTTGGCGCATAGGCCCCTTTGGGGCTGTCCCACCAGCCCACTAAGGGCTGGTGTGTCTCCCCAAAGCCTATGGGCTTCCCCGGGGTGGGTTGCCCCCCCGGTGAACTCCCGGAACCCATTCGTCATTCCCAGTACATTCCCGGTAACTCCGAAAACCTTCCGGTAATCAAACGAGGTCATCCTATATATCAATCTTCGTTTCCGGACCATTCCGGAAACCCTCGTGACGTCCGTGATCTCATCCGGGACTCCGAACAACATTCGGTAACCAACCATATAACTCAAATACGCATAAAACAACGTCGAACCTTAAGTGTGCAGACCCTGCGGGTTCGAGAACTATGTAGACATGACCCGAGTGACTCCTCGGTCAATATCCAATAGTGGGACCTGGATGCCCATATTGGATCCTACATATTCTACGAAGATCTTATCGTTTGAACCTCAGTGCCAAGGATTCGTATAATCCCGTATGTACTTCCCTTTGTCCTTCGGTATGTTACTTGCCCGAGATTCGATCGTGAGTATCCGCATACCTATTTCAATCTCGTTCACCGGCAAGTCTCTTTACTCGTTCCGTAATACAAGATCCCGCAACTTACACTAAGTTACATTGCTTGCAATGCTTGTGTGTGATGTTGTATTACCGAGTGGGCCCCGAGATACCTCTCCGTCATACGGAGTGACAAATCCCAGTCTTGATCCATACTAACTCAACTAACACCTTCGGAGATACCTGTAGAGCATCTTTATAGTCACCCAGTTACGTTGCGACGTTTGATACACACAAAGCATTCTTCCTGTGTCAGTGAGTTATATGATCTCATGGTCATAGGAATAAATACTTGACACGCAGAAAACAGTAGCAACAAAATGACACGATCAACATGCTACGTCTATTAGTTTGGGTCTAGTCCATCACGTGATTCTCCCAATGACGTGATCCAGTTATCAAGCAACAACACCTTGTTCATAATCAGAAGACACTGACTATCATCGATCAACTGGCTAGCCAACTAGAGGCATGCTAGGGACGGTGTTTTGTCTATGTATCCACACATGTAAATGAGTCTTCATTCAATACAATTATAGCATGGATAATAAACTATTATCTTGATACATGAATTATAATAATAACTATACATTTATTATTGCCTCTAGGGCATAATTCCAACAGTCTCCCACTTGCACTAGAGTCAATAATCTAGCCCTCACATCACCATGTGAATTACATTGTAATAAATCTAACACCCATACAGTTCTGGTGTCGATCATGTTTTGGCCGTGGAAGAGGTTTAGTCAGCGGGTCTGCTACATTCAGATCCGTGTGCACTTTGCATATATTTACGTCCTCCTCCTCGACGTAGTCGCGGATGAGGTTGAAGCGTCGTTTGATGTGTCTGGTCTTCTTGTGAAACCTTGGTTCCTTTGCTAAGGCAATGGCACTAGTGTTGTCACAGAACAAGGTTATTGGACCCAGTGCACTTAGCACCACTCCAAGATCCGTCATGAACTGCTTCATCCAGACACCCTCCTTAGCCGGCTCCGAGGCAGCCATGTACTCCGCTTCACATTTAGAATCTGCTACGACGCTTTGCTTGGAACTGCACCAGCTTACTGCACCCCCATTAAGAATAAATACGTATCCGGTTTGCGACTTAGAGTCGTCCGGATCTGTGTCAAAGCTTGCATCGACGTAACCTTTTACGGCGAGCTCTTCGTCACCTCCATACACGAGAAACATCTCCTTAGTCCTTTTCAGGTACTTTAGGATATTCTTGACCGCTGTCCAGTGATCCACTCCTGGATTACTCTGGAACCTACCTGCCATACTTATGGCCAGGCTAACATCCGGTCTAGTGCACAACATCGCATACATGATAGAACCTATGGCTGAAGCATAGGGGACGGAGCACATATGCTCTCTATCTTCATCAGTTGCTGGGCACTGAGTCTTACTCAATCTCGTACCTTGTAACACTGGCAAGAACCCTTTCTTGGACTGTTCCATTTTGAACCTCTTCAAAACTTTATCAAGGTATGTGCTTTGTGAAAGTCCTATCAGGCGTTTTGATCTATCCCTATAGATCTTAATGCCTAGAATGTAAGCAGCTTCTCCTAGGTCCTTCATAGAGAAACTTTTATTCAAGTAACCTTTTATGCTCTCCAAAAGCTCTACGTTGTTTCCAATCAGTAATATGTCATCTACATATAATATTAGAAACGCCACAGAGCTCCCACTCACTTTCTTGTAAATACAAGATTCTCCAACCACTTGTATAAACCCAAATGCTTTGATCACCTCATCAAAGCGTTTGTTCCAACTCCGAGATGCTTGCACTAGTCCATAAATGGATCGCTGGAGCTTGCACACCTTGTCAGCATTTTTAGGATCGACAAAACCTTCGGGTTGCATCATATACAACTCTTCCTTAAGGAAACCGTTAAGGAACGCCGTTTTGACATCCATCTGCCAGATTTCATAATCGAAAAATGCAGCTATTGCCAACATGATTCTGACGGACTTAAGCATTGCCACGGGAGAGAAAGTCTCATCATAGTCAATTCCTGGAACTTGTGAAAAACCCTTTGCCACAAGTCGAGCTTTATAAACGGTCACATTACCGTCAGCATCCATCTTCTTCTTAAAGATCCATTTGTTCTGAATAGCCTTGCGGCCCTAAGGTAGTTTCTCCAAAGTCCACACTTTGTTCTCATACATGGATCCTATTTCGGATTTCATGTCTTCTAGCCATTTGTTGGAATCTGGGCCCACCATTGCTTCTTCATAATTTGCAGGTTCATTGTTGTCTAACAACATGATTGATAAGACGGGATTACCGTACCACTCTGGAGCAGCGCATGATCTCGTCGACCTGCGTGGTTCAACAGAAACTTGAACTGGAGTTTCATGATCATCATCATTAACTTCCTCCTCAACCGGCGTCGCAATGACGGAGGTTTCCCCTTGCCCTGCGCCACCATCCAGAGGGATGAGAGGTTCGACAACCTCGTCAAGTTCTATATTCATCCCACTCAATTCTCTCGAGAGAAACTCCTTCTCGAGAAAAGTTCCGTTCTTAGCAACAAACACTTTGCCCTCGGATTTGAGATAGAAGGTGTACCCAACTGTCTCTTTTGGGTAACCTATGAAGATGCATTTTTCTGCTTTGGGTTCCAGCTTTTCAGGCTGAAGCTTTTTGACATAAGCATCACATCCCCAAACTTTAAGAAACGACAACTTTGGCCTTTTGCCATACCACAGTTCGTATGGTGTCGTCTCAATGGATTTTGATGGTGCCCTATTTAAAGTGAATGCAGCTGTTTCTAATGCATAACCCCAAAATGATAACGGCAAATCAGTAAGAGACATCATAGATCGCACCATCTCTAACAAAGTACGATTACGATGTTCGGACACACCATTACGCTGTGGTGTTCCAGGCGGTGTTAACTGCGAAACAATTCCACATTGTCTTAAGTGAGCACCAAACTCGAAACTCAGATATTCACCCCCACGATCAGACCGTAGGAACTTGATCTTCTTGTTACGATGATTTTCCACTTCACTCTGAAATTGCTTGAACTTTTCAAATGTTTCAGACTTGTGCTTCATCAAGTAGACATAACCGTATCTCCTTAAATCGTCAGTGAAGGTGAGAAAATAACGATATCCGCCGCGTGCCTCTACGCTCATTGGACCACACACATCGGTATGTATAATTTCCAACAAGTCACTTGCACGCTCCGTTGTTCCAGAGAACGGAGTCTTAGTCATCTTGCCCATGAGGCATGGTTCGCACGTGTCAAGTGAATCAAAGTCAAGTGACTCCAAAAGTCCATCAGCATGGAGTTTCTTCATGCGCTTTACACCAATATGACCCAAGCGGCAGTGCCACAAAAATATGGCGCTATCATTATTTACTCTAACTCTTTTGGTCTCAATGTTATGTATATGTGTATCGCTATCAAGATTCAATATGAACAATCCTCTCACATTCGGTGCATGACCATAAAAGATGTTACTCATAGAAATTGAACAACCATTATTCTCAGACTTGAAAGAGTAACCGTCTCGCAATAAACAAGATCCAGATATAATGTTCATGCTCAACGCAGGCACTAAATAACAACGATTTAAGTTCATCACTAATCCCGATGGTAGCTGAAGTGACACTGTGCCGACGGCGATTGCATCAACCTTTGAACCGTTTCCTACGCGCATCGTCACTTCGTCTTTCGCCAGCCTTCGTCTATTCCGCAGTTCCTGCTTCGAGTTGCAAATGTGAGCAACAGAACCGGTATCAAATACCCAGGCACTACTACGAGAGCCGGTTAAGTACACATCAATAACATGTATATCAAATATACCTGATTTTTCTTTGCCCGCCTTCTTATCTGCCAGATACTTGGGGCAATTGCGCTGCCAGTGACCCATACCCTTGCAATAGAAGCACTCTGTTTCAGGCTTAGGTCCAGCCTTGGGTTTCTTCGGCGGATTGGCAACAGGCTTGCCGCTCTTCTTCAAATTGCCCTTCTTGCCTTTGCCGTTTCTCTTGAAACTAGTGGTCTTGCTCACCATCAACACTTGATGCTCTTTACGGAGTTCAGACTCTGCGACTTTCAGCATCGCAAACAACTCGCCGGGAGACTTGTTCATCCCTTGCATGTTGTAGTTCAACACAAAGCCTTTATATCTTGGCGGCAGTGATTGAAGGATTCTGTCAGTGATAGCTTCTTGCGGGAGTTCAATCCCCAATTCAGCTAGACGGTTTGAGTACCCACACATTTTGAGCACATGTTCACTGACAGACGAGTTTTCCTCCATCTTGCAAGCATAGAATTTATCGGAGGTCTCATACCTCTCGATCCGGGCGTTCTTCTGAAAGATAAACTCCAACTCCTGGAACATCTCAAATGCTCCATGACGCTCAAAGCGGCGTTGAAGTCCCGGTTCTAAGCCATACAAGGCTGCACATTGAACTATTGAGTAGTCCTCCTTACGTGCTAACCAAGCGTTCTTAACATCCTGATCAGCCGTAGCGGGTGGTTCATCTCCTAGCGCAGCATTAAGGACATAATCCTTCTTTCCAGCTTGTAAGATTAGCTTAAGATTACGAGCCCAGTCTACAAAGTTGCTTCCATCATCTTTCAACTTAGCTTTCTCTAGGAACGTATTAAAATTCAGGATGACTGTCGCGTGAGCCATGATCTACAACACAAATATATTCAAAGTGGACTTAGACTATGTTCAAGATAATTAGAGTTCAACTTAATCAAATTATATGCTAAACTCTCACTCAAAAAGTACATCTCTCTAGTCATTTGAGTGGTTCATGATCCACTTACACTATCCCAAGTCCGATCATCATGTGAGTTGAGTATAGTTTCAGTGGTAAGCATCCCTATGCTAATCATATCAACTATATGATTCATGATCGACCTTTCGGTCTCATGTGTTCCGAGGCCATGTCTGTACATGCTAGGCTCGTCAAGCTTAACCTGAGTGTTCCGCGTGCGCAACTGTTTTGCACCCGTTGTATGTGAACGTTGAGTCTATCACACCCGATCATCATGTGGTGTCTCGAAATGACGAACTGTAGCAACGGTGCACAGTCGGGGAGAACACAATTTCGTCTTGAAATTTTAGTGAGAGATCACCTCATAATGCTACCGTCGTTCTAAGCAAAATAAGGTGCATAAAAGGATTAACATCACATGCAATTCATAAGTGACATGATATGGCCATCATCACGTGCTTGTTCATTTGGAGTTGCTTCTTCTTCTTCTTCTTCTTCATCGATCTAGGATGAGTTCCAGGCCGGCAGCCTGGAATAGCAAGGATGTACGTGTTCTTCTTTTCTAATTTGTTTTCGTCCGTAGTCGGACCCTGCTCTTCTTCATGATGATTATGTATTGTACTGCTGTGACTCTGATGTAGCTTGTGGCGAGCGTAAGCCAACTCTATTTATATACCTCTTCTTTTCAGTACATGTACTTGTAACGATATCCATTCTTGCGACATGACGAGATGCGCTTCTATCCCTGACGAGGCCCTCTTGCCAAATTGAGGATATGGTCGCATCTTGGGCATGACAACAGTCCAATAAGTGCCGAGGCACGCAGTGGATATGGTTACGTTCTTACTTCACTGACGACTTGAGTAGATACAAGAGTATTTACTGTTGGGGAACGTCGCATGGGAAACAAAAATTGTCCTACGCGCACGAAGACCTATCATGGTGATGTCCATCTACGAGAGGGGATGAGTGATCTACATGCCCTTGTAGACCGTACAGCAGAAGCGTTAGAGAACGCGGTTGATGTAGTGGAACGTCCTCACGTCCCTCGATCCGCCCCGCGAACAATCCCGCGATCAATCCCACGATCTAGTACCGAACGGACGGCACCTCCGCGTTCAGCACACGTACAGCTCGACGATGATCTCGGCCTTCTTGATCCAGCAAGAGAGACGGAGAGGTAGAAGAGTTCTCCGGCAGCGTGACGGTGCTCTGGAGGTTGGTGATGACCTTGTCTCAGCAGGGCTCCGCCCGAGCTCTGTAGAAACGCGATCTAGAGGAAAAACCGTGGAGGTATGTGGTCGGGCAGCCGTGAGAAAGTCGTCTCAAATCAGCCCTAATTGCTCCATATATATAGGAGGAGGGAGGGGGGGGGCCTTGCCTTGGGGTCCAAGGACCCCCAAGGAGTCGGCCGAGCCAAGGGGGAGGACTCTCCCCCCCCAAACCGAGTTGGACTAGGTTTGGTGGGAGGGAGTCCTCCTCCCTTCCCACCTCCTCCCTCCTTTTTTTTTTCTTTTCCTTTGATTTCTTATCCTTGGTGCATAGGCCCCTTTGGGGCTGTCCCACCAGCCCACTAAGGGCTGGTGTGTCTCCCCAAAGCCTATGGGCTTCCCCGGGGTGGGTTGCCCCCCCGGTGAACTCCCGGAACCCATTCGTCATTCCCGGTACATTCCCGGTAACTCCGAAAACCTTCCGGTAATCAAACGAGGTTATCCTATATATCAATCTTCGTTTCCGGACCATTCCGGAAACCCTCGTGACATCCGTGATCTCATCCGGGACTCCAAACAACATTCGGTAACCAACCATATAACTCAAATACGCATAAAACAACGTCGAACCTTAAGTGTGCAGACCCTGCGGGTTCGAGAACTATGTAGACATGACCCGAGAGACTACTCGGTCAATATCCAATAGCGGGACCTGGATGCCCATGTTGGATCCTACATATTCTACGAAGATCTTATCGTTTGAACCTCAGTGCCAAGGATTCGTATAATCCCGTATGTCATTCCCTTTGTCCTTCGGTATGTTACTTGCCCGAGATTCGATCGTGAGTATCCGCATACCTATTTCAATCTCGTTCACCGGCAAGTCTCTTTACTCGTTCCGTAATACAAGATCCTGCAACTTACACTAAGTACATTGCTTGCAAGGCTTGTGTGTGATGTTGTATTACCGAGTGGGCCCCGAGATACCTCTCCGTCATACGGAGTGACAAATCCCAGTCTTGATCCATACTAACTCAACTAACACCTTCGGAGATACCTGTAGAGCATCTTTATAGTCACCCAGTTACGTTGCGACGTTTGATACACACAAAGCATTCTTCCGGTGTCAGTGAGTTATATGATCTCATGGTCATAGGAATAAATACTTGACACGCAGAAAACAGTAGCAACAAAATGACACGATCAACATGCTCCGTCTATTAGTTTGGGTCTAGTCCATCACGTGATTCTCCCAATGACGTGATCCAGTTATCAAGCAACAACACCTTGTTCATAATCAGAAGACACTGACTATCATCGATCAACTGGCTAGCCAACTAGAGGCATGCTAGGGACGGTGTTTTGTCTATGTATCCACACATGTAAATGAGTCTTCATTCAATACAATTATAGCATGAATAATAAACTATTATCTTGATACAGGAATTATAATAATAACTATACATTTATTATTGCCTCTAGGGCATAATTCCAACATTTACTTGATGAATCACAAGTCTGAAATATTGAAAGGTTCAAAGCTATTTCAGAGTGAAGATCGTCGTGACAAGAGGATAAACTGTCTATGATATGATCATAGGGATGAATATCTGAGTTCCGAGTTTTGGGTACACAGTTGAGACTATGTTGGAATTGTTTGGCAATTCATGCCACCTGGAACATCATATTGTGATGGTGTGTCTAACGTCATAGCCGCGCCCTATTTGATATGGTGCATACTATGATGTGTCTTATCGAATCACCACTATCGTTTATGGGTTATGCATTAGAGACAACTGCATTCACTTTAAATAGGGCACAATATAGACTATGGTTTGGAGAAACCTAAGATGTCGTTTCTTGAAAGTTTGGGGCTGCGACGCTTATGTGAAACAGTTTTAGTCTGATAAGATCGAACCCAAAGCGGATAAAATCATCTTCATAGGATATCCAAGACGGTTGGATAGATCTCCTATCTCAGATCCGGAAGCATAGTGTTTGTTCCTCGAAACGGGTCCTTTCTCGGGGAAAGGTTTCTCTCGAAAGAATTGAGCAGGAGGGTGGTGGAACTTGATGAGGTTAGTGAACCGTCACTACAACCAGTGTGTAGCAGGGCGCAGGAAAATGTTCCTATGGCGCCTACACCAGTTGAAGTGGAAACTGATGATGGTGATCATTGAGCTTTGGATCAAGTTACTACTAACCTCGTAGGTCGACAAGGTCGCATACTACTACAGAGTGGTACGGTAACCCTGTCTTGGAGTTCATGTTGTTGAACAACAATGAACCTACGAGCTATGGAGAAGCGATGGTGGGCCCGGATTCCGACATACGGTTGGTGGCCATGAAATCCGAGAGAGGATCCATGTGTAGAAACAAAGTCTAGACTTTGGAATAACTACTTGATGGTTGTAGGACTGTTAAGTAAAGATGGATCTTTAAAGGGAAGACAGACAATGATGGTGAAAAGTCACTATTAAGAAAAGCTCGACTTGTCGCAAGGATGTTTCCGACAAGTTCAAAAAGTTGACTATGAAGAGACTTTCTCACTCGTAGCGATGCTAAAAGTATGTTGGAATTATGTTAGTAGTTGCTGCATTATTTATGAAATATTGCACATAGGATGTCAAAACATTGTTTCCTCGACAGTTTCCTTGAGGAAAGGTTGTATGTGATACAACCAGAAGGATACTAACAAGTATGCAAGCTCCAGGGATCCTTCAATGGACTGGTGCAAGCATCTCGGAGTTGGAATATACACTTTGATGAGATGATCAAAGCTTTTGGGTTTGTACAAGGTTTGTGAGAAACTTGTATTTCCAAAGAAGTGAGTGGGAGCACCATAGAATTTCTGATAAGTATATGTGGTTGACATATTGTAGATCGGAAGTAATATAGAATTCCTGTGAAGCATAAAGGGTTGTTTGAAAGGAGTTTTTCAAAGGAAAACCTGGATAGAGGTACTTGAGCGTTGACCATCAAGATCTATAAAGATAGATCAAAACGCTTAATAGAACTTTCAATGAAATACATGCCTTTACAAGTTTTTGAAGGAGTTCAAAATAGATCAACAAAGAAGGAGTTCTTGGCTGTGTTGTAAGGTGTGAATTTGAGTAAAGACTCAAAGCCCGACCACGGCAGAAGAAAGAGAGAGGACGAAGGTCGTCTCCTATGCCTTAGCCATAGACTCTAAAGTATGCCATGCTGTGTGCCGCACCTGATGTGTGCCTTGCCACAAGTCTGTTAAGAGGTACAGAGAGTGATACAGGATTGAATAACTGAACAACGGTCAAAGTTATCCTTAGTAACTAATGGACTAAGGAATTTTTCTCGATTATGGAGGTGGTTAAAGAGTTCCTCGTAAAGGGTTACGCCGATGCAAGCTTTGACACTAATCTGAATAACTATGAGTAGTAAAACAGATTCGTATAGTAGAGTAGATATTTGGAGTATTTCCGAATAGCACGCAGTAGCAGCATCTATATGATGACATAAATATTTGTAAAGCACACACGGATCTGAAAGATTCAGAACCATTGACTAAAACCTCTCTCACGAGCAAGACGTGATCAAACCCCAGAACTATATGGGTGTTGGATTCGTTAAAATCACGTGGTGATGTGAACTATATTATTGACTCTAGTGCAAGTGGGAGACTGTTGGAAATATGCCCTAAAGGCAATAATAAATTGGTTATTATTATATTTCTTTGTTCGTGATAATCGTTTATTATCCATGTTATAATTGTATTGATTGGAAACTCAAATACATGTGTGGATACATAGACAAAACATTGTCCCTAGTAAGACTCGAGTTGACTAGCTCGTTGATCAAAGATGGTCAAGGTTTCCTAACCATAGACAAGTGTTGTCACTTGATAACGGGATCACATCATTAGGAGAATCATGTGATGGACAAGACCCAAACTATGAACATAGCATATTGATCGTGTCGTTTTATTGCTATTGTTTTCTATGTGTCAAGTATTTGTTACTATGACCATGAGATCATATAACTCACTAGCACCGGAGGAATACCTTGTGTACATCAAACGTCACAACGTAACTAGGTGACTATAAAGGTGCTCTAGAGGTATCTCTGATGGTGTCCGTTGAGTTAGTATGGATCAAGACTGGGATTTGTCACTCCGTGTGACGGAGAGGTATCTCCGGGCCCACTCGGGAATACAACATCACACACAAGCCTTGCAAGCAATGTGACTAAGTGTAAGTCATGGGATCTTGTATTACGAAACGAGTAAAGAGACTTGCCGATAACGAGATTGAAATAGGTATGCGGATACCAACGATCAAATCTCGGGCAAGTAACATACCGAAGGACAAAGTGAATGACATACAGGATTATATGAATCCTTGACACTAAGGTTCAACCGCTAAGATATTCAAAGAATATGTAGGATCTAATATGGGCATCCAGGTCCCGCTATTGGATATTGACCGAGGAGTGCCTCATGGCATGTCTACATAGTTCTCGAACCCGCAGGGTTTGCACACTTAAGGTTCGACGATGTTTTAGTATAATTGAGTTATATGTGTGGTTACCGAATGTTTTTTGGAGTCCTGGATGAGACCATGGATGTCACGAGGGTTTTCGGAATGGTCCGAAAACAAAGATTGATATATAGGATTGTTTCATTTGGTTACCGAAAAGTTTTTAGGAATTACCGGCATTGTACCGGGAGTGACGAATGGGTTCCGGAAGTTCAATGGGAGGGGGCCAATCCACACGGAGGGAGCCCAATGGCTTTAGGGTGGCACACCAGCCCTTAGTGGGCTGGTGGGACAGCCCAAGAAGGCCTTGGCGCCAAGAAAAGAAAAACCAAAGAGAAAAGAAAAAAAGGGGGAGGTGGGAAGGAAGAGGAGGACTCCACCTTCCAAACCTAATTGGAGTAGTATTCCTCCTCTCCTCCTTGGCCGGCGCACCCTTGAGGGCTTGGCCCTCAAGGCAAGCCTCCTCCCCCTCCCTCCTATATATAGTGGTGATTTAGGGATGATTTGAGACACAACATTGCCACGTGCAACTCAAACCTATACCACGTAGATTTACCTCTAGATAGGATTTCTTCGGAGCTCGGGCGGAGCCCTGCCGGAGTAGATCATCACCACCACCGGAGCGCCATCACGTTGCCGGAGAACTCATCTACTTCTCCGTCTAGCTTGCTGGATCAAGAAGGCCGAGATCATCGTCGAGCTGTACGTGTGCTGAACACGGAGGTGCTGTTCGTTCGGCACTAGATCGGAACGGATCGTGGGACGGATCGAGGGACGGTTCGTGGGACTGTTCGAGGGACGTGAAGACGTTCCACTACATCAACCGCATTTCTTAACACTTCCTACTGTGTGATCTACAAGGGTACGTAGATCCAAATCTCCTCTCGTAGATGGACATCACCACGATAGGTCCTCGTGTGCATAGGGTTTTTTTGTTTCCCGTGCAACGTTCCCCAACAGTAAGTATATGCATCATATCCTTGTTCATGATGACCTCTTGTTTCTTGCACATACTATTTGCAAGAGGGAGTCCTGAACATGGAACTTCTTCATTTACATATGTTTGATGCATATAGCCAGGATGTCTATGACTTGTATTTTCCTTCTACCTTGTGTGTGCCCATGCATTCTGAAGCAACTATCCTTTAAAAGGGATTGCACACATTTAGGGGGAGACGACACTAGTAAAGTTTCTTTCAAATTTTTCATATCATTTTGATTATATTTATTTGAAGCTTTGTTTTTATGTTGTCATCAATTACCAAAAAGTGGGAGAGTGAAAGTATATATGCTCCCTTGGTGTTTTGGATAATTCATGACAACATATATTGTCTCTTGGACTAACACTTCTCCCTAGATATTTTAGGAAAAGTCCATGAAGAGCTATGGCTTAAGGTTTTTGTGGAGATGCCCCTGTATGCAAGAAAGGAATAATATTGGCTCAGGCTTCAAGCTAGAAAACTATTCATTTTATATTTGTGAGAAATCACTTTTGAGTCCATAGGAAAGTCAATACCATTAAAAGGGGATGAGGTAGTAAAATGAACTGATTTCTCAAATGCTCAAAGTTGGCCACCAAAACACTGAGTCATTTTCCCAAATATCCACTCTGTCAAGATCCTCATACACAAATTCGGTGTCACCAACATTTCCATATCAGACCCACCGAGTTTGACCTCAGACAGAAGCCCTAGCCATTCTCACCAAATCAGTGCAACCGAAACCAAGTCGGTGCTATCGAGTTCTGTGTGATCAACATTCTGTTGCCAAGATTAACAAAATCGGAATTTCCGAGTTTGAGTATCGGTGCCACCGAGATTGGTCATCTGACCGTTAGTCACCTTTTCAGTGCCACCGAGTTTCATATATCGGTCTCATCGAGATTACAAAGTTCACACCTTTGTGCTAATCGGTACCACCGAGTTTTTAACTTCGGTGTCACCGAGTTTGCCCTTTTGTGTGTAACGGTTGGATTTTGGCTGCTGCCTATATATATCCCTTCACCCACGTCTCATTCGTGGGAGAAGCACTCAACACACACTGATACGTCTCCAACGTATCTATAATTTTTGATTGTTCCATGATATTATATTATCTGTTTTGGATGTTTTATATGCATTAATATGCTGTTTTATATTATTTTTGGGACGAACCTATTAATCTAGAGCCTAGTGCCAGCTTCTGTTTTTTCCACGTTTTTGAGTATTGCAGACATGGGATATTAAATGGAGTCCAAATGGAACAAAATCTCTGGAAAGATTTTTCTTGGACCAGAAGACAACTAGGAAACTTGGAGTAGTGGGGGTGGGGACCTACTAGGAGACCACAAGCCAGCAGGGTGCGCCCTAGGGGGTGGCCGCGCCCCTGGCTTGTAGGTCCCCTGCAGGCCTCATAACCCTATTCTTTGGCCTGTAAATTCCCAAATATTCCTGTATCGCCAAAAAGAGGAACACAAATACTTTTCCGCCTCCGGGAGCCTATGTTTCCGTAAGATCCAATCTGGGAGCCATTTTCGGTAATCTGTCGGACATGGAATTGATCATGGAGGGCATGTACATCAACTCCATTGCCCCTCCGATGAAGCGTGAGTAGTTCACCACAGACTTACGGGTCCATAGCTAGTAGCTAGATGGCTTCTTCTCTCTCTTTGATCTTCAATACCATGTTCTTCATGATTTTCATGGAGATCTATCCGATGTAATACTCTTTTGCGGTGTGTTTGTCGAGATCCGATGAATTGTGAGTTTATGTTCAGACTATCTATGAATATTATTTGAGTCTCTTCTGAATTCTTATAATCATGATTTCATATCTTTGCAGGTCTCTTCGAGTTATTGGTTTGGTTTGGCCAACTAGATTGGTAATTCTTGCAATGGGAGAAGTGCTTAGTTTTGGGTTCAATCTTGAAGTGTCCTCACCCAATGAAAAAGTAGGGGTAGCGAGGCACGTATTGTATTGTTGCCATCAAGGATAAAAAGGTGGGGTTTTCATCATATTGCTTGAGTTTATCCCTCTACATCATATCATCTTACTTAATGCATTACTTTGTTCTTCATCAACTTTATACTCTAGATGTAGGCATGAGTTGGTCGATGTGTGGGGTAATAGTAGTAGATGCAGAATCGTTTCGGTCTACTTGATACAGACGTGATACCTATATGCATAATCATTGCCTTAGATATCTTGATAATTATTCGCTTTTCTATCAATTGCTTGATAGTAATTTGTTCACCCACCGTATTATTTTCCTTTATGAGAGAAGCCTCTAGTGAAACCTATGACCCCCGGGTCTATTTTCCATATTGTGTTTTTAGATCTATAAACTTAAAATACCAAAAAATACTTTGCTGGAATTTATTTACTTTTGTTTTTGCAATGTTTTATATCTATCTCTATCAGATCTCATCCTTGCAAATAGCGCTGAAGGGTTTGACAACCCCTTTATAGCATTGGGTGCAAGTGTTTGATTATTTGTGTAGGTACTACTATTGGAACCTTGCTTGTTCCTACTACTGGATTGATACCTTGGTTCTAAAAAAATTGAGGGAAATACTTATCTACCTTGTTGCATCACCGTTTCCTCTTCAAGGGAAAACCAACACAAGATCAAGAGGTAGCAAGAAGGATTTCCGACGCCGTTGCCGGGGAGGATACATAGGAAGGTCACGCCTACCAAGTACCCATCACAAACTCATCTCTTGTATTTACTTTGTTTGCCATTTTCCTCTCATTTTCTTCTACCCTAGTTCTATAACGATTTTCAGAAAATACCAAAAAGATTTGCCTTTTTATTCACCTTTTTCCGTTCGCATTTTTCGTTTGTTTCCATGGCTCAACCCAAAAGTTTCGATCTGTATCTTAAGAAGTTAAAAAATATTGAGAATAATGCTAAGGGGTTTATGTCAGTCCAATTTGACCATAATAGTGACTCTAGGAAGGATATTACAGAACAAAGATTTATGCTTGATTACATGAGTAAATATCTTGATGATATGGCCAAGGAATTTTGTCGTTTGGAATCTCAGTTCGCTCACCTAGAAAATTTAGTAGGCCAAATTTCTGATAAACAAGCCACCTTGGGTAATAAAATGGCCGCGAAGCCAGAATCTTTAAGCATTGATGAAGGTCTTAAAGTGATTGGCGTGACACCTATTTAATCTTTGTTTTCTAGCATAAATCTTGAAAAAGAAGGGACTCGAGATGAGTCAACTTTAGTTAAAAGACGTCACAATGATTCTGAGTTTTTAGATCTTAATGATAAGATTGATAAACGTGGGATGAAAGGGGTCAAAACTTTAAATAGCAATGAGCCCACACTTTCAGATTTAAAGGATTTTAATTATGGTAGTTTCTCTTTGATTGATTGTGTTTCCTTGTTGCAATCCATGTTGAATTTTCCGAATGCTTATAGTCAAAATAAAGCTTTTACTAAACATATTGTGGATGCCATGATGAAATATTTTGAAGAAAAACTTGAGTTGGAAGTATATATACCTAGAAAGCTTTATGATGAGTGGTAACCTACTATTAAAATTAAAATTAAATATTATGAGTGCCATGCTTTGTGTGATTTGGGTGCTAGTGTTTCCACGATTCGAAAAACATTATGCGATGTGCTAGGATTCCGTGAATTTGATGATTGCTCCTTAAATTTGCATCTACCAGATTCTACAATTAAGAAACCTGCGGGAAGGATTAATGATGTTCTTATTGTTGCAAATAGGAATTATGTGCCCGTAGATTTCATTGTCCTTGATATAGATTGCAATCCTACATGTCCTATTATTCTTGGTAGACCTTTCCTTAGAACGATTGGTGCAATTATTGATATGAAAGAAGGTAATATTAGATTCCAATTTCCATTAAGGAAAGGCATGGAGCACTTTCCTAGAAATAAAATAAGATTACCTTATGAATCTATTATGAGAGCTACCTATGGATTGCATACCAAAGATGAGAATACCTAGATCTATTGCATTATGCCTAGCTAGGGGCGTTAAACAATACTGCTTGTTGGGAGTCAACCCAATTTTATTTGTTTTGCTTTTGTTTTAGCTTCTGTTTTTGTGTTCTTCACATATTATTTCTTCTGTAATAATTTTGTTTTCTTGTTTTAATTAGTGTTTGAGCCAAGTAAAACCTTTGGGATGGTCTACGGTGTTTGCAAGTTGATTGTGATGAAACAACATAAACTTTCGCTCCGAGTCCAGGAATTTTGTAAATTCACAGGAAATTGATTTTGATCTGATTTTTTAACAAAATATTTTTTTACAAATTTCCCAGATCTTCCTAATTTTTCAGAATTTTTCGAGTTACAGAAGTATTCGAAGTAAACAGATTGCTACACCCTGTTCTGTTTTTGACATATTCTGTTTTCTTTGTGCTGTTTGCTTATATTGATGAATCTATTGGTTGTATTGGGGGGTATTAACCATGGAGAAGTTGGAATATAGTAAATATTACATCAATATAAATAAAGAACGAGTTCACAACAGTACCTAAAATGGTGATTTATTTTTCTTATTTTAACGGATCTCATGAGTTTTCTGTTGTGAAGTTTTCAAGTTTTGGGTAAAGATTTGATGGACTATGGAGTAAGGAGTGGCAAAAGCCTAAGCTTGGGGATGCCCAAGGCACCCCAAGCCATATTCAAGTATACCAATGAGCCTAAGCTTGGGGATTCCCCGGAAGGCATCCCCTCTTTCGTCTTCAATCCATCGGTAAAGTTACTTGAGGCTATATTTTTATTCACCACATGATATGTGTTTTGCTTGGAGCGTCTTGTATGATACGATTCTTTACTATTTAGTTTGCCACAATCATCCTTGCTTCACACATATTTTGGGAGAGACACACGCTGAATTGTGAATTTATTAGAATACTCTTTGTGCTTCACTTATATCTTTTGATCTAGGTAATGTTGCTTTAGTACTTCACTTATATCTTTTAGAGCACGTCGGTGTTGTGTTTTATAGAAATTATTAAACTCTCGTACCTCACTTATATTATTTTTAGAGTTCTTTAAACAACATGGTAATTGGTCTAGGTTAGTAACTTAGTCCTAATATAATAGGCATCCAAGAGGGATACAATAAAAACTTTCATATTAAGTGCATTGAATATGATGAGAAGTTTGATTCCTTGCATCTAGTTTTGAGATGTGAAGATGGCAATACGAGAGTCATGCTACTAAGTAATTGCGAATTAGAAGAAATACTTGTGTTAAACCTTGTGACTCCCGTAGCATGCACGTATGGTGAAACGTTATGTGATGAAGTCGGAGCATGATTTGTTTAATGATTGTCAACCTTTGTGTGGAGGTCGGGATCGCGCGATGGTTAACTCCTACCAACCCTTCTCCTAGGAGCATGCGTCTAATACTTTGCTTCGATAACTAATAGGCTTTTGCAATAACTATGTGAGTTCTTTATGACTAATGTTGAGTTCATGGATTATACGCACTCTCACCCTTCCACCTTTGCTAGCCTCTCTAGTACCGCGCATATCTCGCCGGTACATTAAACCCACCTTCCTCAAAACAGCCACCATATATTTTCCTCAAAATAGCCACCATATCTTCCTATTATGGCATTTTCATAGACATTCCTAGATATATTTCCATGCAACACCACCGTCTAGTTTTTATGACACGCACCATCACTTCCATATTGCTTCTAGAGTCATACTTTGTTCTAGATATTGAGTTGTAAGTAAATAAAAGTGTGATGATTTGCATTATTAGAGCATTGTCCCGTGTGAGAAAAGGATGAAGGAAGCTATGATTCCCTCACAATTTGGGATGAGTCTCCGGACTTTAAAAAAATAAAAGAGGCCAACGAAGCCCATAAAAAAATAAAAGAGGCCAAAGAAGACCATCCAAAAAGAGAAAAAAAGAAAAAAAGAGAAAAAATGAGAGAAAGAGAGAAGGGACAATGTTACTATCTTTTTCCACACTTGTGCTTCAAAATAGCACCATGTTCTTCATAGAGAGTCTCCCATTTTGTCACTTTCATATAACTAGTGGGATTACATTTTTTGCACAACCACTTAGTTTTCTTTTTGAGCTTTCATACACTTATAGCTCTAGTGCATTTGTTGCATGGCAATTCCTACTCAATCACATTGATATCTATTGATGGGCATCTCCATAGCCCGTTGATAAGCCTAGTTGATGTGATACTATCTTCTTCCTTTCTTTTTGCAAACTCCACCATACTCTATTCCACCTATAGTGCTATATCGATGGCTCACGCTCATGTATTGCATGAGAATTGAAAAGGTTTGAGAACATAAAAAGTGTGAAACAATTGTTTGATTTTCATTGGGATTGTGCATGATTTAGATACGTTGTGTGGTGAAGATGGAGCATAGCGAGACCATATGATTTTGTAGGGATAACTTTCTAAGACCATGTTATTTTGAAAAGAAGCAATTGCCTTATTAGTATGCTTGAAATATTATTGTTTTTATGTCAATATTAGACTTTTGTTTTGAGTCTTATGGATCTGAATATTCATGCCACAATAGAGAAATTACATGGATAAATTTTTTAGGTAGGATTCCACATCAAAAATTCTATTTTTATCATTTACCTACTCGAGGACGAACAAGAATTAAGCTTGGGGATGCTCATATGTATCCAACGTATCTATAATTTTTGATTGTTCCATGCTATTATATTATCTCTTTTGGATGTTTTATATGCATTAATATGTTGTTTTATATTATTTTTGGGACTAACATATTAGTCTAGAGCCAAGTGGGAGTTTATGTTTTTTCCATGTTTTTGAGTATTGCAGATAAGGAATATTAAACAGAGTCCAAACAGAACAAAATCTCCGAAAATAATTTTCTTGGACCAGAAGACACCTAGGAGACTTGGAGTAGTGGGCACGGCACCTACCGAGAGGCCACAAGCCAGCAGGGCGCGCCCTAGGGGGGTGGTCGCGCCCCTGGCTTGTGGGTCCCTAGCAGGCCTCCTAACCCTATTCTTTGGCCTATAAATTCCCAAATATTCCCGTATTGCCAAAAACAGGAACACAAATACTTTTCCACCACTGGGATCCTGTGTTTCCGTGAGATCCAATCTGGGAGCCTTTTCCGGTAATATGCTGCAGAGGGAATTGATCACGGAGGGCATGTACATCAACTCCATTGCCCCTCCGATGAAGCGTGAGTAGTTCACCACAGACCTACGGGTCCATAGCTAGTAGCTAGATGGCTTCTTATCTCTCTTTGATATTCAATACCATGTTCTTCATGATCTTCATGGAGATCTATCCGATGTAATACTCTTTTGCGGTGTGTTTGTTGAAATCCGATGAATTGTGAGTTTATGTTCAGATTATCTATGAATATTATTGGAGTCTCCTCTGAATTCTTATATGCATGATTTTATATCTTTGCAAGTCTCTTCGAGTTATTGGTTTGGTTTGGACAACTAGATTGGTAATTCTTGCAATGGGAGAAGTGACTAGTTTTGGGTTCAATCTTGCGGTGTCCTCACCGAGTGACAAAGTAGGGGTAGCAAGGCACGAATTGTATTGTTGCCATCAAGGATAAAAATATGGGGTTTTCCTCATATTGCTTGAGTTTATCCCTCTATATCATGTCACCTTACTTAATGCGTTACTCTGTTATTCATGAATTTAATACTCTAGATGCAGGCACGAGTCGGTCGATGTGTGGAGTAATAGTAGTAGATGCAGAATCGTTTCAGTCTACTTGATACAGACGTGATGCCTATATGCATAATCATTGCCTTAGATATCTTCATAGTTATTCACTTTTCTATCAATTGCTCTAGAGTAATTTGTTCACCCACCGTATTATTTTCCTCTATGAGAGAAGCCTCTAGTGAAACCTATGGCCCCTGGGTCTATTTTCCATATTGTATTTTCAGATCTATAAACAGAAAATACTTTGGTGTAATTTATTTACTTTTTTTTCTGCAATCTTTTTTATCTATCTCTATCAGAGCTCATCCTTGCAAATAACTCTGAAGGGATTGACAATCCCTTTATAGTGTTGGGTGCAAGTGTTTGATTATTTGTGTAGGTACTACAATTGGAGCCTTGCTTATTCCTCCTACTGGATTGATACCTTGGTTCTCAACGAACTAAGGGAAATACTTATCTACTTCACTGCATCACCCTTTCCTCTTCAAGAGAAAACCAACGGAAGCTCAAGAGGTAGCACACACTTCACTGCCAGATCCATTTTCTGAGAGAGAACCACATACTCATGTGTTGAGCCCAAGATATTCCAATCCTATCATTTGAAACTTGATCTCTAGCCTCCCCAAACTGCTTTTCACCAAATCAACCTCTCCTACCCATGCATATTCCACGAGAGAGTGATTTGTGTTGAGTAGACTATCTTTAGAAGCACAAGAGCAAGGAGTTCATTGATCTACCACATCTATTACCTTTTGGAGGGTGGTGCCTCCTAGATTGGTTAGCTGTCGCTTGGGAGCCTCCTACTTGATGTTGCGGAGTTGAACCAAAATGTTTGTAAGTGCAAGGAGATTGTCTACTTTGTGAAGATCTACCATGAGTTAGGCTAGTCTTCTGTGGACGAAAGCCGTGGTGGGATAGACAAGGCCGCTTTTTGTGGACTCTCCATGGGTGGAGCCATCCGTGGACTCTCGCAACCGTTACCCTTCGTCGAATGAAGTCTTCACTAACATGGACGTACAATAGCGCCACCTATCGGAACCATGCCAAAAATGTCCGTGTTAACCTCATGCGTTTGATCTCCCTACCTTACTCGTCTACATTACACTTGCATGTTTTACATTCCGCTGCTATACTCTAAGAATTGTATGTGTAGGGTGTACTTGACTTGTTATAACTGCTAGATTTCTGCCTTCCTTGAAATTGGGTTAGTCTAGAAATTTTATCTTGAAAAGTAGTCTATTCACCCCCCTCTAGACACATCTTCTATCGATCCCTCAAATACATACACCCCTTTTCTCTTTCCTTGTCCTCCCTTCGCCCCCCACCGTCGCTGCCGCCGCCCACGTTCCCCAGCCGCGTCGACTTCCACCAAGGCAGCCTGAAACACGGCCACGCCATGAGATAGCTGGCCAATGCCCGTGTTGTAGAAGAGTTTCTTTGCCGGCGTTCGTGGTTCCTTGTTTCCCGTGGGAGAGAATTAACGTTCGCGTCTCCACCACGATCACAAGGTGTTTGACGCTTTGCTCAGAAGATACCATGGATAGCGGGGCTGAGTATGTCTTTCACAACTTCATTTGTTCATCGGAATGTGAAGAGCTTGTGGTGGTTGCATTGGTCGTCCATGACCACAATAGTAGGAAGCGGACTCAGTTTGGGGGATCAATCCCACCCATGCTTCAGCCTTGAACAACAATAGGGTGAAAGGACACACCCTTCTCTATGTCAATTACTTTGAGAATTCCGCAGTCTTCAAACCACATCAATTCCGTCACCGTTTTCGAATGAGTAAACATGTGTTCAATCGTATTCGACAGGGAGTGGTAGGATATGACCCATACTTTGATTGCAAAGAGGATGCCCTTGGCAAGCTTGGCTTCTCTTCTTACCAGAAATGCAATGCCGCTATCCGCATGCTTGCATATGGAATTCCCAGTTATCTTGTAGTTGAGTATGTGTGTTGAGTGATTCCACATGTCTCCAGGCAGTGTATAGTTTCTGCAAGTCCGTGGTGACCGCGTTTGGCCCTGAGTACCTGCGAGAGCCAACTGCCGCAATTCGAAAGAGTGATGCATATGATCAATGCCGTTAGGGGATTTTCGGGCATGCTTGGTAGTATAGATTGTATCCACCAGAAGTGGAAGAACTGCCCTTTGCTTGGTAGGGGCCGTACAAGGTGTTGGAGATATGCCCTAGAGGCAATCATGTATGATGATATTTCCTATGTGTTTATGAATAAATATAGTCCTTGGACATTATCGGTGGTGTGTATTAAAAAGTACATGACTTGTTTGTGAGACTATACATTGTATGATGACTATCCTAAATGGTCCCTAGTCGAAAGAGTTGTGTGGACACGCAACCACCGAGACTAGCATATGATATGATGGATGGTCCGGTCTCAGACAATGTAGCATTGGATGCTAGCCGGATAATATGGATTCAGAAAGATCTGGTCGGATTTGACGTAGTCGGATCCGAGTGGAGATAAGGTCTGAGTTGGACAGACCCAACTATAAGACGCAATGATACGTTCTATGCCCTAAGACCTGAGTTAGCGCATGTACTCGGGATGGTGACAGACTTGCTTTGGGCGACCAAACGCTACTCCGTGACTGGGTAGTTACAAAGGTAGGTTTCGGGCTTGTCCAGACACCCATGCTATGAGACATGGTCGAGCAAGATGGGATTTGCCCCTCCGACCAGGAGATATATACTCTGGGCCCCTCGGGTGATCTGACCTGGATAAGCATGGCCATGCAATGAGGATTATGAGATAATTCGAATAATGGTAAAATTTACTGGAACAAGAAAGAGGTCATGCGACAACAAGGATGACCATTTCGCCTTAAGCACAACAACGTATATCGTCTCGCAAAGGGAACAAAAGTATGAAGTACATGTTCACCTAACCAGCTTCATCACGCAATTGGAGTCGGCATGCCCTGCTAGAGGTCGCTACCGACAAGCCGAGTCGGACATGGTCTGACTTGTGACCAAGTGAACGAGAACCTAAGGGGTCGCGTGCGTAAGGTAAGGAACACATGGGCTTTAGGGTCCATGCGAGGCCCAAGAGTTGAGCCCGCGCTGGACGCCTATATATAGTGGACGTGCGGCACTCTTATGGAGTTGATCGCTTCGACGCTGTCATTAGGGCTATGCATGTGTTGCACCTAGCCAGCTTCACTCTCCGCCTCCAACTGTGTGTTCCGGACCTAGCATTCCACCGCACGGTGTTCCTCCTCACGCACGGATACCGTTAGAGGTGGCACACCTGCACCACTTCGGCGAACCTGTACATGGGATCCGACGACCGAGTGTTCGAGGGAGACGATCCGGTGACCGTATGTTTGAGGGAGATCGGACGAGGAGGAGATGGACCATACGGACGTGCTGCCCCAACTCTACTTCCGCTACACAACATTGCATGTCTAGTGGTAACAATCTGTGATCCATCTCCGTAGCATGTTCTTGAATGTTCTGTGCATAGGAAATTTTTAATTCGCATGCGATGCAGCTACGGTAGAACGCAATGGTGGTATGAGAGGCTGTGCTAGTGGATTTGGTTTCAGATCGGATGCATATTTGATATTTGGAGGCGGCTGATGAGACCAGTCGTCGTTCTTGAGACCGGCTATGTTCACTGTTGATGAGATCAACTGCACATCAAGATCGTTCATGCATTGTTTTCTGTCAATCAGAATCGATGAGGTCGCGACACAACCTACCCCTACCGGTCGGTTTCCGCCATCGGGGTTAACAGTGAAACATCATCCGAATTAGGTTCGCGATGATCGATAAGATCAGTTACATCAGAAAATTCAGCGTGATCGGAGTACATATACGATATGTGATTTTCGAAAACGTGTGCGTAGCGCCGTGTATTTCGTACACGGTCACACAAACCGGTAGAATGCGATTCTATGCATATGTTTGATTTGCAGGTTTGATTGAATTGTATGGATCATATGTATGTGATGCATTTGTGTAATTTAACATGACCCGCGTGTCATGATTGTCAGCCGGCAGGAGCCAAAATGCTGTCATTTAATTGTATAATGGCCTGTGTGTCAACTTGTGATTCTTTGTAAATTAATTACTAGTTGTAGTAGTTGGAGGAGAGAGATCAAGTTCGAGGTTTTGGCGTCCCGGCGTGACGAATTGGAAGGATTCCCGCCCTGGCCATTGGAGTTGGAGCCGGCTTGGAAGGACGTCCATGAAGGAGCCATACTATTTCACATATTTATGTTTATATGTGATTGATATTGCTTCATGTTTTCTATGCATGTTATAGTGTAGAAAGATCCCTCATTAATATCAAGTACATTGCCATTCTCGATGTTGCACCCTCACACGTCAAGTACGTCTAGTGGTAGGCTCATAAAATTGAGGTGCTACTAGGTGTCCTTGAGTTGGAGGGTTCGTGTCGGACATGGACATGCACTGCATGAGGTTAACTTGACAAGGCTATCAAAATGGTTTTGGGCCTTGTGGAAAAGAAGGTTGAGAGCTAGGGTATAAGATACCTACCCAACTGACAGGAGTCATATAGAGATACGATTGCTGCTTACCGAATATGCAAGTTGGCTAGTAGCGATGCTAAAGCTCACTAGTCGCTCATGCTAGACGGATCCTGAATCACTGAGAGTTTGCGGAGGGATTCCAACTTCAGTGGGAGTAGTTCTATTTAAGGCATGAATTAATCTACATAAACACATTGCTTAGTGATTGCATATTTTCTGTTGTAGATCAATGGCACCACCAACTCAAAACTTTGCATTGAAATCAATTCTGGAAAAGGATAAGCTGAATGGAACAAACTTTACCACCTGGTATAGAAATCTGAAAATTATTCTCAAGCACGATAAAAAGGAACATGTTCTAGAGGATCCACTTCAACAGGTACCTGCCGATAATTCTAATGTCACCACCAAGAATGCCTACCATAAACTCCTTGATGAATCAAACGAGATCAGCTGCCTCATGGTGGCTTGTATGGATCCCGATTTGCAATAACATTTCAAAGACATTGCGACTTTCGATATGATCGAGAGTCTCAAGAGCATGTTTCAGGTGCAGGCTAGGACCGAAAGGTTCAACATATGGCGATCCTTGACGGATTGTAAGCTGAAGGAAGGTGATCCACTGAGCCCGCATGTGATCAAGATGATCGGATACATGGAAGCTTTGGATCGTTTGGGTTCTCGCTCTCGGATGAGCTGGCTACTGATGTAGTTTCGGGATGTCTTCCAGCTAGGCATGGGACGTTCATCTCGAACTATCATATTCATGGCATGGATAAGAAGCTCACTGAATTGCATGGGATGCTCAAGGCGGTAGAGGAGGTTATTAAAAAAGGCACGCATCAAGTGTTGATGGTGCAGAACTCGACAAAGTTCAAGAAGAGTTGGTCCAAGAAAAAGGGTAAGGCAAAGGGCACGGAGAAGGTTGTCTCCGCCACTGAGCCGAAGTCCGGACCGAACGCAAAGACCATTTGCTTTCATTGCAAGAAAGCTAGTCAGTGGAAGAGGAACTGTAGCAAGTGGCTTGCTGAGCATGGCAAGAAAGCCGAAGATGCTTGTTTAGGCAAAGGTACACTTGTTACATATGTTATAGACATTTACCTTACTTACATAGCTATTAGCTCTTGGGTATTTGATATCGGATCAGTTGTTCATATTTGCAACTAGATGCAAGGTCTGGTAAGAACTAGGCATGTGTTACTACGGGAGTTTGACATTAGGATCGGAAACAAAGCAAGAGTTGCTGCGTTGGAGGTCGACACGATGCAGCCTCATCTTCCTTATGTATTTATTTTGGAATTGAATAATTGTTATTAAATTCCTGCACTTAGTCGGAACATTATTTCTGCCTCATGCTTGATGAGTCAGGGTTATGAATTCAATTTAAAGGACAATGGTTGTTCATTTTATTTGAATGGAATGTTCCACGACTATGCACCCATTGTAGATGGGCTATTTATTTTGAATCTAGAAACATAACCATTCTATAACGTGAATGTCAAGAGGCATAGGCCTAATGCGATAAATCTGACATACTTCTGGCATTGCCGACTTGGACACATTAGTCTGGAACGCATGAAGAAGCTCCATGTTGACGGACTCCTAACTTCACCTGACTTTGGGTCGTCCGAGACATGCGAATCATGCTTGCTATGCAAGATGGCTAAGTCTCCTTTTGCAAAGAGTTGTGAGAGGGCGTCCGAGCTGTTGGATCTTATACAAAGTAACATGTCTGGTCCAATGAGCAGAATGGATAGAGGAAGCTATCAGTACTTCGTGAATTTTACGGATGACTTGAGTAGATATGGATATATCTATTTGATGAGGCACAAGCCAGAGACTTTTGACAAGTTCAAAGAGTTTCAGAACGAGGTTGAAAATTAGCTCGGCAAGACGGTAAAGCTTCTACGATCAGATCATGGAGGTGAGTAATTGAGCCATGAGTTTGGTAATCATCTGAAAAGCCGAGGTATAGTACCTCAACCCACACGTGTGGGTACACCGCAGAGAAATGGCGTGTCAGAATGGAGAAATCAAACCTTGTTGGACATGGACCGATTGATGATGAGCAAATCGGATTTAACCTTGTCATTCTAGAGATACGCTCTAGAAACTGCAGTTTCACACCTAACAGGGTACCATCAAAATCCGTAGACAAGACACCACATGAGATGTGGACTCGGAAGAGTCCTAGTTTGTCTTTTCCAAATATTTGGTGTTGTGAAGCATTTGTCAAGCGACTTATGTCGGACAAGATTACACCCAAGTCGGATACATGAATATTCGTGGGATATCCTAGGGAAACCTTGGGATACAACTTCTACAACCGCGAGAAGAGAACAAAGTGTTTGTTTCTCGGAACGGGGTTTTCCTAGAGAAAGAGTTTCTTAGTCGGTAGGCTAGTGAGAGAACGGCGCGATTCAAAGAAATTCCAGAGCCACTCGGGGATGACTCGGATGTCGATGAGATCATATCAGAGTCGGTCAGGGAACCCGTAGTGGAGTCTGCACCGGAGCCATGAAGGTCGGATAGATTGCGCAAAGTGCATGATGTGTTGTTGCTAGAAAGCAATGAGCCAACCACATATTCGGAAGTGATGGTAAGCCTAGGTTCCGAGGCATGGCTTGAGGCCATGAGATCCGAGTTAAAGTCCATGGATGATAATCAAGTTCGGGACTTGGTTGATCTGCAGCCTGGCGTGGTAGCCATTGGATGCAAATGGGTCTTTAAGAAGAAAACCGATGTGGATGGAAATGTTCAGATCCACAAAGCTCGACTTGTCATTGAAGGTTATGGAGAAGTTCAAGGAATTGACTACGATGAGACCTACTCACTGGTAGCGATGCTGAAGTCGGTGAGGATCATACTAGCTATAGTTGCATATTTCGATTATGAGATATGGCAGATGGATGTCAAAACGGCTTTCCTTCATGGAAATTTAAAAGAGGATGTATACATGATACAACCCGAATGTTTTGTCGATCTAGCTAACGTTGGTAAAATATGCAAGCTCAACAGATCCATTTATGGATTAAGGAAAGCATCTCGGAGTTGGAATATTCGTTTTGATGAAGTCTTCGTTGACCTTGGTTTCATCAAGAATGAAGAGGACTATTGTTTGTACAAGAAATCTAGTGGGAGATCGGTAGTATTTTTGATTTTGTATGTGGATGACATACTACTGATCAGAAATGATGTTTCGATGCTGAACTCAGTCAAGGACTCATTGAATGACAAGTTTTCAATGAAGGACCTTGGAGAGGAAGTGTACAGTTTAGGCATCAAGATCTGTAGAGATAGATTGAGGAGGTTTCTCGGCTTAAGCCAGAGCATGTACATAGACAAAGTGTTGAAGCGGTTCAACATGATTGAGGCCAAGAAAGGGTTCTTGCCCGTCTCACATGGTATAAGGCTAATCAAGACTCAGAGTCCTACGACTTCTCATGAGTGAAACCAGATGAGTAGGATTCCGTATGCTTCGGCAATAGGGTCCATCATGTACGCCATGCTATGTACATGACCTGATGTTCCCTATGAAATAAGATTAACAAGCAGATACCAGGCCGACCCAGGTGAGAATCACTGGCAGCGATGAAATCTATCTTGAAGTACCTGAAAATAACTAAAGAGATGTTCATAGTTTATGGAGGTGAGGAGGAGCTCAGCGTAAAGGTTTACGTTCATGCTAGTTTCGAAACCAATAGGGATGATTGTCGATCACAAACTGGATTCGTGTATGTCCAGTGAGCTGGACGAGTTCCAAGCAAGATACGGTGGCCGACTCCACAACTGAGGCCGAATACATGCATCTTGTGAAGCTGCAAAGGAAGGTGTTTGTATTTGGAAGTTCCTGGAGGATCTTGGTGTGTTCCGAGGCTGGTCAAAACCGTTGGACCTTTATCGCGATAATTCAGGTGCCATTGCATAGGCCAAGGAGCTAAGGCAACATCACAAGACCAGACACATAGACCGAAAGTATCACCTCATACGAAACCTCATACAAAATGGTGATACTTATTTACGCAAGATTCACACGGATGCATATGTCGCACATCCGTTGACTAAGCCGCTTCCACAAACCAAGCATGAGGGGCCCATTAGAGCTATGGGCATTCAATGTCTATTTGATTGACTCTCGTGCAAGTGGGGGACTGTTGGAGATATGCCCTAGAGGCAATCATGTATGATGATATTTCCTATGTGTTTATCAATAATGATAGTCCTTGGACATTATTGGTGATGTGTATTAACAAGTACATGACTTGTTTGTGAGACTATACATTGTATGATGATTGTCCTAAATGGTCCCTAGTCGAAAGAGTTGTGTGGACGCACAACCACCTAGACTAGCATATGATATGGTGGATGGTCTGATCTCACTAACCATGTAGCATTGGATGCTAGCCGTTAATATGGACTCCGAAAGATCTAGTCGGATTTGACGTAGTCGGGTCCGAGTCGAGATAAGGTCTGAGTTGGACAGACCCAACTATGAGACGGAGTGATTGGTCATCTGTGAGTCTCTAGTACAACATACATTCTATGTCCTAAGACCTGAGCAAGCGCATCTACTCGGGATGGTGACAGACTTGCTTTGGGCCGATCAAATGCTACTCCGTGACTGGGTAGTTACAAAGGTAGGTTTCGAGCTTGTCCAAACCCATGCCACAAGACGTGGTCGAGCAAGATGGGATTTGCTCCTCGGATCAGGAGATATATACTCGAGGCCCCTCGGGTGATCTAACCTGGAGAAGCATGGCCATGCAGTGAGGATTATGAGGTAATGTGAATGTTGGTCAGATTCACCGGAACGACAAAGAGGTCGTGCGGCAACAAGGATGACCATGTCGCCTTGAGCACGACAACATAGATCATGTGGCAAAGGGAACAAAAGTATGAAGTACAAGTTCGCCTAACTAGCTTCATCAGACAATTGGAGTCAGCATGCCTTGCTAGAGGCCGCTACCAACTAGTCGAGTCGGACGTGGTGTGACTCGTGACCAAGTGAATGAGAACCTAAGGGGTCACGTGCTTAAGGGAAGGAACACATGGGATTTAGCGTCTGTGCGGGGTCCTAGATTTGAGCCCGCGTCGGACGCATATATATAGTGGAGGTGCGACACTCTTATGGAGTTGATCGCTTCGGCGCCGTCATTAGGGTTGTGCATATGTTGCACCTAACCACCTCCACTCGCCGCCTCCAACTATGTGATCCGGACCTAGTAGACTGCCACACGGTGTTCCTCCTGCACCTGCGGATACTGTTAGAGGCGGTGCACCTGCATCACTCCGGTGAACTTGTATGTGTGATCCGGAGAATAGCTGTTCGAGGGAGACAATCCGGTGACCGGCTGTTTGAGGGAGATCGTACGAGGAGGAGACGGACCACGCGAACGTGCTTCCCTAACTCTACTTTCGCTTTACGACACTGCGCGTCTAGTGGTGGCAATCTGTGATCCATCTCGGTAGCATGTTCTTGGTTGTTCTGCGTGTAGGAAATTTTTAATTCGCATGCAATGCTCCTACGGTAGAACCCAATACAAGGGGCATGTGAAAGGTGCCACTGTCATATTTGAAATGGTGGCTTCACAAGATATGTGGATATGGCATATTTCCTTCGGCATGGTTGGTTCTGACGATGATATCAACGTGCTTCAGCGTTCTCCGATGTTTGCAAGGGTTGCAGAAGGTCACTCCCCAGAGGTCAACATTGAGATGAATGGCCACTATTACAATAAGGGATATTACCTAGCTGGTGGTATCTATCCTGAGTGGTCAACTCTTGTGAAGACCATACCCAACCTGCAAGGGGAGAAGAGACAAAGGTTTATCCAAATGCAAGAGAGTGTTTTTGGTGTGCTTCAATCTCGATAGGTTATTTTTTTAAACCCTACATTAACATGGAGCACTCAGAATCTTTGGGAGGTGATGACTGTTTGTGTGACATGCAAAAACATGGTCATGGAGGATGAGCGTGATGATAGCATCTACGGCCAAGGGTTTGATTTCCACGGTAAAAATGTTGAGACTGAGCACCAACCTCCTACAACCTTTGAACAATTTGTTTAATTTCATCGTGAACTGCGTGATAGGGAGACTCATGCACAGCTTCAGGATGACTTTGTTGAGCAGATGTGTATTCACATTAGCAACGAGTAGATATGCCGTCTGAATCTCTTTTCATGCAAACAAATTTTGATTGGGTTGTAAAGACGATTTAATTTTGTGTTTCATTTCGATTGGCTTGTAAGGCTATTTCGGATGTGGATGTATTTGCTTTTTTTGATTTGAACTATTTGCTATGTTATGTTTGATTTAAACTATTTGTTATAGTTGGACAAATGATATGCAGTCGAAGATGGGGCCGCATGTTTTGCGCATGGCCGGCGCATCCAAAAATCCACGCAGACATCGCCCCATTGCCACCCCAAACAGGGAAATCCGAACAAAACAGATGTCCGTTTGGTATCGTGCGTTGGAGTTTCCCTAAGATAAATCCCGATGGGGTTTCACCCGTCCTATCATATTATCGATCTGAGGATTTGTTTTAGCCGAGATAACCCCCTTTCTATTATCAAGATACCATAACTACAACCGTGTTCAAAAGTCAGAATAAAATAAAAAGGGAAAGAGAAAAGCAAGCTCAAGCACTCCAGGGAAATCCACGGCGAACGTTCACAATCATAACATTCGCCATGGGGCGAAAACCCTCTTGCACTATCACCACACAACTAATTGTCACAAAATTACTGTCCATAAAGGAATTTCATCAGCTTCACAAAGGCGCATGGAAATAGTCTAAATATTGGCAAAGAAAAACAACACCATAAGTGATCTTGCACTCCCTCCAGCATCTTGTGGCAGCATCAAAGGAGGCCAACAAGTTCTAGCAAAAGGGCTTCACCTTTTTGAACATCAGTTCCTATCAGTGCATGTCACATCATAGATCATCATCATGCTCTTGGCATTCTCCTTCAACATATCCGCACCTTTCTTTAACACCTCCCAATCCCCTTCCGTCAGCAAACCTACCCAATATCATAGACGAACGCAAGCTGTAAACACAATATCAAAAGGACATGCAAGTTTTTTAAGTTCAAACATTCCCCATTGCTGCCAATCGAGTTGTAAAGAAGTGCTCCCCATGAGGTAAGAAAGCATAACACCAGGAATAGAACTGACACAAGTTGTTTGGGCATAACTGAGTGCCAAGCATCAAGCCTACCATTCACCAAGCAATCCTGGAAGATGCAAGTATGTTTCCCCGCACTCGTAAAAAGAGAAACGCGGGTTACCAACCCAATTTCCATGGTTCATCACATCTCTAGTCAACACGACAACCTGAAAAAGTTGCCAAACAAAGATCTGAATCATAAGAGGCAGCTTAGCCCTCTAGATTCATCTATAGTCACAACTCGCAAGGTTACTCTCGAAGTAGGAATACATCTCTTTGGTTATATATATTACCTTAGGACCAAAAGGCCATTCAACTTTGTCACATTCAGCCATTGGGTCAACCTGCCCATTGACATTATTCACCTCACCAACCTGACGGGCAAGATCTCCAACAATCCTTCGTCTAAATTTTGCACCATTCTCTAGCACAAAAATGAACAACAATATCATAAGGATAATTTGCAATGCTAAAGAGATCAGGATAGGTGTCACATAAGGGAGGATGTCCCCCAATTGTATATGCCAAATCCTGGCAACATCTCCAAAATTAACCATCACCCTCCTCCCAGCCATGCAATTTTCTTTCACTTTGAGCATAGCCTTCTAGATAGGGGAATCATTGAATTTCCTTCTAACAATGGCCACTGAGCTCCTTTTCACGTATTTGGCCCTAACCACCTCCTGGCAAAGCCCTTGCCTGGTATCTAATTCCCACCACCACTTAGCAAGAAGGGACACGTTCTATTTATGCAAATCTTTAACTCCCAGCCCCCCTTTTTTGAATGACACACCAGGGCCCACTTAACTAAGTGATATCTTTTCTTGACCCTTTCCCTGGACCAAAATGATTTGTGATTCTATTTATGAAGCCTCTCTATAAAGGTCTTAGAAAGAAGAAACATTGACATATAATAGTCCTCCTGCCAAAGCCCTTGCCTATTACCTAATTCCCAGCACCACTTAGCAAGGAGGAGTTCAACCCGGTTAATCTGCCCGCTGAGCAAGCAGAATCACCAATCGAGGAATCACATCTCTTAAGATACCTTATGTGAACAAATTCCCAATCAGTATTTCTAAGAGTTGAATAGCTCACAGGTACCCCAAGATATTTCATGGGGAAGTGGACAATGTGGAAACCAAACAAATCTGCATATTTCTGGAGAATAGACTCACCCCCCAACACATCGAACCTCGCTCTTCAGAAAGTTAATTTTAGGGTCGGACATGAGTTCAAACATATACAAATGAAGTTTAATATTCTTAGCTTTATCAAAATCATCCTCTATGCAAAGCATTGGATCAACTGCATATTGCAAGGTACCAACCCCATTGGGGATAAGATAGAACCTAAACCTTTGAACATGTTGTTTTTTTGTGCATTCATGACCACCTTGGTTAGAGATTCAACAAGTATATTGAAAAGAAAAGGAGACACGTGGTCCCCGTGTTAGACCCTTTATAACTTTGGGAATTAGCCCCGTAGTATTTTTGATTTTTTACACTAATAGTGCCCTTATGCAAAATCTTCTCAATCCACTCGCATCACTTGGTGCTAAATCCTAGAAGCTTGTGGCACTCCAACACGAAGTCCGAGTTAACTTTGTCATAGGCTTTTTCAAAGTGAAGTTCAACACATTTCCAGATTTTTTCTTAGCATGAGTATGATGAATAATTTAATGCAAGGTCAAAACACTATTCATTATATTGCATTTTTAATGAAAGAATTTTGATGGCAACTCATCATCTTATCAACAAAGATCGCAACACTATTATCCAGCACCTTAGTAATTAATTTGTAAGGACACCTAAGAAGATAAATTGGGCGAAACTCTTGAATCCTCTTTGCACCATCTAGATTTGTAATTAGGGTAATGATGCCATAGTTAAGTCTCTCCACATCCAATGTACCCTCATGAAAAGCTGCAAATAGATTCATAATCTCAGGTTTCATGATATCCCAACACAACGGTAGCATTTTGCTCGGAAGTTGTCAGTTCCAGGGGTTCGATTACTATCCATTGAGAACAAAGCATTTTTCACCTCGACTTCACTAAAAGGTATCGTGAGAAAATCAATATCTTCGGCTGATAATTTTTCTTCCGGGGACCAAGTGTCAGGATCTAGGTGAAAAATATTGCCTTGAGTTGTGCCAAACAGATTCTTGTAGAAAGATGTGGCATGACGAAGTAAAATATCAGTGGCCTTTGTTAATATCTCCCATCAGAAAAGGAGTGGATGGTGTTTTCCCTCTTTTTCCCATTGGCAATCCTATGGAAGTAAGAGGTATTCTTGTCTCCTTTCAGCAGCCATGCTTCATAGGATTGTTGTAGCCAGAAGATCTCTTCATTGGCATGGATCACTTGGAGTTCGCCACGTAATGTAGCTATTCTATCCAGCTGTTCGGGGTTAAGGGGTCCTTGTTATTTCGTCAATTTGATATCCGCTAATTCAGCCTTGATATCAACTTTCCTTTTTTTCACGACCGTATTTATTTGACCCCCACCATAAAAAAAACTTTTTAAAGCATTTAAGCTTAATGTTGAGAACATCAATGGGGTCAGATAACTTAATATGTTCTTTCCAAATCTTGGCAACCATAGGGACAAATTCCTCATTGGCTATCTAGCTAAGTTCAAATCTAAACTCTCGAGATTTAGGGACTCGGGGACCACCAGCAATAGTAGAGAAAAGAAGCAGATTGTGGTACAAACATTCCTGACCAACTTCCTGATTGTGATCTTCACAATCATCACTCATTAACACCTTGTCTAATTTCTCAAGCGTGGGGTGAGCTTGGTTGTAGGACCAAGTGTATAGACATCCCTCAATGTGGATTTATCTAAGTCACATCATGTTAATCACAGAGTTAAATTTATCCATAAATTGGGAAGACACCATCTTTTTTTTTTCATCGTCGTGTCCCAAAATGTTAAAGTCCCCTCCAACAATAAAAGGAACCGAAAGACGACTACAAAAACCAGATAGCTACGATAGGAACTCCTCTTTGTGTTCATCATGTGCAGCACCATAAACATTCAAGAGCACCCAAACACACCGGGTTTTAGTGTATCAAACATTGACTTGGAGGATAAACCTGACATCCTTCCTAGACATAATTTTTAAATTTTCCTTATTAACCTTACACCAAATACCACCCGCTTTCCCAATAGATGGAATATAGTTCCACTCATATAACTTGTAATGACAAGTTAAGGACAAGTTATATGAGTGGAATTGTATTCCATCACCTAGTTTCTTGAGAAGAACTTGTCCTTAGAAATTTCCCTAGAGATTATGGAATACAGTTCCACTCATATAACTTGTCCTTACTCCATAGTCTCCTTGGCTTCCAACTCCATAATGTGTATCAGCAGTGTGTCATGATTGAAATTGTTAGAGTCCACACAAACACAAGGGATTCAGATAAATCAAGCATATGCTGCCTTCCCCCACTGGTTTTCTCTCCCATGCATCGCCCCCTCCAGAAGATCTGCGCATGGAGTCCTTAGCCACACCCATCCTTTTTTGTTATTTAGGCGACGACTCCCCATGAGTAGGAGGCGCACTATTTTTAAATTTCCCCTCGTCATGGTCTCTCACCATAATATGGTCAACAGAAAAGGAGAAATTGTAGAAATAATCCCCCAAGACTAACTCATCAAACAGGGGAATTTCATCAATGTTCCTGCATTCCAACTTCACACGAACATAATCAGAATGGTGTACGGTGGACATATCAATCTCTAGAGGAACTCCAACCACAAGCCACAAAAGCAACATTTATTTCACATCTTTTGTTAGCTGGGATCCTACAACCTTTCACCCATGCTTTTCTAGCATCCCAACCGAGGGAGTCCGAGACTAAGGGGTCCTCGGGCCGCTTACTTACATCCATGGGCCGGACTCCTAGGTCGTCTTATGATTATTATTGGAGCCTGAACTACAAGATGATTATGTATCCAAGATGGATTCTTTCGAATATTTGGTGTGCGTCCCAGAGCAAAGATGATAATCGGTATATTTTCTCTGTGGTGTAACCAACATTATGTAACCCTAGCCCCCCTTGTATCTATATAAACTAGAGGGCTTTAGTCCGTAGGACAAGTTAAGTTCATTACTGATTGGGTTTAGACCACAACATATGATCTCGAGGTAGATCAACTCTTTATTCGATACTCCATCATCAATATAAACAAGAGCAGGACATAGAGTTTTATCTCCATCAAGAGGGCCCAAACGTGGGTAAACATCGTCTCCGTCTCCTGTTACCGACCCATCCAAGATCCACAGTTCGGGACCCCCTACCCGAGATCTGCGATTTCGAAACCTACATTGGTGCTTTCATTGAGAGTTCCACTATAGGATTGCAAGAAGGATCGATGGCTTGCTTGGTCACCAGCAATGACAACAACACCGGGGATATCTTCGTCCTTGACTAGCTCTCTGCATTCTACAACATTGTCCCGCATGTCGAGGAAGCACCTCACCTCGGCCATATCTATGGGTTTGCCCCGGGCCAGGGAATCTAGTTCAGCGACCTATACTATGTCACCGATGCCGGAGGTGATATGGTCCTTGTTGGGTTCTTGGCTTCGACCGATGAGCCGTGAAACCCCGAGGCCTTGACTTCGGGTCCCCTCCCCAACTTCGTGTCTCAGAGGTTGACCACTTTGGATCCGGCCTTGAGCACTGATCTGGCCATGGCGTTCGAGGTTCAGGCGTTAACCCTCGCCAAGCACACTTTCTGTGTCGATGCACCGGAGATCAACTCCACTAAATCCCCGAGGACTAGTTAGGCCGATCCCTCATTGTCAAACGAGATGCTGGCTGATACGTCTCCATCGTATCTACTTTTCCAAACTCTTTTGCCCTTGTTTTGGACTCTAATTTGCATGATTTGAATGGAACTAACCTGGACTGACGCTGTTTTCAGCAGAATTGCCTTGGTGTTATTTTTGTGCAGAAATCAAAGTTCTCCAAACGTCGTGAAAATTTACGGGAAGCAGTTTTGGAAAAGAAGAAAAATATCTGCGCCAAGTTCCATCTGAGGGGGTGGGCCAGTGGGCCACAAGCCCTGGCTACGCCACCACCCCCTAGTGGCGGTGGGCAGGCTTGTGGGGCCCACATGATTCTGTCGCCCCCAACCTCAGGTCTATAAGATCCCTTTCATCCTAGAAAAAATAAAAGGAGAAGTTTTCGCCGCGTTTACGATACGGAGGCGCCGCCACCACCTGTTCTTCATCTGGAGGGCAGATCAGGAATCCGTCTTGGGCTCCGGAGAGGGGAAATCGTCACCATCGTCATCATCAACCTTCTTCCCTCTCCAATTCCATGAAGCTCTTCGTCGTTCGTGAGTAATCTATTCGTAGGCTCGCTGGGCGGTGATGAGTAGGATGAGATCTATCATGTAATCGAGTTAGTTTTGATGGGGATTGATCCCTACTATCCACTATGTTCTGAGATTGATGTTGCTACTACTTTGCCATGGTTAATGCTTGTCACTAGGGCCCGAGTGTCATGATTTCAGATCTGAAATTATTATGTTGTCACCAATATATGTGTGTTTTAGATCCGATCTTGCAAGTTGTAGTTACCTACTATGTGTTACGATCCGGCAACCCCGGAGTGACAATAACCGGAACCACTCCCGGTGATGACCATAGTTTGAGGAGTTCATGTGTTCAGCAAGTGCTAATGCGTTGGTCCGGTTCTTTATTAAAAGGAGAACCTTAATATCCCATAGTTTCCTTTTGGACCCCGCTGCCACGGGAGGGATGGACAATAGATGTAATGCAAGTTCTTTTCCCTAAGCACGTATGATGACACACGGAATGCATGCCTACATCACATTGACGAACTGGAGGTAGCCATATATCTCTCTGTGTTATAGCTGTTGCATGATGAATATCATCCAAACAAATCACCGACCCATTGCCTACGAGTTTGTCCTACTACTGCTGTTACTTGTCTTGCTCTGCTGCTGCTACTACTATTGCTCCTGCTGTCACTTGGCTTGCTCTGCTACTACTATTGCAACTACTATCGCTTTCTACTATTGCTACTTGCTACTGTTGTCACTACTGCTTTTCCTTGCCGCTGCTATTGCTCGTTACACCGCCGTTACTCGCTACTTTGCTGTTACTAATTTGCTTGCAGATACTAATCTTTTAGGTGTGGTTGAATCTGACAATTCAACTGCTAATACTTGAGAGTATTCTCTCACCTCCCGTCGTGCGAATCAACAAATTTGGGTCGAATACTCTACCCTCGAAAACTGCTACGATCCCATGCGCTTGTGGGCCGTCAACAACATTCTTCTAGTTTCGATTGCCGGAGAGTTCTAGCAGCATTCTTCTGGTGTCGTTGCAAAGGGAGATAACAGTTGGCATCACTGGCCTAGATCCGAACTATGGTAATTTTGGATGCCCCGGCTCTAACCTACACTTAGTTCGGCTTCGAGCCCGGTCACACAAAATTTTATTTCCCACCCACCACCCACTTGATAGCCACTATCAAAGATTTAACCGATATGTTGAACTTCTCTTTCGATGAGGCCGAGGATACATATACGGATGTTGACACTCCTGCTCCTCCCACAATTGGAAGATGGATTGCCACCTCCACCTATGATGTGTACATGTAGCACACCGCTAAGGACGATGGAACCACAGGGAAGATTGATGGCGACACTCCGATAAAAAACAGTGGTAATAAGACCACCAGGCGCCAGCACAAGCACAAAAGGCCTAAGGCATGCAAGCGCAAGGAAAGAAATACGGGAATGAGAGAAAACTACTTCAGATGACCCGGAGAACCCCGTTTACCCCGCCGCTCCTGAACACAATCCCGATGATTTAGAGGGGCACATAGACCTGCAAAAACCCAAGGACCTCTATGGTTTCGAGGACAACAACTACCTCTTTTGTTCCGAAGAGGAGTATAGTCTTGGAGAAAAGGATTTCATCGTCCCCGAAGACCCACTGGATCAAGAACGATTCAGGCGGCAACTCATAGCTACTACCCGAAGCTTAAAGATAAAACAACAACAGATCAAAGTTGAACAAGACTCCATCAACGAAAGATGGACGCAAGTCCTAGCCGCCGAAGAGGGTTACGACAAAGAACAACAGGGACGAAACCAAAGTTAACCACGTCGCCTGTTACCGCGAGAGTTTGAAGATGAGGCCTTTGAGCCCACACTCCCCATACACACTCATGGCGTCCAGCCAGACCGCCCCCTCGAGGATGGGATATGACGATTGGAGAAGCTGGTGGACAACCCAAACATCTCCACAGAAGAAGGAAAGAGGCAACACAACCCGAAGACCCATCTGACCTGCGACACAACTTGAATGCCAAAGTAGGACATACAAGATCCATCTATGGATCTAGAGGCGCACCCCACTAGACGGGACGAGCACTGAGCTCGGCTCGATCAGAATGATAGAGTTCGGGAACAACCATGAGTCAGGACTTCATCCCACCTTTAGCATGAGTAGCTGAGGTCACCCCATGTGTTCCATAGATGAGGTGATGCAACATCAGTTTCCCGAAGGGTTCTAGCCCATAAATATAGAACAATATGTTGGAAATATTCCCTAGAGGCAATAATAAAGTGGTTATTATCATTTTTCCTTGTTCATGATAATCATTTATTATCCATGCTATAATTGTATTGATTGGAAACTCAAGTACATGTGTGGATACATAGATAACATTGTGTCCCAAGTAAGCCTCTACTCGACTAGATCGTTGATCGAAGATGGCTAAGGTTTCCTAGCCATGGACATGAGTTGTCATTTGGTAATGGTATGACATCATTAGGAGAATGATGTGATGGATAAGATCCAAACCGTAAGCATAACATTTGATCGTATCAAGTTTACTCCTATTGATTTATGCATGTCAATGTATGTGTTCCTATGACCATGAGATCATGCTACTCACTGACACTGGAAGAATGTCTTGTGTGTATCAAACATCACAACATAACTGGGTGATTATAAAGATACTCTACAAGTATCTCCAATGGTGAATGTTGAGTTGGCATGGATCAAGACTGTTATTTGTCACTTTGTATGATGGAGAGGTATCTCGGGCCCACTCGGTAATACAACTTCACAATAACCTTGCAAGCAATGTGGCTACGGAGTTAGTCAAGGGAACTTGTATAACGAAACGAGTAAAGAGAGTTGCCGATAATTAGATTGAACTAGGTATGGAAATATTGACGATCGAATCTCGGGCAAGTAAAACACCGGTGGACAAAGGGAACTGCGTATTGGATTAACTGAATCCTTGGCATTGTTGATTCGACTGATATAGATCTTTGTAGAATGTGTAGGAACCAATATGGGCATCCAGGTCTTGCTATTGGTTATTGACTGAAGAGGTATCTCGGTCATGTCTACATTGTTCTCGAACCTGCACGGTCTGCACACTTAACATTTGGTGACGATATAGATGTAGTTGAGTTATTATGTTTGTGACTCAAGGTTGTTTGGAGTCCTAGATGAGCTCCCTGACATGACGAGGAGCTTCAGAAAGGTCCGGAGATGAAGATCGATATATGAGAAGTTGGTATTCGAGTTCCGAAAGAGTTTCGAGAAGTTGCCGGTTTTGTGTTGGAGGTTCTAGAAGAGTTTTGGGGGCCCACCGGGAGGGTCCACCTGTCCCGGAGGGCCCCATGGGCTGTGGGAGGTGGCGCACCAGCCCGTGGTGATCTAGTGTCCCCTCCCCCCTGAGGCCAATGCAGCCAAGGAGGTGGGTTGGGCATGACATGGCCGCTGCCCCACCCAACTTGGGGGCCAAGCCACCTTGGTGACCGCCGCCCCACCCTAGAGGAAACCCTAGGGCGCGTGCCTCCTCCTCCTTCCCTTATATATACTTGAGGACAGGAGGGTAGGTGCAGCTGAAAGCC
The DNA here is from genome assembly GCF_904849725.1 of Hordeum vulgare subsp. vulgare. Lineage (NCBI taxonomy): Eukaryota > Viridiplantae > Streptophyta > Magnoliopsida > Poales > Poaceae > Hordeum > Hordeum vulgare. The sequence goes on along the minus strand of NC_058523.1, from coordinate 404,866,784 downwards.
ATGACACAACCCTCCTCCTCTCTATCTCTCGTAGTTCTTCTCCACCTCATGATCGCAATAGAGCTTGGCAAAGCCTTGCCGAGATCGCACCACCACCGTCGCCACCACGCCATCGTGCTGCCGGAGAACTCAACTACTACTTCACCCACACTCGTTGGATCAAGTTCGTGAAGGCATCATCGAGTTGTACGTGTGCTGAACGCGGAGGTGCCGTCCATTCGGCACTTGATCGGGACTTTGGTGATTGGATCACAAGACAGATCGTGATTGGATCACGACGACATTCGACTACATCAAACACTTTTCTTAACGCTTATGCATAGCGATCTACAAGGGTTTGTAGATACACTTCCCCTCTCATAGATGTTGATCTCCATAGATTGCTCTTGGTGAGCGTAGGAATTTTTTTGTTTCCCATGCGACATTCCCCAACAGTGGCATCATGAGCTAGGTCTATGTGTAGATAACATGCACGACTAGAACATAAAGAGTTTGTGGGAGTTGATGTTAAGATTGCTTACTTAGTATTATTTTGATTCTGTGGTATTGTGGGATGAAGCAGCCCAAACCAACCTTACTCGTTCATGTACGAGAGACTGGTTCTATCGACTGACATGCATATTGTTGCATAAAGATGGCTGGGGGTGATCTCCCACTTTAATTGAATGAGGTTCAACAGAGGAGGACCTTGTATAAGGTTAAATATCAACTTGGATATCACCATTGTGGCTTTGCGTATGTAAGAACAGTTCTTGCTAGTTATCCATAGCAGCCATGTAAAACATGCAACAACAAAGTAGTGGCCGTCTAACTTGTTTTTGCAGGGTATGTTGTGATATTATATGGCCAAAGACATGATGAGATATATGTGATGTATGAGATGATCATGTTTTGTATAGAATTATCACGACTTGCATGTCGATGAGTATGACTATCAACATGAGCTATAGGGTTGTCTTTAATTTACTTGTGCCTTTTTGCTTTACTTTATCGCTATGAGTTAGCAATAGTTGTAGAAGCATAGTTGGCACGACAACCCCAATGGCGATACGATGATGGAGATAATGGTGTCATGCCGGTGATGGTGGAGATCATGCCGGTGCTTTGGAGATGGAGATGAAAAGCAGAAGATGATGATGGCCATATCATGTCACTTTTATGCATGTGATGTTAATCCTTTAATGCATCTTATTTTTCTTAGGACGAGAGTAGCATGATAAGATGATATCTCTCTAAAAATTCAATATAAAGTTGTGTTCTCCCCAAGTGTGCACCGTTGCGAAGGTTCGTCATTTCGACGCACCATGTGATGATCGGGTGCGATAGATTGTACGTTCGCATACAACGGCTGTAAGCCAGTTTTGCACATGTGGAACACTTGGGTTAAACTTGACGAGACTGGCATGTACATACATGGCTCGAAACACAAGAGATCAAAAGGTAAAACATGAGTCATATAGTAGATATGATCAACGTGGATATGTTCACCATTGGAACCACCTCATCTCACATGATGATCGGACTTGGGTTGGTGGATTTGGATCATGCTGCACTTGAACAACTTGAGGGATGTTGATTTGAGTGGGAGTTCTTAAGTAATACGATTAATTGAACTAATTATCATGAACATAGTCTAAGTTGTCTTTGCAAATTATGATGTAGATTAATGGCTCACAGAGTAGCTCCCCTGAATTTTAATGCGTTCCCAGAGAAAGCTAAGCTCAAAGATGATGGAAGTAACTCTGCGGATTGGGTCCCTAATCTGAGGATTATCCTCACAGCTTCACAAAATACTTATGTCCTTGATGCACCGCTTGAGGCAGCACCCCTTTGGTCGCGTTAGCAAATGTTGTGAACGTCAGGTAGGAGTGTGCTGATGACTACTTGATAGTTCAGTGCACCATGTTGTATGGCCTGGAATCAAGACTTCAAAGGCGTTTTGAATGCCATGGGGCATATGAGATGTTACAGGAGTTGAAGTTAGCTTTTCAAGATAATGCCCGAATCAAGAGGTATGAGACCTCCGATAAATTCTTCGCCTAAAAATGGAGGAGAATAGTTGTGTTAGAGAACACATACTCGGAATATCTGGGTACTACAACCATTTGAGTCAATTGGGAGTTGAGCTTCCGCTTGAGACAGTGACTCACCGAATTCTTAAGTCACCGCGACCTACCTACAAGAGCTCTCTGATGAACTATAACCCGCAGGGGATGAACAAGTCACTCTTCGAGCTATTCGCGATGCTGAAATTCGCGAAAGTAGAAATCAAAAAGGAGCATCAAGTGTTGATGGTGAGAAAACCACAAGTTTCAAGAAGGGCAAGGGAAAGAAGAAGGAAAACACCACGAACAGGAAGTCAGTTGCCGCTCCCATGAAGAAACCCAAGGCTGGCCCCAAGCCTGAGACTGAGTGCTTATATTGCAAAGGAACTGGCCACTCAAAGTGGAATTGCCACAAGTATCTGACCGATAAGAAGGCTAGCAACGTCAACAAAGGTGTATTTGATATACATCTTATTGATATGTACGGTACCTCACTAGCTCTCGTTGTAGTGCGAGGGTATCCGATACTGGTTCGCTTGCTCATATTTGTAACTCGAAATAGGAACTATGGAATAAGCGGAGGCTAGCAAAGGACGAAGTGATGATTCGTGTGGGAAAAGGTTCTAAGGTTGATGTGATCGCTGTCACCTAAACTTGGTAGCACCCACATAGTTTCGGTTGCACCGATTTGGTGGCTTTGGCTAGGGTTTTGTGTGCGATGAAAATCCGTAGGGCCAAATTGAGAAACTTGGTGGCACCGATTTTGTGTATGTGGCTTTGGACAGAATGGGTATGTGGGAAAATGAGTGAGTATTTTTGCTGGCTATCTTTGAGCACTTGAGCAACCAGTTCATTTTAATACCTCACCCCCTTTTAATAGTACTAGTTTTCCTATGCACTAAAAATTGATTTCTCACAAATATAAAATGAAGAGTCTTCTATCTTGAAGGTTGAGCCAATCTTATTCCTTTATTGCATCAAGGGACATCTCCACATAAGCCTTTACCTATGCATCTTTTTAACTTTTCTGAAATATACTTGGATAAACATATTAGTCCAATGATGCATATGTTGTGATCAATTATCAGAACCACCTTTGGGAGCAATTGTGCTTTCAATCTCACCCTTTTTGGTAATTGATGACAACATATAGATCAAAGCTTCGAGAAAACATATAATCAATGATTAGCATCGACGCTTTGAGAAGTATGTGAAAAGCAAGAGCTCCCCCTAAATTTGTGCATTATTTATAATTTGTTTTTGAATGCAAATGCACAATCAATTAGGATCATGGGTCACTCTTGCATGTCACATACGTCTTGGTGGTGCACATACATGATAAGAATGAATAGTAATACACATGACACCAAAAAGATAAGTGAATGATCATCACATAGATAGTTTAAAGATAATAATGTGGCAACAACCAAGCAAAGCGTATGATCAAACACAAGAACAAATATAAGGTCATCCAAAAGAACAAAGTTTTGTAAAACCAAAATGTGAGCAAATAAAGTCAAAAGCTCTCTCTCTCTCTCTCGAAGCCCTTTGATCTATTCATTTCTCCCCCTTTGGCAACAAGTTACCACAAAGTTCAAAAGTATAGAGATAATTGTCTCTATAGGTAGTTGATAAAGGAGTGGACAGAAGAGTGTCCACAAGGGCTTCTCCTGAGGTTCCTGAAGCTGGAGGAGTTGTTACTAGAGGTGCTTGAGCTGGAGCTGGTGTGGGAGTAGATGCTTGAGCTGATGAAGTCTGTCTTGTCTCCTGAACTGGCACACCAGTTGACTTAGGCTTGGTGGAGAACTGAGTGGTAGTGTGAGGAGGAAAATCTTCATCATCACTGGCAGAACTTGGTGTCCTCACCTTATCAACTTCATGTTTAAGCTGTTCTACACTTGTAGCCATCTCTGTCAGTTTGACATCCAAATCATGGAACTGTGTGTCCACGATTCTCTCCAAACTCTTTTGATTTTGCAGAATCTCTCAAATGTTCTTCTCCATTACTTGGACAGAGCTTACTAGAAAAGCCATTTGCTTAGCTGGAGTTCTGAGGTGTGGAACTGGTGGTGACACATTTCTAGCAGCCTCGACTTCTACTGCCTCTACTGCCATTCTAGCTGCAGCTGGGCATGGATCATTCCCATCCATCACCACTTCATTTTCTTCAAGTTCTGGCTGAAGGGGTAAATGGGGACGATCAAGTAGATATGCATGCTTTCCTAGCTTGGCATTGATAAGCATCTGAATGTATGGGGCATATCCACAAGATATTTTCCGATCAGCAACAGTCCTCCTCATAGTCTCTACTATCAAGTCCATCACTTCGAATCTAGTGTGAGAGTCCAAATGGTGCGGTATGTTGATGGAGTGACCTCTAACCATTTTCTCATCACCTGATTTAGGCATCACGGTGTATCTGAGAATGGTATTGGTTGTAGGTATCCCTGCTTGCAAGAAGTACACTGAGCCAAATCCGTGAGTTGCCAAGAACTTGTGAGCAATTGGCTTGTACATGTTTGACATGGAGTTGTGATTCATCTTCAGCTCAGAGTATATATCCACATCACCTTCTTTCTACTTAGGGGCACCAATGATAGTGGCCTAATCATCAATAGTGGATTCATACTTGTCTCCATTAGTCATCCAGACTATAGAGCCATCACCATAGAAATGAACAGTTGAATAGAATTGGATAATCAGTTCATCATTCCGTGGGGTCATCTCTGTCCCAACAAACTCCTCAATGTCGACACACTTGAAATTTTCTTGCACATGGGGAAAGAAATCTTCATTGGCTTTGATGTAAGCCCAGTCAACATATCTCATGTCACTAACAGGTGGACTATTGCCATACAGAACAGTCTCATAGAAGTCTTGTTGTTCCTTGCTGTGGAATCTTGGATCAACAACAATTTTTCTCCTTATGGTATATGGATCTGAAGCTCCCCATTTCCTCAATCCTGCATCTTTCCTCTTCTTCATGTCTTCAGCTACTCAATGAATAGCATTGTGCATTGGCAGATGAGGTCTGAGCTTTCTAAGAATGGGTGCATACTCTTCTTCTTCCTTTGGAGCAAAGGCACTGAAAGTAGGGCCTTTCTCCTTGGCAGCTGCAGGAATATCCTTTGTAGTCCTCTTGGGAGCACCAACCTTTTTAGCCTTAGAAGTAGGCTTTGGAGCAGTTCTCCTGGGCATGGCATTAGCCATGAGCTTCTTCTTCTAAGGAGGAGGAGGAGGGGCATCAGCTGGGATCTCTTCTTCTCCAGCAACATCTTCTGGATCCTCAAAAATGGAAGTAGGTCTTCCAGTAACATGGATATCCTTCTTCCTAGCTCTCTTCACACCTGGATTCTTAGCAGGTTCCTCAATAGCACTCCCTTGTCTTGCAAACTTTGGGGATCTAACATAAGCAGGCTTAACATACTCTTTCCTGACAGTCTTCTTGACATGAGCTTTCTCTTTCAGTTTCTGAGGTGCTGAAGTTTGCTCTGGCACAAAATATGAATCCTCTTCATCTGAGTTAAGCTTCTTTCTCTGCTTGGTGGCTGCCTTGGGCAAGGTATGGGAGCTGTAAGAACCAGGGTTAGAGTTTGTTCTCTCATGACTTGTGCTTGAGTCCATCTTAGGGCTATTTTCCTTGAAGTTGTTCTGGCTGTCCTCTGAATCAGACATATTGGCAGACAAGCAACAACACACCAGCAAACCAGCAAACAACAACCCTGTGAAATAGATATAGAAGAGCAGAAGGGTTGAGTATTACAAAACACAACTGATTTTTCAAAGTTTGATTTCAGAAACTCTTGGTGTGATTTACTGCAGAATGAAATTTGGAGTCACTGAGATTGTCCACTCGAGTAACAAAAACTTGGGAGCCTTTTCGTTGCCACTGAAAAGAGCTACTCGGTCTCACCGAGATGGTTGTCAGAAACCGTAAACACAAAATTGGTGGAACCAATTTCACAAACTCGGTGGAACCGATTTCAAAAACTCGGTGTCACCGAGATGCATGCTACGGGAAATCAAATCCAGAATTTCGTCAATCTCTACTCTAAGCGAGTTTTCTCGTGGATAGAAGAACTTGCACATGGTGGATTTTAGATAAAAGAAACTATTGCCCATGGATTGGATTTGGGAGCACAAAAGAGGAGCAGAGCCGTACCCTAACTTGGCGGCGGTCTGAGTACGACGGCGACTGTGGTGTAGATTCCGTCGATGGTGGCGAATCCCAGCGGCGGAGGAGCTCGGGGATGCGAAGGCGACGACCAGGGGTCCTTGGAGGAAGATTAGGGTTTGGGGATGAAGGGTTTTGAGGAAGTGATTTCAAAAAACCTGTCTGCCAGGTTATATACCCATCACTGTCGATGTCACCAAGATGACACAAGCAGTGTCACCGAGTTCCTGTGCTGTGAGCAGATATGGAAACTCGTTGTAACCGAGTTAGTGATTTCAGTGGTACCGAGATGGAAAATTCTGATCAGCTTTGTAATTCGGTGGAACCGATTTTGTGGGATTGGTTTCACCGAGATTCACAAAGGGGTTTTGGAAGGCATCCTTTGACGTTATGGAACTCTGAGTGCTCCTCCACACAGAGCGAACGAGAAGTGCTTGTTCAAGTTTTGTGATGAAGTATGAGTATCACTTGAGAGGAGTAAGTATAGATAGCTAGAGGAGAGTCCTAGGCATTCTTGTCCATCCAATTGGCAAAAGATAAATCAATAGCCAAATAAGAACAATTGGATGTCCTCGAATGAGCAAAAATATGCAGACCAACATGCTCACACAATAAGATGATAGATAAAACATGGTGAACATGCACAAACATTGTAGCATCTATCAAGCACTTTGGAGATGACAAAGTCATCTATATATGAGTATATTCACTTAGGAGCCAAGTAAGAATACTTGATCATAGGTCATACTCATTGTTTAAGCACAAGTGGGGTTACCACTTTTACATAAAGCGTTAATGTGTTCATATACTTAGGAGATGCTTATACTCAATATTTAGAGTAAAGCTTCCCCTTGATATGACATCACCCCCTAAGAGGGATAAACTAAACTTGGGTTTTGTCGTAAAAGACTTCAAGTAGGTGAAGTAGTGGTGGGTGCTCAATGTCGATGAAGATAATCTTGAGTTGGGAGCAATCCTTGTTGTTTCTTACTCTTCTCACCTACATGGGTTAGTCCCAAAGCACAAGGAACATATGTAAGAATATCTATGGACATGGAGTGAAATAGATATGGGATGATGTCCAAAGATACATTAATTACCTTGTCCGTTGCTTACCTTTGAGGGAATGTGTGACTCCTTGAACTAACACATATGGTTGAGGTTGATTGCATATAGTTCTTGCCAAAATGAATAAGAGTGAATTTCATTAGCGGGGTCACACCCTCAAGAACTTTCTAGTTCTTCCTCTTGGGGATCCACATCAACTTGATGGGGATCCTTGGAGTTGTGGTAGCACTAGATGAGGTAGCGGTAGTAATGTCCTCGGGAATCCACTTGACCTTGACTTGGGCTCTTCTTCAAATGAGTCTATGTCGTCTTGAAGCTATCCCATGCCCTTGTGGTCTTGTGGTAGAAGGCTATATTGTGAGCTTGTTCCTTTGGGAGAAGCAGGATCATACTTCTCCTCTTGAGGAAGAAACTTGGGAGTGGGCTATGAACCTTCTTCCCAAACATCTCCTTTGGTGTTAAGACACAACACCTTGTTTCTTCCAATGTCCTCCTTGCTTGCACACAATTTCCTCAAGTTGCTTAATTCCGGCAAGACTCTTGAAGACACCTCTCTCTATAATACCTTTCAATACATCATTTTCTTGCTCAAGTGTAACTTGGCTAAGAGAATCATTAGTGGAATCAGGAGAGATTCTAGCAGCAACATCATTAGATTTAACTTCAGCATTGTTGTTACTAGAAGGAGAAACTTTCTTGCCTTTGTTAGTAGTGTTCTTAGGTTTAACTTGTGGAACAAAAGAAACTTTGTCTCCAGTATATCAATTATGTGATTTTACTGGAAAATCAACAAATTCTAAAAAATTTACACAGTTATTATATGCAAATTCTATGCGTTGTACTAATGTTTAAGAATTTTTAGAGTCGGGTAAGTATGGTGTTCAATCAGATCTTCAGAGACTCTTCGGTTTTTGACAGATTCTGTTTTGCATGCATAGTTTGCTTGTTTTAGTGTTTCTATAGCTTATATTGAGTGATATAAATTATGGGAATGATAGAATACAGTAGGTATCATGTGGTAACAATTATGAATCTTGTCTTGATAGTACCTAAGTGAATGATCTATCTTTATTATACTAACCCATCTTACAAAGTTCCGTTAAGTTTTGTATGATTGAAGTTTTCAATTTTTGGGTGAGATGCTGATATGAGGAGAATAAGGAGTGGAAAGACCCTAAGATTGGGGATTCCCAAGGCACCCCAAGGTAATATTCACGGAAGATCCAAGCGTCTAAGCTTATGGATGCCCCAGAAAGCATCCCCTCTTTCGTCTTCGGTACTGTCGGTATATCTTACCTGGTGCTATATTTTTCTTCATCACATAATATGTGTTTTTCCTGGAGAGTCATTTTTCTCTTTGTTAGATGTTATTTATAATCTTTATTTTCAATAAAATGTTCCAAGAATTTCCTTTAGAATGCTTGAATTGCATGTGTGATTTGTGATGTATAAAAACAGAAACTGTTGCTGTAGTATTTGAATTATGTATTTTTAGTGGAATGCGGAAAGTTTCTGAAACTGTTACACAGCAGGTTCATACAAATTCTTTATCATGTCCTACATTTTCAGAATTTTGGGAGATATAGAAGTACACTGTTTTAATAAATTGCTACAAACTGTCCTGTTTAGTCAGATTGCTCTCACAGTTTTGTTATCTACTTCTTCAATAGTTTTCATGACTTATATTGGTAGATAAATTTTTTGGAAATGATAGTATAAAGTAGATAATGTTTGAAAATTATTATGCAACTTGTCTTGGTAGTACATGAAGTGTTTTTTGTTCTTATGTGTACTAACCTATCTCACGAGTTCTTTTCAAGTTTTGTTTGGATGAAGTTTTTGAGGAATAGGTGAAACCAGGACATGAGAGGATTGAATGAGATACAAAAGCTCAAGCTTGGGGATTCCCAAGGCACCCCAAGACAATATTACAAGAAGTCTCAAGCATCTAAGCTTGGGGATGTTACACATCCCACCCCTCTTCGTCAACTACCGGTTAGCCTATGTTGAGCCTAAATTTTTATCCGTTCAAATGATATATGCTATTCTTGGAGTGCTATTTTTGTTTTGTTTGTGGTTTGAATAAAATATAAAGATCTAAAAATCTTTACTAAGAGCGAGACCTCATATAGATACTTAATTGTTTGACTACTCATTGATCTTCACTTATATCTTTTGAGAGTAGTTTGATGTTTACTCTTGTGCTTCACTTATATCCTAAGAGTAAAGCGTTGAATGAACTGAATATCATAAATGTGAAATTATATATATGCTTCATATGCTTATCCCATTGAGAGTAGCGACTTCACATACTAGGAGTATAAGCGGTAAAATTTATTGGAAGTTAGCAAACATAACATTGGCCATTTAAAAGATTCATGAAAGAACATTGAAGGAAGAGAGGTTTCACATACAGATATACTATCTTGGACATCTTCTATGATTGTGAGCCCCATTAATTATTTTCAAAATTTATCAAGTAGTTGGCGTTGGACAAGGAAGGTAACTTAATGGCTATGTTTGTTTATATTCACATAGCAGTTATATTGTCATGGATCCTCTAACATACAGTGCTTGTTTAGAACCTTTTGCTAGCCAAAACTTCGTACTAAGTAGAAATACTACTTGTGCATCCAAATCCTTGAACCCAGTTTCTTGCCATGAGAGTCCACCATATCTACCTATGGATTGAATAAGATCCTCCAAGTAAGTTGTCATCGGTGCAAAAAGCAATAAAAATTACTCCTAAAGATGTATGATCTTTTATTGGAAGGGAAAATAAGCTTTTTACAAACTTGAGATGGTGAAGAAATAAAAGCGACTGACTAGATAATAAAGGTTGCCATCACAAGGGACAATATAAAGTGATGTTCCTTTTCATTAACAGATTGCACATCCAAAAAAAAATGCGCATGACAACCTCTGCTTCCCTCTGCGAAGGGCCTATGTTTTTCTTTTCATGTCGAGTCAACTTCTTATTCCAATCTACTAATTCCTTAGTTGGCAAGCATCATGTGGCGGGGAAAGATCCAAACACATATATCCAATTGTATTTAGGTGATCATGATTCATTTTTTGTTGACATTATCCTTGATAAGTAAGTTGGGAGGCAAAACTTTAAGCCCCTATCTTCCTTGTGTTTGATTGAAACTGTTTGTTCTAAAAATATACTTTGAGTGTCAGCAATCATGGAAGATTAAATGAGAGTTGGGTATGTGGAATTTGCTGAACCAAAGCTCTTACATAGACCCTTCCTGAGAATAAGATGAATTCTAATTGTTTGATGACTGAAAACATAGCTTGCTACTTTTCAAGAAATTTTATGGTCTATATACTCTAACTTGTGAATAACTTGCTACTCGATCTTGAGAAGCTTTATGAGAAATACTTGTTGGTTATGATGCTAGAAAAATGACTGAAATTATCCTTGATCAATATTATACATTATGCTAGCATTCACACTTCATAAATTATTTCTTTTATCATTTACCTACTCGAGGACGAGTAGGAATTAAGCTTGGGGATGGTGATACGTCTCCAACGTATCGATGATTTATGAAGTATTCATGCCATATTTGCCTATGTTTATAATAACTTTATATGGTATTGATGCACTTTATATGATTTATTAAGAACTAACCCGGACTGACGCTGTTTTCAGCAGAATTACCGTGGTATTGATTTTTGTGTAGAAAATGAAAGTTCTCAGAATCGCCCGAAACTTTTTTATGGTTTTTTGTGAAACATATGAGAAATGTTGGAGCGAAGAAAGACCAGAGGAGGGATGCCACAGAGGCACAAGCCACCAGGGTGCGACCTGGGCCTTGGCCGCGCCCTGATGGCTTGTGGGGCCCACGTGGCTCCGTTGTGCGTGATTCGCACTCTCAAAAATTCTATAAATCCCAGAAACCCCAAAAGTTAAGAGAGAACTTCCGCTCCACTGCTGCAGCTCTCTGTATCGCCTAAAACCTAATCTGGAGCGATTCCAGTACCTTGGCGGACAGGGAAAACCATCACCGGTGGCCATCTTCATCATCCCGGCGGAGGCCATGACGAGGAGGGAGTAGTTCACCCTTGAGGCTGATGGTATATACGAGTAACTATGTGTTAAATCTCTCTCTCTCTCTCTCTCTCTCTCGTGTTCTTGAGATGGGACGATCTCAAGAACATGGGCTTTGTTAATAAAGTTGGATCATATAATGTATTTCCCTTACCATCTAGTTGTGATGAATTAAGTCTTTTCCTTTAAGATCTCGTCATGTTGGATTGAGCATATTGGTATGACAACACTTGATATATGTAGAAGCATCAACTTGCGGATTCTAGTGACCTTGGGGATTTATGCATAGGGGTTGATTGCACGTTCTCATACCATGTTCTCCGATAGAAATCTTGGGGTGCTCAGTGCACGTTCTTTGTGTTGGATTGAATATGATAGCTCTGAAATTGTTTGATGCATGTCGCATAATTTACCCACGGATACTAGAGGTGACATTGGAGTATCTAGGTGACATTAGGGTCGATTAGTATGTATCATTGGTGTTATTCTAGTACGAACTCTTAGATAGATCGAACAGAAATGATAGGTTGATGTTATCTAAGTACGAGCTCTTGAATAGATTTAATGGAAAGGATATCTTGATGTTATCATAGTACGAACTCTTGAATAGATTGATCAGAAAGAATAAATTTGAGATGGTTCTACTACCTACACCAATTTCATCTTATTATTCTCCGCTAGATAGGGACTTTGGAGTGATTCTTTGTTGCACGTTGAGGGATCCAACTATGTTAGCATTGTTGAGAGATTGCACTAGTGAAAGTATGTACCCTAGGCCTTGTTACCTTGCTTGTTGTTTGCCACTTGTTACCTTGCTGTTTTTATATTTTCAGATTACAAAAACCTATATCTACCACCCATATTGCACTTGTATCACCATCTCTTAGCCAAACTAGTGCACATATACAATTTACCATTGTATTGGGTGGGTCGGGGACACAAGAGATTTCTTGTATTTGATTGAGGGTTGCTTGAGACAGACCATCTTCATCCTACACCTCCCACGGATTGATAAGCCTTAGGTCATCTATTTGAGGGAAAATTGCTACTGTCCTACAAAACTCTGCGCTTGGAGGCTCAACACGAGTCTACAAGAGTAAGTTGTGTAGTAGACATCAATGTATTCAAGTGCAACATCTTCCTCCACCACATGAAGACTAAAGAAAAACTCACAGATATATTCACTAAGCCCTTGGATGAAAAGAGATTTTGCATGTTGCGGTGTGAGATAAATATCTTAGAATCCTTGAATTTTTTGTGAAAGGACACACATTCTAACACTTTAGGCAAAATTGATGACTTAGATGTGCAACACACAAAGCAATGTTTTGCTTCAATCAATGAAGACTAACCCTCTAACTGTGATGGTGTCGGCTCAACGGTTTTTATGGTGCCCTATTTAAAGTGAATGCAGCTGTCTCTAATGCATAACCCCAAAATGATAATGGCAAATCGGTAAGAGACATCATAGATCGCACCATATCTAACATAGTACGATTACGACATTCGGACACACCATTACGCTGTGGTGTTCCAGGCGGTGTCAATTGTGAAACGATTCCACATTGTCTTAAGTGAGCACCAAACTCGAAACTCAGACATTCGCCCCGTCAATCAGATCGTAGGAACTTGATGTTCTTGCTACGATGATTTTCAACTTCACTCTGAAATTGTTTGAACTTTTCAAATGTTTCAGACTTGTGCTTCATCAAGTAGATATATCCATACCTACTCAAATCATCAGTGAAGGTGAGAAAATAACAATATCCGCCGCGCGCCTCCACACCCATAGGTCCGCACACATCAGTATGTATGGTTTCCAAGAAGTCACTTGCACGCTCCATTGTTCCAGAAAACGGAGTCTTAGTCATCTTGCCCATGAGGCATGGTTCGCACGTGTCAAGTGATTCAAAATCAAGTGACTCCAAAAGCCCATCAGCATGGAGTTTCTTCATGCGGTTTACACTAATATGACCTAAGCGGTAGTGCCACAAAAAGGTGGCACTATCATTGTTAACTGTACATCTTTTGGTCTCAATGTTATGGATATGTGTGTCATCACAATCAAGATTCAATATGAACAAACCCCTCACATTGGGTGCATGACCATAAAAGATATGACTCATATAAATAGAAATACCATTATTCTCTGACTTAAAAGAGTATCCCTCTTGCCATAAACGAGATCCAGATATAATGTTCATGCTTAACGCAGGAATTAAATAACAATTATTTTAGTTCATAACTAATCCCGATGGTAACTGAAGTGAGACCGTGCCGACGACGATTGCATCAACCTTGGACAATTTCCCACGTGCATTGTCATTTCATCCTTCGCCAGCCTTCGTTTATTTCGCAGTTCCTGCTTCGAGTTGCAAATGTGAGCAACAAAACTGGTATCAAATACCAGGCACTACTACGAGAGTTTGTTAGGTACACATCAATAACATATATATCATATATACCTGGTTTGGCGTTGGTCGCCTTCTTATGAGCCAAATACTTGGGGCAATTGCACTTCCAGTGACCCATCCCCTTGCAATAATAGCACTCACTTTCCGGCTTAGGTCCAGCCCTCGGTTTCTTCGTCGGAGGGGCAAAAGTTTTGCCGTTCTTCTTGGAGTTACCCTTCTTTACTTTGCCTCTTTTCTTGAAACCAATTGTCTTATTCACCATTATCACTTGATGTTCTTTCCGGATTTCTGACTCCGCGACTTTCAGCATCGCAAATAACTCGCCGGGTGACTTATTCATACCTCGCATGTTATAGTTCAACACAAAGCTCTTGTAGCTAGGTGGCAGTGATTGAAGAATTCTGTCAGTGATAGCCTCTTGCGGGAGTTCAATCCCCAGCTCAGCTAGACGGTTTGAGTACCCAGACATTTTGAGCACATGTTCACTGACACATGAATTCTCCTCCATTTTGCAAGCATAGAATTTATTGGAGGTCTCATACCTCTCGATTCGGGCATTCTTCTCAAAGATAAACTTCAACTCCTGGAACATCTCATATGCTCCATGACGTTGAAAGCGTCGTTGAAGTCCCAGTTCTAAGCCATACAGGACTCATTGAACTACTGAGTAGTCCTCCTTACGCGCTTGCCAAGCGTTCAAAACATCTTGATCAGCCGTAGCGGGTGGTTCATCTCCTAGCACTGCATCAAGGACATAATTATTTTGCCCAGCTTGTAAGATAAGCCTCAGATTACGAGCCCAGTCTACAAAGTTTCTACCATCATCTTTCAACTTAGCTTTCTCTAGGAACGTATTGAAATTCAGGGTTGCTACTGCGTGAGCCATTGATCTACAACATAAAAATATTGCAAAGTTTACTTAGACTTTGTTCAAGACAATTAGAGTTTAGCTAATCATATTACTCATAAACTCCCACTCAAATAGACATCCCTCTAGTTATTTGAGTGTGGCATGATCCAAATTCACTAACTCAAGTCCGATCATCACGTGAGTTGAGTGTAGTTTCAGTGGTAAACATCTCTATGTTAATCATATCAACCATACAATTTAGGCTGGTCAAGTTTAACCCGAATGTTCCGCGTGTGCAACTGTTTTGCACCCGTTGTATGTGAACGTTGAATCTATCACACCCGATCATCACATGGTGTCTCGAAACGACGAACTATCGCAACAGTGCACAATCGGGGAGAACAGAATTTTATCTTGAAATTTTAGTGAGGGGTCACCTTATAATGCTACCGTCATTCTAATCAAGATAAGGTGCATAAAAGGATTAACATCACATGCAATTCATAAGTGACATGATATGGCCATGATCTTGTGCTTCTTGATATCCATCACTAGAACACCAGCATGATCTTCATCGTCACCGGCGGCACACCATGATCTCCATCATCGTGCCTCCATCGAGGTTGTTGTGCTATCTATGCTATCACTACTAAAGCTACAACCTAGCAATATAGTAAATGCATCTGCAAGCACAAACGTTAATTTAAAGACAACCCTATGGTTCCTGCCGGTTGCCCTAGCATCGACGTGCAAGTCGATATTTAACTATTACAACATGATCATCTCATACATCCAATATATCAAATCATGTCTTTGGCCATATCACATCACATGCATACCCTGCAAAAACAAGTTAGACGTCCTCTAATTTGTTGTTGCATGTTTTACGTGGCTGCTATGGGTATCTAGTATGATCACATCTTACTTACGCAAAACCACAAGGGTGATGTGCAAATTGCTATTTAACCTCTCTCCAAGGACCACCTCGGTCAAATCCAATTCAATTAAAGTTGAAGAAAAAGACACCCGCCTGTCACCTTTATGCAACAAGTTACATGTTAGTCGATTAAACCCGTCTCTCGTAATCGTACGAGTAAGGTTGGTCCGGGCCGCTTCAATCCAACAATACTGCCAAATCAAGAAAAGACTAAGGAGGGCAGCAAATCGAATATCAATGCCCACAAAAACTTTTGTATTCTACTCGAGATTACATCTACGCATGAACCTAGCTCATGATGCCACTGTTGGGAACGTTGCATGGGAAACAAAAAATTTCCTACGAACGCGAAGACCTATCATGGTGATGTTCATCTACGAGAGGGAGAATGGATCCACATACCCTTGTATATCTCTAAACGAGAAGCGTTAAGAAACGAGATTGAAATAAGATTCATAGATAATCTGATCATAAATCCACAATTCATCGGATATCGACAAACATACCGCAAAAGAAGATAAATCGGATAGATCTCCATGAAGATCATGGAGAACTTTGTATTGAAGATCCAAGAGAGAGAAGAAGCCATCTAGTTACTAGCTATGGACCTGTAGGTCTATGGTGAACTACTCACGCATCATCGAAGAGGTCATGGTGTTGATGAAGAAGCCCTCCGTATCCGAGTCCCCCCTCTGCCCCAGATGGGATCTTGCGGAGACAGAAGCTTGCGGCGGCGGAAAAGTACTTTCGATGATCTCCTGATTTTTTGTGGAATTTTGGGGGATATATAGGCACAAACCCTAGGGCATAGGAGGTCCAGGGGGCCCACAAGCCTGTGGGCTGCGGCCTCCCCCTGGCCACAGGGTGAGGGCTTGTGAGGCCCTGGGGCCCCCCTGCCTTGGCTCTCAAGTCTCCTGATCTTCTTCTGTTACGAAAAAAAAAATTCAGGGAATTTATTCCGTTTGGACTCCGTTTCAAAATCTCCTCTGAAAGGGTTCAAAAACGTGGAAAAAACACGAACTGACACTTGGCACTGAGTTAATAAGTTAGTTCCAAAAAATATATAAAAGGCAAGAAAAAACCAAAGTTTGACAAGATAATAGCTTGAAACCATAAAAAATTATAGATACGTTGGAGACGTATCAAGCATCCCCAAGCTTAACTCCTGCTCGTCCGCGAGTAGGGAAGTGATAAAGAATGAATTTTTGATGTGGAATGCTACCTAGCATAGTTGTCCTTTGCAACTTCTTACACGTGACATGAATTTTCAGATCCATAAGATTCGAAACAATAGTTTGCTATTGACATGAAAACAATAATACTTCAAGCAAACTAGCAAAGTAATCATGGACTTTCAAAATAACAAGGCCAAGGAAAGTTATCCCTACAAAATCATATAGTCTGGCTATGCTCCATCATCCTCACACAACTAATGTAAATCATGCACAACCCCGGTGTTGGCCAAGTAATTGTTTTCTCACTCTTACTTTGTCAAACTTTTTATAACTATCACGCAATACATGAGCGTGATCCATGGATATAGCACTATAGGTGAAATAGAGTGTGGTGGTGGTTGTGAGACAAAAAGGAGGAGATGGTCACATTGACTCGGTGTATCAAAAGGCTGTGGAGATGCACATTAATAGATATACTTGTGAATGAGTAGGGATTACCACACAAGAGATGCACTTGAGGTATAAGTATGTGAAAGCTCAAAAGGAAAACTAGTGGGTGTGCATCCAACTTGCTTGCTCACGAAGACCTAGGGCAATTTTGAGGAAGCCCATCATTGGAATATACAAGCCAAGTTATATAATGAAGATTCCCACTAGCATATGGTAGTGATAAAGCAAGAAGCTCTCAATCATGAAGAACATGGTGCTATTATGAAGCACAAGTGTGGAAAAAGATAGTAGCATTGTCCCATCTCTCTATTTCTCTCTTTTCTCTTTTTTTATTTGGGCTCTTAGGCTTCATTTTTTTCTTTTCTCTTTTATCTTTTTTTGGGGCTCTTTGGCCTATTTTTTTATTTCCTCACATGGGACAATGCTCTAATAATGATGATCATCACACTTTTATTTACTCACAGCTCAAAGCTTAGAAATGACTCTATAGGAAATGCCTCCGGCAGTGTACCGGGATGTGCAACGATCTAGCATGGCGTATGACGTTGAAACATCTCGCTAGCTATCTTACGATCATGCAAAGGCAATATAAGAGTACAACACAAGTCATGAGACGGAACGGTGGGAGTTGCATGGGAATATATCTCGGAATGGCTATGAAAATGCCATAGTAGGTAGGTATGGTGGCTGTTTTGAGGAAGGCATATGGTGGGTTTGTGCCCCGGCGAGAATTGCGCGGCACTAGAGAGGCTAGGAATGGTGGAAGGTGAAAGTGCATCTATACCATGGACTCACATTAGTCATGAAGAACTCAGATACTTGTTGCGAAAGTTTTTATTAGTAATCGAAACAAAGTGCTAAACGCATACTCATAGGGGAAGGGTTGGTAGGTGTTAACCATCGCGCGATCCCGACCTCAACACAAAGGATGACAATCAATAGATCAATTATGCTCCGACTTCCTAACATAGCGGTTCACCATACGTGCATGCTACGGGAATCACTAACTTTAACACAAGTATTTCTAGATTCACAACACCCTACTAACATAGCTCTTAATATTACCAAATCCATGTCTCAAAACTAATTGAGAGGAGTCAAGACTTCTCTTTCTACTCAATGCACATGAAGATGGAGGTTTTTGCATCCTCTTTGGGTACCTATCACATTTGGGACAACTTTCATAGCATAAGCCAACTACCAAGTCACACACCGCCGTGCTCTAAAATATATAAGTGAAGCAAATAGAGAAAAAGTATCTAGCTCAAAATATATAAGTGAAGCACTATGAGCATTCTAGCAAAAACCATGATGAGTGCATGTCTCTCTCTCTCAAAAAGGTGTGCAGCAAGGATGATTGTGAAACAACAAAAAGAAAAGACTCCTAAGATACAAGACGCTCCAAGCAAAACACATATCATGTGGTGAATAAAAATATAGGTTCAAGTAATGTTACCGATGGATTGGAGATGAAAGAGGGGATGCCTTCCCGGGGCATCCCTAAGCTTAGGCTTTTTGGTGTCCTTGAATTTGGCTTGGGATCCCTTGTGCATCCCCAAGCTTGAGCTCTTTCCACTCCTTATCTCTTTGTCCATGAGAACATCACCCAAAACTTGAAAACTTCACAACACAAAAGTTAAACAGAAACTCGTGATAACATTAGCACAAGAAAACAAGCTACCACTTCTTTTGGTACTGTAGCAAACTTGAATTCTATCTATATTGGTATTGGGCTACTGTATTCTCACTTTTTCTTGGCTAGTACCCCCCTATACTAACCATAGTTTCATCAGAACAAGCAACCAACTCAACAAAAACAGAATCTGTCAAAAATAGACCAGTCTGTAGCAATATGTATACTTCGTATACTTCTGGTACCTCAAAAAATCTGAACAATTACGACGGCCTGGGAAAAAGGCATATAAACCAGCAGCAAAAATAATCAACTAAAAATATATTTCTGAATAAAAATGAAAAAAATCATCTCGTGAGGAAAAAGTTTCTGTCATTTTCCAACACGATCAAACAACCATTACCAAGAGTAGTCATAAAGGTTTTGCTTAGCTCAAACACAAAAAGAAACACAAAAAGCACAATCACAACAGAATTTTGATGGTGTGGACGCAACAAAACAAAAAGAAAAAGATAAATTCATTGGGTTTCCTCCCAACAAGCGCTATTGTTTAACGCCCTTAGCTAGGCATAAAAGCGATAGAATCATGTATCGTTGTCTTTGGTGCTCAAACCATAAGTAGCGTGATCACTTATCATATTAAGGTTTTCATCTTTCTTGCTAGATGATTCACCACTATTTTTTTTGACAAAAACAGATTTGGTGACCTTATTGTGGGCAAAGTTTGGAGTATTCTGCACAGCGGCAAAAGCGGAACCCAAGTTGGTTATAACATCCTCTAGTTTGCCAATCCTAGCGGAATCATGACCTAGTTTTTCGTTAACTGTGGGTTCCTTCTCCTTTAAATTTTTCAAAACCATTCCCACCTTGGATCCGTACTGAGAGATTTGATTGTTGATATTTTTATCCAAATTCTCAATGAGTTCTATCATTGCAACTTTATTTTCAATGACTTCCAGCCTACGCATCACATGTTCCAGAGTTAAGGTAATTCCATTAACCATGAGTGGGGGTGAGCCTACCAAATTTATCACAGCTCCGTAAGAATCAACGGTATGGCTACTCAAGAAATTTCCACCTACGATGGTGTCAAGAATATACCTATTCCAAGGAGAAACACCCACATAAAAACTGCGAAGCAGGATGGTAGTGGATTGATTATGAGTAGATCTACTCTGAGCAATGCAAATCCTATACCAAGTGTCCTTTAAGTTTTCTTCCTCAATAAAATTGAGAACTTCGCTCTCGGGAGTATTGTTCGAAGTGGTGGATCTAGCCACCTACTCATGTGTTGACACCAAGATATTCCAATCCAATCATTTGAAACTTGATCTCTAGCCTCCCCAAGTTGCTTTCCACCAAACCAATCTCTCATGCGCATGCCTATTCTATAAGAGAGTAATTTTGTGTTGTGGAGACTATCTTTAGAAGCACAAGAGCAAGGAGTTCATCTTTCTACCACATCTATTACCTTTTGGAGGGTGGTGCCTTCTAGATTGGTTAAGTGTCGCTTGGGAGCCTCCTACTTCGTATTGTGGAGTTGAACCAAGATGTTTGTAAGGGCAAGGAGATCGCCTACTTCGTGAAGATCTATAGTGAGTGAGGCTAGTCCTGTGTGGACAGAAGCCGTGGTGAAATAGAAAATGCCATTTCTTCGTGGACCCCTTGTGGGTGGAGCTCTTTGTGGCTCTTGCAGTCGTTACCCTCCGTGGGTTGAAGTCTCCACTAACATGGACGTACGATAGCGCCACCTATGGAACCATGCCAAAAATCGCCATGTCAACCTTTTTGCGTTTGATCTCCTAAACTCTACTCCTTTTACATGTGCAAAGTATTTACTTTTCCGTTGCCATATATGTTGACTAGCATGATTAGGGTGTACTAGACTTGTTAGAACCGCTAGAATCTGCCAACCATAATTCTGGGTAAAGGCTAGGATTTTAATCTTGACAAGTAGTCTATTCACCCCCCCTCTAGACACATCTTCTATCGGTCCTACAATTGGTGTTAGAGCAAGGACTCCAAAACCATGGTTTAATCACCGTTGGAGGAAGATGAATGTGACTAGTTCCGGAATTTTTAGTTGTACAATGCCTATTGTTAATGGGGAGTATTTCACGTAATGCAAAGATGAATGCTTGATATATTTGATGAGTTCCAGTTGCGCAAGTATGTTGAATATCCCTATGCTCCTCCCATTGATCCCATACATCCTTCTCATGATGATGAAGTTGATATGCTTGGTAATCTTAACAATGTTAATCAAATCATTAGAGGACTACCGAGAAATGTGCGTAATCAAATGCAAAACTTTGTGTGTGCTCATACTTTGTGGAAAGACTTAGAGAAAATATATCCAAATTATTCCTTGAGAAATATTGATATCATTGTCCACAAATGCATTGCCTTTCACAAAATGAAGCCAACCGATCCTAATTTTGATAAATCTCTATTTGAGCTTCGGGACCTCATGCGTGCTAAAGGAGATGTCATTACTATTAACAATATCGTTGTTGAAGCCATTCACGTGTATAAATATGAACATTGTCATAGTAAAAATTCTCATGGAACTCTTGTTTCTTATGAGGGAACTTCATCCGATGATGATTATGTGGAGCATGGCTACTGCAATGAAGATGAATATTTTGACATTGAGTATGAGAAGACCATGATGAACCTTAGTCTTATGGCGAACCTTAGAGACTACATGGGCGGTGGAAAGGAGTGGGTTCTCGACAGTGGATGCACCGATCACATGACCAGAGATAAAGATATGTTCCATGAGATTACACCAAACCGTGGATCTCAAAGGTATGCGACCTTTGGAGATAACTCCAAGGGAAAGGTACTTGGTCTTGGTAAGGTGGCCGTATCTCTTGATAGTTCCATTCAAAATGTCATGCTTGTTGAATCCCTTGGCTACAATCTTCTTTCCGCGTGTAGACTAGCAGACTTTGGTTTTGATGTGAAATTTATGAAAGTTGACTGTTGAGTGTTTCATAGCGACAACCATAACATTGTCTTTACTGGTTTCCATAGAGGTGATCTGTACATTGTCGAGTTCTCTAAGAAAAACAATCCGCGTACATGTCTCATTGCAAAATCCTGTAAAGGTTGGTTATGGCATAGACGGTTAGGAAATGTTGGAATGCGTAATCTTGACAAACTTATCAAAGGTGATCTTATTCTTGATGTTAAATATGTTATCTTTGACAAAGGTTGACTTTGTAGTGCTTGTCAAGCAGGAAATCAAGTTGGTGGAAGTCATCCCATGAAGAACATCATGACTACAAGAAGACCACTCGAGCTGCTTCACATAGATCTCTTGGTTCCCAACGCTTACAAGAGGCTCGGTAGAAATTCTTATGGTTTAGTCATTGTTGATGATTTTTTTTCCAGATTCACGTCGGTATTCTTTCTTGATGATAAGTTCCAGGTACAAAAGATCTTCAAGAACTTCGCTCGGAAAGCTCAAAATCAGTTTGAAGTGAAGATCAAAAAAGTTTGGAGCAATAACAAAACATAGTTCAAGAACACTAATGTGGATACTTTTATTTACAAAGAAGGTATCTCACATGAGTTCTCGACAACGTACACACCTCAACAAAATGGAGTTGTTGAGAGGAAGAACCGGACGATGCTTGACAAATACACGACTCCAAGACACTTTTGGGCAGAAGTCATGGAAACAGCTTGCCATGCCATCATCCGACTCTATCTACACAAGCTTCTTGGTAAAACGACATACGAGATACTCACGGGTAACAAATCCCAAGTTCGATACTTTTGTGTATTTGGCTCTAAGTGCTATATTCTTGATAAGCATCACCGCTCTAAATTTTCTCCTAAATCTTATGAAGATTTCCTACTCGGTTACGGGTCGAACTTACACACTTGCCGTGTCTACAACAACTTCACTCAAAAAGTTGAAGAGACGGTAGATGTGAAGTTTGATTAGACTAATGTTTCGGAAGTCGAACAATTGCCAAATGATGTAGGAGATAAGGAACCTTTCAAAGCCATCAAAGGTTTATATATTGGCAAGATTCGTCCCATGTAGGTTAAGGAAAGTACTTCATAAATTCAAGTGGAAGCTCCTACTTTGCGTCAAGGCGAACCACAAAACGACATGGAGGCATCCACAAGTGGTACACGACATGATGAAGAAGAGTAAGAAGTACAACATGATGATCCACGTCAACCTTCCTCACCACCACCTCAAGGATATGATGACGTCAACGGCAACGTGCAAGATGATGATGATGATGATGAAGCTCCACCATCCAACAACAAGAATCTATCAAGAGTTACATCAAGAGTGGACAGAGATCATCCGTTGAATTGAATCTACAGTGACATAAAAACATGGAGAATCACTCGCTCTAAATATCGCTTAGTTAACTTTTGTGAGCATTATTCTTTCATCTCTATCATTGAGCCTTTGAAGGTTGGATAAAACCTCCAAGACACGGATTGGGTAAATGCCATACACGAAGAGCTACACAACTTCGAGAGGAACCAAGTATGGACACTTGTTGAAAATACCAAAGGCGAGAAGAACATCATTGGTACATGATGGGTGTTTGAGAACAAGCAAGATGAACATGGACAAGTTGTACACAACAAGGCACACCTCGTATCCTAAGGATACACGCAAGTCAAAGGTATGGACTTTGGTGGGACTTATGCACTTGTTACTAGACTTGAAGCCTTTCGAATTCTTCTCGCTTATGACAATCACCATGATATAACTCTTTAACAAATGGATATCAAAAGTGCTTTTATTAATGGAGAAATTGAGGAGGAAGTTTATTTTAAACAACCTCCCGGATTTGTGAACCCTAAGAAACCTAAT
This sequence comes from Hordeum vulgare subsp. vulgare, assembly GCF_904849725.1. Lineage (NCBI taxonomy): Eukaryota > Viridiplantae > Streptophyta > Magnoliopsida > Poales > Poaceae > Hordeum > Hordeum vulgare. The sequence continues at coordinate 404,843,123 of NC_058523.1, read as the reverse complement.
AATGTTTACCAACTTCGTAAATCTTTATATGGACTTAAACAATCCCCTAGAGCTTGGTACAAATGCCTAACGAAGTTTCTAATCGAAAAGGGTTTTGGGATTGGTAAATTTGATGCAACCTTGTTCACTAAAAGAATTAATGGAGAACTATTTGTATGCCAAATTTATATGGATGATATTATCTTTGGTTCTACTAACCCACATTTTAGTGAAAAGTTTGGAAAGTTGATGTCAGATAAGTATGAGATGTCCATTATGTGTGAGCTGAAATTCTTCCTTGGATTGCTAATCAAACAATCGGTAGAAGGTATGTTTATCTCACAAACCAAGTACACAAAAGACTTAATCAGGAAGTTCAACATGCAAGAATGGAAAGGTAAGATAATCCCATGCCTACTAGTGGACATCTTGACCTCACTAAGGAGGACAAACCAGTTCATCAAAAGGATTATCGATCAATGATTGGTTCATTTCTATATTTATGTGCCTCCCATCCTAATACCACGTTGAGTGTTTGCATGTGTGCCTGATATCAAGCGGCACCTAAAGAGTATCATCTATTGGCTGTGAAAATAATAGTGAGATACCTCATACATACACCAATTTTTGGCATATGGTATACCAAGAGATATTCTTTTAATCTTGTTGGCTATTCTGACTCGGAATATGCCGGAGACAAAGTTGATAGAAAATCCACCTCGAGTACATGTCAATTTCTAGGAGATCTCTTGTGTCTTGGTCATCCAAGAAAACAAACTCGGTATCTTTATCTACTGCCAAATCTGAATATCTAGCCGCTGGATCGTGTTGTGCGCAATTACTTTGGATGACTCAAACTCTTACGGATTATGGCATTCATGTCAGAAAAATTCCATTGTTATGTGATAACTAAAGTGAAATTAAGATTGCCTATAACCCTGTGCAACATTCTAGAACAAAACATATTCAGGTGCGACATCATTTTATTCATGACCATGTTGGTAAAGGAGATATAGATCTCCAACATGTTCGTACTAACAAACAATTAGCTGATATCTTTACCAAACCACCTCATGAGAAAGTGTTTTGTCACTTGAGGAGTGAGTTGAACATCATTGATGCATCAAACTTGAGCTAGACTCACTCGGATGCATGCAAGGGCATGCGCTTGATTGCCTATTCCATGATGCTATTAATAGGACCATATTATATCTTGGAAAATATGCTCCTTTGTATTGCGTCTAATCTTTTGTAGGTACTTGGAAGAACTACATTCCACAAGATTTCCAACTCACATCAAAAGCAATCTTGACCTGGCCAAGTATTAACAATACTTTCTTCGGAGACGGAGGAAGAACATAACCAAAATCATATCCTTGACTATCATTTGATGAATTCATCCACTCTTGTCATTTGGATATATTATGTTATTCCTTGCATGACTAACCATTGTAGATGAAAATAGAACCAAAACGACATGGATAGCTCCTAACTAAAGATGATCTTTATCAACTTTGAGCATCCACAACAAGTTCACCTACATGGCATGTCATCAACATGACTCGAAGTTATGTACTCATATCCTTGATAAAGCTTTACACCAACTCACGAGGTAAAGCAACTCGATAGATATTAAGACATTAAAATGCTTGATCAAAAAATGGTAGTCCCATTTTTGCGCTTAACGTTGAGTATGACCTATGATAAAGCAATCTTGCTTGACTCCTCAAGTAAAATACTCAAATATAGGTGATCTAGTCACCGCCCCACATCTAGATGGAGATTCATGTATGGTTCACATTTTTCATTTAATATCTTCTTGGAGCCATTCAACTCTCATCTAAATGTATATATATATAATATTAATTGTTTCTTGTCTTGAATTTCTTTCACAATTGAAAATCAACTTCCGGACTGAAAAATCAACATGCTATGATTGAGGGGAGAGGTAATTCTTACATATTCATTCTTAGGAGAGAAAGTTCTTAAATCTCTTGGAGACATATCTATAATCAAATCCTATTTTCAATATGACTTGAGTGTCTTGGTACTTTCGAACCTATTTGTACCTTTACAATACAGTACTCTTGTGTTATCTAAAAATGTTTTCTCAAGTGTACTCCTACTACTAAGATGCTCAAGATCGTCAAGGTAAGTATATGCATCATATCCTTGTTCATGATGATCTCTTATTTCTTGCACATATTGCTTGCAACAGGGAGTCTTGAACATGGAAGCCCTTCATTCACATATGTTTGATGCATATAGCCAAGATTTATATGACATGGCTTGTCCTTCTACCATGTGTATGCCCATGCATTCCAAAGCAACTATCCTTTAAAGGATTGCACACACTTATGGGGAGCTTGTACTAGTTATGTATATATCTTTCAAAGTTGTCATATTCTAATGCTTGTCTTTATTTGAAGCTTTGATTGTAAGTTGTCATCAATTACCAAAAAGGGGGAGATTGAAAGCACATATGCTCCCTTGATGGTTTTGATAATTCATGACAACATACATTGTCTCTTGGACTAACACTTTTACCTAGTATATTTTAGGAATAGTCCATACAGAGCTTTGGCTAAAGGATTATGTGGAGATGCCCCTTGATGCAAGAAAGGAATAAGATTGGCCCAAGCTTAAAGCTAGAAGACTCTTCATTTTATATTTGTGAGAAACCACTTTTGAGTCCATAGGAAAGCCAATACTATTAAAAGGGGGTGAGGTATTAAAATGAACTGGTTGCTCAAGTGCTCAGAGATAGCCACCAAAATACTCCACCTACCTCTCATTCATAGAGGAAGCACTCAGTACACACACTTCATTGTGAGATCCATTTTTCTGAGAGAGAGCCACCTACTCATGTGTTGACACCAAGATATTCAAATCCAATCATTTGAAACTTGATCTCTAGCCTGCCCAAGTTGCTTTCCACCAAATCAATCTCTCCTACCCATGCATATTCTGTGAGAGACTAATATGGCGTTGAGGAGACTATCTTTAGAAGCACAAGAGCAAGGAGTTCATCTTTCTACCACATCTATTACCTTTTTTAGGGTGGTGCCTCCTAGATTGGTTAGGTGTCACTTGGGAGCCTCCTACTTCATGTTGTGGAGTTGAACCAAGATGTTTGTCAGGGAAAGGATATCGCCTACTTCGTGAAGATCTACCATGAGTGAGGCTAGTCATGTGTGGACGGAAGCCGTAGTGGAATAGACAAGGCCGCTTCTTGGTCGACCCCTTGTTGGTGGAGCCCTCCGCGGACTGTTGCAGTCATTACTCTCCATGGGTTGAAGTCTCCACTAACAAGGACGTACGATAGCGCCACATATCGGAACCATGCCAAAAATCGCAGTGTCAACCTATTTGCATTTGATCTCCTAAACTCTACTCCTTTACATGTGTAAAGTTGTGACATCCCCAGCTTTTGCGACAATAATGTATGTAATTAAGCTACAGTGATCCCACGCTAATGATGCCATGTCAACGTGATTTCTATCGTTGATTTCGTGTTAGTCGAAATCGAGTCAAATTCAAATTTTAAAATAAGTCGAACGAGAAAAGTTTTCGAATGTTAAAATAAAAATGTTGTATGAGTTACAAATATTTCTTAATAATTTATAGAATGGAATCAGGAATTTTTGAAATTATTTAAAACCCCCATATATTTAAAACGGAAACTATTAAAAAATAACTAATAAAAAAGGGATAAAGAAACAAGGAAATGCCTGGCCCAACTAGTAGAAAGTGGCCCAGCCGCCCCCCAACCCACTCCACCGAGGGGGTATAAAGCCCCCCTGGAACCCTAGCCCCAAACCCCACTCCCAACTTCCCCCCATGCCGCTGTCACCCCCCACCGCGAGCCCCCTCAATTCCCCTCGCATGACCCCCCACTCAGAGGTCGCTCGCTCACCCTCTCCCTCCCCACATCGCGCTCACCCTCACCCACCCCCAGCCGACCGAGCCTCCCAGCGCCTCCCTCCTCTCCCTTGCGCGTCGCCGACCCTCCCCAGCCACAGCGCCACCACCCCACGTCGCTCCCTCGCCCATCCCCGAGTGCCGCCACCCCTCCCCATCCAGCCATACTGGGTCCCTCTAGCCTCTTGTTGGAAATATGCCCTAGAGGCAATAATAAATTAGTTATTATTATATTTCTTTGTTCATGATAATCGTTTATTATCCATGCTATAATTGTATTGATCGGAAACACAATACTTGTGTGGATACAAAGACAAAACATTGTCCCTAGTAAGCCTCTAGTTGACTAGCTCGTTGATCAAAGAAGGTCAAGGTTTCCTGACCATAGGCAAGTGTTGTTACTTGATAACGGGATCACATCATTAGGAGAAACATGTGATGGACAAGACCCAAACTATGAACGTATCGTATTGATCGTGTCGTTTTATTGCTATAGTTTTCTGCGTGTCAAGTATTTGTTCCTATGACCATGAGATCATATAACTCACTGACACCGGAGGAATGCTTTATGTGTATCAAACATCGCAACGTAACTGGGTGACTATAAAGATGCTCTACAGGTATCTCCGAAGGTGTCCGTTGGGTTAGTATGGATCAAAACTGGGATTTGTCAATCCGTGTGACGGAGATGTATCTCGGGCCCACTCGATAATACAACATCACACACAAGCCTTGCAAGCAATGTGACTTAGTGTAAGTCACGGGATCTTGTATTACGGAACGAGTAAAGAGACTTGCCGGTAAACGAGATTGAAATAACTATGCGGATACTAACGATCGAATCTCGGGGAAGTAACATACCGAAGGACAAAGGGAATGACATACAGGATTATATGAATCCTTGACACTGAGGTTCAAATGATAAGATCTTCGTAGAGTATGTAGGATCCAATATGGGCATCCAGGTCCCGCTATTGGATATTGACCGAGGAGTCCCTCAGGTCATGTCTACATAGTTCTCGAACCCACAGGGTCTGCACACTTAAGGTTCGACGTTGTATTATGTGTATTTGAGTTATATGATTGGTTACCGAATGTTGTTCGGAGTCCCGGACGAGATCACGGACGTCACGAGGATTTCTGGAATGGTCCGGAGACGAAGATTGATATATAGGATGACCTCATTTGATTACCGGAAGGTTTTCGAAATTACCGGGAATGACGAATGGGTTCCGGATGTTCACCGGGGGGGCAGCCCACCCCGGGGAAGCCCATAGGCCTTAGGGGTGCCGCACCAGCCCTTAGTGGGCTGGTGGGCAAGCCCAAAGAGGCCCGTGCGCAGGAGAGAAAGAAATCAAAGAGAAAAAAAGGGGAAGTGGGAAAGTGGAGAAGGACTCCACCTTCCAATCCTAGTTGGACTAGGATTGGAAGGGGAGGACTTCGCCCCTTGCTTCGGCCGAACCCCTTGGGGCTTCTTGAGCCCCAAGGCAAGGCCCCTCCCCTCCAACCTATATATGTGGAGGTTTTAGGGCTGATTTGGTACAACTTTGCCACGACAACCCGACCACATACCTCCACGGTTTTTCCTCTAGATCGTATTTCTGCGGAGCTCGGGTGGAGCCCTGCTGAGATAGATCACCACCAACCTCCGGAGCGTCGTCACTCTGCTGGAGAACTCATCTACCTCTCCGTTTCTCTTGCTGGATCAAGACGGCCGAGATCATCATCGAGCTGTACGTGTGCTGAACGCGGAGGTGTCGTCCGTTCGGCACTAGATCGGAGTGGATCGTGGGACGGATCGCGGACGGTTCGTGTGACGGTTCGCGTGGCAGATCGAGGGATGTGAGGATGTTCCACTACATCAACCGCGTTTATTAACGCTTCTGCTGTGCGATCTACAAGGGTACGTGGATCTGAAATTCCCCTCGTAGATGGACATCACCATGATAGATCTTCGTGCGTGTAGGAATTTTTTTGTTTCCCTTGCGACGTTCCCCAACAGTGGTATCAGAGCTAGGTTCATGCGTAGATGTTATCTCGAGTAGAACACGAATTTTTTGTGGGCGGTGATGTGCGATTTTCTGCCCTCCTTAGTCTTTTCTTGATTCCACGGTATTGTTGGATCGAAGCGGCTCGGACCGACATTACTCCTACGCTTATGAGAGACTGGTTTCATCGCTACGAGCAACCCCGTTGCTCAAAGATGACCGACGAGTGTCGGTTTCTCCAACTTTAGTTGAATCGGATTTGACCGAGGAGGTCCTTGGAGAAAGGTTAAATAGCAATTCATACATCTCCGTTGTGGTGTTTGCGTAAGTAAGATGCGATCCTACTAGATACCCATGGCAACCACGTAAAACATGCAACAACAATTAGAGGACGTCTAACTTATTTTTGGAGGGTATGCTTCTGATGTGATATGGCCAACGACATGATGTGATATATTGGATGTATGAGATGATCATGTTGTAATAGTTAATATCGACTTGCAAGTCGATGGTACATCAATAGGCAGGAGCCATAGGGTTGTCTTTAAACTGACGTTTGTGCTTGCAGATGCGTTTACTGTATTGCTAGGACGTAGCTTTAGTAGTAATAGCATGAGTAGCACGACAACCCTGATGGCGACACGTTGATGGAGATCTTGTGTGACGCCGGTGACAAGAAGATCGTGCCGGTGCTTTGGTGATGGAGATCAAGAAGCACATGATGATGGCCATATCATGTCACTTATGAATTGCATGTGATGTTAATCCTTTATGCACCTTATCTTGCTTAGACCGACAGTAGCATTATGAGGTGATCTCTCACTAAAATTTCAAGAAGAAATTGTGTTCTCCCCGATTGTGCACCGTTGCGAAAGTTCATCGTTTCGAGACACCACGTGATGATCGGGTGTGATAGACTCAACATTCACATACAACGGGTGCAAAACAGTTGCACACGCGGAACACTCGGGTTAAGCTTGGCGAGCCTAGCATGTGCAGACATGGCCTCGGAACACATGAAACCGAAAGGTCGAGCATGAATCATATAGTTGATATGATTAGTGTCGAGATGCTTACCACTCAAAGTATTCTCGACTCACGTGATGATCGGACTTGAGATAGTGGATTTGGATCATGTACCACTCAAATGACTAGAGAGATGTACTTTTTGAGTGGGAGTTCTTAAGTAATATGATTAATTGAACTAATTGTCATGAACATAGTCTAATGGTATTTGCGAATTACGATGTAGCTTGCACTATAGCTCTACTGTTTTTATATCTTCCTAGAGAAAATTTAGTTGAAAGATGATAGTAGCAAACTTTGCGGACTGAGTCTGTAAAACCGAGGATTGTCCTCGTTGCTGCACAGAAGGCTTATGTCCTTAATGCACCACTCGGTGTGCTGCACCTCGAGCGTCGTCTGTGGATGTTATGAACATCTGACATAAATGTTTATGATGACTACGTGATAGTTCAGTGCAAAATACTTAATGGCTTAGAAGCAAGGCGCCGAAGACGTTTTTGAAACGTCACGGAACATAAGAGATGTTCTAAATGAAATTGTGATTTCGTGTTTGTGCCCTTGTTAAGAGGTATGAGACCTCCGACAAGATTCTTTGACCACGAAGTAGAGGAGAAAAACTCAATCGTTGAGCGTGTGCTCAAATTGTCTGAGTACTACAATCGCTTGAATCAAGTGGGAGTTAATCTTCCAGATGAGATGGTGATGGTTCTCCAAAGTCACTACCACCAAGCTGTGAGAGCTTCGTGATGAACTATAAACATATCAAGGATAGATACAATGATCCTTGAGCGATTCGCGATGTTTGACATTGCGAAAGTAGAAATCAAGAAGGAGCATCAATAGTTGATGGTTAGTAAAACCACTAAGTTTCAAGAAAGGAAAGGGCTAGAAGGGATACTTCGTGAAACGGCAAAGCAGTTGCTACACTAATGAAGAGACCCAAGATTAAAACCAAACCCGAGATAAGTGCTTCTGTTAAGAGGGGAACGGTCACTGAGGCGGAGCTACCCTAGATGCTTGGTAGATAAGAAGGCTGGCAAAGTCAAAAGAAGTATATTTGATATACATGATATTGATGTGTACTTTACTAGTGCTCCTATTAGCACGAGGGTATTGGATACCGGTTCGGTTGCTAAGTGATTAGTGACACGAAATGAAAGCTACAGAATAAACGGAGACTAGCTAAAGGCGAGGTGACGATACGTGTTGGAAGTGTTTCCAAGGTTGATATGATCAAACGTCGCACGCTCCCTCTATCATCGGGATTGGTGGTGAAACCCAAATAATTGTTATTTGGTGTTTGCACTGAGCATGAACATGATTGGATCGTGTTTGTTGCAATACGATTATTCATTTAGGAGAATAATAGTTACTCTATTTGCTTGAATAATTACCCTCAATGGTTTATTGAATCTCGATTGTAGTGTTACACATGTTCATAATATTAGTGCCAAAAGATACAAAGTAATAATGATAGTACCACTTAGTTGTGGCACTGCCACTTGAGTCATGTTGGTGTAAAATGCATGAAGAAGCTCCATGCTGATGGATCTTTCTACTCACTCATTTTTGAAACGTTTGAGACATGCAAACCATACCTGTTGGTATGAAACGCATGAATAAACTCCATGTGGATGGATCATTTGGACTCACTTGATTTTGAATCACTTGAGACATGCAAAACATGCCACATGAAACAAGTAGAGTAACTTGTTGGGAGTAATGCATTTTTGATGTGTGCAGTCCAATAAGTGCTAAGGTACGTAGTGGATATCATTATATTCTTACTTCACTGACGATTTGAGTAGATACAGGAGTATTTACTTGATGAATCACAAGTATGAAATATTGAAAAGTTCAAAGTTATTTCAGAGTGAAGATCGTCGTGACAAGAGGATAAACTGTCTACGATATGATCTTAGAGATGAATATCTGAGTTACGAGTTTTGGTACACAGTTGAGACAATGTGGAAGTTGTTTCGCAATTCATGCCACCAAGAACACCATGGTGTGATGGTGTCATATCCGCGACCTATCTAGTATGGTGCATACTATGATGTCTCTTATCGAATTACCACTATCGTTTATGGGTTATGCATTAGAGACAACCGCATTCACTTTAAATAGGGCACCGCGTATTTCCGTTGAGATGACACAGTATAGACTGAGGTTTAGAGAAAGCTAAGCTGTCGTTTCTTGAAAGTTTGGGGCTGCGATGCTTATGTAAAAAAGTTTTAGTTTGATAAGCTCGAACCCAAAGCGGATAAAAGCATCTTCATAGGATATCCAAAACAGTTAGATACATCTCCTATCTCAGATCCGGAAGCAAAGTGTTTGTTTCTAGAAACGGATCCTTTCTCAAGGAAAGGTTTCTCCCAAAAGAATTGAGTGGGAGACTGGTGGAACTTGATGAGGTTATTGAACCGTCACTTCAACCAGTGTGTAGCAGGGCGCAGGAAATTGTTCCTGTGGCGCCTACACCAATTGAAGTGGAAACTGATGATGGTGATCATTAGAGCTTCGGATCAAGTTACTACAAACCTCGTAGGTCGACAAAGGTCGCGTACTACTAGAGAGTGGTACGGTAACCCTGCCCTGAAGGTCATGTTGTTGAACAACAATGAACCTACGAGTTATGGAGAAGCAATGGTGGGCCCAAATTCTGACAAATGGCTGGAGGCCATAAAATCCGAGAGAGGATCCATGTATAAAACAAAGTGTAGACTTTGGAAGAACTACTTGATGATAGTAAGACTATCAAGTAAAGATGGATCTTTAAAAGGAAGACAGACGATGATGGTGATAAGTCACTATTAAGAAAAGCTCGACTTGTCACAAAGATGTTTTCGACAAGATAAAAGAGTTGACTATGATGTGACTTTCTCACTCATAGCGATGCTAAAAATCTATTGGAATTATGTTAGTAGTTGCTGCATTATTTGTGAAATATTCACATGGGAAGTCAAAACATTGTTTCCTCGACGGTTTCCTTGAGGAAAGATTGTATGTGATACAATCAGAATGTTTTGTCGATCCTAAGGATACTAACAAGTATGCAAGCTCCATCGATCCTTCAATGGACTGGTGCAAGCATCTCGGAGTTGGAATATACACTTTGATGAGATGATCAAAGATTTTGGGGTTGTACAAGGTTTATGAGAAACTTGTATTTCCAAAAAGTGAGTGGGAGCATTATAGAATTTTTGATAAGTATATGTGGTTGACATATTGTTGATCAGAAGTAATGTAGAATTTCTGTGAAGCATTAAAGGTTGTTTGAAAGGAGTTTTTCAAAGGAATACCTGGATTGACCTACTTGAACATTGAGCATCAAGATCTATGGAGATAGATCGAAACACTTAATAGAAGTTTCAACAAGATGCATGCCTTGACAAGTTTTTGAAGGAGTTCAAAATAGATCAGCAAAGAAGGAGTGCTTGACTGTGTTGTAAGTTGTGAATTTGAGTAAGACTCAAAACCCGACCACGGCAGAATAAAGAGAATACACGAAGGTCGTCTTCTATGCCTTGGCAGTAGACTCTAAAGTATGCCATGCTGAGTACCGCACCTGATGTGTGCCTTGCAGCAAGCCTGTTAAGAGGTACAGAGAGTGATCCAGGATTGAATCACTGATCAGCGGTCAAAGTTATCCTTAGTAACTAATGGACTAAGGAATTTTTCTCGATTATGGAGGTGGTTAAAGAGTTCGTCGTAAAGGGTTACGTCGATGCGAGCTTCGACACTAATCCGAATAACCATGAGTAGTGAAACGGATTCGTATAGTAGAGTAGATATTTGGAGTATTTCTGACTAGCACGTAGTAGCAGCATCTATAAGATGACATAAAGATTTGTAAAGCTCACTCAGATCTAAAAGGGTTCAGAACCGTCGACTAAAACCTCTCTCACAAGCAAGACGTGATCAAACCCCAGAACTGTAAGGGTGTTGGATTCGTTAGAATCACATAGTGATGTGGACTAGATTATTGACTCTAGTGCAAGTGGGAGACTGTTGGAAGTATGCCCTAGAGGCAATAATAAATTAGTTATTATTATATTTCTTTGTTCATGATAATCATTTATTATCCATGCTATAATTGTATTGATTGGAAACACAATACTTGTGTGGATACATAGAAAAAAGACTTCCCCTAGTAAGCCTCTAGTTGACTAGCTCGCTGATCAAAGATGGTCAAGGTTTCCTGACCATAGGAAAGTGTTGTTACTTGATAACGGGATCACATCGTTAGGAGAATCATGTGACGGACAAGACTCAAACTATGAACGTAGCATATTGATCGTGTCGTTTTATTGCTATAGTTTTCTGCGTGTCAAGTATTTGTTCCTATGACCATGAGATCATATAACTCATGACACCGGAGGAATTCTTTGTGTGTATCAAACATCGCAACGTAACTGGTGACTATAAAGATGCTCTACAGGTATCTCCGAAGGTGTCCGTTGGGTTAGTATGGATCAAGACTGGGATTTGTCACTCCGTGTGACGGAGAGGTATCTCGGGGCCCACTCGGTAATACAACATCACACACAAGCCTTGCAAGCAATGTGACTTAGTGTAAGTCACGGGATCTTGTATTATGGAACGACTAAAGAGACTTTCCGGTAAACAAAATTGAAATAGGTATGCGGAGACGATCGAATTTCGGGCAAGTAACATACCGAAGGACAAATGGAATGACATACGGGATTATATGAATCCTTGGCACTGAGGTTCAAACGATAAGATCTTCGTAGAATATGTAGGATCCAATATGGGCATCCAGGTCCCGCTATTGGATATTGACCGAGGAGTCCCTCGGGTCATGTCTACATAGTTCTTGAACCTGTAGGGTGTGCACACTTAAGGTTCGACATTGTTTTATGCGTATTTGAGTTATATGGTTGGTTACCGAATGTTGTCTGGAGTCCCGGATGAGATCACAGACGTCACGAGGGTTTCCGGAATGGTTCGGAGACGAAGATTGATATATAGGATGACCTCATTTGATTACCGGAAGGTTTTTGGAATTACCGGGAATGTACCGGGAATGACGAATGGGTTCCGGATGTTCACCGGGGGGGGCATCCCACCCCGGGGAAGCCCATAGGCCTCAGGGGTGCCACACCAGCCCTCAGTGGGCTGGTGGGCAAGCCCAAAGAGGCCCCTGCGCAGGAGAGAAACAAATCAAAGAGAAAAGAAAAAAGGGGAGGTGGGAAAGTGGAGAAGGACTCCACCTTCCAATCCTAGTTGGTCTAGGATTGGAAGGGGAGGACTTCCCCCCTTGCTTCGGCCGAACCCCTTGGGGCTCCTTGAGCCCCAAGGCAAGGACCCTCCCCTCCCACATGTATGTACGGACATTTTTGGGCCGATTTGGTACAACTTTGCCACGGCAGCCCGACCACATACCGCCACGGTTTTTCCTCTAGATCGTATTTCTGCGGAGCTCAGGCGGAGCCCTGCTGAGATAGATCACCACCAACCTCAGGAGCGCCGTCACGCTGCCGGAGAACTCATCTACCTCTTCGTCTCTCTTGCTGGATCAAGAAGGCCGAGATCATCGTCGAGCTGTACGTGTGCGGAACGCGGAGGTGTCGTCCGTTCGGCACTAGATCGGAGCGGATCGTGGGACGGATCGCAGGACGGTTCGTGGGACGGTTCGCGGGGCGGATCAAGGGACGTGAGGATGTTCCACTACATCAACTGTGTTTATTAACGCTTCTACTATGCGATCTACAAGGGTACGTAGATCTGAAATCCCCCTCGTAGATGGACATCACCATCATAGGTCTTCGTGCGCGTAGGAAATTTTTTGTTTCCCTTGCGACGTGCCCCAACACCTCTTCCCGTCGGCCCCTCCGGCGGCCCTCGATCCCATCGCCCCGACCCCGACTCCTTCCACCTCTGTCCCGTGCCGAGCTCCGGTCGACCTCGCCTCGGCCTTCCACCCCTCACTAGATCCGCAACGGGGCCACGCCAGCGGCACCGCGGCGCCCCACGCCCCGGGGCATCTGCCCATCGAGCATCACCAGAACCACCTCGTCGACCTCGCCGGCGTCCTCATCATCCTCCATGCTGGCTCCATCATGCCTCACCGCCCTCTTCCCGTCAATGCGCGGTGAGCCCATTCGGGCTCCTCCCACCCTCTCCTTCCTCTTCCTACTCCGGCGAGCTGCCGGTTGCGTGCTCGCGTGCAATCCGGTTCCTCCCTGTTAGACAGAGGGGATTAGCCCCTGTGGATTATGTAGTGTAGGAGAAAATGGAAATGTGCATAGATGTATGTATGTATGTATTAGTATGTATCCATGTATGTAGAAAATGATACATAATGTATATGTATGGATGTGTGTTGTGTATGTGTGTGCGTTAGGCCGATGGGCCACTTACACGTGGGGCCACCCCCTATAAATTGTTTTTAAAATAATAATAGTAATAATAATAGATAATAAAATAAATAAATAAGTAATTAATTAATTTTTAATTAATTAATTAGATAAATAAGTATTAGTGATAATGATTATGAGTAAATAGATTAATTAGATAATTTGTTTATTTGGATAATTAAATTATCCTATTAGAGCATGACATGTGGGTCCCCCATTGAATTAATCTGATTAATTAATAATTAACCTAATTAAAAATTGTGTCTATGACACATGGGACCCACTGGTCACTTTTACCAGTCAACTACTGATGTCAGCTTGGCATCATGCTGATGTCATAAAAGCATTAATTGAATTAATTAAATCTGTTTTTAATTCCCAAATACTGAAAAAACTTAAAAAATTAATATAAAATAAACCGTAAGTCACATCAAAATATTTTCAACTTGAAAGTTGATAAGTAGAACGAGACGAACCCGGATACGCAACCCAATCGTCTGTCACGCGTCCCTAGCATAGAAAACGTGGAGGTTTTCAATCGTTTTCAGTGTGACCGGTAGTAGCCACAGACCCGGGAAAAATCATCTGATATTTTCCCGACCCGTCTATGACGGAAAACACAATTCATTATGTTGTCTTCCTTGTCCAACATCCACTTCTAAGCATGTAAGACTGTAGTGAGTGTTCACAATCATAGATGGTGTCAAAGATGATATATTTATATGTGAACCTCTCCTTCTTTATCACTTCCTATTAATTGCAACAATGACCAAGGTCCATGTTTGTCTACCCTCAACAAGTTTCAATCATCCTTCTTTTTATATGTGAAGCCATCACTTCCCATAAGATCATTACATGATCTTTCATGCTTTTGTTCTTTCTCATTCTTTTGATCATGGCATGAGGCAAGACCCTTAACTAATACACTCTTTATTATATGGCTCACGAGCTCGAATACATCGGGGGTGACACAAAGCAAAACTCAAGCCTAAAACACTAAGACCTTTAATCTACTAGAGAAAGAGAAAACTGAAAAGGAACAAACTAAAACAAAGGTAAAGGCAAAAGATGTGATGGTGATACGATACTGGGGCAACTCCCCCAAGCTTGGCACAAGCCAAGGGGATTTCCCATACCCATGGTTAGTTGTCTTCCTTTGGCGGTGATGGTGGTGGAGTTGTTTTGTCCTTTGATTCCACGAGGGCCATTAATCTTTGATTTATACCTTGGAGATCTGTGATATGTTTCTCCAGCAAAACAACTTCACGAGTGAGATAAGTATTGCGAGCACGAGTTGTTTCACAAAACCTCAAAAGTTCAATCAAGGATGGAGACAGTAGGTGGAGGTAGGATTGGAGGAAATCCACTTCTTCAACTTCTTCCTTGTTGAACACAGATTGTATTTCGTCCCACGCCTGATTCTTCTCCTTAGTTTTGCCATTGGCTTCCGTGACTTCCACTCTTTTCATATCAGTATCTACTTCTTCATAGACTTGAGGGCAATTGTTCTCCCCGACAGGTTCCAGAGACGGCATCCTTGCTCTAAATCTGCGGCAGAAAACAGGCTCGAAACGAAAACAGAGGAAATTTGCATGATAGGAGGGTCAGACCTTACGGGAGAATATATAATATCTTTTTTTCAGACCAGAAGGAGTACTCCGCAATAAAACGGAGTTCGGGAGGCACACGAGGTGGCCACAAGCCCCCCAAGCGCGGCCAGGGGGTGGCCCGCACCTGACAGGCTTGTCGCCTCCTCGTGCGGTTTCCGAACAACTTCAAATTTTTCTATTTTTTCAAAAATTCCAAAATGGAGAAAAATTCCTACTCGAAGAGTTTTGGAGTCTGTTTCTTACCGAATCACATACCTCTTCGTTTTCGGAGTCTGAAACAGACTGATAAATATCCCTTAGGTACTCTTCGAGAGTTATGGTATTGATAATATTGCTTTCAACATTTATGGGAGTACCTCATATATAATGCTTGATTCTCTGCCCATTTACAACTCTCGGACAATTACCTTCCGTGTTGTTGATCTTGATAGCACCGGAATGATATACTTCCTCAACAATATAGGGACCTTCGCATTTAGAGAGAAGCTTGCCTGCAAAAAATCTTAAACGAGAGTTATATAGCAAGACATAATCACCTACATTGAACTCACGCTTTTGTATCCTTTTATCATGCCACCTCTTAACCTTTTCTTTGAACAACTTGGCATTCTCATATGCCTGAGTTCTCCATTCATCAAGCAAGCTAATATCAACTAACCTCTTCTCACCAGCAAGTTTGAAATCAAAGTTGAGCTCTTTGATTGCCCAATAAGCCTTATGCTCTAGCTCAAGATGTAAATGACATGCTTTGACGTAAACCATTTTGTACGGGGACATGCCCATGGGATTCTTATAGGCAGTTCTATAAGCCCACAGTGCATCATCGAAGTTCTTAGACCAATTCTTTCTAGACCTGTTGACAGTCTTTTGCATAATTAGTTTAATCTCTTTATTGCTTAGCTCTACTTGACCGCTGGACTGAGGGTGATAGGGAGACGCAATTATATGGTTGACATCGTACTTAGCAAGCGTTTCACGGAAAGCACCATGAATGAAATGTGAACCACCGTCGGTCATTGGATATCTAGGGACTCCAAATCTAGGGAAAATAACTTCTTTAATCATCCTGATAGAAGTGTTGTGATCAGCACTACTAGTTGGGCTAGCTTCTTCCCACTTAGTGACGTAATCAACATCAACTAGGATATGAGTATACCCGTTGGATTTTGGAAAAGGTCCCATATAATCAAAGCCCCGAACATCAAATGGTTCAATAACAAGTGAATAGTTCATAGGCATTTCCTGACGTTTACTGATATTACCTATTCTTTGACATTTGTCACAAGATAAGACAAACTTACGGGCATCTTTGAAGATAGTGGGCCAATAGAAACCTGATTGAATACCTTGTGTGCAGTTCTATCTCCCGCATGGTATCCTCCGTAGGTCTCGGAGTGACACTTTTGTAGGATCTGTCCCTGTTCATGTTCACGTACACAACGTCTAATAACACCATCTACTCCTTCCTTATAAAGGTGAGGATAATCCCAAAAAGTAATGTCTCAAGCCAAAGAAGAATTTCTTCTTTTGCTGGTATGTCAAACTACGTGGTATATATTTTGCAACGATATAATTTGCATAATCAGCATACCACGGTGCACTACGTGAAGTATTGATGACATTCAATTGCTCATCAGGAAAGCTATCATCAATAGGTTGTGGGTCATCAAGAACATTCTCCAACTTAGACAAGTTATCTGCTACTGGGTTATTAGCACCCTTCCTGTCGACAACATGCAAATTAAATTCTTGTAACAAGAGAACCCATCTGATAAGTCTAGGTTTACCGTCTGTCTTCTCCATGAGGTACTTAATAGCAGCGTGATCAGTGTGAATAGTGACTTTGGAATCAACTATGTAAGACCTGAACTTTTCACATGCAAACACGACTGCTAAAAATTCCTTTTCCGTAGTAGCATAGTTTCTTTGGGCATTGTCTAAAGATTTACTAGCATAGTGAATAACATTCAAGTTATTATCAACTCTTTTCCCTGGGACAGCACCAACAGCATAATCACTAGCATCACACATGATTTCAAAAGGTAAGTTCCAATCAGGTGGTTGAACAATAGGTGCAGTTATCAAAGCCTTCTTAAGTATTTCGAAGGCTTCCTCACAATCATCGTCAAAAACAAAAGGAATATCCTTTTTCAAGAGATTGGTAAGAGGCCTAGAAATCATGGAGAAGTCTTTAATGAACCTCCTATAGAAACCAGCATGACCAAGGAAAATTCTTATACCTTTGATATCTGTGGGGTATGGCATTTTCCCGATTGCATCAACCTTAGCCTTATCGACTTCAATACCTCTTTCAGAAATTTTATGTCCTAATACGATGCCTTCATTAACCATAAAGTGGCACTTCTCCCAATTCAAGACAAGGTTGGTGTCTTTACATCTCTTCAAGACTTGATCAAGGTTGCTGAGGCAATCATCAAAAGAAGACCCGTAAACGGAGAAGTCATCCATGAAAACCTCAACAATCTTTTCACAAAAGTCAGAGAATATAGCCATCATACATCTTTGAAAGGTAGCAGGTGCATTACATAAGCCAAAAGGCATACGTCTGTAAGCAAAGGTACCGAAAGGGCAGGTGAAAGTGGTTTTCTCCTGATCAGATTGTGCAACTGGTATTTGGGAGAAACCAGAATAACCGTCTAGAAAGTAGAAGTGTGTGTGTTTAGACAGTCTTTCTAGCATTTGGTCGATAAAAGGCAAAGGGTAATGACCTTTCCTAGTGGCCTTATTCAATTTCCTAAAGTCAATCACCATCCTATAGCCAGTAATAATCCTGTGTGGGATCAATTCATCCTTATCATTAGGGACAACGGTAATACCTCCCTTCTTAGGGACGCAATGCACCGGACTCACCCAATCACTATGAGCAACAGGATAGATAATACCTGCTTCGAGGAGCTTTAGTATTTATTTCCTTACTACCCCTTTCATCTTAGGATTTTTAATCTCCGTTGATGATCATCAATTGGCTTGGAATCAGGATCGGTTATAATCTTGTGCTGGCATAGAGTGGGACTAATGCCCTTAAGATCATCAAGAGTATATCCAATAGCAGCACGGTGCTTCCTCAGAGTTTTTAGTAACTTCTTTTCTTCATGCTCTGGGAGGCTAGCACTAATTATGACATGATATATCTCTTTTTCATCAAGATAAGCATACTTAAGAGTATCAAGCAACTATTTAAGCTCGAACACAGGATCACCCTTTGGTGGGGGTGGATCCCCAAGCAGTTCAACAGGCAAGTTATTCTTAAGGATAGGATATTTTTCTAAGACAACTCCATCTATCTCATCCCTTTCATCCATATGCATATCATTTTCATGCTCGAGCAAGTATTGCTCCAAGGGATCAGTAGGAGGCACGGCAATAGAAGCTAAGGCAATAGTTTCATCCTTACTAGGAAACTCTTTTTCATGAGGTTGTCTACCAAACTTGGAGAAATTGAACTCATGTGACACGCCTACAAAGCGAACAGTGATAGTTTGCTTCTCACAGTCAATATGAGCATTGACAGTATTGAGAAAAGGTCTTCCAAATATGATGGGAAAAAAGCTATCTTGTGTGGTAGCCAGAACTAGGAAATCAGCAGGATACTTCGTTTTACCACACAAGACTTCAACATCCCTAACAATTCCCACAGGGCAGATAGTATCTCTATTGGCAAGCTGAATAGTGACATCAATAGGCTCTATCTCAACAGGTGCAATCTCGTCTTTAATTTCATCATATAAGGATGGAGGTATTGCACTAACACTAGCACCCACGTCACATAAACCATGATAACAATGATCTCCCATCTTAACAGAAACAACATGCGTGCCAACAACAGGCCTATGTTTGTCTCTAGCATGTGGTTTAACAATTCTAGCAGCATCTTCACAGAAGTGAATATCACGGCCCTCAACATTGTCGGACAGGAGATCTTTGATAATTACAATGCTAGGTTCAACTCTAATTTTCTCAGGGGTGTAGGTGTTCTAATGTGGCCCCTACGTATCACAGTTGAAGCTTTAGGATGATCCTTTATCCTAAGAGGGAAAGGTGGTTTCACAATGTAAGCACTGGGAACAACATGGTCATTATAGGCAATGACTCTCTCTTCAACTAGATTGGGTTTAACTACATTGACTTCTAAGGGAGGATGATATTTAAACCACTTCTCTTTGGGGAGATCAATATGAGCAGCAAATGATTCATACAATGAAGCTACAATCTCACAGTCAAGTCCATGGTTAGCGCTAGAATCACAAAAAGTATTTGTTTCAACAAAGGATTTAATGGAATCAAACTTGAAATTCATACCTAACTCCTTACTTTCATAAAGTTCCCAATCTTCAGAGTTGAATTTAATCCTTTGCAATAAATTCCATCTGAAGTCAATATCTCTGTTCATAAAAGAACCGGTACAAGAAGTGTCAAGCATGGTGCGATCATCATGAGAAAGCCGAGCATAGAAGTTCTGAACGATAATTTCTCTCGAGAGCTCATGGTTGGGGCATGAATATAACATTTATTTAAGCCTCCCCCAAGCTTGAGCGATGCTTTCTCTGTCACGAGGCCAAAAATTATAAATATAATTCTGATCACGATGTACTAAATGCATAGGATAAAACTTTTGATGAAATTCCAATTTCAACCGATTGTAGTTCCATGATCCAGTATCATCACATAGCCTATACCATGTCAACGCCTTATCCCTCAAAGATAAGGGAAAGACCTTCTTCTTGACCTCATCCTCGGGAAAACCTGCAAGCTTAAATAAACCACAAACTTCATCTACATAGATTAGATGCAAGTCATGATGTGATGTTCCATCTCCTGTAAAAGGATTAGCCAGCAGTTTCTCAAGCATACCCCGAAGGAAATTCATAGCAAATATTTTCAGTAGGTGCAGCCGGTTGAGAAGGAACTCTTTGTGCTTCCGTTCGAGGTGAAGATACCCCGAACAAGCCCCTCAAAGTATTAGTTTCCATAGTGACAAGTGACAATAAATTTCAGCACACTATATAAGTGTTTCCTTACCAAGTTCCACTTACCAAAGGCACTTCACTCCCCGGAAACGGCGACAGAAAAGAGTCTTGATGACCCACAAGTATAGGGGATCTATCGTAGTCCTATCGATAAGTAAGAGTGTCGAACCCAACGAGGAGCAGAAGGATCTCACAAGTGGTTTTAAGCAAGGTAATATCTACAAGCACTGAAATTATCGGTAACAAGTATTTGTGTGGTGAGATGATTCGTAGCAAGCAACAAGTAACAAAAGTAACAACGGTGCAGAAAAGTGGCCCAATCCCTTTTGTAGCAAGGGACAAGCCTGGACAAAGTCTTATAGGAGGTAACACGCTCCCGAGGATACATGGGAATTTCTGTCAAGCTAGTTTTCATCATGTTGATATGATTCACGTTCGTTACTTTGATAGTTTGATATGTGGGTGGACCGGCGCTTGGGTACTGCCCTTCCTTGTACAAGCATCCCACTTATGATTAACCCCTCTCGCAAGCATCGACAACTACGAAAGAAGAATTAGGACAAAGTCTTACCATAGCCTTAAACTACTGGATCCAAATCAGCCCCTTACGAAGCAACACATAAACTAGGGTTTAAGCTTCTGTCACTCTAGCAACCTATCATCTATTTATTACTTCCCAATGCCTTCCTCTAGGCCCAAATAATGGTGAGGTGTTATGTAGTCGACGTTCACATAACACCACTATAGGAAAAACAACATACATCACATCAAATTATCGAACGAATACCAAATTCACATGACTACTTATAGCAAGACTTATCCCATGTCTTGAGGAACAAAAGTAACTACTCACAAAGCATAATCATAATCATGAAGAGAGAGGTAATGAGTAGCATCAAAGATCTGAACATATAATCTTCCACCAAGTAATCCAACTAGCATCAACTACAAAGAGTAATTAACACTTCTAGCAACCTTACAAGTACCAATCGGAGTCGCAGACGGAGATTAGTTACAAGAGATGAACTAGGGTTTGGAGATGAGATGGTGCTGATGAAGATGTTGACGGTGATGAGTCCCCTTCGATGAGAGGAGGGTTGGTGATGATGATGGCGACGATTTCCCCCTCCGGGAGGGAAGTTTCCCCGGCAGGATCGTCCTGCCGGAGCTCTAGATTGGTTCTGCTCAAGTTCCGCCTCGTGGTGGCGGTGAATCCTCCGAAAAGCCTCCTCCAGATATTTTCCAGACCGAAACCCTTCTTGTAGCAAAAAGGGCCAGAGGGCCAAGTGGGAGCCCACAAGCCCCCTAGGCGCGACTAGGGGAAGCCGCGCCTAGCAGGCTTGTGGCCTCCTGCTCGCGCCCCTGTGGCACTTCTTCGGCCCAGTATTTTTTATAAATCCCAAAAAAAATCCACGTTGATTTTCACGGCTTTTGGAGTTGCGCATAATAGGTATCTCAAACTTGCTCCTTTTTCAGGCCAGAATTCCAGCTGTCGGCATTCTCCCTCTTCATGTAAACCTTGCAAAATAAGAGAGAAAAGGCATAAGTATTGTTCCGTGAAGTGTAATAACAGCCCAAAAATCGATAAATATCATAATGAAAGCATGATGCAAAATGGACGTATCAGGCCTTCACCCTGATATCAAGCTGACACTCCTCGTTCAGGACTATGTTGATTTCGCCACACTGGTGAACATGGCTATTCAGGTGGGGACTGGTCTACATGAATACAAGGATAACAGCAAGCACAACCGTGACATGGGATCATCTTCGGGCTCATCTGCACGGAAGAGGAAGATCTGGGTTCCCAACAACATGTACCATGCACTTACTCCTGCTCTCAGGCCGTCCTATGCTGCACCTCGCCTTCCTCCTCCACCACCTAGGCAGCCGAGGTATCCAGCTCCACCGCCTTGAGTTCCTCCTTCCCATCGTGAGGACGGGTTGTGCTTCAAGTGTGGTTGTGCAGGTCACCGTGTTAGAGACTGAAGGCAGAATCTGAATCAGCTGGCACTTCCCTCAACTGGCAGTGGCAACAACCAGAACCGCAACAACAATACCAAGTCTGCTTATGTTCGTGGTCAGGCCAACAACATTCCTTCAGGTCAGAAAATACCAAGTCTGTATTGTTTGATACAGGAGCATCGCATTCCTTCAGGTCAGAAAATATTGCATTCATGCATGGCATTAAGTACGAAGAGATGAACGTCCCAATAGTGGTAAACACCCCCGCGGGCCAATGCCGACCCTCCACGGTCTGCCCCAATGTCCCCATTCAAATTGAAGGATTGGAATTCCTTGCCTCTCCCATGTTATTGAGTTCTTCCAACATTGATCTCATACTGGGAATGGACTGGTTGAAAGCTCATATGGCATCGATCGTTTGTGCCACCAAGACCGTCCACCTCCTACACCCTTCATATGAATTAATAAGCTACCATGCTCATCTCGTCCGAGATGCTGAGGCACGACTATATGCCTTGAATGCATTAAATGCTTCGCCTCTTGAAGGGATTGAAAACATTTCAGTGGTCTGAGAATTCCAAGATGTCTTTCCAGAAGAACTTTCGGGGATCCCCCCTGCTCAAGTTGTCGAGTTTGTCACTGACTTGGTACCCAGTGCCACTCCTATCGCCACACGTCCTTATAAAATGCCACCACATTAAATTCTAGAAATTTAGCAAGAAATTGACAAATCACATCGTCTGGGTTTCATTCGTCTGAGTTCCTCTGCTTGGGGATCACCTTCTCTCTTTGTCAAGAAGAAGGATGGGACAAATCGATTGGTTCAAGAGTATCGTCTTATCAACCAGGCCACTATTCAAAACAAATATCCTCTCCCTCGGATAAATGATCTATATGATCAACTTGCTGGTTGCACCGTCTTCTCTAAGCTCGACTTGAGGTTGGGATACCACCAGATCTGTGTTCGCAAAGAGGATATTCCAAAGACCGGCTTTGTTACTCGTTATGGATCATACGAGTACACCGTCATGTCCTTCGGCTTATCCAATGCACCGGCAACCTTCTCCTGATAGATGAATTATATATTCATGGACTACCTCGACAAATTCGTCGTGGTATATCTAGATGATATTTTGGTATTTTCGAAGAATAAACAAGAGCACTCTGAACATCTTTGTCTTGTATTGGATAAGATTCGGGAGCATAAACTCTATGCGAAGTATTCCAAATGTGAATTATGGATGGACGAAGTGACATACCTTGGTCATGTGATTTACAAGGATGGTATTGCAGTCAACCTTGAACGAATTCAAGCTATTCTTGACTGGACTCCCCCGAATAATGTCAAGTGCTAACTCATGAGCTTGCGTTGGTTTTTTCCCTTGAAGAGGAAAGGGTGATGCAGCACAGTAGCAGTAAGTATTTCCCTCAGTTTTGATAACCAAGGTATCAATCCAGTAGGAGTATCAAGCCAAGTTTCCAAAGTACCTTCGCAAAAACAGCACACTTGCACCCAACGCTACAAAGGGGTTGTCAATCCCTTCACGATTGATTTCAAGGTGAGATCTGAAGGTGGAAAGTGCAAGAAAGTAAAAGTGTGGAGCTGAAAATATGATGTGAAGTAGACCCGGGGGCCATAGTGTTCACTAGAGGCTTCTCTCAAAATAGCAAATATTACGGTGGGTGAACGAATTACTGTCGAGCAATTGGTAGAACCAAGGAAAGTCATGATGATATCTAAGGCAATGATCATACATATATGCATCACGTCCAAGACAAGTAGACCGATACTATCTGCATCTACTACTATTGCTCCACACATCGACCGCTATCCAGCATGCATCTAGTGTATTGAGTTCATGATGAACAGAGTAATGCCTTAAGCAAGATGACAGGATGTAGAGGGATAAATTCATGCAATAGATATAAACCCCATCTTTTTACCCTGGATGGCAACAACACGATGCGTCCCTCGCTACCCCTTCCGTCACTCGGTGAGGTCACCGCACGGTATGAACCCAAAACCAAGCACTTCTCCCATTGCAAGAATCATAGATCAAGTTGGCCAAACAAAACCCACAACTCGAAGAGAATTACAAGGATATGAACTCATGCATATAAGAGATCAGAAGAAACTCAAATAAGATTCATAGATAATATGATCATAAATCTACAATTCATCGGATCTCGACAAACACACCGCAAAAGAAGATTACATCGGATAGATCTCCATGAAGATCATGGAGAACTTTGTATTGAAGATCCAAGAGAGAGAAGAAGCCATCTAGCGACTAGCTATGGAACCGAAGGTCTATGGTGAACTACTCACGCATCATTGGAGAGGCAATGGTGTTGATGAAGAAGCCCTCTGTATTCGAATCCCCCCTCTGACAGGGCACCAGAACGTACCCCAGACGGGATCTTGGGGAGAAAGAAGCTTGCGGCGGTGGAAAAGTATTTTCGTGGATCTCTCTCGTGGTTTTGGATTTTTCGAGGATTTATAGGCGGAAGAAGTAGGGCAGACGAGCCACACGGGGGCCACAAGCCTGCTAGGCACGGGCCCCCCTGGACGCGCCTAGGGGGCTTGTGGTCTCCCCTGGTGGCCTCTGCCTTGGTTCGCACGCCCCCTCCATATCTTCTCTTCAGGAAAAAATCTTTTCGGAAGTTTTATTCCATTTGGACTCCGTTTAATATTCTCCTCTGAAAAGGGTCAAAAACAGGGACAAAACAGGAACTGGCACTTGGCACTAAGTTAATAAGTTAGTCCCAAAAAAGATATAAAAGGCATACAAAACATCCAAAGTTTGACAGGATAATAGCATGGAACCATCAAAAATTATAGATACGTTGGAGACGTATCAAGCATCCCCAAGCTTAGCTCCTGCTTGTCCTCGAGTAGGGAAGTTATAAAGACTGAATTTTTGATGTGGAATGCTACCTAGCATATTTTTCCTTTGTAACTTCTTTCATGTGACATGAATGTTCAGATCCGTAAGATTCAAAAGAATAGTTTTCTATTGAGATGAAAACAATAATACTTCAAGAAAACTAGCAAGGTAATCATGAACTTTCGAAATAACAAGGCCAAAGAAAATTATCCCTACAAAACCATATAGTCTGGCCATGCTCCATCATCCCGACACAACTAATTTAAATCATGCACAACCCCGGTATTGGCCAAGTAATTGTTTTCGCACTCTTACTTTCTCAATAGTTTTTCAACTCTCACGCAATACATGAGCGTGAGCCATGGATATAGCACTATAGGTGGAATAGAGTGTGGTGGAGGTTGTGAGACAAAAAGGAGGAGATGGTCACATCGACTCGTCGTATCAAAGGGCTATGGAGATGCCCATCAATAGATATCAATGTGAAAGAGTAGGGATTACCATGCAATAGCTGCACTTAGAGCTATAAGTATGTGAAAGCTCAAAAGGAGAACTAGTGGGTGTGCATCCAACTTTCTTGCTCATGAAGACCTAGGGCAATTTTGAGGAAGCCCATCATTGGAATATACAAGCCAAGTTATATAATGAAGATTCCCACTAGCATATGGTGGTGACGAAACAAGAGACTCTCAATCATGAAGAACATCGTGCTATTATGAAGCACAAGTGTGCAAACGATAGTAGCATTGTCCCTCCTCTCCTTTTCTCTCTTTTTTTGTTTGGGCTCTTTGGCCTCTTTCCATATCTCTTTTTTTTGTGGGCAACTTTGGCCTCTTTTTTTTTATTTCCTCACATGGGACAATGCTCTAATAATGATGATCATCACACTTTAATTTACTCATAGCTCGATGCTTAGAACGATGATGACTCTATAGGAAATGCCTCTGGCAGTGTACCAGGATGTTCAACGATCTAGCTTGGCGTATGAAGTTGAAAACATCTCGCTAGCTATCTTACGATCATGCAATGGCAATATGAAACTGACGACACGTGTCATGAGACGGAGCGGTGGGAGTTGCATGGCAATATATCTCGGAATGGCTATGAAAATGCCATAGTAGGTAGGTATGGTGGCTGTTTTGAGGAAGGCATATGGTGGGTTTGTGCACCGGCGAAAGTTGCGCTTCACAAGAGAGGCTAGCAATGGTGAATGGTGAAAGTGCATCTATACCATGGACTCACATTAGTCATGAAGAACTCACATACTTATTGCAAAAGTTTTTATTAGTAATCGAAACAAAGTGCTAAACGCATACTCCTAGGGGAAGGGTTGGTACGTGTTAACCATCACGCGATCCCGACCGCAACACAAAGGATGACAATCAATAAGTCAATTATGCACCGACTTTCGAACATAGCGGTTCACCATACGTGCATGTTACGGGAATCACTAACTTCAACACAAGTATTTCTAGATTCACAACACCCTACTAACATAACTCTTAATATTACCAAATCCATGTCTCAAAACTATTTGAGAGGAATCAAACTTCTCTTTCTAATCAATGCACATGAAGATGGAAGTTTTATTGTATCCTCTTTGGGTACCTATCACCTTTGGGACTACTTTCATAGCACAAGCCAACTACCAAGTTACTTAGAGAGATCACTCTCAAAAATATATAAGTGAAGATCGAGAGTTCTTATTTCTCCAAATTATAACACCGCCGTGCTCTAAAAGATATAACTGAAGCACTTAGAGCAAAGTTATCTAGCTCAAAAGATATAAGTGAAGCACATGTGAGCTAAATTTCCTAACTCAAAAGATATAAGCGAAGCTCAAAGAGTATTCTAGAAAATTCACGATGAGTGCATGTCTTTCTCAAAAGGTGTGCATCAAGGATGATTGTGACACAACAAATAGAAAAGACTCCTACGATATAAGACGCTCCAAGCAAAACACATATCATGTGGTCAATAAAAATATAGCTCCAAGTAATGTTACCGATGGATTGAAGACGAAAGAGGGGATGCCTTCCCGGGGCATCCCCAAGCTTAGGATTTTTGGTGTCCTTGAATTTGGCTTGGGATGCCTTGGGCATACCCAAGCTTGAGCTCTTTCCACTCTTTATTCCATTGTCCATCAGAACATCACCCAAAACTTGAAAACTTCACAACACAAAACTTAAACAAAAACTCGTGATATCTTTAGCACAAGAAAAGAAACTACAAACTCTTTAGGTAGTCTAGAAAACTTGATTTATATTTATATTGGTGTTAGATTACTGTATTCTCACTTTTCCATGGCTAATACCCCCCTATACTATCCATAGTTTCATCAAAATAAGCAACCAACACAACAATAATAGAATCTGTCAAAAACAGACCAGTCTGTAGCAATATGTATACTTCGTATACTTATGTTATCTCACAAATTCTGAAATACGGTAGTTTGGGCAATTGGCATATCAACCAGCAGCAAAACGAAACAACTCAAAAGCTCTTTCTGGATAAAAATGGAAAATAATTCCGTGAGCGAAAAGTTTCTGTCTTTTTCCAGCAGGATAAAACAGCCATCACCAAACTACTCATAAAGGTTTTACTTGGCACGAACACAAAAAGAAACACGAAAGGAACAATCATAACAGAATTATGATGGTGTGGACGCAACAAAACAGAAAGCAAAAAGCAAACATAAATTCATTGGGTTGCCTCCCAACAAGTGCTATTGTTTAACCCCCTTAGCTAGGCATAAGGTGACATAATCATGTATCGTCGTCTTTGGTGCTCAAACCATAAGTATCCCTCATCATGGATTCATAAGGCAATCTTATTTCTTTCTAGGAAAATGTTCCATGCCCTTCTTTAAAGGAAACTGGAATCTAATATTCCCTTCCTTCATATCGATGATAGCACCAATAGTCCTTAGGAAAGGTCTACCAAGAATGATAGGACATCTAGGATTGCAATCAATATCAAGCACAATGAAATCCACGGGTACATAGTTCATATTTGCAATAATAAGAACATCATTGATCCTTCCCATGGGTTTCTTAACAGTAGAATCCGTAAGATGCAAATTAAGAGAGCACACATCAATCTCATTAAAGCCTAGAACACCACATAAAGACTTTGGAATCGCGGAAACACTAGCACCCATATCACACAAAGCATTGCATTCATAGTTTTTGATCTTGATTTTTAAGTATGTTCCCACTCATCATGAAGTTTTCTAGGAATAGAAACTTCCAATTCAAGTTTCTCTATAAGAGATTTTATCATAGCATCGACGATATGATCGGTAAAGGCCTCGTTTTGGCTATAAGTGTGTGGAGAGTTTAGCATGGATTGCATCAAGGAAATACATTCAAACAAAGAGCAACTATCATAATTGAATTCCTTGAAATCCAAAGTAGTAGTTTCATTACTACTCAAAGTTTTGGTATCCTCTACTCCACTTTCAATGCTTTTAGCATCAAGATAGATAGACTCCGAATCATTGGGGCGTTTTTCAACCAAGTTGGATTCATATCCAGCCCCATCATCATTAGTTTTGCCACTAGAAAACAAGGATTCAATGGGAGTCATGCCAAGAACATTAAGATCTTCGTGATTCTCATCACATATTTCAGGTTTAGCAGCCATTTTATTGACTAAGGTAGCCTGTTTATCAGAAATATGGCCTACCAATTTTTCCAGACGAGCAAACTGAGAATTTAATACAAGGAATTCTTTGGCCATATCATCAACTTCTTTATTCATAAAAGCCATAAATGAATTTTGCTCCCTTAGTTCTCTACGAAAGTAACTATTATAATCAAACTGTGTAGACATGAAGCCTTTAACACCAGTTTCAATCTCTTCCAACCTGGAATAGTAAACATCTTGATCCTTTGGTTGGGACGTACAGGTTTTAGCAGGCAGACAGGCGCGCAAGCGGACAGAAAGCAAGCGAGAGAAAAGGGCACATATTTTTGTAAATTTTTGTTTTTCAGAAGTGGGGGAGAGGAAAACGAGAGGCAAAAAAGTAATTGGAAGAGATGAGTTTGCGACACTTACTTGGATAAGCTTCACTTAGAATAATACCCGGTGCCAAAAATTGACACGTTGACGGGAGAGTATTCTAGACTTGATCCTCCCCGACAACGGCGCAAGAAATTCTTCTTGCTACCTCTTGAGCTTGCGTTGGTTTTTCCCTTGAAGAGGAAAGGGTGATGCAACACAGTAGCAGTAAGTATTTCCCTTAGTTTTGAGAACCAAGGTATCAATCCAGTAGGAGTATCAACCCAAGTTTCCAAAGTAGCTGTGCAAAAACAGCAAACTTGCACCCAACACTACAAAGGGGTTGTCAATCCCTTCACGATTGATTGCAAGGTGAGATGTGAAGGCGGAAAGTGCAACAAAGTAAAAGTGTGGAGCTGAAAATATGATGTGAAGTAGACCCGGGGGCCATAGTGTTCACTAGAGGCTTCTCTCAAAATTGCAAATATTATGGTGGGTGAACGAATTATTGTCGAGCAATTGATAGAACCGCGCAAAGTCATGACGATATCTAAGGCAATGATCATACATATAGGCATCACGTCCGAGACAAGTAGACCCATACTGTCTGCATCTACTGATATTACTCCACACATTGACCGCTATCCAGCATGCATCTAGTGTATTGAGTTCATGACGAATAGAGTAACGCCTTAAGCAAGATGACATGATGTAGAGGGATAAGTTCATGCTATAGATATAAACCCCATATTTTTACCCTTGATGGCAACAACACGATGTGTGCCTCGCTACCCATTTTATCACTGGGTGAGGTCACTGCACGATATGAACCCATAACCAAGCACTTCTCCCATTGCAAGAATCATAGATCAAGTTGGCCAAACAAAACCCACAACTCGAAGAGAATTACAAGGATATAAAATCATGCATATAAGAGATCAGAAGAAACTCAAATAAGATTCATAGATAATCTGATCATAAATCCACAATTCATCGGATCTCGACAAACACACCGCAAAAGAGGATTACATCGGATAGATCTCCATGAAGATCATGGAGAACTTTGTATTGAAGATCCAAGAGAGAGAAGAAGCCATCTAGCTACTAGCTATGGACCCGAACGTCTATGGTGAACTACTCACGCATCATGGAGAGGCAATGGTGTTGATGAAGAAGCCCACCGTATCCGAATCCCCCTCCAACAGGGCACCAGAACATGCCCCCCTAGCCGCGCCTAGGGAACTTGTGGCCTCCCCTGGTGGCCTGTGCCTTGGTTCTCACGCCCCCTGCGTATCTTATGTTCCAGAAAAAATCTTTTCGGAAGTTTTATTCCGTTTGGACTCCATTTAATATTCTCCTCTGAAAAGGGTCAAAAACATGGAAAAAAACAGGAACTGGCACTCGGTACTAAGTTAATACGTTAGTCCCAAAAAAGATATAAAAGGTGTATCATCAAGCAAGTCAGAAGTTTTCTTGGACTCGCGAGCTATTGTCGTCGATTCGTCGAGAACTTCTCCATGATTGCGAAGTCCTTAATGATACGTCTCCAACGTATCTATAATTTTTTATGGTTTCATGCTATTATCTTGTCAAACTTTGGATGTTTTGCATGCCTTTTATATATTTTTTGGGACTAACTTATTAACTCAGTGCCAAGTACCAGTTCCTGTTTTTCCATGTTTTTTACCCCTTTCAGAGGAGATTTTGAAACGGAGTCCAAATGGAAGAAAATCCCTGAAAAGATTTTTTCTGGAACGGAAGAAGATCGGGAAGCTTGAGAGCCAAGGCAGGGGAGCCTCAGGGGCCCCACAAGCCCCCACCCCGCGGCCGGAGGGGGGGGGGGGTAGGCCGTAGCCCACAGGCTTGTGGGCCCCCTGAGCTCCCCCTAGCTAGTAGCTAGATGGCTTCTTCTCTATCTTGGATCTTCAATACAAAGTTCTCCATGATCTTCATGGACATCTATCCGATGTAATCTTCTTTTGTGGTGTGTTTTGTCGAGATCCGATGAATTGTGGATTTATGATCAGATTATCTATGAATCCTATTTGAGTTTCTTCTGATCTCTCTTATGCGTGATTTCATATCCTTGTAATTCTCTTCGAGTTGTGGGTTTTTTCTGGCCAACTAGATCTATGATTCTTGCAATGGGAGAAGTGCTTGGTTTTGGGTTCATACCGTGCGGTGACCTCACCCAGTGACAGAAGGGGTAGCGAGGCACGCATCGTGTTGTTGCCATCAAGGGTAAAAAGATGGGGTTTTCATCATTGGTTTGAGATTATCCCTCTACATCATGTCATCTTGCTTAAGGCGTTACTCTGTTCGTCATGAACTCAATACACTGGATGCATGCTGGATAGCGGTCGATGTGTGGAGTAATAGTAGTAGATGCAGAAAGTATCGGTCTAGTTGTCTCGGACGTGATGCCTATATGTATGATCATTGCCTTAAATATCTTCATGACTTTGCGCGGTTCTATCAATTGCTCGACAGTAATTTGTTCACCCACCGTGATATTTGCTATTATGAGAGAAGCCTCTAGTGAACACTATGGCCCCCAGGGTCTACTCCACGCCATATTTTCAGCCTTACACTTTTTACTTCGTTGCAGTTTCGCCTTTAGATCTCACTTTGCAAACAATCTTGAAGGGATTGACAACCCCTTTGATGCGTTGGGTGCAAGCTTGTTTGTGTTTGTGCATGTACTGTGGACTTGACGAGGCCTTCCTTATGGATCGATACCTTGGTTCTCAAACTGAGGAAAATACTTACAGCTCCTGCGCTACATCACCCTTTCCTCTTCAAGGGAAAACCCGACGCAAACCAGAGAAGTAACAAGAAGAATTCCTAGTGCCAAGGAAGGACTTTTGTTGCCGCAACAGAAGAATTTCTGGCGCCGTTGCCGGGGAGGAAGATCAAGTCAAGAACTCATCCAAGTAGGTGTCGCAAACTCATCTGTTGCATTTACTTTGTTTGCCAGTTGCCTCTCGTTTTCCTCTTCCCCACTTCACCAATTTGCCTTTTTCGTTTTCCTTTTTTGTTCGCCTTTTCTCGGCTGCTCTTTGTTTGCTTGTGTGCTTGCTTGCTTGCTGAAGTCGCCATGAACGAAAACACCAAACTTTGTGACTTCTCGAATACTAATAATAATGATTTTATTAGTACTCTGATTGCTCCCGCCACTAGTGTGGAGTCATACGAAATCAATTCTGCTTTGCTGAATCTTGTTATGAAAGAGAAATTCTCTGGCCTTCCTAGTGAAGATGTCATATCCCATCTCAATACCTTCACTGAGCTTTGCGATATGCAAAATAAAAAAGATGTGGATAATGACGTGATTAAATTGAAGCTTTTTTCCTTTCTCGTTGCGAGATCGCGCAAAAACTTGGTTTTCTTCTTTGCCCAAATATAGTATCGATTCTTGGGATAAGTGCAAAGATGTTTATATATCCAAGTATTTTCCGCCATCTAAGATCATCTCTCTCCGTAATGATATCATGAATTTCAAGCAACTTGATCATGAACATGTTGCACATTCTTGGGAGAGAGTGAAATTAATGATTAGAAATTGTCCCGCTCATGGCTTGAGTCTTTGGATGATTATTCAAACCTTTATGCTGGCTTGAATTTCGCTTGTACAAATATCTTGGACTCCGCCTCAGGTGGAACTTTCATGGAAACCACGTTAGGGGAAGCCACAAAGCTCTTAGACAACATCATGACAAACTACTCTCAGTGGCACACTGAAAGGTGACCTACTAGTAAGAAGGTACACGCTATAGAAGAAATTAACTCGTTAAGTGCTAAGATGGACAAGTTAATGAATTTGGTTGCTAGTAGAAGTGCTCCTTTGGATCCTAATGATATGCCCTTGTCTTCTTTGATTGAGAGTAGCAACGCTAGCTTGGACTTTAATTTTGTTGGTAGGAATAACTTTGGCAACAACAATGCTTTTAGAGGAAATTATGTTCCTAGGCCTTTTCCTAGTAACTCCTCTAATAATTTTGGCAACTCCTACAACAATACTCATGGAAACTACAACAGATTACCCTCTAATCTAGAGAGTAATATCAAAGAGAAAAAACTACTCAAAATTGATGAGTTGGCTAAGAGCGTTGATATTCTAGTGACGTTGATGCTTTGAAAATTAGATGTGCTCCTCCCACAATCCACATGGATGAAACTTTGAAAGCTATGCGTGTTTCCATGATTGAGAGCCAAGAAAGAACCGCCCAAATTCATGCTAGACATGAATGGCTTAAAAAGGCGTGTTCTCGTGATGAGAATCACGAAGATCTTAAAGTGCTTGGTGTGACTCCCATTGAATTTTTGTTTTCTTGTGGAAAACCTAATGATTATGAGGCTGGATAAGAATCCACTTTGATTGAAAAGTGCCCTAATGATTCGGAGTCCATCTATCTTGATGCTAAAAGAATTAAAAGTGGAGTAGAAAATGTTAAAACTTTGAGTAGTAATGAAATTACTACCGTGGATTTCAAGGAATTCAATTATGATAGTTGCTCCTTGATTGAATGCATTTCCTTGATGCAATCCATGTTGAACTCTCCACACGCTTATAGCCAAAACAAGGCCTTTACCGATCATATCGTCGAAGCTATGATAAAATCTCTTGAAGAGAAACTTGAATTGGAAGTCTCTATCCCTAGAAAGCTTCATGATGAGTGGGAACCTACCATCAAAATAAAAATAAAAAACTATGAGTGCAATGCTTTGTGTGATTTGGGTGCTAGTGTTTCTGCGATTCCAAAGTCTTTATGTTATGTTCTGGGTTTTAATGAGATTGAAGAGTCTTCTCTTAATTTGCATCTTGCTGATTCTACTATCAAGAAACCCATGGGAAGGATCAATGATGTTCTTATTACTGCAAATATGAACTATGTACCCGTGGATTTCATTGTGTTTGACATTGATTGCAATCCTACATGCCCTATTATTCTTGGTAGACCTTTCCTAAGGACTATCGGTGCTATCATCGATATGAAGGACGGGAATATTATATTTAAATTTCCTTTAAGGAAGGGCATGTAACACTTTCCTAGAAAGAAAATAAGATTGCCTTACGAATCCATGATGGGGGCCAATTATGGTTTGAGCACCAAAGACGACGATACGTGATTCTATCGCTTTTATGCCTAGCTAAGGGCGTTAAACAATAGCGATTGTTGGGAGGCAACCCAATGAATTTATCTTTTTATTTCTATTTTGTTGCGTCCACACCATCACAATTCTGTTGTGATTGTGTTTTTTGTGTTTCTTTTTGTGTTTGAGCCAAGCAAAACCTTTATGACTAGTCTTGGTAATGGTTGTTTGATCTTGCTGGAAAAAGACAGAAACGCTTCGCTCACGAGATGATGTTTCATTTTTATTCCGAAAGAGATTTTGAGTTGATTCTTTTTTCTTCTGATTGATATACTTTTTTCCAAGACCATCGTAATTGTTCAGATTTTTTGAAGTACCAGAAGTATACGAACTATACAGATTGCTACAGACTGGTCTGTTTTTAACAGATTCTGTTTTTGTTGGGTTGGTTGCTTGTTTTGATGAAACTATGGTTAGTATTGGGGGGTACTAGCCATGGAAAAGTTAGAATATAGTAGCCCATCATCAATATAGATAGAATTCAAGTTTTCTACAGTACCAAAAGAAGTGGTAGTTTGTTTTCTTATGTTAATGTTATCACGAGTTTCTGTTTAAGTTTTGTGTTGTGAAGTTTTCATGTTTTGGGTGATGTTCTAATGGACAAAGAGATAAGGAGTGGAAATATCTCAAGCTTGGGTATTCCCAAGGCATCCCAAGCCAAATTCAAGGACACCAAAAATCCTAAGCTTGGGGATGCCCCGAGAAGGCATCCCCTCTTTCGTCTTCAATCCATCGGTAACATTACTTGGAGCTATATTTTTATTCACCACATGATATGTGTTTTTACTTGGAGCATCTTGTATCGTAGGAGTCTTTTCCTTTTGTTGTGTCACAATCATCCTTGCTGCACGCCTTTTTGAGAGAGAGAGAGACATGCACTCATCGTGATTTTTGCTAGAATGCTCATAGTGCTTCACTTATATCTTTTGAGCTAGATACTTTTGCTCTATGTGCTTCACTTATATCTTTTAGAGCACGGCGGTGCGTGATTTGATAGTTGGCTTATGCTATGAAAGTAGTCCCAAAAGTGATAGATACCCAAAGAGGAATCAAAAACCTCCATCTTCATGTCCATTGAGTAAAAAAGAGAAGTTTTGATTCCTCTCAAATAGTTTTGAGACATGGATTTGGTGATATTAAGAGTTATGTTAGTAGGGTGTTGTGAATCTAGAAATACTTGTGTTGAAGTTAGTGATTCTCGTAGCATGCACGTATGGTGAACCGATATGTTAGGAAGTCGGAGCATAATTGATTTATTGATTGTCATCCTTTGTGTTGAGGTCGGTATCGCACGATGGTTCACACCTACCAACCCTTCCCCTCGGAGTATGCGTTTAGCACTTTGTTTCGATTCCTAATAAAAACTTGCGCAATAAGTATGTGAGTTCTTCATGACTAATGTGAGCCCATGGTATAGTTGCGCCGTCACCTTCCACCATTGCTAGCCTCTCTAGTGTCGCGTAATTCTCGCCGGTGCACAAACCCACCAAATTCCTTCCTCGAAACAGCCACCATATCTACCTACTATGGCATTTTGATAGCCATTCCGAGATATATTGCCATGCAACTCCCACCGTTCCATCTCATGACTTGTGTCGTCACTCTCATATTGCCATTGCATGATCGTAAGATAGCTAGCGAGATGTTTCAACATCATACGCCATGCTAGATTGTTGCACATCCCGGTACACTGCCGGAGGCATTTCCTATGGAGTCATCATCATTGTGATATTTGAGCTGTGAGTAAATAAAAGTGTGATGATCATCATTGTTAGAGCATTATCCCATGTGAGGAAATAAAAAAAAAGAGGCCAAAGAGCCCAAAAACAACAAAAAAGAGAAAAGAAAAGAAAAGAAAAGAAAAAAAGAGGCCTAAGAGCCCAAATGAAAAAAAGAGAGAAAAAGAGAGAAGGGACAATGCTACTATCTTTTTCCACACTTGTGCTTCATGATAGCACCATGTTATTCACGATTGAGAGCTTCGTGCTTTGTCACTACCATATGCTAGTGGGAATCTTCATTATATAACTTGGATTGTATATTCTAATGATGGGCTTCCCAAAAACTTCCCTAGGTCTTTGTGAGCAAGCAAGTTGGATGCACACCCACTAGTTTTCCTTTTGAGCTTTCACATACTTATAGCTCTAGTGCATCCTTTGTATGGCAATCCCTACTCATTCACATTGATATCTATTAATGGGCATATCCATAGCCTTTTGATACGCCGAGTCAATGTGACCATCTCCTCCTTTTTGCTTCACAACCACCACCACACTCTATTCCACCTATAGTGATATATCCATGGCTCGCGCTCATGTATTGCGTGATAGTTATAAAAAGTTTGAGAAAGTAAGAGTGTGAAAACAATTACTTGGCCCATACCGGGGTTGTGCATGATTTACATTAGTCGTTTGAGGATGATGGAGCATAGCCAGACTATATGATTTTGTAGGGATAACTTTCTTTGGCCTTGTTATTTTGAAAGTTCATGATTACTTTGCTAGTTTGCTTGAAGTATTATTGTTTTCATGTCAATAGAAAACTATTGTTTTGAATCTTACGGATCTGAACATTCATGCCACGTGAAAGAAGTTGCAAAGCACAACTATGCTAGGTAGAATGCCACATCAAAAATTCATTCTTTATCACTTCCCCACTCGAGGACGAGCAGGAGTTAAGCTTGGGGATGATTGATACGTCTCCAACGTATCTATAATTTTTGATGGGTTCATGCTATTATCTTGTCAAATTTGGATGTTTTGCATGCCTTTTATATATTTTTTGGGACTAACTTATTAACTCAATGCCAAGTGCCAGTTCCTGTTTTTTCCATGTTTTTGACCCCTTTCACAGGAGATTTTGAAACGGAGTCCAAACGGAAGAAAATCCCCAAAAAGATTTTTTGTGGAACGGAAGAAGATCGGGAAGCTTGAGAGCCAAGGCAGGGGAGCTTCAGAGGCCCCACAAGCCTCCACCCTGCGGCCAGGGGGGTAGGTCGCGGCCCACAGGCTTGTGGGCCCCCTGAGGCCCCCCTGACCTAGGGGTTGCACCTATAAATTCCCTAAAAATAGCAAAAAAATTAGGAGATCATCGAAAGTACTTTTCCGCCACCACAAGCTTCTTTCTCCGCAAGATCCCATCAGGGGCACGTCCTGGTGCCCTGTCGGAGGGGGGATTCGGATACGAAGGGCTTCTTCATCAACACCATGACCTCTCCGATGATGCGTGAGTAGTTCACCATAGACCTACGGGTCCATAGCTAGTAGCTAGATGACTTCTTCTCTCTCTTGGATCTTGAATACTCTCCATGATCTATCCGATGTAATCTTATTTTGCGGTGTGTTTGTCGAGATCTGATGAATTGTGGATTTATGATCAGATTATCTATGAATATTATTTGAGTTTCTTCTGATCTCTCTTATGCATGATTTCATATCCTTGTAATTCTCTTCGAGTTGTGAGTTTTGTCTGGCCAACTAGATCTATGATTCTTGCAATGGGATAAGTGCTTGGTTTTGGGTTCATACCGTGCGGTGACCTCACCCAGTGACAGAAGGGGTAGCGAGGCACGCATCGTGTTGTGGCCATCAAGGGTAAAAAGATGGAGTTTTCATCATTGGTTTGAGATTGTCCCTCTACATCATGTCATCTTGCTTAATGCGTTACTCTGTTCGTCATGAACTCAATACGCTAGATGCATGCTGGATAGCGGTCCATGTGTGGAGTAATAGTAGTAGATGCAGAAAGTGTCGGTCTACTTGTCTCGGACGTGATGCCTATATGTATGATCATTGCCTTAAATATCTTCATGACTTTGCGCGGTTCTATCAATTGCTCGACAGTAATTTGTTCACCCACCGTGATATTTGCTATTATGAGAGAAGCCTCTAGTGAACACTATGGCCCCCAGGGTACACTCCACACCATATTTTCAGCCTTACACTTCTTACTTTGTTGCACTTTCCGCCTTCAGATCTCACTTTGCAAACAATCTTGAAGGGATTGCCAACCCCTTTGAAGAGTTGGGTGCAAGCTTGTTTGTGTTTGTGCAGGTACTCTGGAATTAACGAGGCCCTCCTTCTGGATCGATACCTTGGTTTTCA
Organism: Hordeum vulgare subsp. vulgare; assembly: GCF_904849725.1. Lineage (NCBI taxonomy): Eukaryota > Viridiplantae > Streptophyta > Magnoliopsida > Poales > Poaceae > Hordeum > Hordeum vulgare. Next base: position 404,805,119 of record NC_058523.1, on the reverse strand, counting down.
AACTAAGGGAAATACTTACTGCTCCTGTGCTGCATCACCCTTTCCTCTTCAAGGGAAAAACCGACGCAAACCAGAGAAGTAATAAGAAGAATTTCTAGCGCCAAGGAAGGACTTTTGTTGCCGCATCACTTAACCAATCTGCTTCACAAAGGTGTTAAGTATGTGGACTGATAAATGTCAAGAAAGTTTCCAGTTACTCAAGGACAAACTGACATCCGCTCCGGTACTTGCTCCTCCGGATACGAAAAGGGACTTTGTCATACATTGTGACGCTTCTCGTCAAGGAATAGGTTGCATCCTGATGCAGGATCGCAAGGTGATTGCTTATGCCTCACGTTAGCTGCATCCTCATGAAGAGAACTACCCAGTTCATGATCTCGAACTTGTCGCAATTATTCGTGCACTGGAAGAATGGCGACAATACCTTGTCGATAATCGCTGTGAAATCTACACCGACCATCAAAGTGTGAAGTATCTGTTCACTCAGCCGGAACTGAATCTACGTCAACAAAGATGGATGGAGCGTTTAGCACATTTTGACTGTAGTATATCATATACCCCCCACAAGGCTAACATAATGGCCGATGCCTTGAGTCGCAAGTCATACTGCAACCACCTCCAGGTTCATAAGGTTCACGATCGCTTGCAAGAGGAATTCCGTAAGCTGAAGCTCTATATTGTTCCTCATTGTTACCTTGTTCCCCCTCCTGAAGAGTATCGAAAGATGATCCTTCATGTTGTTAATCAGGGTTCCCTCAGTAACCTGGTTGCTGAACCAGATATTGTGGACACCATCAAGAATCTGCAAGGCTTTGACGATGATGTCCACATGATTAAAAGGTATATTGCGAAGGGTAAACCCTCCTTTTTCACTGTTGCTGGAGATGGCGCCTTTTACTTCAAGGGTCGCCTATTTGTCAAAAATAAGAAGGAAAATCTCAGAATGACCAAAGAGGTGATGAAAGAAGCTCACGACACACCATTGTCTATTCACCCGGGTAGTACCAAGTTGTACCAAGACATTCGTCAGAGATTTTGGTGGCCCAATATGAAACAAGACATTGCACACTATGTGGCAGAATGTGATATTTGCCGACGTATCAAAGCAGAACATCAAAAGCCTGCTGGAACTTTGCAACCTATCTCTATTCCTGAGTGGAAATGGGCCCATGTTGAAATGGACTTTGTCAATGGTTTTCCCAAATGTCCGAAAGGTAATGATGATATTCTTGTCGTCATGGACCAACTGTCCAAAGTTGCACATTTCCTGGCCATCAAAGAAACAATTAATGCTAGTCAGCCGGAAGATCTTTATATGTCAAGAGTTATTTCACTTCACGGTATTCCATTGGTAATCAGCTCGGACCGTGGCAGCTTTATCACTTCAAAATTCTGGGAAAGTTTTCAGAAGGCTATGAGGACTCATTTGTCCTTCAGCGCTGCATTTCATCCTCAATCTGAGGGACAAGTTGGACGAGTCAGCCAAATTCTCGAGGACATGCTTTGAGCTTGTATCATTTCTTTCGGTTAGAAATGGTAGGAATCTCTCCCGTATGCTGAGTTCTCCTACAACAATAGCTATCAAGCTAGTCTGAAGATGGTCCCTTTCGAAGTATTGTATGAACGAAGGTGTCGAACTCCTGTGAATTGGTCAGAAACTGGGGAATGATCACTCTTCGGTCCGTATATTATCCAACATGCTGAAGATCAAGTCCGCGTTATTCATGAGAATCTGAAGGCTGCTCAGTCTTGTCAGAAGAGTCAGTATGACCGTCATCATCAAGATATGGTCTATCAACCTGGCGAAAAAGCTTATCCTCGAGTCACACCAATGAGAGGCGCACACCGTTTTGGGATCAAGGGCAAGTTAGCTCCTCACTATATTAGTCCTTTCACTGTTCTCGAAAGGCGTGGAAGAGTGGCTTATCAATTGGAACTGTCGTCAAACCTTTCTCAGGTTCACGATGTCTTCCATGCGTGTCAGCTCCACCGCTGCTTCAAGGATCCTATTCGAGCAGTGGATCATGATATGCTTGAGCTGCAACAAGACCTCTCTTATAATGAGCATCCGGTCCGCATTCTCGACCAGGCTGAATGTCAGACTCGTCGCAAAGTCACAAAGTTCCTTAATGTCCACTGGTCAAATCATTCTGAAGCTGAACCCACTTGGGAACGCGAGGATCATTTTAGTGATGAATACCCCGAGCTCTTTCCTTCTACCTCTTAATTCTCGGGACGAGAATTCTTATTAGTATGGTAGAGTTGTGACATCCCCAGCTTTTGCTACAGTAATGTATGTAATTAAGCTACAGTGATCCCACGCTAATGATGCCATGTCACCGTGATTTCGATCGCTGATCTCGTGTTAGTCGAAATTGAGTCAAATTCAAATTTTAAAATAAGTCGGACGAGAAAAGTTTTCGAATGTTAAAATAAAAATGTCGAATAAGTTACAAATATTTCTTAATAATTTATAGAATGGAATCAGGCATTTTTTAAATTATTTAAAACCCCTATATGATTAAACGGAAACTCTAAAAAATAATATTAACTAATAAAAAAAGGGAAAAAGAAACAAGCAAAGGCCTGGGTCGACTGAGCCAGAGTGGCCCAGCCGGCCCCCCTAGTCCACTCCACCCGGGGGGTATAAAGCCTCGTGGAACCCTAACCCCAAACCCCACTCCCCACTTCGCCCCCGCCACACCGTCCTCACCGCCACTGCGAGCCCCCTCCCATCCCCTCGCGCGACCCCCCCCCACTCACAGGTCGCTCGCCCACCCTCTCCCTCCCCAGATCACGCTCGCCCTCACCCACCCCTAGCCGACCGAGCCTCCCAGTGCCTCCCTCCTCTCCCTCGCGTGTCGCCGCCCTCCCCAGCCACAGCGCCACCACCACACATCGCTCCCTCACCCATCCCCATCCAACCCCATAGTGCCCCTCCAGCGCCGGCCCCTCCGGCAGCCCTCGATCCCATCGCCTCGACCCCAACTCCTTCCAACTCCGTCCTGTGCTGCAATCCGGTCGACCTTGCCTCGGCCTCCCCCCTTGCCGGATCCGCAATGGGGCAGCACCGGCGGTGCTGCGCGGCCCTGCCCCGGGGCATCTCCCATCGAGCATCACCGGAGCCACCCCGTCGACCTCGCCGGCCTCCTCGTCATCCTCCACGCTGGCTCCATCACGCCTCGCCGCCCCTCTTCCCGGCAACGCGCGGTGAGCCCATTCGGGCTCCTCCCACCCTCTCCTTCGTATTCCTACTCTGGCGAGCCGCCGATTGTGTGCTCGCGTGCGCTCCGGTTCCTCCCTGTTAGACAGAGGGGATTAGCCCGTGTTGATTGTGTAGTGTAGGATAAAATGGGAATGTGCATGTATGTATGTATGTATGTATTATGTATGTATGCATGTATGTAGAAAAAGATACATAATGTATATGTATGGATGTTTGTTCTGTATGTGTGTGCGTTAGGCCGATGGGCCACTTACAGGTGGGGCCACCCCCTGTAAACTATTTTAAAGTAATAATAGTATTAATAATAGATATTAAAATAAATAAATAAATAATTAGTTAAGTTAATTAATTCATTAATTTTTGAATTAATTAATTAGATAAATAAGTATTAGTGATAATGATTAATTAGATAATTTTTTAATTAGGATAATTAAATTATCCTATTAGAGTATGACACGTGGGTCCTTCATTGAATTAATCTGATTAATTAATAATTAAACTAATTAAAAATTGTGTCTATGACATATGGGACCCACTAGTAAGTTTGACCGGTCAACTGCTGATGTTAGCATGGCATCATGCTGATGTCATAAAAGCATTAATTGAATTAATTAAATCTGTTTTTAATTCCTAAGTACTAATAAAACTAAAAAACTTAATATAAAATAAACCGTAAGTCAGATCAAAATATTTTCAACATGAAAGTTGATCAGCAGAACGAGACTACCCGGATACACGGTCCATTCGTTTGTCACGCATCCCTAGCATAACAAATATGGAACTTTTCCATCGTTTTCACGCTGACCGGTAGTAGCCACAGACCCGAAAAATATCATCTGATATTTTCTCGACCCGTCTATGTCGGATGTTACTGCGTTAGCTCATGCCTAGCCTGCATATTGCCATGTCATGCTTAGTATTGCACTTGTTGCTGTTATTTATTGTTTCTCCCCCCTGTTCTTATCGGTAGACCCCAAAACTGACGCTGCAGTCGGGTACATCTACCCTCCTGACGATCAGCCCTTTGCCGCAGAGCAACAAGGTGAGCAAACCCCCTTGATCATCCCTATATCGCCTAGTTCTTTCTTCCTCGTGCTTGCAGTAGAATTTTTTTACTGTTGTAGTTAGCTCCTATATCTGATGCATAGCCTAATTTTGATGAAATGCTACTTTCAGTACCGCACTTTAAACTGTTTAGTATAGGTGGAGCAGTCATCCCCTCTGGCCCCCTTAGTCCAGTTGCCCCGCTTTGTCATCAAGTCTCGATCCCTGATCGACGAGCCAGAACCGACACAACACTTACACCCCCCTTAGTTGTGCGGCGTTACAGAGATACTATCGGGTACCGAGGGTGACACCTCGCAAAGTACTCAGGATGATATCTCTGTAGTATAGCTAGTCGGTCATGGTTATCGAGGGTGATTCCTCCTGCACCACTCCCGACGATGTCTCAGTCGTGCAACACCTCAAGTGTGGGACCCTCGAGGGTGATTCCTCTAAGTCCTCCTTGAGGGATACATCATTCGAATCCAACGAGGGTGATACCTCGGATTCCCCCCCCCCCCAATGTGACAACCACACAGTTACTTGACCATGTTACTGGTATCTTTGATGAATAGATGTTAGGCGGGTGGATTCCCGCGTGGATGTGTCGATGACTTTATTAAAATGATATTGGATTTCGGTATTTGATCTGGGTTGGTCGGAGACCTTTTCGCACTAACCGGCTACGCGGGAAGAATTATGGGTACTCAGTGTCGTGGTATCAGTCGAAGCTCTTCAGATGTCAGCAATGGAGCTGCGCGCGCCCGAGTGGTCCCGAGATGCATCACGCTTGTGATTAAGGGGTTCTAGGCCTGACATCGTCCGCCCTTGCATTGTGCAGGAGCGCAGAGGGCAAGTGGGCCCACGACCCCTTTGTGCTTAGGTGTTAGACCGGCGGGCTGGCCTGTCTATTGAGCTGAGGTGGGGCTGCGACGTGTCGATATTCCAAGGCCGGGCATGACCCAGAAACGTGTGTCCGGCCAGAGTGTTATCGAGCGCGTCGGGAATACGTTGTGCACCCCTGCAGGGAAGAACTTATCTATTCGAATAGCCGTGTCCACGGTTACAGGATGAGTTGGAGTTGTGCCCTGATCTTATACAACTAGAATTGTTACTTAACTAGATTAGTTGCCCTGGGATTGCTTCCTCGCAAGGAGTCGAGGAAGGATCTCTAGGCATGACCTCATATTAATATTGCTGCAACAATATGACTATTATTTGTGTTACCTTGCTCTACTCTCGTCTATTGCTGCAAGACCCTGAAGATGCAAGTCTTTGATAGGACTAGGCCTTCTCTCTCTATTCTCGCATTGCTGCAGTCAGTCCACTTATAAACCCCTTGTTTGATACTGATCCATACTTACCATAGTTCTGATATAAGTCTTGCGAGTACTTTGGATGAGTACTAACCGTTGCTTTGCTCCCCCTTTGCCACCTTGATTCGTTGCTGCGACCAGATGATAGAGCCCAGGAGATGGAGTATCTCGCCGACGACGACTGCTACCCCGACGGTGCCTACTACTATGTGGAGGCCACTGAAGACCAGGAGTAGTTAGGAGGTTCCCAGGCAGGAGGCCCCGCCTCGTTCGATCGTGTTTCTTTTGTGCTACCCTTCTCTAAGGCACCTCATTTTTAATGTTTGTACTCAGATATTGTTGTTCCGCTGACTCGTGTGTTTATTGACCTTTCGTATTCTAGCCCTCGAGGCCCCTGGCTTGTAATATGAAGCTTGTATGTTTTATTTGTGTCTAGCGTTGTGTTGTGATATCTTCCCGTGAGTCCTTGAGTTTGACCGTACGCATTTGCGTGTATGTTTAGCGTATGACTAAATCGAGGGCGTCACAAAAGTCTTTACTTTTCCGCTGACATATATGTTGACTAGCATGTGTAGGGTGTACTAGACTTGTTAGAACTGCTAGAATCTGCCAACCATAATTTGGGTAAAGGCTAGGATTTTAATCTTGACAAGTAGTCTACTCACCCCCTTCTAGACGCATCTTCTATCGATCCTACAACTTCTTCCATGGAGCTGATCGATGAAGAAATTCAAGTGGATCAGAACACTTCAATCCCTCAAATATCATCACCCCCGCTTCAGTTATGTGCTGAAGAGGCGGGCGTTGAAGAAATTGAAGAAGATGTGTATATTGCCTACACCACACGAGTGATCAAGGAAGGATATTGGGAAACAACTCACCCCAATTCGCCACTAGTCACACCACTTCACCAGATTGCTCAGTCCCCTGCTGCCACTGAGGAAATTCATACTCGGTATGATAAATGTCGTACTCCGATGAAATCAATTCTGAAAGAAGTACCAGCTGCATCAGCTGAAGAAACTGTTGATCAAACTGCTATTGAAGATATTGCTCACCTTGTCCCACTACTAGCTAGACCGTCATTGATGAATCTGATCCGCATATTCCTCAAACTGAAGAACGAGTGGCTGAAGAAACTAATCCTCATGTTGAGGAACCAGTGGTTGACATCATGACCACTGAGGATACTTCTGAAGCACCCCTTGTTCAAAATCCCCGGTCAACAGTTTTTGTGGCCCAAGTTCCTCAAGATGAAGATGTGACAAGAGGACTTATTGGGAGATATAAGCCAAATCTTCAACCCAAGCCACTTCAGCCATACAAAGGTACACACCGACCCAAATTCCTCAAGGAGAACTTCTATGATGAACATCATTTCTTCACAGGTGCTAGAGGTTCTGGACTTCCACTCAAGTGAACTTCTACGGTGTTGTGCTCTTTGAAAAGAACAAACTCTTCCAGCACCATCTAATTACTCATGCAGATATGGAGTTCATTCCTTGCTTCACTCCCGTCCTAAGTGTTCTTCATGATGATGGCCTCTTGTCGTTCTACATGGATATCTGTGACTCGATTGAAGAGCTAATTCTCTAATTATATGCAACCTTGCATATCTCTGGTGAAGCACAGGATATTAACACATGGGTACTTGACTGGATGACCGAAGACACACACTACACTACTCCTGCAACAGAATTGCTTCGTGTGGTCCTAGTTGGTATCCCCTCAGAAGGAGCTAGATGCATCTATGATGAACCTGAACTACCAAATCCTATAATGCAAGTTCTGATAAAGCCTTTGTCTCTTGGCAAACCTCCAAGAACCACATTCCTCGTCAAGGACTTGCTATATGTGCCCAGAATGGTCTACCGCATCTTGACCAAAATCCTTAGTCCTATGAAGGGTCACAATTGTGAAGAACAAGATGTGGTGGGAATCATGAAGAATTTGTTGTTCAACATCATTCATGGGATTCCCATAAATCTTCACGATTTCTTCATGAGGACTTTGGCCAACATTACTCTATTACCGTTTAAACTGAAGCCTTATGTGTCGTGGATCACGAAATTCATAAGGGCCAGATCCTCAATCCCTTATAAAGCGGATTTACAGAATCACTTCAGTTTCCTGCCCCCGCTCCAAGTCCTCAAGAAAAATTTCGATCAAATAGAAGGTAAGAGCAAAACTATCATTGATGAAGGATCTCGTCACCTTGATGGACAATTTCGTCAAGCAGCATCTTACGGCACCAATGATGACACTCCTTCACAAGATTCTGATGCAAATGCCTCAGCTCAAGTTCCTCGTGAAACTTCCCTATACGTGATGACTCGCCATGAACTTCTTCTAAGTCTTCATCAGAATGTCGATCGCAATTACAAGTGGGTAAAACGTCAATTTTGTGCAATTCTTCGTGACATGACTATGACGCATAATGCTGTGAGGAAAAATCACTATTATCTTCATGAAATATTCGATTTCACATGGGCCATTCTGTCTCACCTCAAGACTCCTGAAGAACTCAAATAGATGGAGTTTTAGCAGGACTTTTATTGGTCGTATGCACTCAAGAATAATTTCAAGAAAGTTCAAGGTCCTCTGCTGGTGACCAGTTCATTTTATTCATCGCGCTCGACGGATGAAGCTGAGGATCTTGACGACACTCCTGCCGGCCTTCATCGACTAATGACCCCAAAAACGCTGGCTCTCCTCCACCACTAACGAGATGAAATTCTTCATGGGCATTAGTCCTCACTTTCACCCCTTTTCATGACTTGATGACAAAGGGGGAGAAATTTGAGTTAGTCTTCAAGAGGGTCTACCTACATGGGCTATATTTTTTTGTAATTTGCAACTCTCATTCTTCTAAAGTGTTTTGTTGTATGAGTTGTAAAATTAAGTCCGGTGGTCGTCTGACACTTTTGAACTCCTTTTCTTGAATGCTTATTCCTCATGTTAATTAATGCATGCATGATGAATTTTGTCACACACCACTTTCCATCATGCATTTCAATTTCCTCACGATATATATTAAATGAGTGTATGGATTACAAGATATAGGGGGAGATGTCCCTGGTTTAATCCTACAATGTGCATTTGCAGTCCAAAGAAAATTTCTCAAATATGCACATCTTCAGGGGGAGCTTCTCTATATCTTGCAATCAAATTCCTCAAACACTGTACTTACACTTCATATATTTATCCCCAGTGAAAGCTTAAACTATTTGTCATCAGTCACCAAGAAGGGGGAGATTGTAAGTGCATCTAGTGCCCCTTAGTGATTTTGGTGTATTGAAGACTTATAGGTTAAGAGAGTAATGTGTTTATGAGTGTACACGGGCTGTATAAGCCACTAAGGAGTCTGAGAAAGTAGAAGAAAGTCGAACCCTAAAAATGAATGTCTTCAACTGAAGACTTTGATACTTTCCTGAAGATTTTGAAAGTGAGCAAATTGGTGTGTCCTCGAAGATATTGATGCGAGGACTTTGAAGCTTGAAGACTTTTGTTTTCGTAGTTTCGTTTCCTTTCTTTTGAGTCATAGGAACAACATACTGTTAATGGAGTCGAGGTAATACTAAGGAAAAGTTTCCAAGTGATGCTCATCTCAAAGCCTACACATACCCAATCCTTCGAGTGAAGCCTTTGAAAATCTTTTACAGTTCAGTCAATTTCTTCAGTAACAGAGATGAAGATCTTCTCGTCTCTCAGGAAATTTCTCTAACTAGGTGTTTCTGTGCTTAGCGCTAGGTGTCCCCTAACCTTATCCACATAACGGTTATATCATTGGGGCATTTATGTCAAATCAAGTCGGGATTGCTTCGAGGCTATAAATAGCCACCCCCTACAACCACTAGCTGGTTGGATGCTCTGAGAGAGAACTTCACACTTGTCATTTGAGAGCATCCCATCCTGTGAGGACTTTGAGACAAAATCATTTGCGAGGAAAAACCCAAACACCCAAACCAAAACCCAAAACCGAAAGTGATTGAGAATCACTGAAGAGATTGTTCCTGTGTAGAACTGACGCTTGTTACCTTTGAAGATTATGCATCCTCCAGACGATTAAGCGTCAATTGTCTAGAGAATGCAACAGTAAATTGTGGATTGTCGGGTGACCCAATTTTGAGGGTTTGGAAGTCTTCCCTAAAGAGTTACCATGAGTGTTGGGCGAGGCCTGTGTGACCTTAGCTCAAGGAGAATACAATGAGGATTGTGTGTCCTTTGGTTTAAAAACCAAGCCGCTCCAAACCAGACGTACGACTATCACATCAGTTGGAACTGGGTCATCAAATCAGTGTCTTCCCCGAGTACCTAGTTCTATTTCCTCAATCCTTATATTTCCTCATTTACGTGTTGATGAAACTGACCGTTACTGTTTGAAGAATTTGACTGAAGACTTCCTCATTTTCTTCATCTCAAATACTTCAGCCAACTTGTTATTCACCTGCTTATCCTGTTCACACTACTCGCACGCTGTGTTTGTTTTATTCCATCATGACGGCCATGTGTTTGCCATGTTAGACTTACACCTACGTGCTTAGTCTACTTCAAGTAGTTTGTTACCTAGCAATTTCTTCACAGGGAAATTCCTTAGTGACAAATTCATAAAAATCGTCTATCCCCCCCCCTCTAGTCGATATAACGCACTTTCAGGTTGTATGAGATCTTCCTTTTGACGGAAGCCCATGGAAACATACCTAACCACATGTAGAACTCTCAAGGAGACCATCGGTTAGTAGACAAAGCGTAACTAACAATACTTACCATACCATGGGATCACTTGATCCCTCTATGTACATCTTGTATGTTTTGTGTTTTAATCAACTTGACTCACTCTCGGACTTGGTCTTGATCAACCTTGTATCTTATCGTCACTCTTCATAAAGATGATGTCTTGAAGGTAAACATGAATGCTCGCACCATCTTCTTCTTCAAGACATGCTTGCAATAAGCTCAACTCTCACATGACCAATCTTTGGATAAAACCTTGAATACCACTTTGGTCACCATATAAACTCCTTAAACCAATAGATGGACTTCAAGAAGTCCCTTTGGACAAATCCTTCGAATATAACTCAAGGCAACCATTAGTCCATAGGGATTTTTATCACTTACCAAAACCACACATGGAGAAATATGCTCTAACACATGGTCGGTGGGTCGAAAGATGGCTTGATTAGTCTCAGTCGCGGGAATAGTGGCTACCTGCCTGTGAATTGGGAGCTTGAGGCACTAGTGAAGAGAGAATCGGTCTCTCGCAATGTGGCACGTCTGCTTGCAGGCTCTGCATCTAATCTTGTTAGTGCACCTGGGCCGCAAGTGACCCATAGAGAGACAACAAACTCAGAAATCATCTCGGCCCGTTTGAAAACGCGAGGATCCCGCCTTGTGGGGTGGAAATTGACCTATTGATGGCATTAACTCCTTGTAGATGATTACGACCCAATAATGGTTCCTGATTTGAATTTCTCGCATGAATAGGGGATGATCTAGGATCAATGGTGGAAGTATCTGAGTAGGTTGCCGGCGATCTGAGAGCCAGCAAATATGATTTCCTCAGATGACGACAAAAGATGTGAGTCAATGCATCTTCTTTCTCTTGAAGATAGCGATCAAGATCCCAACTTGATTTCGGTCCACCGTTACCCCATAAAAGGAAATTGACATTGCGTAATGAGATCGAAATGTTCCCACCTTGGATGATCGTATGTAACGACTAAGATGCGGCCCTTTCTTATTTTGGGGGCGATGCCCCAAAAGGGAAAGAGGCGCATCTAAACGTTTAGCAAGCGAGATAATCATAGCATTACATAATCAAAGAATGAAAAGTAGGGCATACACTTGCCATCTGACATAGTATAACATAAGGTTTACATCCACACAATTATTCAGAGCAAAGTTTAGTCCCGCTACGGACAACATGAAATAAGGAAAAGACTATGACATCCCGCATGATGGCCTATGATCACGACTCTAGTTTGGACCAACAATCATGAGGAGCACTGGCCCAGGTTGTTGATTAATTCCTCGGGATAGCTATTCCCTATGCAAATTATTATTAGGTGATTAAGAAATTAAAACCAATGTTGGGTCCTGCCAGAAGAGCCTTAACACTACACGATTTATCAAGGGGGTCCCCATAACAACCCCGAACGTGTTAGGAGCGATCAGTTATGGAAACAAACACCGGTAGTCAAAACTAAGGCAGCAACAACGGAAAAAATCACCCGGCAAAAGGCCAGGCCTTCCATCATTTACCAAGTATATAGGTGCATTAATTAAATAGCAGTTTAAACATAATGATATCAAAATACTCATGTTATCACATGAGACAGCAGGCACCTGCAACTAGCAAAGCTAATCATTAGAGTTGAGCAAGCCTACTTAGCCAAACAACATTGGCTAGGAGGGGAAGGTGTTTGGGTTTCATGGCAATGACATGTGGAATTTTTATCAAGTGGTAGGCAGCGAGCATATATCGAAGGAAACATGATTCTAAGCATAACAAAGCTAGATACGGTATCAAGGTCATGGTCATCTTGCCTGTGATGTCTTCAGCTTGGAACTGCTCGTGATCTTCCTGCAGGTACTCTCCAGAATCCACGTACTCGCTCTCCGATCCCGGTGCTACCCAAGATAAAAATAACAACCAATGAACACCAACACAACATGATGCAACAAACAATATGATGCATGAGATGAGTTGATAAACTTCTGGACAGAACTTCATACTAAGTTATCTTTACATGCATGAGGACGGCATGAACAGGTGCATCATGAGAAAACGATGCAAAAACATATAAAGAACGTTGAGAAGGAGCTACGGATCAACCGGAAACTACAAAACAAGATATGGAGTCCTACCGTTCAAATCCACCACAAGCACACTCCAATGGCACTCTCCTAGTGTTACCAGGTTGCCGCATGATCAAACAATCAAATACAAGTGGGGTGGTGCATGGAATCACACCACACCATGAACAATGCCCACACAAGCTTCAAAACAACTAAAACATGCAATCTGTTTTTAACAGCATCATAGCAGTTTTTCTACAACATTTAAAGTATCCGCAGCCACCCAAATGAGCCAAACAAGATATGTGGAAAAATCCATTCAAAAGCTCTACAAGCCTGAGCAAGAAGTTTATACATAGGAGTCACACATGAGAAGATCTATGGACACAAACTTGGGCAAAAATAACAGATTCTGGGACTTAGTGAAATCTCAGATTTTCAGCAGCTGCTTATGCTCTGAAGCATTTTGGCAGCCTCCAAAATGATATCTACAGGAAGTGAAAGAACAAGAAAATTAACAAAGAGCTAGACAAACATAAAAGCTTGGTTACACTTGGGGCCTTACATACTCATACGAGCCAAAGCTTGTCCTGAAAGCAGTCTTTGGAATGCCCTCTTCGCGAATGTGAATCTGATGATAACCCATCCTGAGATCAAGCTTCGACAAGATCTTAGCCCTTTCAATTGCTCGAACACCTCATTGATGTTAGGAAGTGGATACTTGTTTTTAATCGTCTTCTTATTCAATGGGCGGTAATCGACACAGAGTCATTCCATACCATCCTTCTTCTTGATGAAAAGAACTCCATAGCCCCAAGGAGATGAGCCTGGTCTGATCAGAACTAGACGCTCTTGCTCATCAAGTTGTTTCTTCAGCTCCTTCAGCTCTTCTGGACCCAGGTTGCACGGCCGTTTGCACATAGGCTCAGTACCCGATTCAAGCTCAATTATGAACTCAACTGCTCGGTGCGGAGGCATTCCTGGCAGTTCTTCCAGAAAAACATCTTCATATTCGCAGACCAGTGGGACTTGCAAAATTGGAGAGATCTCACCCTTCTCATTTAATGAAAACAGACGGACCGTGTCATCACGCGCTGCGAAGATAATCACGTCCTCCGAATAATGAGTTAGCTTCACTTCCTTAGCTTCACAATCAATAGATGCCTTGTTCATAGCCAACCAATCCATTCCAAGGATCAAATCAATATCAGAATTGTCGAGGACAATAGGAGACGCCAGAAAAGCATAATTACCCATCTTGACAGAGACATCAGGGACTATGTGACTAGAATTCAAAATTAAACCAAGAGAGACCACCGACATTGGCTTAGGCAAATCCTGATAATCAAACTCAAGCTTGACGAAAAATGACTTTGACATAAAGCAATGCGAAGCACCAGAATCAAACAAGACTTTTGCAGGAGAATCATTAACGAGGAGATTACCCATAATGACGTCTGAGGAGTTGTCTACTTCAGCTGCATTCACCATATTGACTCTAGTAGACCTGGGGTTGAACTTCACTATAACATTGCTTGGAGGCTTGCCTGGAGGAGGAGGCGGAAGACGCAGCTGAGAGGTGCACTTGTTGGCATAGTGACCCTTCTGGCCACTCTTGTGACAAGTAACATCTGCCGGCTGACGGAACTGCGTCTGAGGAATCCCTTGCTTCTGCTGCTGAAACCTTTGCTGGAAAGCTAGGTTGGGTGGATGGGAAGGACCACGACCACCTGATTGCTTGAACTGATGAGTGTGCCGAGGAGGAAGAGGAGACACCCAGTATTTCTGTTGCTTCTGGACCACCTGAGTAGAGGACGACGAGCTAGAATCTCTGAAATGCTTCTTCGAATTCTCCACCCTGAGAAAAGATGCCTCAGCCCTGAGAGCCAAGTTATAGAACTTATCAAACTCATCAGGATCGTGCAAGGCGGGGGCCAACTGCAAACCCTCTTTCAGACCACCTCTGAACTGATAGATTTTGCTCTTCTCATCTGGAATGTCCTGCAAGGCATATCGGGCCAGCTCGTGGAACTCGACGTTGTAATTGTACATCGAGGAACCACCTTGCTTCAAGCGCCTGAACTTCTCACATATCTCCTCGACAAAGCTAGACGGGATATAGTGGGACCTGAAATCTCTGCAGAACTCATCCCAAGTGATCACTATGGCACCCCTGGAGTCCTTCAACTGCTGCCACCAAACTTTTGCCAGCCCCTTGAGCTGAAATGTTGCAAACTTGACGAAGTCCTGTGGACGAACATTGCTGCACTCAAAGTGTTTGTTCATGTCCCGAATACAGTCCTCAGCGTCAAACGGCTGATCACACGACGTGAACGTCTTCGGCTGGTTTGCCAGGAATTGACTGAGAGATGCAAACGGATTACCACCATGGTTGAAATTGCCATGTTGCTGATTTGTCCTCTCTTGCAGCATCTGGATTAATATCCGAGTGTTATCATTTGTTGCAGCCATCACCGCTTGCCCAGCCTCTGCAGGAGGAGGCGGCGGAGGAGGAGGTGGAGGGGGTGGTGGCGGTGTAAGTGCATCTAGTGCCCCTTAGTGATTTTGGTGGTTTGAAGACTTATAGGTTAAGTATCTAATGTGTTTGTGAGTGTACACAAGATCTATAAGTCATTGAGGAGTTTGAGATATTTGAAGAATATCGACCCCTAAAAATGTATGTCTTGAGTTGAAGAAATTGGTCTGAAGCTGAAGAAATGAATCGCGAGGAATCTGCGATGAAATTGATATTCCTTATGAAGATACTGATATTGAGAAGTCCGGTGGGTCGTGAAGAAAATCACTCTAAAGAATTTGAAGCATGAAGATTTACAATTTCTGTTTTATGTTCTTCGCATTTGAGTAATAGGAACACCGTACTGTTAAAGGGGGTCGAAGTTACACTATGGAATGAATTTCCTCATGATGCTCAACCCAAGCCTAATCCTACCAAAAGCCTCAAGTGAGGAATACGAGTGACATGAGGACTCTCACAGTTGAGGGTTCCGACCGTTTCGATAGCCACGCCAAGTCATTGGTCTTATCCACTCCAACAGTCATATTATTTAAGGGCATTAGTGTCAAATCATGTCGGGATGCTCCCAGGCTATAAATAGCCACCCCCCACAACCACTAGCTGGTTGGCTGCTTCGTTAGAAACTGACACTTGTCATAAGAGCAACCCAATTCCTCAGAGTCTTCAAGAGTAATTCATCAGTGAGGAAATACCCCATACACCGAAACCACAAACCAAACCTAGTGATTGAGCATCACTGAAGAAGTTGTTCCTGTGTGGGACTGAAGCCTTTTACCTTTGAGGATTGTGCATCCTCCACACGGTTAGGCGTCATGGTCTATAGCTTTCCAACAGTCAATTCTGGTCGCCAGGTGACCAAGTCTGTGAGGGTTTGGAAGTCTGCCCTGAAGACTTACCACGAGTGTTGGGTGAGGACTGGATGTCCTTAGCTCAAGGAGAATACGGTAGGGACTGTGTGTCTCGGGACTGTGTGTCCTTTGGTTTCAATACCAAGCCGCTCCAAACCAGATGTACGACTATCACAGCAGTTGGAACTGGGTCATCAACGATTGTCTTCACTGAGAAACGGGTTCTAATTCCTCCACTCCTTACTTTCCTCGTATTATGTGTTGATGACTTTCAATGAGTCTGTTTGAAGAATTTGCTGAAGACTTTCTCTGAATTTCCTCAACCCCAAATTCTTCACGTCAGTTAATCCTCATCTGTATTCTGCGTGCCTGCTCACAGTGCAATGTGTTTTCACATTCTTCACTCTGAAAAACTGATGTTGTTAAACTTTGCACTTCTGATCCTTTACTGTTTCCGCTATAAGTTAGTCATCAGTGAGGAATTTCCTCAGTGATGAAATTCTAAAAATCTCCTATTCACCCCCCTCTTGTCGATATAACGCACTTTCAATTGGTATCAGAGCAAGGTACTCCCTTGTTCTATGTGAATTTGGTTTAACCACCTGGAGTTTATGGTGACTGCAGCATGTCCTACCTATGAAGGAAAGAACTTTCCCTTCTGGAAGAACAAAATTCAAATGCATCTACAAGCTATTGATAATGATCTCTGGTATATTGTGGAACATGGCGTCCCCATCATCTCTGCCAGTGTCTCTGCTGCTGATGTGAACAAATTCAAGCAACTCGATTCTCAAGCGAAGAACATCATCTGTGGCCATCTGAGCCCAGGCCAGTTTGGAAGAGTAAGTGCTTTGGGCTTTGCAACACTGATCTGGGAGAGACTGTGCAAGGTAAATGAAGGAGTATCAACCCAGCGTGACTCTCGTGTTGATATTCTTCGCAATATCTTCAATCGCTTCAAGAGACATGACAATCAAAGCTGCCAAGACACCTTTGATCGCCTCACTGACATATGAAATGAACTGCAAGCACTGGGAGCTCGAGACATCACTGATCACGAAGTTGTGAAGAAACTGCTGAGATCTTTGGATTCTTCATTTGATACTTTAGTTCTGATGATTCAAGAAAGACCAGACTACAAGATGCTTGATCCAGCTGATATACTTGAAAGGCTAAATACTCATGAATTCCAGCTAGAAGAAAATAGAGATCTATATGGACCCAGCTATTCCAGACCATGTGCACTGAAGGCTAGAGCAATTTCCTCATCTGAAGACGAAGACACAGATGACAGCATTGGTGACCCTGAAGAATTTGGACAGGAGCTTGCAATGCTCGTGAGGAAATTCCAAAGATTTACACGACGTGGCCAGTTCGATAAATCTTCAAGAAGAGACATGAGGAAATCATAATCTTCATCTGAGGACTACAAGAAACGAACCTGCCACAAGTGCAAGAAATCAGTTCATTACATTGCTGATTGTCCCCGTTGGGGAAAGGAATCAAAGAGAAGAAATACAAGGATGACAGTTTTGATGACTCGAAGAAGAAGAAGAAATCTTCAAAATCCTCATCTTCAAAGCCCTCATTGCACAAGAAGACTAGTTTTAGAAAGGCTCGGGAACTTATTGGCAAGGAAATGGACTCCGAGGCAGAATCAGAGGAATGTGATGAAGAAGAGGGTTCTGATGAAGACTCAGAATCCGGACAGGCTAGTCTTGCACTGGCAACCACTTTCGTCAGCAAGTCAATCATCAATCTTGAAGAAAATGATTGCACCATCCATACTGATGACTATGCTGATGACTTCGCTCCAACCTATTGCTTCATGGCAAAAGGTTCAAAGGTACCAAATAATGCCTCCTCCTCTGATTCAAGTGACTATGAACCTGATAATTTTAAGAAACCCAGCTACAGTAAACTTGCTATGATTGCCACTAAACAACAAACTTCCCTGGAAAAGCTTCAGAAACTTCTAGATAAAAGTGATGATCTGTTGAATGATGAAATGAACCTTACCCAAATCCTCACTAGAGATGTGAAAAGTCTTCAGTCTAGATTTGATAATCTTCAGGATCGTTATGATACACTCCTCACTGATCATGAGAAGCTTTCCTATGAATTTCATCAAAGGACGCTTGATCTTGAGAAGCTGAGGATGTCTCATGATGATCTTCTTATGGAAAATGATTCATTACTAGCTCAACAGATCAGCGCTGGTCAAGTTGAATTCATTCCTCCATCTGCTAATTCATTACTAGATCAACAGATCAGCGCTTAACTGCATTGAACGTGAAACTGCTAATTCCTCACCAGAATCATCAAATGCTGCTATTGCTACAAATTCTTCAACTGCACCTGTTGTGTCTATTTCCTCACTTGAGGAAAACACAAATGTTACTGATGAAAATGCAGGGTTGAAGGAATTGTACATGACAGGCATATACAAAAGCCTCAAAGGACATCAAACCCTTTGTGATGTGCTCAAAAAGCAGATCTTAAACAGGAACCCGAGGAAAGAAGGAATTGCCTTTGAGAGGAAATTAAATGCTGATGGATCTTATTGGAAACCTGAGCAGTATCACAAAACCTCATGGGTTGCTGCTACTGGGCCTCCTTTTGATCCATCTAATCTAACTGGCTTTTCATGTGAATTATCCTATTCCTCAAATGAGTCATTTGACTCCGACTATAAACTGTTCAAAAATCAATCTGGTGAAGTATTTGCTCGATATGTTGGAACTAACTACAGGAATGGCCCTCCCGTGAGGAAAATCTGGGTTCCCAAAAGTTGTCTTCAAAATCTTCAGGTGAATGTCCTCATGACACCACCACTGAAGAATCTGAACCCCAGATCAAATTCCTCAGGAGGACCAAAGTCTTCAAGAGGATCAAAATCCTCAACTGGTCAAAACTATGCTCGTACCTGTGCTAATGCGTCTAACATGCAGGGAAACTACAAGGAATATGAATATGAGCGTTACTCCTCAAATCATTATGTTCATAAATCCTCTAACCAGTTCTCTGCATATTCATATGAGTACTTTAGTCCACCTACTGTTAAGAGAAGTGCATTGGCCTCAATGCCACCTTTCTCATATGGTGCTCGCAGGATGATGAATGCTTTGCCACCCCTTCAGATGTGGGTGGTGAAGAAATCGAACTAATCACTTCTGCAGGTCAGGTCTCCAGATGAAAATCATTATCTGAAGAATTTGCTGGAGACCTGAAGAAATGCTTGATAGGACGCAAGCTAATGATTGATGAAATAGAAATATTTCACACGTCCTTACATTTCTGTTATGATGAAATTACTGATCTGATGAAATTAGTAACATATTCTTCAAATCTGAAGCATATGAGATGGTAAGCTGTACTAATTCATCTGCAGGATGACAAACCCAAGAATACTGAGTGGGTTCTTGATAGTGGTTGCACACATCACATGACTGGTGATAAAAGCTTACTGATGAATATGCCACTAACTCCATCACCTCTGAAGCAAATCACATATGCTGAAAAAGGTAAAAGCATGGTATTGGGACTTGGCAAAGTGGCTATTTCCAAGGATAGGCATATGGACAAAGTGATGCTTGTTGAATCCCTTGGTTTTAACCTCATGTCAGTCTCGATGCTTTGTGATCTTGATATGATTGTTATCTTTGGTAGATATAGATGTGTAGTCATCATGGAATCTGACAGATCCAAAGTCTTCGAAGGTGTAAGAAGAGGGGATTTGTACATTGTTGATTTCTCTACAGGTCCTCAACCAGCCACTTGCTTATTAGCAAAAACCTCAGAAGGATGGTTGTGGCACCAAAGACTAGGTCATGCAGGCATGAGGAATTTGCACACGCTCGCGAAGAAGAAGCATGTCATCGGCATTGAATCAGTCAAATTCCTCAAGAATCATGTCTGTGGTGCTTGTGAATCTGGGAAAATGACCAGATCCAAGCACCCCTCGAAGACTATCATGACCACTACACGTCCATTCGAATTGCTTCATATGGATTTATTTGGACCTACTCACTATGCCACACTAACCAATGCAGCATATTTATATGGCTTCGTCATAGTTGATGATTATTCCAGATATACTTGGGTGCATATCATAGTGTATAAAACTGAAGTGCAGGAAATTTTCAAACGATTTTCTTCAAGGGCCTCAACGAACTTTGGCATCAAGATCAAACATATCAGGAGTGATAATGGAACCGAGTTCAAAAACACTAGTCTTGATGATTATCTCAATGAACTTGGTATTACTCACGAATTATCTGCTCCTTATACTCCTCAGCAGAATGGTGTCGTCGAAAGGAAGAACAGGACTCTGGTTGAAATGGCAAGAAATATGCTTGAAGAATATCAGACTCCTCGTCGCTTTTGGCCTGAAGCAATCAACACTGCATGCCATATCATCAACAGGGTATATCTTCACAAATTCCTCAAGAAATCCTCATATGAACTCCTCAGTGACAAGAAACCCAATGTAAGTTATTTCAAAGTCTTCGGTGCAAAATGCTGGATTAGAGATCCTCACCATAGCTCAAAATTTGCACCTAAGGCACATGAAGGTTTTATGCTTGGTTATGGAAATGACTCGCACACTTACAGAGTCTTCAACAACTATCACAACAAAGTTGTTGAGACTGTAGATGTGCGGTTCGATGAAACTAATGGCTCGCAAAGAGAGAAATTGCCTTCTGATCCAGATAAGTTGTCTCGTGAGGAAGCAATAAAGCTCAACCCTACTGAAGACATTGTCCCCACTGAGGAAATTGGTGAAGAAACGATCCCCATCACTGATGAAAATCAAGAATATGCTCCTGAGGAAATTGCACCAGAACCACTTCCTCAGCCCAGACAAAATCCTCAACCAGCTCATCCGAGGATTGCAAATGAAGTAGAACTTGACAAAATCCTCAACGACATCAACGCGCCATGTCCTCTCACTCGCCCAAAAGCTTCACACTTAGTTAACTTTTGTGGGCATTTTTCCTTTGTATCCATCACAAAACCCTCAAAAGTTGCTAAGGCTTTTCTGGAACCGGAGTGGATCTAAGCTATGCAAGACGAACTTCTTCAATTCAAGCTGAATGACGTATGGGAGCTCATCAAACGACCAGATCCTCTCAAGCACAACATCATCGGCACCAAGTGGATTTTCCGAAACAGGCAAGATGAGGACAGTCAAGTGGTGAGGAACAAGGCACGACTTGTAGCCCAAGGCTACACCCAGGTTGAACGAATAGATTTCGATGAAACTTTTGCACCTGTTGCTAGACTTGAAGCTATTCGAATACTACTTGCTTATGCTAATCATCATAACATCATCTTATATCAAATGGATGTGAAAAGTGCATTCCTCAATGGTAAGCTTGAGGAATAAGTATATGTTGCTTAGCCCCTAGGTTTTGAGGATCCAAAGAATCTAGACAAAGTCTTCAGACTGAAAAAGGCTCTTTATGGTCTCAAGCAAGCCCCTCGGGCATGGTATGATACATTGAAGGAATTCCTCCTGAAGAAAGGCTTCAAACCTGGTTCACTCGATGCAACTCTTTTCACTAAATCCTATGATAATGAGCTATTTGTGTGTCAAATATATGTTGATGATATCAAATTTGGCTGTACTGAAAAACGATACAGTGATGAATTTGCCTACATGATGAGTGAAGAATATCAGATGTCCATGATGGGCGAGCTGAAATTCTTCTTAGGTCTTCAAATTCATCAACAAAGCAATGGAATCTTCATATCACAGGAGAAATACCTCAAGGATGTTCTGAGGAAATTCGACATGCATGAATGCAAAGGTGCCAAGACTCCAATGCCTACCAACGGCCACCTCGGGACTGATGAAAATGGTAAAGATTTAGATCAGTAGGTATATCGTTCTATGATTGGTTCTTTTTTGTATCTATATGCATCTAGGCCAGATATAATGCTTAGTGTTTCCATGTGTGCACGTTTTCAAGCAAAACCGAAGGAATCACACCATAAGGCTGTGAAACATATTCTTCGATACTTAGCTCACACACCAACACTTGGATTATGGTATCCCAAGGGCTCAAATATTCATCTGGTAGGGTATTCTGATTCTGACTATGTTGGTGACCGTGTGGATTGCAAGTCAACTTCTGGCACATGCCATTTCCTTGAAAGATCACTAGTTTGCTGGTCCTCAAAGAAGCAAAACTGTGTATCACTCTCCAATGCCGAAGCTGAGTACATTGCTGCTGGTTCTTGCTGTGCTCAATTACTATGGATGAAGCAAACCCTCAAGGACTACGGCATCAACATGCAGAATGTGCCTCTCTACTGTGACAATGAGAGTGTTATCAAGATTGCATACAACCCAGTACAACACTAGAAGACCAAGCACATCCAGATTCGTCATCATTTTCTTCGGGACCATGTCCTCAAGGGCAATATCCTCATCGACCACGTGAAGACTGATGATCAACTAACAGATATCTTCACTAAGCCCTTGGACGAGAAAAGGTTTTGCAAGTTGCGATGTGAGCTAAATATCTTAGAATCTTCAAATGTTTTGTAAAACATGCACACATCCTAACACTTATGCAAAATTGATGACTTAGATGTGCAACACATGATGAATCGATTTTCTTCGACAAATGAACAATGTCACTCTGAGTGTGAAGAAATGAACGAAGAAATTGATTCTCAGGGCCCTACGACAATTGTACGCGGCGTCTATAATCAACATTCTTATATGGTGGGTCACGCCACCGCCCAATGTGAAATTCCTCAAGTTGATTTTCTTCAAATGTTCCATTTCCTCAAAATGTGTTTTTCTTCAAAACAGTTGTTCTTCATTGTGACGATTTATCACAAAATCTTCAAAAACACTTGATGACTTTCATTTGACTAGATAGACTGTGATTTCAAGTCCTCAACAGCATTCACTTATAGCTATTTCTTCAAGTTGACATTTCTGCTAAGTGAAAGTGATCGGACCCTACTTTCCCTCTATGCTATACTCACCCAGTCTATTCAATTCTTCATATGCATTCTACTTGAAACTTTGTTCAAAATCCTCACTGCGTCCTTGTCAGCTGATGATTTTGTAATGAAAATCCTCAAATCTTCAAAAATTGTTTCTTTAATACACAGTACCTGAACCCCACTTCCCACGATCGGATAACCACGATCTCCACTATCTCCACCGCACTGTTCGGGAGCTACACGTGTCGTGCGAAGACGTAGAGGCGGGGGCTGTTTGGTCCGAAATTTTCGCACCAACAGTAACTTTTGGCTATAAATATGTCCTTATCCCCTCGGCATACTCTTCTTCGCTCCATCGCTCTGCTGCCACAACATACACCACCGAACCCTAGCGCCATCGCTGGTAGTCTCGTCGCCGGTGAGGAAGAGCTTCACTGCCTCGACTTCTCCGTCGCCGGAACCACGCCGGAGTCGGACCATCTTCGTCCGCCGCCGCCGTAGATGTCCTCTATCGCCGGGATAGGGTGCATTGGATACGCGACCGAAGAGCTTCTCTACACACCTTTCTGTGTTCTTCGTGCGCACCTTCCAAGGTAAATAAATCCCATTTTTACCGCCAGTTAGATCTAAAATTTTACATCTTCTATGTGAAATCTGTTTTTCCTCAAGAATCGATAAGCACTTGATTCCTCAAACACTGCCTATCACCACATCATTGATGAACTATGCTAAGCATCTAAGATTTTCACGAGATTCCTCAACTGTGCGAATTTTCGGATCTGTACAACTCTGGAACCCAAGAACAGTATGCTTAGGCAAATTCCTCAACCACTGATTATATTCCTCAACTGTCAAACTTTTTCATTTTCTTCAAATCTGAGAATGCATATGACCTCTCCAAATTCCTCGCAACTATACTCTGTTCACACGTACACACACGTCAGCTGATGAATCTGTCGGTTCTATCACATTAACTCATTTGCAGCGTTTCTCGAAGAAAATCTTCAAGTCTCATCAGAATCCTCAAGAGTTCAATCTCATCAGCAATATCCTCAGCTGAAGAAAATGGAGGATGACAGAAAACAGAAGGGAGGAAAGAAACTTGAGCAAAACACAGCTGTGGATATCCCTGATGATATTTACTTGGACTATTGCACGCCTGATGAAAATGAGACAATGGCCAAGAGAAAGACACGGTTGCAGAAGATAGAACGCCGATGTGTGAAGGAATGGTAGGAATACAGGTTTGTGGCTCCCAAGTATGCGAAAAAATTCGCTCTGAAGCCCCCTGGCAGACGGGTCCCACTTGAGGATCATCAAGTAGCACATCCCACAAGCCTCATGACAATTGATGACTATCCATATGAGAAAGAAAAGCATCTGGCTAAGCTCAAGAAGCAGGCAGAAACTGCAGTGAGGAAATTCAATGAATCCTCAGCTGCTGCTACTTCCTCTGCCGCTGAGACCTCTGGCTCAGAAATTCCTCAAATGCAGTCTGTGCCGTCAAAGCCAAGGGCTCCAAAGCCTCAAGAGAAGTCTGCCTAGGCTTCTGTCACAAAACCCTTAGCACCAAAACCTTTAGCACCAAAACCATCAACGCCAAAAAGCTCAGTACCAATCTCCTCAGCTCCAAAATCCTCAGCACCACCACCAAAGCCTCAAGAGAAACCAGTACATAAGCAGGTCATGAAGCCTATGACCGCCAGCTCCAGCTCCTCACTCCCAGCTGCAACCAGCTCGGAGACAAAGTCTTCAACACCTCCTGCGAAGACTCAGGTATCTGTTGAACGTGCAACTCTGCCAAGCCCCAACAAAATCCTCACCGTCCCGTCTGCATTAGAGGCCAGTGATGAATTTGATGATCAAACCCTGCAAGCAATCATCAAAAACAAGCAGGAAAGAGTAGCTCAAGCATCATGCACTACTATTCCTCTAGCAATAGACCCCAAGGTCCTCCTTGACTACATCAACATCTGGTATGAGGACCCAAACACTCCGCTTGATGATTTGAAACTTCCCCCTGGCATCAGCCACATGGTGACCACTTTCATCAATGAAGCCAGGTGGAAAGAACAGCAGGCCAAGCAGGCCAAAGTTGCAAAGCTTAAAAAGGAGAAATTCTCAAGCAGAATCTTCTCAAGTTGACTCCTGATGCACTGGTATCAACACAGGCAGAGCTGAAGAAATTGACTGACAAGTACTCCAAGCTGTCAGATCGTAAGAGTCTCAAAAGCAATTTCATCAAGCTGGCCACTAGTACTGTTGATGATTACAATAAGACGGCTGCACCCCCAGCACCAACTTCTCAGCCCCTGATTGAGGAGCCAGCAGATGAAACTCCTCATGATGAGGAAACTCCTCAAGCTGAGGAAGTACACCAAGAACGCCGTGTGGATGAACCGACTATTGAAGAAATCATCATGGAAACTCCTACTAATGAATTTGCTGCAGCTGATGAGACTGCCCCTGACCCAGCTGCTTCGCCAAAGCAAGCTGATGACTCTGTTCCAGCTGGTTCCTCAATACCAGCTGAAGAATATGTCAAGAGAACCCCTTCACCAAAAGGTTCAACGGTGAAGAAGATGACTCCGTCTGCATCAGACGTGAAGAAAACCAGGGCTGCTGAGAAGGAAGCCAAAAAGAGAAAGGCCTCCTCAGCAGAAGAAGAAACGGAGGCCAAGCGCCTCAAAGCACTTGAAGAAACTGCTCCTCTGGATCCTGTGCCCCTGAATGTCGCTCCTTCCTATGAAATGTTCATCATTGATGATCCAGCGAAAAAGGTAGATGAGGAAATGAAGGATGTCGCCTCTGAGGAACACACTGACGAGGAAGTTCATATAGACGACAGTCCTTAGCCTTTCCTTCCTCAGAAAGACACTGTTCAAGCATCAGCTGCACCAGCTGATGAAACTGCATCTGCCACCAAGCCAGCTGAGGAAGAACAAACTGAAAATCCTCATGCTGATGAAATTCAACGCTCTGAGCAAAATCCTCAAGATGAGGAACAGGCTGACCCAAGTCCTCCAACTGAGAAAGAAGAAGCTATTCCTCAGCCTGATGCACAGCCAGAGCAAGCCCCTTAGCCTAACGCCCAGCCAGCACCATCTCCTCAGCCTGAAGTACCAGCTGCTGAAATTCCTCACCCTGAGGAAAATGCTGAAGAAAAGGCACCGGACCAAGACAATGCATTCGTCGTGCTCAACCCAGAGACTGCCATTGTTGTCTCCCCTCCTTTTCCTCAGCAAAATCTTAAGCCAGTTCAGCGTCAGCCATTCTCCAAGCGTCCTATGTTTCAAAAGGAAAACTTCTTTGAAGAACGCATGTACTTCATTGGAGAGAACCCCTATGACAAGCCACAAATGAGGCATCTGAAGTTTTGGACTAGGACTCAGATGAATTACTATGCCTCTTTGCTATGTGGACGAAACAAGATATTCCAGCACGGGCATATTCCTCATGTTGAACTTGAAGCAATACCGTGCCTGGAGCCAGACCTCAGCGTACTACATGATACTGGTTTACTCCCAATGTGCTCCGACATCTCTGACTCGAACAACGAGCTAATTCTTCAGTTCTATGCCACTCTTCACATATCCGGCAACCCTGAAGACATTAACACTTAGGTGTTTGATTGGATGTCACAAAACACTCACTACAAGGCTCCTGCTACTGAACTCCTGCGAGAACTGCCTGTACCAATTCCCTCAGATGAGGCTGTGAAGCTTTATGGTGAGCATGAACTGCCAAATGGGATGATGGAAGTCCTCATGAAGCCTTTGGATGAAGGAAAACCTCCGAGAACAACCTTCCTCGTCCACGAGCTCAAGTACACACCCAGATCTGTTTACAGAATCCTCTGCAGTGTGCTCGCGCTGATCAAAGGCCATGATGATGAAGAATATGTTGTAGGCCTCACGAAGAATATCCTCTTCAACATTATCCATGGTATTCCTATCAACATCCATGATTTCTTCTTGAGGACTTTGGCAGACAATGCTATGTGTCCTTTTGATCACAAGATATATGCCCCATGGATCATGAGATTCAACAGGACAAGGACTGCCATCAACTTCCACGCTGATTTCCAAAACCATGTTGGTCATATGCCTCCTATCCGGGTCAACAAGAAGACTTTCAAGTCCATTGAAGGAAAAGGAAAATCTATGATTGAAGAAGGCAGTAGGCCCCTTGATGGCCAGTTCAGAGAGCCAGAAGCTTATTCTTCATGGGATGATACTGAGACTCGTCCGGCAAGCCCCGTTCATCCTCGCGTGATGAATACAAGAGAGCTCCTCCTCAGTCTTCACCAGAAGGTGGATCGCAATCACAAGTGGGTCAAACGCCAGTTTGGCGCCATTGTGAAAACACTCACTGACACACAGAACTCTGTGAAGCTCAACCATCATTATCTGCCTGAGGTTTTTGATCGCACCTGGGCTACACTTGCACATCTGAAGACTCAGACTGAGCTTGAAGAAATGGACTTTTGAGCAAGATTTTGAATGGTCGTGGCCTCCCAAGAAGAAGTTCAGACCTATTCCAGTGCCAGACCTTGAAGACAGCTCCTTTTCTTCATTCCGCACTGCTGAAACTGATGAAGAACAGCTCGACACTGCTACCGGTCCAAGAAAGAAGACTACTCCCAAGAAGCATCACGGCTCTTCCTCAACTGCCACGAAGTGAAAATCTTCACGGACGTTAGTCCTCAGTTTGTCCCATTTTGTCACTTGATGAAAAAGGGGGAGAAACTTGAGAGTTAGTCTTCAAGCGGGATATTTTTGGGGCTTATGAACTATATTTAAGTTACAAACTCTTGGCTCTTCTGAAGTTTTTATGTAATGAGTTGTAACTTAAGCCCGATGGTACTCTCACGCTTTTGAACGTTTTTCTTCGGATGCTTATTCCTCAAGTTTTAATGCACACATGCTGGAATTCGTCAGATACCATTTGTCATCATGCATTTTCATTTTCTTCGTATGATATGTTACATATATGCATGATTTACAAGACTCAGGGGGAGATCTCCATGATATAAATCATCAATGTGCATTTGCTGTGAAAAGCATAATCCTTATGCACATGTTCAGGGGGAGTCTCTCTGAATCTTGATTTCAAATTCCTCAAATGAGTATTTACACTTCATATTTTTGATCCCTGTTGAAGACTTAACCTAATTGTCATCAACCACCAAAAAGGGGGAGATTGTAAGTGCATCTAGTGCCCCGTAGTGATTTTGGTGGTTTGAAGACTTATAGGTTAAGTATCTAATGTGTTTGTGAGTGTACGCAGGAT
The DNA here is from genome assembly GCF_904849725.1 of Hordeum vulgare subsp. vulgare. Lineage (NCBI taxonomy): Eukaryota > Viridiplantae > Streptophyta > Magnoliopsida > Poales > Poaceae > Hordeum > Hordeum vulgare. The sequence goes on along the minus strand of NC_058523.1, from coordinate 404,777,093 downwards.
ATATAAGTCATTGAGGAGTTTGAGATATTTGAAGAATATCGACCCCTAAAAATGTATGTCTTCAGTTGAAGAAATTGGTCTGAAGCTGAAGAAATGAATCGCGAGGAATCTGCGATGAAATTGATATTCCTCTTGAAGAAACTGATATTGAGAAGTCCGGTGTGTCCTGAAGAAAATCACTCTGAAGAATTTGAAGCATGAAGATTTACACTTTCTGTTTTATTTTCTTCGCATTTGAGTAATAGGAACACCATACTGTTAAAGGGGGTCGAAGTTACACTATGGAATGAATTTCCTCATGAGGCTCAACCCAAGCCTAATCCTACCAAAAGCCTCAAGTGAGGAATACGAGTGACATGAGGACTCTCACAGTTGAGGGTTCCAACCGTTTTGATAGCCATGCCAAGTCATTGGTCTTATCCACTCCAACGGTCATATTATTTAAGGGCATTAGTGTCAAATCATGTCGGGATGTTCCCAGGCTATAAATAGCCACCCCCCACAACCACTAGCTAGTTGGCTGCTCCGTTAGAAACTGACACTTGTCATAAGAGCAACCCAATTCCTCAGAGTCTTCAAGAGTAATTCATCAGTGAGGAAATACCCCATACACCGAAACCACAAACCAAACCTAGTGATTGAGCATCACTGAAGAAGTTGTTCCTGTGTGGGACTGAAGCCTTTTACCTTTGAGGACTGTGCATCCTCCAGACCGTTAGGCTTCATGGTCTAGAGCTTTCCAGCAGTCAATTGTGGATCGTCGGGTGACCAAGTCTGTGAGGCTTTGGAAGTCTGCCCTGAAGACTTACCACGAGTGTTGGGCGAGGACTGTGTGTCCTTAGCTCAAGGAGAATACGGTAGGGACTGTGTGTCCTTTGGTTTCAATACCAAGCCGCTCCAAACCAGATGTACGACTGTCACAGAAGTTGGAACCGGGTCATCAACGACTGTCTTCACTGAGAAACGGGTTCTAATTCCTCAACTCCTTACTTTCCTCGTATTATGTGTTGATGACTTTCACTGAGACTGTTTGAAGAATTTGCTGAAGACTTTCTCTGAATTTCCTCAACCCCAAATTCTTCACGTCAGTTAATCCTCATCTGTATTCTGCGTGCCTGCTCATAGTGCAATCTGTTTTTACATTCTTCACTCTGAAAAACTGATGTTGTGAAACTTTGCACTTCTGATCCTTTACTATTTCCGCTGTAAGTTAGTCATCAGTGAGGAATTTCCTCAAAAGGAATTTCCTCAGTGATGAAATTCTAAAAATCTCCTATTCACCCCCCCTCTAGTCGATATAACGCATTTTCAGGCGGCATCTCAGCACCCTCACGACCCGGATTCTGACGAGTTGGTGGAGCCATCCTGAAGACGGACAACACATTAGCCCAGAAAATAATATGGAAGTTAAAGCTGAATAAAAGGCAGGAATATCTGAACAGGAATATTAGCAATTGCACTCGAACAAAATAGTAAGAATGCTTCCTCAAAGTGACTGTTGACAAAATCGGATTAAAGACTACTTGCAAACCAAGTATGAGCTAGAACTGCTCGGAACAAACATATGATCGAGATTTCATCCGATATCTTCGTGGATAAGATCACACGGGCTCGAATTTATAGTAGCCATCCTGTGCAAGGGAGTGCACACGACTTATGAAGCATCCCTGAGTCGTAGCAAGCTAAAAGGACTCTTTAAGACAAAACGAGAACCGCTGTAAGACAACTGTGAACAAACGTACCCACTGAATGTCGAATCCCAGCCTCACATCATGCATCTGTAGGAAGATTGTCCTATAAGTCACTAGTTGATATCCCACCTATGAATTCCCGAAATATCTGGTCATGCAATCTGGTATACGGATACAAGGAGTAATATTTCACACGACTCCTATACTAACCCATCAAGTGTATCACATCCGTCAACACATAACCAGAATCTAGGACCTTCATCTACTACAGACCCTCGTGATCACAACGATACAAGTATGGCAGTACTCTCGAAAAATCTGCACTAGTACTGGCGACGTCGGGGTTATGTCTCTACTACTAGTATTGACGCAATTTCAAACATCCTTCGTCCTGAGATACTAAGAAATCTGAATGATGGCGATGTGCACAAGAATCCCCTGGAGCTCAACTCCCCGGAAGAAATCAAGTCAGACAGGAGGCACCAAGACAGAACTCCGTCACATCGATATCATATAGATTTCAAAATACCCGCGTGATCCTAAAATTTTTTTGAGCGAGAAGAGGAGTGGAATTAATATTTCCCAAGTCAAGAACCTCACCAGAGCATAGAAGAGGAGAAAAAAGAAACATACTCTCCGATATAACTAAGACTCAAAATATTTTACTAGACTCGACTCGGCCAAGTTCGATCACACAAAGGCTCCTATGGTCGTAAGGCTCTCATTACCAACTTGTAACGACTAAGATGCGGCCCTTTCCTATTTTGGGGGCGATGCCCCAAAAGCGAAAGAGGCGCATCTAAACGTTTCACAAGCGAGATAATCATAGCATTACATAATCAAAGAATGACAAGTAGGGTATACACTTGCCATCTGACATAGTATAACATAAGGTTTACATCCACACAATTATTCAGAGCAAAGTTTAGTCCCGCTACGGACAACATGAAACAAGAAAAAGACTATGACATCCCGCATGCTGGCCCACGATCACGACTCTAGTTTGGACCAACACTCATGAGGAGCACTAGCCGGGGTTGTTGATTAATTTCTTGGGCTAGCTATTCCCTATGCAAATTATTATTAGGTGATTAGCAAATTAAAACCGATGTTGGGTCCTGCCGGACGAGCCTCAACACTACACGATTTATCAAGGGGGTCCCCATAACAACCCCGAACGTGTTAGGAGCGATCGGTTATGGAAACAAACACCGGTAGCCGAAACTAAGGCGGAAACAACAGAACAAATCACCCGGCAAAAGGCCAGGCCTTCCGTCATTTACCAAGTATATAGGTGTATTATTAAATATCAGTTTAAACATAATGATATCAAAATACTCATGTTATCACATGAGACAGCAGGCACCTGCAACTAGCAAAGCTAATCATTAGAGTTGAGCAAGCCTACTTCGCCAAACAATATTAGCTAGGAGGGGAAGGTGTTTGGGTTTCATGGCAATGACATGTGGAATTTTTATCAAGTGGTAGGCAGCGAGCATATATCGAAGGAAACGTGATTCTAAGCATAACAGAGCTAGATACGGTATCAAGGTCACGGTCATCTTGCCTGTGATGTCTTCAGCGTGGAACTACTCGTGATCTTTCTGCACGTACTCTCCAGAATCCACGTACTCACTCTCCGATCCCGGTGCTACCCAAGATAAAAATAACAGCCAACGAACACCAACACAACATGATGCAACAAACAATATGATGCATGAGATGAGTTGATAATCTTCTGGACAGAACTTCATACTAAGTTATCTTGACATGCATGAGGTTGCATGAACAGGTTCATCACGAGAAAATGATGCAAAAACATATAAAGAACGTTGAGAACGGAGCTACGGATCAACCGGAAACTACAAAACAAGATATGGAGTCCTACGGTTCGAATCCACCACAAGCACACTCCGATGGCACTCTCCTGGTGTTACCAGGTTGCCACGTGGTCAAACAATCAAATACAAGTGGGGTGGTGTATGGAATCACACCACACCATCAACAATGTCCACACAAGCTTCAAAACAACTAAAACATGCAATCTGTTTTTAACATCATCATAGCAGTTTGTCTACAACATTCAAAGTACCTACAGCCACCCAAATGAGCCAAACAAGATATTTTCCAAAAGCCATTCAAAATCTATACAAGCCTGAGCAAGAATTTTATACGTAGGAGTCACACATGAGAAGATCTATGTACACAAACTTGGGCAAAAATAACAGATTCTGGGACTTAGTGAAAATCTCAGATTTTCACCAGCTGCTTATGCTCTGAAGCATTTTGGCAGCCTCCAAAAGGATATCTACAGGAAGTGAAAGAGCATGAAATTTAACAGAGAGCTAGACAAACATAAAAGCACACAAAGCTTAGTTTGTTGCATGGGATGATTCCCAACACATGGGCTTGTGCAACCAAATCAACAAGGGAAGAAAATAACAGCAGATTCTCAGACTTTGTGCAACCAAATCAACATGAGCTTGTGCAACCAAATCAACAAGGGAACCAAATCAACCAAATCAATTTCAGCCAAGTGTCAACTTTGACAAGGCACAACAAGTACATACAAGCTCCTATGGACAAAACAAATACCCCATGTTGTAGAGGTGTTCACCCACTACTGCCACATCAAGAATTCATCCTCACAGGGCCAACACACCACTTAATACAAAGCACTAAACATGGCATCAAGACAGAAAAATGAAAGTTTATGAAGTTGCTCCAAAGTGAAATCTGATTCCATCAGTGGATTCCTGGGATGATTCTACCCCAAACGCATATATAATACATGGGTACTTGTATGTAACATGTAGGCACAAAGCTAGCTCAAAAATCACCCTAGAAATCAATATAAGACATATAGGAGCATTATCGCATGTAACTTAGCACTTGTGGTATCCGCTACTCCTACATATGCACACACACAAGGTTCATACACCACCATATCAACATATTGGCAAGCATGAGGGGTTAGCCCTGATGCACAAGTGTATACGTGCACTCATGCCCACACACACATGCATGAACACCTACACACCTACACATAATCATGTGTTCTCGCACACACACACACACACACCATCAAGAGGTGCATCAAGAGGGTCTGCCCTCTTGCACATATGCATGTGCCACCACATGCACACACACACACTCACACATGTGAACCTCTTCCCATGTGCACACACACACAAAACTACACACATACACACACTCATATATACACACCACCTACACACACTAGTGCATACACAAGCATTTGCACACACACACACACAGAATCACACACTCATGTGTTTGTGCAAACTGGCACAAGTATGTGGGTGTAACACACACACATACACACATGCATATCCACACTCAAATGCAAACACTCACATGCACATATACTCCCAAATGCATACACACACCCACAAGCATAAAACCTAGGCAGTAAAATAAATACAACCCAAGGCTTTAGCTAAAGGAAAGCATCAAGCTTGCTGCCCAAGCAAGGAATAGTGCAAATATAACCTACAAACAGCAAAAAATAAAGGGGGAGCCTCTGGGATCGAACCCAGGACTCCCTGGAGCATTCCACCAGCACACACCACTACACTAGCACAACCCCTCTCAACAGATAAGAGGAGGGAAACGAGATATCTATCCCTTGTCGAGCTACATAACCAAGAAAATAGAAAACTAAAAGGGGGGGGGGGGCTTGGGGTCTCGAACCCACGACCACCCATGCGCCAAAACCAACCACTACCACTCTGCTATGCGAATGACACTTAATAGAGAGGGGGGCTAATCTTTTGCGTGTCCCCCTCTGTTCCTTCTACAGAACAACGACGGTCGGAACAGGGGCACGTCTCCGGCGGCACTACACGCAAAATAGAGAGGGCAGAGTTTGCGAGGAGGAAGAGGGAACCACCAGGGTTCCATTCCCGCCCAAAGCTTAACGGGAGGCGCACTACAACGGCTAGGCGACGGAGAACTACCTGCGGCAGAGCTGCTGCTGCCCGCGCTACGGAATTACCCCGGCGACGATGTGGTTGAACAACTACAGAGGGAAGAAGAAGGCGGAGGGGAGCGGGGCATGGCTCACCTAGGGTGTCGCGGAGGAAGGGCTCGTCGGGAGGAAGAAGGGGTCGATGGAGAGGTGCTGCAGAAGGAGGTCGCCATCATGGAAAAAGAGGAAGAAGGGGGTCGATGTCACGCCGATGATGTTGAGGCTCCCTGTGCTCGATGTTGTCAGGGATGGAACTCCCGCAGCCACCGCGTGCTCCTGGACCGGTCGGGGAAGAAGAAGGGGCGATGATCTACCGGCGGCGAGCTTACCAGGGGCCGGTCATGGCGGATGCTCTGCTTGGGAACGCCCCCGACGGCGCCAGAGAGGAGAGGAGGGGGAAAATGGGAGCCCTAGGGTTGCGGGGAGGCGACGGGCTCCTTATATGGTCTCGGGAGGTGAGCTAGGAGTCGCAAGATCAAGAGGGGGAAGGATGGGTGGCTGAGTTACAGTCGTACAGAGGATGACGACCAGAGGAAGGAGGAGAGGGACGCTGGTTGGGCCTGACGCGCGAGAGAAGAGGGCTCTAGGCCTGCGGGAAGGAGGAAGCCCATCTCGCTGGCGCGAGATAACACGGAGAAAAACCAACAGGGTTTTTCTATTTAAAACAAAACCATAGCAAAAATAAATCACCTAGAACATACTGGGGGTCCAAAAAAATAAAAATAAAATAACCCTGGTCATAAGGGAATTATGACCCAATTAAATAAAATACAAAGATGATTTTTGGAGCAAATAAAATAGTTACAAAACAGAATTTTGGAGGATTTAAATTAGATCCAAAACAGAGGTTTCCACTCCTATTTTTTCAATAAACCCCACTTATCTATAGTTTTAAAAACCCCAAACCCATGCCCCTCAATCGCAAGATAACAAACAAAATTAACAACATTTTTAAAACAGGTTTGGAGCAAGTAAAACATGAGCTCAAATAAATAAAGAAGGGGTTCCCTTTTGAAATCTAGTTTGAAAACTAACATAGTTTGAAACCCAAGCTTTGCAATCACCACATCACCATACACACATATCACATGCACTCATCATGGATCCAACAACAACAAAAACACAAAGGAGAAAACACGAATGCAATGAATGGCATGATGCAAAGGTGATGACACAAAACTAAGCCACATGAAATGATAACTCCATAGCATTACATCATGGTCCAAAATAGGAAAAGGTTTCCAAATATGGCAAGAGTTACACTTGGGGCATGACATCGTACAACCAACTCCTTTGGATGAGACACAGAATATGGAAGACCAATTATGAAGACGTTTAACTTTGAAAAGGGATGCACAACCACCAAAACAAGAAAGGGGAAAATTGCTTACCGATTCTTCTGTAAGTCTGATCTGTAATCTAGTAAACTCAGCCACGAGTAGAAATTCCTCTAGATCTTTGTCTTACTCAAAATTGAAGGGAACACCTCATTTCCTCCAGACCTCTGTAGCAAAGTCATGTCCAATGTCGAAGTTGAGATCCGCGAGAGCCATGGCAGATCGTAGCCCATTTAGAAGGTAGATGGGGAGGCTATGGTCGATGACGAGGGTGGTCTGATCAGCCGTAGATGTGAACACCGGGGACGGAGTGGCCATCGGCGGCAGGGCTCAGGGCAGGCTAGGGGCTAGGGGCTAGGGGATCGCTCGAAGGTGTAGCCTTTATGACTTGTTGTTAACATTATTTATTTATTTGACAAAGAGTGAATTTTATTTATTCGAAATGAAGCATCAAAAAGATAAAAACACAATTGATACATACCTAGCCTTCGCATAGATAAGACGCATATAGTGAACAACAACGATAACAACACACAAACAAACAGAAATAAATACATTGGTAAAATGTAAAGTCATACAATATTAAAGCAATGCACGCGTAGGCCGCACCTCTCGGGTCGCTCGCGTGAGCGACTCCGGAGGCCCCAACCCTAGATCGAGCGGGCGTCCGATCTCCTCCCTCCCTCGGCCGCTGCCGCCGCCGGTGCTGGCGGTGGTGGCCACGCCCGTTTGCCAAAGGCGGGGGCGAGGGCGGCGCGCCCCGATGGCTCCCCTTCGCACGGTGGGGGGTAGTACCAATGGGGGGCGCAGGTGGCATGCGGGCAGTGGCGTGTCGTCGCGGGCGCACCTCTGGGCCGTGTGGTGAGCGGAACAACCCTCATGTGGTCAGCCGTTGCGTGGCTATTGTGGCGGCCGGCGGCGCTAGATCTGGCCGCTGTTCTCCGGTCCTGATCTGTGCGCCTCTCTCCTGCAGATTCTTGGCGGTGCCGGCGTGGTTGCCGTTGCCCTACCTGCGGATGAAGCTGGTGGAGGAGATTCGGATTGGGGGAAACCCCTTGGTTGGCCCAGACCGACCATGCCGACGACGACGCTCAAGGGCGCCATTTTTCTTCTTGCATACGTCAGTATACATCTGCTCCTCTGCTCCCTTCCTTGACTCTCGGGTGAAAACCCTAACTCCGGTGGGTGGTGGTGGCGTCCTTGACGTCGTGACCTTCCTGAAGGCGTCGCCTTGAGGGCTGAGTGGTGGTGGGCACTGTGCGGGTCCTGAACGGTTGCTGGTGGTGGGCACTGCTTCAGGGAAACCCTAGGATCTGGTCTTCCAGATCGGACGATGGCGGTACTGCGGTGCCGTTTCTCTCTTGGGAGCATCGTTTGTGGAGCAGCGCTGCAGACTGAGACAGGAGGTGGAGCGGCTTCGTCTTGCACGAAATTTTGGTGGAGCTGTCAAGTCATGCCTGGCCGACAGGTGCTATGCTAAGTCATGCCTGGTTGGCAGGTGCTACGCACGACAGATCTCCCAGAGTCCTCGCATCTGGACGGATGAGCGCAGGGCGGTGGCGCTGTTGGGCGCTGTTGGGGATATTACCTGTGGGTAACCCGCCCTTAATGTGTCTGGTCACCAAAGGTTCGACTCACCTTTAATTATGCGTTCAATGGCCCAAGAGCTGTAGGGAGGTTCAGAAATATCGTGTGGATGATGGAACGTCAAGGAAGCTCCTGATCGTGGGGAACACGACGACTTAGAGATAAAGAAAGCTACCAAGAGTAGGATGGCAGGACTTTGTAAACCCTAGGGTCTCGACCTGTATATAAAGGCGAGTCCCAGGGAAAGGTCACGCGAGTTAGAGAGAACCAAGAGCTAGGTCAGGCGAGTTACGCCTTCCTTGTAATCGAAACCACCATTAATCCACACAAAGCAGGACGTAGGCTTTTACCACCTCACGAGGGGCCGAACATGGGTAAATCTGAGTCTCGCTTTCGCTCACCCCCTTTGAGTCGCCACCAAGGTGTGATGGCTCCATCTCTAAGTCCTTTTACGAGAACATGTGCCGTGACAAAACCACGACAGTTGGCGCCCACCATGGGGCGAGCGCACGGTGGAGTTGAGTTCTCGAAGGTAGCCCTATCGGGGTTAGAAAGCTATGCAGTCGGCATCATGACTAAGAGCCGCCGCGGGAAGTACTACATCAACAAATCGCTATGGGAATCGGAGGCCAATTCTGTCGAATCCGGCTACCGAGTGCCCTTCGGCAAGATCAACATCTTCATCGGCATGATCGGGACGCATGTTCCAGAGCTGGACACCTCCACCGACATCGTCGAGCCGGCCAAGTACGTCCTCCTCGTTACACGGCAGAACAAGAGTCGCCAGGTTTTCGTCGGCTTTATGTAGGAAGGCGACGCGCAAGACGAAAAGGCAGGCCAGGAGATCACCCCTGTCAATTCCGATGGCGATTCATCCATGGGCGAGACGGAGTCGATCCACCCTCTTGAGGAACTACAGCTCAGGGGGCTGCCGTTGGCAATGGATCCCGAAGTCCTCGAGAGGTATCGCCGGCAAATCACCATCTAAATGGCGCGGTCAGCCCAGCCTCATCAGATTCCGACTGGCAACAACGAGACAGGGGGAACATCCAATCCCACAGCACAAACCATGACAGAACTAGCAGCGGAGATAGCCAGCCTTATGGTAACCCCGATTACATTTGAAAATCAGTAGTCGGTCAATGCCGAGCTAACCAAACTGCAGGAGGCGACGGCCAAGGCACAGCGTGACATGGAAGCAGAAGCCGCGAGGATCGAGACACACTCAGGTGTGGTTGCCGCAGAGACCGAGCGGCTGAACACCGAAGGCTGGCGGCTCGAGATACAGCAGCGCGCATCTGACACTGTCCATCAAAGGAGACACAATGAGCGCGTCCCGGCCGACTTACACCCAACTCGCCTTTTTGACATTCCGTGCACCCCCGGGGCGGGTCCTGATCGGCCTTTACAAACCGCCCCGAGGGGAGGAGCGGTTCCATCGCCCAATCCGCCGCCCGCTCAGCCCATGGACGCCCATGCAACTCAATTCCAGATGCCACGGGGTCACTTCTCAAACCCCGTCGACAATGTGCTGGCAGCGACCCGCCACCTGGAGTCCCTTCCGATTTACGGAAACACCCCGGCCGAGATAGAAGCGAGAAACGCCATCGAGATGCTAAAAACGGCCGTGGTTCAGCACGCGCAGTATTCCCATAGCCTTGATCGGCTCCACTCCACGCCTTAGGCGAGTCACACCAGAAGTCGCCACGAGGATTTCCCCGCAGTAACCAGCGGGCCGCAGCGGCTCCCCCAACACGATCCGCTCGGGATGCCCGACACACGGGACCAGGATATTATGGATGCAGCGCGGGCCGTGCGACACATGGAGGCAACGGCCGGGGCGGGTCAGGCCTACCCGGCTTACATACCGTCCCCGCCCGCACCCCTGGACGGCGGGGCAAACACATTGGAGTATCATGCCTCGCACCGGCTTTGCACAACGAGCGCATGCCAAAAGACTTCAAAGGCCCCAGCAAGGTTCCCAACTACTCGCCGGATCTCGAGCCCGGGTCATGGATAGAGAGCAATGAACTCGCGATGGATATGCTCGACGTAAGCGAGGCGGTCTGTGCTAAATACTTCACTATGATGCTCGAAGGTACGGCGCGCACTTGGCTGAAAAACCTGCCGCCCAACTCCATCAACACTTGGGCGGAGCTGAAGGAGCGCTTCATCAAGCACTTCAGAGGAACCTGCAAGCGCCCAATGACTATCGTCGACTTACAGCACTGCATCCAGCGGCGACATGAGTCGGCCCACCATTGGACCCGGTGGGTTGCGGAAGTTATCCATTCATCGGTAGGCATTTCGGCGGCTCAGGTGGTGTTGATCCTGGAGAAAAATTGCCATTACGAGCCTCTGGTGCTGAAACTAGGGAGACTTAAGCAAAAGGTACATGACATGGGCGAGCTAATGGACGCCCTTACCAGGTACGTTGAGTCGGATGACACCAAGGATCTCGGAGAGGGCGACGATAAAATTGGAGCCGCCCGCAAGGGCGAGTTACAAAAAGGCCAATCCCAGTTTCAGAGCCGAGGCAATAACCACCATGGTGGGCATGGCAAGAAGCGCCAATTGGAAGGTCCTATGGAATTCGTTGCTAATACTAATACTGGCAACACAAACCCACATCAGAAGAAGCGGGGCTTTAGTGGGAAGAAACCACGTAACTACCATGAAATGCTTAAAGGCCCGTGCCCGCAGCACGCCACGGCTGTTGGACTCGCGACTCACTCGTGGGAGGATTGCTACGTGATGCAAGAGTTTCGGGCCGAGGCACTCAAAAGAAGTCAAGGCGGCGAGTAGGTCCAGCGGCAGGAGCAACCCGGCGCATCCGGGTCACGACATGTCACATTCGGAGGTTTTCCCAACCAAGGACCACAGGGCGGGTCGCAGCACAATGCCGATCAATACCAAGTTCATAACCGGTAGTACCACCCACCGGGAATATTCCAACAACCCCCCCCCCCCCCCCCGTAAGGAGACCCCCAGCGGCAGGAGGATCGGGGCGGGTCCCAAAATAACCCCAAACAGTTGAACAGCGGGCAATACCACGTGTTCACCACCAACACCTGTAAACGGGATCACAAGGTGAAGCATATAACTTTCGTAGCTGAGCTAGCGCTCCCTCGGTACCTTCACTGGTCAGAACAACCCATAACATGGAGCCGGGAAGACCATCCACCCCGAGTCGATAACCCTGGCGACTTAGCCCTGGTCGTGGCTCCCCAAGTCGGGGGATACACCCTCTCCAAAATCCTCATGGACGGGGGCAGCAGCATCAACATCCTATATTTTGACACTTTCCGGCGGATGAACCTCCTAGAGAAGGACCTGATGCCATCATCCACGATCTTCCACGACATTGTCCCTGGTAAGTCGGCATACCCGATTGGGCAGGTCAATCTTGTTGGGGAACGTCGCATGGGAACAAAAATTTTCCTACGCGCACGAAGACCTATCATGGTGATGTCCATCTACGAGAGGGGATGAGTGATCTACGTACCCTTGTAGACCGTACAGCAGAAGCGTTAGTGAAAGCGGTTGATGTAGTGGAACGTCCTCACGTCCCTCGATCCGCCCCGCGAACTATCCCGCGATCAGTCCCACGATCTAGTGCCGAACGGATGGCACCTCCGCGTTCAGCACACGTACAGCTCGACGATGATCTCGGCCTTCTTGATCCAGCAAGAGATATGGAGAGGTAGAAGAGTTCCCTGGCAGCGTGACGGCGCTCCGGAGGTTGGTGATGATCTCGTCTTAGCAGGGCTCCGCCCGAGCTCTGGAGAAACGCGATCTAGAGGAAAAACCGTGGAGGTATGTGGTCGGGCTGCCGTGGAAAAGTCGTCTCAAATCAGCCCTAAAACCTCCGTATATATAGGTGGGAGAGGGGGCCTTGCATTGGGGCTCAAGGAGCCCCAAGGGGGTCGGCCGAGCCAAGGGGGGAAGGTTTCCCCCCCCCCAAACCGAGTTGGACTTGCTTTTGTGGGTGGGAGTCCTTCCTTCCCTTCCCACCTCCTCCTTTTTTTTCTTTCTCTTTGATTTTTCTTCCAATGCGCATAGGGCCCTTTTGGGCTATCCCACCAGCCCAATAAGGGTTGGTGCGCCACGCTCAAGGCCTATGGGCTTCCCCGGGGTGGGTTGCCCCCCGGTGAACTCCCGAAACCCATTCGTCATTCCCGGTACATTCCCGGTAACTCCGAAAACCTTCCGGTAATCAAATGAGGTCATCCTATATATCAATCTTCGTTTCCGGACCATTACGGAAACCCTCGTGACATCCGTGATCTCATCCAGGACTCCGAACAACATTCGGAAACCAACCATATAACTCAAATACGCATAAAACAACGTCGAACCTTAAGTGTGCAGACCCTGCGGGTTCGAGTACTATGTAGACATGACCCGAGAGACTCCTCGGTCAATATCCAATAGCGGGACCTGGATGCCCATATTGGATCCTACATATTCTACGAAGATCTTATCGTTTGAACCTCAGTGCCAAGGATTCATATAATCCCGTATGTCATTCCCTTTCTCCTTCGGTATGTTACTTGCCCAAGATTCGATCGTCAGTATCCGCATACCTATTTCAATCTCGTTTACCGGCAAGTCTCTTTACTCTCTCCGTAATACAAGATCCCGCAACTTACACTAAGTTACATTGCTTGCAAGGCTTGTGTGTGATGTTGTATTACCGAGTGGGCCCCGAGATACCTCTCCGTCACGGAGTGACAAATCCCAGTCTTGATCCATACTAACTCAACTAACACCTTCGGAGATACCTGTAGAGCATCTTTATATTCACCCAGTTACGTTGCGACGTTTGATACACACAAAGTATTCCTCTGGTGTCAGTGAGTTATATGATCTCATGGTCATAGGAACAAATACTTGACACGCAGAAAACAGTAGCAACAAAATGACACGATCAACATGCTACGTCTATTAGTTTGGGTCTAGTCCATCACGTGATTCTCCTAATGACGTGATCCAGTTATCAAGCAACAACACCTTGTTCATAATCAGAAGACACTGACTATCTTGGATCAACTGGCTAGCCAACTAGAGGCTTGCTAGGGAGAGTGTTTTGTCTATGTATCCACACATGTAAATGAGTCTTCATTCAATACAATTATAGCATGGATAATAAACGATTATCTTGATACAGGAATTATAATAATAACTATATTTACTATTGCCTCTAGGGCGTAATTCGAACAGTCTCCCACTTGCACTAGAGTCAATAATTTAGTCCTCACATCATCATGCGAATTACATTGTAATAAATCTAACACCCATACAGTTCTGGTGTTGATCATGCTTATCCCGTGGAAGAGGTTTAGTCAGCGGGTCTGCTACATTCAGATCCGTGTGCACTTTGCATATATTCACGTCCTCCCCTTCGACGTAGTCGCGGATGAGGTTGAAGCGTCGTTTGATGTGTCTGGACTTCTTGTGAAAGCGTGGTTCCTTTGCTAAGGCAATGGCACCCGTGTTGTCACAGAACAAGGTTATTGGATTCAGTGCGCTTGGCACCACTCCAAGATCCGTCATGAATTGCTTCATCCAGACACCCTCCTTAGCCGCCTCCGAGGCAGCCATGTACTCCGCTTCACATGTAGAATCTGCTACGATGCTTTGCTTGGAACTGCACCAGCTTACCGCACCCCCATTAAGAATAAATACGTATCCGGTTTGCGACTTAGAGTCGTCCGGATCTGTGTCAAAGCTTGCATCGACGTAACCTTTTACGGCGAGCTCTTCGTCACCTCCATATACAAGAAACATCTCCTTAGTCCTTTTCAGGTACTTCAGGATATTCTTGACCGCCGTCCAGTGATCCACTCCTGGATTACTCTGGAACCTACCTGCCATACTTATGGCCAGGCTAACATCCGGTCTAGTGCATAGCATTGCATACATGATAGAACATATGGTTGAAGCATAGGGGACGGAGCGCATATGCTCTCTATCTTCATCAGTTGATGGGCACTGAGTCTTACTCAATCTCGTACCTTGTAAAACTGGCAAGAACCCTTTCTTGGACTGCTCCATTTTGAACCTCTTCAAAACTTTATGAAGGTATGTGCTTTGTGAAAGTCCTATCAGGCGTTTTGATCTATCCCTATAGATCTTAATGCCTAGAATGTAAGCAGCTTCTCCTAGGTCCTTCATAGAGAAACTTTTATTCAAGTAATCCTTTATGCTCTCCAAAAACTCTACGTTGTTTCCAATCAGCAATATGGCATCCACATATAATATTAGAAACGCCACAGAGCTCCCACTCACTTTCTTGTAAATACAAGATTCTCCAACGACTTGTATAAACCCAAATGCTTTGATCACCTCATCAAAGCGTTTGTTCCAACTCCGAGATGCTTGCACCAGTCCATAAATGGATCGCTGGAGCTTGCACACCTTGTTAGCATTCTTAGGATCGAAAAAACCTTCGGGTTGCATCATATACAATTCTTCCTTAAGGAAACCGTTAAGGAACGCCGTTTTGACATCCATCTGCCAGATTTCATAATTGAAAAATGCAGCTATTGCTAACATGATTCTGACGAACTTAAGCATCGCTACGGGTGAGAATGTCTCATCGTAGTCAACTCCTTGAACTTGTGAAAAACCCTTTGCCACAAGTCGAGCTTTATAAACGGTCACATTGCCGTCAGCGTCCGTCTTCCTCTTAAAGATCCATTTGTTCTTAATAGCCTTGCGGCCTTCAGGTAGTACCTCCAAAGTCCACACTTTTTTCTCATACATGGATCCTATCTCGGACTTCATGGCTTCTAGCCATTTGTTGGAATCTGGGCCCACCATTGCTTCTTCATAATTTGCAGGTTCATTGTTGTCCAACAACATGATTGATAAGACGGGATTACCGTACCACTCTGGAGCAGCACGTGGTCTCGTCGACCTGCGTGGTTCCACAGAAACTTGAACCGGAGTTTCATGATCATCATCATTAACTTCCTCCTCAACCGGCGTCGCAACGACAAAGGTTTCCCCTTGCCCTGCGCCACCATCCAGAGGGATGAGAGGTTCGACAACCTCGTCAAGTTCTATCTTCCTCCCACTCAATTCTCTCGAGAGAAACTCCTTCTCGAGAAAAGCTCTGTTTTTAGCAACAAACACTTTGCCCTCGGATTTGAGATAGAAGGTGTACCCAACTGTCTCTTTTGGGTAACCTATGAAGATGCACTTTTCCGCTTTGGGTTCCAGCTTTTCAGGCTGAAGCTTTTTGACATAAGCATCACATCCCCAAACTTTAAGAAACGACAACTTTGGCCTTTTGCCATACCACAGTTCGTATGGTGTCGTCTCAACGGATTTTGATGGTGCCCTATTTAAAGTGAATGCAGCTGTTTCTAATGCATAACCCCAAAACTATAACGGCAAATCGGTAAGAGATATCATAGATCGCACCATTTCTAATAAAGTACGATTACGACATTCGGACACACCATTACGTTGTGGTGTTCCAGGCGGTGTCAACTATGAAACAATTTCACATTGTCTTAAGTGAGCACCAAACTCGAAACTCAGATATTCACCCCCACGATCAGACCGTAGGAACTTGATCTTCTTGTTACGATGATTTCCAACTTCACTCTGTAATTGCTTGAACTTTTCAAATGTTTCAGACTTGTGCTTCATTAAGTAGACATAACCATATCTACTCAAATCGTCAGTGAAGGTGAGAAAATAACGATATCCGCCGCGTGCCTCTACGCTCATCGGACCACACTCATCGGTATGTATGATTTCCAACAAGTCACTTGCACGCTCCATTGTTCCGGAGAACGGAGTTTTAGTCATCTTGCCCATGAGGCATGGTTCACACGTGTCAAGTGAATCAAAGTCAAGTGACTCCAAAAGTCCATCGGCATGGAATTTCTTCATGCGCTTTACACCAATATGACCTAAGCGGCAGTGCCACAAAAATATGGCGCTATCATTGTTAACTCTAACTCTTTTGGTCTCAATGTTATGTATTTGTGTATTGCTATCAAGATTCAATATGAACAATCCTCTCACATTGGGTGCATGACCATAAAAGATGTTACTCATAGAAATAGAACAACCATTATTCTTTGACTTAAAAGAGTAACCGTCTCGCAATAAACAAGATCCAGATATAATGTTCATGCTCAACGCAGGCACTAAATAACAATGATTCAAGTTCATGACTAATCCGGATGGTAACTGAAGTGAAACTGTGCCGACGGCGATTGCATCAACCTTGGAACCATTTCCTACGCGCATCGTCACTTCATCTTTCGCCAGCCTTCATCTATTCCGGAGTTCCTGTTTCGAGTTGCAAATATGAGCAACAGAACCGGTATCGAATACCCAGGCACTACTACGAGAGCCGGTTAAGTACACATCAATAACATGTATATCAAATATACCTGAATTTTCTTTGGCCGCCTTCTTATCTGCCAGATACTTGGGGCAATTGCGCTTCTAGTGACCCATACCCTTGCAATAGTAACACTCTGTTTCAGGCTTAGGTCCAGCTTTGGGTTTCTTCGTCAGATTGGCAACAGGCTTGCCGCTCTTCTTTGAATTTCCCTTCTTGCCTTTGCCGTTTCTCTTGAAACTAGTGGTCTTATTCACCATCAACACTTGATGCTCTTTACGGAGTTCAGACTCTACGACTTTCAGCATCGCAAACAACTCGCCGGGTGACTTGTTCATCCCTTGCATGTTGTAGTTCAACACAAAGCCTTTATAGCTTGGCGGCAGTGATTGAAGGATTCTGTCAATGATAGCCTCTTGTGGGAGTTCAATCCCCAGCTCAGCTAGACGGTTTGAGTACCCAGACATTTTGAGCACATGTTCACTGACAGACGAGTTCTCCTCCATCTTGCAAGCATAGAATTTATCGGAGGTCTCATACCTCTCGATCCGGGCGTTCTTCTGAAAGATAAACTTCAACTCCTGGAACATCTCAAATGCTCCATGACGCTCAAAGCGACGTTGAAGTCCCGGTTCTAAGCCATACAAGACTGCACATTGAACTACTGAGTAGTCCTCCTTACGTGCTAACCAAGCATTCTTAACATCCTGATCAGCCGTAGCGGGTGGTTCATCTCCTAGCGCAGCATTAAGGACATAATCCTTCTTCCCAGCTTGTAAGATTAGCTTAAGATTACGAGCCCAGTCTACAAAGTTGCTTCCATCATATTTCAACTTAGCTTTCTCAAGGAACGTATTAAAATTCAGGGTGACTGTCGCGTGAGCCATGATCTACAACACAAATATATTCAAAGTGGACTTAGACTATGTTCAAGATAATTAGAGTTTAACTTAATCAAATTATTCGCTAAACTCCCACTCAAAAAGTACATCTCTCTAGTCATTTGAGTGGTTCATGATCCACTTACACTAGCTCAAGTCCGATCATCACGTGAGTTGAGTATAGTTTGAGTGGTAAGAATCCCTATGCTAATCATATCATCTATATGATTCATGATCGACCTTTCGGTCTCATGTGTTCCGAGGCCATGTATGCACATGCTAGGCTCGTCAAGCTTAACCCGAGTGTTCTGCGTGCGCAACTGTTTTGCACCCGTTGTATGTGAACGTTCAGTCTATCACACCCGATCATCACGTGGTGTCTCAAAACGATGAACTATAGCAACGGTGCACAGTCAGGGAGAACACAATTTCGTCTTGAAATTTTAGTGAGAGATCACCTCATAATGCTACCGTCGTTCTAAGCAAAATAAGGTGCATAAAAGGATTAACATCACATGCAATTCATAAGTGACATGATATGGCCATCATCACGTGCTTCTTGATCTCCATCACCAAAGCACCGGCACGATCTTCTTGTCACCGGCGCCACACCATGATCTCCATCAACGTGTCGCCATCGGGGTTGTCGTGCAACTCATGCTATTACTACTAAAGCTACATCCTAGCAAAATAGTAAACACATCTGCAAGCACAAACACTAGTATAAAGACAACCCTATGGCTCCTGTCGGTTGCCATACCATCGACGTGCAAGTCGATATTATCTATTACAACATGATCATCTCATACATCCAATATATCACATCACATTGTTGGCCATATCACATCACAAGCATACCCTGCAAAAACAAGTTAGACGTCCTCTAATTTTGTTGTTGCATGTTTTACGTGGTGACCATGGGTATCTAGTAGGATCGCATCTTACTTACGCAAACACCACAACGGAGATATATGAGTTGCTATTTAACCTCATCCAAGGACCTCCCCGGTCAAATCCGATTCAACTAAAGTTGGAGAAACCGACACTTGCCAGTCATCTTTGAGCAACGGGGTTACTCGTAGCGATGAAACCAGTCTCTCGTAAGCGTACGGGTAATGTCGGTCCAAGCCACTTCAATCCAACAATACCGCGGAATCAAGAAAAGACTAAGGAGGGCAGCAAAACGCACATCACCACCCACAAAAGCTTTTGTGTTCTACTCGATAAGACATCTACGCATTAACCTAGCTCATGATACCACTGTTGGGGAACGTCGCATGGGAAACAATAATTTTCCTACGCGCATGAAGACCTATCATGGTGATGTCCATCTACGAGAGGGGATGAGTGATCTACGTACCCTTGTAGACCGTACAGCAGAAGCGTTAGTGAACGCGGCTGATGTAGTGGAATGTCCTCACGTCCCTCGATCCGCCCCGCAAACTATCCCGCGATCAGTCCACGATCTAGTGTCGAACGGACGGCACCTCCGCGTTTAGCACACGTACAGCTCGACGATGATCTCGCCCTTCTTGATCCAGCAAGAGAGACGGAGAGGTAGAAGAGTTCTCCGGCAGCGTGACGGCGCTCCGGAGGTTGGTGATGATCTCGTCTCAGCAGGGCTCCGCCGGAGCTCCGCAGAAACGCGATCTAGAGGAAAAACCGTGGAGGTATGTGGTCGGGCTGCCGTGGAAAAGTCGCCTCAAATCAGCCCTAAAACCTCTGTATATATAGGTGGGAGAGGGGGGGCCTTGCCTTGGGGCTCAAGAAGCCTCAACTGGGTCGGCCGAGCCAAGGGGGGAAGGTCTCCCCCCCCTAACCGAGTTGGACTTGGTTTGGTGGGTGGGAGTCCTTCCTTCCCTTCCCACCTCCTCCTTTTTTTTCTTTCTCTTTGATTTTTCTTCCAATGCGCATACGGCCCTTTTGGGCTGTCCCACCAGCCCCCTAAGGGCTGGTGTGCCACCCTCAAGGCCTATGGGCTTCCCCGGGGTGGGTTGCCCCCCCCGGTGAACTCCCGGAACCCATTCGTCATTCCCGGTACATTCCCGGTAACTCCGAAAACCTTCCTAATCAAATGAGGTCATCCTATATATCAATCTTCGTTTCCGGACCATTACGGAAACCCTCGTGACGTCCGTGATCTCATCCGAGACTCTGAACAACATTCGGTAACCAACCATATAACTCAAATACGCATAAAACAACATCGAACCTTAAGTGTGCAGACCCTGCGGGTTCGAGAACTATGTAGACATGACACGAGAGACTCCCCGGTCAATGTCCAATAGAGGGACCTGGATGCCCATATTGGATCCTACATATTCTACGAAGATCTTATCGTTTGAACCTCAGTGCCAAGGATTCATATAATCCCGTATGTCATTCCCTTTGTCCTTCGGTATGTTACTTGCCCAAGATTCGATCGTCAGTATTCGCATACCTATTTCAATCTCGTTTACCGGCAAGTCTCCTTACTCGTTCCGTAATACAAGATCCCACAACTTACACTAAGTTACATTGCTTGCAAGTCTTGTGTGTGATGTTGTATTACCGAGTGGGCCCCGAGATACCTCTCCGTCACACGGAGTGACAAATCCCAATCTTGATCCATACTAACTCAACTAACACCTTCGGAGATACCTGTAGAGCATCTTTATAGTCACCCATTTATGTTGCGACGTTTGATACACACAAAGTATTCCTCCGGTGTCAGTGAGTTATATGATCTCATGGTCATAGGAACAAATACATGACACGCAGAAAACAGTAGCAACAAAATGACACGATCAACATGCTACGTCTATTAGTTTGGGTCTAGTCCATCACATGATTCTCCTAATGACGTGATCCAGTTATCAAGCAACAACACCTTGTTCATAATCAGAAGACACTGACTATCTTTGATCAACTGGCTAGCCAAGTAGAGGCTTGCTAGGGACAGTGTTTTGTCTATGTATCCACACATGTAAATGAGTCTTCATTCAATACAATTATAGCATGGATAATAAACGATTATCTTGATACAGGAGTTATAATAATAACTATATTTACAATTGCCTCTAGGGCATAATGCCAACAAATCTTAATGTGGCTTTTGGCACGGAATCGAACTATAGGAGCGAGTCCCTCTTGTTCGAGGTAGTCAAGATGAAGAGCCCCTATCATGCGCTGTTTGGACGGCCAGCATACGCCAAGTTCATGGCCCGCCCATGCTATGTTTATCTCAAGCTCAAGATGCATGGACCCAAGGGTCCCATCACCGTCCACGGCGAAAGGAAAATAGACCAAGAGTGTGAAGAAGCAGATGCGGCTTATGCCGAGTCAGCTTGCGTGGCCGAGGAGCTCAAGTTTCACCAATCCCATGTCGACCCGGCGGACATGACACCGCTCAAAAGGACAACTATCGATTCTGGGCTTCCCCTCAAGTTCAAAACAGCGGATGACAACAAGGTTATCGATTTTACGCTGGGTGACTCCACCGAGCAGTTCACTATTGGGGCGGGTCTCGACCCCAAATAGGAAAGCGCGCTCATCGAATTCATCCATGAGAATCGGGACATCTTTTCATGGAAACCTTCTGACATGCCGGGTGTACCGAGAGAATTCGCTGAGCACCATCTCAATACTGACCCTAAGGTTAAGCCAGTGCGGCAGTACCTCCGCAGGTTTAATGAAGAGCGCCGTAAGGCGATTGAAGAAGAAGTAGCCCGGCTCCTTGCCGCTGGGTTCATCATTGACGTTTTTCACCCAGAATGGCTAGCTAACCCGGTCCTGGTACTCAAGAAAAACGACACTTTCCGCATGTGCCTTGATTACACGGACCTTAACAGAGCCTGCCCAAAGGATCCGTTCGCCCTTCCCCGCATTGATCAAATTATTGATTCAACGGCGGGTTGCGAACATCTGTGTTTCTTGGACGCTTATTCAGGATACCACCAGATAAATATGGCGGTGGCGGATCAGGAGAAGACATCCTTCATAACCCCGTTCGGAGCTTTCTGTTACGTGTCCATGCCGTTTGGGCTCAAGAGCGCGGGAGCGACTTACTAGCGCTGCATCCAAAACTGCTTACACAGTCAGATAGGCCGTAACGTTCACGCTTACGTGGACGACATCATGGTCAGATCTCACCGCAAGGAGTCGCTCTTGGAGGATCTCAAAGAAACCTTCGACAACCTGCGTGTTTACCAGATGAGGCTTAACCCCACAGAGTGTGTTTTTGGTGTCCCTGCGGGGAAGTTATTGGGTTTCTTGGTGTCAGAATGTGGCATTGAGGCCAACCCGTAGAAGATTGAAGCAATTACTTCACTTGGGAAACCAGCCAACGTTAACCAAGTACAGCGCATGGCGGGTCGAATCGCGACCTTGAGCCGTTTCATAAGTCGCCTAGGGGAGAAGGTCATCCCTCTCTACCAGCTGCTCTAGAAAACTGATCGTTTCGTATGGACGGATGAGGCCAACGAAGCCTTCGAAGCCTTGAAGCGGCAATTAGCTAACCCGCCAGTGCTGGCGGCTCCGGCAGACAAGGAACCTATGCTCCTGTACATTGCGGCCAATTCCAAAGCAGTCAGCGTGGCAATAGTTGCGTGGCAATAGTTGTCGAGCGAAAGGAAGAAGGAAAGGAATACCCCGTCCAAAGACCGGTGTATTTCATCAGCGAGATCCTCACCCTCTCCAAGCAACGCTACCCGCATTGGCAAAAAATGGTTTTTGGGGTATTCATGGCGAGTCGAAAGTTGAAAGATTACTTCCAGGAACACCCGATCACGGTCGTCAGCTCCGCCCCCCTCGGCGACATCATACAAAACCGAGAGGCTACTAGACGGATTGCCAAATGGGCCATCGAGCTTGGACCCCATCAAGTGCGGTATACGCCTCGGACAGCTATCAAATCTCAGGCGCTCGTGGACTTCATCAATAATTGGACCGAGTTACAAATCCCTGAGGAAAGACCAGATCTTACATATTGGACCATCTATTTCGACGGGTCCAGACAGTTGGAATGCTCGGGGGCTGGTGTGGTGATAACTTCGCCTCGCGGTGACAAGTTTTGCTATATCCTTCGGCTCATGTTCCCATGTACTAATAATGCAACAGAATACGAAGCTTTGCTCCATGGTTTGCGACTCGCCAAGGAGATGAACCTCACGCGAGTAAGATGCTTGGGCGATTCAGATCTGGTGGCGCAGCAGGTTTCCGGCACCTGGGATTCACGAGACCCTCTGATGGCGGCTTACAAACGAGATGTGTCACATGTGGTGGGTCATTTCAATGGCTATCAAGTGGATCACATTGACCGACGGCTTAACGAAGCAACGGGCGCTCTTTCTCGCCTTGGTTCACAGCGTAAGCCGGTTCCTCCCAATGTCTTTTTGGAAATATTACATAACCCTTCAGTAAAACTGCCTTCGGAGGAAGATCTAGCGCTACCAAACCCCGAATCTCACCTCGTGGCAGCTCTCCACGCTACTCCAGACTAGGCGACTCCCTACATGGCGTATCTAACCAGAGGCGAGTTACTAGCCAACGGGTTGCTAGCTCATCAAATCGTCCGTCGGTGTAAATCCATGGTCATACACAATGGCGAGTTACACAAACGAAGCACCTCAGGGGTATTTGATATTCACGCAGGCAACTGTGGCCATCATGCTGGGTCCCGATCCTTAGTTTCTAAAGCCTTCAGACATGGATTTTATTGGTTGACGGCTCACGTAGACGCAGAGGAGATCTTTCGCCGCTATGATGGCTGCCAAAAGTTTGGACGCCAGATGCATGTACCGGCTCAGGAATTGCGGATGATACCAATCAAATGGCCATTTGCAGTCTGGGGGCTTGATATGGTCGGTCCCTTCAAAATGTCTTCCAACAAAAAAACCCATCTGTTGGTGGCGGTTGACAAATTTACCAAATGGGTGGAGGCAGAACCAGTTAGCAGTTGTGACGCTGATACGGCCGTCAAATTCTCGAAGAAGCTGATTTTCAGGTTTGGATATCCTCATAGTATCATTACTTACAATGGTACTAACCTATCCAAAGGCTCAATGCAAGAGTTATGTTCACGAGAGCATATCCGACTTGATGTTTCCGCGGTTGCACATCCCCAGTCCAATGGACAGGCAGAGAGGGCGAATCAGGAAATATTACGGGGGATTAAACCTCGGCTCATGGTACCTTTGGAACGCACACCAGGATGTTGGGTCGAGGAGTTACCATCAGTACTGTGGAGTATCAGGACGACTCCAAACCGCTCCACGGGTTTTACTCCTTTCTTTCTGGTCTACGGGGCAGAGGCGGTGTTACCAAGTGACATCAAACATGATTCCCCACGAGTCGCCGCCTATGTGGAGCAGGACAACGAGTTGGCGCGACAAGACTCGCTGGACGCCTTGGAGGAGGAACGTGACTTGGCCGCGTCACGATCGGCAATTTACCAACAGGACTTGCGCCGTTATCATAGTCGTCGGGTCAAGAGCCGAGCTTTCCAAGAAGGCGACTTAGTGCTCCGTTTGATTCAAGATCATACTAGTATGCACAAGCTGTCACCTCCATGGGAGGGACCGTTTGTCGTCAGCAAGAATCTTCAGAACGACTCATACTATTTGATGGATCTTCTCCCAAATCGGCCAACTACGATGGTTGAGACAACTCGCCCTGGAACATAGAGGACCAACGTTGCCAGATCGCACGGTTCAAACATAGGAGCCTTATATAGTTTTGAGAAGTAAATCGGCTTACTTGGGGGCTACTGGTCCCCAAGTTGTTTTGCAGTAAGAGCGTATACGCTTCTGTAATCCTATGCCTGGTTTCTTCCTAAACCATAGGTCACTTGGGGGCTTCCACTCATTGAGTTCAGCCTGAATACCCTCTTGGCTAGGAAAAATTACTGCATTACAAATGGTTATACTGGACTATGTGTTGAACAAGTCGCCACATGGACCTATGTACTCGAGGCGAGTCAATCCGTTATTTGGACCCTGAACTCGTCTTGGTTAAAACATAAAAGGTACCGACCAGAGTCACACATGGAAAATAGAGAAACCATTGGTTCATTGAACCTGCTTCACAGAAGCTTGACTCGCGCCTGATTAGCTGGTCTAAAACAACGAGGCTTTTTTGCAAAAGCTTCCTAAGGGTAACACTAGAGTTTTGCAAACTCGTCTTATCCTATCGAAACTCATTGTGTCGATAATTATTTTACTTTGAGCCGACTTTGATTATAACTCGCCCTGGCTCATATTTCTCGCCGTAACCCGGGGGCTGATTTATCTCTCGCCATATCCCCGGTGCTAATTTATATCTTGCCATGATCCAGGGCGCTGGTTTATTCCTGTACATGCACTTTTTGAATCGGTTGCTGCTTTCCTAACATACCAGGATAAATTTTGAGACATTTCTTGGTTTATGAAAAAAGTTGCAGGCGAGTCATGCATAAGATTCAAGGACTACAAGTGGTTCTATCCAAAAGCAATACGGCACGTTTGGTGTTACACACACCCTAGCAAGAATATTACATGGCTCGCATGGCCAGAATGGGTATCATCCCCCAGTAAAGGAAGGATCCATGGGCGAGTCAGGCCGCCGCTGAGTCGCCTTGCTTTGAGCTCTCCCCGATTTCAATTCGTAAGTTGCCCAGCTTCCAGTTACACTTGGACAAGGCAATGAACTCGTCTTCCTCATCAAGGAAGAGAGACAGGTCCAAGTCAAGATCAAAAGGATTGTTGGGACGACTAGGAACCAGACTAGCAGTTTCATATGCAGGAGGCGTAACCTTCTTTTTGTTCTCGTCATAGGCGGATTGGTACTTCTTCAAATCCAAACCGGCTGCCAATTTAGTCGCCGCATAGCGAGATTCTATGATGGTTCAGTGATAGTCCATCTCGGTGAATTCAGACCCATCGTCTTTCAACTCGGGGTAGCCGGCGACTATTTGTTCGGTTTTAAGCTCCGGGGCATACGCTAAGCACCGAGTCAGGGTGTTCAACACTCCCGTTCGGGTGGCTGATCTCTTTAATTCCTCTATTTGAGGAGGCAGCGTAGACAAGAAGCCAAGCATTTGCTTGATGGTCATTATTGGTCCCTTGGTGCCCATCACTGCCTTGATTGATAACACGCCCCCGGTGTACAGGTGCTCAGCAAAGGTATATATGGCTCTTAACTTAAGAAGGCAGTCGTCCGGAAGGTTGACAGCTCGTGCACCTGCAAAGGGGAAATCAGTATTTGATAATTTTTGATCCCAAATTGGTTAGTCAAACGATTTCAAAGATAAAGCTTACCAAACATGGCGAGTGTCATATTGGACACATGTTTTTTAAGCCGGTCATCTCCTGTTGGGCAGCTTCCAATTTCTCCTCTGCCTGCTTAGCACGCTTCAGGATGGTGGCTTGATCGGCCTTGGCTTTCTTCTCAAACTTTTTCTGATCGGCCTTCATCTTTTATAGATCAGCCTGCAGCAAGTGGAATTTTGTCTCCAACTCGGAGTGAGCATCCTATTGTTCGGCCAGGTTTTTCTTTAAATCGGCTACCACCGACTCAGTCTGGGCCATAGACTCCTGCACATTATATTTGGGGAGACAAGTCTCAGAATTTTTGCAAGCAATACTCCTGACACTTGGGGGCTAATGTATGATTTTTTTATCAAAATTCATACCATATGCAAGACCCGACTCATCTTCCAAAAGATGACCCGACCCTTGGGGGCTACAGGTTGAAGTTTTTCTAATACAAGACCGAGTTCATCTTCCAAAAGATGACCCGGCCCTTGGGGGATATAGGTTGCAGTTTTTCTAAATACAAGACCTGGCTCATCTTCCAAAAGATGACCCCGCCCTTGGGGGCTACAGGTTGAAGTTTTTCTAAATACAAGACCCGGCTCATCTTCCAAAAGATGACCCGGCCCTTGGGGGCTACAGGTTGAAGTTTTTCTAATACAAGACCCGGCTCATCTTCCAAAAGATGACCCGGCCCTTGGGGGCTATGATACGTCTCCATCGTATCTACTTTTCCAAACTCTTTTTCCCTTGTTTTGGACTCTAATTTGCATGATTTGAATGGAACTAACCTGGACTGACGCTGTTTTGAGCAAAATTGCCTTGGTGTTATTTTTGTGCAGCAATCAAAGTTCTCAGAACGTCCTGAAAATTTACGGGGAACATTTTTGGAAAATATGAAAAATACCTGCGCAAAGATCCACCTCAGGGGGTGGGCCAGTGGGCCACAAGCCCTGCCACCTCCACCCCCTAGTGGCGGTGGGCAAGCTTGTGGGTCCCACGTGGCTCTACCGCCCCGAATCTCAGCTCTATAAGTTCACTTTCGTCCCAGAAAAAATAAAAAGAGAAGATTTCATCGCATTTGTGATACGGAGGCGCTGCCACAACCTGTTCTTCATCTGGAGGGCAGATGTGGAGTCCGTTTTGGGCTCCGGAGAGGGGAAATCGACGCCATCGTCATCATCAACCTTCTTCCCTCTCCAATTCCATGAAGCTCTTCGTCGTTCGTGAGTAATCTATTTGTAGGCTCGCTGGGCGGTGATGAGTAGGATGAGATCTATCATGTAATCGAGTTAGTATTGACGGGGATTGATCCCTAGTATCCACTATGTTCTGAGATTGATGTTGCTACTACTTTACCATGCTTCATGCTTGTCACTAGGGCCCGAGTGCCATGATTTCAGATCTGAAATTATTATGTTGTCACCAATATATGTATGTTTTAGATCCGATCTTGCAAGTTGTAGTTACCTACTATGTGTTATGATCCGGCAACCCCGGAGTGACAATAAACGGAACCACTCCCGGTGATGACCATAGTTTGAGGAGTTCATGTGTTCACCAAGTGCTAATGCGTTGATCCGGATCTTTATTAAAATGAGAACCTTAATATCCCGTAGTTTCCTTTTGGACCCTGCTGCCATGGGAGGGATGGACAATAGATGTCATGCAAGTTCTTTTCCCTAAGCACGTATGACGACACACGGAATGCATGCCTACATCAAATTGACGAACGGGAGCTAGCCACATATCTCTTCGTGTTATAACTGTTGCATGATGAATATCATCCAAACAAATCACCGACCCATTGCCTACGAGTTTGTCCTACTGCTGTCATTACTTGTCTTGCTCTGCTGCTGTTACTACTGTTGCTGTTGCTGTTACTTGTCTTGCTCTGCCGTTACTGTCGCTTGCTACTGTTGCTACTTGCTACTACTCGCAATACTACTGTTCCTTGCCACTTCTTTTGCTCGTTACACTGCTGCTACCTGCTACAATCTTGCTACCGTCAACGAGGCAACTTGGCGCCATTGATACGACAGTTATTAATAGTCTACCGTTAACAGATTGTTTCTGACACCGTTGCTATCATACTACTTTGCTGTTACTACTTTTCTTGCAGATACTAATCTTTCAGGTGTGGTTGAATCTGACACATTCAGCTGCTAATACTTGAGAGTATCCTCTCACCTCTTTCCTGGCGATCAACAAATTTGGGTTGAATACTCTACCCTCGAAAACTGCTGCGAACCCACGCGCTGGTGGGCCATCAACAACATTCTTCTAGTTTCGTTGCGAGGGAGTGCTAGCAGCATTCTTCTGGTGCCGTTGCAGGGGAAGGTCTGTTGTCACGAAATCAGCATTCGTCTAACTATTGCCAGAGAGTGTCAGTCAGCATTTTTCTGGCGCCGTTGCCGGGGAGGTATTGCTATATTCTCTGAGTCACTTGGGATTTATATCTGCTGATCACTATGAAGAATCTGAAGGATCCAAAAACCAAAGTCTTGCCCTCAACTACGAGGGGAGGTAAGGAATTGCCATCTAGCTCTGCACTTGATTCACCTTCAGTTATGAGTAAGTTTGCGGCATGACCTCTTGCTAGAAATCTTGATATGTCGCATGTGCTTGATGATGCTTATCATGCTACTGCTAGATATGTTATGCTTGATACTATGCCTGATACTGCTTTGCCTGATACTACTAGAGATGCTATGCTTGGTACTATGCCTGATACTGCTTTGCTTGATACTGCTAGAGATGCTATGCTTGATACTGCTTTGCCTGATGATGCTAGAGATGCTATTTTGCCTGATGATGCTATGCTTGATACTGCTAGAGATACTACTTTGCCTGATGTTCCACTAGGGGTATTCCTAGATGCTCATATTGCTAGAGTTACTGCCAATGCTCGTGATGCTTCTGAAACTGCCGATACTATTGCAATAGAACCTGCTTTTGCTCCTGCTAGATCTAGCTCTCCTAGATATGAATTGCCTGATATACCTGAGGGTTACGTTATGGAGGGAGAGATAGCTGAGGATTTTCTTGCGTGTAAGTATGCCTATGATGCTGACAAATTACTTCTCAAGTGGAAGGAAAAATCTTTGAAAGCTAGGATGAAATACGACCCGAAGTTTGCCACTTCACCTATCTTTATCACCGATAAGGATTATGAATTCTCTGTCGATCCCGAGATAATCTCTCTAGTCGAATCTGATCCTTTTCACGGTTATGAGTCTGAGACGGTCGTAGCCCATCTTGCCAAACTATACGATATAGCCACCCTTTTCACTAATGAGGAGAAGATCCATCACTACTATATCCTTAAGCTGTTTCCTTTCTCTCTAAAGGATGACGCTAAAGCCTGGTTCACCTCTCTTGCTCCTGGATTTGTGAGTAGTCCCCAGGATATGGTATATTACTTTTGTGAGAAATATTTCCCTGCCCATAAGAAGCAAGCTGCCTTGCAGGAAATATACAACTTTGCTCAACTCCAAGAAGAGAGTCTCCCACAAGCTTGGGGAGGCTCGTCCAGCTACAGAATGCTTTGCCTGATCACCCTCTTAAGAAGAACGAGATACTTGATATCCTCTATAATGGACTTACCGATTCCTCTAGAGACCACCTAGATAGTTGTGCCGGTTGTGTTTTTAGGGAACGAACTGTAGAACAAGTTGAGACCCTACTGAATAACATCTTGATCAACGATAATGCTTGGACTAATTCCGAACCACCTCCTAAGCCAACTCCTAAGAAAATAGGTATTTTATTCCTCAGTCCCGAAGATATGCAAGAAGCCAAGAAATCTATGCAAGAGAAAGGCATTAGATCTAAAGATGTCAAAAATCTACCACCTATCGAAGAGATCCATGGTCTCGATAACGCGATACAAGTAGTAGAAGTGAATTCTCCGCGTAGGTTTGATGAGAGTGATATTCCTTTTGACAAACCTGCTAGCCTATGCTTTGATGAATTTGACAACTTTGTTGCCAAACAACAGAGTTTCAATGATTATGTTGGCAGACATTTGGAACAAAGTACTCGTATGCTTAGCCATTTAGGTGCTTGTGTAGACAGAAATGTCAATGATCTGAAGCTTCTGAGTAAACATGCCTCTATGATTACTACTCAGGTAGAACAAGTACTTAAAGCTCAGAATGACCTGCTCAATGAATTAAATGACAACTCTGTTAGAGTCATCACTAGAGGAGGCAAAATGGCTCAGGAACCTTTGTATCCTGAAGGTCATCCTAAGAGAATTGATCAAGATTCTCAAGGAATCAATTCCGATACACCTAGTCATCCTAAGGAGAAAAAGAAGGATGATAGAAACCTACATGCCGGTTCACCAAATACTGTCACACCTGAAGAACCTAATGATATTTCTGCGTCTGATGCAGAAACACAATCTGGTGATGAACATGAACCTGGTGACAATATGGACAGTGATGTTCATAATAGTGCTCAACCTAGCAATGATGAGGATGTGGAGATTGAACCTTCGGTTAATCCTGATAACCCACAACCTAAGAGATACAATAAGAATGACTTTACTGCTAGGAAGCATGGTAAAGAAAGGGAGCCATGGGTTTAGAGATCTATGCCCTTTCCTCCTAAGCCATCCAAGAAAAAGGATGATGAAGATTTTAAGCTCTTCGTTGAGGAGATAAGACCCATCTTTCTACAGATGCGGTTAACTGATATGCTCAAGATGTCTCCGTATGCCAAGTACATGAAAGATATCGTGACTAATAAACAGAAGATACCAGATCTTGAGATCTCCACCATGCTTGCCAATTACACTTGCAAAGGTGGAACTCCTAAGAAACTTGGTGATCTCGGAGTGCCCACTATACCTTGTTCCATTAAAGGAAACTACGTAAGAACTGCCTTATGTGACCTTGGAGCCGGTGTTAGTGTTATGTTGCTCTCTCTTTATCGTAGACTTGAGTTGGATAAGTTGACACCCACTGAAATTTCTTTGCAAATGGCCGACAAATCAACTGCTTTCTCTATCGGCATTTGCGAGGATGTGCCTATTGTGGATGCTAACACCACTATCTTAACAGACTTTGTTATCTTGGATATTCCCGAGGACGATGCCATGGCTGTCATCCTCGGAAGACCCTTTTTAAACACTGCAGAGGCTGTTATAGATTGCAACAAAGGCAATGTCACTTTCCATGTCAACGGTAATGAGCACACAGTGCACTTTCCAAAGAAACGATATCAAGTACATTGCACCAATGCTATCGAAAAGACTTCATCGATTCTTATTGGGAGCTTTGAATGTCCTATTCCTCGTGTCAAAATGAAGTATGATTTTCTTGTTGGGCGGTTTACATATCCCCATTGAGGTGACTTAGTGGCTATTCGAAAATTCTCTGTTCTCTCTTGAGATTCGAGAAGGTTTTGTCATGAGGACTTGATCAACCCCATTGATGAATTTCTTTCGATGACCATGCAATGGATGAATCAAAGAGTCACATACCTCTGTTTTGAGCTTTCATTTTCTGTTGCTTAGAAGAAAAATGATGGAATTAGTTTAGTTTTTCCTGTTTTCTGTTTTAGCGTCCCGGAGAAAAATACCTCGAAAATAAAAGTTCTCCGATGGTCCTGAAAATTTAGTATGATTTTTTATGGAATTTTTGAAAATTACTGGGCCTGAGAGCTCGCCTGGGGGCCAGACCAGTGGGCCACAAGCCCTGCCACCGCCACCCCCTGGTGGCGGAGGGCAAGCTTGTGGGGCCCACAGCGACCCCCTCCACTCATTCCAGCTCCTAGCCTCTTCTTCCACCTCCAGAAAAAAATGTTTCGTAGCTCAAACCCGTGTTCTTGCTCGTTTGGCTGTGATTTTCGATCTCCTTTCTCAAAGCACCATTCTCCAAACCGTTTTAGGGAAATTACTCCTTGGTAAGTGACTCCTCCATTGGTCCAATTAGTTTTTGTTGTAGTGCTTTATCTTTCATGTATTCTTGCTACCTTGGTGACCCTGTTCTTGAGCTAGAAAGGTTGATTTTAGCTGGTCCCAAGTAGTTTTAGCGTGTGATACGGTCTCTAGGCACTAGTAGTAGTAGTTGCTACAGGTTGGGTTAATCTTTATTCACTTTTCTTTTGGAGTCTCTAAAAATTTCAGAATTTTTTAGAGCTAGAAAAAGGAAAAGATGAAGAGGTTCTTGAGAGGCTCTTCAAGCCGTAACCCCAAGGAGGGTGAGAAGAACCACCCCAAGTACGTAGTCCCTCGAGTCACAGAAGTTCGAGCGTGCGAGTGGCCAAGTGATGAATTTTTGCGCGCCGCTGGGCTTTATAAAGACTTTTATTACTTGGTGGAGAACACATGTCTTACTGCGTTCGTTGAAGATAAGTGCTCACAATACCTCCTCCTCACCAATATTTTTGTTCAAAGCTTCAAGTTTTATCCGAGGAAGAATCCTCCCATGATTGAGTTCATGATATACGATGTTCCCGAGTGCATGATACTACAGGATTTTTGCAATATATGCAAATTACCTTATGTTGGGGATATCCTGACCCTCGTCCACGGGACTTGGAGGATTTCATTGGTACTATTGCTGTTGGAGAGGAGAGAGGAGTGTCTCGCGCTAGAATTGCTAGCATACATTTTCCTGTGCTTCGGTACTTCTCACTATTTGTGGGAAAATGTTTGATTGGTCGTGGGGAGGATGGATCACTTAGTTCTCCAGACATTGCGGTTTTGCGCGAAGGCCTTTATAACGATAAGGCTTATAGCCAAGGTGCTATAGTGGCCCAGCGGTTGAACACCAACCGTTCCAAGGGTGTTGTCTATGGAGGTATCTATGCTACCCATCTTGCCAGACACTTTGAGATACCCATTAGACTGGGAGAGGAAGGAGAAATGCTCCTCCCCGAAAAATATCTGGGTTATGACAGCATGGTTCGCCATGATTTTCAGGGTACTCGAGAGACTATTACTTTGCCTGCTCCTTCTTTGTTCGATTTTCATGCAAGCAGGTACACTATTATGCCCTCGGACATCTACGCATATCGGGGCTTGGCCCAACCACAGGTGCCCATGCCCGAGCCGCCAGTCAAGTACCAGATGCCAGTTTATCTGTGGGAGCCAGAGGAGCTCACACAGCAGTGGCATCCACAGTCTGCTCCGGAGTATCCTTGAGGTGGTGATTTCCCACCATGGGAGTAGACCAAGCTAGGCCAAAAGCCTAAGCTTGGGGGAGTACATGTTCTCACCGACTTTTACATTCATGCTTATGCTTTCACTTTGTTAGCCGGTGTTCACACTTTGCCAGTGTATTATCCATGCTAGTTTATTTTTGTTTTCTTGTTTTCTTGTTTTGTGTCCTTTTGAGAAAACCCAAAAAGATTTTTCTTTCTTCTTTTGCTTGTTGGGAGATTTCCCGTGTAAATAGTTTTCTTTTTCTTTGGGTCAAGGTAGAATATATTGGTTACAATGTTTAGTGGCTCTTGCATGCATACCTCTTTAGCTTTCAAAGAGCCATATAACTTTGTCTTATCCTTTGTGTTTGCCTGCAGATTCAGCTTAGTCCAATGCACGAGCACTCTTATTATTGTTCACATCGTTCGATCGTGCAAATGAAAGGCAATAATGATGATATATGATGAAGTGACTGAGAGTGAAAAGCTGGTATGAACTTTATCTATTTTGTTTTTGTAAATATAACTAGCTTATCGACTCAGATTCAGCTTTGTTGTGAGAGAACCATGTTTGCAATGACAACTTAGAGATCATAGTTTCTGATGCCATGCTTATTGAGCTAGGAGCTTATAATGGTTTGTCTTGAATGCCAACATAGATTTTGAGTTGACTATGATGTAGTATGATAGGATGGTATTCTCCTTTGAATGTTTCAAGTGGCTTGACTTGGCACATGTTCATGCGTGTAGTTGAAACAAAATCAACATAGCCTCTATGATGTTCTTGTTCTTGGTGATTTATATCATGTTCATGCTTGCATTCAATGTTAGTCAAACTCATTGCATCTTGATGACTGTTGTCGCTCTCTAGTTGGTCGCTTCCCAGTCTTTTGCTAGCCTTCACTTGTACTAAGAGGAATACTGCTTGTGCATCCACTTCCATAAACCCAAAAGTTTTTCCATGAGAGTCCACCATACCTACCTATTTTGCGGTATCTACCTACCGTTCCAAGTAAATTTGCATGTGCCACTCTCTAAACCTTCTAGAAATAATCTGTTTTGCATGCCCGAACCGATCATGTGGTGACAGAGGGCTATTGGTATCTTCCATGCTAGGAGTGTTATCCTCGACATGTGTTTATTCAATGTCATTCACGAGAAAGGGGCCGGTAATTGGAATGCCCAGTTCCACGCTTAAATCGAAAACATAACTGTAAAACAAGACCCCCCCGGATTGATGTTAGTATGGACGGTATCCGGGGATTCGGCTAGCCGTGGAGTGTGATTGATTGGTGGTGGGGGACTTAAAACTTTACTTTTCTGTTTGGGAACCGCCTATAGCATGAGTAGCATGGAAGATATTGAGAACTCTTGTTCATTGCGTTGACAATGAAAGCGTGCCACCCAAAATTATTATCTCTGCGAATCAATGCTTCCCTCTGCGAAGGGCCTGTCTATTTATTTTCCAGTTGAGTCATCCTCCTCTTTTATAAGCACCAATTAGAGAGCACCTCTGTCATTTTTATGCTTTGCTTTTGATTGATATTGAGTACGACTATGACTAGATCTTCGTTGCTATGAATTACAATGTTTAGTCAGCCCTTGATCTTTGAAAGTGCTCTGCATTTATGTTTTGCGGTCTCAGAAAGAGCTAGCGAGATACCACCTATTCCTATTGCTTCATGCTTGTTTTGATTGAAGTGTTGGTATTTGAAACTCATTATTATTTGCTCGTTAGCTGATTATGCCATTGATATTAGTTTACCGTGAGACCTTTGTGTGGTTAACTTGTGATCTTGCTGAAATTCTGGTTATGAGTTAGACATAGTTGCAACAACAAGATCAAACAGAGTTTGTCAAAGTTTTTCTTTCTCTCTCAGTTTGTCAACTGAGTTGCTTGAGGACAAGCAAGGTTTTAAGCTTGGGGGAGTTGATATGTCTCCATCGTATCTACTTTTCCAAACTCTTTTGCCCTTGTTTTGGACTCTAATTTGCATGATTTGAATGGAACTAACCTGGACTGACGTTGTTTTCAGCAGAATTGCCTTGGTGTTATTTTTGTGCAGAAATAAAAGTTCTCAGAACATCCTGAAAATTTACGGGGAACATTTTTGGAAAATATGAAAAATACCTGCGCAAAGATCCACCCGAGGCGGTGGGCCAGTGGGCCACAAGCCCTGCCACTGCCACCCCCTGGTGGCGGTGTGCAAGCTTGTGGGGCCCACGTGGCTCTGCTGCCCCCAATCTCAGCTCTATAAGTTCACTTTCGTCCCAGAAAAAATAAAAAGAGAAGATTTCGTCACGTTTGCGATACGGAGGCGCCGCCACAACCTGTTCTTCATCTGGAGGGCAGATCTGGAGTCCGTTTTGGGCTCCGTAGACGGGAAATCGTCGCCATCGTCATCATCAACCTTCTTCCCTTTCCAATTCCATGAAGCTCTTTGTCATTCGTGAGTAATCTATTCGTAGGCTTGATGGGCGGTGATGAGTAGGATGAGATCTACCTTGTAATCGAGTTAGTTTTGACGGGGATTGATCCCTCGTATCCACTATGTTCTGAGATTGATGTTGCTACTACTTTGCCATGCTTAATGCTTGTCACTAGGGCCCGAGTGCCATGATTTCAGATCTGAAATTATTATGTTGTCACCAATAAATGTGTGTTTTAGATTCGATCTTGCAAGTTGTAGTTACCTACTATGTGTTATGATCCGGCAACCCCGGAGTGACAATAACCGGAACCACTCCCGGTGATGACCATAGTTTGAGGAGTTCATGTGTTCACCAAGTGCTAATGCGTTGGTCCGATTCTTTATTAAAAGGAGAACCTTAATATCCCGTAGTTTCCTTTTGGACCCCGTTGCCATGGGAGGGATGGACAATAGATGTCATGCAAGTTCTTTTCCCTAAGCATGTATGACGACACACGGAATGCATGCCTACGTCACATTGACGAACGGGAGCTAGCCACATATCTCTCCGTGTTATAACTGTTGCATGATGAATATCATCCAAACAAATCACCGACCCATTGCCGACGAGTTTGTCCTACTGCTGCTATTACTTGTCTTGCTCTGCTGCTGTTACTACTGTTGCTGGTGCTGTTACTTGTCTTGCTCTGCCGCTACTGTCGCTTGCTACCGTTGCTACTTGCTACTGCTGTCACTACTGTTGTTCCTTGCCACTGCTATTGCTCGTTACACTGCTGCTACGTGCTACAATCTGGATTCGCTGGTCGTTGACGGGAACTGACAATTTCCGTCAACAAGGCAACTTGGCGCCATTGATACAACAGTTAGGAATAGTCTGCCGTCAACAGATCGTTTCTGACACCGTTGCTCTCATACTACTTTGTTGTTACTACTTTGCTTGCAGATACTAATCTTTCAGGTGTGGTTGAATCTGACACATTCAGCTGCTAATACTCGAGAGTATCCTCTCACCTCCTGTCTGGCGATCAACAAATTTGGGTCGAATACTCTACCCTCGAAAACTGCTGCGAACCCACGCGCTGGTGGGCCATCAACAACATTCTTCTAGTTTCGTTGTCGGGGAGTGCTAGCAGTATTCTTCTGGTGTCGTTGCAGGGGAAGGTGTGTTGTCACAGAATCAGCATTCGTCTAGCTATTGCCAAAGAGTGCCAGTCAGGCTACAGGTTGTGGCTTCCAAAAGATGACCTGGCCCTTGGGAGCTTGATACGTCTCAAACGTATCTATAATTTTTTATGGTTTCATGGTGTTATCTTGTCAACTTTGGATGTTTGATATACCTTTTATATCTTTTTTGGGACTAACTTATTAATTTAGTGCCAAGTGCCAGTTCCTGTTTTTTCTGTGTTTTTGACTCTGTTCAGATCTGATTTTGGAACGGAGTCCAAATGGAATAAAATCCCCGAAATAAACTTTTCCAGAACAGAAGAAGATCGGGGGACTTGAGGGCCAAGGCAAGAGAGCCACAGGGGGCCCACAAGCCATGTAGCTGCCACCAGGGGGCCGGCGGCTACCAGGCTTGTGGCCCCCCTGGAGCTCCTCTGCCCTAGCTCTTTCGCCTATATATTCCCTAAAATCCCAAAAAAAATCAGGGCATCCACGAAAACACTTTTCCGCCGCCGCAAGCTTCCGTTTCCGCGAGATCTCATGTGGAGACCCTTCCCGGTGCCCTGCCGGAGGGGACTTTGGAGTTGGAGGGCTTCTACATCAACATCATCGCCTCTCCAATGACTCGTGAGTAGTTCACTTCAAACCTACGGGTCCGTAGTTAGTAGCTAGATGGCTTCTTCTCTCTCTTGGATCTTCAATACAAAGTTCTCCATGATCTTCATGGAGATCTATCCGATGTAATCCTCTTTGGCGGTGTGTTTGTGGAGATCCGATGAATTGTGGATTTGTGATCAGATTATCTATGAATTATATTTGAGTCTTTGCTGATTTCTTATATGCATGATTTGATATCCTTGTAAGTCTCTCCGAGTCTTGGGTTTTGGTTGGCCAACTAGATCTATGATTCTGGCAATGGGAGAAGTGCTTGGTTTTGGGTTCATACCGTGTGGTGACCTTTCCTAGTGACAGAAGGGGCAGCAAGGCACGCATCATGTTGTTGCCATCAAGGGTAACAAGATGGGCTTTTATCGTAGATATGAGATTGTCCATCTACATCATGTCATCTTGCTTAAGGCGTTACTCTGTTCTCATGAACTTAATACACTAGATGGATGCTGGATAGCAGTCGACGTGTGGAGTAATAGTAGTAGATGCAGAAAATATCGGTCTACTTGTTTTGGACGTGATGCCTATAGATATAATCATTGCCTTAGATAACGTCATGACTTTGCGCGGTTCTATCAATTGCTCGACAGTAATTCGTTCACCCACCATCTACTTGCTTTCATGAGAGAAGCCACTAGTGAACACTACGGCCCCCAGGTCTATTCACAACTATCGTCTCCACTTTCACTTTTACTTTGCTTTGTTTCCTTTTTGCTTTCAGTTCTCACTTTGTAAACAATCTATAAGGGATTGACAACCCCTTCATAGCGTTGGGTGCAAGCTCTTTGTGTTTGTGCAGGTACTTGTGACTTGACGCAATACTTCACTGGATCGATACCTTGGTTCGCAAAACTGAGGGAAATACTTACCGCCGCTGTGCTACATCACCCTTTCCACTTCAAGGGAACACCAATGCAAGGCTCCTAGGTAACGGGGGAATCCTTTTTATATTTGCCAAGGAAGTCCCTAAAGGCGTAGCCGTAGCTGAAGGATTCCTGGCGCCGTTGCAGAGGAGTATCAAGACAAGAATAGTCTCCCGTCAACACGCTTATTTCTGGCGCCGTTGGAAGGTCTTTTGTTGCAGTAGCTGAAGTATTTCTGGTGTCATTGCCGGGGAAGGAGAGATCAAGTCAAGACCTATCCAAGTAGGTGTCACAAACTCATCTCTTGCATTTACCTTTTTTGCCAGTTGCCTCTCGTTTTCCTCTCCCCCACTTCACATTTGCCGTTTTCATTTGCCTTTCTCCTTTGTCGTTTTCATTTGCCTTTTTCCTTTGCCGTTTTCTTTTGCCTTTTGCCGTTTTCCTTTGCCAGTTTTCTTGCTTGTTTGTGTTCTTGTTGGTTTGTTGAAGTCATCATGGCTGAAAACACCAAACTTTGCGACTTCTCGAGTACCAATAATAATGATTTTATTAGTACTCCGATTGCTCCCGTCACTAGTGCGGAATCGTATGAAATCAACGCTGCCTTGCTGAATCTTGTTATGAAAGAGCAATTCTTTGGCCTTCCTAGTGAAGATGCCGCATCCCATCTCAATACCTTCATTGAACTTTGCGATATGCAAAAGAAAAGAGATGTGGATAATGACGTGATTAAGTTGAAACTTTTTCCTTCCTCATTGCGAGATCGCGCAAAAACTTGGTTTTCTTCTTTGTCTAAAAATAATATCGGTTCTTGGGATAAGTGCAAAGATGCTTACATATCCAAGTATTTTCCGCCAGCTAAGATTATCTCTCTACGTAACGATTTCATGAATTTCAAGCAACTTGATCATGAACACGTTGCACAATCTTGGGAGAGGATGAAGTTAATGCTTAGAAATTGTCCTGCTCATGGCTTGAGTTTGTGGATGATTATACAAATCTTTTACGCTGGTTTGAATTTTGCTTCTCGCAATATCTTGGACTCCGCCTCAGGTGGAACATTCATGGAAATCACGTTAGGAGACGCCACAAAACTCCTAGACAATATCATGACCAACTACTCTCAGTGGCACACTGAAAGGTCACCTGCTAGCAAAAAGGTACATGTTATAGAAGAGATTAACTCGCTTAGTGCTAAGATGGTTGGTTTCTAGTAGAAATGCTTCTTTAGATCCTAATGACATGCCACTATCTTCCTTGATTAAGAGTAGCAACGCTAGTTTGGACGTTAATTTTGTTGGTAGGAACAATTTTGGCAACAACAATGCTTTTGGAGGAAACTATGTTCTTAGGCCTTTTCCTAGTAACTCCTCTAACAATTATGGGAATTCCTACAACAACACTTATGGAAATCACAACAAATTACCCTCTGATTTAGAGAGTAATATCAAAGAGTTCATCAACTCTCAAAAGATTTTCAATGCGTCCATAGAGGAAAAACTACTCAAAATAGACGATTTGGCTAAGAGCGTTGATAGGATGTCTTGTGATATTGATGCTTTCAAAGCTAGATGTGCTCCTCCCAAGGTCAACTTGGATGAAACTTTAAAAGCTATGTGTGTATCCATGAATGAGAGCAAAGAAAGAACCGCCCAAATTCGCGCTAGGCATGAATGGTTTAAAAGGGTGCGTTCTAGTGATGCAAATCACGAAGATCTTAAAGTGCTTGGTGTGACTCCTCTTGAATCTTTGTTTTCTCGTGTCAAACCTATTGATGAAGGGGCTGGATATGAATCCACTTTGGTTGAAAAACGCCCCAATGATTCGGAGTCCACCTATCTTGATGATAATGGTGTGGAGAGTGGAGTAGAAGAAATCAAAATATTGGGTAGTAATGAAACTCCCACATTGGATTTCAAGGAATTCAATTATGATAGTTGCTCCTTGTTTGAATGCATTTCTTTGATGCAATCCATTGCAAACTCTCCACATGCTTATAGCCAAATCAAAGCCTTTACCGCACATATCGTAGACGCTATGATGAAATCTCTTGAAGAGAAGCTCGAATTAGAAGTATCTATACCTAGAAAACTTCATGATGAGTAGGAACCTACTATCAAGATCAAAACCAAA
Organism: Hordeum vulgare subsp. vulgare; assembly: GCF_904849725.1. Classification (NCBI taxonomy): domain Eukaryota; kingdom Viridiplantae; phylum Streptophyta; class Magnoliopsida; order Poales; family Poaceae; genus Hordeum; species Hordeum vulgare. The sequence continues at coordinate 404,736,555 of NC_058523.1, read as the reverse complement.
AACTGTGAATGCAATGCTTTGTGTGATTTGGGTGCTAGTGTTTTCGCGATTCCAAAGTCTTTATGTGATATTCTTGGTTTTCATGAGATTGAAGAGTGTTCTCTTAATTTGCATCTTGCAGATTCTACTGTCAAGAAACCCATGGGAAGGATCGATGATGTTCTTATTGTTGCAAATAAGAACTATGTACCCGTGGATTTCATTGTAATTGACATAGATTGCAATCCTTCATGTCCCATTATTCTTGGTAGACCTTTCCTAAGGACTATTGGTGCTATCATCGATATGAAGGAAGGGAATATTAGATTTCAATTTCCCCTAAAGAAGGGCATGGAGCATTTTCCTAGAAAGAAAATAAGATTGCCTTATGAATCTATGATGAGGGCTACTTATGGTTTGAGCACCAAAGATGACTATACGTGATTCCATCACCTTTTGCCTAGCTAAGGGCGATAAACAATAACGCTTGTTGGAAGGCAACCCAACGAATCTATCCTTTTTTTTGTTTTGTGTTTTCCCCACTTTCATAATTCTGTTATGATTGTGTTTTTTGTGTTTCTTTTGCGTTTGTGCCAAGTAAAACCGTTATGATTAGTCTTGGGGATGATCGTTTGGTCATGCTGGAAAAGACAGAAACTTTCTGCTCACGAAAAGAATTTTCATTTTTTTTTCTGTAAGAGCTTTTGAGTTGATTCTTTTTGCTGCTGATTTCTACGCAAATTATTCAGACTGTCGAAATTTGTCAGAATATTTGAAGTACCAGAAGTATACGAAGTATACAGATTGCTATAGACTGGTCTGCTGTTAATAGATTCTGTTTTTGTTGAGTTGGTTGCTTATTTTGATGAAACTATGGATAGTATCTAGGGGTATTAGCCATGGAAGATTGAAAATACAGTAACCAACATCAACATAAGTAGAATTTAAGTTTGCTACAGTACCTAAGGAAGTGGTGGTTTGCTTTCTTATACTAATGTTATCACGAGTTTCTGTTGAAGTTTCGTGTTGTGAAGTTTTCAAGTTTTGGGTGAAGTTCTTATGGACAAAGAGATAAAAAGTGGCAAGAGCTCAATCCTGGGGATGCCCAAGGCACCCCAAGTTGATTCAAGGATGTCGTAAAAGCCTAAGCTTGGGGGTGCCCCGGGAAGGCATCCCCTCTTTCGTCTTCAATCCATCGGTAACGTTACTTGGGGCTATATTTTTATTCACCACATGTTATGTGTTTTGCTTGGAACGTCTTGTATCGTAGGAGTCTTTTATTTTTGTTGTGTCACAATATTCCTTGCTGCACACCTATAGAGAGAGACATGCACTCACCGTGATTTTGTCGAGCTTCACTTATATCTTTTGGTTAGACAATTCAGCTCACATGTGCTTCACTTATATCTTTTGAGCTAGTTGATTTTGCTCTATGTGCTTCACTTATATCTTTTAGAGCACGGAAGCGCGTGGCTTGGTAGTTGATCTATGCTATGAAAGTAGTCTCAAAAGGGGTAGTTATCCAAAGGGATATGAAAACTTCCATCTCCATGTGCATTGAATAGTTAGAGAAGTTTGATTCATGTCAATTAGTTTTGAGTTGTGGTTGTGGTAATATTGAAGTTATGCTAGTAAGGTGTTGTGGATCTAGAAATACTTGTGTTGATGTTAGTGATTCCCGTAGCATGCACGTATGGTGAACCGCTATGTGATGAAGTCTGAGCATGATTAGTTTATTGATTGTCATCCTTTGTGTAGCGGTCAGGATCGCGCGATGGTTTGTACCTACCAACCCTTCCCCTAGGAGTATGCGTTGAATGCTTTGTTTCGATTACTACTAAAACTTTTGCAACAAGTATATGAGTTCTTCATGACTAATGTTGTGTCCATGGTTTAGATGCACTTTCACCTTCCACTATCATTATATTCTTTAGTGTCGTGCAACTTTCGCCGGTGCACAAAACCCACCATTAGCCTCCCTCAAAACAGCCACCATACCTACTTACTATGGCTTTTTCAAAGCTATTCCGAGATATATTGCCATGCAACTACGACCATGACATGTGCCACCACTTCTACATTGCCATTGCATGATCGTAAGATAGCTAGCATGATGTTTCCATTGATGTCTATGCCATGCTAGATCATTGTCACGGTACACTACCGAAGGCATTCCATATAGAGTCATCATTGCTCTAGGTTTTGGGTTGTACGTGTGATGATCATCATTGATGGAGCATTGTCCCATGTGAGGAAATAAAAGAGGCCAAGGAAGCCCATTTACAAAAAGAGGCCAAAGATGCCCACAAAAATAATAATTAAAAAAAGAGAGGCCAAAGAGCCCACCAAAAAAATGAGAGAAAAAGAGAGAAGGGACAATGCTACTATCCTTCCACACTTGTGATTATTAAGCACCATTATCTTCATGATTGAGAGTCTCTCGTTTTGTCACCACCATATAGCTAGTGGGAAATTTTCATTATATAACTTGGCTTGTATATTCCAATGATAGGCTTCCTCAAAATTGCCTTAGGTCTTCGTGAGCAAGCAAGTTGGATCCACACCCACTAGTTTTCTTTAAGAGCTTTCACATACTCTTAGCTCTAGTGCCTCATTTGTATGGCAATCCCTACTCATTCACATTGATATCTATTGATGAGCATCTCCACAGCTCATTGATATGCCTAGTTAATGTGACCATCTTCTCCTTGTTTGTCTTGCAACCTCCACCACACTCCGTTCCACTTATAGTGCTAAAACCATGGCTCACGCTCATGTATTGCGTGAGAGTTGAAAAGGTTTGAGAAAGTAAAGGTGTGAAAACAATTACTTGGCCAATACCGGGGTTGTGCATGATTTAAATTCATTGTGCAAGGATGATAGAGCATAGCCAGACTATATGATTTTGTAGGGATAACTTTCTTTTGGCCTTGTTATTTTGAAAGTTCATGATTACCTTGCTAGTTTGCTTGAATTATTATTGTCTCCACGTCAATAGAAAACTATTGTTTTGAGTCTAATGGATCTGAACATTCACGTCACATAAGAGGAGTTACAAAGGACATCTATGCTAGGTAGCATGAAAGCATCAAAAATTTATTCTTTATCACTTCCCTACTCGAGGACGAGCAGGAGTTAAGCTTGGGGATGCTTGATACGTCTCGAACATATCAATAATTTTTTATGGTTTCATGATGTTATCTTGTCAACTTTGGATGTTTTATATACCTTTTATATCTTTTTTGGGACTAACTTATTAATTCAGTGCCAAGTACCAGTTCCTGTTTTTTCTGTATTTTTGACTCTTTTCAGATCTGATTTTGGAACGGAGTCCAAACGGAATAAAATCCCCGAAATAATTTTTTCCAGAACAGAAGAAGATCGGGGGACTTGAGGGCCAAGGCAGGAGAGCCACAGGGGGCCCACAAGCCCTGTAGCCCCCACCAGGGGGTCGGCGGCTACCAGGCCTGTGCCCTCCCTGGAGCTCCTCTGCCCTAGCTCTTTCGCCTATATATTCCCTAAAATCCTAGAAAAAATCAGGGCATCCACGAAAACACTTTTCCGCCGCCGCAAGCTTCCGTTTCCGTGAGATCTCATCTGGAGACCCTTCCTGTTACCCTCTCGGAGGGGACTTTGGAGTTGGAGGGCTTCTACATCAACATCATCGCCTCTCCAATGACTCGTCAGGAGTTCACTTCAGACCTATGGTCCGTAGTTAGTAGCTAGATGGCTTCTTCTCTCTCTTGGATCTTCAATACAAAGTTCTCCATGATCTTCATGGAGATCTATCCGATGTAATCCTCTTTGGCAGTGTGTTTGTTGATATCCGATGAATTGTGGATTTGTGATCAGATTATCTATGAATTATATGAGTCTTTGCTGATTTCTTATATGCATGATTTGATATCCTTGTAAGTCTCTCTTAGTCTTGGGTTTTGTTTGGCCAACTAGATCTATGATTCTTGTAATGGGAGAAGTGCTTGGTTTTGGGTTCATACCGTGTGGTGACCTTTCCTAGTGACCGAAGGGGAAGCAAGGCACGCATCATGTTGTTGCCATCAAGGGTAACAAGATGGGCTTTTATCGTAGATATGAGATTGTCCATCTACATCATGTCATCTTGCTTAAGGCGTTACTCTGTTCTCATGAACTTAATACACTAGATGCATGCTGGATAGCGGTCGACGTGTGGGGTAATAGTAGTAGATGCAGAAAGTATCGGTCTACTTGTTTTGGACGTGATGCCTATAGATATAATCATTGCCTTAGATAACGTCATGACTTTGCGCGGTTCTATCAATTGCTCGACAGTAATTCATTCACCCACCGTCTACTTGCTTTCATGAGAGAAGCCACTAGTGAACACTACGGCCCCCGGGTCTATTCACAACTATCGTCTCCACTTTCACTTTTACTTTGCTTTGTTTCCTTTTTTGCTTTCAGTTCTCACTTTGCAAACAATCTATAAGCGATTGACAACCCCTTCATAGCATTGGGTGCAAGCTCTTTGTATTTGTGCAGGTACTTGTGACTTGACGCAATCCTTCACTGGATCAATACCTTGGTTCTCAAAACTGAGGGAAATACTTACCGCCGCTGTGCTACATCACCCTTTCCACTTCGAGGGAACAGCAACGCAAGGCTCCAAGGCCACGGGGGAATCCTTTGCATATTTTCCAAGGAAGTCCCTAAAGGCGTAGCCGTAGCAGAAGGATTTCTGGCGCCTTTGCTGAGGAGTATCAATACAAGAATAGTCTCCCGTCAACACGCTTATTTCTGGCGCCGTTGGAAGGTCTTTTGTTGCAGTAGCAGAAGTATTTCTGGCGCCGTTGCCGGGGAAGGAGAGATGAAGTCAAGACCTATCCAAGTAGGTGTCACAAACTCATCTTTTGCATTTACCTTTTTGCCAGTTGCCTCTCGTTTTCCTCTCCCCCACTTCACATTTGCCGTTTTCATTTGCCTTTATCCTTTGTCGTTTTCATTTGCCTTTTTTCCTTTGCCGTTTTCTTTTGCCTTTTGCCGTTTTTCTTTGCCATTTTTCTTGCTTGCTTGTGTTCTTGTTGGTTTGTTGAAGTCATCATGGCTGAAAACACCAAACTTTGCGACTTCTCGAGTACCAATAATAATGATTTTATTAGTACTCCGATTGCTCCCGCCACTAGTGCGGAATCGTATGAAATCAACGCTCCCTTGCTGAATCTTGTTATGAAAGAGCAATTCTCTGGCCTTCCTAGTGAAGATGCCGCATCCCCATATACTTGCAAACTACGTGAGGCCTGACACTATATTTGCTATCTTTATTCGGACTGCAACCTCAAACAAAAGGTATATGGTTGATATAAGTACTATCATCTTATATCTGAAGATTACAGTAAATCTTGAATATTTCCATCAGGAAATAGAAGATATGACCATGATATGATGTAATGATATTGGCTCTTTATTCGATCCCAACGACGCCATATCAATGACTGAATTTGCTGGATAGCCTTCACATGGAAGTCATATAAATGGATTTTAATGGTTATTTTCACTTATCATTCTGACATAATTGTTTTATCCTAAAGCATTGCAAAAGTATGTACGGCTTGGCAGAATGATTAACCACACTCAAAATCGTGTGGTTGAGATTCATCAGAATCACATTACTTGATTTATCAAGATACTTCCACTTGTGTTACTCAATACCTACAGGTTATATGAAGAGCAATATCATAAATCACATTGCTCAGAAATTACTTATCCTCATGGATTATAGAATGTTGAGGAAATAATTTGCAAACAAAATATTGTGATAATCCAACAGATTATACACAATGGCATGGTCATGTCAATGGCATTGGTATGAGACATCCTCCATATTTGCAAAGCTCAGGGGGAGTAATCTCCCAGACTATAACCTATTAACAATCATCAGATTGCATATATTGTACTCTTTTTCCCTTGATGAGTTTTTCCATAATGGTTTCTCATAAAAGGTTTTTAACGAGATAATATAAACACAAGTGTCTTTATATGCCATATCATATTCTCCTTGTATTTTTCCCACTGGGTTTTAAAGGAGTTTTCAATGGCATGTACGATTGCACTCTTTTCCCTTATGAGTTTTCTCTCAAGTTTCTCATAATGGTTTTTACTGAGGCAATATATTCTCAAAGATCATATGTCATACTTTCTATTGTCCCTACCGAGTTTTTCAAAGGAAGTACTCAAGACATATTAATTGTTCTCTAAACTTATCAATGAGTTTTCTCCTTCAAAGGTTTTCTCATATGAGTTATCAAGAGACAATGATCATCATATGTTGCATCATTTTCTCCTTATTTTTCCCACTGGGTTTGAAGGAGTTTTAGCAACGTATCTACTCTATTCTCCTCATATTTTTCCCACAGGGTTTTTGGGGAAGACTCTCAAGATTATCTGGAAGATTTCTCAAGATGGAAGATCTATATGCAAGAAGCTTTCAACGGTGAAACATTCAAGGAGCAGTGTTGTACAAGGGGGAGTGTTAGAAATTAATTAGTAGATTAATTCAAGGGATGTGTCCAACCCCGAACAGTCGTGTCTCCTCTCTCTCTCTATTGCCAACAGACACCTGTTCTGAAGGGATGCCTCCGAACAGACACCTCTTCTTCGCACCTCTTTCAAATGTATATATATACTTGAGAATCAATAAAAACAGCACTAATCGTCCATTCACTTTTATTCAATCTCGTTTCACTCTAACAGTATTCCCAGCTAGGGGGGAAGAAATGGCAGCAAGATGATGGTCATTCGTTCGTGCGCGGTGCAAGCATGCGCATGCATGCATGCACGTAGACAGGTGTGGGAGCTGCCTAGCTAGTACCCCTCGTCTCGCATACACCTCCTTGTCTCCTTGCCTTTGCTCCTTCTCCACGTACGTACGTATGCCTGGTCTGGGTCGGCACGCACGGCGCTGGTTACCTCCACGACACCGGCCGCCACTTTGGGGTTTCTATTCTTTTCTTGCCGCTGCGGCCGCTGATGCGTGCCCGGCCGGCCGCAGCACGGCTGCCTATGCCAACTCTTTGTGCCTCGCCGTTTCCGGGGCACGCCATACGAGCTCTCCTGGATTTTGCGCGTTAGCCCAGCAGCGGTAGTGGCGCTCATGTGCATGTATGATGCCACTCTGCCCAGCAAATTAAAGTGTCTGCTTCGTGTTCACGGACCAGCCATTTGGTCGATCGTACACATTATAGTACTAGTACGTATTGAACATGTACTGTGCTGCTTGATCGGATCAACGCATGTACGTACATTCACCACGCAGATGATAAACGTAGTAGTAGTACTGTACTTGTGTATGCATGGATCATGCACGTTAATTCGAATTAATTGGAGATCACACACATGCATGCATGATGGGTTTAGTGGCAGAGATGTGTAGTAAGCATTGAGGGAGAAGTGGCCAAGGAGAACAGGGCCTGAAGAAGAGGCTTTTGCCGCAGCTGCAATGATAGGAAAAATCCCCCCTTGTCTGCCGCAGTCCGTGGCTCAATCTGGAAGCATCAATGGGCGTGGTGAGTGCCTGCACCTGCTGCTAGCTGCAATGTGTTTGGTTCGCCAATTATCTATCTGTCTTCGCAGCCCCACTCGCGCAACAAAGTGATATACCTCTACAGTTACGAATTCACGTATAGATAGCAGCATAAACAGTAAGCACTCGCCATGTGATACACCAATCAATGCCTGTTTCCACCGATTCTATTTTCTGCACATTTGGATGGTCGCAATTGCACTGAATTCCGCAGAAACTGCACCATTGCCCTGCGCTATGTTATCTCCGTCCACTGACTGCTGTGAGTAGTCGTACTACTTTGACACTAACCGTTCGTAGACTATTACGGAAATGTGGATTGAAGTATAATTTTTTTGCCAAAGCGAATTGCTGCATAAATAAAAATTTGTGTCAAACCAGTGTTTGCCCTTCACTGAGAAAAAAGTTGCTCCCATTGTTAATTTTTATAAAACGTTTTAGACAGTTCAGACAATGGCCAAGACAGTTCAAAAACCAGCTCTCTAAAACATCTTATAAAAACGAACGGAGAGAGTAACTTTTAACCCAAATACTTAAAAGTGCAGCTGCACTATTTCACATTCCCGAGCGCAAGTGTCGCAACCGTCCGATCTCGTGGACACATCTTCGATTTCACGCGCATGCATTTATTTGGGGCTTTAATTTTTTTAAAATCCGTAACTTTTGACTCTAGCGTCGAATTTTAAATCCATTTTCACCATTGTGTTTCGCGTCATGAGTACTTCAAAACTAGATCCCATATGAATAGATTCCGGTAAAAAAAAATTTGATCAATTTTGGGATGATATTGAGACAACATTAGTGTTAAAAAAGCAATTTCTTATTAGTGTGCGTAGTATGATTGTCTATTAACAAAATATCTTCAAAGTTATCTACCTTGACTACAAGGTTAACTAACTTCACCCTTTAGCAACAACATGGCAGATGTCGTCAGCTATTTTTAAACTGAAATAGTTAATTTATGCGTTGGACGTGCATTAATTCTTGTAAAAAAATCAAAAAGCTAAACAGTGTGTCGGAATTATGATATGTTTTCATCGTTGGGTTCCTCGTGACGACCTCTTCAAAACGAGATCCCATATAAATATGTTTTACAGAATTGTTTTCAAAAGCAACTTCGGTGCTATATGAGGCAACCTTAGTGCTAGATGAGGTAACCTTAGTGCTAAACAGAAGCAACTTTGATTGTAGATGAATTGCATCGTGTGTATATACATGAGTTGTTTGTTGAATGCACTGGAGTTGTGTAAAAATACATTAAAACTTGCTAACATTTTTGTGATACTCGAATGCAATTATGACAACTATTTACGAATAGTAGGCAACTGGTCATCAATGGTAGGCAACTGAACATCAACCGTAGTCAATTGATTATCAGTAATAGGCAACTCAACATCAAAATTGAGTTATTTTACAGTATCCATAGGCAACTGAGCATCTATCATAAGCAATTGGTCATCATTAATAGGTAACTAGGCATCAATGTGTGGCAATTTCATATTATTTGTAGGCACTTAAGCATCATCCGCATCCAATTACTTGTACATAACACTTAATGCGCCTTATGTTTTGTGTGATTTTTTCATTTTTACAAAAATCAACCAAATAGATAGTCCAACTAGGCCAAAAAATAAGTTGCTTTCCTATAACACTAAAGATACCTCAATATCATCTAAAGATGCCAAAAAAAAAGATTGTCGGAACCTATCCATATGGGATCTAGTTTTTAAGAACTCGTCGCGAGAAACCCAATAGTGAAAAGGGATCTAAATTTCGACACTTGAATCAAAAGTTATAACATTTTTTTTTGCAAACCTAAATAAATGCACGTGATATCTTTTTGGTTGTTGTCACGGGCGTGGGGGGCTCCTTTTGAGAGTGCGCCCGCTACAGTGAACAAGTGCACTGGCGCTCGCTAGCCGCATCCAACTTTTAATATATAACTTTGGAGCGCTACCCCACAGCATCCGCTCCCCAGGTCGCTCCTGCGGGCGGCCAGGAAGCGAACCCTAGCCGCTGCCAGTGTCGTCCCGCATGTTTGATCCTCCCCTTCCCGTCGTCGGTGGAGTCGCCAGGTGAAGCCCACGCGGCTCGGCGGTGGGAGGGCCCTCCCGGCTTCTAGATCGGACTTGGATGGCGCGGGCCCTTCGCTCTGATGGGAGTTCGACGTGGCGCTTGTGCATGCTTCTCTGTCGTGGGTGGTCGCGGTCACGGTCGGCACATTGGGGCCGTGCGACAGGGTCTTCTCTCCTCGTCTGGCGGTGGGAGCTCGAGGCGAGGGTGGTTCGATACCCTTCCGGCTGCGTGGCTCGGTGGCTCCAGGCGGGCCAGTGGCCTCTGCAGCGGTGCAGGTTGGCCTTTGGGACTCGCCCCGTGGCTCCTTCGGCTCCTAGTAGCATCTCTCGTGGGTGGCAGTCGTGTTTGCGTCGTCGGCGGGCTTCAGTTCTTCGTCCCGGACGCTCATCTCCGACAAGTCGGGGCGGGCGCGGTCCTCCCCTTCCTGTTGTGTGGGGCTCATTTCCGTGTTGTCTGATGGCGTGCTGACCTTTGATGGACTTTCGGGTGTTGCAGTGGTGGTGCGATGCTAGGTCTGGCCGTTTTTTGCTGGATCGGACTCGACAGCGTCTCTGGCCATCGATGAGGTGTGTGGTGGCTTCTCTTGGTCATGGCATGATGACTTCGTGGGAGGTATGCGGGCCAGCGGTGAAGTGCTTTGCATGTGGGTATGATGTTCGGCGGTGCTCCGGGCGAAAGTTTGCCGGGTCTTACCAGCCGACGGCGTCGTTGTCCATGGACGTCATGATACCTGCTTGGAGGCGTCGTTATGGAGTCCACCCCCTGCACACCCTCGGTTCCAGCTCTTCAGGTGAAAGCCTAAGGCCCAGTCGGGTCGGGCGACGGCGTCGACATCGTCGCTTCCTTCTTTGGGGCGCCATCTTGAAGAGCTTTGGATCACCTTTGGGCGTTCCTTGGGCTAGACGCTCGCGGCATTGCGTTCGGCAGGTGTCCGTCCGGCAATGGTGATATGGCGCGGCTTCTTGTGTGGCAACGATGGCGGCTGCGGGCGGAGTTGGGTTGCTGCTGGACTTTGGTAGTCGGTCTCTTCCGGCGTATTCGAGGGGTTGTTGTGCCTCACTTGTCTTCTTGAAGTTAGAGTAGCAAAGGAGGTGCCTTCGCGGGTACAATGATATGATACGGTGGTCGGTTCCAGTACCGGCTCAATGCAGGTCCAATGCTTTTTCCCGGTAATGGTCATGGATAGAGTAGGAGCTGCATGGTGGTCAGCTTGTGTGGTGTACTGTTTGGCTTTGGCCGGCGGAGGGCTCAGCGTGTGTCTCTTCGACAACGTGTGTGCATTCTAGTGTGGGTTGCCAGGTCATCCTGTGGGCCTTGTTTTTATGGGAGTTCTGTAATGATTTTTGCCCAGTTTCCCATTAATTAACTGGGCAATTCTCTTCGACTTTTTTAATGAATCGGGCCCTAAGGGGCGGCGTTTCAAAAAAAAATGTAACTTTGTCCTTCTAAAAAAAGTTGTCTATATGTTTACATCGTCGCCCATCAGGCGGGTTAGGTGTGTCGAAGGAATAGAGAAGGGAATGAAGGAATTGATGTTTATATAAGAGTACATGATCATATTGAATTATAAGAGTACATGATGTTTATATAAGGGAATGAAGGGAATGAAGGACTTGAGCCTCGTGGACATATATATATATAAGAGTACATGATCATATTGAATTACAAGACAAGTTAGAACAAATTCTAGTCTATCCTATGTTTTCTAAATAGTCACGATGCTCAACACCCCCCTCAGTCACAACAGGAACACACAGACGTTGAGACCGGAGAAGAATCCAAATATCGTAAGCCGACCGACACACCTAATAATCGTAACGGTCAATGCACCACAGAAGTTGTGGCTGGAGTGAAAACCGACGAGATTTCTCAAGCAAGTTTGTAGCCCTTTATGCCGTTGTTGATTTAGTAGAGTGTAGGGTGGTGTAACCGTGGTCGAGGTAGCCATACAAGGGATGCCAAGGTCGATGTCGAGTCGGGATGTCCGTTGTCGAGGTAGTTATCGTGGAGCCACGGGTGCAAGGGGCATCGTGTTAGTCATGGACGCAGTGGGGGGACTGGGAATAAGACAGGGTGGACGAGGCGCCACACTGGGTTTGCCAAGCCCGCAAACACGTTGGGGAAGAAAGCACGCGTAGGTGTTCCCAGCACCGAGCATGCATATACAGAAGAAGTCGATGTGGACGATGTGCCGTACCGGGCTTGCCATGCCCGGGGACACGCCACGGATGAAGGCACGCATCAATGTTGCCTGCACCAGGCATGCGTACATGGGGACCTACACGAGCTGTATGCCATGTCGGAGGGCCAACGGAGGAGGACTCGATGACAGTTGAGAAGCGAGTCGATGTGGGGTAGAAGGTGTCGATGCCGATATGGTTGTCAGAGTAGATGAAATGGTCGGGAAATATGATGAATACGCTCTTGATGAGCTAGTCCTGGACCAAGATGAAGAAGTGGACGGCGAAGTAGGCAGCGGAACCAGAGGCAATCCATGGGGTGCTGCATTAGTCGCATAACCCAACGGGCGACGCAGCGGCAATGCGTGGCTCAACGTGACGGAGGGAAAGTCTTCGGGGGTGGCAGCAGGCGGGTCGATGCAACCAAAGGACAACCTCGACGTGGAGGCATGGACCGTGTGCTGCGGCCCTACAACCCGATGGGGCGATCCACCGGCAGCGCGCATGTTAGTGCAACTGCGGGGATGACCTCGAGGACTCAAATAGATCTTAGATAAAAAAAGCAAAAAGGAAGCACTGATTAAGGCGACCGATGAGAGAGAATAACTCGAATCATGAATGGGGGAAAATACACTCTAGGACAGCCGATCAACACAACAAGGCGGACGCACCCTCGGTATGGGCGGCGCGGCCGCCGATGGCGATCATGGAGATATGCCGCAGGGGCGTTGCGGTACGGTGCGAAAGTGGCGACGATGACTATGATTTTGAATCGGGGTTAGGCTGATACACCATGTAAAAGGAATAGAGAAGGAATTGATGAAACTGATCTTTATTGCTTGAGTCTCGTGTGCATATAGATAAAAATACATGATCATTTTGAATAAAAGACACACTAAAATAAATCCTAGTTTAATCTATGTTTTGAAAATAATTACGATATTCAATTGGGTGGTCAATGCAAATAGAGGGTTGGTAGAGATACGGGTTCAGAACAAGTAACCTACTCCCTCCGTTCCTAAATATAAGTCTTTTAAAAGATTTCACTAGATGACTACATACAAAACAAAATGAATGAATCTATACTCTAAAGTATGTCTATATACATCCGTATGTAGTCATCTATTAGAATCCCTAGAAAGAGTTATATTTAGGAACGGAGGGAGTACATATATACCAACAAAGAAATTAGGTGATGGTTCGTGAATGGACTAGGCGCATATACGTGTGCGTTTCAGAAGACAGAAAACGAGTGGCCTTTTGTGCAATGAAAAGGATATCTAACGAGCAATCACAGGGAACAAAAGGTACAATCAGTGCTATCCTGTACGCGGAACAATCGCTGCAATAATGCCTTCCCCACCTGAAAAAGCTCTGCTGATCGACCAAAGATTCAAAGTGGCCGCAAGTTTCTCGTTGAATCAACGCTGAAGTCTGCAAATAGGAAAGCTGAAATACAAAATAATTAAGTGATGATTCGCGTGGGTTAATGAAAGATTAATTAGGCCATGTTTGGAACCATAATAGATTATAATAATCTGGATTACGAAGATAGATTATATAATCTGGCTTATAAAAATAATCTAGGTGGGTGTGTTTGGAGGCGAGATTATATAAACTGTAATTCAAGTTCTACACTGCATAATGACCTATTTGTCCTTTGTTTTTTTAAAAGAGAAGGGTGGCGGTGGTAGAAATGTAATTATCTCCAACTTTACAAGGGCAGTGAGTCAATAGCAATCCATAATCTGATTTTAGCTGAGGTAGAGTAGATTGTGAGTTTTTTAATAATCTGTTAATTTAGTTTTTATAATCTACACCATAATCTATCCTGTTTGGAGACAAAATGGATTATAAAAACTGAATTATATAATTTGACTGGTTTCAAAGAGGGCCTTGGTTGCATGTAACAATCGAATGCGTTAGCCAAAGCATGTTGGCAACACCGCGATTAAAGGAGAAGTTACGGACAACCCTTCTCCTATAATCAAACGTCCTACCTCTGAATTTTCAGGTGGGCCCGTGCACCCAATACTAACCAATGAAAAACTGCCTTATCGCCTCGTAACGTCCTCCCTGCGTAATTACGTGTAGGGAGGCATCCATTTATCAGGTAACCAAAAAACGATTTATGAGATACTTTTTATATGAACCGTCTAACCTTCATCCAACCGTCCAAAATAGATCTAGCATTGTTCATCTTCAACCTTCTTGCCTTCCTCCTCCTCCTTATGATCCCCCAGCCTACCCCGCCCCATCTGCCGGTCTTCACCCCTTGCAGCCAACGGGCACTAGCGCCCGCCGTCTCGCCTTGCCGTCTCGTCCTTCCCTCGACCTCTCTCCCACCGCCATTGCTGGTTGTCGCCCCGACTACCCCTCTTAGCCCCAACACACCAATTGAGAACTCCCGCGATCTTGTGTGTTAGAAGGGAGAGATGGATTGGTGAAATAGTTGTTGTATTGCTTCAGCCTCATGGGCATATATATAGGAGTACAACGATTATTTTGGAGTACAATACAAGGTAGGAGAAATCCTAGTCTATCTCATATTTCCTAACTAGTCAATATACTCAACATTCCCCCACAGTCACAACGGTAGCGACACAGACGGTGAGACTGGAAAAGAATCAGAAGGTAAGCCGACGGTGATCCCCTATATTTGTAATGGTCGATGCCCTAACGGCGGCATGCGGGGAGGAAGCGGTGGGTGGCGACTAGGTCTACGAACTTGCGGCAGATACCATGTTAGAAGGGAGTGATGGATTGATGGAATAGTTGTTTTATTGCTTGATCCTCATGTGCATATATAAGAATACAATGATCAACTGTACAAGACAAGGTAGGACAAATCCTAGTCAATCTCATATTTCCTAACTAGACAATATACTCAACACTCCACCCACCTACCTCTATGATAGCTAATGAGGCCATTACTTAATCATAAAGGGTTCCCATGGAAACATGTCCCACAAATCCATTTCCCACTAGAACATTATTAAATGAGTTCAGCCCAAGCTTTACAAATGCAGGAGCAACCAGGAATTATTAAAGGAATTCAGCCCCAGCTAAAAAAATAAACAATTAAAACAACAGGAGAGACTCCTACTACTGTTTCATTAAGAAAAGGGACTACGACTTTTTACATCTCCATGACTCGGTCTATTACATACCCATGATTCTAACTTTACAACACAAGGTTAGGACAAGACCCAAGACCTGTTGGAATTATGCCCTAGAGGCAATAGTAAATATAGTTATTATTATAATTCCTGGATCAAGATAATCATTTATTATCCATGCTATAATTATATTGAATGAAGACCCATTTACATGTGTGGATAAATAGACAAAACACTGTCCCTAGCAAGCCTCTAGTTGGCTAGCCAGTTGATCAAAGATAGTCAGTGTCTTCTGATTACGAACAAGGTGTTGTTGCTTGATAACTGGATCACGTCATTAGGAGAATCACGTGATGGACTAGACCCAAACTAATAGGCGTAGCATGTTGATCGTGTCATTTTGTTGCTACTGTTTTCTACGTGTCAAGTATTTGTTCCTATGACCATCAGATCATATAACTCACTGACACCGGAGGAATACTTTGTGTGTATCAAACGTCGCAACGTAACTGGGTGACTATAAAGATGCTCTACAGGTATCTCCGAAGGTGTTAGTTGAGTTAGTATGGATCAAGACTGGGATTTGTCACTCCGTGTGACGGAGAGGTATCTCGGGGCCCACTCGGTAATACAACATCACACACAAGCCTTGCAAGCAATATAACTTAGTGTAAGTTGCGGGATCTTGTATTACGG